>NC_052572.1:62799781-64241262 GCF_016699485.2 Gallus gallus | reverse complement strand
CTTACATAATGCTGATTAATTCTTGGGTTTTAGGGAAGAGCACTGGGCTTTGTGTATAAGAGTGTTGACCAGCTAAGCCACTGAAAAGGGCTGGTTTGGGCTGGATTTTTCTTGGACTCCTTAGGTAAAGAATGCTGCAATTATTCAATTATTACAAGATTTTGCTTTTGTTTGGGCGTGTATGAATATTTCTCTGGAAACTGCATCTTATTCTTGGAAGTCTTTATCATTTTAAAACATATGCTATGTTATATCACCCTGTCGGAGTTATGGGATAGCTACAAACTGTTGGTGTGGGTTTTTGTTCCTCTCTCTTGCTGCAGCTAGTTACATTATGGATTAACATTAAGAATGTCTGCAGTGAAACATTACACCCATGGCTGTATAAGACTTACTTAAACAATGTAACTTGTATTACAGAATCATGATTTCCCTCATATACTTGCAGTAATATATGCAATTAATATACAGTTCTGCCCATTCTGTTGATTTTCAAAATCATCAATCTAACTGGCAGCTTTCAGACAGCTTTTAACAAAGGCCTATTCAGGAAATTAAGCCAGTAAATGCTACTCCCGTCTTTTAATTGTAGTTATATATAGTTATTGCTGTGTGTAGCTGGAAAGATTTTTTGGACAAGATATCATGGGAAAGAGAAGCTTTTGTTTGGTCTTTTTCAACAGATATGTGACCGAGGCAGCTTTGAAGCTGTTCCCAAGAATCCTTCTTCCTTCTGTGGGATGTCTTATCATTCTGTGGAGTTTCTGACTATGAACCTCGTTATGCAGTCTTTCATTCTTGTGCCATACAGTTGGGTAAGAATTGCTCAGGTGAGTGAGGTGAGTCCTGTATCTTTATTAGAGAATGAAGATAGCTGGAATGCATGGTTCAGAAGTGTTAAACAAAAGCTTTGTTTTTCCCTATCTTCCAACTGGGAGGGAATAAAAGGAAATAAAAGTAATTATAGCTCGGCAGCAGGGAGAACAATATAAAGAGAATGCTCACGAAAGGCTCTTTAATAACCTGTTTGTCACCCAGGTCTCCTGCCCGCAAGGGCTCTTTCTGGATCCATGTAGCCATTTACAAGTGTTTCAGCCCTTCCCCTAGAAGGAGTCTCCACTGCCACAGACAGTTAATCCTGCTCTGCAGTGTTTAGTTGCTGGAATTCTTTCATGTTAAAGGACACTTATCCTGGGAGACACAGAGCAGCTCACTGAAGGAAGCTGGGGGCATCTTGCAGCAAAAAGCCACAGGATGGGGAGAAGCACTGCTGTACACTGAAAGCAGCTGGAAGAATTTGCTGGCTGCTACAATTACTCCTGTAACACAGGCTGTAGTTGCTTGCTCACTCTCATTCTCCCATGAAACCTAAGTTATGGCCCTGCCTCCCCTTGCTCTTTTTTCTTTCTTTTTTTCTTTCTTTCTTTTTTTTTTTTTCTTTTTTTTTTTCTTTTTTTTTTTTTTCCAGAGAACCGCAGTTTCTTTCTGTTTTTGGAGAGGAATCAAAAATTCTTTGCAGCCTCCTGCTACACAGTTCACCCATGAAAGGGCTGAGTATAATCTGAGTGCATTTAGCTCAGAAATAAAAGTTGGCAAAAATAAAGCTGTCATTAGTTTATTGCTCTCAGTGACAATGATATGGTTGCTCAAAGGTATAAATAAGTACATCACTTTCCAGTTTGTGTGCAAGTGCAATTCAGAGTATCAGAAATTACCTGTGAAGGGCTCTGTGACATACAATCTGAGTTCGTACAGTAGAAAAAGGCATGTTTTGTGAGTACTGTTTCCCTCCGTCTTAGCTCTTTCTCTTAGGTTCTCTGGTGTCTTGTGTGGTTTCAGATCTCCCTGATGCTCTTACCACAGGAGGGGCTTTCCCACCATCTCCTGCTTGCTCTCACATGCAGGTGCATGTGTTGTCTGATGTTGGTGGAGGCTTGAACTCTCGATGCCTGTCATGTAGAGTGGCTCAGATATGGTCTCTTTTTTTCTCCTTGGAATATATTTTCACTTAAATAACTGAATTACTACTTTTTTTGGCTGCTAAATTTGATTGATCCTTAGTAGTGTCTTAAAATGGTGACTGTTTTATACGTAAGCACACACAGCATGTGTGATTGTCCTCATTTCTTTCAATGGCATGGCTGAAACTGGTTGTTTTAACCTATCAGACTGAAACTGCATATAATCAAACAAACCAGTCTGTAAAGAAATAGTGTGTAGCCTCAGTTACTAATTGTCTGAAGGACTGCTGAAAGACTCCATTGATGGTTCGGTGATGTGTCACAGCAAGAATATGAGCTTATGTGCTGCCTGGGCCCAAAACTAGAAGAAAACAGCATGAAATCTGGGGGATGCAGGTCCTTCACTGGATAAATGTAAGGCTAATTTGGGGCTGGACCCTATGCAGAGCTCCACATGGGCAGATCTATTTCTGTGTCATGTGGGAGCAAGGATTTGTAAGGACTTTACTGCCACGGTGCCTTGGCTCCCACTTCTAGGACTTAGTGCTATGTTTTTTTTAAAAAAATAAAGCACATAAAACCAACCAACAAACAACAACAATGGCAACAGCAACAAAGCCAGAAAGGGCATTAGAAGAATCAGAACTGCTTTTAGCAAAATCAAAATTGCATTTATTTTGAGGGTCACTGCACTCAGCAGAATGTTACAAAAAAGGATGAACCCAGCATGGAATTGCTGAAAATTCTGGGGTTGGTTTGACATACGCAGACTGCTGTTGGCTTCAACAGGCTTACATAATGTGTTTCTTACTTTGGGCTTCAGGACGAGTCAAAATGCGGTATTGTTAGCCCGTATCAATGAGGCTGCATATTACAGGCTGTAAGCTGGGAGTTACACAAGTGTATCAGCAGAAAAGGGTTTGGCTTTAGCCAGCAATTAATCATGACTAGGACAAGTAACCTCTCCAGAACTCTCAGGTTTCTGTATTTATTAATTGCAGTTCATAAAAAAAAAAAAATATTCCAAAGTAAGCAGTAGATAGGTGGAGATCTGGAGAAACAAATGGCCCAAACCATCGCACTGTGACAGCTTTGGCAAACCTTTACTCAGTTTTATAAAACAAATACAGCTGATGTTCTGTTCTCAGAATATCTCTTTTCATTAGAAGCTCATTCTTGAATAAAATGGTTCATTCTATTTTTCCATGTATTACTGGGCATCTAATAGTGAATTCAGTGTCATCCCAGCGGTGTACCATATCAGCCATGCACATCAATGCATTCAGGTTTTACGGAATGTTTATGGGTTTTTTTGTTTGTTTGTTTGTTTTGTTTTGGTGTTTATAGCCTAAGAAAGACAGAAATCACTTTAGACTGTGTTATGGGCTTAAAATTTGAAAGAGTTAATTTCTCTGGATCTCAAAAATCATAGGAAATAGAGTCACTGTCTGCAGCTTTTCTCTTCTTTTCAAGAAGTAAGAAATGTGCAAGAGGGTTCCAACAGCTGAGTGTTATTTCATTTGCTTTCCACACCAACGTTTGAGCATTTTCTTCTTTTACTTTTTATGAACTATTCCTGCTCAGTTAGGAATGGATACACTGAAAACAGCTAAAATTTCAGCCCTTTTTGGACGTGGGGCCCAAGAAGAGGCTGATGATGATTGAAAACACTGGCACACGCCAAATCAAAGTTACATCAGATCTGACTGATTGCTTAACAGCTGCCCAATAACACTGCTAAAAGTAAGAAGGAAAACCGCGCATTATTCATACATGTTATTCATACGTATTCTTAGTTATATGTTTTGTTTCTCTACACCTTCCAGGAGATCATAGATTCAGAAATGAACAACAGCAACTGGGGAATATAATCCATGGAACGTACTCAAAAATCCAGCAAAATCCCGAGAAGAATTGATCAAAAAAGTTCACTAGTGTACTGAATCAAGAAAAAAGATGGTTAACTCTCATGTACTCATTAAACCAAAAGTACGTGGAACTTTTTTGGTTTGCCAGTTTCAGGTAAAATGCACTGTAAAGCTCACTTTGTTGATATTTTTGGCTGTTCTTAAGTAATTGAGAGATGTGAAGAATAATGACAAACCGATACCCTGTTACAACTCTGCTTTACAAGCACAGTTACCCCAGAGGAACCAAATTACAACCTATTCATTCTGGTCTCTAGGTACAGAACGGTAAAGCAGGGTTATAACGGGGTATGGACAGCGTGAGAGCACTGAGGATGCACTAGCTTGGAAGGGGAAACCATTTAACTCTAAATATCTTCTGTGATAAAAGTGCAGAGGGACTGTGAGGATAATGTGTGCTTTAGGTTCATCTTCAATTGAACGTTTTGAATAGGTAAACAGGCAAAAGGCAGCTATGCTCTGTAATGTTAACACATGAAAATCGTTCTAGAGGCTTGTTTTGGTTTTGTGCAGCAGATTGTTTTGTGAGACAGAGCCTTTTATAGAAACCAGACTATTCTTATATGCTTTGGCATTTCCATTTATAAAAGCTACTCATGTTTACACACACACACGCACACACAAACACACAGACACACAGACACACACACACGCAGTATTGTTCATTATATATTGTTCATCTGGTAAGGAAGAAATAAAAAAAAGAAATTGATACCAGTCTGCATATGTGTTCAAAAGGTTAGTGAATTCTTCAAGCTCTGCTGTGGATCATATTTCATTAAACTGCAATAAAAAAATCCTTTTTACCTTGTCTTTGTGTGTTCTGAGGTGGGTTTGTAAGGTTTGAATTAGTAGGTAATCACCAAGAAGTCTCCTTTCATGAGGCTGCAGTTGGGAAATGGACAGTTTAATATTAATGGCAAGAACAAACTTTCCACCTCCTTTCTCTTCTCTTTCCTCTCTGCACTTCGGCTTCACCATTTTATTCTGCAGGGTCCCTGTCCTAAAGTCATCTTTGTAGAAATCCAGGAACTATAAAGTAAGAGTAGAGCCTAGCTTTTCAAAATCCTGTTCATTGACTTCAGTGAGAGCAGTAACATATGAATATTCAGGATGAAAATATCCTATTCACTGATGTATCCGCAATTACTTGTTCAGCTAAGAAACAAATATTAAATGAACCTGCAGGCTTACGAAATGTTGTGCCATCACCATGCCAAGGGGCGGTATGGAAATGATCACTTTGGCCTCTCGGAGAGGAAAAACAGTAAGTGCTTAAAGAAAACAATCCAGCACAAGTGATTGAACTCTGTTAGAAATAAATAGTAGCACAGCTTTGAAAATGTGTTGTGTATCTGCACCTATGCTGTCTGTACAGCAAGAATATCTTGAAAGGTGGCACTAACTTCCATCATTTAATGACGTGCCTCGGACGGTGTCTGAGTGACACACCTTCCACTGCTGTTTGCCTATAGATCCATTCTGGCTTCACTTTCAAGCAAGTTGAGCAAGAATGTGAAACTAATTGCGAAAGTTCAACTTGTTACATTTTTGTAGATTAAAGGACATTTATTCATACACTTCATCATTTAAGCCATCTGCTAGAAATCCAACGTGATGAGAGAGAGAGGACAGTCCCAAACCAGGGTCACCAGGGACTGTTAGGTCTAAGGCAAGCATTAATTTAACTCTTTTTGCTCTCTGCACGCAAAGGGATCTGAGAGCCTGTTGGGCCATGACAGAAGCAAGTCATGGGACTGGACTGAACAGAGAGCTCCAAAAGGTTTCCCTTTTCTTCTTTTCTGGGTATAAATAGCACATTTGAATAAAACCTTTTGCTGTTTACTTCTCAGCTCTTCTCTTGAGTTACCCTTTACGTGTCTGGTGGAGGTATTTAGGGCACTGGTCTGAAGGAACTCCGCTGACTCTTGTGAGATCTGTTCATGTGGGCAGATGAGTTCTTATGCCTGAGTCCCCCAGGTGTCTTTCAGTCCAATGAAGGACGGCACTGTGGGTCTGGGAGGAGAATCAAGCCTTGTCTGAGCAGCTGGTACTGGGAAGGTCACAAGTGAAGTCCTGAACAAGGGAACAGAGATGCCCTGGGGGTTTCATTAGGAGCCGTGACTCCTGCAATCTGTTTCACCTCTTGAGGTCTCCACCTCTGATGGTCTGGCTGAGAGGGTAGTATCTCGGCTTCCTAGGATATATGGCTAAGAAGCCTGAAATCTAAAGTGAATTGTGTTATTTAAAATACCTTTTTTTGTTGTTATTTTTTTATACCCAAGGTCAAAATTTACAGCTCATCTTCATGATGTTTACCTGACCTGTGGGAGCGAGTGTCCTCTACTCCTCTACTGATTCAAAAGCAGGCTTGAGAAGGTGGTTTAATTTCTTCAGTTTCCTCATTTCTTAAAAATTTTTCCTAATTTTTTTAAACTATATATATATATATATGTATATTTTGTATATATATATATATATATATATATATATGCAGAAAAACAAAAAACAAAAACAACCACCACCCTTTTCTTCCAATAGAGGTGGACACTCCCCCCAGAGCTTACACTACCCTGAAATTCAGACAGCATCAGCGTCTGCCTACGGTATCCCATGCTGTGGGTTTTAGTAAGAGATAAAGAGGTGCATTTTTTATAAGACCGTGAATAATACAGAAGAGTGTGGGGTAGGAAAAGAGCTGTTGAGGAGATCCTTCCTGGCCTGGAAGGGCAACATGTCTGATTAAGGCAACTTACTTAATTCCAGACGTTGGTAACGAACGGAGGTGTGGAGGGGCATGTATATGAAAGAGGAGGACTTTTTAATCTCACAAGCTGGCCTCAGGGGTTTTGGTTCAGAAACAGACAGAAGTTATATAGAATTCCCAGAATACAGCTGGTGCACCCATAACAGCATTGGCTATAATAGGATTTTTTACTGTGCTAGGAATGAAATATCGGGCTCTCATTGTTATCTTCCCTTGTGCAGCTGTAAAGAATTTATTTGTGAGTTTTACAATATCCAGAGGTGGTTCCTTTGTACCCTTTTTCAATAAAGTTGAAATGCCAAAAGTTTCTTAGTTTCTTATTACTCTCTTTGCCCGGTAGAAAACCCTTGTAGCAGTCCTGAGGCTGGCATGTCTGCCCTATCCAGAATGACTTCAGAAAGAGACTGTTTTAATTTCCTTGCATAGCTGGTTCTCCTAATGCCATTTTCAGTTGCCCCAACACCGAGCCTTTTCCGTCTTGTTGATTTCTACAATCTCATGCCAGATGGGTGAGACATTTATTGATGGTTCTTAAGTGCTTCTTCACTTCATCTGTCCTTGAGAAGACTCAGATTTTAGAAATTCTCTGTGTGATGTACTGAAATTTCTTGTAACCCTGAGTGTCTCCACCTCACAATAGAAAAAAATCTCATATGTGAAAGGGGAAGAACATGTTTCACTGGAAAAACATATGTGATTGTCCTAAATACCAAGGAATCGGGGAGCCCTTTCATTCCCGTGTGCAAGATTTCTCCCAGTTCGTATCTGTGTGAGACTGCAGTTCGTTGCAGAGTTTGGCCCTGACTTCTCATTGCCTGAAGTTGAAGCAGGAGCAGGCACTTGATCACATTTCCCAAATACTCCATTTTCCATCATCAGCCGGTGGCTGCTCATGCAGATTGTTCTGCATTTGACACTGCTGTTTGAACGTATTCGATACTGACAAAAATATTCCTTTTTTAAAAAGCTGTCAGTATGAAAGGTGACTTTTATGTTAATGGCAATGAAAAATTAATCTAGCTAAGAAATACACAACCAGAAGGAGAGCCCTTTTTAGATTATATTTATCTTCCTCCCTGCATACTGATTTTTAAGATCAATTTTAAGGAAACCTTTTTTTTTTTTTCACTTTCTTCCACTATTTGTACGAATCCCCTTTCACCTCCACAGGTGCTTGCAAAGCTGAGGGAAAACATGCATTTTAAATTCAGGTGTAGCAACTCCGTTATGCAGTCATGGAACCTGAAAGGACCGTGGTGTAGAACAAGGCACTGCCGCTAAGAATTAAGGAGATAACACTCTAAGTTTCGGGAAGACATGAGGGAAACTTTGAAGAGAACCTTTCCCTTAACCCTTTCAGTGAATCTACCACACATGTCTCTCTCCAGCAGCTATTACCCAGCAATCTCGTTCTCATTCGATAAATACTTGGACAGATGGAAGTCAAAACGGTAGGGGACTGATAAACTATTTCAATTTGTAAGTACTAGCATTCCAATAGGAGCGTTGCCGCTGATTTCCATGATTATGGCAGTATCTGGCTCCTAATACAAATACAAATGTTGTAATTTGTTTTCCATCCTCTCTGATGTCAATGTAAACAGTCTTTTGGAAGAATTTGGATATTTCTCTGTGGAAGGATGAAGCCTAGCTCAACAGTATTGTGTTTGTTTATGAGAAGTGTAAGGGGAATCTGATGAGTTCAGCAGCATTGTCCAAGCTATCTGAAATGCAGAAGATATTTTAGATAATGAAAAGCTTAAGTTTAAAATGTGTTGTATGTTCGTTGATTAAGTACATGTTAGAAACCAGATATGTTGAGATTTGAGTTAAAAATGACCAGGATAAAGCAAAACACATAGGAATAGTCAACACATTTCTTGCAATTCACTAAGTCTTCTCAATAAATTTATATATTTCTTGATATTATTTCTATGTTAAGATTTCTGAGAAAAGTCAATCTGTGATACTCAAAGAAGGCAAGATTCCGTCCAGTCTCTTCTATCCTTCTAAGAATAATCTGATGCATCATTCCCTGAATATTTGTCTTTGCTTGTGTCTTGCAACTTGAATATGCACTCAGAAAAACGCATTTCCCAAGCAAGTCTTACACTCATACTCAAGTTAGCAAAAGCATTTTCTCACTGCTTACAAACTATCCATATCTCTTGAGGGAGGTCATTTTTCAAGTGCCTTTTGTCTGAAATATTTCAGGAGCTCAGTTTTCAGAAGCAGGCAGATAAATACAGTTGGTGTTGCATGTACTTGTTGCCTGTTTGTGCCTTGTTGTTGGATGTGGTGTGGGCATTCAGGGGCAAGCTTACCTCCTGACAAAGGATGCTCCAGCGCGCTGTGGGCCATGCAGTGTTTCTGTTCTTGCCTATAGGCCTGGCTGTTAATTTTGAAGTCCAGTCACTGCGTCCGCAGCTAACAGCATTGTTTACCACAAAAGATTCAGCAAAAAGCTGCTGCAAAAAAAATTGCTCAGTGGTCAGTCATGTTTCTTGAAATTAATTTTCAGACTGAGTAGCTGCCTGCTGTGAGGACGTTTATGGTAGGCTGTCTCTCCTGACTGCCAGAAGTTGCCTAGGACCTTTTTGTACACAAGCAACACATTTTAAAATATGCACTTGCTTAGGCACGTTATTATTCTAAACGTCTTGAAGTTATGTTCTCGCTCTTTGTCACCATAGAAATGATTATACAATTACTTCCCAGTTTTTCCAAAGAAGGACTGCCTACGTGTCTGGGTGCAGATACGAAGGCTCTCCAAGGCATTGAAGAATTGATCACAAATAAGAGACCATCTCATCACACACAGCACCGAGTGGGGAAGGAGCAGTCATAAAACACAGTGGATCAAATACGGCACTTTGCCCCTTGGACAGATGTAGTGGCAAGTTAAGGTGCCAAGCAGCTGAGCAGTACCATGATTAAGCCAGTGTTTAAAGAGGAGATACTTAACAATTTAATCAAAGAAGCTGGTTTTCTTTGTTGTTTTTTTCTCCCCGCAGAAGTGCACCTGATTCATTCTCAAGGTAACTCCCATCATATATGGTGTATTCATTTCCTTCAGCCCTCTTTCTGTTTCGGTTTAAGTTTCTGTCCCACTACTGTATTCATCAGTGTTTTGTCTATAGAAATAATCTTTCTCGTATCCTGGCTTTAGTGTCCAAGTTTACTGAAAGTCCCATGAATCTCCTCCTCTGAGCAGCAGAAGCACTACACGTAAGAAAGAGCCCAGTCAAATCCAAACAGACAAAAATAAACAGGAATATGTATGCATATATATAAAACAACAACAGCAACAAACCTACAAGGAAAACGCAAACAAAGGTGAAAGGCAAATGAAAGGGTAAGGTTTCTCTAAGCTGTTGTCTAGGAAAATGAAATGATAAATCTTCAGAAAAGAAGTGTTTTTTCTGGAGTGGGAAGAATTACACTGAGCATGGTCTCAAAGTTCATCTGCTGCTGTGCTTCTATCCTACCCAAACTAGACACTGTTTTTATTTGTTTGGGCTTTTGTTTTCTGGCAAGTTCAGCCAGAGGAGTGGAGACATGTAGTTAAGAGTAAAGTTGGATGTAAACTATTACCTAGCAACTTTTTTAACCTTCCAGAACCCTTCTTTTTAGTCTAAAGCAGTTGGTCTACTCTGAAAGAAACACGTTTTCTGTGTTTTTCCCTATTCGCAAGCAGTGAAGTAGTACTAAAACGTAGTGCCAAAGCCTTTTCTTCTAGTATTTCCATCCCATTAGAAACCACAAAGTGAGGCAAATGCTGAGAGCAAGCTCCTTCCTGCAAAACTTCCAGATCACTCTGTTGAATACAGAGGTTTGGATGAGTTTGATTAAGCTTGCAAAGGTTGACTCAGTCCTTCATCCTTCACTGGCAGGTAAATTGAATCATGGGGTTTATAAAGAATAAGCCTCGCCAGACAAACCTGATTGCATTTTTGATGGAATTACAAAATTAGCAGATGATGGCAGAGCAGTAGATGTAATATATTTGAATTTCAGGGAAGCACTTGATACTGCCTCATGAAGTCTTATTGAAAAATTATTCCAGATCAGCTGCGATTAGAGCAGCATCACGTGGGACGAGGTACGAACAAGGACAGCACCACAGGGCAGAAGCCTGGCTGCACTGTGCTCAGCCTGGGCCAGGCCTGGAGCCAGCTTTGGCCTGTGGGTGTGAGCAGGCCAGTATAGCCTGACTGCATGTCAGGGCACCAAAATGTCCAGATGCTGATGTAATGGAATTTATATACTTAATACACATGTATATACCTGTATATAGCTACACAACATAAATGGGCCAGCTAAAAGGCAGTCCTGGGAGGCCAGCGAGGTAAAACGCATGGAAGGCGTAAGGATATGAATACAAATGGCAGTGACTGCACCAGAGAGCTGGGGGTGCTGTGGCTGAATCCTGTAAGAGCTTCCTGAGGGAGGGAGGATGTCACAGAATCATAGAAACATAGAATGGCTTAGGTTGGAAGGGACCTTGAGGCCCACCCAGTTCCAACCTCTCTGCTGCTGAGGCTGCCCAGGGCCCCATCCAACCTGGCCTTTGAGCTTCTCCAGGGATGGGGCACCCACAGCTTCTCTAGGCAGCTGTGCCAACACCTCAGCACTCTCTGAGTAAAGAATTTCCTCCCAACACTTAACCAAAATATCCCCTCTTTTAGTTCCAAGCCATTCCCCCTGTCCTATCACTACCAGACCATGTAAAAATCTGGTCTCCCTCTTCTTTATAAGCTCCCTTTAAGTACTGGAAGGGCTCCATGAGTTCTCCCTAAAGCCTTCTCTTCTCCAGGCTGAACAAGCCCAGCTCCCTCAATCTTGCTTCACAGGAGAGGTGCTACAGCCCTCTGTTCATCTTCATGGCCCTCCTCCGGACCCACTCTAACAGTTCCACATCCTTCCTGTACTGGGGACCTCAGGCCTGTACACAGTACTCCACCAAGTACGCACTACGGGGTCCTAGGATTCAGTGCAGAATGACTGGGTGCACAGTGAGTGGCATAACAGGGTGGTTGGGATGGAATCAGTTAAAAAAAAAAAAAAAACAACATAGCTGAAGTACATTTGAACTCTGAACAGTGAAAATCCTGGTTTCATGAAGTTCTCAGTGGAAATGGAAAACAGCTCATCCATCAGGACTCTCACATCTAGTTTGGAGAAAAACTGTTTGTGTTTTTTCCATGTGGATTCCCCTGGCCTCTGCCAATTCCTTGAAAGCTCACAGGAGTCTCAGTGGGCCTTGGTTACACCTCAGCAGAAGACAAGCCCTTATCCACCCAGTAGAATAATATTTCCTCTGGCTCTCTGCCATGCAGAAACCAGATCTTAGTGCTCGCCTCAGTTCTTTCTTTACGTCTCTCTCTCCCCATTTGTTCTGCATGCCTTTTCTCTCGTTACTCAGAGGGCTAGCTCTGCAGGTGCAGAAGGGCAGGCATAAACCTTTTCCCAGAAGCATCCATCCAGACCCATTGGTTCACTTTGCAGGAAGTGCTGCTAGAAGTGTTCCTGCACTGGGACATCCTGTGCATTTTGCCCGTGGAAGAGAGGTTGAGTTTGTCACCTGGTCGGGGCAGATTTGCTCACGCAAGCTACCAGTTTGTCCATCTCTGTTCAACTGTTAATATTCTGTAAACACTGAGGGCCTAAATCTAACAACCCACTGCTTCCCTAAGACCTTTTAAAGTCAACTTTCAAAAGCACTGTTTTATTGCTAGGCTGTATACCCCTTTGCAGAAGGAAAGCTTTAAGCCTGAATATTAAAAAAAAAAAGAAAAAAGAAAAAAAGTGTTTAAAGTTCCTTTCTGGTTTGTGAACCTATTATTAAAGCAGGATGGAAACTAGTTTGCAGTCTGCCTCTTACACAGAGCGTCCGTACTGCCAGAGTCCAAAATGAAGTCACTTTTTTGGATGAGGTGCAGACCACAGAAGACTTGGAAATGACATTTGTAATTAAAAACATTGGGCCTGGATCCTTCTGTCTTTATCGAGGTTAAATGGCCACTGAAAACAATACAAGTTGAGACTGAAGAACAACAGCAAGCCTCATGTCCTCTATTTACTCATATATTTCGCTGTTTATAGATGCTAGGAACGCTTTGTGCATTTTGTACGTTTCAACAGTAAAGTGGATGCAATTTCCTCTAACTTTGATAGGGACTGTAATAACAGTTAGTGCTCTGGGAGGCCAAGCAGAGCCACCTTCCCTTGTCCCCTTCATGCCACAGAGATCGACTCTCAGCTTTCCTATGAAGACAAATCTGTTGTTGCAGCTTTCTTTGCCTTTTTTTCAGTTTTACCTGCTGTATTTCCACTAAAGCCACGTCAACTTCATGGTTTGGAGACTTCCATTGCCTGAAAGAGCTTAGCACAAAGAAGCCTTCATCCTGCCCAAGCTATGACAGCATCAATACTAATTGCACAAGATTTTAATTCTTCAAAATTTGACATAGAATCTGTGGGTAAGATTCAGTATGGGATGCATGAGGAAAGGGGCCTGGTTGGAGCTAGACACAAAATGCAGTGATCTGAAACTGGTGGCAACCACAGACTCACCAACTCAACGTCTTGGCTGACATCTCCCACCTGAAGCTCCACAGTTGTGCAGAAGCCTCACCCCTTTCTGTTTGGGTTCTCCCTGCAGCCCCAGTAAAAGCTCTCAGCATGTATACTGCACAGGATCTGACCCTTCCACTAATACAGCTCCAGTTGCTTTCTCCCTACGTACCGTGGGGCAGACAGACCCACCATCTCCTTGTTGTGCATAACTGTTCTCCATATTCAAGGACAAAAGCCCAGACTAGAGGAGCACAACCCCACACATCAGGGCTTCACCTTATGGGTGGGTAGCTCAGCAGACAGCCAGGAGAACCAGGGGGGAGAACCTCTGTACAGGGAGATCAGAGCCCCCAGATTTCTAGATTCCAGCTGCCTGACTGCCTGATCCCAGCCTTCCTGTGGGATGGAGATGGAAAGCCGCAGGGAATTTTTGTTCTTTCTTCCTGGCAGGAATTGTCGCAGTAACAGTGAATTCTTTGAAACCACATCTTTTCAGAGGGGTGGCCTTTTCACCATAAGCCTTCTGTGCCCAAGCTGAGATTCTTTCTGATAAGGACTCCCAGATACACTGAATTTGGCATGAAGGTATTTTGTGCACTTAGCAGACCACAAGGCAGAGGAGATAAGCCAACAGCTCATTAACCCTTGTATCCCTCTCCTTCTAACAATATTCATTATATAATTTACCAACACAGTAGAAGTACTGCAGACAACTGTCAGGAAAGACTTGAGGGTCAAGTGCAGCAGGTAGGCATCCAGACCTGGAGCTGCTCAAGTAAATGGCGATAGGAAATCATCCATCAGGGTGCAGCTGTTCCTGCACAGGACTAATCTGTAATGCATCTCAGTTGAACAGCAACGTTTTGTTTTAACTCTTGTTTTTAATTCCATCCACAAATGTGATGTCACATTCCCTTCCAAGGTACTTGAGCACTGTACTTTAAGCTAGGTTACAGAATTGCAACCTGCAAACAAGAGTAAAATTGTGGGTTAAAATTTACCAGTGATTTCTGATGTAGAGAGCCCAGGAGTTGTGCAGGTGGTGCTCCCAGGGGCGCTGTGTGTTGTGAGGGGACCGCTGGGTCCCCACTTAGAGCAAACTCAGTATCTCCTGTGGGAGTGAACCAACAAACCTTGAGTAGTACGGGAGGGAGACGGGGCAGAGAGTGTCCTTGTGTCACATCAGCTGGCTGAGCACAACTAAATGAACAACTGATTTCACTAACAACAGTGCAGCAAGACGGCTACTTCTTGTTTTTGTTCTGTTTGCATGGAGACAGTATGTGTGCCTCAGTCAGGAGCACTGGGTTTTGGGCTCCCCTGTGGGTGCAGGGACGCAGGGATGCAGACAAGGAGTGCAGCTGGGACCCTGTGGTGTGCAGATTGGTAGGGACAAGCTGACAGAGGAAATCTGTATGCTATTAAGCAGCTCAGTTAATAAAATCTGAGTGTACTTGACACATTTAAAGGTTTAAATATCTCTTAAAATATTTTATTGGTAGAGTTTTAAGGCCATAGGTATATCTGTGCTGAGCCGCGGGACTGTGAGAATGTCTCGTGATGTTTTGTGCATAGAAAATATCAAGAAGGGCAAAAAGGGCAACTTTAGGTACAGGAAACGGCGAAAAAAATCCTATACATTCTGATATTTCTCAACTTTTACAATTAAGAACACACACATACACATACCCTCTGTGCAAAGTGGTTTTGTGCTGGAGAGGCTCAGGATGAAACTAGGAGCAGAACAGACTCTGCAAGCAGCAGCTCTAAGAGGACACTAAGAGGAAAACACTGTAAGTCAGGGACACGGTGAAGCGGAGGTAGAGATGCTGCAGCGTGTGCTCGAGAGAAGGGCAACGATAAGCTCAGGCGGGGGAGGCAGCAAGGTGAGGAGCTCGGAGACGTGTGCCCGGCTTCAGTGCTGCGTACCCACACTGTTCCTCCTGGGACAGACACCAAAGGTGTCACCAGCAGCTGGCGGGGGCGGCGCAGGGGAAAGAGTGTCAGACTGCTCTTTACACAGCTGGTACTGGGCAACCTAGTTCTTCTCACCGCGACCCAAGCAGTGCGCCCTGTGTTGCTGCGGGATGGGAGGTTGTTTGGCGCACAGTTGCTGGTGTCACCACCACCAAGCAGGAAGCCCAGCGAAACTGTGCAGTGAAGCACTGCTTTGGGTAAAGAACAGAGAATCCCTGATAAATTACGGCCCACATCCTACAAAAAGCACTGCCACCACGTTTGAGATGCACAATAGAAAACTGTCCTAAATGATCACTGACCTTCAAATGGAAGGGGGAAGAAAGCCAGACCAGACTTGACAATATCTTCTCTGAAGCAAAAAAACCTAAATTTAACTGGATTCTCATGGAAGATCACGTGTGCCACAAGAGGATAAATTTGGAGCATTCTCAGTTTCAGAGTGAATATTTTATATAAACACGCTAAACAGTATAGGAAAAATACAGTGCTCTGCACACCAGCAGTGCTCAGCGAGCGAGGAAACCAGGCTGGGCCAGATCTCAGCTGTAATTCCCAGTGCAACTTGTTCTTGAGTATCGGGTCTCCTGAGAGATACCTTACATAACAGGAAATTGTGGATAATCGCGGAAAATACATCAAAGACGTTTCAGATATTTCCAATGCAGCAGAAACACATGAAGCATTAGTGGGGGGAACAGAAAGAAGCGTGAATTAAGGTTGGGTTTTTTATCTTGCATGGGCTGGGAGCTGTGTGCAGGAGCAGGGCTGGCGGACCGGGCTGTGCCCAGCCTGCAGCGCGGCGCGCAGAGCGTGTGATCCCAACAGGAGAGCGCAGAGCGGGAGCAGACGTAGAGGATCAGAAGCAGTCAGGGAACATTAACTGCATACATGCATAATTATTACTACAGTGACCTGATGGAAATTCTGCCAGGGTTTCAAAGCACTGCTGCGTACCAGAAACGCGGAGAATCAGACCTTCCCTTTGTGTTTCCCTGCGCACGTTAACAAATAGAAACGACTAATAATATTATAAACAAATATCAGACCCTCGCAGCCTCTCGGGTTTCGGCAGGGATTCGTGAGAGAGAGTAGCTGGGGCTTCACAATGGTGAAGGACTGCGGTAATGCGCCGGATCACACTGACTGTTGTGTCACTGTAGCCTGTGCGGGAACAGCTATAAAAATAACAAAACACGAGAGCGAGGGAATGGCTCTGCCACAGCCGTGCTGTGTGCTCTGCGTCCATCTGTCTGTCTCCGCGCGTCTGTCTGTGCCACAGAAGGGCTGCGATCACTCAAAGGGGAAATTCAAATCCAAATTCAAAGTCGCACTTTTTCTTCCAGCGCTGCGTGATGGTGCTGGGCGCCCCACCATAGCAGAGTCGGGGGCCGTGGAGTTTTGAAACACGCTGACGTTAACGCAAGGCGATCCACCGATCCGTGGTTTTGCACCAGCCCGACTCAGTCTAAGGTCAAATCAGAAAAGTTTTCTGATGAGAGCTATAGGACTGCTCTCTGCTTTGCTGCTGACTTAGCCGGTTACCTTTGCAAGTATAGCGTAACCGGGAAAATAATCCAAAAGAAAGAAAATAAATCTTCAAATTTAGGTTAAAAACAAAAGTTATGGTAACATAAGTGTCTTTAAGTTTTGCAATAATCCTCCAGTACTTTTGCATCCCAAAAGGCTCCAGATGTGACCAGCCACTGCAAAATGGCAAGTTGTTTATCAGCATTCTGTGCTGTAAACTGGCACCTGTAATTTCACTCTCCCTTTGCATCAGCAGAAGGAAGATAACTAGAAAAACCCCACCAAGACGGGTTTCTGCGAGTTGACGTGAACATGTTTACAGCAGAATGTCCCGTCTGCCAGCCTCAAGGTGAGGTGTGCAGCATCAGATCCTTCACCTCTAGCTGCAAGCATGCAGCATGATCCGAGTGTTTCTCCCTGCTGGGTGCTGAGGGTAGCTGCATCAAGCGAAAAAGAGAAAATGCATATAAGCCAGTTGCTGATAGCACTGCTATCTAACACTTTTTTCCTCCTCTTTTTGCAAACTGCCTTTCTCAACCGGGCAAACCGTGCTCCTTTGGGGAACCTTAAAGACCACTTGGCACTGCCAGCCGGACCCTGCAGGTGCCCCAGGCGAGCACCAGGTGGTGGTGGGATGGCTGATGGGGGACTTGTCCAGGATTAGGGCCTGTGACCATGGCCCTGGTGAGCTGCTCTTCCTGCTCTGCTCTGTTCGCTACTTCACCTTGTTTGGGGGATGAATGCTTCCTCTTGCTGACTTCTTTCTTCCTTCTTCGTTGTTACAGTTGTTGAATCCCGCTGGTGATAAAAGCGATGAAATGAACCGTGCTTGGCTCAAGGGGCAAATGTATTTTCAGAAAGTCACCTCCTGATTTGTGAGAAACACCTGCCAATTAGTAGGCTTAAAAATATCACCGGAGTTATGTAAGATCTTTAAAAATTCTTCTGCTTCTTGACTCTGCAGCACTTCACCTTTCACTAGAAGTAATCAACCTTCAGTGTACTTTAAAATAAACTCAAAACCAAGCAGCCCCAAGGTAACAGGAGAAAGAAATCCCTGACTGCTCCCTTCTGTGTACAAGCGGATGTGGCGCTCAGGGGCATGGTTTAGCGGCGGATGTGGTAGCGCCAGGCTGATGGTGGGACTTGGTGACCACAAGGGTCTTTTCCAACCTCAGTGATTCCACGATTCTGTGGCTCTATGCAAAGCTGTCCATGCGGCACGCAGCCTGATCCTGCGCTAGTGAACTCGGCAGAGCGGTGGTCCCTGGCCGAGCACACCTAAGACGTCGTGCTGTCATGACCGGCCCCACCATCCTTCTCTGCTGATGTTACGCAATGTATGTGACACTATTTAGAGCTTACTGGCACGAGGATGGCAAGAGTTGAATTAATTCCAGGCATTCTGCTCTTCTAAAATGTTGGTGGGAAGACTGCATGAAGATGGCTCTTCTGGAGCAAGTTCTGGCAGCTGTCTTCCTCTGCAGCAGCTGCAGTTTTGAGGGTCAGAGAAAAATTGTTTCAGGTAACGTGGGTCCCTATTAGGAGTTACATATACATACAAGCTCCAGATAGAGAGTAAGGGTCAGGCAAACGTGTTGCTTATTGTGCTTGTGCCATAACACGCATTTTAATACAACGAGGCTCAGGCAATATAAATATCAACTCCTTCACAGTTACTGTTTAATATGTGGTGTGTTGGAAGCAGCAGAGTTTTCCGGCTTAAATTTAGAGAAGAGACTGAATGTAGTACATGGTATTTTCTTCTTCAGGAAGAAATTCAGGGCACTGAAGTTAATAAGAATTTTTCTCCTGACTTCTGTGAGATTGGGATCGGTTTTAAGGTTAGAGTTTCCACATTACCAGGAAACTAAGACGTCCCTTTCTCATTCTTCACCCTCCTACCTGGAGGTTTTGGGGACCTGCAGTGCAGGAGGACCTGTGGCTGTGCTGCAGTTACTCCAGGGAAGAACCAGTGGCTACCAACTGCTTGCTCTTTCTGGAGCCTTGCTACTGAAGTATAGGCAAATATATTTAGGCTGATTACTTCATTCTCTCATCAGAAAGATATGCGAGTAAGAATTGTTTTATATCTTGTAAAAACAGCACTGCGCTTGTACATGCATGCGTAGAACTGTTAGAGATTTTACAAGATACATGGGAATGTGCGCCTGCTTATCGGAGGAGAGGAGCGAGCCCGACATTAAAAAAAAACCCACCCTCTAGCTGAGACCTTGCCTGCCAAGTTTCAGCTGCGTATGCTCTGAAGCACATACTCCCACGTCCCGCACTGAGAGGTGAATGCACTCTTTAATTTAGAGTGAAGATTTAGGATCAAATTCTGCTTTCATTTACATCATTAAAATCCTAATGAGGCTGTAAATCAGGATAAGAATATGGTTGAGGTCGATGGGGTTGGATGGATTTAAATGACTGTAGAATTTGTCCATGTTAGGTGGAAATGCAAACCAAAGACTAGCCAAAAAAAAAAAAAAAAAAAGAGCACTGAAAGAAAGATAAATGCTGAAAGAAAAAGACTTCGCATTCGTGTTCAAATCTGAACTTCATAACAAGTATGTTATGTTGGCCAAAAATAATTTACAGAAGTCTGGAACTCAAATTTTAGTTAAAACATCCTCGATAAGGTAATTAAAAATGCACTTTTATACTGAGGTTGACGATTTTCTTTAATTAAACTGCCGCTGTATTTCCCACCTTACTGTATTTCCCAAAATATACCAGCCCAACTACGTTTTCTATGATTTCCTTGCAGTTCGTAGGCTCCAGCGTTTCGGGTATTAATACAGCGTGTGGTGCCACAGCGGTACACATGCACTGTATTCACTGAGAGCTTTGGTTATGCACGAGCAGAAAATTTGTTCTTGAACCAGAAATGGGAGTATTTTTAATTTTGCCAAGGCGCAGTCTGAGCTGACTGCTTAACATCCTCCCAGGCAATGCATTCCTAGGGTGGTGCTGTGCACCAAAGCAGCTGCCATTTCCTGAGCTGATGTTGACATGGCAGGTCACCCGTGGGGTTGACTGTATTCCGCCTCTTTTTTTCCAGTCTTTCTCTTTTTTCCTGGCTCTCTTTTAGATCATGATTAACAGATTTCCATTATATTTTAAGTCTCAATTAATGCTGCTTTATGGTGTTTCGGTGCAGGAGAGCAGAGCTGGGAGGCTGGAAACGTACCCCGTCCTGTATGTCCTGTCCAGGTCACTGGTTCCAGTGGCAGCCTCCACTAAGCACAGCTCAAGGAGTCAGCTTCTGAGCTGAGCTGTAGCCAACTTATTTTTGTATTCCTTAAAAAGACATGCAGTACTTGCCAGGAAACACAAGAAAATAAAATGAGTCACTAAAACAGTAGTTGTTTTTATTGGAAATTATTAAAACAAATAGTAATGTTATCATATGTAAACTTCATTATTAACATTTCTAGAGCAAAATGATTTCTGATAATGAGTAGAGGCACAACGTCAAGAGCCATTTTGTCTTACAAATAATATTAATATGAGCTGATGCAAGTAGTGAGATTGCCTAATATAATTTTGCTGACACAAGACATGTAATGAGAATCTATGGAATATGGCATATAAACCCATTGTTTAGTGAGCAAAGCTCACGTCTTCAAACTGCACAACAGCAAAGCTATGATTTAATTGTGAAGCTCTTTCCTTACAGGCAGCATTAATTCCATATGTCACTGATGTTAATTATGTTTATATTAGAGAGACACACAAACACGATTATTCTTTCTTTTCTAAAAGGTGAAGGGAGAGGTTTTAAAAAGCAAGACAAAATTCTTTGTAAGATTTCAAGCCCACAAGAGAATTTACAGACAAAGAACTGCACGTAAGCAGACTTGAAAATTGAAATTATTACCTTTCTTTTCTCTGTTAGAAACATTGTGATCACAGTTCAGGATTCTCTCTCTTTTTTTTTTTTTTTTAACAGCAGTACCTCTTTTCTTGCATGCTTTGATCCATCTAACAGAATCACACCACATCCTAACACTGAAACACAGACTTTAAGATTGGCTTATGCAAAGGGCAGTATCTAAAGGAATGAAAATGTCAGCGGATTTAAATTATATTGTTGAAATTACCTGGTACCTGGAATTCTTGAGCTTCACACGGGTGATCTTCAACGCCCTTTCTGTTGTTGCTATTTAACCCAGCAGGTCATAGTTAGTAAGTGTAAAACTATGTATGCCTAGGCATATTTTCTAATTCGATGATTGCACCAAAAAAAAAAAAAGCATACATTACAGTAAATCTTATAATTAGATTCCTAGTGAAAACATTTCCATTTCAGGGTCTAAAATATATTTTCCATGACATTTTTGAAATATTTGCTTAAAATGTGCTGCTTCTACTAACAATCCCAACAGCAAACCTATTAGTTAAAATATTCACAAAAAGTAAACAAAAGGAGCATGAACAGAGCCAAACCAAATTCAGCTTTCTGTCTTAGTAAACACTCGGGGAGAACGTTTTTAAAAGCGTGTTTCTTGCTCTAACTTGGAGTCCCGCTGTGATAGGCATCAAATCTTTCTAAATCATCTAAATACATTATTTACAGAATTACAAAACATAGAAATGTACATTTGCTTCCTGAGAACAACAGAAGAACTGTTATAAAAATGAAATTATTAAGGTGGCAAAGTCAAGCACTCAACAGATAGGAAGAGATGATGCAACTCTTGCCCAGGGACCTCAGCTGCTGCCCCCACACGCTGATGCAGTCTTGCAGAACATGTAGTTATGCTACCCTTTTGAAAGAATACCTGCAAATTTAGTCCACACAGCAGATTTAAAAGCTATGGAGTATTCATTCAACCATTTTTCAGTATGGCCACAGCCTTAGATGTAGCACAGAATACTTTGGGCCCTGTTGTGAAAAAAAAAAAAAGAAATATTAAAATTTTCATTGGTTTTCCCGTGACTTTTATGTTAGAATCCATACTACTCACTGTCAGTGCTAACCCAGTTTTAGATGCTTTCTACACTGGAGATGCACACCAGAGAGGTCCATGAAGTTTCCATGTTAAGGTTATCCCAGCTGATCTGGGAATGTCTGGAAATGCATACATCATATTAACACTGACAACTGGGCTCTGGCCCTGCCAAGACCTATAGTCTAAGTATTCCTTCACTTAACCACGTTTCCAAGTTTGGTATGCTGGCAGATGTCACAACTGGCCAAACCTGCGGTCAGAGTCACAGCAAGCTGCTCTCAATCACCAGTGTACAATATTCTGGAACGTATGGAAGACAGTAAGGAGATGGTAATGATGCAGACTAGAATGAAAGAAATGACTAAAACTTCTCATGAGCAATGTCATTTGGTGCTGAAAGACCTCAATATTCAAGGACTTTGATGTCTGAGGGATGACACCTCTAATAGCAGATTGCCTCCTAGTGCCATGCTAAGGTAATGACGGAGAAGGCAAAATACCAAATCGCCTTCACCCACTCAGGTATTTTCCTGCAAGTCCCCCATTTAATTTAAGAGAAAATTTCATATCATTAAATTTAATGTCCATTTTTATGAGTGGATCACAATTTTCAAATAAAGAGGAAAAATTATGTTAGATCTACTTAAAAAAATCTAAAAGACATTTTATTCACCACAAAAAAAAAAGGGGGGGGGGGGGGGTATTAATCATTTCTATCATGAGTTATAGAAACCCTTTGTTACAAGAAGTTTGTACCAGGTGCATTCTGCATATTTTTACCACTTAAAACTTTACTTTAGCTCATTCAGCCATTTAACTTATCTTACAGTGTAATGAACCTTTAATCTCTCTCTCTCTTTACTATGATATATATGATGAGAAAGGGAAAGAAAGGAAAGGAAAGAAGAAAGAAGAAAGAAGAGAAAAGAAGAGAAAAGAAGAGAAAGGAAAAGAAGAGAAAAGAAGAGAAAGGAAAAGAAGAGAAAAGGAAAGAAAAGAAGAGAAAAGAAAAGGAAAGAAAAGGAAAGAAAAGGAAAGAAAAGGAAAGAAAAGGAAAGGAAAGAAAAGGAAAGAAAAGAAAAGAAAAGGAAAGAAAAGGAAAGGAAAGAAAAGAAAAGAAAAGAAAAGAAAAGAAAAGAAAAGAAAAGAAAAGAAGAGAAGAGAAGAGAAGAGAAGAGAAGAGAAGAGAAGAGAAGAGAAGAGAAGAGAAGAGAAGAGAAGAGAAGAGAAGAGAAGAGAAGAGAAGAGAAGAGAAGAGAAGAGAAGAGAAGAGAAGAGAAGAGAAGAGAAGAGAAGAGAAGAGAAAAGAAAGGAAAGGAAAGGAAAGGAAAGGAAAGGAAAGGAAAGGAAAGGAAAGGAAAGGAAAGGAAAGGAAAGGAAAGGAAAGGAAAGGAAAGGAAAGGAAAGGAAAGGAAAGGAAAGGAAAGGAAAGGAAAGGAAAGGAAAGGAAAGGAAAGGAAAGGAAAGGAAAGGAAAGGAAAGGAAAGGAAAGGAAAGGAAAGGAAAGGAAAGGAAAGGAAAGGAAAGGAAAGGAAAGGAAAGGAAAGGAAAGGAAAGGAAAGGAAAGGAAAGGAAAGGAAAGGAAAGGAAAGGAAAGGAAAGGAAAGGAAAGGAAAGGAAAGGAAAGGAAAGGAAAGGAAAGGAAAGGAAAGGAAAGGAAAGGAAAGGAAAGGAAAGGAAAGGAAAGGAAAGGAAAGGAAAGGAAAGGAAAGGAAAGGAAAGGAAAGGAAAGGAAAGGAAAGGAAAGGAAAGGAAAGGAAAGGAAAGGAAAGGAAAGGAAAGGAAAGGAAAGGAAAGGAAAGGAAAGGAAAGGAAAGGAAAGGAAAGGAAAGGAAAGGAAAGGAAAGGAAAGGAAAGGAAAGGAAAGGAAAGGAAAGGAAAGGAAAGGAAAGGAAAGGAAAGGAAAGGAAAGGAAAGGAAAGGAAAGGAAAGGAAAGGAAAGGAAAGGAAAGGAAAGGAAAGGAAAGGAAAGGAAAGGAAAGGAAAGGAAAGGAAAGGAAAGGAAAGGAAAGGAAAGGAAAGGAAAGGAAAGGAAAGGAAAGGAAAGGAAAGGAAAGGAAAGGAAAGGAAAGGAAAGGAAAGGAAAGGAAAGGAAAGGAAAGGAAAGGAAAGGAAAGGAAAGGAAAGGAAAGGAAAGGAAAGGAAAGGAAAGGAAAGGAAAGGAAAGGAAAGGAAAGGAAAGGAAAGGAAAGGAAAGGAAAGGAAAGGAAAGGAAAGGAAAGGAAAGGAAAGGAAAGGAAAGGAAAGGAAAGGAAAGGAAAGGAAAGGAAAGGAAAGGAAAGGAAAGGAAAGGAAAGGAAAGGAAAGGAAAGGAAAGGAAAGGAAAGGAAAGGAAAGGAAAGGAAAGGAAAGGAAAGGAAAGGAAAGGAAAGGAAAGGAAAGGAAAGGAAAGGAAAGAAAAGAAAAGAAAAGAAAAGAAAAGAAAAGAAAAGAAAAGAAAAGAAAAGAAAAGAAAAGAAAAGAAAAGAAAAGAAAAGAAAAAGATTGGTCTTAGGTCCTTTCATTTTTCTTTGAGCCTAAGGATGTCTTTTGGAAGCACAGCTCCTCCATCTTCTTTCCAGAAATGACATACATAATCTATACTTCTCTGTGCTTGCTTGGCAGGAGTAAAACAATTTTTTTATCTCCCACCCTTCAGATCCTTCACTAAGAACAGTCAAGTGAATTTCACACCTCACACAATTGCAAAGAAATTACAGGCACATTGAGAACACTTCACTCAATTTGCTTCCAGGATAATGTATTTTTGGTTAAGAAGTAAAATTTACAGTATATAAACCCTATCTTTGCAAATGAAATGTAGCAGCATAAGGGAACATTATATATATAAGAGAATATGATGTGAGTACTATTTTTATCTGATATTATATGGGTTGCTCCAAAAGTAATGCCTTCCATTTTATGATGTTGGCTTACAACATCAGAGGCAGACGGTGGTGGAATGGCAGTAGAGGGTGAACCTTCCTGTTACCTGCTGTTGCCATGTGACAGATGGCAGAAGAGGGGCAGTCTGACAAAATGGGGTCTGACATGGAAGTGCTTGTGAGGCAAAGGTGTGTCACTGAATTTCTCCGTGAGGAAAAAAATAGCACCTACTGACATTCACTGGTGCTTGCTGAATGTTTAAGGAGACCAACCAGTGGATGTGAGCACAGTCAGGCGGTGGCTGGTGTGTTCCAGCCGTCGTGACAGTGGTAGTGGATCACGTCCACTGGGTCAGATTGTTACAAGTGCAGCATGCAGGCTCTTGTACATTGGTGGTTGAAACCTACAGCTAATGGTGGTGACTGTGTTGAAAAACAGTGTTTCATAGCTGAAAGTCTGCTCTATCAAATGGTGTTATTGTGCTCCTTCTATCCACTGTAGTTTCCATGGGAATAAATAGGAGGCATTACTTTTGGAACAACCTAGATATAAAACTTCAAACATATGTTTGACAAAATGTGACAGAGTGTTCAGTATGGTATCTGGCAGCTGCCACCATAGACAAAGGAGATGGAACTGCTTCCAACCGGATGACCGTGTAGGGAAGCAATGCGGACACGTGCACACATAAAAGAGTCACAAGGCAAGTAGCGTTCTACCTACTCCTTACCTAAGCTTACGCAAGGATCCCTGCAGTGGGTGCAAAGATTAAAGATTTAAAGATTAAAAAACTCAAAGAACTTGCTTGCAGAAGTGATGTGGGTTGCCTGCCTCATGCCAACCAGTCCATGTATCTTCTGTGGTACGTCACTGTCAGTGCAATGCTACTTCTTGCACAAGCAGCTGTGAAAAAGCCACAGGGAGAATGCCACAAATAAAGAATGGCTTTCAATGTGAGAAAAAAATTCATTCTGATCAGATCCCCAGCAGATTAGCCCCCTTTGTGTCGGAACCATGAATACTGCAACAAGAAATGGGAACCATGAGAATCCATGGGAATTAATGTTTATCTTCAGAAGGTCAAAACCAATCACAGTTTCAGTTTTCAGCTAAATATGAGTGAAGAGTTCTCAAAGTTCAGCTCTTTAAAAAGTCTATAACAAAACTGTCTAGAGAAAGGAGTTTGACTTGCTCCCACAGGATTCATTATTTCCCAAATAAATGTAACATGTTTTTTCTATGCTTGCATTGTAACTTCACCAGTTGTTGCTGTATATTTGAAATATAGTAATGTTTAATAACAGTTCATGACAGAGTTCTTTTTAAAATGTACAGTAGTTATAGCATTCAGACATATTGCAAACTTCATTTGAATGAGAAATATTGTTCAAGTTTATGATTCACTTGCATTACTGAAATTGTATTTTACTGTCATTATCAAAATTATATTATTTAAGTACTGCACAATTCTAATGCCAAATTATCATTTCACTGAAAAATTCTGTGGTCAATTACAGCGTATTAAGATCCCAAACACCATTTTCATATTACATTACAAACATTTTTGTGCATTGTTTTTTGCCATAGCTTTTCTGTTTAATCAGATAAGCCTCACAGTTGAGATTTACAAAACTGGTCTGAATTGGGAAGAATATATAATAGATAATGATAGTGGGATCTGTTATGCTAAATATACATGCTTATCATTTGTGTTCTATTATCACTGTGTTTATATATATATGTGTTTCTTGGTTTTTTGGTTTTTTTTTTGCTAATTTTTCAGGATTGGGATATTGCAGGGATTTTAGTATTCATGGATTAGGTTATTGTATTAGGGTGACAGTGGCTGAAAGCAAGGAAATGCAGTAAAAAGCTGCTGTGTGTAGAGTTGTATTTTCCAGCAGACATGTTGCTGCTTACTCTGTGAGGGCTCAGTGCAGCAAAAAGTGCTGGGTCTAGAAAAGGGGATTGCTTTATTTGCTTGAATTCATGGGTGGCTCTTAGTGCTCTGGGTCACTTATTAATGAGGAAAAGAAGGTTAATGGAAACGAGAGATGTTGACAGTCCAACATCCATCTTTGTGTGAAACCCATATGATATCAGATAAAAATAGTACTCACATCATGCTGATTACAAAATCAGATGCTTTTCAAACATGCCTGAATTTAACAGGACATTTTTTAATATATGACACAGAAGAGTGTAGCTACGAAAAATAAACAACAACAACAACAACAAAAACACACAAAAACAAAAACACATACACAAATTATAGATTAATGTGACAAATTTCACTTGTTGTAAATAAATGATAATCTAATCAAAGCTGATTTTGTTTCTGAACGACCTGGAGTTACCATTCTCATAAAGGATATTCAGGCTGCAGAGGTGAGCTTCATCCCTTCTCCCTTGCCAGGCAGTTGTGCATACAATCTAAGATAGTGCTTGGACTTCCAGGACGAGCTTTTCTCCTCATTCATCAACTTTCTGTCTAATGCACATTACTGAAAGAGTTGCACCATGTGGTCAGGAAAGAACCGGGTTAAATGCCAGGAAACTGGGTGGGAGAAACATGGTAGAAATTACATTACAGGACTCATCTCTTTGAATGGGCAGCCAAGGGTACATCTGATTTAGTGCACTGCAGGGAAAGATATACAGAGCAACTGTGTTTGTCATGTTGCTGATGATCCAGTGTCCACGTGATATTTTGGGGGGATTTCACATAAGACTAACTCAAGTCTGATCCCACAAGCTTCTATTGAAACAAGTTGGGTGGGCTCCTAGTTTATGTCTTTTCACAAAATTATGGAATGACTAAGATTGGAAAAGATCTCTAAGATTATCTAGTCCATCTGTCGACCCATACACACCAACATCAAGCCCACTAGATCACGTCATTCACTGCCACATCTACCTTCTTCTTAAAGACCTCCAGGGACAGCAACTCCACCACCTCCCTGCACAGCCTGTTCCAATGTCTGACCACTTCATTTCTGAGAAGAAATTTTTCCTGAGATCCAACCTGGGTTAGCTTAGTCCAAAAGAAGTCCAATCTGCATGCTTCACAATACAAACAAAAGAACGGTACCTTAGGATAATTAGTAGATGCACTTCAAGAGCAAACCAATTTGAACTAAAACAGATAATGAAGATACGTCACTCTTCAAGCCATTCTTTAGTGCAATTTTACCTCTTAGTTTTCTGTGCTACCTCATGTCTGCAAAAGAGAGATGGGCTAGAATAAAGAAGTGACATTCTTCAGTTGATGAATAAACGCCGCCTGAATATATTCTATTTATTTGAGCAGAACATTCCTGGAGAAATGCATAACTACAAAAGCAATTGAGTGTTTTCTTTTATCCTGCTAAACAAATAGGTCTGAACAGTCACCTGAGAGCTGAACCTCCATTTGCCGTACACCCACATCACAGTGGAGTGGGAAGGGCAAACAGGGACAGTAATGATGGACACACAGCATGCAATAGTTTCACATTTTTCATCTTGATAAATGCGATCTCTGGGCATTTGCTGAGAAATGAATATAACTAATAGCAAAGGAAATACACAGATAAATCTACAAAGATTAATTACTAGCATGCGATAGAGAACCTGCAAAACCTAGGATTTATACAAAAAAAAAGTTATTTGCCAAGGCTACTTGGATATAGTTAAAGCTCTAACTGGCAAAATCATGTATTTGCAAGGGTGTCCCACATATCTATGCCAAAGGAATTAATTCTGTTTCTCCAGAACAGAGCAGGGAAGCACACTGTAGCAGGATTGGGAACATACTTGTAATGTACTATATGATGTCCATACACACTTTCTTTTCATTAGTATTCCCAATTTTATTTATCATCAGTATTGTTGTTAGTATGACTAAATTACTATAAAATCCATGTCACAGAGTGTCCATTTCTGTATGAATGCAGACAAAAAGAGGGCTCTTGTTCCAAAAACTTTACAAACTGGCAATGGCACAACAACCAGTTGAGCCAGTGAGATATGGGGCTCAATGCTTCTATGTATTGATGCACTCAGGTTTTAGTTCTTTAGCCATAAGTACCACACAAACCAGCTTGCCTTGGGAGTGTCCCATCATAGTGCTCTTTTAATTAGAGACTGGATAGGGCAGAAAGGACTTTTCTACACTTTTCTCTGGAGGATCAGAGACCAAATCCCCGAGCTTAACTTTTTAAGCTAGCAGAATATATGTGTGACAAAAAATGTTTGCATGAAGATCGGTGTCTTATATAATGTCTTAATTCTAAACAAAAAGCAATCTCTTAATACAAATTTAGAGAAAACTATGTAGAAAATAACCATTTTTAATATACATAAGAAGTATTTAACTTTTGGTAATTTAGGACACGGTGCGGTCCAACCACTCAAAAAGCTCAAATTATACATAATAAATGATTATTGAGAAAGAAGTATCATGTTATCCGTCTTGTGCACAGAAAATTATAAAGCTATTCTAAACCACAGATGTTGAGTTCTTCATCAAAGAAATTACTTACAATAATTTTAATACAAATTTTTATATAGCTGTGAGGATGTACGCCTGATAGATGATAAAATATTTGTATAAGATCAAATGTTATTTAAAAATTCATACTACTGTATGTCTTGAAATTATACTGACAAATCTTTTCATTTTTCTCTGCTCTTCTGTACTGCCATAGGCTCAATAGTGCAGTCTTTGCAAGCAAAAATACCATGTGTGGATTGCCTATATGATGACATAATGGGGGGCTGCAACAGCAGCCTCCAAACAGCAAAGATCACAGTCAGCTCTTGCTTCCTTAATCGAAGCCAGTGTGAGTTTTGCTTGACTAAGAAGGTTAGGGCTGGGTCCCTGAGAAAAAAAAAGAAGATAATGAGATATAACTAGGAGTAATGGGGTGATATGAAGACATGGAAAATGTAGGTTGAATATCATTAAAATCTTCCTGACAGTGAGCTCTATTATCCCAGTGAATAATCTCATTGACTTCAATGGGAGAATTGCCAGAGTAAGATCTGAGTAAAGGCTGGAGAAGCCTTGGTCCCGATCCAGAGCCCACTGACATCACCAGAGATACTTCCACCAACTTCAGTGAGCTTTGGATCGTGCCCAAGGTGAACAGTGCAGGTATATTTGCCTGAACCCGCATAACTCCCAACACTTTTTATAATTGTTGCAAATAGTTCTGAGACACACCCAAATATGAGCAACACATGAAATTATTGGTTCATTTAAACATAGCTTACTGGTCAATTGGAGAGGCATCTTCCATGAAGTATAAATGTAAAGAAGCTGCTAAGGTCCATTGCACAACCAGGTAATCCACACAACAGATGACACTGTGAAGAACACAGGCACACATTAAGGCTGTACTGCGTTGCCAGTACAGGAGCCTATATACTTAAAGCAAAGGAGGCAATGGAGGTTGGGTTGAATCAGAAATCTGTTGTTTTTGCTCTTATGTCTACAAATGCAGTGGGCAAAGAAGTAGGGAAGCTAAGCACAGGGAAGGACCCTGGAACACGGTGCCAGGGATACTCGCAGAGCAGTGCACAGGAAAAGTCAAGAAACACTCTTTTTTTTTCCATTCATCTTGTGTACACACTTGGTAAATAAACAGGATGATGTTGGAGTTGCCAGCTCCCACATCCGTTTTCCTCCTCACAGGCAAATCTTGCAGGATTACAAACTTTAGCCACTACCTGATTCAAGAAAGGCAGCAGACTAAATATTTGTGGCTTATGGCTCTACACATATAATTTGTTTGTGGACACCAGAGACAAAATATGTTTTAATAACGACTCTCACTGAACATCAGTAAAGTGTCACAAACACTGAAAATTAAAAATTAAATTTTGTAACAGCAAACATGCTTTTGTCCTTCAGTGAATTCCCTTCACCTGGGTATTTTTCCCAGCACCTCATAGTGCTCTCCAGTCCATCCATATGTTTCCACCCTCTGCAGCAGCCTGGCAATTACTTACTTGAAGGTTTCTGTTTCTCAGTAATGTTTCTATTAGCTCATTGCTTGAGTCATTGATGGGAGAGAGGAAAGGAAGCAAGGAAGAAGGCCTAAAGCTCATCAATTTTTTATTCATTAATACATATACCACAGTCAATGAGAAGGAGCTGTAGAGATCTGCAGCACTCATATGAGACTAATATAACCAGATTAAATAAAACCGCTGCATTTGCTCAGGTAAATTTATTAAAACCTCAGAATCAGTATGGGAAAAAATGAACATATAACTTCTTAAATTTTAACTTGCATCACTCACTGGGCTGTAACGGATTTGGAAACACTTTGCAGTAGCTCCTGTATGTTGCTCTGGTTACTCTAACATTTTATGATTATATTAGTTTAACCCAAAGGAAAATAACTAGAGAAAACAAAACAAAACAAAACAAAACAAAACAAAACAAAACAAAACAAAACAAAACAGGCAGCTGAAGACATATTGTCCTGCCTACCCTCATCTCTCCCACAGTACCTTAAAGTAGTTCAGTTCCACAGGTCGTAGGAAATACACGGGCTATCTTCCTTTGAAGCAGTGTCTCCGTGAATATTCAGTTCCAAACATAGCATCCTGTATTTCTGGTCTGTCCACTTTCATCCTGGAAAAGTCCAGTGGTGAAGATGTGATACTAGGCTATCTCTCCCCGTGTTCCTCTGGCCTTACTGCTAGAAATATTTTCTTAATATCTAATCTATACCTCCCTAACTGGAGTTAAATCATAGAATCATAGAATGGCCTGGTTGAAAAGGACCACGATGATCACCTAGTTTCAAACCCCTGCTATGTGCAGGGTCGCCAACCACCAGACCAGGCTGCCCAGAGCCACATCCAGCCTGGCTTTGAACGCCTCCAGGGATGGGGCATCCACAACCTCCTTGGGCAACCTGTGCCAGTGTGTCACCACCCTCTGTGTGAAGAACTTCCTCATAATATCTAACCTAAACCTCCCCTGTCTTAATTTAAAACCATTTCCCTTGTCCTATCACTATCCACCCTTGTAAACAGTCTTTCCCCTTTTTAATCCATTGACAGATGTGGATTACCGTTCTTGAACAGCTACTTCTGAGGCATTTGAAGTCTCTAACTGTATTTCTCTCTATCTTCTTCTGTGTAGAGTATGCAACCCCATTTCCTCTACCCTTTCTTCAGGTATGGTATTTCCTAGACCTCATTCTCACTGCTCTTCTCTTCTCTTTATTCCTTCTCCATAGTCATCAAGTGGTGGAGCACTGGATAAAGCAAAAGGAGCACTCTGCACATCTCACAGAAGACCCCTCCAGACACATATCTATTAACAATGCCTGCCTCTTTCTGTATCAGTCTGAGGATTTCGAGCCTCCTTAAACTTCATTTTATTACATCTTTATTTCTTCCTGCAGTACAACATCTGTCCTTATTCTGCGTAACTGTGTTACTGCCTGTAAGTGAAATTTTGCAGCTATCCTTGTTTTTCAGATTTTTTTTCTATTTTTTAAACACTATTTTGAATTATAATGTGTCCTTGAACATGACTGCAGCTGCCCTACATTTGCTGTTCTCTTTAGATTAGAAAATATTTTCTATTCTGTCATCTAAGTAATCACTGAGACTGTTACATAGCATTAGACCAGAAAAGACCATCGTGAAACCCCATATGATTGGTATCCCTAATTTGATAAAGAATCTGTGATACCTATGCTCTCTAAATACATCTCTGTAAGCTGTTTACCACATAACAGCAGCTTCACGTAGCCACGTTTACATATGGGAATTATATGACACAGTGACAAAAACTCACCAAAATGTTGTATCTGTCTACTGCTTCCTATTCTTGATGCCCATTACTCAGTCATGGAAGAAAATTAGATCTGTTTGACATGATTTGCTCTTGACAAATTCATGTTGTTTGCTACTTTTCCCTTTGTTATCTTTTAGAGCCTCATAAGTAGTTGAATGAATCCAAGACTTCCAAGATTGAAGTTATGATGGCTGAACTTTGGGGATTTTTGCCTCACTCACTGATTTCCCTGTTATCAGCAGTCCAGAGCCTCAGCCATCCATCATGGGCTCTCAGGAGTAACTAGCAGTAATGCTGCTACTTACCATGGCTTGATCTCCATGTAATACTTAGCCTGAATTGCATGAAATGCAGACCATTTGGATGCATCTCATGGTATTAAGGTTTCTGTGATTTTCTCCTCTGCCAACTGTAATCTCAGTTCTTACTTCTATATTTGGTATTAATTACTTTGTGTTGTTTAATCGTGGGCTTTGTTGTTGTCTTTCAGCTGGAAATAAAAAAAGCACTGTCCTTTTTAGTATTGGTATCTTCTCTCTTTTGATAAGTAGACTAATTTTCTCCTTGATTTTCTTCCTTCCCGTTACAATATCTTTAGAATACATTCCTGCTACACTTTGTGTTCCTCATTAGCTGCCTTTGTTTGTTTGTTTGTTTTAGTTCTTTTCATTCACTTCCATGATTTTATATTTTTATATATACACACACACATATATATATATACCTGTCGATGTCCCTGTTCATTGCAGCGGTGTTGGATTAGATGACCTTTAACGGTTTCTTCCAACTCAAATGATTTTATGACTATATGAAGTCACTATTTAGCTACATTTGATTCTTAATACACTTCCACACTGGACGAGTCTACAGTCCTGCCTTTAGAATATATTTTTTAATGAACTGCCAGATCTATAGGATATCTCAGAGTTTCTTTCTTATAAAAGGTCTTTCCGATTCCACGAATTTATTAAATAATTTGTTCTTAAAATCTGTTGGTTTTGGTATTTTTTTTCCTTCCTGAAGGACATTCAGTGGTCAGTCTCACCCAACATGCCTCACACCTTCATGTTCTCAACCAGTTTCAGCTGGTTGGCTTGAAAAAAATCCACAACTGCTTAACTTCTTCTTCCCTTTCTTTTCTTTCCCCCAAGCTGTATAAAATTATTTCCAATACATTACATTTCTAGAATTTGCTTGTCTCCTATTTTTCTGGTTTCCTACCACGTGTCCAGAAGAGTTAAATTTTTGCATTTCACCAAGCCTGGTGCTTTCAAAGAATTTCATCAGCTTTCAGAAACTTCACTCACTTAATCTTCATGGTTCAGTGGCATACAAAGGCCTGCACTGTGACAATGCCCTCATTTTTTTCTGCTACTTTTACCCACAGACTTATAACCCATCTCTCTTCTTTCTCACCCTGGGCCTTAGAACAAGAGTTGTATGATCCAGAAGTGCAATAAAACACTACCTCTCTTTTGCCCTCCCTACCCTTCCTGAGCAAGTTATACCCTTACATATTAATATTCAAGTCATGTAAATTACTTGAACAAGTGCCTGCTATGCCAATTAACTTGCAGTTTTGAGCACGCACTGAGACTTTCAGAGCTTCCTGTTAATCCCCGCACTTTTTGCTGTACCGAATTCTAACATATTGAGCAGAGGGCTGCATTCTCCTTCTTGAGTGTCCTATGAATCCATCAGGAATATCCATACCTATCCTACTTCCACACCTTTTAGCTGAACTTTTCTTCTAAGGCATGGACTCTTGTTACAAATTCTCATGATTTCTGAAATGATGTCCACATAACTGAGGTTGCAAGCCTATGCTATCACAACTAACAAAGACAAATCGTAACATTTTTAAAGAATGTTCCTCCTCTCCTGCTAATCTGCAGGTGGCTTAAAGCAGGAAAGGAAAGGGCCAACAAACACAGATCAAGCAGACTTGGAAAGTATCTTGGAAAGGAGCCTTTGCATGGAAGAACTTGTTCAAGGGGGCCAGACTGAGATACAGAGGAATGCCTGAATCACAATCAGGAAGGACAGAGGCCTAGATAAGATAAATAGGCATGTAGGTTGCTTTCGGGAGGCCTTTCTTATCCGCCGCCAAGTAAGTACCTTTTGCTCAACTGCTGCATATTGCAGTGGCAAAGGGGAAATCTGAAGCACCCATTTGGCTGAGGTCACAGAGATATCATTAAAGTAATGCAATTTTACCAAATGTCATCAAGAACTCTATTGAAAAAAATATAAAATATCTGGGCAACCTCTGGATGCTTCTTGGAATGTTTGTTAAAATAAGGCCCATTTTTGAGCAAATAATTTTAAATGTGAACATTTCTGCTGTTTAGTAGTATTAAAATTCCCTGGGTTACTGAAGCTCCACTGATCCTTAGAGAAGCTATTATGAAAAATTTGGTGGGATTTAGGAGAGTGTTTCAGCATCTTATGAAAGCACATTTTCCACCAGATGTTTGTAAAGAAAGAAAGAAAAGGAAAAAAAAGCATATTTTGATTCCATTGAATCATCAGCTGCATGAAAATCTTTGTCTCCTGAAAGCCCTTTAAGTGCTTTCTCTGGATAAAATATTAAGAGGAACTTTTATTAATTAATTTCTTTTCTTTCTTTCTTTCTTTCTTTCTTTCTTTTTTCTTTAGATGATATGGTCTAGATTTGGAAGCTTTTGCAGGAAATTTTCTAAAAATCTGGGAGAAAAGCTCCTATTTTCTGAGATTTTTGCAGAGCGCTACTAGCTAGAGAATGGTGGTGCTTTTAAGATTAGCAGAAGATGCTGTTTATAATGCAGAAATCTCACTGTCACAAAATTATGTGAAAAATATCAAAATAATATATTTTAATGCCACTGATAATTGCCATCACTTAGCAAAAGCAAATCATATTTATGTGGAAGAATTTGCTTTCTCTCTACTCAGGCGTTATTGAAGCATGATTTTCAAACTCTCTGCAATGATCACATGCATAATTGCTTCTGTTGCTGTTTTTCAGTACTTCCAGTTTATGTTACATTTCTAATGAAAACTGATATATTGCAGTAGCCAGGAGTAAGCCAACATTTACTATTAATTTCCATACAGTGCCATCTGAAATACTGCAGCTATCACCTACCCAACATTCAAAATAATACGGGGGTGGCTCGGACAGGGCCTGAATGTGGAAGGTCTTGCCCCTCAAGCACCTTGCAGGGATTCTTGCCAGGGCTGCACTCATGGTGGCAGAGCTGCAGGAGCAGCCATCGGACCCCTCCAGCTGCTTCGTCCCACCCCTGTGCCACCCACGGCCAGGCAAACAGCTGTGCCAGCACAATGTGGCACGCAGCGAGGAATGAAGGATGGGGATGAGGAGGGATGCTTAAACCTTGAGGGAAATACATGTGGTGGCAGTACAAAGCACTTATGTTCCTTGAGGTGCTATCTCCAGGCAGTCCGTCAGCACAATTACTCTGCTGCACCTGAATACACATTTTGCCATCTTCTCTTGAGGGGATAGCCCCGGGAGAATGGAAGAACAACACACCATTTGGCCAGCTGTGCCTTCTCTGCTGTACCAATCGATGCTGGGGACTGATTTCAGCCCAAAAGAACAGACAAAATTTCAACTTCTGGATCCAGCTACAGAACGAAAGCCAGCAGGAGACAAATCTATGGACACAAGAGCAAGTTGGTGTTGGTGGAATGATACGGGAGCACTGAGCATGCAGCACTAGTTTAGTGGTGAGAGGTGGATTTAAAATATGCTGCCTCCTCCATGGTAACTGCTTGTGCGTGTGAGGATAAAGCAAGGTAACTCAAGGCAGCCTAGCCCTCCTTGTACGCATGCATACAGTCTTGTAAATTCATGTGCCAGCTTACCCTGCAGCGGCTTGACCATGCATTGTGTCCTAGGGGAATCAGGCTGAACAGTGTCACAGTGGAAGTGAGAACGTCACTTTCCCAAAACAGAGACGATTGACTTCTTAGCCACAGAAATAAAGGCTTTGTAAAACAAGATCCTGCTGTGAAAATAAATGTTTTGGTGGATGTAAAGTGGGTAAATTCCAGTCCCTTGGTTTGAGAAACACAAGTCACGAGTACCAACAAATGCAATTGCAGGAGTATGTCTCCCTGGTAGGTCTCTTCCAACAGATGAAAGTGACTATACAGTTTGGAACAACTCATTAATTTGCAATTTCTTCTTAGCTCCAATCAAACTTAGGAGTACTGTTTAAGGATTAGGTGTCCTCCTCTCTTCAGGTCTTCTGTATCAGTAGCTGCTAGAATCAGACGTTTCCAATACAATTTCAAGGAATTCTCAGAAAAGATCCACAGTAATCAGCCTGGTATCTGTCTTTATCTCAGTTGTTCTCTCAGATTTAACGATGATCTGGAACATGAGGTTTTCCATCTCCTTCTGTACTTGGTTGTTTGACTATTATGGTTTTGAATATTCTTGCTACTCATGAAAAACAATGTCTTTCTGTGTAACTCGAGAACTACTTGATCTCAGTTTCCTATTGTGGCTATGTGTTCTCTCATCTAAAATAATCTGGTTTGATAAAACGTTTCCCTTCACTGGTAGTAAGTGTGTAAACTTTCATTTTCAGTGGCTGTTTCACCATCCTTGTGTATCAAATGAGGGAATGGGAGCTCTCAATCTTTTTTCTGCAACAAGCCATGAAATCAGCATTGGCATAGCAAATGAGGATAGAGCAATCTTCATGCCGACAGAAGTGCCCAAAACACTGGCCAGTGCATCAACAAAACATCCTGCCAGTGCATCAACAACATCATATATATTTTGCAAACACTGTCTTAAAATGATTTTGTTATGAATAACTCTTAGGGCAGAAAAGCACAAAAATAAAGATCTGAAAGGGGTCCTGTGCCCTCCCCCCTTCCCCATAACTTTTCAGTCATGCCATGCAAGTTCCTAACGGCGCAACTTCAGGCATTAGACAGCCTACATGCAGTCCACCAATTCTTCACAAATCTACCATTCTGACTCTGCAAATGGATCTGCCCAGCCGTAGACTGCTCTGCAGGCTTCTGTAGGACAAAGGCCTTCCAGCCTTGCTAAAAAGCCACTGCAAACAGCTCCTCCAAACGCAGAATTAAAGCTACACATGTCATGGCTTGTTTCTCCACAGACTGTGGCCAAAACCACTCTTTCTTTCCAGCTCCCATTTGATCTAGAAGCAAATGCCCTTTTTTCTTCTCATGACCTTCTGGATCCTTGGAGATGATAGTTTAGAGCTTCTTTGAGTTTGTGGACCAACCTCTTCTTTGTCTGAACTCCAGATACTGTCCCTGGCCCCATGTTATTTATGCTTGATAAAGATTTGGACGCAAAGTGGCTAATGTTTGGAAAATACTTGCATGAAAAAAAAGAAGGTGGCTGAAAAACTCATGGTGCTAATTCTCATGAACTGCAACTTGCATGCTTGAAATAAGTCTCTAAAAAAGGAAAAGCATGCATACTAATTCTTCTGAGGTTGTAAAAAAGCCTGGGAAAAGAAGAAGAAGAAGAAGAGACATAATGCAGCTTTGTATAGGTTGCAACAGCAAAGATTTGGCTCAGAAAAAGTTCATGGTTAGTATAACAAAATACGTCCACGTTCTTCATCAGAATTACGGGATTAAATAAGGAGGCTGAATTACGGCAAATGGAAATTACTGTTTGATGGGTGTTAGAGGCACATGGATAGCTCTGGGTGCCACATGTGAAACCATGATCTCACTAAAGCCAATGGGAATCTTTCAACATCTGGATTTCATGCCAGTTAGTCTTCAGAAAGAGGAGAGTTAATGTTGGTATATGTGCGTGTGTGTGTGTGCGCGTGTGTGTGTGTGTGTGTGTGCCTAATCAAAGTGTTATCTTTTTTAGATAGCAAAAAATCAGGCATTAATTAGCAGCAAGCGGTGCAGTTGGGCAAGGAGCTGTGTGGAGAATTCAGCTGAAAGAGCAAAGTGGACCAGCCTAGAAAAAGCAGCAGCCAGAGTGGAGCTCACAGAACACTATAAAGCAGTAGGCTGGAATAGTGCACCATCCTGGACAGGGAATTAAGGAAGAAATGAAATAGGCCAGCTTGCCAGGAGGCACTGCGGCTTACTGGACAGCTCTGCTTTTTAATGAGCCTCCAGCAAGCCATGTTTGCAGGATGTCAATAGTACTCATGCTTGTATTTATTTCATTTTGAGAAGGCATCTCTGTGGCAATGGCAAATGCGGAAATGTTCTAAAGATACATAAGAGTCAATGCAACCTCTTTGCATGATGAGGCTGTGTCACAACTCAGTAAAGCCTGGCAGTAAGGGGCGGTGATGCCATGATGAAGTGCTGGGGTGTAACTCTGCAGATAGCAGGATGGATCTGGCAGGCACAAGATGTGTAGCTTCATCCTTAAGGGGCAAACCAGAGCAATGCAATGTTGCTATTCCCCAACACTGCCCAACTTCTCTAGAAGGACACCCAGATGTAGAGCTCTTACATCCCCAGTGTGTGGTCAAAAGGTTGAGCAGCTGAGCAGCTGAGTCAGTGGGAACTGCCAGATATCGCCCATTTCCTAAATTCACAACTTGAGCCTGCACAAAAACAAACACTTCTGACACCCAGCTGCTCCTCTCACGTTGAGAACCTGCTCAGCTGCCCACCTCAGAGCGTCCTCGGGCCCACCGCACCCCGACAAACTTTGCCCACCTCCCTGGGAAGACCTGAGCCCAGGACCGGCTGCAGGACCAGGGACACAGAAGGCCGTGGAGGAGGATGGGTGCTGAGGGGCCCACGTTTCCCTTCCGTTTCGCCCTGACCTCTCCTGCCTCCCCGCGCCGGCTCGGCTTGTGCCCCGGTCGCGGGCGGGCGACGTGTGCCGGGCAGGCGCCCCGGAGCCCGGTCGGGCAGGAGCCGCGCTCAGGCTCCCACTTCGTCTTGGCAGGGCACCGCCATCAGACGGAGCGGGAGGAAGAAACATTAACTCCAGCAGCTGTTTCTTGACCCCGGCTGTCAGCCTGCCCAAGAATACGTTTCTTTTTTTCTTTTTTTTTCTTCTTCTTCTTCTTCTTTTTTTTTTTTTTTTTTCTGTGTGTGCGTGTGTTTTATTTTTATTTTCAGGTGCGTGTGTGTGTGTGTTTTTTGCACACTGTCCGAGCCCCTCGGGGGGCTGAGTTGCGGCGGGGCCGGAGGAAAGTTGGGTGCCCCCCCGCCGCCCCCTCCCGAGCAGCGGTACCTCCGTTCCGCCCGACGCGTGTATGTGAGCTGGGCATGCACACGCACTCACACACACACAGACACACGCGCGCGCGCACGCACACACAGCCAGCGCCAGCGCTCAGAGCCGTAGCTAGACTACAGTAATTCCCCAGCATGGGCGGCTTGAAACTGCTCGGGCTGAATAGCATTTGCTGTTCCGTCCCCGCGGCCGCCTCCCGCCGGCCCCGCGCGGCGCTCGCCTCGCTCTCCTCCGCCCGCGAGTTGTGCTGACACAGGCGGGCTGCGCCCTGCAACGCTGCCAATGGCCGCCGCTCCTCCCGCCGGCGGGAACACCTCAGCGGGATGGGGTGCTGGGCTGTGCCCCTGCCCCGGAGCCCGGCTGTTCTCCTCGGGGTGGTTAACGTTTGTGTTAACGTGAGTGGAGAGCGGCTGGGCTTCCTGCTTCCCCGGGTGTCCCTTGGAGGGATGGTAGGGAGATGTCCCTTCGCCGTGGCCGCTGTCGAACAAAGAGGGGTGACGAAGATGTCCACCCTTGCCTTGCGATTTGGGGAGCAAGGAACAGCGTGAAGTTCTTGCCCACTGATACACAGATAGGCACGTGTGTGGAGTTCTTGTGTGTAAGCACATAGGTACATGTACTTGTACATGGGTATTTTGACACCTTATCACCAGGCAGATTGCAAACTTGAGGCAGAGCCTTCCCCATACATTGGACCAAGGTGGCCTGAAGTTGCTGCTGCACGATCCTCCAGGCTGGGAGTTTCTGGGGGTGGTTAGCTGCTGGCTTCCTGCCCTCTGAAGGCTTCTTGGGAGGAAGATTAACTCTTTGTGTGGCTCAAAACGTGCATTTCCTCAGCAGTGCTGTCCTCTTAAAAACAGCAGGCCTGTTTGGCAGAGCTGTGTGTGGACATATGTAAGGGTCGTGACTTAGGGAGGAAGGAGAGCAGACTGTACCAAAGCAATTGAAACTACTGACAACAGCTCTTTTTCTTCCCCTCATTCACATCAGATTTTATGTTTTACAGCATCAGTTTGTGACCAGCAAGCATGCAAGCCTACTTGCAGCAGTGTTCTCATCTGCACTGAGAAACCCTTAGAAATTGAGAGATTGGTCTGCAGAGTGCTGGTCATGTGTATGTGTGTCATGTGTAGCTCCTGTGCAGGTGGTGCTCAGGGGACACGTTTACCTTTTACCAAGTGAGTGGTCCCCGTGGCGTTGGCAGGCTACAGTCCCACAAGACAAGAATTACTGCATGCCGCACAGTGATCCTGCTGCTCTCCATGCCCCAAACAAGCTGCATATTTTCAGTCTAAACTGAGAGTCTGTCTTGTGGTGTCTGATAAGGACACAGCAGTGGTTCAGTCCTCCCTGGCATCCCTAACATGGGAAAAGGAATGAGCAGGAGAAGAGGAATATTGAAATGAAGATGCCTGTTAGTGCACTGGGGAGAAGGTGGAGATGTTCAAGACTCATCTGGATGCCCACCTAGGGAACCTGCTTTTGCAGGGGGATTGGACTCAGTAATCTCTAGAGGTCCCTTCCAACTCCTGCAATTCTGTGATTCTGTGTGAGAAGTACTACAGGGCTGTCTGAGGGCAGCCAACACGGTAGAGACGCTGTGCTTGCTGTGCTTTTGGCAGTAGACCACCCATCCTGACCAACTTTTTGAATGAAATAGTGCCTATGCTATATATCCACACTAATCATTAAAAAAAAAAAAAAAAAGTCATTCTGAACACATACATTAAATATTGACAGAGGGCTGTTCGTCTTAAGCTAGCAAAGAATATTCTCATTCAGTAGAACGGGCTGACTTCTCCATGACACCTCAGTTCTATAGAAAAGCTTCCTTATTTTGGGGCGATCAAGGGGATACATCTTAAGTGTTTCTAAACTTAATTTGCATAGAACTGAGGAATGGCCATGGGTGTTTCTTCTTGTTGCTGTTTTAATGGTGATTTTACAAACAAAACATTCCTGATGTTTTTGGGACGTCTGAAGCTGCCTGAACAGAAATCCATGAATGTTGTTGCTGCTCTTTAACAAAAATCTGACTGTCTTCTCATAAAGTTTCTGGAAAATGCCATGGTAGTGCCTGAGATGATCGCACTGACCTATTTTTCGGTCTTTTTTTTTTTTTTTTTTTTTTAATCAGTCTGTTTATTATGACTGTTCTGGAAAAATGGAGTTGGGAGTTCTGTAGCAGTGTACCCAGCATATGCTTCCAGACCTGCTGGCTGTGGTGTGCAGGTGAGACATTGGTCTCATTTTCACCACATTTCACTTATTTCTATCCATAATAAACTACATCAGTGTGGAATACTGTGCCTAATTTGTGAAAGCTTAAAAAATTGTTGTCTGACTCAGGAAAGAAATGAGTAAGGGTATGGCTGTATACATTTGAAATATACACAGTTTTATTCTTTCTGTGATATTTTTACCTTGTTACTCACATTTTTCTACAATATTAATGTGCAGTCTTAAAATGAAAGGTACTACAATGTGTGACATCTCTGAGTACTGTGTTCATTTGGATCCAATTACTCATAAGCAAAACAGTACATAAATTTGCAGATGTCAGTATCAGATGCCCTAGTCAGTATATGGCCAAAATGGAACATCCAAGTTCTGAAGGCGCATGGGGCCAAGTGCAGAGGATGTTAAGGATATGTTCTTAATTGAATGTTTTCTTGGAACTTTTTGTTGTGTATCAAAGTCACATGTTAGTTGCAGGTCGTAATTACGTGATTTTTATTGAATTTTTTTTTATTTGAAAAAGGTTTTAATTTAAACCTTACTTTTAACTTCTTATGGATACAGACCCTGGCTCTTCAAACAGGTAGGGAATTCTTTTGGCCTTAGGCTCTTAGCAAGTATTTTCCCACTGGACCTATGGGGTACATACTCACATGAACCATTAACTGAGGGATCATTCTGCATGGTCATGCTTGATATTGTGTTATTCTCACTGAACTGCCTGTCTGCTTAAATATGAGACCATATAAACTGCTCAGGTGTTTGGCAGAGTGATATTTTCATTTATTTTGGCTTCAGCTAGAGCCCGTGGACCTCGTGGTGCATGAGGTGGTTGGCACCTTGATGGATTGGGCCCTGGGCTCTCCTAAGTCTGTTGTCTCGATTGACTGCAGTAGGTCTGCTATTAAGAAATCTGTGGATAATATAATGCTTTAGCATTGCAATAAATAATGACTTTTGTGTGTTTGACTTTTTAAATCTTCTTGGAGAGGCACAAATTATTCAATCAAACTGTTTATCAAAGCTGTTTCTGAATGAGGTCTCAAGACACGCATTCATCATTGTGAGAAATTTCTGAGACTTTTAAGGAGTTCCTTCTCCAGTCTGTATCTACAGAAACCTTTTTGTAACTGGAAATGTTTTCATATTAGCTTATACACTACATAACGTCAGCAATTGCTAAGATGACCCACACATCTGTTTAAATATGCTGAGGCATATGAGAGGCTGCCTTTAAAGTTTCTTTGAGAATGACAAATGGATGCCTGCTCTCTAACTCCGCCCATGCACCACCATTTTGTTTGCAGGGTACAACAATACGAGCGCAACATTGTGCTCTCCGTTCACACATGTAGGCATTGGTTGTGCAGGCACAGAGGAGACAGAATGAACAAACATTCTAACATCATTAGTCAGACAGATCCCACAAAACAACTGTAAATTTAGTCCAGTACTGTGTAAGCAGGAAAAATAAAACAAGCGTGGTGAATAAAAGGTAAATTCAGTGTAACAGTTTGCCTGATGTACTCTTAGTTTGTATATTCCAGTTGCAGTCCTAACTTCACTTTAACAACCTGCATCTATAAAGTATTTCCTTTTATAACAGCAAGAACACTGAAGTTTGTCATCATCTCCAATTGAGAGAGAATTTATACAGTGCCGACCATAATACAGCAAATGTAATTTTCTTTTTCTTGGCAATAGTCAGCAATTAAGTGTACACCTTTCAATTTTTTTAAACTTAGTATTTATTTTGAAAACTCTGTTGAAGTAATCTCTACAATAATACCTTTTGATATTCAATTTAGCCCTTATTATTCTTCTGCAGTAAGTTTTCAACTCTTCTTACGACAAACACCCACAATTTATTTATTTATTTGTATTTATAAACATCCTGTGGGGTTTGTTTTATGCACATTTAAGTAATAAGGCAGGTGTAAGGAATACTGTGCCCGGGACTGAACGCACAAATGTGTTGCTGCATTGCTCTGCACAAAAGAAACATGATGGGGCAGTACATACTACTAAGATAAGTGGAAAATGTGCACTATATTCATAGCCCACAGACAGTTGGTATACAGATTTTATACATAGATGAGATGGAAGTATCTGGAACAAAATGGTTCAATCACTTTAAAGTTAGAATCCGAAATCTGTATATTCAGCTGAGGCCAAATCTAAAATCCTTATTTGATTGCAGCTAGGGAAAAGCATCAGAATTGGCAGCACTGTAGAAATTAGATGAATGCTTTGAAAGAGTCCTCAGAATAGTAGGTGTAGCTTTCTTTCATTGCGTGCTACCTGGCGATAACCAGGAAGTGTCCAAAACTTCCTAAATTATGTAAAGGATTACTCTGAATCCCATCGAAGCGACTCCATGTTCCACACAAAATTACTTGTATTTTGACTGCTTTGTACCTATAATTGTGCTTGCATATATTTTTAATTAAAGAAATGCAGTGCATGCAGTTAATGAAGAGGACAGCACAAGATCTGACAGAACACAAGCAAATCTATAAACATAAGGCACCTTTGCGGGGGCTGTGACTGTTTCCACTCTTGGGAACAAAACTCCCGGAGATCTCACAGCTGCAGGATCAATTCTCTGAAAACATTATGGTAACACCAATAAACAGAAAACACAATAACAAAGGGAGAAGAGAGTAGAGTGCTTAACAAACACAAACTATTCCGTTACCCATGCAGCTGAAATTCATGTTTTTCTAAAGTTTTCGTGCACTTTGTTCTTTTTCACTGCAGCTGATAGCCATCGCTGTGATGATTTGTTTAAGAGTAATTTTGCACCACTGCTGATGCCAGTTTTTTAACCCCCGAATGCTTTACCTGGAGTTGGAATCCGTGGCTGTTTTATAAAATGCATCATGTCCCTACATGCTCAGCAGTAGTGCTAATGCAGGTTTGATATGTGTGTGCTCAATATGTGTTTCTTTGAAACGCGTGTAATTCTTGGGTGACAAGTTGATAATGAATTAAATTATAGTAAAAACTCAAAGTATGCTTTTGCTGGTGAACACGTTGCCTCGTGCTGTATGTTAGAGAAGGTTCTCAGCCTAGAAAGAGAAAATGATGGAGGAAATGAAATAGGTAACTTCTAGTAGTATCTTTGGAAGTATCTTAATTTGGGCAGCGGTTTATTTGTGAGTATAGTGGGTACCAATTTTCTAGCCATGAAGCATGGCAGAGTATTTAAGTTACCCCTGCGGACAAAGATTTTGAATGTTTTCTTTTCGTAGCAGAACTTACAAAATGGTTTTGCTTACTACATGTTAGGAAATGATGTAAACAATGCACCATTTAACACGTGGCTTGCTTCATGAATTTATACAAGGAGAAAATATAAGCATCTGAAATGTGGATGTAATATTTCAGTGGCTCTCTAAAGTGTGAATATAGTCAGAAAATGAACTCAGTAAAAAATTGAAATCTGTGTTTATATTCCTTCCTCCAATGATACAGGTCTGACCTGCAGAGGAAAAGAAGCTGACAGTGACTGCACAATCCTCCATCTGGATGACCTTACGCGTGATAAACCTTCTTGCTCTCAACTTCATTAATTGTTATTGTCTGGTCAGAGGCTTTCTTCAATGCACATGGTGTTGGATAAGTGTAACAAAGATCCAGCCTATGCTATTCTTTCCTTATGCACTTTATCTGCTCATGTTTTGTCTAGCTCCACAAGTTGACAGTCACTTAAACTTTATTTTCATTTACAACAAGTTTATCAAAAAACAGAAAAGAGGTGAATAATGTAACTATCAAGAGGCGGCTCCTGTTATGGAAGTTTTCTGAGTGTTCAAATCATTTTAGTACATAACGTGCATCCAAAAATTTTATTCTAAGTCTTGTCTTACTGTAGAGTTGGGGTCACACTTAGGGAGTGCTTGGTTCCTCTCATCATTCACTGAGGCCACATGTGGTTCCTCGAGCCCTGCGATTTCAAGTCCTCCCTCTGTGCTCGGACACACTGTATCAGAGAACTGCCAAATTGGTCCTGAGAGGTCCTCTTCTGCCAAAAGAAAACAGTCACGTTCAACACTTAGCTGGTCAAGAGAAGGAGAATGTGTTAGGCAGAGATGTGGTTTGAATTACCTCTATGATGATTTCAGGTGGTCCAGATTTGCCCTTCACAGGAGGAAAGGATCAGCATGATGCAATATGAGCAAGGGCAGTCTAGCCAAGAACATTAGGCTTCTGCAGTAATACTAGTCCATGCTAGAAGCTAGTATGCCATCTAGGTAGCGTAATAGGAACTGGTCTTTAGCTAAGAGGAGCAAATGTACCTCTGCTGTGGAGCGGTATGGAAAAAGGTAATTTCAGAACAGTGCAAAATGACTGTTCATATACTTGTGCTGGCTAATCCAACTCCCGCTGGAGTTATATTATAACTGCATAGTAATAAATGCCATTTGCAAAATAGTCTCAATTTTTTGTTCCTAGGTTTTTTTGAAGGAGTGCTGTGATGCTCTCAGAGTGTGTATTAAGTACGTCACAAAATTATAATTCCTTTGTCTGCTGTCTAAGACCTGAGTTGACAATGCGAAGATGGGGAACTCAGCTAACCAGCAAAAGCAGCGTGATGTTTTTGTTACAAACATGTACCAACAATTTACAGTGTTGACACACTGATGACAAAAATCTCATGAGAGCTAATCTATTGCCATAGCTTTGCAAGTGTTCATCCTCAGCTGCCACCCTGCTCAACTTTAACTATAACTTACTGTTCTGTGATAGTAAAAAGACCTATCCTGGATCCTCGTTATTTTGTATGCCTTTAGGTGAATGCAACAATGATGTAGAACAGAGCATATCTTTGAAGGATATTAGTGCTCCTGCTGGGATCAGTGAAGGACTTTATTTATTTATAATGAACAGAATTGAACTGATTGATCCATTTGGTACTAGGAAAAGTGTTGATTGTATGTTTAAGTAGCTATTGCAGACTAGTGTGCTTGTGTTTTTAACTATCCAGTGTTACCACTCCATGTTACTACTCTGATTTGCATGGAATGTGTCCTGCCTGTGTCTTTCAGATTTTCTTTTTCTGATGAAGGAAATGATTACTGTTATTGCCATACTGGCATGTCTAGATACTAGAATTTTTGGCCAGAGAGAAGAAATGGCTGTAACATCATCAGACTTGCATATATCTATGCAAGTATTCTAAAAATGTATGTGTTGCAAGCTGGGTGGGAATAATGTGAGCATGAAAGACTATACAGCCAGTGTTCAGCAAGCAGATTGCTCAGTTGTATAGTGTAGGTTGTATTCCCTTTAAAAAAAAATTAACTGAGTGGGGTGCAATGATCACAGGCTCTTTTCTGAGGATTGAGGAGGAAGAAGTGAAACTAAAGCAGAGCAAATACTGCTAGTTTTTTTTTTTTCTTTTCTTTTCTTTTTTCTTTTTAATAGGTGTGTGAGGAATTTGGAGAACAAATGTTTGGGCAACTTTTTATTTTATTTGAGAAGGAAGGAAAAAAGGAGTAAATCAGTTCCCCAATCTATGTACCTAGCTATGTTCCTACCTACCTACCTATCTATATGTTTTTAAGGGTATAGTTATAAGTGCTGTTCCTTTTCCAAGAAAGACAGATTCTTTTAGGAAGTTGTTTTGAGCACTTTAAGGAGGGCAGCAATGAAAGAGGGATTCCCAGCGGACCAAGGATCGCCCACACCGATGTGGGTTTGTGAAAGAGCAACGATAGTGCCAGGAGAGCATTTCCTCATTTTAGATCCTCTTTCTCAAGTCTTTATGCATTTTTGTGTTAAAGGTTACATTTGTTAGAAAGCCACGAGAAGATAGCAATTGCTGAGGCTGGGGGTGACAAACCATCTGCCAAAGGGACAGGGGAATTGCTCCCTCTGGATCTGGGATTCATGTTCCCCACCTGTTGGGGTCCTACCACCACTCTTCTGATCTCATTACATAGCCGTGATGATTGGAGTGCCCATTCAGTCACAGGACAGTTCTCTAGTTTACCTAACATCTTTGTCTCTGTGTCTGTGGAGTAGGTTCCAAGCCAACCTCTTATTTTGATTACCTTTATCTGTGAAAAATGGCTGCCTTCTGCACTAGGTTCCTACAGCTCGTCTGTGCTGGTACACATCTCTTGAAGTCTGTCCTGTCTGAGATCTGTATTCTGATGTGTACAAATACTCTTCTTGTATTTCCGCTAGTCCAGGCCTAATGCACTTTGTTCACGTATTCTGGTAATTGTAATCCTGAAATGAGCATTAGGTTATTTGTTTCATCAATGTTTGGTAACTACAAGGTTATTGTGAGTGGTATGGATAGTTACTTTCTGTTACCGAGACACAATTCCTGCTAACAAGTGTTGAACTGGTGATAACTTAAAGAGTCTCCTGGCTGAAATTTTCCAGGCCAGTTGTTCACGTGCAACTTAGACTCATAAATGCACTCTTGTATTGGAGTTACATGATCATACAGTGATTTTTCACAGGCACTCTTCCCTCGTAAATGCCTTGGGGGAATCTGCTTATAGATGATTCATGGCTTGTAAGAGGGGTGAATGTTTTCTGTAGAACCTCTTACTTGATCTGGAAGTTAGAAAGTATTTGGCTGGTGAGTCAAGTTGTGGCTGACAAAGAAATGTTTTAATAATTAAAACAATTGAGCACTGCTCTGGTGAGTTGGATCTTGTCTCGGATGCAAGGAAGCAAGTAGTTTAACCAAATTTACCACAATTATTATCTGTGTCCTCCTCTTTTTGTAGATTTTTGACTGAAGACTCTGGTGTTTAATTTGTGGAAGATTTAAGTGCTTATGCTTACAAAGAAAATCAGTGGGAACTGTATGTGGAACATGTAAGTTCACTGAAAAAAAAAAAAAAAGAAGTAAAAAAAATTAATGTCCTAGGCATTCTAAATTATCAGATATCTCTGATTTCCCCCTGTGCACTGCAGTTCTCTTCTATAAAGCAGTGTATGGTCATAACAAGTGCTGCCTCAGCTCACGAAGGGACTACGGATATTCTTCTGATGAAGATCCACGCTTTCTTTATGAGATGCTCAGAAAAGTAATCAGTAATTCAGTCTTCCAAATGGTGTTCAGATTAAGTACTGAAAATAAGGCCTGCAACAACATATTAGAGAATAAGAGTAAAAATGTATTGTTGCTCATTAAAGGAACACCATCCATTCTGTGCCCCAAAAAGGCAGGCAAGTACTCTACAATTCAGTCACTAATTACTATACTAGAACACTGATGTGTAAGGGGGACAAGTTGAAGCTTAATTCTGCATTTTGTGACTTTTGAGTACTTGACTTTGCAAATGTAGTAATATTATTTTAACATATTCTTTTGTGTGCAATATGTATAAATGCTGATAGTATTCCTTATTTAAATGTTGCTCTTTAGAGGACCGCTTTACTAGTGGGAGGGTCGCTTAAAGTCCTGGATAAATCCCCCTTTTATAATACCAAAGAAATAATAAACATAAAAATTCATGAAGAAATAACTGTGTATATATATTTTTAATCCCTCAGCAGTCTTTCTAATATACCAAGGGCACTTCTCCTTAATGAGGCCAACACAACAAAAATTAGAGCAAAGATTCCAGAGTTCAGGCAAAATGGAAAAAAGAAAAAAGAAAAAAACCCAAAGAATTTTCAGCATGTTTTCACAACAGTGTAATTCAGGATAATATTTTATGTATTCTACCAAAATCTTAAAAAAAAAAAAATCCTCTCCAGAGATGAGAAAGGATGGAGCAGTTTATGTGGAGTTATTTTATTACCACAAAAACACACACACACACAAAAGCTAGAGAGGCCAGCTTGATGAAAATGCTTAAGCACATATTAACATTAAAAACCAAATTCTTATCTGGAGCGCAGCATTTGCAATCCTATAACAAGAAGATCTTAATGCAAGATCAGTACAAATACAAAGAAACAGATAATGCAAACATTACGAGGCTAATTTTGCCTCATATGGCAGGTTTTGGTAAGACATGCAATGATTTTTACTTGATTGAGAACTGAATCTATTTTGAGAAATTGTGTTTTAATTGTGTAATATATATCTGTACAGTAAAACTGAGCTCTGTGACAAAAGTCTTAAGATGTCTGACTATTCTGGTAGTTCCTCAGAACTGTAATCCTCACCTATGGCACAGAGTGCTGGCACTACTGACAGCTATTTCAGATAACTAAAACAAATCATAGCATGATTCATGTGGGAAGGGACCTCAGGAGGTACGTAGTACTACCTCCTGCCCTGAGCAGGGTGAGTTGTGAGATCACACCAAGTTGCTATGGGCTTTTCTCACTTGCTTCTGGAAAACCTCCAAGGCTGGAAACCAGAAAACCACTTCAGACAATCTTGACCATCCTCGTGAAGAAAACTTCTTTCCTGGTATCTAGCCAGGACGTCTCTTGTTTAAACCTCTGCCCACCGTGTTTTTAAAACGTGTTTTCATTGGATTGCAAGTATTCTTTCTCACTCCTCATTGGTAACATTTTAAACGCGTACAAAAGTTCAGCCACAGCTGAAACTGACGGAGACTAGAAGTAATTTTGTATGACCAGGATGCTCCAAATTCCAGACAAAATTGTAATAATGAAATAGGAAAATCACTGAACAATAAAATAAGTTTATTAGCATCATAAATATAAATGATGAACAGTGCAGGTATTCCCCAGTGAGAATAAAATTCAAACAAGCAATATGAAACTAAATAAAACGTGGAACAAGCTCAAATTTGTACAAACTTGTTCACCACACGCCTCTGAGAAATATTATATACTGCTGCGACCAAACAGATCATCTGCAGTTTCCATAAGATACCCTCATTTTATGAGCGGCATTTATTGTTATAGCTCATGGACACAAACTTTGAGGAATATTAACAATATCCTATCTAATGACCCTTAAAAAACAATAGTAATAAAAAAAGATCTCTGTCTCAGCACGTCTACGTGATGAGAAGCTTCGTTCCTAACAAGCTTCTCCAAATACCATTCAAAAAGTTTGTGGTGTTGGTTGCAGATGACAGAAGCTACAGAAGACATAGCTGGCACTTAAGTGCTCAGCAAATAAATCAAAAAGAGAGCACAGACTGACTAGGAAGGAGGCATTCCCTTATACTACCAAACTTTCCTTACCCATTAGCCAGCAGGTCAGGGCTAGAGTAAAGCACAGGTAGGACAAAAAAGCTGCCTTTGTGCAGGGAATACTTATTCCAACATACGTTTCTCTGAATAAAATCTGAGTCAGACCATTGCAGTGTTTCAGAATATTTCTTTTAAAAGCTGCAGGGACAAATGATGTCTAAAATGAGTGGTAAGGTTTGAGCACCTGTAACCATCTGCTAGAGATACTATGAAATAATCTTAAAAAGGCTAAGTGCAAAGAGTAGAGCACAGAGGGGTATATGCTTACAAGATGGATACATGTTTCAAAGGTAAGACCAGGTGCCAGTGCAGTTGTGAAGGTTATGTTAAGCGCTGCACTGTAACCACATGCCCTGGAATGAATTATTGAGCTTCTTGGTCATGCTAATGTTTTTACTTATGAGTTCTTACCTGTAAAGGTATGGTCTCATAATTACTGTAATTACAAGGCTTATGAATTTCATCACTCAAATCAACTTGCTCCCTGAAGACATACTCAAAATTGCTATCTGTCTGATTCTCACACTCTAAAAAAGGTAATTTTGGAGTAACGTTTCCATGCTGAAAAAACAGCCCAAAGTCAGAGCAAAGAAATATGCAGCTATGTAATGCAGCTGCTAATATACTCATTGCTCTGTCACATCTTTCTCATCATCCTCAGTCAACACGTTGAACCCTTTTACCTTGACCAATCTATGTACAACTTTGCTCACCACAGCCCATGTATTGGTTGTACAATTAGGTTTTGATGATGAGGGTAGTTAATGTAGATTGCATGCATGACATAGTGAAAACTACTGTGTGTCCTTTTGTTAGCCAGACTTTGAGTTAATATCAAACAGTAGATTGTGATGAAGAAATATTTTTCTGCAATACTACTTTTGATATTTCTAATAACACCAACTACAGCAATGAAAGCTGCATGTAGGGCTGCACTGGCAAGTACATTTAGGATTAAGGCTCTTGAATATTTCTTATTTTTTCTTTAAAATTAAGGTCCAACTCTAGTTAAGCATCGTGTACAGCTAAGTAGTTCCCCTGGCTATCATGACAGAATTTATTTAGAATGCAAAAGAAATCTATCCTACAGGGAATAGCTGTATGCTTGATTTTTAAAGTTCAAAATTGCCTTATGGCTAAATATGTGTATGTGTGAAATCTGAAATTTGTGGAGATGGTGGCTGCATAGTCCTAAAATACATAAAAATAAAAGAAAAAATAGGAGAAAAAAAATTAAGAGGAGCATTTAGAAATATATCATTTTTTCACAGCCTTGAAGTATTATAAAAATGATTGTCTTTTGAAAGAATACTGGGTAGGTTTTCTGTCTGAATTCAATTATTAAAGACATCTTAATTTTGTTTTAAGGGCCTAATTACTGCCTCATTGAAACTAATGTGGAGGGGCATCCAATGAAGAGAGGATATGCTATAAATAGAAATCCCAACTGGAGGGTTACTACTGGAGCGTTCATGATACTGTATAATCCAAACAAGCTGATAAATTAAAGAAAGTTCAATAAATGAAATGTAGGGTAATATAACTTCCACTCTGTTAGTGTTATATCTCATTTATGTCTGGCTTTACATCATTTGTAGTACAGTTATAGTTAAATCTGATTTGTGGCAACCGAAGCTTTATAAATGTCATCCCTTTAGCCTTTTTTGGATTGAGCTGTAGATGGTCCACTTCATGAAATACTAAATATTTTCTGAAAAAGACCATTAGTTACAGAAGTAACGTTGGCTTCTTAGGAGCAGCATGGGGACTTGATGGCAACACAGGTTACTTCAGACCTTTGATCCCTTATAGACAGAAATATGGCAAACCTTTGATTAATTTCTTATTGTATAATTCTTTAGAAGTCCTGCAATTATGATAAACTCATACTGTCTCCTTTAGACCTTTATCTGACAACACAGCCAATAATAAAACAACAGGGACCTAAATCTAAACTTACCTTGTTAATACTGTATTCACTGGGACTGTGAGTCTATACATACAGGATTGGGCATTTTGAACGCTATTTTACATCTTGCTATTTCCTATCATGTTGCATCTCAAATCTTCCTTAGATAGCAGTACAAACAAACAAACAAACAAACAAAATTACAAAGGAAATGAACATTGCTTGCTAGGAAAATCCTCTCTAAGCTCAATTAAGTGTTCTGCTTTTTACTTATTTAATATCAAGCCTCAAAATCCTTCAGTTCCAGTGGTTTGATTATCTCATCATCCTGTCTTCGATTCACTTGTACTCTAAACAATAATGTACATTTTCATAATAATTATACTTTGATTTTCCATACACTAATTTTTTCACTTGAGCATCTGAAGGGGCCTTAAGTAGTGTTGAGTTAATCTTCAAAACACCTATTACATTATCATTCTCATCCTGCAGATAGATGAAAATAACAGCAAGAAACAAGTAACCTGCCAAAGGTAATAGAAAGTTAGTGGCAGAGATGAAAGCAGATGTGATCTGAAAACTGATGACCCCACCCTCATCATTAGCCCCCAGTAATCCTGTAGTTGATAAAACAGAATACAGCAGCTGTTTCTAAACTGCTGGATACCTATGAAAAGCTGTCATCTCCCAGGGTGCTAACCACCGCTTTTAGCTGCTTCTGTGTCTAAACACTTTTCCTAAAAAAGGGAACGTTCACTAGACAGACAACATTTATAAGTGCTGTTGAAAACATAAATGAAAGTGTTTTTATGTAACAAAATGCATTCATCAATAAAGCAATATTGTTCGACTGTGAGCAGGTATAAGAAAGGAACAGTTACAAAGTGTTGCAAATAAAGGGGATTAAACAGAAAGTGACCTGGATTTGAACATGATTCTAGATGGCAGACAAAAGAAGCCAGGCTGGGAAAAAGCAGCACTCCAATTTACTGGTGTTGGGTGGGTCTCATTTAAATTTGTGCTTGGGGGTACATTCCAGTATTGTTACATGTGAAATTACTTCTTCTCCGGCCTCTACATTACAAATCACATGCAATATGTATACATCGTACATTAGGGATACAAAACGTAAATTTACATCTTATTTTAGTTTTCTTCTTGAATTTTACTGTTTTCATGAAAAATCTTAGGAAGAGAAATCTGTCTCTTAAACATGATTTCATTTGAATCACATCTAGTTCCATCAATTATCTGTGAACAATTATGAGCCAGATGTTGCCAATTTTGGCGTAGAGCTATATGCAAACTGAACACTTGTAAGCTATATTTTAGCTCGTATAGAAGCTAGGAAGCCCTATGAACCCGAGTCAGCTCCGGACAGATGCAGCCCCGGAGTCTTGGCATTGTTCTCCAGCTATGAGGAGCACTGGTTTGCAGCTGATTTTGCGATTCTGCATGAACTTATCTGGCCGATGCTGGAGTGGATCTAATAAATCTGTCTGGAACGAACCCAGTTCCTGCACTTGGCTATCTTTGTACTGTGCTCCTTAGTGCTCTAGGACTCGCTGTCTCTGCAATACATCCTTGACCCACTGCATTTTGGAGCACCATGTAAATGTACCTGAAGAATTCCACAGAAGTAATTTCGCCTCCAGTTCTGGGCCTGTGCCGACTACACTGTGACTCAGTTATTTCCAAGAAGGGTCACTTTGATGCTGTCAGCTGTGCACCACAGCACCCATATTATACTAGGTTTTCATTAGCCAGGTGTTGCAGCCCCACAATTACTCCAGGTAATGGGGAATAATTGTCAGACTAAATTAATTCTGACATACCTTCATCGACTTCAGCAGAATTACAGCGGAGGAGAATTTGGCCCATGGATTTCATTGTTATGTTAAGAAGCTGTCAGTGCCATGTACAGATGAGGGGAGCTGACACTGATGAGTTGGTGAAGCTAAAGTGTGCTATTTCAGTGTTATTAAATAAATCATTCCTATTTCAGTGACAGTCTGCTCTTCATCCTCTTGTCTTCCTGACTTTCTTTGACTCTTACTGTATTATTTACCTCATGTAAATGCTGCATACGACTCTAAGTATGATGACTGAAACTCAGGACTGGAAGTAGTTTGGTTAACCTTTACACCTTCCGGCAGGAAATATTCCAGCAAAGCGCAACTGTGTTATAGGTAAATATAACTTCAGTGAAAGAAGTGGAGTTACAGCCTCTTATGCTAGAGTGGATTTGGTCAATTGGGTCAATGCATTTCAGAATCACGGGCAAAAAGAAAGAAATTACCAGGCACATAATAGAGTAGAAAAGAGTACTGAGACCAAGATAGTTTATTATGAAATACTACTGACAGCATTTCATGGGATTAGATCCCTGCAGCTCCACTTTTTTTCACACTTCTTTTTTTCAGGGGCAATCAGCCGCAGTTTTGTGATCATCACCAGGAAACTATTCAGAATTGTTCAAATTATATTAATTGATTTACTCAATGATTTAATGTTTTATAAGTTGAACTCGATCTTAATAAATACACATTTTTTTTCTGGAAAAAAAAAATGCGTACTGGATTTGATAATATCTCAGTAATTTAGCAGTGATCTGAATTCTGAAGACCTGGTGAATTTCTGTAGTACAATTCAAATGAATGAAAAATGCCTTTAACTATGTCCAAAAAAGGGTAAACGGAAGCATTGCTGTCATATATTAGATAACGTGAGCTAAGAGAGTTTTTTGTAATCTAGTATAGAGATTTTCACACAGGCCAACCTGCCCATTTTAAAGACAAAGGAGGAGAGTGAAGGAGACTGAAAGTTCCTTATGTCCAGTTATGTACATGATCTCCTATCTCTATAGATATTAACCCCCAGATATCCCTGAGAGAAATTAATCTGATGGGCACAGGTCAGTACCTAGCATCTTTTTTGAACTCAGGAATATTACATGCATTGGCAGTGCAGACAATCTTTCAGAGGAATTGTCTGCACTCTCTGTGTTTATCATCCAGATCTTTATGCTCTCCATTGACTTTTATCTTGATCTTTACCTGCAAGCTAATAGCACCCTGTGTCATTCCACTCATTTTTTAGCCCATCATTTTTCTTGTCATCTGCTTTGTTGGGCAGAAGATGACTTCCAGAAACACTGCTTCCTTAACTAAGTCACAGTTAAGGATTCCTACATCCTTTCCAGGAGTATGCTTGTTTAACCATTTTCCTGCTCAGGATCTTTGGGACAGAGGGTGGTCTCTAAAGGCTACCTTGGGAGCAGACTGGGGACAACCCAAACTAACCATGCTTAACCAGGTACAAACTGCTAACTGAGGTATTCCAGCTCATATTCTGTTTAGCTCAGGCTTGTCTAAACCAAGATTGGCTTACTTAGGACTTAAATGAAGCACTCTGAAGTGCCAAAAACAATCTGAAATGGCAGAAGAACAGAAAAAGAGAGAGTGTCCAGTATTCATACTGTGCTGCTTTGACACTGTTGTTAATTAATCCTTCTTTAATAGTTCAATGTCAGTTGAATGATCAATTATTCACTGTTCAATCTATCATTTTATCAGTCTAGGCTCTGATTTTTCCAGTCCTGGAAGGTGATACTTATCTGTTTTTTGTTGTTGTTTAGTTTAGTTTTGTTTTTTTTCAGGCAACCAGAATTTTGTCAGTTCAAACTGGTGAAGTAACAAACTCTGCAGATGACTGACTTCTCCAACATGCTAAACTCTCCATTTATTGATGTGCTGTTCTTCCACTGAGCTTTTAAAAATCTCATTTGCATTTCCTGATAAGAACACCATCACTGACTGAAATGACCTTTTTTTTTCTTGCTTTCAGTATGCTTTGATTTTTGGAATAAGTCTATAAAACAGGCAGGAACAGTGACAATAGAAGAGAATCAATCATATTCTCAAGTTATAACATATGCCATAATTATATAAGAAATGTAATTTTAGAAAGGGTTATAACATTCTTATCATGTGGAAGCCATTTGCTTGGTAGAATTATTGTAAGTAGGACAAAGAGATATACTAAAAATGTTAGAGGCCATATGTTGATGAAGACAAGCAAGTATGGGACTTTTCTCTAGCATTTTACGACAAATCAAATAAACACTTCTTTTTCTTTTCTGTGTCAGGCACTTCCAAATAAGAATGCTTAGCTATACCATTCAGAAGACTAACCGAGTGAACAGCACAGATGTTTAGAAAACAAGAACAACAGACGATGTGTCTGAGAATCAATACAGAGCGAACAATACAGGTAGATTCAGCAGGTATGAAAGAGGATTGGAGCTGAAATTAAAAACATTAGGGGCAGCTTAGCTGGTCAGCCCATGGGCCTAAGCATCTGGCTAGTCTGTCTTTGATAATAGCAACAGGAGAGGCCATTTCAGGAAAACAAGTGACACTTTGGCTCATTCCTCAGCATCCACAGCGATGGCATTAGGGATACTAAAGAGAAATACGATGTTAAAAAGCCTTAACTGTGCAAAGGAGAGGTCTGAAGGAGAACCGTGGATTTGTGTACACCCACAGCAGGTCTCAGTGAGTGCTAGATCTACAGTTTTTTTGTGCAAGGGTAGCTCCAGTTCCTCACCGTATATTTGCTGTATGGGAATTTGAACTCTCATGACACAGCGGCTTTCAGCATTGGCATGGGAAGAGGACATACACTGGGGCTTTTTCTTGAAACACTACAGAAGAAAATCAGAAAATACAGACAAGGGACACTCCAGACAGCGAATCAGTTATCGCTAAATCTGGTTTCAGATTCACTCATCCTTTCTCTGTTGGACAGAAACTTCAAGATCCCTGCTTTAGATCACTTTGTGTCTGCACTCATTTTGCTTATCTTTCAAAAAGTGGCTTTAAATTCTTCTTAACAGGAATGTAATCACCACAATATACACTTGCGCTTGTGAAAAATTTAATAACTTTTTTTCAAGCAAATTTATTTTTCTTGCAGAAGTATCTCCAATCTACTTACTGTTCATAAACTTGCACTGGTTTTAAGAGGTCTATTTTCTGAAGGCACAAATCAATCTAGTTTCAGTTGGTACCTATGCAGTTAGAAAAGGATTTCATGTGCTTTAACAAAGACATCAATTGTTACTAAAACAATGGAAATAATACTCCATGAGTAGCAACATACTGGGGAGGACTTAATTTTGTCTGTGACATTAAGCATTAGGCTTCATTACTTTGGTGTCAGACCTTGATATATTTTCCATGCTGTTGTTAAAATCACTGTCCTTATCATCCATCAGGCCTCTGTTGAACTACAGTGCATCAATCTTGACATGCATTATTCTCTGAGGACAAACTGGGGGCACCTGTAGTCCCTTAGTAACTCTAGTAACTATCTGGGACCTTATTCAGTTATGAAAGCATTATTCTCTGACAGCCACTTATTTCCCACTTCGAGAGGACAGGGTGAAAAATGAGGTTTTGCAAAGCAAAAAGAGCTAAACAAGCAAACCAACAAGCAATCTAATTCCTTGAAAGACATATCTGATAACCCCTATAAATCCTGAAAACAAACGTATAGGTATGCTGGATCTCGTGTGCATATGATGCTGTGACATGAGTAACATCCGCTAAGTCACACTTGCTGGGATACAACATCCACTAACTATACACATGTACTTGAATTCAGACTTTTCAAGATGCATTTTCTCCCATTATGCTGTTGACTTTATGGTAAAAGTACAGATGAGGTTCCAGGATAGGAAACAGGCTTGATATAGATTGGAAAACTGCTGTGAAGGGATTATTTCATTCAGAATAAATGAGAAGAGCTGCTTGGAATGAGGAAAGGTGGCTTCATGCCTCCTCTCTTTTCCTTCACTTAGCTGTACTGTCAGTGCAGGTAAGGCTAATGCCCTGATTCATTGTGTAATTTGTGTCACAGGCACTACTTGGAGTACGTTCCCATCGGTACACCAACAGGATTTGTTATGAATGCAGTACAAAAGAACTACTGACATAAAACCCCCTAGATGAGGGTGCCAGAAATCTACATCCAGGAATTTGCCATGACAGACAAGATGATCACATGGTGTCCCTTCCAATAAGATGGTTCTTTATCAGTGGCACATTAGCCAGATTGGTCAGAAAGTGGTGCTTAAAAATAAATAAAAACTCGTTCTTAATTCATGAAGAAATTGTCTCACATTTCAATTCATTCTGCTTCCTTAAATAACAGAGTTCTTAACTTTTGCAATAAACCTCCTTGTTAAGCTTAGAGTCTTCTCGTTAAGCTCAGAATCTTTTCTCTATGTGAGGTAGATAATAATTACTCTGCTTTTGCCTGTCATTTTCTATCCAGAAAGCTTCCCTTCTGACCTCTGTACCTATCATCTGAAGAAAATATCCTCAAAACATAGCTTTGCAAGTTACCTTACATAATTTTGGTTCACAACATATTGTAGGAATTGAGAATAGAATGCTCATTCCATAACACCAGTATCTGTCAGTTTTTGACTCACTTCAGTGTTCATTATGTGGTGGACCTTCAGAGCTACACCAAACCGACTAGGTTTCTGGAATAATTTATTCTGGAGCTTTACACTAGGTTTTATTTAACCTACACGCACAGAGCGAATTTTAGCTCTGATCTAGTTAGCATCCTGAACAAAAATATTTCAGATATTGTACTCAGAAATGATTTCTGATTTGCTGATTTCAGCAAATGTGACAGTGATAGCATAGCCCTGCTGGCTTAATGACACATGAGAGACAGATGGTAACCTGTTAATTTTTGAATACATAAATATATATTTGCTATAGGTCCCAACAGTATTTTTTTACTGCATATTCATACCATCCTTCACTATAATGACCTCTGCTCCACTGTCTGCAGATATTTTAATGTTGTTTTGACCACGAACATGTAAGTTGATTTAAAAGTTTACTTTTCTGTATCAATTATTTTCAAAGTCCCACTGCTTAGAAGCATCATTTTTGAGGCCTTCATTTGCTATTATGGTCTGTATTAATGACACCATAATTTCATATGCAGCCTGTCTCAAATTGGTCTAATAGGAAACAAACAAACAAACAAACAAAAAAGACAAGAATGCAACATAACTGACAGTAACAAAAAAGCGAAGACAAAACACATCAGGAAAAAATCTGAATCCTGAAAGATTAAACTCTTACATTAAAAGAAATAGGTAAAAGAAGAACAATTGTTAAAACCTGAAGAATAGAAGAATTGCTGCATTGTACAAGTACTTTCTTCAGTGCTGGTTCATAGCTGCAGGAGTAGAAGAAAAATATCCATGAAAAATGTATGCTGTTTGTACACCTCTCGGTCTGTTTTCTTTTGAACTTTCTCTCTGAACAATCACAGTACCAAGAAGGCAAGCAAACTGAAGGCAGACTTCAGTTTACAAAACTTAGCTTCATTCACCAACCTAACAGTGAGTTACCACAGCCTTCACCAAGTTAATTCCTCTTCTTCTACCAATAAAAGGAAAATAACACTACTCTTCTACTTTGTAAGAATATGCCAGTTATTATTGAAAAGAAAGATTTGTATCTCCATTAACAATTTTGAAAAAGTACCTCTTCAACTAACAGTCTCTATCAGGGGAATTTCATCTATGAAGTCTCCTAAACAAACAAAGCAGAAGAATACAGAATAACGTATTTTTAATTCTTATTGTGTATTATTCGTGCAGAATCTCTATTAGGTCAGTTAATCTAGTAGACAATTAAGAGATTTAAATTAAGTGATCGGACATGGTTGATGTTTGCTAGTACCAGCTTCAACTGAAACAAAGTTCCACATTTCACTTTTGCAGATGTTGCCTGTATATGCAATCCTTCTTAACTGCAAATGAGGTACATTTGCTCCTGCAACCAAATCAGTAGAGCAAATGAAGACAGGATGTGTTATAATACAAATGACATTTTGCTTTTGAACATGCTGTCAAATAGCCTCATGAGATTTTCAAAACCATTTTGCTTTGGCTAATCCATCCTTTATTTGGCTTAGCTAACAATATTCCTTTGTAGTACCACTCTGCAACTCAGGTACAATGCTCACCGCTGGAAATCAAGAGTAATCAAAAACCAAAGTGGAAGAAATGGCATTAGAATTACTGTGAATTGCTCAAGATCTGAATCAAACTAAGAAGGATTTACGAAATTGAAAGTACATCATGTTAATTCTATCAATTCTAGAGATGCAGTGTTGCCTTTGTTCTTTGGAGAGCATTACTAGCAGAGCATTGCCTGAGTTTCCTGACTGATCAACGAGTTCTCAATGAAGTTGTCTTCCCTGGAACCAAAGACAAGAAAGAAGAGATGAAAAAGACCTTTCAGAGATCACTCTGTCCACCTTCTACGTGAAGGAAGATTACTCTCCATGAGCTTCATACAGTTAAGTTCTAAAATCTCAACCAACAGGGTTGGTTGGATTACTGTATTTTGCTCTCAAAAATTATCGATGTTTGATGATTTTGTAAATATATATATTTGTATATTTAGAGTAAAAAACCACCTGATGACCTGTACCTCTCTTTATCAATATCTAAGCAGTGACACAAGGAACAATACTACTATTGCTTTTGTATGGCAGAGATGAGATAGGAAACTGGGGAATTTATTCAAAATACAGGCAGGAGAAGGAAAGGAAGGGATAAACCTTTGTGTTCAGGTTGAGGGAGCTGAGTTTGTTCAGCCCAGAGAAGAAAAGGCCCAGGGGAGAGCTGGTAGTGGCAATAATTAAAGGGAGCTTATAAGCAGGAGGGAAATGAACTTTTTAGATGGGTAGACAGTGATAGGACATAGGAGGAAGGTTCTAAACTAAAAGAGGGGAGATTTAGATTTGATGTCTGGGGAAAATTTTCACTGAGAGGATAGTGAGGCACTGGCACAGGCTGCCCAGAGAGGCTGTGGGTGCCCCATCCCTGGAGGTATTCGAGGTCACTTTGCATGGGGCCCTGAGCACCTGATCGGGTGGTTTTGGGGTAGGGTGTTGAACTGCATAATCTTCGAGGCCCCTTCCAACCCAATCCATCCTACGACTGTGCAATTGTATTTGGGGACTGTTGACCTGTAATTTTAGAACTATGACAAATCCTTTGATAAAAAGGCATTTGCTACGATTGGCTGAAATGACCTGACTGGTCCTTGACACTCTATACTGTGAGTCTGACCTACTTTGAAGAAGGACAAAAAGAGAAAAGGGCATAAGAAAATGAAATTACTAGCCTTAATTTGTCTATACCATAATCAGGATCAGAATCCACTCCCTGCAATATCCTGTCTACTTTGAGATAATATAGTATTTCACTAATATTACTATTAATAGTGTGCAGATACTAATAGTTTTTCAAACTTAAGTGTTTTAAATTTTTAACTTCTGTAACCTTAAGAGTTAGTTACGATTGTCATGAGGAAGTTGATGAGCACTGAAAGGGGATGCTCAGGTCCAGTGTTTGTGCTTACTTCTAACAATACACAATTACTTAACATTGTGTATGTTCAGTTTAAGGCCCATAGATAAAAGAGCCTGTTTGAGATACTTGAACTTGAGCATAGCTAAAGCCTGTAGCCTTCAGAAATGACTGCTACTGGTGAGTATCTGATTACTGGCTTTAGAGGTCCTTGACTTTTAAAGGGTCTGTATTTGAAAATTAGTTTACACAAATTTTAGTTTAAGTGAGTGGATTCAAATACAGAATACAGAAAGTACAGCTTAGTTTTCTGGAATCTGCCAGCCATGGCAGATCCTCTGCTAAATTCAATGCAAAATCTGAGGCCCCAGCAGCCACTTTTTAAATGCACTATGTCTTAAACCTATGATTCTTGCCTGAGAAAATGCAAAGAGACAGTAACAAAGCTAAAATTAGAAATCAGGAGCTCTAGCTTCCAAGGCAATGCACATTACGTGACATTTTTTCAATAACACAGGCATTTTGTGTTAGCAAAAATGGCTTACAGAATATATTCCACAATGTAAAATCTTCCTTCAGAACTCAAGGCTGGGTGACAACGTGGCATTTGTGTACCAAATTTCCAAACACCAACATTTAAAGGAAACAGTCAATAACAACATAAATAATTAATTCGTATAATGATTAAGTAATGACTATAACATCACAGCTTGTAGTTTTAATGGCATCACCCATGGCATACAACTGCTTTCTAAATTAATATATGCAGTCAAAATAATAATCCGTGGAGGTACAGTAACCTATTCAAAGCACACTGCACAATATGCATAATTACTGTCCAGAATAATTTAGTGAAACAAGTCTTTTCTCCTATATACCTAATGTTGAAAATTATGGATTTACATGGAACATTACATTTTTCAGGAAGAGCTGTGAAAATTATATTTAAATATGAATCATGGTGTATATTTGAAGAACTAGGCTGCTAACAGCCAAAAACTAGAAAATTGAATTTTTAAGAATAAAGAGAAATAGTTTACCTCAGAATATTCCAGCAAAAAGCTTTGGCCCTTGTGAAGCTTCCATACCCTGTGGATTAAAGGCAAATTAGGAACCGTGCAGATGAAAAATGTCACCTTACAGTCAGCTATAGCAAAGCATCCTATGCATATGGAGGCTCTGTACTGAATAGCATAGACTTCAAAGATGATGGGTCAGTTTGCTTACTCTTCCCACAGCAGTCACAGAACACTTTAAAAACAGTAGTTTACAGATACACTGGCAAAGTCAACATCATGTTCTACTTAAGCGTATCAAAATATTGTGAATTCTGTAATTAGTATTGTTTGGGCAGTCTAGTCACACTGGATAAGACCTTCTTTCCAAAAGATGTTTGATCTGGTGAACTCATGAGCTTAAAAATAATTCTTCTAGCATTTATCTAGCAAGATAGATACATATTTAGCAAATTAGGTGCACATTATCTGTCTAGCAAATACTATGTTTAAGGCACAGTGGGGTAATGCCCTTGACAACATGCTTTAGCTTTCTTTTAGCCCACAAGTGGCCAGGTAGTTGAAAATGATGGGCTTTATTGGTCACTTCCAACTGTTCTGTTCCGCTTCAGAAAGCTACATAATCACTTTGCATGACTTTTCTACTTAAATGTCAGTTATAAGATGATGCTCAGGTGACCTGGCTACTTTAATTTCATGTTCCTCTCCTACTTGTTTTTCTAGATGAAAGTCATAATATATTGTTACATGTTTATATCGCAGGGACAGAACGCAACTCTTGAAAATTAATTAGAAACATTCAAATAAAACTGGCATTGTTGAGCTTCTGGCTGAAGCCCAGCCTGAACTATATTTATCTAGTTCTAACATCTCTTCTCGTTTGGGCAGTGGGAGGAGGGGGCAGAGAGAAGAGCTGGAGGAAGGGAAAGCCTTCCAGGGACTTGCAGCATATCCCTGGAGAAGAGGAGGCTCAGGTGAGACCTGAAAGTGGTGTTTCAGTATTTGAGGGGTGGGGGGTGGGGAGGTTGGTAAGAAAGAAGGAGACAGGTTCTTTAGCAAGGTCTATGGTGGCAGGACAAGGGGAAATGGTTTCAAACTAAAAGAGGGGAAATTTAGATGGGATATAAGGAAAAAGTTTTTTACAGTAAGGGTAGAGAAGCACTGGCACACGTTGCCCAGAGGGGTGGTGGGTGCTTCATCCCTGGAGACACTCAGGGTCAGGCTGGACAGGGCTCTGAGTACCTGGTTGAGCTGTAAGTGTTCCTGTTTGTTGCAGAGGAATTAGACTGGATAGCCTTTAAAGGCCTCTACCAACTCAAATGATTCTACGATCCTATTGTACTTAAGTCTGTGATGCACACACAGATGCCACTTACATCATCCAAATGCCAAACGCCAAAGTGTGAAGGGCTAGAGGATGACATGGGCACAACGCTTCACCTCTGCCTCCTGCCAGCGGTGGCAATCAGGGCCTGAGGACAGGAAGCTTCCTGCCTGGAGCCAGCAGCTGAAAAACGGAAGATGAGCTCAGGTTTCAGCCCTGCTTCCCAGAAAAAAAAATAAATATCCCAGAACGGCTTGGGTTGGAAGGGGCCTTAAAGCCCTGAAGCTCCAACCCCCTGCCATGGGAAGGGCAGCTGCCTTCAGCTCAGGGTGCCTCCAGGGATGGGGCACCCACAGCTCTCTGGGCAGCTGTGCCGGGGCCTCACAGCCCTCTGAGTGAAGCATTTCCACCTAACATCTAACCTGAATTTCTCCTTTTACTTTAAAGCGGTTACTCCTTACACTGTATCAAGGGGTACTGCATTACAAAATAAACCCTTTGAGAAGTACCACGCCCCCAAACCCACCCCCCCCCCCCGCTGAAAACCACCACCACCGCACCCGCCAAAACACGGCAGCCTCCTCCCACCGCGCATGCGCGTCGAACCACCCTCCCTCCCTGGGCCACCGCGCTTCCCAGGGGCGGAGCGGTGTCCGCCGCCACGAGTGCGCATGAGCAGCCCGCCGGAGCAGGCCGGGGGCGCGGCGAGGCGAGGTGCGTGCGGGCGTGGTCTCCTCTCGCCCTACGCCGCTTCCCGCCCTCGGGCCGTCCCCCGTTCCGCCGCCGCCATTGGTCTGCGGCGCGGCCCCAAGGGGAGGCGGTCTGTCCGGAGTCTGCCCTCGCGGCGCGGGCCTCCCGTCCGTCTGTGTTAGCCGCTGTGGGGCCGCGGGGTGGCTGCTGCCCGCCCGCTCGCTAAAACGCAGCGCCCAGCTTATTGCCTGCGCTGCGGCGGGCGGGCAGCGCCTCATCCGGATTGGGAAATTTGGGAACCGCGGGCACGTTCGCGGAGCCCGTTTCCAAATTTCCTGTTTCTTCGCATCCAGGTAACTTGTGCTGCTTGGGGGCTTGGGCGGCCTGCCACAGGAAATCACACAGTTTCAAGTGCCAGATGTTGTTCCCCAGGCGGGCAGGGTGACGGCGCGGCTGCGACCACAGCCTGCAGCGTGGCGAGCACAGCGCGAGGCGCTAGCGCTTCTCCTTAAGTACGTGGAGGTGTTACCCGTCCCTGTGTGTTTGCCTGCACAGCTCGGCCGTACCTGGTGCCCGCAGGTGGATTGCAGAGGGTGTGCGTGCTTCGTCCGTTCTGGCAGCAGGAAGAGACGCTGTCAGGCTTGTCAGAGTACCCCAGTTCCCTGCGAGAGCTGGGAATAAGGGTGTAAAGGCAGGGAAGGTGCCCATCTCAGACTGCAGCACCCTAAAGCCATGCCTGTGCTGTTAGGTCTGTGGTGCTCTAGTTGGGCTGTGTGGCAGTAGCCACCACACGGGTTAACCCTCTGCCATTTGGTTCCCTGTGGAGAAGGCATTAGGCCTGGTGAAATAAACCCGTTAGTGAGTTCAGGTTTGTGGGCATGCGCTGGTCCATAATGCTGACGAGACACCTGCCCTCCCCACATCTCTCTCCTCCTGGTTTCCTCCATACTGCACCGAGTTGAGCAAAAGGTTGCCAAGATGGCTAAGGGTGTGGTGTCACACCCTTAGGGGTAGGAGTCTTTAGCCTGGAGAAGGCTCAGGGGGATCTTACCAATGTGTGTATGTAAATACCAGATAGGAAGGAATAAATCAGTTGGAGCCTGTGTTTTCCCAGTACTGTTCAGTGAAAGGCAGTAAACACAAGCTGATACATATATACATTTCTTGTTATTTAAACATAATAAAAATGATAAAGTCACTTCTGTGGTAATTGAATGATAGAGCAGAGGTTGTGACTTCTTCCTTGGAGGTAGTCATAACCTGTCTGAAATGGTCCTGGGCAACCTCCTGTAGCTGATGCAGCTTTGGGCATAAGATTTGGACTGGACGATCTCCAAAGATGCCTTCTGACCTCAGCCATTTTGCGATTCTCTAAAGTGTTGCATTTGAAATAATCATTTGTCTAATAGAAACAAAGCATTCTCCATCGCTTTGTTCTTTTGCTATTCAGTTGCTATAAATCAGTGCATGTTATTTTTAGCGTTTGTCTGTCAGTACTAACGTTTAGTTTGCTCTGCAGATGTCCTGTAGCATGGCTGTTGAAGAGGACTTTTTTTTGGAAGAAAAAAGATTCAAGCAGTACTGTGAAGAATTTGTTAAACATTCACAGCAAATAGGGGATGGCTGGGAGTGGAGAACTACCAAGGTAAAAATAATCAAAGTGTTCATTTTTAGATAGCTTGCTGGCCTCTCTTAGTAGTTTGCAAATGCTAGGAGCTATAAGATCATTTAGAATTGTTTATGTTGTGTGAAATAAATGACATTTCTTCACAGTTTGTCTGTGAGCAAGAGAGTGCAGAAGTGGTTTATCTAAGCATTTAGGCTAAGACATCTATTGAATACAGTTAATGAATCTAGAAACAACTGCTGGGCCTTATGTAACAAAGACACAGAGTAATGTCAGATGATGCCTGTTTTGATGCCTTTTAAGGCATTTTCCTGTCTTTAATTTCAGAATTCCCAAGGATGGGAAACAATTTCAGTTTTCAACAAGACTAATTAATGTCTGGCTATGCTTGAAATTTGAAGAAAATATTACTTTTAATCTTAACTACCTAGTTCAGACTTCCAGCCACTTTAACTTATTCCTTGCCTGCGAAGCTGAGGGCTTCTCTTTTATCAGAATTCTTCCGGTTTTGATACTTCTGGATTCAGATCAATTCATCCCTTAATCTTGTCTGGGCTAAGTACAGTAAGTTGACCTCCTTGCCTGTTTGGCATTTTTTCTGATGTTCCTGTGGGTCTTTGAGTCCTTTCCAGTATATCAACAACCTTCCTTCTTCATCCATGGTCAGAACTAGAGGATGGATGTTGCATCACGGTGAAGTTCAAACCCTCCTACGTGACTTTAGCCCTTTAAACTAAAATAGCACATGGGATTTTCCTGTTCAGCTAATTATCCATATATCTGTGCAGGTTTTGTGCCTTAGGATCTAATCCTTCAACTTGCAGTCTTTGTTCTAGGTGTGTGACTGTATTTTATATTAAAAAAACAATTAATTATTTGCATGCAGCAACTGAAATAATCTATTACTGGTCAGTATGCGGTCAGTCCTCATTATTTTTTGCTTCCCTGTCATCTTCAAGCTTCACCAAAAATAATTACGTATTGTTTCTAGGTCATTAATCAAAATTTTAAATAGCACGGGGCTAAGACTGATCCCACAGGACCCCATTAGAATCACTTCTTTTATAATGATTCCCCTTTTTTTTTAAGTTGTGTTAGTGATTGGTTTTTTTTTTCATCCTTTGGTATGTGTTAGATTAGTTTGGGATTACATTTATTTCTTTTAATTTCTTCTTTTGAAATCAATGGTTAACACAGGGAAGTGTGGGCACATACTTACATTACTTTGACTATTTTTCTTAAACAAAAGAAAAAGAAGGAATATATTCCTTTAATTATTGAATTCCATTTGAAGTCTTTGCTTGGGATAGTGTCAAGGTAACAAGTGCACAGCTATGCATGTTGTCTGGTATATTCTTTTAGGGATACATGGGTACATTCTGGCCTTCTCCCAAGTTCTCAGGAACTTTTACAGCATTCAAAGACATAAAGAACATCAGCAATTCTTGTGTGCTGGTTAGAAAATACCCAGTCATTGTCACTTCATGCTAGTGTCCTGTCTAACTGCTGCTTGCGGCACATGGCTGCATCATTTGTATTTGATGTCTGATAGCAACAGAAATGTTTTGAACACTTGATTTTTCTGCTTTGAATGCTTCTATTACTTTCCATCTAGTATTAGATTCATACTGTATTAGGATTTCTCTTTCCATCACTTTTTTTTTTTTTTTTTTGCTGGTTGGACAGCGTAGATTCTCTTACATTCTCTTGCTTCTCTGACTGATTTTCAATAGTGGAGAGTTTGAGATGCTCATTGTTATCTCTGTATTTCTTCTCTTCGCTGTGCAGAATTTATTTCTCTTTCTTTTCTTTTTTTTTTTTTTATGTGTGGACTGGTGGTCTTTTGTTTTAGTGTCTGGATTTCCATCCTTTCAATAGTTCTGGGGAGAGAAACCATGCTAAAATCATTTTGAAATGCAGGAAGTCCAAGAACAAATGTGTGGTATCATTTCTATTTAAATTATTGTACTCAAGTGGGAGGGTTACCATTTGTAACTCTTTCGTCATGGATTAAACAATTCTGGGTCTTGGCCTTAAATGCATTCACTTCAGAAGTTTTTAAAACAGTGCAAATATTAGCCAAGTTTTACAATACAGCCTTTATTGTAGGCAGCCATTTGAAACTTCAGATTTCAGTCGAAGGCTGTATTTATGAGGGATTTATTCAACAAAGAAAGATGCCATGAGCCTCTATCAGGAATTCAATACGTAGGTGAAACTTTGAACTTTTGTGAAATATGAAGCTTTGCTGGAAATAGCAAAATGAGAGATTTGTGTTCTCATGTATATTAAAAAAAAAAAAAAGCTTTTTTTTAAACGGGCGAAGATTGGTGACTTTGTGATTTCAGAGCGTAACAGAAAGCTGACCGTTGAGACGGTCCATTTATACTGCATAATCTCTGAGGGAAGCTTTTCATTGAAAAGATTTCTCATTGTCTTTTTGCCTTTTTTTTTTTTTTTTTTTTTACTGTATTTGTGATACAGGAAGTTGGAAGCACTCAGTTTTGCCAATGTAACGTGCTCAGATCCCATTCCTCATTCCATACTTGCATGAATAGACCCGTTGATGGCAATAAGACCACACAGACTTGTAGTACTGTGCTCTTAGTCTCCTATGTTTTTGATAGCGATTAAACTTAGATGATGAAATACTCATTGTTTTTGACAGGCTGACTCCTGTGGCATGAGCTCACGTGACCCCAGCAGAACCCTGTGTTTATGGCTGAAAGTGGAATGTTCTAAACCATGTTGTTTTTATAATCTTTTTTTTTTCCCTTTCAAAAGAAAGCTGTAAAAAAAAAAAAAAATAAAAAGCTAAGAGAACCTCAGTTGCAGGACCTGATGGAGTTAAAATGTGGATAGTAACATGAGTTGTTAGTAGAGATGGATAATTAGGACTTGTCTGTGACAGCTGTCCCATCATTTCATTTCTGTTTTAAGTTTGTTTCATATCAGTTAGGTTAATCTGGGTAATCATATCAAAGTCTGTATCAGTTCATGTTTGTTTATGATACTTACAAGACAGCTGGAGTAGAAAGGTACTCCTTTTCCACATTAATGAGGATCAAAATCCTTGCTACAATATTGATTTATTTTCAGGGGCAGAAGTCTACGGGGTACAGCAGGAAGGATGCTTCTCTTTCCAGCCACCATTTTACTGACTTCTGATGTACCGCTGTCAAGCACAGAGGCTTCTAGTTCCATGTTTCCTGCTGTCTGTAGATATTTTTCATGGCATTCAAATACCATGGAGTGCAAAACTGGGTAGCTTTGACTCCTTTCCCCTTACTGGAAAAACTGGTTCAAGGAGATGAATGTTGTATCCAGATCTTCTCTGGCAAAGATCATTGTGCCTTGGGGCATTCCGCCTCTGTGGGTGGTGGTAGTACTTTCTTTGCTGCTCTTAGGGCAATAAATACTAATGTAGGCAGCTTTATTCCTACTGATGCTCGCACGACACTCCACAAGGAGAGACTTGAGAGAGTGCTGAGAATGAATGGTGTGATGTTTATGTCACCAAGATGTGCTTCAGTTTTTCCATCTCTGTTGTCCTCCACGTGCTTGGTTCTTCAGAGCACAGGATGCAGTTGGTTGTACAACCAGGACATCCAGCAAAGTTTGGCAGATTTGTCCTGTTGATGAGTGAGATAATTGCTCTTGCATTTGTGCTTAAAAATTCGCAGGCAAAAGTAAGTGAAAGTGGCATTAGTGTTTTATTCAAGGTGTGAAACTTGATAAGAACAATATAATGTATAATGTGTTGGAGGTATGTATATTCTACAGTGTCACTGGAAGGAGAACTGATATATCAGAATAAAATGTATGTTGATTTAAAGGTCAAAATACATTAGACGTATTAATAAGGTCAGAAATAATAGATTAACTGAAGAGTCCTGTTACGGTTAAATTTGTGGCCTTGTCAAGCAATCTAATGCTAAGTTAATGAATTTGGTAGAGAGACTGTTTTGAATAGAATTCTTTTTCGTCAGATGTTGCACATGTGCTTTCTGTATTTGTCTAAAATAAAATGTAATGAAACAGCTAATAAAACCTCAATTTATTTGTTTCCTTTGAAAAATAGGTTCTTAACATGTAACTACTGTTCTATGTGTTGCATACACTCTTTCTTTCTTTCAGAGGGTATGTTCTTCCAGTGATCTGTTTTTTTTTTCCTATTCTTTGAATTGAGGAAATAATTTTTATATATGTGTGCAGATAGTTAATAAAGAGGGAAGGCTGTTTAGAGCTTCTACTGCAACTCTGAAGTGGCAAAAGGGCCTTCTACAGCAGTAGGCCAGATGGTCTGGGAGGCAGAATGATAAAAAGGGAACTGGGAGAAAGTAAAGCATTGCTCTTTTCTCTCGCGTTTGACCCTCAGAAGGGATCAAGAGGAGAGAACAAGTTGTGACTCTACACACGCCAATTCTAAAGGTTGTTATTTTTTTTTCTTTTCTTTTACTTTATGAAAGTTGGAATGTAAACAGATCTAAAATAAAACAAACTACTAAGAATTTGGAAGTCTGTACTGGTATGAATGCATTGCAAGTTATTATTGGCTGTTTGTCTCTTCAAAATCGTAGTGCACTGTCTTCCAATTCTTTGGCAGTCATCCTGTACTGTGTTTTATTTTCATGTCTAGGGTCTTTGATTTCTTTTAGCACTGAGAACAGAATGAACTATCTGTGAGAAGGTTCTAAGAAGCAGCACAATCATTGGTTTCTGTCAAAAGTCTTGGAGCTTCTGCTTAAACGTTGTGCTTTGTTTATTTTCTGTAGCAGTGCTAGCACTTAGTGTTTTGGTTACAGATTGTTTTTTTTTTTTGTTGATCCGAACACAGGACCTTGGTGATGGCTATCTCAGTAAAACGCATTTCCAGGTAACAAATAAAAGCATCTCACCAGATCTCAAGAAGGAAAACGGTAGCACTGAACAAACGTTGCTTACGCATGTCGAAGTAAGTACTGATTTTAAACTTGTGCTTATAAAAGAAAACAACAACAGGAACGTAGTGTTAAGTCCTTCCAATAAGATCTCAGAGCTTCAGTTGTCAATGGCTTTTAGCTGTTTTTCTTACAGTACTTCTTGTTAATGTGTATAGTTAATTTGGAGGTGAAATTTGGGAGAAAATGGAGAAACTCCAGTATCATCTATCTATGTGTTTTTGTCATTGAAGGATAATATTTTTTGCACATTGACTTGCACTAGCATTAAAAAATTTAAGTTTTTTTTTTTAACTGAATACTCAGTTGAAGTGATTTTTCTCTGAAGAAACAAGTAGTGTGTAGAAATTGTACGGTCTCTGTATGTTTATTTTTTTGTACGGTATCTGTATGTTTATAGTTCTTCTGGATGTGGCTCTGGGCAGCCTGGTCTGGGGGTTGGTGACCCTGCACATAGCAGGGGGGTTGAAACTCGATGATCGTTGTGGTCCTTTCCAACCCAGGCCATTCTGTGATTCTCTGGTTCTTACTAATTCTTAAAAATATTGTGCAGTTTTTTAAACTAGTGGTGAAAAAGAAAATAGATTATGTATTCTTGAAAGGAAGTAAACTGCTTTCTTCTAGAAAATGAATTTTGCTCATTAAACAGAGGGTGAATTGTTTTAAATAATTATTTGCTTGTTTGACGTTAGACCTTCAGATTATTGACTAATCAAGATATAAACAGTGGAAACTCACTTGTTGTTACCATACACAAGAAAAGAAATTTTGGATTATAATTGAAAATAACGGATTCCTTATGTTACAAGCTGTTGAATGAATTGGCGTAGTATATTTTCCAGTTACCTTTTCCTGTAGCAATTCCTTTTCTTTTTCATCAGCACAACTTTTTTTTACTTTTTTCCCCACAGAGACTGTGGTACAGGGTCTGAAATAAGTATTCTTTTGGCCTGATTTCTGAAGGAAATGCCACTTAAGCAATCATACCATCTGTTAGGTAGTTGTTTCTTGTGATTTTTGAGTTCACTCATGGATTTCAGCTGTATTTTAAAGAGGGGTAGATCTCTCAAAGAGTTTGTTTTTTAAGAAATATGAAAGCTGGTGTCTGGCCAGGTGAAAGACGACTTTTGCTGGCAAGTAGAACTCTGATCCTTATGCTCTATTCGGCTGGTCCGTGCGTGTACGGGGATGAAGGAGCAGCTTGGTCTCTCAGAGTACCTTGAAGATCGACTGGGGTTCACAGGACTAAGTCTTATTTGTAGATTGCTTGTGTTCTATTGCTGATTAAATAACTCTTTGGATGCACTGAAAAAGGTTGGAAAGCTTTACAACTCCATTGCTGGTACACCAGATTTGATACCAGTTGGAATTATCATCTTTAGAATCATTGCCTTATGTTTGTTAGATAGGTACAAATCAATGCCCAGATTATATAAATCATCTCAAATACAGCTGAAGCATTTTAGGTTTTCCTTGAAATGTTAGTGTTTCTTAAAATGAAGCCTAATACTGGTGCTTCAGAGGCTGTTATTTAGCCATCTTTACAACAGTGTTTATATACTTTAGGCCTGGCTTGTAAGTAGAGATTAGTTGTTTATATACAGAATTGCTCTTTATTATTGTGGCTGTTTTAACAATGAATCAAGTTTTCTTTAGGGTGTATTGTAAAATGACATGTGTTAAAGCTGTTTAGGCCTTGCTATGGAAGAGGCTTGTCCAACCTACAGCCAGCAGGCTGCCTGCAGCCCAGCCTGTTGGGCACTGCAGCTCTCCCTGCCCGTGCTGTAAGGCGGCAGCTCTTCCCCTTGCAACCATTGCTCACAACAGCCGAACATCACTGCGCTAGTATTGCTGCATCGACTGAGTGCAGGGCACAGGGAGGGCAGTGCTGACTCAAGTGATGGCACATAACTGCCTGCATGTTGATACATTGGCTAAACGTAGGGCTCTGAACAGCAAAGAATATGCAGCTGCACTTTCTGTTGTGATAAAGGGATTTGAAAATAGGTTTCAAGATGGCTGAAAAGATAATCAGTTTATGTTTGTGGCACTATTTTCAGTTGATGTAAGTACCTGACCTGTAAATATTCAAATGGAATGTGTAGAGTTGCAATCAGTTACTCAACTAAAAAATCTGACCCTGTCTCTTTACCAGACTTCTTTAAGTCTTCTCTTACCAGAGAGAGAGATCCTTCACTTCCCAATCACATCTTATTCGTGTTACTGCTTTTTGGCAGTATGCACATTTGTGAAAAATTGTCAAGGATGATGTACAAGAAGAGTAAAATGTCATCGAAAACCTGATGAACACCTTGAGAGCTCACTAGGAATTTCAACTACTGCCATCAAACCAAGGTGATGCATTTGTTTCACAAAAGCAAGGTCGAATAGCCCTCCAGTCTTATGGTTTTGTTCCTCTTTTTTCTTCTTTTTTTCCAAATGCTTTAAGAAAAATACTGAAAATTAAATTGTTTTGTTACTTATATATTAATGATACTGTATATTCAGGGCTGAAATAATGCCTCTTGTTTTAGGATGTTGGTCCATGACATCAGAGGTGGATATTGGTGGTATGGCAGTAGAGTTTGAACCTCCCCAATGATACTCTGTTACGTTTTGATGCAGTGTGACAACAGATGGCCTCAGAGGGGCAGTCTGACAGAATAGTATCTGACATGGAAGTGTATATGAAGCAAAGGTGTGTTGTTGAAGTCCTCCAGGGGGAAAAAAATGGCACCGTTTGATCTTCGCTGATGCTTTCTGAATGTTCATGGAGACCAAACAGTGAATGTGAGCACAGTGAGGTGGTGAGTGGTGTTTTTGCTGCAGTGGTGACTGTAACAGTGGGTCACCTAAGCTGGTCCAGGTTGTTATGAGCACAGCATGCAGGGTCTTGTTTGCTGGTGAAAATTCATAGCTAATGGTAGTGACTGTGATTGAAAAATACTGTTCTGTAGCTGAGAATTTGATCTATGAAATAGTGTTATTGTGCTCTTTGTATTGATTGTAGTTTCCATGAAATTAAATAGGAGTCATTACTTCTGGAGTAGCTTATGTATATGCTGCCCAACAGGATTCATCTTTACTTAATGTGGCCCAGGCAAGTGAAAAAGTTGAAGTGGGTCCAGAGGGGGGCCACGGAGATGATCAGAAGGCTGGGGCACCTCACCTGGGGCACCTGTGAGGACAGACTGAGAGAGCTGGGGCTGTTCAGCCTGGAGAAGAGAAGGCTCTGAGGAGACTTATAGTGGCCTTCTGGTACAGTACCTGAAAGGGGCCTACAGAAAAGCTGGGAAGGGACTTTTTATCTGGGCAGGTAGTGACAGAGTGAGGGGATGGGGTTTTAAGTGGGAAGAGGATAGCTTAGACTAGATACTAGGAAGAAATTCTTTACTGTGAGGCTGGTGGGACACTGGAGCAGGTTGCCTCGTGAGGTTATGGATTTTCCCTCCCTGGAAGCATTCAAGGCCAGGCTGGGTGGGGCTTTGAGCAACCTGGTCTAGTGGGAGGTGTCCCTGCCTATAGCAGGGGTTTGGATCTACATGATCTTAAAGGTGCCTTCCAACCCAAACCATTCTATGATTCTGTGAAACTGGTGCATATATGAGAAACATGTTTTCCCACAAATGTGGGCTCTGCAAGTCCTGTTCCAATAACAGTCTATTATTAAATAGGTTGTATTTTTGTGAAGATAAACATTGTACTCATAAATCACGTGGCGATTTGCAGAGTTTTAACAGTCTTTACAGTATTTTATTGAAAGAGATTCTGATGAGTAAAGTTTAACTGAAATGGTGATCTTTGCAGAGCTTGGGAAGTCCTTTGTTGATTACGTAGTCAGTATTTATCATAGCTTTTTCTAAGAAAATTTTAGAAATCTTATTTTTATATATTCGAAAGCTAAATGATATCTGAGTAAGAATTTAAATTTCCTTTGCAGAATGTCTGTTATTGGCTGATAGATTCATATTTCAGAATTGCAAATTTCAGAATTACTGTTGTGATCTCTATATTTACTATATTGTATCACTGCTGTTTGTGTTTTACTGAGTTATTTTCATTTGTCAGTAGTATGATCATCTCCTTCAAGGTATCTTGGAGGAAGTTTTATGTGAGATAGTTAATTAGGAACAGTCAAAAAGGAAAAACTAGGAAACCAAAGTCATTTTAATTAGTATCCTTTGTTAAGAACAAAAAGTTTGTTAAGAACAAAAAGAGCAAAAAAATGTACTTTGGTATATGGCATGGCATAAAAGGTCACAGCAGTCTCCTTTATAGTGTTCCTGGGAATCCATTTCAGAGATTATGAATGGAACACTGGTTTTGGCAGGTGAAAATCAGGAAAATGCGAAGACAAAATTTTGAAGCTGGATAGAAGTAGGGGAAAGCCATCCAGAGTGAGGATAGAACTCCTATTTAAATAATTGAACCAGAAAGCACATCAGTGAATCATGGAATCATAGAATTGCTCAAGTTGGAAAAGACCTTAAAGATCATCAAGTCCAACTGCAACTAAACCATACTACCCTAACTGTAACAATCCTCCACTAAATCATGTTCCTGAGCACCACATCCAAACAGCTTTTAAACACATCCAGGGGTGGTGACTCAGCATCCTCCCTGGGGAGCCTATTCCAGTGCTTAACAACCCTTTCTGTAAAGAAGTGTTTCCTGATATCTAACCTAAACCTCCCCTGGCACAACTTGAGACCATTTCCCCTTGTCCTGTCACCTGAGAAGGTGACAGTGAGAAGGGTCCAACCCTGCTCTCGCTGTAAGCACCTTTCAGATACTGGAAGGGAGCAGTAAGGTCTCCTCTTAGCCTCCTCTTCCCCAGACTAAACAGCCCCAGTTTCTTCAGTCGCTCCTCATAGGGCATATTCTCCAAGCTTTTCACCAGTCTGTCTGTCCTTCTTTGCACCTGCTCCAGCACCTCCATGTCCTTCTTGTACTGAGGTGCCCAAAACTGAACACAGTACTTGAGGTGAGGCCTCAGCAGTGCCAAATACAGGAGCAGGATTACCTCCCTAGTCCTGCTCACCACACCATTCATGATACAAGCCAGGATGGCATTGGCCGCCTTGGCCACCTGGGCACACTGCTGGCTCATATTCAGCTGACTGTTCATCAGTACACCAAGATCCCTTTCTGTCAAGCAGCTTTCCAGCCACTCCTCCCCAAGCCTGTAGGATTGCTTAGTGTTGTTCTGGCCAAAATGTAGCACCCGGTACTTGGACCTATTGAAACTCATAGTTTACCCTGGCCCATCGATCCAGTCTATGCAGGTTCCTCTGTAGTGCGTTTCTCCCCTCAGGCACATCAACACTCCCTCCCAACTTGGTGTTGTCTGCAGGCTTACTGAGGGTGCACTCAATCCCCTCATCAAGATCATTAGTAAAGAAGTTAAATAGAAGCGGCCCCAGTACTGAGCCCTGGGGGACACCACTTGTGACTGGGCGCCAACTGGATTCAACTCTGTTGACCACAACTCTTTGGGCCCGGCCGTCCAGCAGTGTTTCACCCAGCGGAGTGTACGCCCATCCAAACTGTGGGCAGCCAGCTTCTCCATGAGGATGTTGTGGGGGACAGTGTCAAAGGCTTTACTGAAATCTGGGTAGACCACATCAACAGCCTTACCTTCATCCACTAAGGGGGTCACCTTGTCATAGAATGAGGTGAAGAAGTGACACTGTGGGTATATCCTATTATAGCAAAGAATTTTAATGTTGTGTTGAAACTGCAGAGAAATGAAGTTGTGCCTGTTTTGTTTGTTTTTAAATCTGTCAAGAAATAGTAAAATATAATGATACAGTGCAAAAAATGTATAGAACAAAGTAACCTTATTAAAATAGGAAATCAATTATCAGATATCATATTATCAGAAATGTGTCAATTTTGTGGGATTCCCAGAGAAACAGACTAAATTATTTGAAAAATTTATTTTCACTCATTGGTTTTGGACAATTAGCTTTTCAAAATTCCCATCTTACTCCTTGCCATCTAAATACTTGGGGTCTTCTGGTGAGGAAATAATGAGTTACTGTGTATTCTAGTCTCTTCTTCACATCTGTATTACCTGGTGTGCTTGGTTCCACTTAACATGACTTGTGTTTTCATAAAGAGATTGAAAAGCATCTGAAAACCAAGAAAAAAAAAAGTTGGCTTTTTTCTTTTTCTGTTTGTCTATATCTGCAATATAGAGCTTGTAACTTAAATCTCTGTTTCAGCCTGAGGCAGTGAAAAGTGATTATTGTCTATAAATCAAACTGTTTTGAGAGAGGATGCGTCTATTTTTCTTCATTGATGTTCAGGGAAGCTAGATGGTTAACTCCCATGTAGTAATCTGCATTTTGTGGTACAAGATATGTATAATGAAGCATGGATGTACACTCATTAAAGGCCATAGACATTTTTGCTGTTGACTTCACCGAGGCTGAGATTTTGCTTTGACAGTAAAGCTTATACATATTTCAGAACAGAATATAGCAGGAACTGAGGACAGGTTTGGGAACCTTTGTGCTGAACTGCAGTGATGCGGCATTGTTATCTAATAGAAAGCAGGCTTTCCATTTTCTTAAACTTGAAGGGTTCTATCGTGCACATAATACTTAATTGATGATAACTTCACCTCACCGGCAAGCCTGTGGAATTCAAACTGTCTCCTAGTTATCTTTTCACATGTCAGTGAGCCTTTGGCACCTGCAGGACTCAGACATGCTCTTGCTAATTCCTTAGCTGTCCTAGGCAATAGAGGAGTTAGCTCCTGAACTCATATGAGGACTGCATATGATGTTAGCTGTGAGAGGGCCTGCTGCTCTGCTTTTAATTAGGTGCATTGTAAGAGTCACGAGTTGCATTTTGTTCATTATATTTAAAAGGCGTTTAGCATAACCTTAATTTAAGGTAAATGGAAGGATTTATGTCTGCCTAGATGCACTGACATTTTACAAGCAGGTTGTTTGGAGACAGGTAAGCATAAATGCTGTTACCTACTTAGTGCAATTTCAGAAAGTTTCTGGGCACTTGTTGGTAACTGGGATGTCAAGCCGTTTATCTAACCAGGTGCCTGGGTGCCATGTTTCATGCAGTCCCTATCTCTTTCCATTTGCTGTCTTACTAGAAAAGGATAAGGAGTGTTCCTATGAAAAGCTATTCTGATTTCTGTGGATTTATTTCAATCAGAATGTTTAATATGAAAAAGGACTTTAACTCCTTTTCTTGAAGAATTAAATCCTACCCAATGACTGCATCTGGTGGTTATACTTATTCAGATTGGTAAGCAGAAACTACTAATGGCATTGTGACTAAACGTATACAGATTTTTGACTAACCTTGTGAAGAACACTCACAACTAACTAGTGAGATGGGATTCTGTCCCTGGGATATGAGCTGAAGAGATCATAAATCTGAGCTGAAAATAACGGGAAATGCGAAACATGGAAGCGGTACAAACGCATCATGCCATCTGGAAGTTGCAAGGTGCAATTTTGATCTGGTTCGCTTTTTATTCAGTTTTTGTTTTCTTCTCGCTTTATGACAGGTAAGCGTCATCTATGTCTTTGTGCAGACAGCATAAATCTTGTGTAACCACTGTACTGTATTTGGGCTAATTCAACAGTGGTATTCAGTTTATGTTCTGTCTCGATCCAAATCCATGTCCAAATCTGCCCTGCCAGGAGGTGTGTCAGGATCTATAGCAATGAACATGGAATCATGTTGTCTTTTATATAATTTAATTTATGTATAGAAATACACCTTTTAAATATTTTTGTGTTGACAGTCTTGTACGGACCAAATTTATAGCTGAGATTCATGTAAGTTGTGCATCACAAGCTCTTCACTGAGACTAGATGCAGTGATAACCAGCTGTGCAGGGAAAGGAATAATTTTGATGAACTTAACCTGGGCTTGATTTTTGAGAGATACTGTGACATTGGTATCTTGACTGAGGCAGTAGCTTCTGCTTTGAATTTGGACTCTTACCCTTCTTTTTTTTTTTTTCTTTCTTTTCTCTCAGTAGGTTGAAACTAGTTAAAAGCTGCAGAGTTGTATGTCACTTATTTTATTATGAGCCTGGGTAGGTCTGAATTGCACTGAAACATTGGCTATGATTCTGGGCATTAGTATTTACCATCAACTTCATCCAGCTCCAGCTTTTGTTAAGCTGTACACAGACACCTCTCAAGCAGGGACAGAACAATTACTACTGTATATTATTACATGAATTGTTGACAAGGTGAACAATCCTGTACAAAAACTCAAAATCAGGATAGTCCACATGCCTCAAAGGGCTTATATTCTGAAAGAGTAAAATAGGAAAATCTGGATTCACTTTATGCATTCTTTTTGTTTATTATTCAAATAGCTCAAGGGAAGCAATAACTTGGAGTCATAATTCTCTGTGTGTGGTTTGTCTGAGCTCTTCTGGGTATTGCAGAAGTAGTGAGTCAGCCTGGAACTGTTTCTGAAGTTACAGCCATTGCTACTTTATGTAGGAGTAGGTAGGTTGGGAACGTTGAAGGTCTCTTAATACCTGATGTTGCCTTTGGAAAATGAGCACTGAGCTTCACAAACATGTTGATTAAGTTATATATTTATTTTTACATCAACTTTACCTTTGCTGGCAGATGTTCAATAGTGTAAGTGAAGATTTGCCTGATAGAATGGGAATGAGTCTGACATCTTTCTTGTACTTCTTGATGCTATGTGATTTTCTCTTCAGCTGTGGTGTTCAGTTAATTACAACTAGAAAATTATAAATCTTAGCAATTATTAAACATTTTTTTTTCTCCAAAGAAATCCAGTATTTCTAGAATTAAGAACAACTCCTTTTGTGTGCAAAAGTAAATAAGATGAACTCAGTGTAAACATTGGCATAACCACAGTATTTGTTAGATGGTTAAAAAATGTAAAGTAAAAACCCAGGGAAAGTACTTAAGGAGAAAAATGTAAATACATTTAATGAAATCCAGCACTCACTGGAGAAAATGATAAAATGTCCTTAGCAGAGGAAGAAAGTCAAGTATTACATACTCGCATAAAATCTCAGTTTATAATGAATGATCACAGCTTAAGAGCAGTGCAGCTACCTCAGAAAAAGGTGAGTTTACCCATAGTCTTTCCCATGGTTTCCTTCTTGCTCTGAGGAGGGAGCAAATCGTGGTTTATATACTCAATCTAAAGTATGTTTTCTTGAAAACCCAATGGAGGAAGGTTTGATAACCTTAATAGGAAGTTGATAGTTTGGTTCAACTCAGACCTACACAGACTGCTTTCAGCATGCAGGGTGTCCTGTTTATATTCCATTAGGTCTCTGTGGAACCAGCTCTTCCTTTGGTGTTGCTGCCCGAAGTGCTGTTAGGCAGCCTTAATTTTTCCACAGTACATGACTGTGACCCATAATTCTGTATTAGCCAGGCCAGTGATTGTCTCAGTCACCCAAATTCCCTTAATGCTTCATTGTGCAGCATATATACAACAAACCTTCTAAAATGCTAGGTCACAAACAGAAAACCCAAATTGTTGTTGGAAACCTATTAAAAAATAAATAAATCAAGAAACCACTTATTTTAAGTAGATCTAAAGTGAGCTGCAGAATGCAGCAAAGGTCCTTGTGACTGTGTTTAAAAATATATTAATCTGAGAATGGAATTGGTTTTTATTAAACCACAAGAAAAAAAATGGGGTGTGGATTTTATTAACTGTGTTTTAGATGAAAAAGTTTGGCAAAAGAATGGCATTGTTTAAAAATACCAAGTCTGGAAGAAACTTCGATATTGAGACTACTCCCCTTCCTTGGACTGGAGAAACCTCAATAAAGAAGGAATGCCGTGGTGACAGAAGTCATTTGGGTCCAAGATGTATCCTGCTTCAGGATTCCTCTACTGGTGGGATGTCTCAGTCTATGGAAATCAGCTATGTTATTCTTTCACTGAGTTCCAGCGGCGTGGGAAGTTTTCTCTCCCCCCTGGCCTCGCACTTTGCAGATCACTTTCAGCATGTCACTTTGATATCCAGATAGATCTTCTAAAAAGTAGTTTTAGTTTTCAAGAGCTTTGATGACTTGCTGTTGGCTTGGCTGTCATTGCACATGATGAGACAGTAATCTTTACCTTAGATGTTCTTTGATTGCAGTTCTGATTTATTTGCTAGAATATGCATAAGTTTTTACAAACCTTAGAATTGATACAAATACAAACTAATTATGAAGCTTTTGGGAGAACTGAAGAAGCACACTCTGTGACCTCCAAAAGTAATTTCTTTTTAGTTTAGATGCTAAAGTGGTTTCCACATTTTATGTGCTATCTTAGTATTTGAAATGGACAATATTAGCAAATAAATTTTGTGCCAAACACTGAAAAAAAAAATTTCTAATTCAGCTTTGGTAAGTGAGTGTGGCAGTTCACGTAGAGTTACAGTAGTTGAAGACATGCCATAATCCCTGCAGAATGTCTTGCTTTTGCAATAAGTAAATGAAGCATGCATTGAGACTGGTCACTAATTATGGTTGTCCCAGAGCCTAGACTTTGGCAGACTAGTAATGCAACTGATGAAATTCTTTATAAGCTCCTTCATTTGGCCCAGTGATAGTGTGCGGTAGGTATTAAAAAGAAGTATTGTCATTTTGCTGACTTCAGTGCATTGTTTTACTTCTAAAAAGTGGTTCTGAGAAGTTTATGTGGTTGTGTTTTTTTTTTTTTTTTTTTTTTTTTTTTTCAAATCTAGAAAAGAAAACTGTAGACCAAGGTCTTTATACTTAAAAAATGCAGCCTTGGCTCAGTAAGAAGAACTTACAGCACTGCTGTGGCATTCATTTTCTGAATGTTTCTGTTCTCGGGGATAATGAGAATGGAAATATTGGAGGAATGTATCATTTAGAATTCTATGAAATTTTATTTTGTATGGGGAGTTAGATACCAAACACTTCCCCATCTAAGTCTTCAGATCTTTCAGTAGTTGCAAGAGGCTGGACGCTATACTGTTTTTACTCACTGCAGCTCGTTAATAGGAACAGATGTGTGATTAAAAGCTCACTAGAGTGCATAGAAGACACATATTTGTTACTCTCAACTTTACTCTAATACCTTGCTGTATTTCTTAATTGTGTGAATTGAAAAATGAAAACTATGCACCTTGAAGTTGAGTAGAATTGATGATAAAAATTGGCAATAGTTCTTTGGAATTGATTAATCATTGAGATAGGCACAGTGCAAAAGGATATGCTCCAGAAACATACATTGACTCTGGCACTGATGTTAAATACAATAAAAAGATTAAAATCTCTGTACTCCTAAAAAAAAAATATATATATATATATATATTAATATATATATATATATTAAAATATATATATATATATATATACTATATATATGTATTGGAATAGTTTGGCTTTATGAAAGTAAGGATAAGGTGGCTTGGACGAGCATGAATACTTCTGAAAATAATGGATACAGGACTGTGTATTGAATTGGCTCATATAGAATACAGAGAGAGCTGCCTGTACTGTGAGTAACATTTTGGAGACCTTAATTTCAAGCTGTAGCACATATGGTTGGATAGCGTGAAGAGGTTTCCTGTAAGAATGTAGCTGTGGAAATAAGGTTCTGTACAGGGCTGGTGGTCAGTATGTCACTACCAAGGCAGAATTTAAAATGTGGTACTGATAGTATTATGAATGGCCCAATTTCAAAAATACTATTTCACTTTACAGCAGGAATGAATTTCATTCTGTGGATTTGTATGAGAGACAGATGTTTTCCTGAATGAATAAGGCAGTAGATCTTTAATAACAGCAGGTATTTTTTTACTTGAATTCAGCTTGTTAATGTTGTGTAATTTTTCTGCCCTAGTTTGCCAGAGACTAGTTCAGACAGTGCTTAGACATGTTTACTGACAATTTAAATGAGACACTCTCATTTGTACATTCCAAGTAAAGGGAACATTGTTTAAGTGATCATATATGTTTGAGGATGGGAAAATGCACTGTGGAGTGTAAACTGAGGTCTGTAACTGGGCATATTTCGTTTTACATGGTGAGAAACTTTCTCTTAATGATCTGCGGTGATAACTGTTGAAATAGCTAGTCTGAATTGAACTGGAACTGTTTTTACCATTTTGCTCTGAAATCTGGAGAAGACAGTGTCATACACTTAATAAAATACATGTTTGCTTTCTAAAAAAAAAAAAAAGGAAGTGTGAAGACTACTCACAACCATGAGATAGACATTTCAATGATAAACTATATGCATGAAGACCCTTCTAGCACAGAATAGAGAAAGCTGTGTCCTGTAGGAGGTGGAAAACACATGACGTAGGTAATAGGTTTTATTTTATAACTTTAGCTTCATGTCAATCTAACAGGCTTTGTAATATGATTAGTGGTATTTATTTTCATCCATATTTTCGACTTCTCCTTATTTGATGGCTTGCCAATAAAATTTCTTTCCAAGACAGCTGAACCTAGCTCGCAGGCTGACAGGGAACAAAAAAACACCTTCAAAAGAAAACACATTAAAAAGCTTAGAAATCACCAGAAAGCGTTAACGGCTCTGTTGGCTGTTGCACAATGGAATGCAGGAATTGCAATAATGTTCTTCTTCCATCTGGTGACTGCAAACTTGCTGTTTTCAGAGGCATTCATTACTGTAGCAAACTGTTCACTTATTCATTCATGTGTAGCTGCCCGTTATTCTTTGGAAAAGACTTGAGTTGAAATCGGCTCAGTTCTTTGTTCCTGAAGTGCTCGGTGTCAAATGTATTATGAGAAGTTGTCAGTCCAAATGCAAATACCATCAAATTTTAAAGCATCTCCGCATGTTGTATGTATTTGGAATGTACTGTGAAGGTGCACTCCCAGGAGTGAGGATCTTGACTGACAATACTCAAAGGGAAATCATGCATTATCTGTGCCAAAATGTCTGTCTTAGACTGAAATTTCAATTTTTGTTTTAAATTTCCTGGCTTGTGTCAGCTAACATCCTAGCCTTCTTTCTTAGGCTCTCTTTAGTTGTTTTCCTTGTCACATCTGGACTGGTTGATGTTCAGGATTTGAAATGGCTACTGGAAGGTGTTGTTCTGTGAGGGAAGTGCAGTTTTCCGAACTAAAGCTGGGGAAGAACTGGGACCGACTTTTTTCAATCCCAGATACAACAATAGGCAACTTTGTTTTGAAATGTTTCTCCTTATTTCCTTTTATAGGTTCCTAACAGGGAGCAGTATTGGAGTTGCCAGTTTCCTCACTGTGCTACAGAATGAGGATTGTCTTTAGGTCCTCCTGAGGAGCCTTTGGAGGAACCATGTGTCTCAGCTTTCTGGCAGTGTTAGTATTTGTGGCTTCTTTAATTGAAGTTGTGGAGTTCTGTTAGGAGGAAAGTCAAGATTAGTGTGTTCAAGAAGCACTAGAACAGGAGATAGGGGGTAGGTGATGTGTAATTTGTCAGCACAAAGCAGTTAAGGGAGTCCAGGTCTTGATCATTCCTGAGCACCTGAAATAATGTTATTCATCTGGCCAGTGTCTTTGGTGATGCGCTCATAGTGAGGGTGCCAGGTTAGACATTACCTCTCCTCCACGTCCTGCTGCAGTGAGCAGGTAAGTGAACTTGCTGACTGCTCTCTTGAAAGTTCTGGTGGTAATATGTGTGTGTGTGTGTATAATCATGTGTATGTAAATCTTCTTGTCTTGCTTTCAGAAGACATGAACTAGGGGCTAGATTGAGAGACTACATGGGAAGCTTTCACTTTTGCATGTAAGGAACTTTAGAAAGATTAGATAGTGGTAGAACTTTGTAATGGTTTAACCATAGTTGTTCATGGAGCTTGTCATTGTGTGCTGTATGCCCCACATATAGTGGTGCTGATGAAATGCCAACCTTTCCTGGCTTTTTTCCTTCTGGCCAGTTACGAGATGGGAAAACTCATGTGGAAAATGGCTGGTTTATAGGTGCTAGGATGTCATTGATGTTCATTTCCTATTGATAGGTTACTTGTGGGAGAAAGAAATCACTGTTTCATGGAAAGCGAAAGGATCAGTGAAGTGAAATGCATTTTGTCTTATGGCTAATGAGAGGTCTGAAGATCTAAGCTGTATGCTGACAGTACTGCAGAAAAACTTCGGTAAAGTATAAACTGGATGCAGATACATGGCATCACAGTTCAAGTGATAAATGCACTTGTGAAGGCTTCTTTAAAGTTGGACAGTTTGTTCTTCCCAGAGTTTTAAAATATTCATATCTTAGCCACTGTTTACAGTTCATTATTATGCGTAGTATGCTGATAAGTTGTGGATTTCCATTTCAAACATCAGCTACTGTGTTACAAGATTTCAAAATAATTGAAACAAATGTGAAATGTTTGTATAAAGCGTGGGTTATGCTTTGGTTTTCTCTTAAGGGCTTGGTATTGAGACATTCTGGATGAAAGCAAAACTCCAATGGATAATAGGATGGTAAAGCCAGGCTGTAGATAACCGTTTTTTGGCTGGTTTCGTATGGTGATGATATTAAGGGGTCATACTCTGTATCTTTCACTCCACCACAATGAACATGAGATGTAAATGTTGGAGCTCCATATACTGCCTGTGTTGGGTTCTTTTCCCACCTCGGTCACTTGTTGGTACCAAGAAGCACAGCCTCTAAGCACCTGTTGTGTACTATTTGTGCCTATTAAAGTAGTCCTCTAAAGTAAGAACCTACGGTCACATCTAGTCAGTGAAGAGTAGTTTGTGCTCTTGAGAGTCTCCAAAGTGAGGTCTTGTCTTCTTGAGTTCAGGTAGTAGTTAGGTTTCTAAAAACAGACTGTGTCTCCCTCCAGTTATTTCTTCACCAACTAGGTTAAAACACAAGCCCTTTATGAGGACTATTTCACAAAATGTAGAGAAAACTGGAATTAAATGTCTAACTTACGCAAATGGAATTCCATCTTGTACTCACAAAATCTTTGTTTTTCTTCCTTTATGTGCTATCCAGTCAAATCCACACTTCTGGAATGTTTGCAGATAAAGCTGATCGTGTTGGAAGTGAAGATTGTGAAAGGGAATTATTTAAAAATGAGTAATCATCATCCATTTTTTTTGCATCTGAACCATAAGATTTTGAGTAATCCCTAGAAGCTTGGTGTGAGTTTCTCAGCTGACCTGATAATTAGCAGCAGTGAGTCCTTCAGCTGTTTTACTGGTATCTTCCCAATATGTAGTTCTTTGGAAAGTAAGCCCACATAGGTGCTTAAATAGAAACCTGCTTATTTGAGTAAAAATTTCTGATTGGAAGAGTCGTACCCAAGATTTAGGAGGTAAGGGAAGAAGATATGGTTAGTTGTCCTGAGTGATTATACATTTGCAGAAATGAGCACGAACAAGAAAAAGCTTCCTGTATGAATTCCTAAATCCCACGCAGGATGCATAGAATGTTATTTAAATATCTGTTTTCCAGGGGTCTTGTGCTTCAGTGGTTTCACAGCATCTGTTTTAATGTATGCCAAAGGAGTTTTAACAGTCCAGTAATGACTGGTGGAAAAAAAAAAAACCAAATGCTAAGAAACTGTTTTCCTTCTGCTGTAGGAAGTCAAAGAAACACGATTACTCACAGAACAGAGGATGTAGAAATACAAAGAACAATAGAAACAATGCAATCAAAACTTTGATACTGCAGTCAGTGTGACATTAGGTAGAATTATTTTGTTTTCTATAATAAATACTAAAAATACAGCTGTTTAAGTAGTGTTAATTGTAGAAACTTGTGTGAATTTTCATTTTTTAAAATATTTTATTTGCTGTCTCTTGTTGGATATGTATTATTCACATAACTTGCTTTTTTCTCCGGTACTTTGAAAGAACAGAAGCATATTTGTCATTTAAAATCAGACTTTATTTCTATGTAAGCCATAATTGTTCAAGTTTCTGAGAAGACCGTAACTGCTCAGAATTCTAGGAAAAATACTAAACATTGTGAAGATGAGAATCAAGGAGGCCTGACAGACCTAGAGTTAGCAAGGTATAACACTCTTCTTGCAATTGTATTAGAAGATCTGTTTTGATTTTCTCCAATGCTTATTTATGTCTCTGTGCAGTTTTTTTTTTCATCAGTGGAGTGATGTTAACCACATTTGAGCAAGGTGGAGGTTCTGAAACATAATTAAACTCCTGTAAATTCTCTGAACATCAGTGGCTGAGTGGAAGACAGAAAACATAACTTGCAATGTGCGTTGATAGTTTGCGGTGTGCCAGGAAATCCATATGAGGTAGACCTTGTGAATGTCCCAGCCTTGTCCTTCCGTAGACCCGAAAATCATTTGACCACAAGATTCAAATCTGAAGGAAAGAAAAATCAATCAGAGAAAACACTGAAAAATAATTCAAGGTAATTAACAGTCATACAACACTTAATAAGCAACTTGATGAGCAACTTCAAAATGTTTTGTCATGTGGATTTGATGCATTATGGGGAAACAAACATGAGTTAATTAAAGAACTAAACTGACAAATAGTTGTTTTGCTTTGTTTGGTGTTTTTTTTTTTTTTTTTTTTTTGCTATTTCAACTGTTTTCCTCTTTCCTCAAGCAGGTATGCTTTGGGAAGACAGAGAGTACATTGACTAACTGTGGATAAAGTGATATTCCTCATGGGCAATCCTGTAGTCTTGTGGCCTTGTGCACAGCGTATGAATATTAAGCCATTGCATTTTTCAGGGAAGCTTGCCATGCTATCACTGGTGCCACCCCTGTCCCCATGAATGGCAGATTTGAATGTCTGTGAATAGCAAAGCTGTGCAAAACCTTTCCTGTAGCACTTTTGATCTTACTGTCACGTAGATACCTGGAACTTGGTTAATTTGACCTAAATTTCTGGACAAACATGGTCCCAACTACTGAATTTCCACACATTGTAAATCCAGTACCTGCCCTGAAATCCCAGTGGTTGCACTTGGCCTTAGTAGAAATTTATTCATATATGCAACAAGTCTTCATGCTTCCAGGGAAAACATTGGACTTACAGCACAGTCACTGTGTAGTGCTGGGTCTCTCTCACAGTTATGATACATAGTTGTGTAGGGAGGGAAGGAACTGGATTTGCAAGGAGGATGAACTGGATTTTTTTTCTTTTAATTCAGTATGGGAAATACTTGCTTTCTCTATCTTTTTTAATGTTTGGGTATTTTTTTTTCTCTTGTTGATTTCATAATTTTTTAATGGTGCTATTGCATGGACAGTGGTAGCTGAAGCAGTCTGAAAGTGTGTTGAAATCCTTTACAGCTTTTGCTGAAGCTAACGTAAAGACACCCTACTGTGAACTGTATCTGAATCTACTTTACATGAACAACAGAGTTAGTGGTCAGACATGCAGAACTTGATAGTACCCTAGTTTTTGAATCAGGCTGAATCGCACACTTACCAATGAACTGAAGATATTTCTAAACCGTGTTTTCAAACATTCTAGCTAGGCTAAATTTTTAGGTACCTGTGTTCCCTGGGCATCTAGAGCAACCTGGTTGTCATCAAACTAGACATAGTGCTTTTTACCACTGTGATCAAATTTTTAGTATTAGACTCCATTTACTGTTCAATGTATTTCTTCCATTTTTTTGCCCCCTCTACTGTCATTACCTGTTTTCTTTGTCTCTGCATGAAAAGGATATTTTGCTGCTACAGTAGCACCTTGCTACGTAGCTTTATTTCAAATCTTTCTCTAGAAATACCTCTTAGAACAGTTACTTTAATGCTTTTCTGTAAAAAGTCTTTCTGAAAACTGCTCTGATGCTACTGCGATGGAAATATCGGTAAAAAGGAAAAAACAGAAAAATAACACAAGCGGGGTTGTTATTGATGTCTTTTAGTTAATGCACTTCATTATCTTCAGTTGAAATCCCTGTTGTAATCTGATACACTTATTTTTTTTTTCTGGAAGGTGTCCTCGGTGTTTTATCTAGCTGGTAATTTCAGATTTTGCCTGCTGGTGCAGGTGTAAGCTGCATATTTGAGAATTAGCTTCTACCTGTTGTTTTTCAATGGCAGCCCTTTATCAGCAGTCTCCTATCTACGTGCGAGCACCGGTTTTCCAAGTATCTAATGTGTTGGCAGCTAGTTATGTTGTAGGTGTTCCAATGAATGGTATATCATTTCTCAGTATTGACTAGAAATCTTGAGGCGAGATGGTCTCTTATACACGTTAAGTCCCTCTTGAAGGACAGTGCTCTTTACAGGTGTAAATAATACACAATTAAAAAGCATAATCAGTTTTCTTTAGTGACTGAAGAACATTTAATAACCTTACACGGGTAATGCAACGATTTACTGAAGCAAATCAAAATCAAGTGCCTAGCAAATTTAAAAATCATAATTATTAAGAAATGAGCACTTACACTTTGAACTGAACTTACTGAAAATGTGTGGATGTACTTACAAGGAGTGAGTGGATGAATATAAACAAGTGTTATGAGTAGGAGGGAATTGAGCTGGTGCAGTACTTTCGTAGGGAAGGGCATGGGTTTATTCTAGTCATTGGAGACTAATTTTATAGCAGTTTGAGAATGCTAGAAGTGAGGTTAAGAACAGTGTAATTTTCTGCATCAGGAGAGTGGAAAGGAGGGCAAAATGGTGTTTTTTCCCCCCTTTTGTCTTCTGTTAGTCTGTCTCTTAAATTCTCACTTAATGATACCAAGGAACAGGTATTTAAAAATATCTGTGGCTATTGGGTAAATACAGTTGTGTTCATCTGGCTCTGAGACATATGTACATTTTAATAATATTTTAGTAAGATGCTAGGAATTCAAAGCATTGATTAGCTTTTATAAAAATGATTGAAATAGGCAGTTAGGCTGGAAATGTGTACTCCCATTACACCTACAAAGTTTATAATTATTTATGGTATCTTTCCAATAACAGAGAAGTGATAAAAAGATAAAAAGACTTTTTCTAATATTTCGGACATGTGGCTTTAACCAGCAAATAGTTTGGGTTGTAAGCTGGTTTTTAAGGGACCTTCAGTTTCTTCTGTTGTTGAAAGAGTTGTAAGTGCTTTCTTCTGCAAGAAGATTTGCCCTTATGTGTTGTTTTGTTAGGCATAATTGACGTTGTAGAGGGGTAGGGTATTATGTTATTCCAAGCAGAGTATCACAGTAACGTGTGTCCCTGTCTTGTTTCTGGTACTTGAGCTGTGTCTCTGCAGAAGTTCTGAAGATGATTTTTGATAGAACAGGTGATTTATGCTGATAATGCTGGGAAGCCAAACAATTAATAAAATGGCTGCGTGCACTGAATAGTTTCCGTCTGTTCATACCTTTGGTATTTGGATTCCATACAGTGTTGTACTCCTGTTCCTTTCAGAGTAAGATTCACAGAATGCGTAATCCTTTTTGTCTCCTTATTTTTCATTTTTTCTACTGGTGCAGTTTGATAGATAATGTTTGTCTTCACTGTTTTTCATAATGGTAGATAAATAGCAATTGCATCTGTACTGTTTTGGAAGAAACCAGGGAGATTCTGCAACCTCCCTCTCCAAAAGTAGGTAAGGAAAGATATTGTGGAAATAGAAATCAATTGTGAAGGTTTTTCAACTTGTTTCAGCTATTAATTGAAAAAGAAGTTTTCACCATGACAGTAACAAAATTGGAAAGCAAGCTTGTGGAATTATATTTCCCTGCTACCTGTTGCAAATGATTTGTTCATAATTATGGCATTTTTAAGTTAATTATTACTCAGTTGTTATTTATAAAAATGATAAGAGTCTTCTGAATGTAACAACTGCTGGATTTGTTGTAGCAGTCAGGTTTTAAATGAGAAGGAACACTTTCAGATTTGGTTTTTTGGTTTTAAAGCTGGCCTTACAAAACAAGCTTGATTGGTTGTATCATGATTTCATTCCATTTAAAATACACTTAAGTTGTTCGCCTGCCTTAAGTTTATTAATTACAAAAGGTCAAACTGTAGCTTATTGAATATACTTAATCATTTTAGCTGCTACCCTCGAAGTGAAAGTGCAGAATAGTCTGAAACTCAGCTGTTAAAATAGGATTAGAAAGAGAATGAAGCAACTTAAAGAAATAGAGTAAAGATACAGTTTTTAAGATTTAGATGTAAAGTAAAAGTTTCCACGAAGCGAACCTCTGTATTACACCTTGAAAATAAGTGTGAAATTTTGCTAAGGTGAATGTCAAATGGTTCTTTATGCCTACTGGATAGAAAGAAGAGAAGCAAGCCCAGTGAAAAGATTACAGACAACTGTGTTTTACTCTCTAAATAAATGAAAATAAATTATCATTTTCAATATAGACTGTTTCAGAGGAGGCAGGTTTGAATGCGATTGTATGTAGAAATTGCTTTGATGGAGAGAAAGCAACAATTGAGAGAAGGTGGTGAGGCAGAAGGCAACAAATAGCTTCTGCACACCAGAAATTTTGTTAGATGTCTGTCTTGTTTGAGAGAAAGTTTTGAAATGAAAGAAGAATGAAATCATTTTTATTTTTAATTTAAAAACGCAAAAAGCTGTAGGCTTCTAAGCCTGAAATCAGTAGTATTCAGTATTTTCTAATAAGATCTTAAAAAATAAATATATGGCCACTGAAAAAGAGTGTAGATTGGAGTGCAAGATGGATTTATGGAAGATGGACATATTGAAAAGTGAAATTATTTGGCAAAATAGCTCATTAGTTGGAGAAAGGAAAATATTTCTTCTAATCTTTATAGTTAAGTAAAACGTTTTTTATTAAAAGCATAGAGGAAGATGAAAGTGAGTGATAATACCACAAACATTAGTCTGTGGACAGAACTAACGTTTTAACTAGTAATTATGGTACAGGAAGTAGGAGTGGGTTAATTAAATTTGCTGATGGCAAAAAAAAAAAAAAAAAATTGGAGGCATAATCAATATAGGAAGAAAAGAAGAAACTCCTGCAGAGAAAACCAGAGGACCTTGAGGATTGATACTGCAGAAACAGGATGAAGTGTATTGGTGCAGAGTATAAGGTCATGTACTTAGGGAGTAAGGATAAGAAAATTCTGTGTCAGAATCTTGTGGCTCATTAGTTGGAAATGACTGGGGAGGAGAAAGAAATGAGTGTTTCACTTGACCATAGGATTACTGAAAGTTGCTAATGGGTATAAAGGAAATAAAGACAGTTTTTGGTTCTGTCTGGGTGGTGCTCTTAGCTGAAATAGACACTGTGCAACAAGGTGGATTTTTTTTTTTTTTTTTGGTGATTGGAATAGTTCAGTGAGAAGGGACCTTCAGAGATCACCTAATCCAACTGCAACTGGGAGAAGCCTGTTTTAGGAGAAACATCTAGAAGAATTTGTCTTGTTTAGCCTAGAAAAAACCAAAGCCTCAAAAATAATGTGATTTATCTGTGTTAATACATTGGAGAAAAGAGGTTGGAAATGTCTGGGAATGAAATTGCTATTTAAACCCAACTAAAACGTTGGCTTTGGAACTAAAAGTTATAAACTGACCATGGGTAAACATGCACTAGAACCAGTGAAGTGAGATGCTGTGATATCTTTCCAAAAGAAACAGCAGTATCCTGAAGCCATTTAATTTTCAGGTTAAGCTACATAAATTTAGTATAAAGCATTGTATGATGTTTGATACCTGTAATGAAGAGAGTCTGAACTTAATGACCCAGAAGGTCCCTTCCCCTTGTATTTCATACATTCCTCTATTTCATTTGTTGTTATCCATGACTGTGGTGAAAGACAGGTATTTAAAATTAATGCTTTTGTTGTTACGTATCAGATGTTGCAAGGCTGCTTGGAGGGTGAGGAGATGCAAGCAGAGATTGTGCAAGAATACTTGTTTTCCATTGTTTGTAAAATAGGACCCTCATCTTTACAATAGCCAGGTAAGAGATACTGTCACTTTTGCTCTAAGTAAGAGATCCTAAGAGCCTGAGATCTGATTTTGAGAAGGTGCTATCCTCTTAATTCCCCAGATTTTTTTTTTTTTTTTTTGCTTTCAAAATTGGGATCCTACATTCTGTTTTCAGATTCCTTATTCTTTTATTCTTTTACACCCTTCCCCCAAACAAGTAAGAAAGATACCTCTTTCAGAGGAGGAGAATCAGGGGGAAGAAAATATGAGAAGCTTATCAAGAGTTAACGTAACAGTCACTCTTCAAGAATTTTCCCATTTATATCTGGTTTTCTTACCTGTGTTCTTTTCATTGAGTTTTAGGCACCAAAGTCATTACAAGATTGCATTGTACATGGAATGCCTCTCACAGCCCAGGGTTTCTTACCTGGCTAAACTTCTGCTGAGAGGAGAATTAGGAGGTCTGCAGAGGGGAATGCTTAACATTTTAGATCACTGAGCAGTCACTGAGTTTCTAATGGAGGTCTGAGACAATAGAAATTTGTTCTTAGAAACAGAATGAGATGTTTCTTCCTCATTTCTCATTTTTAACTCCTCGAACCTGAAATCAGCAAGTAGCTGGCCTCTGCTTAGGCTCAGATGGAGTTGCTCCTGTCACTGTTCGTTGTGCTTTGAGCTGGTTTATTTTTCCTTAGGGCATGTCTGCATCATGGAAGCTTTCAAAAGAAGATGAGGTTAGTGAGAGACAGTGGGCTGAGGGCTTGAGGGTGAGATTGCATGGTCACACTTCTGGATGTGTGAGAAAGGGTACAGGAGCATTTTCTACAGTTGGACGCTGCACAGGAAGGCCATGAATGGGATATACAGGGAAACACTAGACCGTATACATAGAAGGGATAGGCAGAAGGTCATTGGTACAGATAAATAATGTTACCTGCTAAAACTTGCTTAATGGTGATGCACATTGCTTGTTATTCCCCAGACACTGCACCAGGAGCTTTTGTGCTCCCACGGCCTGGAACTGATAGCGCTCTCCAGAGTGTCACTGTTTGTAATGCTAATCAGTCCTGTGGGCTGCAGGTAGATTGCATCCACTTCTGTGATGAACTTTAGACATTTAGTAGTTGTGGTAGGATGGGATCAATGAATGATTAGGTCCTCTTGGTTGATCTTTTTGTTTTTCTTGGTTTTGTAAATATAAGCTGTTACAGAGAATTTTTGCTTGTTTATCTGAAAGCTGCATTCTTACCTGATAAAAAGAACCAGGAAGTGATTTCTAAGGCAGGGAACAGAGGAATGAGAGGTGCTATCCTGAACACAAAGCAGAGGAAGGTAGTGGAAAGAGCTGCTGCATGGAGGGGAAAACTGGTCCCTTCCCTTGTGATGAAGCTTCAGAGCTGAGCTATGGTGGACTGAGGAGGAAAGGATGCTGCAAAGTCAGGCATTAGCTTCACCTCTGTAGCTGAGGTTGCCTTTAAGCAAGGAGATGCTCTGATAGTTAAGAATGCTGTTTTTAATGAAATACAATTTCAGTTTATGTATAACTCTAGCTGTATGCTTTTTTCTTGGCAATCTTGTGGCCAGCTTTATAGCCAATAACATAATCTTTTGCTTTGCTAGTTGAAATTTGATTTCATTTCTATCTTGTGTTAAAAATGAACAGAACTGACAAATATTCTTCTCCAGAGAAGGTGTGGCCAAGAGAAGCAGCATGTAAGGCTGTGAAGTACCAGGGATCTACAACCTGAGAGTGTGGAGATTTTCTGGAGCTGCACATGACCTCCACCAACTAGTGTGGTGCAAGTGCCCATGGCATCAGCTGCTGACTGGTTGGAGACGTCCTGGCAGTCAAGGTGCAGATGGTATAAAACAAAGCCCTAGGCAGTCCCCCAGGTCATTGCATACTTCTGCATGCTTCTAGCTCTGGAGCAGGACTTCTAACCAATTGTTACAAATGACTGATTTTCAGGAACTGTGCTATGAGTTGAAGCAAATGTGCTACTAAGTGGTCCTTATTACTTACCTGTTAGTGTTAGATGCAGTCATTTGGAATAAGAACAAATGTTTTTGAAAGTGCCATTTTACATATCAGTACTGAAAGCTTGCCCTACTGAAATAGATGAGTTTTGAATATTAACATTGTTCTTAACTTCCCTTGCCCTTGTTCTCAATCCTATGCATCTTTATGATTTTTGTTTGATTTATTATTTTACTTTCATTTGAGGAAAAAATGAGCCAATACATAGTAAAGAGTTTGTGATGAATACTTTTTTCATGGTGATAAAATGAAGACTGAATAAACCACGTCATCTGCAAAAGTATTGAATTTTCATTTCCTTTTTCTAAACCAGATGAGCATTCTTTATTTTTTCAGAAATAATATCTTCTCTTGTATTTCATTTTTAATACCCAACCTTCAGCAGTCCTTATCTACGTGTTAAGAGTAAGGCCAGTAATTCTGGGTTTGTGTAGGCACTGTTTCTCTTGACCTGTGTTAGTGTTCTCCCCCTGCTCAAGTGCCGCAGAAGAATCCCAAGACATATGAGATTTGTACGTACTCCACACAGGCTTGTGGAGGACTGTCCTTTGTCTGACCAGCTGTGCCTGGTAGTGTATCCATGCAGACACAAGTAGGCAAGAGGGCATACCATCTGTATACTCATTGTCTTATTAGAGGTTTATACTGAACAAAGAAATTAACCTTGATAATAGAATTATGTTCTTATACCAGAAAATCTAATATTAATATGCTCTTTTTAGGTTAATTTTGTCTGAGTGACTCAGACAGTTCCCAGTTGTGATTGGCAATCAATAGCAATAATATGAGCACTAAGTCATGTTTCTTCATCAAAATGACAAGCCTCAGAGCAGACAGTATAATTGTTTGCTTTTCTGCACAGATAGAGACATGATTGCTCTGCTTTTTTTCTAAAGAATGAGTTCATGGGGGCTGAAGAAATGGATGTATAAAGCATCGGAGACAAAGACTTATGTAAAAATAGGGAAGTGTAAATATTAAACAGAATGGACATTAAAAGATTCATTCTAAACACATGCATCAGTAGCTAAATACCTGTAGGAAATTTTTAACTGAATGCAGCTTCTACCTGGCATCTCAGAGGCTTGTTAACATGAAACTCGAACAGTGCGCGTGGTCTTTTAGGAAGAGAAACAAGGATTTTCGAATTTACACAAGCAATATAACTTATTTAACTGCTATTTCTCAATAGACTCTTATGTTAAACTTCAAAAACAAAATGAAATCTCTTAGTAATGTTTTAGGTTCTCATCAGGCCATATATATATATATATATATATTTGTTTTCTTGAGGCTTAATTCCATAACAAAGGATTAATTATAACTCTTTTCTTACATTTTCATCTAGCAAAGTTGCATATTTCTGTCTAGCATCTGATTATTTATTTATTTATTTATTTTGTTCCAAATGGCATGTATCATTTGGCTGGGTAATATATATGTTACTTAATATCTGTAACATCAACAGTCCCTTCAATACCATTGTGATTAAGAGAGAACCTTGGAAAAGTTATGTTGAAAACATCTGATATGGAAGGGGTGAAAGATACAGAAATCTGGTTGTTAGTTAGGTTGTTTCTCAGAACACTTCAAGACTGCAAGAAGAGGTGTGAGACAGGGAGACCATGGTTTCAGGATAGAGCTAACAGGGAATTTAAGGTGCAAGATTGCTGTATAGGAGAAGTACCTTGTTGCTCCATGTTCTTCTGCATTCGTAACCATCCAACTCTCACAGTGTATATCGGTTAATTTTAGGCATGACTTTTACCTAATGCCTCCTCATTTTGGAAAACCTGGACCTCAGGAAAGTCCAATGTGTGATCTGTAAGGCTAACATGATTCTGGGATTCTGTATTTACTTGTATGCTTTTTTCGCTTTTGTTCTAAATCAAATGGATTGTGTAAAACTGTGTCGTACATCAAGAAGTTTGCTCATGCACAACTGCCATGGCAGATGAAACAAGGCAGATCACCAGTAGACAGTAGTTAAAAACATATACTGCACCGAGTCAGTTTTCAAAGGCTCATACCAGCATACATAGTTCTACTTCATAGTTCAGTTGTGTGTTAAAATGTGTTTATTTAGTTGGTATAAAATTAATGTTCTTTTTCTTTCTATCTTCACTTTTTCTCCAAAGATTTTATCAATAATTGAGATTTTCTGCTACTATCTTATGTCAAAAAATTAATATTCCTTACTACAAGGAAAACTCTGAAGAGCTAACATGAATGCTAACAGAAGAAAATATGAGAATATTAGATCAGAGTGTGTGCAAGTATATTTAAGTATACTTGTAGCATGTGCTTACATGATCAGTCCTTATTTAAATAGAAGACAAATTTGTTAAAGAGCTAACTGTTTTAATGTTTAAATTATACTTCTAAGTTAAAGATATCCTTTAAAGTATAAGTTAAAGCATTGCATTTGCTGTTGCTTCCCTAGCATTTAGCAGCTACTGGAAAGATAATACTTGTTTTAAAGGCACAATCATATGATTTTTCTTGTTCATGTCTAGTGATAGTCTTGTGCCAGTTGAGGAAGTTCACAGCCTTGGTGTTACTCGTTTGAGTGTTTTTCTGTTCTTCAGAGTTACTGAACGGTTAATTTTATTCTTGCTGATACAGGGACATCCAGCTTTTGAAAGGGCATTATCTAATCATTTATGGAACTGCTCGGTAGTCTTTTTTGTTCTTAAATCTAGTTATTTCATGCAGAGGGTCACAACTCATAGAATCTTAGAGTGGCTTAGGTTAGGAGGGACCTTAGAGCACATCCAGGCCCAATGTGGGCAGGTTGCCACCCACCAGATGAGGCTGCCCAGTGCTCCATCCAAGCTGGTGTAGAGCACCTCCAGGGATGGGGCATACCCAGCTTCTGTGGGGAGTTGTGCCAGGGCCTTACCACCCTGCGAGTAAAGAGTTTCTCCCTAACATCTACCTAAATCTCCTCTGTTTTAGTTTAAAGCCACTCCACCTTTTCTTATCACTGTCAGACCATGTAAAAAGTCAGTCTCCCTTCTGTTTATAAGCTTCCCTCAAGTACTGGAAGGCTGCAGTGAGGTCTCCCCAGAGCCTTCTCTTCTCCAGGCTAAACAATCCTGGCTCCCTCAGCCTTTCTTACTGAGAGAAGTGCTCCAGCCCTCTGATCATTTTTGTAGCCCTCCTCTGGACCTGTTCCAAAAGCTCTGCATCTTTCTTGTGTTGGGCCCACAGGCCTGGATGCAGTAGTCCAGATGGAGCCTCATGAGAACTGAGCAAAGGGATTCAATCAACCCTCTGTCGATTCAGCCCAGAACACAGTTAGTCCTCTAGGCTGCAAGCACACAGTGCTGGCTCTTGTCTAGCTTTTTGTTTACCAGGACCCCCAAGTCCTTTTCCACAGGGCTGCTCTCAATGAGTTCTTCTTTGTCTATACATATACCCAGGATTGCCCTGACACAAGTACAACACCTTGTATGTGGTCTTTTTGAACCTCATTAGGTTCTTGTGGGTCCACTTTTCAAGCTTGTCCAGGTCCTTCATTTTTGTCAGTTGCACCACTCAACTTGGTGTCAGCAGCACATTTGCCGAGAGTACGCTCAGTCCCACTGTGTGTCATTGATAAAGATATTGAAGAGCACCTGTCCCAAGATAGACTCCTGGGAGTCATGACTGGCCTCCACCTAGATGTAGAACTGCCAGCCACAGCAGTCTGTGTGCAACCAGCCAACCAATTCTTTATCCACCTAATATTCTATACTTCAAATTATATCTCTGCAATTTAGAGATAAGGATGTGATGTGTTACCATGTCGAAGGCCCTCCAGGTCCTGGTAGATGGCATCAGTTGCGCTTTCTTTGTCCACTGATACTGTCACTCCATAAGAGAAGGCCACCAGACTGGGGAGACGTGATGCTGGCTGTCAAAGATCACCTCCTCCTCTCTCATGTAGTTTAACATATATTCCATGATTATGGTCTGCTCCATGAACTTCCCAGGCATAGAGATGAGGGTCGCTGGCCTGTTGTTCACCATGTCTTCCTTTATCACTTAAGAATGGGAATGATGTTTCCTTTTTTTCCAGTCATTAGGGAATTTGCCTGACAGCCATGACTTTACAAATATGATGGAGAGTGACTTGGCAACCACATCAGGCAGTACTCACTGAGTACTTAAGCCTTCTCCCAGTCTGTTTAAGCCATTTCTCCCTTCTCATTTATCAGAGAACCCTGAACTTCAGGAAGGAGAACTTCCAGCTCTTTAAGGAATTACTGGATGAGATACCCTTGGAAACTGTCCTTAGGGATGTAGGAACAGAACAGGTTTGGCAGCTCTTTAAGGGCATGTTTCTGAGAGCATGAGAGCACTCCGTCCCCCAGTATAAGAAATCAAGCAGAGGCAGCGGGAAACTGGCATGGCTGAGCAAGGACTTGCTGGTTAAACTGAGGGATAAGAATGAAAGGTACGGGCAGTGGGAGCAGGGTTGGGTGTCCTGGTAAAAATATAGAGATGCCATCCGGACATGCAGAGATGGCATCGGAGAAGTCAAGGCGCAGACAGAACTAATTTCAGCAATGGCCAAAGCTGTGAAGGTTCCAAGATATATTTTAAGGTCTTTTGAGACAGGGCTGTGATAGTGTCATGGTTTTATGATTTTTGGTTATCGGTATTCCACGTCATAACATCATGCAGAGTACTGGGAGTTAAAGAGCAAATGCTTTAGTTCCGGGTACTTGTCCGGAAGAGAAGAAGAGCTACGTTCCCCGGAAGACTGTTTGAGTACTGTTATCATTCCTACTCAGGGGAACAGATGTAAGGCCTGTAGGTCGCCTGACCTGGATCTTTTCTTCTTCTCGTCTCGTCGTGCTCGCTTTCGCATCGTCTTGCTGCTGCTCCCGACGGCACGCAAGGCTTCAGTATTAGTGTAAGGCCTTTAGCTCTCGGACAATCCTTCTCTCAATTATATTTTATTAACAATTATATCGAATTATATTGTATTATAGTGTGTTATCGTGCATTCCAATACTATATTTAGTAAATTAGTTTGTTTCTCCTCAGATCATTGCCGCTGTTTTTTTTTTTCATTATTCTTTTTTTGTGGGGGGTCCCCTGATTCCCTTTTCCAGAGGCGTGGATTTTGCAAAAGAAATCCCTCTTCCCCACTAGTCACGGAACCGGGCCGGACCAGCCCTTAAACCGTTGACAGACAGTATTGTCCTGTGATTATAGATGGTACAGACGTTTATTAAATGGTTAAGCTCAGTTAATGATTTCACTTTAAATTCAAACAATTATAAAAAGAACTTTCTAAGCGCTGTATAGTACTTTCTCTTCATTTTGGAGTGTTTGTATTGGAAACAAAAATGTGTATTTAATATGATGTATGTATTTTACTGTTATACATTTGTTCTAAAAAGTGCTCATGTTCATAAACAATTTTGGAACTGTATTAAAGCTATTCTGCTAAAATATGGAGTTGCAAGGTAGCTAATTACTGGTTTGAGCATTTGGAAATACACAGCGTTTTGGCACAGGGAGTCAGTAATTTATACTCTGAGTTCTCTTGTGGATTTATCATATAAGATTGATGAAAGCACTTCACCTTTCTATCTCCGTCTTCACGGAATAACTTGTGCTTGCTGGGGGTAGAAGTTAACAGCGTAAAATAACTTTATAACTAGCAATGGTAATGCAGAATAAGCAGTAAATTTTGTAATGCCACTTCTTGTGGAAAAAAGACTATTCGTAGTACCCCATAAAACTGTTATGGCAAGACCTTCACTTTGAGTGAATTTCTCTTCATGTCGTGATTGTTTTCCTTTCAACCACTTCTGTTTTAAGTAATGACGAGATGAACACACAGGATCTTGTCTTCTAGTATTACATGTTGATCTTCTCAGACTCATTACTGACAATTTCATCTTGTTCTTTTTTTCAAGCCGGAATTGTGTAATAACCAAAAATGGTGTGACTTAAATCATGTGTATGGAGTCTCTGAGGGTAAAAATCTCAGAAGTGAGCTGTTTGATATTTATTACAGATCATCAACCTAAGCTTTAAAGTTAGAACAAACTGCATTTTACAGTAAAGCTGTATATAACTGGGACTCCTTCCATGTGACACGTGCAAGTGTGTAGAATTAAGAAAGGGATAAATTTGACCCGACTTGTATTGTTTTAATATCATCCAATTTTAATTTTGCAGTTTTCCCTGAGCAGAGGAGAGGGGGAAACATTATATTGTCCAAATAAAACACAGGGAATGATGTGAGGTATTCTTCCTGCATGTTCTGCAGTAATGAGAGCGTGTATATCATTATAGATTCCCTTGCTGCAGGTTGTTTATTCGGCTTGAGTAGCAACCATGTTTTCTGTTTGAGTACTAACATATTGTGTTGTAAGTACTTACACTTTTCTCTGGTGACCCATATCTCTGAGCAACTGGAGGACAATTTAGAAAGGAAGAAAAAGAAATGGCATGAGAGCAAAACTAGAGGGCTAGCTTAACCCCCTCTACCCTAGAATTCAGTGTGAAATGAAATGTGACTTCCTGTTGCAAGTCTGAGTCTCTGATGACGGTGGGAGGAAAAGACAATTTTTTTCTTGTTATCTCTTGTAATTGCTGGGAAGTAGGAATGGGTTTGTATGCACATTTATACTAGAGGGAAAAATGGGAACGTTGTTTCTGAATTCCACTGAAATGCAAACATTTTAAAAGGCTCTTCCAAAAGAATATAAACTTGAAAATATCTCAATAATAAGGCAAGTCTGCATTAAGCATCCTCTGCCAGCAGACCATGCCAGCGCAGCAGGGCACAAGCCGTAGCTGGATGTTTTTCTTCTGGTGGAAGGACCACGTCCTGCCCCTCAAGGGTGAACCTGGCTGATAAACCAAAAATCAGTCCATGGGACTGCACTCTTGCTTTATCGAAATGCTTCTGCTGTCTCACCTCTGCGCATTGCCAAGCAGCCTAGATGTTGTGTGTGACGCACAAGGCAGGCCTGGAGGGGTGGTACATGCTCCAGACCTTGGTTTTATTTGTGTGCTGTCCGTTGTTTGCAGAGACAGTGGACAGAACTGAAGTAAGAGGCTTGTACTTAGTGAGCTGCAGTAAATTGATTTTGGTTTTACAGTCTATCATGTAAATGCATGCTTTGGCTCATGAAGCACTTTGTCAGTGTGCTCAGTACGGTCACACTGTAAAAACCTTATGAGAGGATTTGTAATGTCGCTGGTATCAACGTGAAATAAATGAATTTTCTTTGACTAGTAAGTGGTCTTAGTTTGCTCTCCTTTTTTTTTTTTTTTTCTTAATTATATTTGCAGTCGGGTATACATGCCTATAATTCTTTTTTTACTTAGAGCTATATGAATACTGTGGCAGAGGTGAGGGTGTTAGAGAAGTTTTTTAATGGAAAAATTGTTTTCTACAAAGTCAACTTTTTCTCCAAGAAATGTTTTTCTGATTAGTCAGATAAAAATGAAGTAGCTTACGTAGGATCAGCTTAATCCTACTGAAAGCGTGATGATGTATTAAACTTTTCTTTTCTAGCAGGAGTTCAAAAATATGCTGCATTACCCAGCATAGCTGTATTTATTACATCTTTCCCTACCAGCGCTCTTCTGGGGAAAGCTGCATTATGGTTTTAATGGTAGAATATAATATTTCCTTTGTCTGTAGCCATTAGAGTGGTGAAGTGCCTATGAATGCATCCTAGTAGAGGCTAGCAGGCTAGAAGCCCTAATGTATGGGTGTGAGCTGGAGTTGCATTTGGTTATGCATGCTTCTAGGATTATCACATTGAATGTCCAGCTGGCTTAGGTTCATCAGTTAGCAGGTTTACATGGCATGCTTTTATTTGGAAATGCAGACATTTTCTGTGTTTAATATTTCACAATTTGTAACCTAAACGTTTTTGTTGTGTGATAAATATTCATTTCTAACTTCGATGTTGATTAAAGAAAGACAGATATTAAAAATCTGAAGTGCCTTGTGGGATGGAAGTAGCAGAATCTGCTTGGATTGCTGGCAGTCCAAATTCTCTTTTCTTGTAGAAAGAGATCTGCAAAAGGTAGGGAGAACCCATAGCTGCAATATGAGAATGAGGGGCATTTGTCTTTTCATTTGTTGATACTGTCAATACTTTTCTGACGGAGAGAGGGAGAAGCGCTGAGGTCAGCTTGTGGATGATCTTGATGTGGCAGCACTTGTGTTATGAACACCATTTCCTGTAACACTACCTCTGCTCTATTGACAGCACTTCCCAACTTTGTATCATCAGCAAAATGTGTCTACAATCTCCTGCTTTTGTGCTCAGGTTATTAAGGAAAAATTTAACCAAGATTACTTTGCGAACCAGTTTTTAGAGGTACTCAGCTGGTCAGCGGTCTGGTCAATAATTTGCTGTTGAGCATATCCTCTGATTACCTCCCTTTTGCCAGATTGTTCTGCATTACTTTTTAATGTAAACCCAAACTTCTCCAGTTTAAATAGTAATCTCTCATTTGACACAGTATATGATGTTCACCTGAATCCAGGCAGATTAAATCTCCTGCATTTCCTTGTCCACTAATTCATTTATCTTGTCAGATAAAGATAGCAGGTTAGCCAGGACTTCTCTCTCTTTGGTAAACTAATGTTACATTTTGTCCCTGTTTCCATACAGCCCTATGTTTTATTATTTCTACATTCAAAAATTGTTCTAACACCTGTATATGCTGAGGTCAGAATACATTTAGCTGGATAGGTTGTTTTTTTTCTTTTCTTAAGTACAAATGCTCTGTTATTTTTCATTCAGATATTCTCACTCAGCACATTCAGTGGTAAAAATCCCTGCTGCTGGATCTTTGCTTACATGTACCTGCTCCCTCAGACTCTTGAACTGGAGGCCATTCTGCTTCCCTTGTTGTGTCTCCCTCAAGTGAGCAAGATGTGTCATGGTTGTGTATGACAGGATGAATGTACTCTCATCTTTGTTAACAATTACGGAGTGTTCTCATCTTCTACTGTAGTGCACTGTGACAAAGTCTGAAACTGGGTCTGTGGCTGTTCCTATGTTAAGTCTTTTATTCGATCCTCAGTCTTACTACATTTTTACACCATTTTTTTTTTTTACCTTGATGTTCTTTTACTCATGTCTGGTGAGCCTTTTACCGTTCATCAGTGTTTTCATCATTTTACCTTGAATATTGGCAGTTCTTGCTTTCTCCTTCTAACTTAGACTTCAAGATGTAGCTCTTTTCCCTTGCCATTGCTCTCTTTCATTCTCTGAAGGTTTTTTTTTTTTTTTTTTGTTCATTTGTTTTTAATCATTCATTCTGAGGTGATTATTCCCTCAGCTAAGTCTGAAGATTTTTTCTATGATGTGTTCTAGTGATTGAGAATGTAGATTTTAGGGTGTTTTTATATCCCTGACTTAAATAGATTTAAAACTTTTCCAAATTCTATTCCTTCACTGTATTTGATATGCTTTGAAATGCTTCAAATAATAATCTCTCTTGATTTTTCAAGTATTTAAAAATATTTACAGAAATTTAGAAAGGATTTCTATGGACAGTTTCTCTCAAAAGATTCTCAGTACCAGGAGATCTGTAGTATAACTGTTCCGTCACTATGTGCATTTCAGGCCAAAATCATAGAATCATATAATAGAATCATAGAATGGCCTGTGTTGAAAAGGACCGTAATGATCACCTAGTTTCAATCCTCCTGTGGTGGGCAGGGTCGCCAACCACCAGAGCAGGCTGCCCAGAGCCACATCCAGCCTGGCCTTGAACGCCTCCAGGAATGGAGCATCCACAACCTCCTTGGGCAACCTGTTCCACTGCTTCACCAGCCTCCGTGTGAAAAACTTCCTCCTATTATCTAACCTGGCTTTCTCAGTTCATTATACAAGGTGAAGATTGGTTGTAAAGTACCAAAAGCCACATCTTTAATGTGCAGAGCTCCTGACTGATCCAAGAAAGCAGAGCAGATTGGAAATGTTGTAATTGGTTGTTTTTGAGTGTTTGACCAAGACATAGCAATCAAATACATTTAATATCATGTATACACCTGTCCTTTTGTATTTATTTGTACTTACGCGTAGTTGAAACCTTTGAGTCAGGCTCATTTTACATAAGTAACAATCCTGTAATAATGCTGAAACTCTGTTAAGATACCTAAAACTAATTTTTTTTTTATCCAGTGAATTTTGATGAAGAAATAATTCAAGCATCACATCTAAGAAAAAGTGAGCCTTGTCAATATTAGAAACATCTATTCTGTAATCTTTTGCTACTGAGTTTGTCTCCTGCAGTTCCTGGCAGCGCTAATCTCTCTAACAGTATTTGAGAGATCCCTATCCACATAAAATCCTGTAGATCCTATTTGTACTACTGTAAACGCTGTTTTTATAATTCTTCCCTCAGATGATTTTGACCCAAACTGAGTTAACTTTGTCTGTGTTGCTTGTATTTCTCTGCATGATTCGCAGCTGGAATAAAGGCACTTGAAAGTGCTTTCAAAGAGAGAATTCTATAATATTTTGCTTCAGGGTGTGCACCAGAAACCCAAGAGAAACCTCTGTTTCTTCCTGTATTGCCCTTGTTATTGAATCAGTGTGACACTGGGGATGCTCTCCTTGACCTCTGCTAGGGTCCTATGTAATGCAGATGCAGTCCTTTCACTGTGGTCCATAGTTTCAAGGACTGTACTTGCTCTCTGATAACAACATTATCAAGTCTTTTCCTGGCTTTTATTTTCATAAAATCATAGAATGTCTTGGGTTGGAAGGGACCTCAAGGATCATCCAGTTCCAGCTCCCCTGCCGTGGGCAGGATTGCTAGCTGCTAGCTCAAGCACCTGATTAGGCTTGGTGTGCCCCATCCAACCTGGAGTTGAGAACCTCCAGGGATGGGGCATCCACAGCTTCCCCAGGCAGCTGTGTCGGGGCCTCACTACCCTCTCAGTGAAAAACTTCACCCTGACATCTGATCTAAACCTTCCCTCCTTTAGTTTAAAATCATCCCGTCTTGTCCTATCACTGTCTACCTGTGTAAAAAGTTGTTTTCCCTACTGTTTGTAATCTCCCTTTAAATATTGGAAGGCTGTTATGATGTCTCCCTGCAGCCTTCCCTTCTCCGGACTGAACAAGCCCAGCTTCTTCTGTTTGTTTTCATAGAAGAGTTGCTTCAGCCCTCTAATCATCTTTGTGGCCCTCCTCTGGACCTGCTCCAAAAGGTTAACATCTGTCCTGTGTGGGGGCTCCGTGCCTGGGTGAAGTACTCCATCTGGGGCCTCACAAAGGCAGAGTAGTGGGGGACAATTATCTCCCTCATCCAGATGGAACCCAGGATACCATCAGCTCTCCGAGCTGCAAGCACACTCTGCTGGCTCATGTTAAGTTTTTCATCAGCCATGACACCTGAGTCCTTCTCAGCAGGACTGTTCTCAATGAGTTCTTCTCCCAGTTGTATAACATATCTAGAATTATCCCAACCCAAGTGCAAAACCTTGTACTTTGTTGAACCTCATTAGGTTCACAAGGGTCCTCCTTTCGAGTTTATTAGGGTCCCCTAGATGGCATCCCTTCCTTCTGCTGTATCAGCGTCTCTACTCAGCTTGGTGTTGTCAGCAGCCTTACTGAGAGTGTACTCAGTCCTATCATCTCTGTCACTGGTAATGATGTTGAAGAGTAACTGACCCAAGATGTACCGCTGGTGGACACTGCTCATCACCAGCCTCCACCTGGACCTAGCGCTGTTGACCCTTCTAACCAATTCCTTATCCATTGGATAGTCTACTCTTCAAATCTTTATCTCTCCAATTTAGAAATAAGGATTGGATGGATGTAAGAGGATTTGTGCAAATCTAGGTAGATGACATCAGTTGCCTCCCTTTTGTCTACTGATGCTGTCATTCCATCACAGAAGGCCACCAGATTGGTGAGGCATGACCTTCTCTTCATGAGGCCATGCTGGCTGTCTCAGATCACCTGCTTGTCCCTCATGTGCCTCAACGTTTCTTCTAGGAGGATCTGTTCCATGGTCTTTTCTAGCACAGAGGTGAGACTCACTGGCCTGTTGTTCACTGGGTCCTCCTCCCTCCCTTTCTTATAAATAGGAGTGATGTTACCCTTTTTCCAGTCACGTGGGCTTTGCCTGACAGCCATGACTTTCCAAATATGTTGATGGTGTTTTTTTATTTTATATTTTTTTTATGTATGTGGATAATGTTTTACTCTTTCTTGATTTATGATTTTATTCTCTTTGGTAAACAGATAAATCTTTCAAATTTTCCATCACGTTTCCTATTTTAAAATACTTACTAGCTGTACTAGACCTGACTGAAAACGTTAGTGACCCAAATGCAAATGATATCATTTTGTTGAGAGAAGTCAGTTTTGTGTGGATGCTTACCAGTGACTAAGCATTCCCAACAAAGTCATCTCTTAATCAGCACTGATATCATGCCTCCACCTTCTTTCTCTTGAAAAGGTAACTCCCAGTGAGTCACAAAATTGCCACCCGAAGTTCAATTAAACCTTCATTTATTTAAGCATTTTCTTCTGCCATCCTCTCTAGTCATCTGTGAGTCATTTCTGTAGAAATTGGGTCTTATCATTTATTTTCATATGAGAGACCCTCACTAGAGCTTCCCCCACTTTTGTCTCAATCTATGGCTTGGATGCTGCGTACTGAACAACAAGAATAAAGCAGTGATGTGCTGCTGCTGGCTGCCTGTCCCTTGTGTACTGCAAGGGGTAAAGAGCCCCCTGAGAAGAGATAAAAAATCACCTAAGGGGATCAAACGTGCACGGGAACCCAATTAGTTAGGAGACTTCAGTTCTTGTTTGAGTGCTTCAGCTTAATGTCTGCTAAAAAAATATAAAAATAAAAAAGCCTGTGTGTCTACTTATCCTGTTCACTCGTGTGCAAACGTTTGTTAAAACATATGCATTGATATCAGATGCCAACATTTGCCTTTTTTCTATTAAGTTCATATGGTTTTGTGGAATTCAGTATATGAAGGGTCCTGATACTTCAGAACTGATTTCTGCAACCATAAATTCTTGCTTGTCTCATGTAGTGCTTCCATCTTGGCAAGGTCAGAAATGTGGAGGTCCTCTTACACCTGAACTGTTGTGGAAAGGGGACCTCTGTGGTAGTGCTTAAAATATCATATGGACACCAGGCATTTCTTCTAAAATTATATTTTCAGGAATTGCAGTTGAGTTGCAGAAGCCTATAAACAGCAGTTAAGAAAAAAATCAATAAAAGTATGTATTTTATTTTGGTGCAGCACTATCATTCATAGCCTTGGTCATATGAATAAAGTTATAGTATAGGATGTTAAAAATACATGCAGTGTATTTTTAGCTGTTTCTTCCTCTGCATCCTTTGTTTTGCAAATACCTGAAGTTTAATATTTAGGAAAGCATGTTCATAGTTGATTCTAGATTGATTCCTTTATATAACCAGAAATAATTTAAGTATTAAATATGTTGCAGTTTCGGAGGGACCCTATTTGGGGTACGTGCTACAGCATGCAGTACAATAAAAGGTTCTTTCAGCAAATGTTTAGGAAAATACTTTCCAAGAGATCTGCGCAAGATTAGAATTGCTGAGTGCTCTCCTCTTTGGCTTCCTGTTTTGGAATTAAATGCCTTCGGGACACTTGGAATATCTCAGCTTTGGAAAGCAAGAGCAATTTAACCAATTAAATACTTCATCGTCTTAGCTGTGATTTCAGTTTGTTTTAAATAGGGGTGAATATCTGAAATAGTCCCTGAGATACCTTAATCGAATTGAAGGAACAAATTAGCTCCGGGAGCTATGGAGTAGCTTTTGAGGGAAAATAGAGGGTAAAGTGCAGCAAACAGCCAAAGCTATGTTCTGTCTCTTTCTGTGCAAATATGCACACTTACTAGCTCTTCTCTTACCTTATTGTACCCCGTGTTTCTGATCCTGTGGCTTGTCAAGTGCATCACTTCTTTGATGGAGCCAAGGAAATTGGGACTGTCAAGCCTCTCACAGTTTGTGCCTCCAGCACATGAAAGTGATCTGCTCAGACCTGTGCACCGTGGTGTCTCTCACTCACTGAGCCCCCTAAGATGAGATACATTCATGTATTTAATCGTTCACAGATTATTTGGGTTTTGCATCTCTGTAAATTATCTGTGGCAGCGCCAGGTAGGAAGTTGGCCATGTGTGCCAATCCTGGCTTTTATAAACCTGCCGCTGCAGTGGTGTCGACTGGTCACAGCAGTGTTGTTGACCTTCTCAAGTGTTTTCAGCCACGTTTTGTTGTAAATCTATTTAAGTGTTCTAACGTGGTCTTGAGTTTTCTCATCAATTAAAACAAACCTTGTCTGAAGATGGAAACTGTTAGAGGATTTATTCAATTCAGAAACAGTGTGAAAAGGTTCATTCAGATTTTCCTCTTCACATTCTTAGTTTTGGAGCAGGGCTGGCTTTTAGGTGCAATTGTACTGAGTTGTCCAAAACTACTTGTGTTGTACCAGAACTGCTGGTTATGGCTAAGATAAGTTTCTACTTCTGTATTTTCTCTATTTGCCCACAGAAGTCTCCCAGCAATGCTATTCAACAGCAGGAATATAGTATAACTGTCTTTATTGTTAGATAGTGCCGTAACAGTCTATTTTTAATTATAAGAACGTATTGCATTGTGTCTTCTCATTTGAATTTTGTGGATTTTAGCTACATTTCATCAAATTACAATTACTCCTTTGTAAAGCCTGCTAGTGATTAAATTTGCATTGAGTTCTATTATATACCGCATTCCTGAAAATTAATAGTATCATGTAATATAGCATGGCCATTTTCATTTGATATCACGTTAATAAAAGAAGCATTCAGTATTTTCTTTCCATCCAGTATGAATGTTACCAATATACATTTGGGACAGTTGTGATAAACGGCATTTGATAACATTATAGTTATTAATACTTAGAATATACAGAATATTTTGTTTGAAAATGAAAGGCTTTTGACCTGCCAGATCTGAATACGGAGTTTTGCATTGCCTATGTAGCAGTGACTGCAGAGTAGACGGTAAGTCCATCTGTATTACATCACATGTTAATAAACAGCTTTTCAGAGCAGATAAAAGCTGAACTGATTTGACTTGGTAAACTCTGGCCCCGTTCCTTAAGAAAATATTTATTCCCACACCTTTCCAAAAAGAAAATATCACTGGATCCTAATGTGATACTGATTTTTATATGTGTGGGAACAAATCAGAGTATTTTTGACAATTTATGGGTGAGTTCGTAATTATTTTGTGTGATAGTTACATTCATTGAATTACAATTATTTTGATTTTGAAATAGACCATTCTGTTTTAATTTTTTCTTCCTATTGTCTGAATAAGGTAGTAATGTATGTGCTTCAGGCTTAACGTATATTTAACTTAATCGGAGCTCATACTGAAATAAGTCGGTTGTTATTAAGCTACCTGGTTTATGAGCGTGGTTTCTAATTGTTGTGATTGTGTAGTACAGTTTATGGCCAAGCGGTATCATTTTGACAGACGTGCACTTAATTAGGGGCTCTGCATGGCACACAGCTTCTGGACCGCACCATCGTCGTTTCCCTTCCAGCTGCTCGTAATCACAACCTGTAACTTTAAATTTCTTGTTTTTATCGTGCCAGATTTTGTGACAATTTGAGCATTTCTGTCTGTAACTTTTTCACTTCAATTACTGCTAAACACTGTCAGTCTTGGCACCATTTTCATACAGTTTCCCATCTGAGAAATTAATGAGGATTTGAGTTTGTCTTCTGTAAAGTAAAGAGCTGCAGGAATTTCTGTCAGTCTCCCTGTTGAATTAACTGTGGCCAAAACTGGGTTGCTGCTGAGCTTCTCAATGCAGAAATAATAATCTTGTTCTAAAAAGATAAAACTGACCTAAAATACAGCTGAACTGTTACCTTTCTCTTCTGATGTATCAGTATTTTTTTCTTTTTTGCCTATCATAAAGCGTACAATTATGAAGCACAGAGCTCAATCCAGGAAGCAGTTAGGTCCAAAAAAGCAATAATTGTACGTAATAATGCTAAGTTTCGTAGTAACTTCTCATAGTTTATACAAATTCAAGATAATAAAAATAATCTGAAAATGCTGCAATTTCATTTATATCTGTCTGGACAAAATTAAAGAGAAGGACTTTGGCCTGATGCTTGTACTGCTTACCTTGAGTAAGATTGAGGCTTCTGTCCCTGCAGCTGGACCTGTGTAGAGTGATCCCTGCACCTCATCTGTGCTGCATGGTAATTCTTACAGTAAGGCTGGTGGCAATAAAGCGGAGATAGGAACGCCACCATCTGCAGCTTCTTCTTCATAGAATCATAGAATCATTTAAGTTGGAAGGGACCGTTAAAATCCATCTATTCCAACTCCCCTGCAATGAACAGGGATACCTACAGCTCCATCAGAACCCCCTCCAGCCTGTGTCTCCAAGGATGGGGCTTCCACCACCTCCCTGGGCAACCTGTGCCAGTGCCTCACCACCCTTAGTTTAAAAAACTTCTTCCTTATATCCCTTCTAAATCTCCCTTCTTTTAGTTTGAAACCATTTCCTCTTCTTCTGTCACAAGAGACTGCTAAGGAGTTTGTCTTCTTTTTCTAATAGCCCCCTCTGTAGGTACTGAAAGACCACTCCCAGGTCTCCCTGGAACTTCTCTTCTACAGGCTGAACAGCCCCAGCTCTCTCAGCCTGTCCATGTAGGGAAGGTGTTCCATCCCATGAGTCATTTTGTAGCCCTTCTCTGAACACACTCTTAACTGATTCACATCTCTCCTGTACTGAGGACTCCACATCTGGATGCATTACTCAGGTGAGGTCTCACCAGTGCACAGCAGAGAGGCAGGATCACCTCTCTCATCCTGCTGACCACGCTTCTTTTGTTGCAGCCCAGGATACGGTTGGCTTTCTGTGTCCTGGCTCATCTGCAGCTTGTCATCCACTAGTACCCGGAGGACCTTCTTGGCAACGCTGTGCTCATTCCTTTCATCCCCCAGTTTGTACTGATAGTGGAGGTTGCCATGACCCAAGACCTTGCACTTGCATTTATTGAACCTCATGAGATTCTCCTGGGCCCACAGTGTCAGTCTGTCTAGATCTCTCTAGATGGCGTCTGATCGCTCAGTGTGTTGACTTCACCCCACAGCTTGGTGCCATCCGCAAACTTGCTGAGAGTGTACTCGATCCCACTGTTAATGCCATTGATGGAGACATTAAAGAGCACTGATCCCAGTACTGATCCCTGTGGGGCACCACTCGTCACTGATCACCCTTTGAACATTGAGGCATTTGATCACCACTCTCTGGGTTTGATCTTGAAACCAGTTCCTTATCTATCGAACAGTCCACCCATCAAATTCATGTATTTCCAACCTGGAGAGAAGGATGCTATGAGGGACCATGTCGGAGGCCTTCTTGTCTCGCCATACATCCTGCAAAAGAAAGGCTGCTGCACATGCCTGAGGTGGAGGAAGAATTTTGATAATGACTATTGTTCATTGAAGGGAGTTTACGTAAATGTATGCCTGCAGCTCACACATCGGGCCATGGATGTATGTCCATGGCTTAGGACGTGCCGCTTGTGTTGCCAGCTTAGCTAGCCTCTCACCCAGCACTTAGCTGTGCGTGCTGTGATTTCTACCAGGAGAGATTTTCTTACTCAGCCTCATTTTATACGTTAAAGGAAAAAGAAAATACCTCTTTAGGGGGAGGAGTGGAGCCACTGAATTCTGCATTTTGAATGTGACAGCAGGAAAAAAATGAAGAGTTGATTTTGAAAGATTTCCCCACCTTTATAGGAAGGGAAAAAAAAAAAATTCAAAACGATTCTGTTTTCAGGGTCCATTGCTTCTTTCACTTGAATAGATTTTGCTTTCACTTGTGATAACAGTTTTAAAGCAATCAAAAGACAAATCTAATTTCCAACCATTAGAAACCATTGTTAATGCATGAGGGACTACTAAAATTTTATGTGCTGCATCTTTTTGGGGTGGAACTGTTGGTTTTGTTCTTTTGGTATGCCTTGCATGACGAAAGGCTGTGTTTTTTGTGTTAGCAACCTCTATATTTTGGGGAAAAACAGCCATTCTTTAGCAGCATCAGTCAGGGTGCTGACTTGCAGTTAGAAGGTTTTCCCTTGGGAAATGAATTATTTACTAGATCCATGTGTAGGAATCCATTCCTTGTTTACCTTAATGTGTGTGTGTTTTCCATGGGTGGCTTAGTAGCTTCTCCAGAAGTCTGTCTTCCAGAACAGAATTCCTTGGGCTTGGTGTTAGCAACATCACTGACTGTAGCCAGGGTTGCTTTCTTCTTCTGTTACCAAAGGGCAGTATTTAGCTAGGTTCTTCACCTGGATAACTGAATTTGAAGAAACACAAGACAGTAGGGAGCATTCTATAGGTGCTTGCAGGAAATAAATCCATAAGGTAACTTTGTCATTCCACTGGTCTCTTTTGTTGTACTTTTATTGCCTTGTCTGTCACTAACGACGGCTTCCCTGGAAAGCACACAGAAACTGCTGGATTCCTGGTATATGCTTAAGATAAAAGTGCAATTTATTAGTGGTTATGAAGATGCTCAAACCATTGGCAAATACATTTGCACACCATTCGTACTTAACATATTCAGGAAAATGTCCACATTTTTATGCATTTTTACAGGCCAGATACAGTGGGGTAAGTGTGTTAGGGTCTGTGAGTTTTAGCATAATGTGACTATTTGATAGTTGAAAGGAAAATACAGTCACATAATGCAAACAGAAATTCTCTTACTGTATTAAACTAAAGAACATGCGCTGGGGTCGTTTTGAGGTTCTTTTAAGTTTTTTTTTATTTTCCCTTGTCCTCAGGATGTTTATTTTTGCAAGAGGATCTTTTGCATTTTGTAGGTTGTGTTGCAGTATCCACATCAGGGATGGTCCTGGGAGCAGAGTCCAGGCCCACGGCTCATTCAGCCTTCACTCAGCCATCGCAGCCAGTGTCTATGAGATGGTGGGGAACGTAGAATCACATAATGACTTGGGCTGGAAGGAACCTTAAAGCCCACCCTGCTCCAAACCCTGCTGTGTGCTGCTTGCCCCTCACCATATGAGGCTGCCCAGGGCCCCACCCAACCTGGCCTTGAGCACCTCCAGGGATGGGGCACCCAGAGCTCACTGGGCAGCTGCGCCAGGGCCTCACCACCCTGGGATGATGCACGAGTCTGTGCTAGAGGTACGAAATCATCGGCAAAGTGACCTGCAGAGACTGGAATGGTGGGGCTGCAGGCAAAGAAGGGAGACGCGATCCTAAGAGAGGTGGAGAACACCCAGGAGGAAGAATAAAGAGTACAGATACAATCTTACCGTGCTGCCGCACCCTCCACATTAAGCTCTGCTTTAATTCTGTCTGATGAACGCTGTCCTGCCATTCAGTTTTCATGTATTTGCCACAGGGAAAGTGTTGGACTGGGAGGGGAGCTGCTCTGTGGAGCTCTTGTGTTTCACACGGGAGCTCACAGTCATTTTTGAAGAAATAGTTAAAGAGGTACACGCACGATACATTTGTTTTTAAGCTTGGAGGCCAAAATGTAATTAAGTGTAAGTATATTCTAAGGATTGACAACAAATTTCTTACTAATCTGGACTGTGTCTCGTTTTGCCCCAGTAATGAGGCTGCTTCTCCGTCTTCTTTTCCTTCCCTCCCTGCCCACAGCCCCATCCTGCCCTGCTTGTGTGTGAGGAGAATCCCACGAGGCTCCCTGGAAGCAGGAGGAAATGGAGGTCAGAGCACCAAAAACAGAGATGAGGAACATGGGAACTGTGAGAAAGGCAGATGTGATATCCAGGAGAAGCGTGCCTGCTGTCGTTCAAACCACTTCTCTTCCCCCTTTTCCCCCCAAAAAGACTTCAGGGCCTACTTTAGCATTTCAAAGGGAATTTGGGCTGAGGAAGGAATGCTGGCTCAGCCAGTCTCTGTGTGTGAGGTGAAGCGAGGGAAATATGTGGCGTCAGCAGAGGAAAATCCCTTCTCCATCAGGTGATTCTGCCTCCTTCCATTTCACCTTGCCTGTTCCTGTCCCTTCCCTTTCCATTGCAGCCCTCCCTCCAGGAGCAAGCTGCCCTACCCTGTGTCTGCTGTGATCGCACGCAGCGTCAGAGCACACTGGAGGCTCTGTCCTGCTCCCAGATGTCACCAGCGGTTGTTGACTTGTCATCTTCATCAGGAGGAATGGAAATAGTGCAAACACATTGCTTTGCCTTCAGAGTGATGTGCGGCATCATTTCTGATCCGTTGATTTAAATAATTTAGCATTTTAAAAGGGACAAATCAACTTAATTTGCTTAGGGGATACTTAAAGGTTGAGAACAATTTTATATCAATTAAAATTAGTGATAATTCATTTATGATGGAACTAATATAATTAATTAGGTGGTTGCTGCTTATCTTTTTTGTAATAGATACATTGCTTTTAAACATCTGCTCGGCAGTCCATTATAGTAGCACAAGAACGGTTTTTCATGAGAGCAACAGAGTAGCAGATGCTTCCTGATGACAAATTCCCAATTTGTTTAGGAAACAGTTGGTGAGTCCTGGATTCACAGTTTTAATGTGAAGCATGGCAACCATGCTTGCATTGCAAGCAAATTGCAATGCAGAAACAAAAAAACAACAACAACAACAGCAACAACAACAACAAAAAAAAAAAAGAAGAAAAAAAGAGAAATCAAATGATTTCAGTTATTTCATCTCATCTTTAAGGATCACAAGTTAGTAAAAAGACCTTTTCTGTTAACACGATAATAAACTTTTTCCTTTACGCAGGTGTGTTTGTCTTGACAAGATCAAAGCAAAATTATGAATTTGTTTTCTTATTCCTGTATATGTATGAATGTTTTGTAAAAGTTACGCAATCTCCCGATGTTAAAATGTATCTCAGTGTTGTCTATTAGAATAACTGAAGTTTTGTACTAGCTGAAAGAGATAGAACAACTGTATGCATTGAAAAGGAATGTAGAACAATTACTTGATGAAAAATTTAAATAGGCTATCAAGTTCAAATTTGTGATTTCTTTTTTTTTATGAGTTACATCTGTGTTTTATGTTTATGGCTTTACCGGTAGTTGGTTAAAGAGGAAAAAAAACAATTCCTCCTTTGGGCTGATATAACACTCTCTGAGCTTCCATGGCCGTATTCCATTCCATGGCCATGCATAATCTTTAGATGTTCCAGTGATCGCCTAAAGTGACTGTACTCATTTTATTCCTCTCATCAGCAAAGTTCATCTCATCAGTGAGAGAGATACCATCAGAACGTTTAGGCTCCAAGATGTACTTTCCTTGGATAAATCCTATGCATCATACTTACAGAGGCTGTAAAGTACGGGATTACACATCAGTGCTGCATTTTTTATGTAAGAACTCTTGCCACTGCCGTTTACCAAAAGGAAAGAAGATTAGAAATAGCCCTAAGAAGAAAGCAGCTATCTGTCTTTCTATGCAGATCTCAAATACAATGCACCCGCTTGTCACTAGGAATGGCACGAAAAGAGATCTGATTATCAGAAACTGTTCTGAATACCCATAGAAACTTTGTAGTCCGTCTTGTAACAGAGCAGAAGAATGTCAGTTGCAAAGCTTCTTCCAGCCCTGCGTGGAGCAGAGTACTTGATTTCAGGCACTGCTTAAACCATCAGTCGGAGAACTCTGGGATAATGCAAAATGAATGTGTGCACAAACATTCTGCTCTCCAGTGCAGTAATTTGTTTAGAGCAAAGCTGTTTATACATCCTTCTTCCCTTGTCTGCTGCCTCTCCTGCCATCAGACTACGTACATCTTCTGGGAAGGCCACTTCTGCGGAAAATCAGCTTTCTCTGGAAGTAATAGGATGTTTTGGTAAGTGGCCCACTGTCTAATATCCTGGTAATGGCAGGAATTCTCAAGAGAGTTTTCTCTCTGGCCAACTTGAGGAACAATAAAATTAGAAAGACTGACTGACTCCTTTGCTTTCCTTTTCCACATCCCAAAAATGAAGATAGAAGTTGCTTACCAGTTGAAATCCTTGCTAACCCAGCAATCTGAGTTCTTGATGACAAAGTTATTCTTAGCTTAATTTATGACTTACTGAGATAGTAAGTAGGTTATTTACAAAACATGTTTTCCCTAAGGGTATGCAGCTTTTGAGTATTTAATTTTTGAGTTTAAGTTATTTATTTTCTTAGGTATCTGCAGTAGTAAAGAGTATGACTCCTTTATCATTCAGTCTAAAATTATCACGAATCAGTGTTTATGTGAGGGTTTAGAGTTATTTAACCTTACATACACAAAGCAGGAGAGAGAAGTGTGTGTGTACACGAAGCTTTTTTGGTAGAACAACAGTATATAATACACGTCCAGGTAGTCCTGCCATTTCCAGTAGTTTTTAGGGCAAGGGAAGCTAGTGACTAAGCATAAGATGATACAGAATTGATGTCTGTAAAGTAGCATTGTTTTGATTCCAAAAGGCTGATCCAGAACGGTTTTGCAGGTTTCAATCTAGGTTCTGTTCTGAATGTGGATTCTTTTGTTTTCCTACCTGTATGAACTCAGAAGCCAAGTTGTTTTTTGATTTCCATTATCATGTGCTGCTGGTTTTCTTTGTTTTATTATTCACACCAAAGCGCTGAAAATAGATAGATTTAAATAAAATTGTTTACTGCAGAGAGTCTGTCTTTTCCTCAAGATGTATGTATTTTAATGGTATTCTGCTGCATTTGACATGTGATCAGATGTTCTGACATGCAGGAAGAGGAAAAAGTTGTCGTTCTTAGTCTGTTAAATGGTTTTATAGGAGCCAGGCATGGCATAACTGACTTCATTGTCCCTTCTGGCGCGTTGTCTTTAGTATCCCTTCACATACAGGTTTTTATAAGTAGGTTAACACGGAGAGGATTTGCTTTAATGTTCCCTTTCAGTGCTTTATATACCTGTTTCCTGAGCTGCAGCCACGCAGAACTTCCCAGAAACTTTCTATTCTGTGACCATCTGTGATTTTGTCACTTCATGTCCAAAAATGTATTTACAGTACCTTGGTCTGTAGCTTCCCATGGTCTGGGCTCTTCATTCATGATCTCCTATCCACATGCTTCATTCCGCTGCAGCTGGTTGTCTACCAGAACAGGAGGAGGGGAGGAAATATCTTTCATGTGGACTACCAAAAAAAAGCCCCAGAAGTGTTTTGCGTGTCATTACCACTGTAGTTTATCTCTTACTATTCTACCATTGATTCATGACTTAGCTGCCAATGTGAGATAAAAAGGCAAAATTCTTTGAATTTCTTGTGTGTTGAGCCAATACGGGATTCTAAGCTGGGTCTTCTTTTCCGTTCAGTCTTTTTCGTTGTGCTTGGACAGCAAACCAATATTCATGGCTGGCAATAATAAACTTGCGGAGTAAACGCCCAACCTGTGGGGCATTATCATTGCTTAGTACATGCATGAAAATTTGGGGGTTTGAAAACCAAACGAGTCCACACCCATAGTGTCTTCTTGGAAAGTTTGTTTTAACATTTAATCTTAATGGCATTAGCAATTTAATGTCTCCAATTTCAGAGTTGTGAAGAACTGGCAGTTTTTAGAAAAGTCAAAATAGCTGGGTGTTTAGCACAATTTAAATATTATTTTGAAATTAAGAAAATTAATACACAAGAAATTTTTGTTCCAGCTGGGAAATATTTTAATGCAATAAGTTCCATCTCTTCAGATTTATTTCAGGCCTGCAACATATATAAATTGCTTTGCACTCAGAATATACAGTAACAGGAGAAAAGCGGTCTCCACTTTTGTAAGTCCTGTTATTAAAACCAGACTTTTTCAAAAAGACTTTAAAGAAAGAAGAACAAAGATTTTTTGGTGGATACTGTTGATTGGTCCTTTGGCAGGCAAAACCAGATTGTTCAAGAATACACTTTTAAAATGGCTTATAATAGTGGCAATCAGAAGAGGTGCAGATGTGGTTACCTTATTGCACAGGTATTCTACCATAAAGATTTAAGAAAGCATTTGCCTTTTTCTTTTGCCCACGTAAGCAGCCTGTGTTTAGAAAGGCCTCAATTCTGCAAGTGCTTACACAGGGTTCACAGTTTGTAAAAGTTAAGCGTAACACGTCTTCGCAGGGTTTGGACTTCTGTGATTTTCTTGCTCATATTAAAATTCCAGTGCTGTGAAAGGGGTGATTGCTTTTTTTTTTTTTTTTTTCCTGTCCTGTATGTGTAGTAATTACAGCAATTGTAATCAATTTCCTCTTGATAGAAATACAAAACTTGATATAATTTTGTGTTTGTGTATATTGTTTTAGGAATCTTCGGATGATTCTCAAGTAGCTGGAGTCTGTGCAACAGAAGAAGTAATTCGCTATGAATATCATGTCTTGTATTCCAGCAGCTACCAAGTACCTGTGCTTTATTTCAGGGCTTGCTTTTTAGGTAAGACTCATTTTCTGTTAGACGGTAACGTAGAAAAATATGTCAGATGCTATAGATGTTAAAAACTCAAATTTTATATTAAGCAGAGAAACGGAGTAATGATCATGTGTAATAAGAAAGTAAGAGATGAGGCTGTTCACCAGTAAATTTTGTAATGCTCCAGACAGAGAGCTTCAGGACCTTGGAATAGATGATATCATCTCAGCCTGAAGGAGGCTGAACTTTGGCTCCTGGCATCTTGCCTGTGGTTGACTAAAACTACTGGTCATTTTTCTTGCTCTTTTCTTTAAATGAATACAGAAACCTTAAAGCTGCAGGTCTGAATTTGGCTATGAAATAAGTGGACATAATTACAGTGCTTCAGCAGAACTGCGTCTGTGTCTCTGAAGCCTGAATTTGAGCCCCAAGGCTGGGGTCTAAGTATACCTTTAAATATGTATGTTGTTTTCTATTTCACTTTGCTCATTTAAAAAAAAAATAGTAGTGATAAAGTATTGCCTTTTTCTCTCTGTGAAAACTGTTTTTTGAAACTAACAGATATTCTTTCTTCCTAAAATGTACATCTTGTTATGCGTTACTGAATTGCCACAGCCACTGTGATTTCAGTCACCATCCTGTCAGGAAGGAAGGAGGAACACAGAGCCTCCCTCCAAGGCCAGCGTTAGTGTCACTTCTTTAATCAGCAAGCATAGAGTGATCATACTGCAGCACTGGCTGTGCTCTCTTCCTCTGCACCCAACGACTGTGTACCAAGGGCTGAGGGACTGAAATCTTCAAGTCATTTTGTTCAGTCTCCTGCGTGGTAGCATCAGCATCTTTTGTGTTTTGAATAATCTCCTAACTTTATCTAGATAAAGATGTCTGAATGTTGCCAGAGATATCTTTTTCTTTTTAATTAAAAAGTAGCTTAAGCTGCTTTGAATGTGTTTGGTAGATTTAATCACTCTCTGCCTTATATTGTTTAATGGTTTCTAATTTTGCAGTGTTAGCGTTTTAAAAGGCACTTCAGATTTAAAATTGAAGAACAAATTCTCATAGATTCCCTGGTGAAAAGATTTTAGTTGGAGGTGCAGTTTCAGGAATGGATAATTTGGGGCAAATTTTCAAACTGAGACATGGGGAATAGGGGACATCGCTCTGCCTTCCACCACCAGAACTCATTTGCACATATCCTGCTGCAAATTTCTATTCTATTGCAAGCGTTTATAAATGTGCAGTGTTTTGCTTTTCACTTATTGTGCAGACAGAAGGATGAGGGAAGTTTTGCTTGAAAGAGACAGATTAACCTATTTGTGGTCCTGAAAAATGTCATCATCTTGGTTTTAGCTGAATTAATAGCACACAGTCTCTACAGAAGAGGATGGAGATGCTGCAGGTAGAAGAAATAGGACACTATTTCGACTGTACTGTACTTTCATATAATTAGTATTCACCATAAGCAGTTAATCACCAGAGAAGAGCTCCCAGAGACAAAACAAGTTGTTTAGCTTGTCAGCATCAGGGAATCGGAGGTGTTGAAACATGACTCCTTATATCTGGAAGTGGAAATTACAGAAGCTAGTGGATGATCTAATGCACAGTCGTAGTATTACGTGCCAACAGCTCCCCTTGCAGTACAAATCTGTTATTGTTCTTGCAAGTAAGATTATGGTTTAAAATGCTTCTTGGGAGCCTTTCACGATGGAAAACAATGATCTTTTCGGATAATTCCTTAAGTCACCTAGCCTGTCTTTCGTATTTAACATTTTCTTCTAGCACCTAACACTCTCTGACTCTTGAAGAGAGAATGTTACTAGATGCTAGTAGTAAGTACTTCTCCAAAAATATTTTCAGCTAATATTCTCTGGTTTTAGTTCCAGATAGTTTAGTTTTGAAAACAAAACATTCTGTCATAACTGCAAATAATTTACCTGCCTGTGCCCGTGCTATCTGAAGTCCACAGGGTGGGGTTTCCAGAAACGTGCAGTCACAGCCACCTGAGCTATCTGAGAAAGGTATCTTTTGTCTTGCCCCGAGTCTATTATGTAGGAAACTCTAGGCAAAGCCCTAATATTTTTTTCCTTAGAAGGGTCACAGTCTTTCTGTGATAGGCTCCTCACCGTGCTTCTTAGACAGCTAGAAATGCTCACTGCATTCTTTATCTGAAATAGGCAGGGGAGAATCTTCTGAGACCTGCATCGATTTCCCACTCTAAATTCCTGCTATTGTTTGCAGATTAACTAGCAGAATGGGTTCTTCACAAGTCTCTTGTGAGCTACTCATGGTTTCCCTTGAATCCTGTCCATACTGATCCTCATGCTAATTAGAGCATGTTGCAAGAGGTGAAGGTGAGTTATAATCGTTTCAGTGTTTTCACAGCCCTGCCCTGTCTTGTCTTCCCCAGCAGAAGAGCAAGGAGGTTGGATTTAACACTCTGCTTCCTCTCTGGCGGTATGTTAAGTGGCCATTACAGCTCGAGGCTTGCCTAGGAAATAATAATTTTTCTGTTCAACCTGACTAAGTAGTTTTGCTTGTTTTGCCATATTCATTTCCTCACTTTGTATGCTATGATAGCAGCTGGTGCCGGCCTGTCCAAATGTGCAGTATTCCAAATAGACTCTAAGAACTTTTCTAGAACAATTAAATCCTTCGTTTCTTCCATCATATGTGAATTTTCACTGACTCCAGGAGAAACTCTTAGGAAAAAGACTTCAGAAAATATTCCTGGGGAGTTTTTTTTCCTATCCTCCTTGGCAGGGTTTGCATCTTCAGGAGCTTTTGTAAGTGAAGATGTCTGGTTTTCGCTCCTTTCTGCTAGCAATTGTCATCCAAAAAATCGCAGGTCAGTCCTTCCTGGAGGAAGACAAAAGTTGCAAAGCTACATTGTATCTTTATCCTTGCTGCTTTTTATATTGCATGTGATAACTTATTTTCTGGTATTCATTTTTAGACCCCCCCCCCCCCTTTTTTTTTTTTTGGTCAGAGGAAGTTGAATATGTAAGGTGGTATAAGGTACACGTACAGTTGCAATAGAACTAAAATGTTCTGAAGAGCATCTGAAATTTTTGGTAGTCTCTGGGAACAGGTTTGCAGGGATAATCTTGTTCTGAGCAAGGGAAATTTGGTCAAAAGGAAATTTGATCCAAAACTTCAACTGAAAATGATGAAATGTGATGACTGCCTGAAAGGATGATTGAAAACATTGTGGGAGGCAAGAAGATGTTTTTAGGATACATACATATACATCTAAGAAACGTTTTTCACTACTTCATGATAAATCCCTTGTGGCATATTTTCCTAAATTCTGATCTCTTGAAGTGCTAGTCTGTGTCAGGAACTCAGGGCAGTGGTCCTCAGTACCTCAGAGTGTCAGAGAACTAGGTGTTTGTTCTCCAAAATCAGTTTTATCTATGCCATACTTTTTAAAAGCAGGGCCCCTTCTTTCTCTGGCTTCTGAGATTACCAGAGAGGTAGCTGAAGAAATGCACGAACCCTTGCTGAGATCTGATGTCAGCAATTAGCCCTCTTAGAGACAGATGGTCTAGGCAATTAGCCTTTCCCTTCGGTGCTGGCATCAGCCAGATGGGCTGGGCTAGGTCCAGTAAGCTTTCTTTAATCAGCAGAGTATTTTCCCCTTTTCTTCATCTTTAAGATGTCAAGGAACTTTGTTCTTTTCCTGAACTGCCTTCCTCTAAAGCCTTACATTCAAGCAACTCTTGCACTGACAGTGAGGTAGCAGTAACAAAATCACAGGTGCACACAGGCATCAGTCAGGAAACGCCCTGCAAGAAAAGAATGACTTGTCTCACAGTTTGCTTCTTTTTCCTACAAAGGCAGAGGAAGAATCGTTAATACTGGCAAAGCACCAAAACGAGCAGGACTAATGGGAGTCAGTAAAGACTACAGCCTCACTCACCTAGAAAAGAGCGAAGAGAAGGGATTTTCAAACTGACCTGTTCAAAATATGTCTAGCTCTCTGACATAGATAGGTCCTTGCCAATAAAAGCCATGCTAATCAGTGGTTAGAGAGAGACAGCTCCTGAGATAATATAACTTCCTCCAACCCCGAAGGCATGACTTTCTGTATTCATAACAGTGCTGAGCCTGACGGATGTGCTTTCAGAAGCATGCAACCACTCTGTTCTTCCTCAGAAAAATAGTTCTTCTTAAGACCTTGTCCTGTAAGAATGAATTGTGTCATGGTTTTGGGCATAAAAACAAACGAACAAAAAGCAAATAAACAAGCCCATCTGCTTTTAAACTATTCTTAACTAGCTTATGGTGACATGAGTGAGTTAACCCCAGCTGACTTCAACAAGGCTTTCTCAGAAAAGTTTAGTATAGCCAAGACAATCTAAATCATAGCAATCTGAGCTTCCAACAGGAAGGCTGTCATGGCTGGTGCAGGTGAACCAGTTGACTCAAGCCCACAGCTAGTGAATGGCAGAGGCAGCGTTTTTTATTAGGAGGTTTTTTTTATTCCTTTAGCACCTTTCTCTTAAAAAAAAAAAACCAAACCTTTGTTGGTTGTTTCTCAGGCACTTTTGGCCTCTCTTGCAGGGTAGATGTCGTGTTTGTTGCGTCAAGGTCTGCTTTTCACCTGTGTTGATACTAATGATGGCTTGTGTGCAGGTTTGTGGCTTTATGAGCACAGTGTTTCAAAAAGGTACAGTAATCCTGGGCTGGCCCACACACAGATCCTTCTGTGTGGTATACATTTCCTTTCACTCTTTGTGGCAAACTGTGTGATTATTTAATAAGCTGAATTACACAAAACCACAAATTTTCTCCTCTGTTGACACACTAGCTTCCAGCTAAACCTAGTGCAGGGCTTGGGATGAGCAGCAGACACCTCAGCCTCTGGGTGGTTGATGAATAAATAAATACATTGCTGAGTGAATCTGCAGCCCACACCTTCCTCTGCTGCCACGTCTCTTTGCTTGATGCTGCTTTTCTTTCCCAGCAGTGCTTTCTGAGTTAAGCTCTGCTATGGAGAGCTGAGTGTGGAGACGCCGCAGTGGCAAGGCCCAATGGCTGCTAGGCCCGGTGGGTGCCACAGGCCCCTCGTTGCCAGCACCAACAATTTTTGACCCGCCTGCCTGCCAGCTGGATGTCTGGGGATTGTGGAGATGCAAAATGGGCAGCTGAACCTGTGAATGCTGGCAACCCTGCAGAGATGGAGTAAAAGTACCCAGAGAATACAGATGTGTCTATTTGTGCAAGCGTGGGAGTAAAATGGCTTCAGTTATATCGTCCTCATACAAGCCGTGGAGTTTAAAACGTAAGACCCACATCCAGTCAGGTTACTTGAAATGAGTTTTATCATAAGTACTTGTATTCCAACATGGAAACAGCAACAGAACCAAAACAGACTGCCAAAACTTCAAACTCTTCTATTTCTCATACTTCTGTCATGGATTTGGGACCTTAATGTATTTTTTATTCTATTCTATTTTGTTTTAGTTTGGTTAGTATTTTATTTCTTTAATGAAGAGGGAAAATGCTAGCCTTTCAGGTCTTCATCCTTCAAGGGGCAATGTGGAAACTGCCCATTAATCAGCTGTCCTTTTTGCAAGAGTCATACAGTTCCCAGCTTGTGGCCGAACCTCATGTCCATGTAAAGTATAGAGGAGTTATTCTTTCCTGCTGTATTTGTCTTCCCATCTTCTAGGACACCAAGCTGGGCAAGCTCAGTTAAGAATTTCTAAGAATTTACATGGGAGTATATATGAAACCTTAATCAATTAAAATAAAAAAATGACTGATTTCAAACTCATTTAAAGTTTAGTGAAACTGATTTGTGAAGAAAATTCAAAATTTGAGGGGGGCTTAAATCCAAACTTAATTCACTATGTAAATCCCTGATCCGAATGCCCGGATCAGTTTTTTTTTTTTTTTTTTTTTTGTTCCTATATGAAACACTGCAATCACTTTATAATGACTAGTGACATTTTTTACTGTGGTCTCACTTAGGTAATGTAAAAGTTCTAAATTTATTCATATTTTTTGTCTGAAATGAAAATAATTCTGTACTGGAATATGATGGAACATGTACTGCTTTTCATACGTGAAGTAAAAGCAAAACTGGTGATTTTGAACTATAATGTGCTTAATACTTGTTATGTACTTGATCATTTCTGTAAATGTTAAAGTTTGTTCAACAGTTAGAGATAGTTAAAGTTAGAATAATACATTCCATGTGTATAAACTGTGTTTGCTCAAGGGATGTTCCAGTAATTCACAAATACAGAGGTGTGCAGAGCAAAATCTAGAGGAGCAGATGAAATTTTTTTTGAAATGTGTGTTATTTTACATCTTGCACTGGGACTTGTTCTGGATTGCCTTTGCAGGCGATCAGAAAACTGAAAGCATCCATGGCATTTTGTATTACCTATACACTGATGATCTGAGCGTAAATATTTCCTTCTAAACTTGACTTACATGCTAGGACCGAATTTCTTAGTAGGTGTTAGACTGTCTCCAGAGCAACTTTGATATCTGCCATCGTAGGCTATGGGACATGAAGGTCTAACAGGTCTCACCTTACTGAGCATATCTACTGAATATTCTGTTGCCTTCACAGATATCTTAATGCTCCTGCTCTGTCGTGCTTATGTAAGGGCAAAACTTGGAGCTGCATTTTAAAATGTGTGCAGAGACTGAAACAGAGGCAGTAGGCAGCTGTTTTTAACTTACACCTAAACATGGTATTCAAATGTTAATTGGGTGAATAAATCTTGTTCATTTTACAGACATGAAAATGTCAGTAGAATAAAACTAGTTATCACAGAATAATAGTCTCTGACACCTAATAAATGCTAAGACGTAGCTACTTATTGAAAGTATATCAAATACCCTATTGCTGTTTGTCAAAAACAAATATTCAGGAAAGTAACTGACATACTTGTTTTCAGAATGGTTGACACTAATATCTTGGCGTAATCCTAAATAAAAGCCTGCTGCAACAGTGCAGCCATCTAGGTTACTAAAGGGCAGTGTTTTTTAATCTCTTTTACCCAAGTGTTGTTTTACATAATTAGTTTAACTTTACAACTTGCAACCTGGAAAGTAAGTTGCTGCTCTCAGGTGACAGAGAATAAAGATGATCAGAGTATTTATGTTAGTTTTGAGAATTCAGGATAGTTTTGTACGCACATCCAGTTAGGATTTGAGCTGTGCTGCTCTGGAGTTATGAGCCCAGAAGTGTCTCAATCACATTTTGATGTGATTGTTTCCCACTCCCTCCAGAGAATCAGTATTTTTGTATTTACTTTTGCTGCTCCCTACTAAAGATGTAGCCTCCTTAAATGTATTAACTGTGTATGGTTTTTCCCCTTCCCACTCCCACAGATGGAAGACCTTTAACGCTGGATGAAATATGGAAAAGTGTTCATGTGTGCTACCAGGCTCGTCTGCAGGAAGGGCCATGGGACACTATTACACAGCAGGTGAGAAGCCACTAGTCCTTTACACAAATGATGAATGCAGTATATGCCCAAATCCTAATTGGTCTTATTTCTCTCCCATACACAAATAGAAGTCTTACTGAGGTGCTGTTTGAGCCACTTAACCAACAACAGTTTCAGACCTGGATTTTGAAGAATTCACCACTTAAAACTTAATGTGATAATATCTCTCATTTAAAATACTTTTCCAAAGCCAATCTTGAAACCTTCTGGTGATTTCTGAGTAATTGTGGGTTTGGGTAAATAAAAATATAGCCTTACTTACCTAAGTTTTGTCTAGTAATGCAACATGTCCCAGATTGTCTGTTAATCAAAGAACTAAAAAGACTGTATAATTTTTGACTTTAAATAAACTTTCAATTCCTAGGACTGAAGGAGAGAAAATTTATCTCTCAATCAAATAATATGTTATTATTGACAACTGCTTAAGAATCAGTCGTTAATGAATATTGTGTTTTACAAGAGGAAACAGATTAGTGAACTCTGCTATCACTGCCTTGTTTTAGAGCTATTCAAATCACTTTTATTTGAAGTGGTCTTGAAGTCACTAGATTATTTCAGCAATTCATACCATGTTCCTGGAGTTGCATGGTGGCTGTCTTGAAAACAGTCTCACTTGTGCATAGGAAAAGTGACATACGGCTCAGAGCTGAGCTGATTGCTCCAGGCCTGCAGTGCAAGTTTGGACAAAGAGTGGGGACACTCCAAGTATGAAGTTTTTATCATCAGAGGAAGATACTGATGCCTCTGTGCTTTTGCTTCAGTCACTGGCTTCTTGATCTTAGCTGTTTTCAGGTACACGGGTTTCTTAATACAGCAGCTAGCACAACAGGAATGTAACTGAGGTCTACAGGTGTTCCCATAATTCAACTAATACAACTTAATTACTGTTTGTAAATGGTACTCAATCATGGGAACACAAGCAACATTCATGTTTTTGCAGCCACAGACTATTATTTGTATTATAATAGCTCCCTGGGAATCTAACAGACATTGGTTATCCAATGTTTGCTGTGCATTTCTGAATTCTAATTGTGAGTTTGCAGATTCTCTCATAATAGATGCTTTTAAATAAAGTGTTAATTACCTAGCTTGTCTACTGCAGAACGAAGATGAGAAAATTAGATTTTAATAATAATATGCTATCAGGTAGCTGCCTATCTGTACAAGAAAGTTCCATAGTTCAGATTGTAAAGTTTTGTGATTTATAGCTGAAGTTTAAGATTTGTAGCTAAATGATCATTGTTTCTGCATAGAGAGGCAGAGGATTCAATTAACTTTACCTTCACTGAATGCATCTTCATGCATTCCTGGTAGATAGTGACCAGTAGTCCTACAGTCAGATGATAGGAATCCTTCAGTGTTACCATCTCTAGTATTTCCCAGCTGAGTTGTTCTGGTTTGTTGATAGTTTATATTCCCACATGCAAAAATGTATAGAAGTCTCTGCTGTGTGCACTTTGGAGGTGTTTTTGTCTTTTTTACACCCTTCCAGATTCCTCTATGGCCCAAAGACACATTCACGTTCAATGGAAAGCACCTGAAAGGTGTTTCTTTTTTTCTGTTTGATGCAAAGCGCTGCAAGAACCTACAACCCTGTATAGGTAATAAATCATAATGCAGTGCTACTGAGAGAAAAGTGTAAAGAGTATGTTTGAAATGTGTAAAACCAGAGTAATGGAAGCGAAAAGGAAAACCAGAAGACTCCCACCCCAAGATTACTCTTAATGAACAGTAAAGTAAAACTGTCCTGCATCTTATAAATTAGAGGTGTATATAAGGCTTACGAATACACATTTTATGCATGGTAAAATGTATGGTATGCTGAACCTCTCGACTTGGTGGTACTTTTCCAGGGGCAGTTCAGCCCATATGAGTCCAGTGACAAACAGAAATTAGGTTATAAGAAAGAACATTTCAGAGAAATTATTAGTTATACAGCCAAATACTTTTGAACATAACACATCAAGGCATTGTTCCATTAAATAAGGACATTGCGGACTAAGTTAAACTGTTTCTTTTAGAATAATACAGACTGAGCCTCAAGCATGATATTGGAACTGCTGGCAGGTAGAAGCTGGAGATGGTAAGATACTTCAGCAATTCTACTAAACATGTAATTTAGAATTATCTTTTTTTTTCCCTATGTCTTTTGTACATATGTCTTCTCCATGAAGACTGTGTACCTGTGGCTTAAGGCTGTTGAACTTCACTGTCTTGAGTGAGGTAAGCCTGCTTCACATCAGTATTGAACAGGGTTGGTGGGCCCCAGCTGCATTCCTGGATTGAAAATGTGCTTTCTTACACGTCTGTGAGAGAGAGCCTCTGGGAAAGCAGCTTTAAGAGGTCTGTAGTTTTAATTTTAGATGAAAGCAGGAAGGCACCAGGCAATGAGCGTGCATTCAGTCGTGGTCATTCAGTCCGGTGATCAGAATATGAAGGGAATGCATGGTATTCAGTACATCTCTGACAAAGTTGGAGGGGAGGGAAAGCACTGGCACAATTAGCAGTGCCAACACTATAGCATTGTAAATGCCAGCAACTGCTGGTATAACGCTTCCCCTTGTAAACTGAGAGATACATATGCCAGATCTTATATAAGACAACAGTGAAAATCAGAGAATTCTCACAGGAATTATAAAAGATAATACAAACATACTGTAAGCAATAGCCTGCAAGGCTCAGATCAAAACAAGTTAGGTCTGCAAGAAAAAGGGTGTTTTTTGCCCTCAAGTGGGTCAGGGTTCTGAACCGAAATACAGTTTCTCTTCTCTTCTGCATTTCTGCTGACCCATTTTGTTATGTGGGTTACACTTTGCCTGCAGGGACACAGATCATACAATGCAAGTCACTGGGCAAACTCACCAAAACAAGCTTGAACTCTCAGAACACGTGAACAGCAGAGAAAGAACATCTAGGATTTTGCTCCAGAACAGAACAAAATCTTTAAATTCTACAAGCAATTCACCATAGGGAAAAAAATGAACAAAAAACTGTCATTGGGTAATATTACTTTTAACCCTTGATTTAAAGGGTTGGTAGGTTAGGGGAAAAAGAAAGTCGTTCTGCCATTTGTAAGTCACAGATCCACAAGTGTCCACTGAGCATTTGGCACTTTTAGGAAATGTCTTTGTCTTTTATGAAACGTGCATACTCTTGCCTTTCATATCTGAGACCAGAAGTGGAACACTGCCTAAGCTCTAAAGAGTTTAGGTGTTTGGCAGCTACATTACCAATGTAGTTAAAAACAGATTTTAGGTAAAATTTGAATATTTTCTGTTGCCTTTGATTACCATTGGAAAGTCACATTCATTTTCAGAGAAAGTGCCTTCAGATGTTTTTACTGACTAGATGATTTTATTGCAGAAAGCAGAAATCATCTAGTTACCTTCTCATAAATAAATTAGTATGATAAGGTTGCGTAGTATTTTATAATGATAATTGATAAATGGTGATGATTTAATTGCACTTCCTCTAGTAATAATCTTAAAATGCTCAAATGAAGTTCCTATGATTGGCTTTCTTGTGAGTTAAATCTCCCTGGAGTCTTCAGTCATCCCTTTTCTACATCCGGAGATAACTTGCTTTAGCTGTTTTAAATAATACAAATCAATTATAACACACAGCTGTTTAACAAAACTTCTAAATGTTGCTACAGGTCTCTGTGGGTATTTCCTGATGGTTTATAATGACATCAATTTAGCACACCTGGTAAGATCTGTGTGAGATGGAAGTAGCTTAATTCTGCAATGACAGGAAAATTAAGGAGTATTTATGGATTACTGTTGCATTTTAGAACCCTTGCCAACTGTGATTTTAGCTTCTTTTTATAAAGAGTCAGAAATGGAATTGCAGACATTGCATGTCTGTGTCCTGAATAGTTTTCTTGTAACTTGGTGAGTGCTTTTGAGGATATCCTGTATTAGTTATTACTCCCTGCGTATTTCAAAAGAATGGCTCTTTGCCTTTGTGAATTAATGGATGCTAGAAATGGGCTCTTCTGAAGAAGCTGCTTTCTGAGTGTCTGAAATGCAAACAAAATAGCTTTCCTCAACTGTCCTGCATCTGGTTTATTCTGATCTGTGGGAATGAGGACGAAATCCTAGCCCTGCATCCCCCTTGTGAGTACCCTAGGGGACCTTCTGGACTCCTTAGGTTTCTAGCTCTGTTTTTTTTTCCCTGGTTGCATGGCATTTCAAAAGTACTTACTAAGCCAGCTATGTATTGGCCTTTAGAATGAATAAGAGATGTAAATGTTCAGGAGGGTGGACTGGGGGGAAACAGAAATATCACAAGAGAAGTTGAGAATGGGAAGAATGTGAAAATAACTCTGAAGGTCCTGAAGAGACTTCAGTTCATAGTAGAAAACAAAACATGAAACATTCTGCAGAGCTTTGAGTAACTGGGTCCAGCTAAAAGAAATTTAAGGTAAATGGCAATAGAAGTCTATACGAAGGAAAGAAGAAACAAGTCACCATGGTAATGGATGCCAGCAAGACCTTTTTCTCTCACATACGCTCTGATGTTTAGCAGAGGAATCCAGTATCCTTTTAGGTAGATACATAGTGGCATTGTGTTTAAAAGGTCCAACCTAATAGTCCTCTTTCATGTAAGCCAACCTCAGATCCACCATATGAAAATCCAGGTATGGTGTACCAGGGGCATCCAAAGTTGGCAGAAGTCCAAAAGTGACATAGTGCAATAGTAAATGGTGAGGCAATTTAAAAGAGAAAAGACCCATAAGTATAGGAGAAACCGTCAAGACCAAAGAGTGGAGGGCAAAGAATGGAAAAGAAGCAAGGGGGGAGATACCTTACTGTTCAAGTGAACTCATTTTACCGTGGGTAGTGTATAGTTTATCAACCAGGGATTTATAGAACAGAGATAACTAAACTTAAGTTCATTTTAAAAAGCTATGTTTTATCTTCTGTCATTTTGGAAGTCTCCCCTCATATGAATGGGAAATGTGCAGCCGTTAAAAGTGACTACATAGTTATAGCCAGCCCGTAAGTACTGGTGAATGTCAAATTTTGTCTTCTGTTTTTACACACCTGCTTTTCTAACTTATGGCCCGGTGATGGATACAGTTATCTATTAAAAGGTGAACTATAAAGACCTATTTATTTTTCAGACACCTTCTAGAAGTTGTTATGAAGTACTGGAATATTTATTGGATTGGGCAATAGGTGAAGGCAGTATTCGTTTCCATCTGGTCTTTGTCCTGGCAGGTGTTTATAAAACTGTGTCCACGATAGAACAACTTCAGTAGTGGAAAGTGAAATGTTTCCACCTCAAAATACCACGTAGGTTGGTAGTAAATGGCTCTCCTAGGAAAAGCAAGCAGAAAAGAGAGCTCAATTTAGGTCTCTTACATCTCAGATGAATTCTCTACTTGCTTGTAGAGTCAAGTGGGGTAAAACAACCATCTCTTCTTCCTCTTTGATATGTTCTATGAGAGACCAGGTTTGGTAGGCTTGATATATGAAGGGCAGTGGGATACTCACATTGCAGACATACGCTAGGAGTCAAATTGGTCATAGGCCAGATGTTGATCTTTTTCTCAGGTTGTAGTTGTTTATGCACATGGTGAGAAGCAGAAAACGGCTTTTTTTTTTTTCTTTCTTTTTTTCAGGGGGGACAGACTTGGCAGTCTGAAAAACAGATATTCCTAAGGTTAGGACGAAGTTGAGTGAGAGTTTTAGAGTATGTTAGATATATACCCCTGAAAATGTGTGCCCAAGTCCATTTTTTTGTTCTCACTTGTGCCAGTCTGTGTTTTTTTGTTTTTTTTTTTTTAAAGCTGGTGAATGAATCTGATTGCAGTCAGGAACAAGCATCACCAAAAGTTTTGTTACAAAAACAAAACCGTGAGTGTTAGGTTGTCATAAACCCTGACCTTCCTCTGAGAAACCCATAATCACAATCAAGTGTATGAGCTAAGGCTTAATCAATGCGTAGTGATGATAGAATGTAAAATCAAACACCCAAGGATAGTAATCGAATTGCATTATAATGGGAGGTTCAGCAGGTGAAAAACTGCCCAATAAAACAAGAATGAAAGCTTGGTGACTTGAAGGTCCTGTAGAAACAGTCTAAAAAACTACTCTGTGACTCAAGGATTATGGAAGTTACAGACTGTGTGCTCCCTCCCTCCTTCTCCGTACCATGCCAGTTTTTACTAAAAACAGTTCAGACCCAGTGTATCTATTACCAAAATCTGAATTCAAAATCTGTGTGCATGTCCCTAAGCATGGGAGTGGACAAGTTTCATGTATGGTATATTGATTTGGTGTTTTGCTTGTTTTAGTGCTTTGGAGATGCCCCAGAAAGAAAGACATCGACAGCATTTGGGTACTGACTGTAAATGTAGTAACCGGTGAGGTCACATGCAGGCCTGAATTTCAGGACTGTGGCAACTCACATTTTCTGTCAGCCCGATATTCTGCTCCCAAAAGGGTGCAAAAAATGTTGAGATTTTTAAGAAGTTTCCAGTGGTTACATTGATATGGAAGTATCTTTTCTGTGGCACTGTAGAAAAGATTAATCTAAGTGGTCTAACTTATCATAGAATCATTAAGGTTCAAAATGACCACTAAGATCTTCCAGTTCAACCATCCACCTATCACCACAATACCTATAAACAGGGCCCATGAATGCCACATCTGCTCTTTTCTTAAACACCTCCAGGGTCAGTGACTCCACCACCTCCCTGGACAGCCTGTCACAATAACTCACCTCTCTTTCTGACGATAATTTTTTCCTTATATCTAGCCTGGTCCTCCCCTGGTAAAAGCTGGGGCCACTGCCTCTTGTCCTGTCTCTGTTACAATGGAGAAGATGCCAATCCCCACCTTGCCACAACTTCCTTTCAGGCAGTTGTAGAGGGTGACATGGTCTGTCCCAAACTTCCCCTTCTGCAGACTGAACAATCCCCGTTCCCTCAGCCACTGCTCATAATACTTGTGCTCCAGACCCCTCACAGCTTCATTGCTCTATTTCATGAATACATCTTCCTTAAAAGGTTATTTCTCCTTTGGTACGTTCCTGCTGTTCTGTAACCTTGAATAAATTCTTAAGAATAGTACATCACTGTTGTCTATGAGGTAGCCCATTAAAAGACCTTCCGCAATGTTTAAGTCTTAGCTTAAAAGCTCACCTTGTATGACCCATAAATAGAAACCAGCACTAGTTGAGGAAGGCTGGTGGTGATTCTGCTGTTTTCCTTCTGTGTTGTTTGTGCATCTTCAGTTTCAGACTATTCAACTCTTCTTTGATTCTTCACCAACAGTGATCAAAGCTGCTGGCATTTACTAATAACATCTTTATTACAGGAAGGGATTTTAGCAGCTCTGTCCCACAAATTACTGATCTTAAGTTTCAGAATCATAAGAAATTTTCTTACTTCTGACTTTCTTCTCCATATTTATTTGTCAGTTTCATCTGAATCGTGTTTTTCTTCTGTCATTTGGTACTTAGCAGGTAGTTGTAATATCATCTCTCTTACATGTCCATTCTGTCATATTAAAAGTAGCTTTCCAAACCTAAACTTCCAAGAACAGCAGAGAACTGCAGTATTTTTCCAGTGTCAGTGCTTTTTCAATATGTAGTTAAGTATCTGAAAGACATATTCTTTATAGTACTTCAATAATCCTGTCCATTACATCACTTAATTTATAGCAGTGTTAACAGAAAAATCAATAAACATTATTTCTAAAATGGCAGGGATGTTAATGGTGTGATTTAGAAAAGGAAAGAGATTCAAAACTCTGAGCAGAACACATTGATATAGTGTTGTAGAGGCACATCTTGCTGAAACTGTGGTAGGGAGGATTTAAATCATTATGGCTCAGTCATCTTGAAAAATGTGTGTAGGTAGCTATTCTTAGACATACAAATCTTTCTTGCCATATTGTGGGATTTTGCTAAGTGGGGGAGGCTGTATAAAGTATATCTTAACAGAAGGTTGCTAAGATTGCTCTTAAATCATTTTGAGTCATATCAACAGTTGCTATGGATCCCCTGCTAATATTTTTGGAAAATTATTAGTACAACATCCCGAGGAAAGGGAATATTACCAGCATGGATTGGAAGGTTCTTTCAAAACCTGATTTTTTTTCCTTAGGAAAAAAATCTAAGAATGGAGAAGTGGGGTTAATACTTACTTAAAACTAGAAGTTTCTGTAATATATTGAAATTCTGTGGCTGAAAACAGCAGTAGTGTACAATCTAGCAAGTAGGTTTTGTTTAAAAATTAAGCATTAATTAATAATGTATAGTCACAATGAGTCAAGTTTCTTCCAGTAAGACTTCATGGACATAAACCTAGTCTGACTAATTTCATAGGAGGAAAAGACCAAATGGTAGACTCGTACTAAATGGTGTAACATAAACAAGGAGGCTTAGCTGATAACGTTCACATAGAACTAAAAAGTGGTAGGAGGATCCTTGCCAATCGCCAGCGTACAGTTCAGAATAGCCTTTCAAGCCCTAGTATTCAGGCCTAGTACTTGAATTGATCAGTTATTCTGAAATAGAGGTTTAATAATATTTCAACACCGATTCATAATTAATTGAATGAATTACAGTGTAATAGTATTGATCCTCATTGTTCTTCTTTTGTAGAAAAATTGTGTCAGTGCTACATGTTGCATTTGCCGTTTCTCTGGTAAGAGGAATTCCACAGATAACCTCCAGTAGAGAGTTTTTGAAAGAGATGAAATAGCATTATTTTCTTCCTGGTCTGACATTGCTCACTGTGAGCTGAGGTGTCTTTCTCTTGCAGCAGACCTGTATGGATCCAGCAGCTCATTACTGGAGTGAAGCTGGGTACTGAATGTTCCCCTCTTTTTGAATGTTTTTATGAAAAATTCTGAAACACACGGCAACACTGATTGCACAGTGTGAGAGAAGTGGTTATCATAAAGCCACATTCAGTTAAACTCCATGTGAAAGACAGCTGGCAAGGTCGTAAAACTTGTAAACTTCATAGGACTGTCCAATTTTATTTCTGCAGCACAGGCTTTTGGACAAGCCCTTCTGCAGATTTTAATTTTTTAAAAATTATTATTAATAAAGCTCCTAATTTGCCATTTCAAATGGAATTTAGGTATTCATGCCTAAGCACCTGTGCTCTCACGTTTTGGAAGCAGATGCTATCAGCAGTTCGAAAGCATTTAGAGAAATTCATGGAACCACTTGTCCATACATGGCTACAAAATTACCTCGCACACACTAATACATGAAATGTGCTGAAGCAGTACAGGGGGGATGAACTGCAGAGAAGGGCCAAACTTGTGTTTTTCTAAAATAGCCTTTCCGACTGCTGCTGTCGGACACAAGATATGTTGCTAGATGAACCTTTAGTCTGATCCAGTAAGGCACTTCTTGTGTTCTTAAGGCAGTCAGAGCTTCAAGGAAGATAATGAAATCATCAAAGGAGATGGATGTTCTCCGTAGAGTCAGAGTAGAAACTACATGGAGACTCCAAAGCTCATGAAGCCAGCTGATGGCTCTTAAAGTTGAAAGTTGATGGGAGCCCTGCTGTGGCTCTCTTTTTGTATATTGCATTCTGGCTGCACTGCAGTGTAATTCAAGAATAAGGGGATATACCACCCAAAATGCCCTTGCAGAATGGGAGCTATGGCTCCTAAAGAAAAGGTGAGCTCACACTTGCATAAGCTTTTGGTCTCAGGACAGAGACTGGTGTTTCACTTGTGCTGTCACAGAAGCTGACACAGTCTGTTTTAAACTCTGGATACTGGCATTGTCAAAGCATTTAGTTGCAGTCCTGAGACGGCTCTTCAGCGTTGCTGGAGACAGTTTCATTTCCTTTGGGCGTTTTCTGCTGTCCACCTTTGTTGTGCCATCATTTCCTTTTCTCTTGGATACTTATCCCAGTTTAAACTTCTGCCTCTGCCAGACTGTGTATGAAGATCCTTGACTTCCTTCAGCAAACTTGTGACGGGTCAGGCTTGTAGGTCATACACTGTTAGTCGCCTACTGTGGAGCCTGTCATGAGTAAAATTGCTGTGATAATCGACAGTGTTACAGTGTCTGTGCAAGAATATAACATCTACAGTTGCAGTAGTTGTTCAGAGTACTGGTACTGGTCTGACAAATGGTATTTCAAGTAACGGGCAACACAAGGTGCTTTAACTGAAGGAGAAGAAAGCGGTCATCTGGCATTACAGGAAGAGATGAGGAACAAAGAAACTCTTCTCTTAGCCCAAACTCAGAATGAGGGTTGACTCACACTTTTATGGACCCTTTATTGCCTCCTTATATCTGATAAGGTTAAATTAGCATCCTACAGCTTTGCTGCAGCAGAATTTTGCTTTCCATTCACTACCATGTGGGAACTGTCTCTGACTGTGCTCTAGCTATCAGTCATACTACCTTACTGATAAACAATAAAGAGGAGGTGGAAATATTTGCCATCACATTTGCTAGTTGCAGTATTTCAAGCTCTAAATTCCAATGAAACCTCTATTCCCAATGTCTTTTTGTCCAGGAAGTCCTGGAACTATAAAGTGAGCCCTTTAGGGGTGCATTTTTCAAATGCTATTACAGATTATTATTTTTTTAATGTACCATTTTTTAATCAGGGTGGGAAATCTGTCCCCAGTATCTTTTCCATACTTCCACAGCTTGCTGGATCTTTCAGCTTTGCGCCTTGGTTGATTCTCTTAACTTAAGAACAGATTTTAAATAGTAATTAATTAAGACTATATGCTGCATAACTAAAATTGTGACAACTGAATTAATCTCATTTTGGCAAGCATGGAAGAAGAATCATCTGTTTATTTTCTTGGAGAAATGGCTGAGATGCCATTTCTTGACAATGTAATTATGGACCTGCCAATTTTTAGCTATAGAGTTTTCTTAAAGAATCTTAAATGTAAGTTACATGCTTGTGAGAAGTTTAGGCTTTGAAAACATAGTTTTGTCTGAGCGTCATCTAGTGCTTTGATTCCAATTGTTCTTACATTTCATAATCAAAACCTCATTTTACATATGTCAGTATTAGCAGTGTTGTCTATTCTTGATTTATGTTATGCTTGTCTTAGGTATGCCTTTCGAGGATATTGTGTTAGATGTTAAATAAAATACTAAATATATATATATTAACTGTAAAAAGGGATCGTCACCTCATCACTCTGGAATTGGTCGGATGAATTGATTTCAGGAATGAAACGTACTAGATCTTGGTTATCTAGTTATTTATTACATTTTTTAATTCTCTGCTCTTGAAGTATTACAATAATTTATTAACTCTGCACAAAAAGTACACACACATCAGATATTACAGAACTTCTGTTGTTACCACTGTTGTTAGTTAGAGAAATCACTACATGGAGATGATGTTTATCTTTTGAATACACCTGAAGTAGAAAAGACCTAAGCTGTTATGTAAACTGAAGTAAAGTTCCTATTTAAACTCATTTCCGTCTGCTGCCCTTGAAAACACTATTACTGGATAACAGGCTTTGTCTGTGACTTTTTAACTTGAGCTGTGCATTAGACAAGAGAAGCAAAAAGCTGTCTTCAAAGATGGTGGACAGAAGTACTGTTCTGGTTTTGGGTACACTCTGATAGTTCTGATAGCTTTAAAAACAGAAAAGCAAGATTGCTGTGTTTGTGATATTTGACTGCAGACATGTTGAGGTGTCATGTTCAGCAGAAGCTACAGCTGTCAACACAAGTAGCAATACGTTAGCAATATGGAGGTGACGTGTGTGGAACATGGTGGTCAGATCTCTGTCTAAAGCAAGAAAACAATTTTATTGTAAAATCTAGACAAAAGGCTGCATTCAGGCTTAATTAGCACAGTTTTAGATGTCATTTATGGAAAAAGCCCTGTCAGTTTGTGCCACGAAGTGTTTGTTTCTTCAGAACCAGTATTTCCTCCTTCTTGGCCATGGTGGATTCGAAGCTGCAGGTACGGAGTGGTAGGTGTACTTCATCTTTCAGAATTTCTGGCTGTATTGAGTAACATCATATATTCGTGCTGTGGAATCTGCCAAAGCAACTCAATTTTCCTCAAGAAAAATCTTAGCAGTTTGATTAATTGCTTTTTCAGCTTCAACTTTATACTTGATGCAAAAAGAAAGCTTAGTTGGCTATGTGGGGTTTGTAGTAATAAAAGGATTAATGTAAACTTGCCACTGAAGTTAGTTGGTATGTCTTTAGAGATACACAGGGAACACATCTATTAAATCATAAGGACAATTTCAACTGCTCTTCTGCAAAGAACTTGAGCATAAATCAGAATCCCTCTGGAGGCTTCTCTAAAAAGTGATTCAGTAATTGCAGAAACTTGCTTTTTTTGATCTGGTTTTCACTTTTTTTGTTTCATTGGACTCCTTAGCCAGTCTGTAGTTTTCCCTGGCTCAGTATCAGAGCAGATTTATTTTGTTTATCTCAGAAAATGCAGGAGAACAGTGATAGCTGCACTTTTATAGTCGTTCTCTAGCTGTCTGTACGGACAGAAGTAGGTTGTTTCATCTTCAGCAGGCTTAGCAGTAGGGGTGCTTCTCTGAGTTTTACTGCAAAGTTACAGAAACTTTCCTCAGTTATTATCAGGAGGATGACTTGGCTTCCGTTTGTAAATTGGAATCAAGGTGACTAAATATGTTACCCATCCCAGGTAATAAACTGTGTCCCGTGCCCCCTAAGATAAAAGGAGCTTTTGAATCTTTTGTTGTTGTTGTTGTTCTAGCAGCTATTGCAGCAAGCACATTTCTTTCACCAGCCTTTTTGCCATCTCTGAAGGTTTTTTTTTTTATTATTATCATTTCTCTGTAACCAATACCAATCCTATTACTTAAACATTATTTTTATAAAGTGGCTGCATTAATAGCAATGTTGTGACCCATGTCAGTAGAATGGAGAAGTGCTATACAGTTAGTATTCTAACTTTATTGCTATGATCTGCACCTTCTAACTGAGTGATAAAAGTTCCTGGTGTAATTGCATTTCCATAATGCTGCTTCTGCAACATAGCAATAGCATAATAATGGAGTTTCTGTTGTAGTATTTGCATTATTAGAGGGAAAAACTTGTGTAAGAAGAAGGAAACAGTAGGAGAGAAACATTTGGAACATTTTTCATCTGACAGCTGTTGCTGCCCTGCTGCCTTTGCACCACTGCTGGTTCTGGTAATCACAACGTGCTCAAAGTTCCCATAGCCCTCCCTCATGGGGGTTTGTTGCTTGTTACTTGCTTTTTTTGTACCTGAACTGGGGCAGATGTGTAATTGAAGCATGAAGTCTTCTTTTGACCTCAAGTTCAACACACGTTAGGTTTCACATGTGTACAGTTATTGTCCTGCTTGGGGGACATGTGTTCAACCTGAAAAGCAAAATTTTATTGCTGTTTCTCTGAATGAGAGGAATTTGATTTTATTGACAAGTAAGTTACTGTTGGCATATATGTAAAAACAAGGAATGAAAAAGGAGATTGTGAATTTGAGGTTGTAAAATACTTGTAGCATCATAATCCCGAGTCAAGGATTTTTACTTAAAAACAAACGTGTTTGAGTAACTGTGGTTAAGAATTGGTGAAAAGGGAAGGACATGTAACTTCTTTATTCATCATGTCACTATTCTTGTACCCCTAAGTGGAGGAGATTTGGGGGTCATGATTTGTTAATTCTACCATCTTTTTCTGACCTGATAACTGGGATTGCAAACACTGCTGGGAAGATACCTGAAAACAATTGGTTCTGGCCTGTTTGGTAAGGTATCCCACATGGAAGTTCTGACACCCCTGAGTGAGTTATTTTTGTAAAGTGGCATCATGCAAACTAGATCTGGGCAGAGGTAGTTCAGGCACAAATCCCTTGCACTATCGTAAATGGCCATAAAAGCTATGATGTATGCTCAGAGGCAGGTTAATGTAGCACTGGTGAAAATAGAAGCCATTACTACTGGACAACTCCAGTTATCACACAGAAGATAAATGGTGCTGTTACAACAGATGTACTGACAAAAAAAAACCTGCTGGATGGGGAGGAGAAGAGCAGAGCACAGTACAGCTACCTACAAGCAATTACCCATTACCTGAAGTAATGTTTATTTTTAATTTAAATCTGACATCGATACTATTTCCTACACGTACTGCTAGATGAAGTGACATAATCCAATCTAGGGGAAGTTTTGTATTTTATTCTACTTGCATTTAGAAACTACCCAATTTTTGCCACTTCAGATTCATGTCTATTATTTCACTGTGTTACAGGCACTGCACAGAGAGGGGATGAAGCTTACACCTCCTCGTAATCTTATGAGGGAAATCCAGTTGTGTTAGTAAATGATGACAGAATGGGTGAAGGACAGCAACAGAGCCTTTGTGTCCCTGACAGACTTTGAGAGCAGACCTTTCTACAGCACATAGAAAAAACTGCTTCTAAAACAGAGGTGTTTTTCAGTCTCTGGTAGCCAATAGTGTTCGTTTTCATAGTTGCTGCCAAGGGCTCAGGCACACTACCTAACATAAACCTCAGTGAAAGAAGTTGAAGCTTGCCAGTTTGACCTCATAACCCAGTGAGCCCACCCCAGCTGCAGGGATGGTTCTAGCTGAAATGGGAAGCTGTCACACTTCTCAGCCACGTTCAGTCTTCTGTAGCATCCTTAAACACAGGTACATTAATCACCAAACTACCAATGAAATACTTCACATCTGAGAGAGCTGAGCAAACAGCTACAGAAAAGAGTGCAGATCATTCTGATTTTGGATCATTCCTGAAGATACCTAGTAAAGACAGTTTCCTGCAGGGAGTAAACTTGCCAATGATTTGAGCTTTCACATTCACTGGAGCTAGTTGCTCCCTGTAAAAGTCTGTTTTCCTGTTAAAGTTGGTTCAGACTCAGAGATACACAGATGTGTGGTGAACTGCAGTGCCTGCTGCTGAGCAGTGTTACAGGTCAGTGTAGGGATAGCTGCAAGAAGATGAAGTTGCAAATTTCAGACAAGCTGCCAGCTATTGCTGTCCAGAAGACTTGAGAGCAACCTCTAAATGGGTTCTCTCTATACAATGCCAGTGACTAATTGTGAGAATTGACTTGAAAGTCATACACACAGTAAAAGGCACTGCTATATGACTGATCAAAAATGAGAACACTCTTTGTTATATAAAGTGATCTTTTTTGTGTGTGTAAAACTTCAGTAGGACTTTATGCTTTCCACTTAACAGGTGCACAGAAGAGGCTAACTGAAGGCTAGTGTTGCTGTCCTAGCATTTTACTCAGAAAACTATTTCACATGCACATTGCCTACATTTCCTGACAGAGCACTTTGCTCTTACCTGGGCTACCCCTGGGTTAACAAGATAAGCCACTGCCCTTAGTTCTGGACTCATCTGCAGCCACCATCACCAAGGCACTAATTAATGCCAATTGGCCTGTGTGAAGCCAGACAGTTGCATATGCAGCCATCATATAATAATGAGTTCTAGCCACTGCCAGCCCAGGCTGAAGCTGAACTGGTGACCTGACAATAAGAAGGCTCTGTAGCTTGATATCCATTCTGAAATCATTCAGAGCTTTGATAACTCTTGCTTTTTTTTTTTTTTTTTTTGGCAGCTGTGTGGTAGTTCTTCCTCAGAGCTGCTGTGTCAGTCATTTAACCTTGAATATACATTAAGCCTCGTGGGTAGTCCATTATGTACAGGATTTGGAATTCAGAATTGGACTGAATCAGATCTGGTGCTCTCAGAATGTTTTCCCTGACTGCTCAGCAGCTCTCCTCCTTGCCTCAGCCATTTCCCTTTTTAGAGACTCCTGATAATGGGCCTTGGCTTGGTATCTCTTTTAATCTCTTCTCCTTTTGTGTTTTTCCTGTCAGACACGCAGTGTGTGATGTATCCATATCTTTCAGGCTTTGAACAGTTGTGAACAGTGTGCCATTCTTGCAGTTTCATTCCTTTTATTTAGGGTGGGAAAAATAAACTGATGCAATAAGCTTATTGAAAAATTCGCACTTTAGACACGACTGTTTGCTTGACATTGTGCCCATGGACTTTTTTGCTGAAGGATCTGTGCAGTAATAAACTTATTTGACTTCATGGACGCTTCATTCTTGGCATTAAAAGTTATGTGTATTGTAGCAAGATTTGGACCATTCTGGTGCTTCCGTTGCCTCAGAAACTGCATGAAGCAACCCTTAATAAGTTGACAAATACGGGAGGCTTGGGAGGAGGAGGGTTTGACTAAACCAAATCAAGTGTTCTTGGAGCCTTTATCAAACGCTCATATTTCATGTATTGACACTAAAGATAGGACCTCTTGGAAATCGGGGTAGCAATGCACTCTGCTTTTTCATATGGACATCTAATTGTTAGTGTTGGGGAATTCTTCAGTCTCACTATGTCATCTTGTAAGAAGAGGAGAAACAAAAAGAGAAATGCTGAACGTAAGTTTAATTAGTTATTTTAAGAAATGACCTCTGGCCTCCATTTGCCACTCATTGGTAGTTGGCTCAACGAAGTGGAAGGGGATAGAATGAAATACAATGTCACAGAATGGTTGGGACTGACTTCAGGCTCAATGTTCAGCTTTGAAAAATGACGCTCTTTTTCAGAGTGCTAAGATATTTAAAGCCCAGATGATCTTCTCCATTCTTCTTGGGTGTGTGTATTAACTCTTTACACTCTTTGCTCGTGTAAGGAAATTGACTCAAACTGTTGCTTTTTTTCTTTGTTTAATTATTTTGTAACCATTGTTAACTAACAGTTTTTACTATCTTTGAGGACTAACACTGACACAAGCTGTGTTTTTTCTAGAATTTCTTAGGGATATAAAGTGATTTAAGCTAGCAGATAATTTGAATGGATTTCTTGATTAAAACTGTCAATATTTCTCAATGGAAAAAAGCACCAGTTCACTGTTGCCAACAGCAGGTGGTAGCATTAATGCGTAAGTTACCTACTTGCACTGCAGTGTGAAAACAGCCTTCTGAACATTATTCTTACGTGTTCTGAAGCTTTTGGAAGTTTTTAAAAGTTCTCTTAGACAAAAAATAATGGCTCTTCATGAGTGTGTTTTCAGCATGAGAACCAACTGTCCTTTAACTGAAAGAGACAATATGGGATATGCCCTCTTTGCTGAAGATGACAGGCCAGGATTTGTTTTCTGTTTGTAAGCAAATAGTTGGAGAAGGAGTTTTCACTGTGTAGCAAGGAGTCTTGATGAGCCTCCTTTCTTCAGTGCAGGCAATGCAGTCACAAAATGCAGTCACAGAACCAGGGAACTTTGGCTTCAACAGCTTGGACAAAGGAAATGAATATGTCTCAGAGCATTGAGTTTGTGTAGTTTCTTCTTGACCAACCAGAGACGGAGCCACTACTAGAAGCAAACTGAACAGGGTCTTTGCCCAGGGTCAGTTGCCCATCACATCAGTCCTTCTTGATATCTGCTGAGGCCACGGTAAGCAGCCCTGTGCTGCCAGCCAATCTCATGTCACAGAGGACACAGTGTGCAGGTGATGATCCTACTGTTTAGTCCAGGTGGCCTGTGCCTGGTTCCCTCCTTGCCCCTGCTGTGTGTGGTGCTTTGAAGCTTCGGCAGATGGCCATGCACACTGTGCTCAGTTGTACACAGTCTGCCTTAGCCCTCTGACATCTTCCTTGTCTGGGATCACCTGCTAGCTGTTCCCTGCTGTCCTGTATTAAGTGCTTATACCCTTGCTGATTGTGAGGTAGAATTTGTTTATTTTGATGGAAAGCAGTAACAGTGACCTCAGCAGCATTAGGGAAAATCAGTTCCCCAGGGCATGGTGCATGGAGACAGTCAGATGTGCTGGTATCACTGGCGCAAAAGCAGATGTGAGATCCCTGTAACAGCCAGGGATTAGTGCAAGCTTGATTAAGTTAAAGCACATACGCAGAGTTAGTGGCTGTTGGAGAAGAAAGCAAAAGCTTTATGGAACATTAGATTGAGTTTTCAGCAGCTCTCTGTGCCGTGTGAAGTTGGAAAGGAACATACAAAATCTTGTTGTGGGGAGTGTGTCTGACTGCAAACTTAACTAAAAATCACAATATAATTTTTTCCTCAGGCCTGACAGACAATGACAGTTCAGGACATTTTTCTGTAGAATAGCCTAAAGGAGGATATGCCATCTAGTGGAAGCTAAAGCCACCTCCATGGCTCTTTCTCCTTGCTTCCCCTTACAAGCTCCACATAAAACTCTGTTTACTTTCCAGCGGAAGTTTGACAGGGCTTTCTGTTAAAGAGATTTTCCATGGAGCAGCTTTGTTCATGTTGTAAAAACATGTGATCAAATACAATAGTTTTGCCTACACTTGCACTGGAAAAATGCTGATACAGTAACTTGAGCTGCTTTTGGAAACTTTTATATTTGAAGTAAAACTGTGGCACAGTGTACTTGGTGGTTTTATTTCTCCTTTTAGGTAAGATAATGTGCTGTTAAGTATTGATTTATTAATGACTTACTTAGTAGAAAAACAATGTGGGTTAAGTTCTGAAAAGAGAAGAATTGCATCAAATGAACCTTTCTACATCTTTTTCAAATGCAGATGACGTATTTTCTGTTTTCTTTCTGTATAATAAAACAACTTTTACATTATTTCTTAGGAGCACCCCTTACTTGGACAGCCATTTTTTGTTCTACACCCCTGCCGGACTAATGAGTTCATGTGCTCTATACTAGCTGGTTCACAAAAAGACAACAGGTGAGAAAACACCGCTGTGCTTCGCAAGGTGTATATACTGTAGATAAAGTAAGTCAGCCAGGAAATGGACGTGGGCAGAACTTCCTTAGTCCAAATGGAAGGGGATTCCATATGGTCACTTCACTGCAGAAAATTATAACACACTTGATACAGCTCAAGTGAAGGAGTAGCCCCATTTTAAAATACCTTATCGCTATCAACTATGTCAGTAATCCAGGAAAAACTGAGTAAGATCTTTATGGATTCTTCATGTCTTTTTTTCTAGACACAGAAATTACATTGTATTGTGGCTAAGTACAGTAGGCCCAGTTGTGGGTCTAACTCTACCCTTGAGTTACGCAAAGCTAGAACCTGAAGAGAATACAAATGCTGAAATTGATTGAAATTTTATTGAAAGGTAAGAGAAAGTTACATCCCCTCCATCACCTTTCTCACATCATCCTCCAAAATTATAAAAAAATTAGATAACTGACAAAAGCATTATCTTTGCCTTTGGAGCTCTTTGTTCAGTTCATTTAGGACTCAGATTTTGGTATTTTGCTTACACAACTGCCGTATTACATTTCATGTTTTGCAGTGGAAATTTGCACTGAGAGATATCAGTTTGGCACATTGCTGTGACATTTCCTAACTGTCAGAAGGTTCCTGAGAGGGTTGTATCTTTCAGGTGTATAAGTGCATTTTGTGGCAGACCTTCCAGCTCATGGTTGATGGTGCCATCTGTCAAAACTCTGCTGCCCTAATTTGAATTTCATCCTTTCTCTTTTTCCTGTTTGATGTCTCCACTTCAGACCCCTGAGCTTGAAGACAGGTGATACAGCTATGTAGTAAAGCTACTGCAGACTTTTCTAGAGAAGAAACAAACACAGACTGAAGGAATTCTATGTGGTTGGTAAGCAGTACAACACTGGAAGATGACTGTTCATGGCTCTTCGTTTGGCAAGCACTTGCCTAGTCACAGCTGAAGCCTTAAGAATTGGCTGCAGTTGTGATGGCAACTCCCAAACACCACCAATACTTGTTCTCCCTTGTGACAGCATTGACCCTCTGAAGTCGCTCATTTTCCTCCTCTGCTTTACCATGGTTGTGGCCTTAATAGGGCTTCACACAAATGCACAAACCTGCGGTTCTTGGATACAGAGTTGAAATGCTGTGTTTGAGTCTACCTGCTTTCACATTTCTAGTGCACAGTGTGTGAGAATATGTACAGAAAGGAATTGCAGAATGTGGTTTAAGATGGTAGCAATCAATGTATGGGACTACACTGCCTAGGGACCACCTTCTCCAACATAGCCTGATACATTGTCCCTCATATTCCACATTACACATGTAAAATATCCAAATCCCAGGGCTGGATAAAACTTTTCTAAGAAGATATTCTGTATGTCATGCTTAGGAAAGCAAACTGGATCAGGATTCTGTGAACAGAGAGTGTTTATATTGTTACTAAGCAGGTATGGTTCTAGAATTCAAGGTGCCTAATGCTATCCTGTGAGAACATCAGGCTTTTACCTGCCTCAGTGCCTCTGAAAGAAGCTTTGCCATACCCTAAGGGAGTAACTGTTGTAGTCAATTAGTATTTATCATTGTACTAGTAGTTGTTTACGTTTAGTCCCTATCCTGCAGTCTTTGCACAAGCATCCCCTGACAGCTGTTGAAGTTTGAGCAAGTAGGAATCACATAGTAGCGCAGTCAGTGAGAAACAGACGTAACTTCTGTACAAGCCATCTTGGATTCCTTCCCAATCACATTTATGTGTAATATAAAACAGACCACTAGTCCTAAGCAGGATGGAATTGAAAATTTTACTTTTTATGTTCAGCAGTATCTAACGTATGCCACATCAGAGCTGAAAATGTAAGATACAGCAGTTCTCAAATTGTTTTTTTTTTTCTTGATATTGTGATTGGTTGCATATTTTAAACTTGCATCGTATGTTTGAAATAAGACCTTTGAAATTTCATTGGTGCAGTATTGTTTTGCAAACCCTTTGAATTTAATAATAAAACCACCTCATTTATCCTACTCTGGGTCATACCAGAAAATATGGACTTCCATTCATGTACCATGGTGGCACCTACATTATCATTCTTAGCACTTTCGGTAATGTGTGCTTAATGGTTACATCCATAGCCCATTTTGAAACTTAAGATTTGTACGGGAAGAAAAACAAAAAGCAGATAACAGCAGTTGTAAAAGCTGTTAAACGTTCATCCCTACTCTGTCATCTTCATCTGCAGTGCAATAGAACAAAAGGATGAAAGCAGTCAGCTGCTCTCAGCTGCTCCACATTGCTGGCTAGCTCTGCTGCCTCTGTCCAGCACAGTGGTACACCCGCTCTATGCAGGCAAGCCCTTTGGACCTTTGTTCCCAGGATAACTGCGAATTAGCCTTGGGTACTGTTATTTCCATGAACGTCTGAATTAGCTCCTGCCGTCCTTCGGATCAGTGAAGTGGAAAGGACTGATGGAATTTTTCATATCAACCATAAACACTGAATGCTGCATCAGTGTACCTGAGGATCACTTGCACTCATTTTCATATATCGTCACAGATGTTACCTGGTACACTGCTGATGATAAATCACCGGGAAGAAATTCCACTTTTAAGGAATATGAAGAAAAGATGTAATCCCGAATACAGAGTGGTATTGAAACAATTCACAGATGTCATTTTAGTATTAATGTTTCCAAATAGCAGACAAGAGCTGTTACTTGATAAAGGAAATGGGAAGAGCCTTGAACACCCTTGAATATTGTTTTCAGTAGTAACTGCTAGACCTTAAGAAGATTCAACTGCCAAGTCGCTGCTTTGCAGAGTTTATAAGCATAGTTTCATAGACAGTTTTTTGAGATCCCCTCTTGCTGTTTCTGCCTCAAAAGCAGAAACTGTGGTACAGTACTACTATTTGAAACAGGCTTTGAGCAGTTTGGTTCCTTCATTATCATTGCCAAGACTGATTATTAGAAGTATGTTAAGTATTATCTGTGAGATGCTGTTCATTGGACAGTGTAACTAAATAGAGTATAATTATAGACAAGGAGAAATAAATAAGAAATCTCTGGGAAAGTATACCCTGATCACCTTTCCCACTCCATCAGCCTTCCATTGCACCTTAATATTCTTCCATTCAGTAATTGCAATAAAAAATGAATATGTGCTCTTTGACATCTTTATCAGTGACGTAAAAAGTGGGATTGAGTGCACCCTCAGCAAGCTTGCAGGTCACACCAAGCTGAGTGGCACAGTTGATATGATGGAAGGGATGCTGTCCAAAGGGACTTTATCAGGCTTGAAAAAGTGAGCCCATGGAAACATAATGAGGCTCCAAAAGTTGTACTTCAGTCATGGTGATCTCGAATATGTGTACAGTATGGGAGAAGAACTTGAAAGCAGTCTTGCAGGGAAGGACTTGAGGGTTCTGGTGGACAAAAAGCAGGACATTAACCAGCAATGTGTGCTTGCAGCCCAGAAGGCCAACTGTGTCCTGGGCTGTATCAACAGGGGGGTAGCCAGAAGAGGGGAGAGGCATTGTCCCTCTCTACTGCCATCTTGAGGTCCCATCTGCAGAACTACATCCAGACCTGGGGCACCCTGCGCAAGAAAGATGCTGAGCTTCTGGAGCAAGTCCAGAGGAGGGCCATGAAGATGACCAGAGTGCTGGAGCATCTCTCCCGGTAAGGAGGTCTAAGGGAGCTGAGCTTGTTCAACCTGGAGAAGAGAAGGCTCTGTGGAGACCTCGTTGTGGCCTTCCAGTATTTGAAGGGAGCTTATGATCATGAGGGAGATGGATTTCTTACATTGTTTGATAGTGATAGGATGAGAGCGAATGGCTTTAAACTAAAAGATAGGAGATTTGGGTTAGATGTCAGGAAGAAATTCCTTATGCAGAGGTGGTGAGACCCTGGCATGGGCTGCCCAGAGAAGCTGTGGGTGCCCCATCCCCGGAGGCTCTCAAGGCCAGGTTGGATGGGGCCCTGAGCAGCGTTACCTGTTGGGTGGCAACCTGCCCATGGGAGGGGGTTGGAACTGGGTGGGCTTTAATGTCCCTTCCAAACCAAACCATTCCAAGATATGATGTATTTTCTTTGACATGAAGGAATTCTCATCAGCCTTTGCTTTCTGCATTAATTTATAACTTGTAAACAAAACTAAAGATTATTTGGACACAGCATTGCAATTGTACTACACTGAAAATTTGCCCTGTCAGAGAAACTCCAGGCACTTGCTAATGGATGGCTTCACTCAGCAGGGTACTGCTTTGTCAGTGTCCTGACAGTCACACTCCAGCTTCTAGACATCCTCTGCTGGTAATCACTCTACCTCCTCCATATCTTATAACCACACATTCACTTAGCTGCAAAGTCATACTTCTTCCCAGTTTCTGAAGCAGTCTCTCTCTTCCTTCCTGCTGATAAAACCTCTCCAAATTCCTTTGCAGTGCCTTGACCCTGTTTCCACCTAGTTGGACGCAATGATGATAATAGACAGCATGAAGTGGATAAGCAAACTGACGGTTCTCTGCCTTGCTACAGTTCTTAACCTTTTAGCGCCATAAACAACTAAGAAACAGAGCAGTATTATCATCAGAGTCAGCATTTCCTTGAAATTTGCCCAGAATACCATCAAACGAAAGTTAAGTTAGTACAAATGCTCTAAGCTTAGATTGAGAGACAAATACAGAGTAACCTAAATATTTGGGATTAAGGTGAGCTGTCATCGTGTTTAACAATCTACTTTCTAATGGCTTGAGTGGAGGTAGGTAACTAACTCCCCATTTGCATCTGTGCCTTAATAACTTACAGGATGTTCTACAGAGATTGCGTATGTATAGAAATCCTGTTTTATTTCAAAATCAAGTTAACTTCTACAGTATTTGCTAGTTTCATTTAGCAAATCTGTTGAAGGCTCTTAGATCTGAATTTGGGTTTTGATTTCTCAGTCGTTCATCCTTGCTAATCTGAGAAGACTTGTTGAGGACCATGGCTTCTGGGGACTTCTTTTAAGGGAACCAATTCATACCTGCCCTTAGTTACAAGAATCAGCAAGAAAAATGAATTCTGTGTGTTCAACTAAGCCAAAAATATGCTTTGCTTTGGAATGCAGTTCCAACCTACATAATTCCTCATTTGTGTCAGAATGATCAGGTTAGAATTTATCCTCCATCTGGTCAGCCAGAAGGTTTGTTGTTGTTTGGTTTTGGTTACTAAAAGAAACACTTATTGGGTCAAATCACATGCTTGTTTTCACAACAGTCAGTGTTGTGCTAGTTAATTAGAGCGGAATATGGTGAAGTAATCAATATCAATTCTTGTTGCAGCTCCATGAATTTCAGCAGAATTTCTTCAGTGTCTTCAGTTCACCCCCCCCCCCCCCCCCCCCCCCCCCCCCCCCTTTTTTTTTCCTCCATTTGCTATGACTACCATTTAATGAGTTTGTTTGGACATCTGTATTTATACTGCATAGAATTCCAGCTCCAGCACAAAGGAAAACAATTGCTCTTTCTCCTGAGCTGTGAATTACAATTGTTTCCAAAATACTCTTTTCTAGAGAATATAGCATGTGATATCAGTGTTTTTTGTTTTTTTGTTTTTAATCACATGTAGGCTTTTAAAAGTGTTCCATAGAGTTTATAAGATTTCTTAGCAATGAATTTGTACCACCCAGAATAAAAAGTGTATGCATAAAGTTCATAGCTGCAAAGCTGCCCTGTTGAGTAGCTGCAGCGTTAATTCATAAGTTAGAAAGCCAGGCTAATTACAGAGGAGAGCCGTGCTAGGAGAGTAGCCCTGAAGAGTGTAGCTTTGGGCTGAGTACTCAGGAAGAGCTAGGAAGGTGTTGCAGCAATTACCTTCGTGTCTTGAAGTGCCTGAAAAAAACCCAGCAAACTCACTTACCGGTGGAGAGCTGCTTGTAACCGTCACCTACTGAAGATGAATTTCAGCTTCAAGTGAGAAAAGAGTTAACTGCTGTGTTTGGAAAGAGTGATCTTATAGAGTCTCACCTTGAACACCTTTTTTTTCCTCCAGCCTGCTAGAAAACAGCATGTTTTCCTGCAGTGTTATTTTTAATATTGTCGTTAGTGCAGCACACTGGAGGAAGTCGTGCTGTCTGAAAAGGTCAGGCCATGTCTTTCCCCATGGCTCTGTCAGGCTCAGGAGCCATGCGTGATGAGCCAGCAGCAGAGGTCAGATGGAGGAAGATAGATAGTATTCAGGTGCCTCATTTCCCAACTTTTGGTGCTGCATGGGATTAGGCTATAGAGAGAGAAGGATCCCAGTAAGCAGTCATCTGCATCACCAGAGGAATCTCAGTGTTGGGTTTGGAATCTATCTCTTGGAATCCATCACCTTAAAATGCAGAGGCACGACTTGATGATTTTTGCCTCTGCAAAAAGTGTTGCAGTTGATGCCACTTCACTTCAGGGGCAGGTAGAGCCCACAGCTCCAGGCTGAGCAGAGGTGGAAAAAGATCTGGTAGCCTGTAGGAACTAACTAAGCCTTCTTTTCTTTGCACCTGATCCATGTTAAAGTCATGAATCTTGGTAAATTCCATTCAGGCCTAACTAGGCCAAACAGTGATTCTCCAGGGTCTGTAAGGTTCAGTCTCCTGCGTCCAGCAGTCAGGTATGATTGGCTTCATATGGTTAGCTAACTGCCTCAAGATTTACGTGTCTTCTGTATTTATTGCACAAGTTCACCTCTGATTTCTCTTTTGGAGGATTTGGTTGCACAACACATAGTTCTGACATGTCTTAATTAGGCTTAGAACCACTTTACTAGTGACTATGATAACGTCTGGCTTGGCTCGTCTTCCTCTGAATTCTTTTGTGCAGCATCCAAATAACAGAAGTTATTCTTGAGCACTGACAGGTTCCATAGACAGACATCCTAAAAGCATCCTGGTGCCCAAATTCTGACCAGACATGCTAAACATGTTTATAAAACCAGTGGCAAAATGCAACTCAAAATGTGCAACTTGCTTTAATAACTTAGTGCTTTGCTTCTGCTCCCAGTTCTGTGTGTTTGCTTACTTCTTGCAACTAATATTACATAACATTATCTTTGCAAGAAGTTTTTTTGTTTGTTTGTTTGTTTGTTTTTAAGATCTAATTTATCCAGGCCTGTAAAACATCCACATGCCCAGTGGAGTAGTAATCTTCTGTATTCTTCTATTCCGTTTTGTTGATCTAATAAGATGTGCGATGAATTCACACCGTAAGCTCTGGTGTTTCTGTATGGCATCTATCCCCCAAATGGGTACATAAAGACAATAAGGCAGTAAGTCCCCCATTTTTAATGGGAACTCACCAAATCAGTTCAAAGCTAACTTTCCCATTTTGAAGATTTCCTCTGTCGGAGTGTGCATGATCAACCATTGGGTTTACACCTTTTGTGCTCCAGCTTCTCCCCTCATCATACTTACAGCAACATCTAGTGGTGAGATTACCTCACGACGGTGCCCTACTTTCAGAAACAGCTCCATTTACCTCCACTAAACCCTCATCTCCTCTATTGTCAGATTGTCTTCAGAACTTGAAAAGAATATGAACCACAACTTCTTTAACAGAACTCTTTGATGGCTGCAGTATAATCCTTTTTTTTTTTTTTTTTTTTTTAACTGAAAACCTTTCTGATATGTTTTGCTAAGCAAGAAAAGCAAAGCACAGTAGGAACGATAAGACTCAGTTTGCTGGTGATAAACTTGGGTGAAATAGTGTAACACCAGCAGTGGTGCAGGATAACATTATTTGTGTACACGAGACTGATTTATTGATTAAACTGGTTGACAGGGACCTGCCTCTTCCACAGAACTGCTGTCAGGTCTGCAAGCTGTGAATCACAGCCTTGAGTGCAGTGGCTGGTCTGCTAATGTAGCAGCTTCTGATCTTACTGTAATCAAGGATCACCTGAAAAAAAAAAAACAACAAACAAACACATTTTAGCTGGTCCGTTTGCATGTAATTGTTCATGATTTCTCTCACCTGTTTACCTGTGCTTGGTTTGATTCATATCATGGATGATTACAGCTGTGCTACTGGCAACCAATTCTATCAGATCAAGATGTCACCATATTCATTTCTGTTCCAAGATTAAGGCTAGATTTCAGAGATTTCACAGTAGGATATGTATGCATTTCTACTGTGTACAGCCTCTGATTATCACATCTGTGTCTCACAGAAGCAATACATAGCAGACACGTTGTAGTGACATATCTGGGATTTCTGGGCTTACAGTACCATAGGAGAAGTTACTGTGCATACACAGTAGATGTGATTCAGTGCATAATATACATAATATAATATACATTATATATAAGATACTGTGCATAAATCAGTAGATGTGAGGCTGTAAGAAATATTGGGCAGATGCAGAATATCCTCAAAGTCCGTCCACATTAAAATTTTGGGTGAAAAGAGAATGCATGCAGAAAACACATATTGCAGGAAAGAACAAAAATGCCAGCAGTTAACCCTCCCCTATCCAAGATGGGAGGAAGGCTACCAAACTACCTATCTCAGTAAAAATGTGGTGGCAGTGGGTACTGAAGCTGTGGGGACAGCTGATGGCATTGGGGTCCTTACAGAGTCTTCATGGAATCATAGAATGGCCTGGGTTGAAAAAGACTACAATGATCACGCAGTTTCAACCCCCCTGCTATGTGGAGGGTTGCCAGCCACCAGAGCAGGCTGCCCAGAGCCACATCCAGCCTGGCCTTGAATGCCTCCAGGGATGGGGCATCCACAACCTCCTTGGGCAACCTGTTCCAGTGCGTCACCACCCTCTGTGTGAAAAACTTCCTCCTAATATCTAACCTAAAACTCTCCCGTCTCAGTTTAAAACCATTCCCCCTTATCCTGTCACTATCCACCCTCGTAAACAGCCATTCCCCTTCCTGTTTATGTGCTCCTTCCAAGTACTGGAAAGCTGCACTGAGGTTTCCCTGAAGCCTTCTCTTCTCTAAGCTAAACAAGGACAGTTCCCTCAACCTTTCCTCATAGGAGAGGTGCTCCAGCCCTCTGATCATCTTAGTGGTCTTCCTCTGGACCCGCTCCAAGAGCTCCACGTCCTTCCTGTACTGGGGGCTCCAGGCCTGGATGCAGTACTCCAGATGGGGCCTCACAAGAGCTGAGTAGAGGGGGACAATCACCTCCCTCTCCCTGCTGGTCACCCCTTCTTTAATGCAGCCCAGAACACAGTTGGCCTTCCGGGCTGCAGGTGCACACTGCTGGCTCACGTCCAGCTTCTCATCCACCAGGACCCCCAAGTCCTTCTCTGCAGGGCTGCTCTCAAGGAGATCTTCCCCTAGTTTGTATAAATACCTGGGATTGCCCCGACCCAAGTACAGCACCCTGCACTTGGCCTTACTGAACCTCATTAGGTTTTCATGGGTCTTCACCGAGTGGTTGGCTGGAGTACATTACTGGTACTGTGCATCTACACTGCTTCTACAGTATGTCTGGTGGAGCTCCTAAAAAACTCTTCCCTCTTCTCTATCTTGTTCTGTTGCATCTTCCTCACTCATCATGGCCCTGGTCTTCTCAGCCTCATTTTTCTCTGCACCAAAGACCACTGTGCCTCTGAAGCCAAGGTCTGAAAATCTGAGTCATGTTGCAACCGAGGGAGTCCTAATTCTGGAATCACAGACAGCAACTTTCCCAAAGTTGGGAAGGGGATGCAAATAAGCAGGTTTTCACTAAGACAGCAGTTACAACACTAGCAAGGCTACGGAAAAACAAAGTTCAGCACTGCTTCTGTGCCTGATCTGAGCAAAGGTTTGAATCAACATCTCACGAATAACTAGACAACTAAGCTGCAAAACAATCAGTGGCAGAGATTTTCACCCTGGTCTTAAATTTTATCCCTCTTCCATATAAATTTGTGAATGCTAATTGAAGCAGAGCCTTGTGGATGAACACACAGATGAACCGTGATGTTAACGAGGGAATTGTTTACACTCATAACTTCAGCTTAATAGATATTTTTAGTTTTTGCTGCATAAGATAGCCCAAGCACGAAACTAAGAACCCAGTGCTCCACCATAAGCTCTACATAAAATGTAATCTCAAAGGGCCGGACTTGTGCAGATATTGACAGCATGGAAGATTTGGCAGTGGTTTCAAGGCTAACATGGAGGAACATTTTGACCTCTTTATTTATTGTCTGTAATTCTATGTTATGTTCACATCCAATTTTTAACGTGATATTGAAAAACTGGACAATGCAGAGAAGAATGATTGAAAATACTAAGTGATAAAAGCTTCAGTTTTTCAGTATTTTGACAGTGGTGTAGAGACCTCTGGGAAGCCAAACCAACCAACCCAAAATCACAAAACAAACAAAAAATCCCAACTCTTTAGAAGTTTGTTTTAATGTGGCAGAGGAAAGCAAAAAGTATTATTCAAAGATATATTGAAGTCAGTATGACAATAGTTAGATAACAACTGGAATGCAGTAAATGGAATTAGTATCTTCAAATCAGCAAGACTCAAGTCAAACTCTTTAACACAACATGGAACATGAAAGCAGCTGAGTGAAGTTTTGGGGGCTGAGGAGTACAGAAATGAAATTAGGTAAATGCCTTAATAATCCCTTCAGGACCTAAGTGATAAATCGAGTGTCAGGTGCCACTGCCTGCCTTCACACTGAAAACTGGAATCACTGTCATTATTTGGATACTATGAATGAATATGTAGGCTGCTTGGCAAGTACTGCCTCCTGTTTATTTCCATGGAAACTACAACCATTACAAAGAGTACAATACCGCCATTTGATAGAGTAAATTCCCAGCTACAAAACTCGCTTTTTCAACGCAACCACCACCATCAGCTATGCAATTTCACCACTGATGAAAAAGCCTGCATGCCGTGCACAAGTACGGGTGTAGGTGACCCACTGTCACCAGTGCTGAAATGCACCACCCATCCTCACTGTGCTCACATCCACTGGCTGATCTCCATAAGCATTCAGCAAGCATCAGTGAACGTCAGCGAGTGCCATTTTTTCTGCACAGAAGAATGCACTGACACACCTTTGCTTCATCTGCACTTCCATGTCAGATACCATTTTGTCAGACTGCCCCTCTGCTGCCATCTGTTGCATGGCAACAGAATACTGGCTGTAAGGTTCAGCCTCTCCTGCCGTACCACAGACATCCACCTCTGACACTATGGACCAACATCACAAAGGAGGAGGCATTACTTCTAGTGTATTTTCCAAAATACTCCAAAGAAATGAATCTTTCGTTGTAGAGGACAGAGAACAAGGAAACAATTTTGCTGCATAAAGCAGTGAACTTCTTACTCCCTGACCCTTTCCACCATAAAGGCCACACCTAATGATTGACAGTGGCTTTATCATACAGCCCCATTAGAATCATTGTAGGTTTGACACCAAATAAACAGCTCACTACAAGAAGCCACTGCCCGGACTCAGGCGTGGAGCTTGAAAACTGAGCTCCAGCACCATCAGAAATTGTAGGTGCTTCAGATACTGTGTTCACTGGGCACACAGGGCTCGTCAGTTCTGTACTAGACCATTCATATGCTGGCATCACGCACCAGTCTCCTTTTCTATGCTCTTACAGCACTCCACCCCTTGAAGACAGCCAGGCTACAGAGCAAAGATTAGAGACCTTTTTTCTGTAACACAGCCTGCTTCCTTACTGGTCTCCAGATAGCTGTTGTTAGCATCATACTTAGACCTGAGGTTCATGTGGCAGCATGACTATTCAGCAACTTTGTTTGATGGGACCATCTCTGCAACAGCTTTCAGAAATGGCTTACAAAGGGACAGAGACCTTAGAAGCATCCATTGGTCCATCCTGACAGCAGAAGCCTTCATGAAGTCTCTGACAGCTAGAGGCAGACCCAAAAGTACTAAACATGATTTCAAACTATGAAGTAAATCTCTGAATTTCCAGGCAAACAGCTGCTCTGGAATAAACTTGGGAACTTTTGAGCTAACATGCTGGTTATAAAGGTGCCCCCAGTACAAGGAAGACAGAGAGCTATTGGAGAGGGTCCAGAGGAGGGCCACAAAGATGATCAGGGGGCTGGAGCACCTCCCCTATGAAGACGGGCTGAGGGAGCTGTGCTTATTCAGCCTGGAGAAGGCTGCGGGGTGACCTCATTACAGCCTTTCAGAACCTCAAGGGAGCCTATAAACAGGAAGGGAGTAAACTCTTTGAAAGGGTAGATAACAGCAGGACAAGGGGGAACGGTTTTAAGTTGAAAGAGGGAAGATTTATATTGGATGTTAGGGGGAAGTTCTTTACCAGGAGAGTGGTGAGGTGCTGGAATGGGCTGCCCAGAGAGGTTGTGGATGCCCCGTCCCTGGAGGTGTTCAAGGCCAGGTTGGATGGGGCCCTGGGCAACCTGGTCTAGTAAATGGGGAGATTGGTGGCCCTGCCCAGGAGGGGGGTTGGAGATTCATGATCCTTGAGGTCCCTTCCAACCCAGGCCGTTCTGTGATTCTGTGATGCTCGGCTTTCTTCTTTCATTCAACAGCAAAGCACGTGCTACTTAAGGAAAAACCTATTGCAACAAAAGGGCAGTGTACCCTACCTCTATGAGACCCACTGCTTGCAAATAATATGTTCTAAATCTTAAATAATGAGATAGAAACTCTTCCAATCAAAAATTTTATTGATATTCTTGGCAAGTTAATAGAAATTTATGATCTTGGTCTCTCTTTCTTGCCCTTGTACAAGGCCAACAGAGAAACATTGGCTACTTTGACAACCTTGAAGCGAACTCCAGGAATGTCACCAACGGCGTGACCCTTCCGACCAAAACCAGCAACCAGCACTTCATCGTTTTCCTGCAATGAAAAAAATCACACAGTTACGAAGCTATAAACAACAAGCATGTCCATACTTCTGCAATGAACCTGCAATAAGTTTGAGCACCAGTACAAACTTTCTAGGGAAAAGATAAGAAATACTGAATGCTTTTAGTAGGCACGCAGATTAATATCCCCCTCAGTGTTTTGGAAAGGGTAATATTTAGCTTGCAGTAGGAGCACTGAAAACTGTCTTTGCCAACAAAATGCAAAGTACAAAAAAACCTCTGATGTCGTCTGTCTCCCTCTGCAGCTACCATGTTAAGATACACATTGCTCAGAATGACATGAAACCTTGTTTAACCATGAGCTAAATCCATCAATTCTATGTTTCTTTACCTTGACACAGAATATATTATCAGTCAGTTTCTGGGTGTCACTCACCTCAATGAAGTTCAGGCAACCATCATTAGGAACAAAGGCTGTTATTTTTTTGCCATTCTTGATGAGCTGGACTCTCACACACTTCCTGATAGCAGAGTTGGGCTGTTTAGCTTCTACTCCACTAAAATGGAAGCACATGAAAACACATCAGCAAAAAAATTGTTTCATGAGCTAGCAGACCGTCACTACACCACAACATATTACTGTATTGTTTTAAGTTCAGGCTGGACACGTATTTCAAAACAGAATGGTATCACTGAAGCACTTAGAGCTACTCAGTACTAAAGCTTAATTAGGTCCTAGGCTGCACAAATACCTCATCTCCTACAAATACCAACTCAGGAAATAAAACTGAAAAAAAAAAAGCCCTTGAGATCTGAGCAGTGCTGTAAGAAAGCTTACAGATCACCAAAAAATCCTTCAGACAAGCACGTGGCATCTCTGACACGGCATACAGAATTTCACTCCTCAAGGGGAAAAAAGACCACCACCCATCCCCGTATTAGGTCAATCAAAATGTACTGCTTCACTTTATAAACGATGTTTATTAACCTCGCAAAATAAAGAAGCAATACTCAGATGTCCCAGAGCTCGCTAACGCTACCCGCTGTATAATAAAATAAATAAAACAGAACAGCTTATGCTCGCTGCTTCCCCGAGGCCCATTTCCGAGGCCCGATGGGCCCCTCCGTGCCCGCCGCCTCCAGGCCCGGCCCACCCCCGGCCCCCCCGGCCCCGCAGCAGCAGAGGGTCACGCACACTTTCTCGAGGACGATCCCCTTGGCGTGGGACGCGCCGCCGAAGGGGTTGGCCTTCAGCGCCGTGCCCAGATGCGCCTTCTTGTACTGCTTGTCGTGCCACTTCTGGTCGCGGCGGTGGCTGCGCAGCTTGCGAGCGGTGCGGAGACCACGGCACTTCCCTGCGAGACACGGGAAGCAAAGGTGAGGAGGCGCTCCGAGGCCCGACACCAGCGGTGAGGCCCAGCCGCCCCGCTCCTGCCCGGCCACGCGGTGAGAAATGGCTGCGCCGCTTCCGCGAAACCACGGCGGCGGCGTCAGGGCCCTCAGCGGGCGGCAGGCTCTGAGACAAGGGATGGAGCCCCCCCCCCCCCCACCTACCTCCCACTGCCGCCCCGACCCCGTAGGCCCGGGCCCCGATCCTCCAGGCCCCGGCCCTGCCCAACCCCACTCACCCATCCTGCTGCCGCGGCTGCCGAGCGCAAAAGGAAGCGATCCGCCCGCTGTGCGCCGCCTAGCTGCGGCCGCGAGGACCCGCCGCGGGCTGCCCGCGCCGCGCCTGACCGAAAACACCAGGCAGGCGCAGGGCGACCTCTCCGGGCGGGGCGGCCGTGAGCAGCCTGAGGTGGGCGCGTGGCTACGTGAAGTGTGCGTGGGGCTGGCGGGAGTCCGGTGTGGGCGTTGCGGACCCCCGGTCTGCTAGGCTAAAGAATAAAGAGATTAAACTCGTGAAAGTGTTTTAAAATCTTACAGAGTATCCGGACTATTTAAGTGTATGAAAGCTGTTAGGAAGGAAATTGAAACGGAATATACTGAAGCAAACGATGGTCTTCGATGCATTAAGACAATTGCTCGGTAGCGCGCTAACACCTAGGAGAGCTGTCATCTGCGACAGTGACACAGAGCTGCGCCAGGCTCAGCGCCCGGCCACGTGTCCGCGCCGGCTCTTTCCGAGGAGCTGAGGGCCGCCCGGCCCCAAGGGGGCGCTGTGAGGTCGCCGGCCCTCGCGCGGGCGCCGCCATTTTGGCGCTGTGAGAGGCGGGGGGAGGCCCCCGTGTGTCTGATGCCTTTGTGCTCTGCAAAGCGCTCCCGGGTGGATTAGGTTCTGTTCAGCGTGCTCCATCCGCTCGGGGGTTGGGACCTCCCTTCTCCGTGGTAGATCAACGTTGTGACACATACTGCGCTATTTCCTCCCCCCCCCCCCCCCCCCGTTACTCAATCATAGAATCACAGGGTGACTTGGATTGGAAGAGATCTTAGAGCCCATCCAGTTCCAACTCTTTGCTGTGGGCAGGTTGCCCTCCCCTTAGATGAGGCTGCCCAGGGCCCATCCAACCTGGCTGTGAGGCCTCCAGGGATGAGGCACCCACAGTTCTTCGGGCAGCCATGCCAGGGCCTCAGCATGCTCACTGTGGAGATTTTCCTCCTAACATCCTTTAAAACTATTCCCTCGTCCTGTTTCTACGTGTGCTTGTATAAAATTCCTCTCCAGAAAGACTTCTGGGTCCCCTCTAAGTACTAGAAGGCTACAGTGAGGTCTCCCCTGAGCCTTCTCCAGGCTGAACAAGCACACCTCCCTCAGCCTTTGCCAATCTGCATCCCCACCAACCAGCTGCAGCAGGATCCCAGTTGCGTGTGAAAACTTCTTTGGATTGAGTTGGATCCTTCAAGGTAAATAGGAAGGGTTTTAGTAGTAGAAGGGAGTCGAGAAGGAGGCTGTGTTGTAATGATTCAGTTTTTCAGCATCACAGTCCGTGTGGTGTAGACGGTTGAAAAGCTCATAGGCAAATTAGTTGACAAGAAGAGATTTTGCTAAAACTGGGATAAACTTTTTCTGTGTAACGAAGCCAATTTTCTGTCCATGCTTTTGGTATATTTCAGGAGTCAATTCATTGTAGCCGTATGTGAACAAGAGGAACACCTCCTTATTTTAAACTAGAAAAATACTAATGGTTTCTGAAGTGTTTGTACAGTTGCTTATATGTCATCCTTTGTTATTTTGTTAAGCATGTTATTTTAACAAGCTGTTATGATCACAGTGACCTGAAGGTAAACTGTGTTGAAAATAAATTGTGCCATAGTCTGCCTGAGGAGATGCCCTCCAAAGAGATAAATTATCCGTGTTTAAAATTATGTCTGCACTCTCATTCGTTGCATGCAAACTCACTGCGTACATAATCACTGCAGCATCAGGCAGAACAGCTGTCATCTCTAGGCCTCCATCAACATTTATGTAATCATCCTCTTTGACAGAGGGCTTGCTGAACTGTGGTGACACACTTGGGGGTGTGTGGAAGGCCAGGAATGCTGATTGGCTTACCTATTGGTCTCTGTGATTTTTTGCTTCACAAACCACATGCAACTGTGAATCCTTACTCAGAATATAATTGCCAGCTGCTTTCTTAACTACCTTTTCTGCAAGACAAATCCCAAACGATAAGAGGAGTAAAAGCACATCTAAAAAGAGGCACAATGAGATCTGCTGTGTCTTCTCCCTGACTGCTATACATTTTGCAGCAGAGGTGTTTGAAATACCATGGTGCTAAGAAATAAGCAAGTGATAGCAGTTTAAAAATCAGAAGGACAAGTTTTGCATGAAGAGTAATCCTAAGCTGTATCTTATTGTCAGATGGAGAAATCATGACAAAAAACAGCATTTTAATCTTATTTGAAATAGTAGCCACTCTCAGCTCACCATAGCCCATCTTGTGAGATGTAAACAAAACTGCTAGTTTATTGTTGGCTTTGTTCTGTAAGAAGCTTGTTGGATGCATTTATGGAATTGAATGTAACCTTGTGTGTTCCACAGAACGGAATTTGGGTTTTGCCTATGATCCTTTGTTCACCCTTTGTCCACTGTGTATGTATGTAGTTGCAGATTAAAACACATCTGATTAAGCTTTGCTTGTCTGTGTGATTTCAACATAAAACATGCAAATGTACATGGTAGCTTGTCAGCGAAATCACAAGAGCTCATCTAATCATTTCCTAGTCAAGACTACTGCATAGAGGCTCCATTCAAGAAGTTTTATTTTTACGGGCTTCATAGAAATTTTGTTGCAGAGTTGGATGTTTCACCATCATTCTTCACCAGAACAATGTGTATGCATAGGAATGCTTCTTTGCTTTCAGTATAGCCTGTTTATTCCTGAAGCTCATCCACAAGGAACCTTTTTAAGAATGGCATAGAATGCTTTATATTACCAGCAAATGCCAAGAGGTAAGGAAATACTTTTCTTCATGCTTATTGCTTCTCTCAGCTTGTCAGGTGATGACTGCTAGTTAGTGAATTACTATCAGCATGTGCTAGTAGTATGTAGTGAGAAAGTCAGTATATTTTCATGTTGGTTTAACCTGTGTTAGCAGTTTGGCATTATGTGTTCTCTTGGTTGTCTGCGATAGAACCTTATTTCTGAGCGCACTAATATGCGCTTTTCTCCTCACTCTGTGAAACAGTGGACTGAAAAAGCATTTTTCCAGTAAGATTGAAAGCCCCACAGAAACATGCAGGCAGGAAGAACAATTAAATATACATTCTGTTGACAGAGAATGGACTTTTCATTGAATTCAGCCTGTAGTGACTTAGTTTAGCTGTGGTCTGCCAAGTGTTGTTGATACCATTTTATCTCCCTTTCTTGCCTGAAAGGACTCACAGTTTGTTAATCTGAGCAGCAAGTATTTGTATTTCAGCATTTTTCTTTCTTAGCATTTGCTCCTGTTCTGGTAAAAAATAACATGTACAAAACACTCATATGTGTGAAATCTCAAGGCAAAAATAGGAAGACTCTGTGCCTTTTTATTAAAAAAAAAAAAAAAAACCAACACCCAAAAACTTGCTTAAAAGGAACTATTCTTCAGGTATACTAAAGAATTTAACATGTCCTTTATTTTGGTGGCTTACTAATTTTTAGACATGCGTGTGGCACTTCTGCCTCCTTTCATGATTTCTTAAAGTTCTCAGCTGAGCCAATTCTCTTTACTGGTGTATTTATTCTGCATTTGACATCATAAATTTCTGGTGTTTCATGGAAAATGTTGAGCTTATTGTCACTTGGTCATTATTTTTCACTGCTCATTATTTTTCACTCCTCACCTCATTTTTCATGTGAGCACTCTCATAAGTATCTAGATTCCACCTTAAATTGGATAGAAGCAGCATGACTCTGAACAAGCTGTTGAGAGATTTTTTTAAGATTAGTGAATACTCCCTGTATCCCTGGAAGAGAAATTAAGATGGCAAATCCTTTTGAATAGTTATAGTGCTAAAGCCCCTATCTTAATCTTGTATCTGGAATGCAATAGACAGGAGCTCTTAATCAGTGAAGTAGGTCTTACTCCGTGATCACATCAGTGGGTAGCTTACATTAGCTGCCACACAAGGCACCAACATGCCTCAGGGTTGGGTATAGTTTGGGTATGGTTTGGGTATGGTGTATGAACATAAATACACACGTATAAAGGCAGCTGTTGGCTGGAACTGGTCATGGCTATCTCCTGTCTGGATATTCAAGTGGAAAAGGGTGCAGCATGGCTGCAAATGCGAGCTGAGCGCTGATCTGGACTACCTCTCAAAACTCATCTTTCAAGAGTGGGCTGTTGATGCTGAAGGCTATACTAAGAAGTCATTTCTGTCAGAGGTTTCTTCCCAGTTTGATTACCAGTCATTGCTGTGCTTATGACTATGGCCAGACTGGATGTGAGCAGGTGGAAGAGCACAGTTTTGACATTGGATCCAGCAGAAACTGCCCTTATTTCAGCTTTCCCTGTCTAGATACTTTGAATTCAAGTTGCTGTGATTGAGCATTATGCTGTTAGTGAGTTTCTGTAAAGAAAGTGCGTGAACAGTAGGGTTTGAGAAGTCATTGTGCCTTACCCTCTTCTTTCCCCACACAGACAGAACTGCAGTAATAGAACCATAGGATCATTAAGGTTGGAAAAGACCACTAAGATCATCTAGTCCAACACTTCTACCCATGCCTGCTAACTGTCCGTGTTTCTTGAAAACTTCCAGGAACAGTGAGTCCAACCACCACCCTGGGCAGCCTGTTCCAACGCCCAATCACTCTTTCAGTGAAGACATTTTTCCTAATATCCAGCTGAAAGTCCATTCTGATGAGTCTCATGAGGACAGAGGTCTTATGGAAGGAGGTGCCCATGACCCACCTGTCCTTGCCAGAATGACCTGATCCAACCTGTGCTAGGCACCACCCTGGTGCCTCAGTTTGACAATTCCCAAACTGGGACACTGCCATTCTGTGGACATTTGGCAGTGTTAGTTCTGCTTCATGTTGTCTGTGGGTATGTAAACAAGTAAGGCAGAGAGGTGGATGCACACAGATGAAGTGAAACTGAAGTTATCCAACTCTGAATGTTTGACTTCTGAGCTCTTTATGTCTAATTCCCATCAATAAAGTGGAGCTAACACTAGTACTGTAAAGGTGTTGTAAGTCTTCTTTAGAATACGAATAATCCTTATCAGCCTATTGTGCAGATAGGAAAATTTATGAGCTGTCTGGAAACATAGCCTTTACCTTTCTTTTAGCCTTAGGTTAAGTACAGATAACATGCGCTGCTCAGTGCAGTTTTACTGTAGTCAGAGCTTGCAGAGACCACCCATTTTACTTTTCTTTTTTTCTTTTTCTTCTTTTTTTCCCCCCCTTTTTCTTTCTTTCTTTCTTTCTTTCTTTCTTTCTTTCTTTCTTTCTTTCTTTCTTTCTTTCTTTCTTTCTTTCTTTCTTTCTTTCTTTCTTTCTTTCTTTCTTTCTTTCTTTCTTTCTTTCTTTCTTTCTTTCTTTCTTTCTTTCTTTCTTTCTCTCTCCCTCTCTCTTTCTTTCTTTCTTTCTTTTCTTTCTTTCTTTCTTTTTCTTCCTGAAAGACATCTCACATCCCAATGCATTCCCTCCCTCCCCTCCCCAAACCGTTAATCTTTCCTTCGCAGGGATATGGGCCATGCCTACGGTCGGTGCATGCAGTCAGCATACATGGGAGCACGCAGACTTTCTCACGCTGGGTACCAGAGCAGGGACGACTCTCGTTGGCTGCATCTGCTGTCCATCACACCGCCGGGTGTGCGGGGCCGCGCAGCCCCCCCCAGCCCAGAGGAGCAGATGTGCTCGGTGTGGAGGCACCGGCTCTTCTCCATGGAAAGAAACGCTGCACTTCGGTTGTTCGTTCTGTTCTCATGTCTGGGCTTCTCAGCATCTGTGGAACACACGCTTACCACAGTGGATGGCAGGTAAGTAATGGAGTGCTCGCTGACCGACCCTTGGTGAAGTTGGGTGTGTGTGTTGAATGCAGTCCTTTAGTGCTGTGTGTTGTGTGGAAGATTTGGCTGTGGTTTAGAATATCAGGGCATGGTTTCAGGTTTTCTCTCAGGTCAGAGAACAGCTGGGGCAAATGGAGAAATTAATGATTTTGAAGCCTACGCTGTGTAAAAATGCAACTTTACAACGATTTTATGTGTAATACTAAAAATTGTTTAAAAATGAATGTTTTCTGAGTGTCTGTCTTACATTTAATTATTCTCTTGCTCATGATTCTCTTGCTCTGACTTTCCCTGGCTTTTTTTTTTTTTTTTAAGAGATATAAATAGAACAGCAGCAAGGGTGTGAAAACTACTCCATGAAGTGTGGGTGCTGTAATATTCTACTTGTGCAGAAGCGTGAATTCAGCATTGCTATAAAGTCTTACGGTTAAGAAATGGCAAGGAATTTGGATTCATCACTATTTATTGTGCCACTTTTTAATTTAATGAAATATTAATAGGAAGCCCAAATCAAAGTAAGGGAAAGAGGACTTTCTAATTCCAAGCATTATAAAAGTGTAAAGAGCCTAAACCGCATAAGTTGAATCATGTCCCCAAGTCACTAATAACAAGCATCAAATATGCTGATGAAGATCACAGCTGGCAATAAAATCTGTGCTAAGGCAAGGACACGTGGTGATTTGCTTAAGCTTGTATTAAGAGAGCTGGTAGTCAGTTACCAGTAAGTGCTACAATATGTTTCCATTTAAATAGCTTACTTCTTGTTCTCCTCTGCCAGTTTTCAGATTTGTCAGTGTCTTCTTAGTGTAATTGCACTTCTTTGCTATCAGATCAAAATCTGAGAGAAGGGAGTGAAACATTGCATGGACTTCATTCTAATAAAAAGTAAGAAATGCAGCTGCGCTTCTGATGCTGTTAAATTGAATGGGAATTCAACTTTTGCATTCAGTGGAGGTCAGATTACACCTATAATTTGCCAGACTTTCTATGAATTCAGTTTTGTTATTTATATTCAAAACTATAATTTCTTGTAGGTCTAACTCTGTTTGGACATGCGTTAAAGTACAGATCAAACAATACTCAGTGCAAAATAAAATAATTATGTAAGTCTGTCTCTTCATGTCCCATCACAGATGGAGCGACCAAAGTGTGACACTAAATATTTAAAATTTAAAATCTGTGAAGAGATACAGGCTTTGTAGATGTTTTTTAAATGATATAACTTTAGCAGATATATTCTAAATTTAATTACAGTTTTTGTTAGGTACATTTCTTAGGAAGAACCAGATTCTACCTTGAATGTGACTCACAATTATAATTTAATAACCTTGGAGAAATTACGTATGAACAGGGTCCCTGGGACTACAATCTGTTCATTGCTGCCAGCTGCTCAGCAAGCATTCCTCTCTTTTTGTCCTCATAATTTCATATTTAGTAAGTACGAGGGTTCACATTATTTTCCAAATAAATACTTCATAAATGATTGACACAGTCAGTGAGGTAGTCTGCAGCTGGACAATACGAGTGAGTGATAGTTGGAGTAAATACTGCAGCAGAGCGTATTTTGGCACCTGATGTGATTTGTGAGAGCAGTAATATGAAAAGTAAAAGACAACCATCTGTACTCCTTCGCCTGAAACATTTTAAGCTGATGGCATGAAAAGTATGGCCTCAACACTTGATCACTTTTGCATCCCGGGTTTATTCATTTTGCTCACTTCAGTGGCCAAGAGGCTGCTCACATGAGAGTCTTCAAGGGGTGGAGTCTACATGAACATTTTAGATACAGAAGCTAGACATTGTTATCTTATGTAGATGGATAATGTTGTCTGATAAGAGGGAATTGACACTTCTTTATTCTTATAATCTTATTTAATTGGGTTTTGCATAGTGATTAGTCATTCCAGTGCTTTGTATTAGGGCTAAGCCAATTTCATTTGGGCTCCTGACACACTAAGAATGGTAAGTTCAACACACAGCACATTGTCTGCTTGTGTCTGGGCTAGTTATTTCTGAATTGGTAAAGAAATATGTTAGTCCTGAAAGCATATGCTGTGTGTGCTCCTGAATTTAAGGTTATTATAGGGTGGAATGGCTGAAAAAGAATTACGTTTTTATGTCACGTGTATGTTTTTGTTTGCTAAAAATGATTTGCTCTTACTGATTTGTAGCCCCTCTACTGACAGTTTTGCAGGCAGTGGAGAAGAAAGCTCTAGGGCTAGCTAGAGGTAGTTTCCTTTCTCCCCTTACTATAGTTAATGTTTCGTGTATACAAACAAATATGTGTTCTTATTTTGCTGTTAATTTTTCCCATTAATTCTTACAATGCTTTCATCTTATGAAGCCTAGCTGAGGGCATGGTCTAGCTGAGGGCATGGTCTAGCTGAGGTCTAGCTTATGATGGTCTAGCTGAGGGCAAAAGCACCTGGCTGCCAGAAATCACCTGTTAATTGGTCTTGGCTGAAAGGGCCTCTCATTTGACACTGGGATGGCTATTGAAGGCCACCTGTTTCTGTCACAGATGACATGCTTCCATGGAACCTCAGGGTTATAAATGTCAAAAGTAGTTGATGGACCTGATAAAACTAACAGATTTTTTCTGCTCAGAGAAAGGGAGGTGATCCTTCCCATGTGCCACTGTCTGTGCCACAGAAGTTGGGCTGTAGTGAGACAAAGCAAACCCTCTAGTGGTGTTTCACACAGTATACAAGAGGTAAGGAGGCAGCTGGCATTGCTGGTGAGCAGGGTAAGAACCAGTAGTACCAGCTGGAGGCATTCTGCTCCTGTGCCTCTGCCTGCATCCCAAGTATGTGAGAAGACTGCCATGTGACTGAGAGCATTTGTCATACTGTGGTACTTAGCGGTGATTCCTGGGTCACGCTCTCTACTGCATTCCTCATGAAAGCATGAATATTTCATCAGCTGTGCGCATTCATCTATATTTGAATATCTTTGTGCTGAAAAAAGCAATTTGGCCTTCAGGAGCAGCATGGCTGTGCATTGCTGCGGTATATTGCATGTGATGTGACAACGCAGTCTGACTCCTTCACAGACTTCAGTCTGAGCCGCACAGGCTGTGTGGAGGGCATTTGTAACTGTGTTCAAGGTATAACCCTGCGGAGGTTTTTGCTACGAGCACAATGCCTTATACATTCATTCATTCTTTGCACTCCTGAAGGCTTGATGTTGCTTATCAATTAATATTCCTTAAGGTGAACCACTTGGCATGGCCATGGTATTAGCATTATCTCAGATGGGAGATAAGTAATGACTTTCTTATCCATAATCATTATAGCATAACCCTTCCTCTTTTCAAAGCAACATAAAAACCTTTCAAGTCCAGTGATGAAATTAACTGAATTATGCAGTTTCACCTGTCTCCTCACATCCTAGTTTTAGTCTACTTGCTTCAGCATGGCAATTTCCAAATGGAACAATGGGCCTTGAGCTTTTAACTAAGCATATGCAAAGAAGCTGTGTGTATAACTAACATAATTAAATATATATAGGTATTACTAAATATAACTAGAATTAGTATCAAAATAATTCACATCAATTTATTTTTTGTGTGCCTCATTTTAAAGCTTTTGTTATGAAAAAATGCCCAGATGAGCTGCTGCCTTCTCTGTCACAAAGGCATAATCTGTCCTGAAAAACTGGAAGAGGAAATTACTGTTGGGCCCAAATGACAAAGCCTATGCTCCTAGTCAGTCAAGAACCTTAGAGAAGGTTTTGTCTGGTCAAGAGAACAAAATTAACTCTGTTTTGGTCGTATTTTGTGACAGGCAGTTTTTATTCCTTACACGGAACTCGTGGAGATGCTGAAGTCTGCTGTGTGATCTAACAGTGGCTTTCTGGTGCCATAATCAGCCTTAGGTTAAGAGCAGTTGATATTTACGCCCAGTACATGCATCTCAGTGGGATCCTATTGAAGTTACAGTAAACAAATTTGCTTTGGACTTATGCTCTGGATTGCTTGGGTTTGGTAGATATAGCAAAACTACTCTGCTTCTGCTCCTTTCTTGTGAAGCAGAGGTTTAAAAAAAAAAAAAAGAAGGGGGGGGGGAGAAAAGGAAGTAACGACTAGTCATGGATAGGTTGGTTAGAGGTGTGAGCAGTTCTTTATTACTGGTCTATCAAAGTAGGCTTCTCACTTGTCATGGGACCTCCATGTGACTTTGAGGACTTGGCCTAGTGCTAACACCTGGCTCAAAAACGTGGTGAGAGTGGGGCCATGCTGAAAGTGCACCATCTAATTGAAGTCTGGGGGATTTAACAACTCTTGACTGGGGAAAGAGCTGGGCTCACTTTGTCTAATTAAAACTGCAAAACTGATTTTGAACAGTGATATCTATATTGAACTTTTTATAATATAAGATCTTTTTGGCTTGTTCAGCTCAGATTAGAGTCACTGCATTGTGCCACAGATCATAGCTGTCTTTTTGTACTGTGTCACATTTTCTCTGGAGACTGTCTTCTGTTTTATTGCCTTGGTTGCTGAAGGGACTGAGTGTCCTGAGAGCTGCTCATCAGGCCTGGTATTCGGTGACAAAGTGGCAAGCTGGGATATGGACTCCCCTCACTTTTCTCTGCTTTGCCTTCTGGGTTTGAGGAGTTTGCAGGGGTGCACAGCAGATCTATTCTTGGCAGCACAGAGTATGCCTGTGAGAAGATGCTTTTGCTAAGGATGCACTCATCAGAAGAAGGAGCCTCCTGCCCTTCCAAACCATGAGTGTAAACAAGATGTTATGTGTGAGATGATAGAATAATAGAATCATTAAGGTTGGAAAAGACTTCTCAGATTATCCAGTCCAACCAGCAACCCACCTCCAACATGCCCACGACCCATGTGCCTCAGTGCCACATCTGCTCTCTTCTTGAACACTTCCAGGGATGATGACTCTGTCATCTTCCTGAGCAGCCTGTTCCAATACTTCATAATTTTTTTCCTAATATCCAACTTGAACCTCCCCTGGCACAACTTGAGGCCATTCCTTCTCATTCCCTCACTGTTACCTGGGAGAAGAGGCCAAGCCCCACCTCACTACACCCTCTTCTCACGGAGCTGTAGAGGGCATTAAGACCTTTCTTGAGCCTCCTCTTCTCCAGACTGAACAAACCCAGTTCCCTCAGCTGCTCCTCCAGGACTTGTGCTCCAGACCCCTCATCAGCTTCACTGCCCTTCTCTGGACACACTCCAGGGCCTCAGTGTCTTTCTTGTAGTGAGGGGCCCAAAACTGAACACAGTACTCGAGGTGTGGCCTCAGCAGAGCAGAATTCAGGGGACGATCCTCTCCCTACTCCTGCTGGCTGCACTATTTCTGATGCAAGCCAGGATGCCATTGGTCTTCTTGGCCACCTGGGCACTCTGCTGGCTCATGGAATTACATGGGTTTCAAGTAAGCCAGGTGCAGAAGGATCAAATTCCCTTGCTGCCAAAGCTGCTTGGACACAATAGGGTGGATTTCAAGGCTGCTCTCTGTTCCTTCTACATGAGGATATGATGCTGTCTCACACCATTCTGCTAAGGATGCTGTGAAGGCATTTAAGTTGCTATCACTCTTGCTTATTGTCCTTGCAGTGTTCCGGTCTTTGCATGCATCTTTTCAAGTATTTTGCATTGTGAATGTTTTTCTGAATGAAACGTAGCAGCAGGAGCTCTTCCTAGTGAACCTGTTGAAGACTTCAGATGCTGTAAAGTAAATATTTTTCTCTTCTCTTCTAGTTCACATGTAGTTTCAGATCAAGATTCTCTGCAAAGAACTGGTAAGGCTTTCAGTGCGCTAAATGCCTGGATACTGGCTCTGACAGTGCAGCTGTTAAAAAGCTTCATTCGCAGAAATTACTTCTTCTGATATTGCTGACTATTTTGTCAAATGTTGTGGTAAAACATATCCATCTTTAACAGATATTCTTTAAGGGATTTGACTGGTTAAAACGATCATGTACTATTTGACTCTGAAATATAGTGAGAATATAGAACAAAGAAGTCTTCACCTTTTTTTTTTTCTTTTTTTCTTTTTTAACTGGATGAAATCAGAGCTAAATGTTTGAAGGGTGAAGATGTCAGAATATCCATGAAACAAGTTCACACCTACAAATCTTCACTGTCCTGACAGTGAAGATAGACAGACCATCTGTTTGTCACAGGTTCCTATCTCTGCCCCATGCAGGGAAAGGAACTCCTACCCCTAGATGCAGGCTTTTGCCTTCTAATTCAACACATACCTTTTGAAAATAGTTTGCTGCATAAAGTAAAAATAAGGTTTTACTAAGCGTGAGATGTATGCACATGTATACATGGATAGGCTAAATCCTGTCATTTTTGGTCACTGGAATTCCCAGTTAGGATGCCAAGATATTCACTGAAAAGGAGACTTTATTTTATGAGCAAGGTAAACTGAAACATAAGATGGATGTTGAAGGTGATATTTGCATTGAGACACATATTTTCCAAAACAAAATAAAATATCTTGTTCAAGGCTACTTGCACCAGAACATGCAAGATTATGGTTGTATAATGAGCGGATACTTTCCGTGTGGGCTCATAACACACTTTTATCTGCAGGTCGACGCTATGATGGTGGTGTGAAGCCAAAATTCAATGTAAATCAAGTGGCAATTGCACAGGTAATGTTTGAAGGAACTGTATCGGAAAAGCTTTGTCTTTTTTTCTTTTTTTAGCATGCTGAGATCTTTTAACTTCTATTATTGAATTAAATAATCTATTATTTACAAGAAACAGCCAATAAGATTCTGAGTTGTGGTGTGCTATCGATTCCCAACATGAATTACAGTGTCTTCTGCTTTTCTAAGTAGTGAGGTGAGGCTTCATTGCTGGTGCTGACTGTCACTGGGCTCAGGCACAGGGTTGTATTAGAAGAGCCAAATTCTACTCCTCCTTTTCTGTACAGCTGCATTTGACTGCAGTGCCCATTATTTTGCTTGGTTCAAAAAGAATATCTGAAGCAAAACTGCTGATTGTTTAAATTCCATCAGTTCTTTTCTGAGTCCACTCCGTGGGTCTTGTCAAAAACAAAGAGGAAAAGGCTCCCCTATCAAAAACCATGCAGGTGATGCATTCTAATGCAAATACCTTGTTTATAAAATTTATTTTATTGGTAATTCTGAGAATACAGCCTTATTACTTATCCAAATAACATTCATAGTCAGTGTTTCTTGCTGATCTTATCTTGCTTTCTGCTTGTTACTGTGAGTACTTACTAATTTTAATTCGTAAAGCAGCCTTGTGCCATATGTGAGGTCAAGTATCAAAAGGGTCTTTCAGGGTCTGAGCTGGGAGATGTGATTTGCTAATCTTAACAGCAAAAAACCCATCTCTCTTTAAGCCAAGACAAAGCTTTGGGGCTTAACTGTGTCCCTTCTGGAGCCTGATAAGATGCTGTTTGTGACTGAAACTTAGAAAGAATACCTGCTTTGTTTCTGTTTATGCTTTGAATTTGCTCAATCGTATGGCATGCATTATTATGTCTAGATAGGATGCATGTATAGTTGAAAAAGAGCTAAAATCTGGAAATCTTAAAATACGAAAATGACAAATTTTGAAATCCTTTCTGAACCCTAACTTACTGTCTCATTTTCTATAATCTCACAGCCAAATTGTCTTTCTTTGGCTCAGAGGAGATAGGATTTTTTTCTGGAGTCCTTTGAGAACATGGTGGAAGCTGCAGTTCCCAGCATTTAATGTTATGAACTACTGGTTCTGTAAAAGCAGAGATCCACACTGAGCCAGCTGTCTACAGGTCAATTTAATTTTTTTTTCACCTTTACAGCTGCCTAATGTGCTTTTGGTGTGGTAGGCTGTATGCTTTGCCACAGCTGAGTCCTAGAGAGCCTTTTGCAGGGGTGAGCAGCTTGTGATTCTAACATTGCTTCACCTTTTTGTAGTGGGCATCTCTGATTGTGCTGGGCTGAGATGGGATAAAAAAAAAAGTCAGTTGCTCTAATGATACTTCTGTAGAGTGACTAGAAGAACTTTAGCTTGTATTAGCTATCTTGCCAGTTGTGTTGGAGCCAAAGGTCTGTACGGTACTCCGCCCAGTGTTGTGAGGGGTGAGCCAGGAACACCTCTGCATCCGTAGCTCAGTACTGCTGCAGCTAAGACCTGGCTCTTGCAATGCTTTCCAAGTGGTCACCTTATTCTAGTAGGATGGAGAATATCTCCTGCAATACTCATCTTTTGATACGTATCTCTGTATGGTCCTTCAGGTTGTCAGCTACAACTTGAGCAGAAAGGAACAGCTGGAAAGAGCATCCTGGAGGCCATTCACCCACAGCCACTACAGCCCTCTCAATGTCACAATTAACGGCATCCCTTGCATTCTCTTCTGGGCCAAGAGGATCATGATTAAGTTTGAAAACCACACACAGCTGGATTTGACAGAGAAGACATTTGGCGTCCATGCAACAGTGGATGTTGGAGATTCAAACTGCAGTGAAGACAATGCAATGTAAGATGTCAGTGAAACTAGTACCAGATAACAAGTCTAGTAAGTAAATACTGAAGAAACAAACCTTGTAATATGTAGTATAGAGCCCCAGTACATCAGGGGCACATTGCAGCCAGCAACGCAGTGTGAATTAGATGCTTTCATATCAGTGTTTCATAGGGCATATTGATATACATGGCTGTCTTCATCTTCAGTAATGTCAGTCCTTGTGGCCAGCCAGTTCCCCATTAGTACCTGTGAGGTTGGAGCTATTGATCTCTTCAGTCTCCAGCTGTTTTGAATAGCAGCTTGGGAAAGTGAATAATAGGCCCTAAGCTAAATGTTGGGATTTAGAGGCTGGCTGTATGTGACTTTGGGTGGTGGACTACTTACTTCTAGATAGGATATGTGCCATTATTGTTTACAGTGTAAACCATTGTTACATGATGCAGTTATTTATTTAGAAAAGGACTGAAGTAGCCTCATGTCCCAGAATGTGATTTATGGATTGCTGATTCTTAAAGGTGAAATCACTACAGGTGATATGAAATATATCTACTAAATCATAATATATCTACTAAATCAGTACTATTCTGGCATGAATTACATTACTATGAATAGTTCATGGCCTCACTCCTACCAGTTAACCTAACTGGATCCCAAATCCTCTCATTCCGTAGCTATACTAGAAGGGTATGCATTTTTTTTTTTATATACCTTTTAGTGTGCCTGACAACTTCTTTCCCTTCACGTGCTGTTGTATAATCTGGCTGCATGTCTTGCACCAGGTTGGTGGTTCCATTTTAGTAGGCAGGAGTCTAGAAATTAGGCAGTAAATATCTAACTTGAACACAAGCATTAAATTTATGCTTCAAATGGTATTTAAATCTATAACGACATGTAATGGTAAAAATATTGTGACTGAAAACAGCAGTTTCATTTAGCTCCTAGAGATGATTCCACAGCCTTTCTGTGCTGGAGAGGTGTTCAAGCCCTCTGAGCATCCTTGTGGCTTCTTCTGTACCCACTTCAACAGATCCATGTGTTGTTTGTACTAGGAGCCCAGGGCTGAACACAGTGCTCAAGGTAGGGTCTCTTGGAAGTGGTGTAGAGAGGAACAATCAGCTCCCTCAACCTGCTAGCAACACTTTTTTTAGTGCAGCCCAGGACACAGTTGACGTTCTTGGCTGCAAGTGCACATTGCTCGTTCATGTTCACTTTCTCATCCACCAGTACTCCTAAGTACTGCAAGGGAGTACTCCCAAGTGGCTCCCAAGCCACTCATCTCCTGACCTGTATTCGTAATTGAGGTTGTCCCGACCCAGGTGCAGAATCTTGCACTCAACTTTTTTGAACTCCAGGAGGTTCACACAGGCCCACCTCTCAAGGCTGTCTATGTCCCTCTTGATGGCATCCTGTCCCTCCAGTGAGTTGACTGCATCGGAATGGACTCCCAGGGGAGTGGTCATGGCACCAAGCTGCTGGAGTTCAAGAAGTGTCTGGACAATGCCCTCAGTCATACAGTCTGATTTTTGGGTAGTCCCATCTGGTGCTGGGAGTTGGATTTGTTGATCTTTATGGATCCCTTCCAACTCGGGATGTTCTATGATTCTGTGATTGGTGTCATCTGCAAACTTGCTGGGGGTGCACTCAGTCCCATTGTCTGTGTCACCAACAAAGATGTTTAATAGTACCAAACACAATACTGACATCTGAGGAGCACCCTTTATCACTACCTGGTCACGGAGCCGTTGACTTCAGCTCCTTCAGTGCAACCAGCTAGCCAATTCCACTGAGTGGCCCATCTGTCAACTCCACGTTTTTTTCATTTAGAGACAAGGATGTCGTGTGGGACAGTGTCAAACGCTTTGTAGGTAGATGATGTCAGTTGTTCTTCCCTTATTCACCATTGCTGTAAACCCTCTGTAGAAGGTCACAATTTGCCCTTACTGAACCCATGTTGGTTGTCACTTTGTTTTCCATGTACCTTAATGTAGTTTCTGGGAGGATCTGCTCCATGGTCTTGCCAGGCACTGATGGGAGATTGACTGGCCTATAGTTCCTGGGTCTTCCTTTTTTCTCTTTTTAAAAATTAGGGCTACATTTTCCCCATTTCCAGTCACTGGGAATTTCACCAGACTGCCATGACTTCTCAGATATGATGGATAGTGGCTTAGCAACTTGGATTGTGGATTATCTGGCTGAGTGCTCACATGATGAATTGCCCTGTTTTTCTCACCCCAGAGAAGTCCCTTAAACTTCTCTCATCTGCAGCCTTCTTTGCTGAGGCAATCCTCTGCTCTGGCTTTGGATTAGCTTCAAGCTGCTTTATACTGTCTGATCAATGCAAAGTAGCTGGAGCCAGGACCTGGCTACAAATGCATATGCATTTGCTATCTAAATATATTATAATAAACTAGCCAGTGGCTGGCTGATTTGGTTTTTATGCACCAATTCTTACATCAGACAACTAAGTTTAATGTCATATTTGCCAGTGTCTAATCTTATTTTGCGATGTGTCTATCTTTGGACTATGATATGCCTTTGCAATAAAACAAGGGATGGTCTAGATACGGGAGAGGGGGCAACCCATAGCCTGTGGGCCGCTTGTGGCCCTGGGTAGCTAGTAATGTGGCTCCCACGTGATCAGAAACTTTTAATGTTATTGCATGATTTTTAGTGGTAGTTTTCATGAGCCGATTGTGTGTAGATCAAGTGTGGACTGTGTGGGTAGCAATGGAATGCTGCAGAAGGGTGAGTTCAGTGCAGAGCTGGCTTCACCTCTTGTGCCCACCACACATACTTAGTCAAATTGAAAGCCACGTTTCAATTGTGCAGCTTGGTGAATACAATGCAGTGATTGCTGATAATGTTTAGACCTACCTACATATGTATGTACCTGTAAAGACATGCATTTTTTGTTATTGAGTTGGCATGTAAGTTTTCTTATTTAATTATTCAACTTTGTCTTGTATAACTTTGTACAGTAATATACTACACGTTCACTGTGGAAGAAATATCCAGAATACTCATTCGGTGCTGACAAGTTTTCCAATTTTCAGCATCTCAAAAAGCTCACAAAAAGTATAAAATAGTTTGCAGTATGTTTCTGATTAGTTTTGTACATGCTGGGGCCTTTCACTTCAGTTGCCTGTGCTGACTGCACATAAGCTTTGTAGAGCTACCTCACAGCCAGTGTATTTATATTGCTGTAATGGTGCACATGTGTAAAATTTAAACTTCCATACTATCTGCATTTGTTATACTCTAGTACCTAAAAAGATGAGGATTACATGCCTGTTTGCATGTAGGTGTTTTTAGTGACATGTATAGGTTACACCTGACCAATACATGTAATACAAATCGGCCTTTTTGACTTGAAAAGGTGAGCATAGATCAAATGCACCTAGTTATCAACTGAGGTTGATACAGTGGGATTTAAGTATGTTGTGTTCTTTGTGGAAAGTCTAGGCCTCATTCAAATTAACATATGAACTACTGGATTTCAGTGGAGGAAGATTTAATAATTGTAAATTTTTTTTTTTTTTTCCTACAGATTTTAAAGGTATACTGAGTAAAAGACTGTGTATAACTGTGCTTAATTTTCTATGCTGTTTTTTCTCTTAAGACTTCTGAAGTTTTTATCTAGCCTGACATTACTTGCTTTTTGACCTAGGCTTTCTCTGAAGTTTGGTGATATTGGAAATCTAAAGGGACTTGTTATTAGGTAAGTCATATGATAAAGAATAATATTAGGCAATCATATGTTAATATCTGTTGGTATGCAATTATTTGTGTGATTTTTTGGGGGGAGAGATGATAAAAATGATGTAATAGAACTGTTGATATGGTGAGCTAGTGGCAAGTGTCCCTGTCATTGGCAGGGGGCTCAGAACTAGATTATCTTCAAAGGTTCTTTCCAACCCAAACATTCTATGATTCTGTGATATAATCAAGGCATTTGCATTTAACAGAGCTGTCGTACTCAATTGCATTATTTGTCTACTGAATTTTCTTAAGGCATTTCTTCTTCTATGTTTAATTCTCTACTCACAAGAAAAGTTCACATAATCTCATTTGAGTAGTCCGAGATATTTGCTAGACCCTGCTAATTAGCTACATTTTTGTTTGAGAATTTTGTTGAAAGAACTGATAGTGTAGGCTGCACAGGCATCAGACTGTGACCTACTTCACGTTTGCTTGTTGGTGTCCAAAGAAAACAGCATTTCCTGGTAAATAATTTTGAATGTGATAGTATTTTACCAAGACTCCATGCATAAATTGAGTCTATATTGGATCATATCGATTTAGCCTTTTTTCTTCCACATCTATTCACTCTTTCTAATTTACTGTGTTATGACTGAAGTTAAGATAGATAAGCATCTTGGAGTATGTAATGAGCCCGTAGTGTTCTCTGTGAAGACAGTAGACTACTGTGGAACTGTACGAAACAACAGTACACAGAGAGGATAAAAATGGGCTTTAGTGTAGGTGACAAAAGAAAAGCTTACCTTCTCCATTACAACAATTTAGTACGCTTGGAATGAGAAACACATTTCACATATGAAGTGTTCTCATTAACGTCAATAAAATCTATACTGTTTTCTTGTGAACTGCATCATGTCTCAAAGTGATCACCGGAGTCTTCAGGAAGTGTATTATGGGCATATGAGCGTATGTATCAGCAGGCCAAGGTTTGACAGACTTCCTCTATTGTTGATGGAAGTGCAATACCAATGTTAGATACAGATTGGAAAATCTCTTGCCTTTCTCCTCACTGTGGGGAAGGGCAACAAAATCCTTCAGCTACAGTACTGGAGAACCACAAATTATTTTCCAGACTCAAAACAGTGAGAGCTTGCAATAATATAAATGGAGGAAGCTGATAATATTGGTTGGTCTTCTAAGATTATCTGACGTAAACTTAATAGTTCCAACTCTTAGACTTGCTATTGTATTCCTTTTTCCCACAAAATATTTTCAGATTGTTACTAACAACCAGCTATTACCAGCTGTCTGTTCAGAATTGGTTCAGCTTACAGAGACTGCAGCTTATTTACAACCACTCTGTACAAGCAACGTTTAATGCAACAAGAATATATGCACCAGCAAGTTACTCCTTCCACTGTGAACATGTGAGCAGCTTGCAGAGATATGATGCACTCCTGATACCGAGCTCTGCAAATGATGTTTCAAAGCTCTGGGAAGTTACTTTCATTGATTTCCAGGTAATGTTGTGGAATTAAGCCAAATGAATCCCGTAGGTAGACTGATGGGAAATTCTGTACTTAAGTTCCAAGAAAGTATTATGATCTCCTGTGTGCAATTTATGTGATCTCCATAGAACTTCATACAAATTAAATAGAAATGGAGATTTAAATTACTGTAGTCATTCTCCTGTCAAAGGAGATTTTCTGTAGTGTCTTGCTTGGGTTTCCTCTTAATGAGGGAAGTAAAATTAACTGTCAGTATTAGATGTCTCTGAGCTGGACTGTTAAAACCAGTCATCAAGTTTGGGATTCATCTAAACCAACTTTTGAAGACAAGAAATGTTAACCTTGTGCTCTGGTTCCAGTTACCCCAGTCTGCCTCTAAAGCCAGTGGATAATTCCTCTGACTCATCCTAAGTCTTTATTTCAGGATGAGATTAATCATCATCTGAGAGTGCTTATATTTCTGAATTTGGCAATAACTGATCCTAAAGTGTCTCAGCTTGGATATTTTGCTTTTAGATACCTAAGTTTTAGGGGATGAATCCCAGCCCAAATAGCCCAATAGCCCTAACTGGACTCAGTAGTTCTACTCTACCTCAACATCAGTACTTTTTTTGTTTGTTTGTTTGTTTTGTTAGCAAGGGTAAAGCAAAACAAGTATGTAAAAAGTAAATGCAGAGACACAGGACTTTGCCCTTTTAGTCCCCATTTGGTAAATGTCCATGGAGCCATTTGAGAACTATTGGTGATGGGTGGATGGTTGGATTGGGTGATCCTGTGGGTCTTTTCCAACCTTGGTGATTCTGTGACTCTATGATGCTATGATTTTAGTGAAGCAGTCAATTCTGTGAATGCCAATGTGGTTAACTTCACATTAGAACTGAAGCCATAAGTAAAACTTGTCCTGGCCATAGATGAATGCATCTTCTTTTAGTTGGGCTGATTCGTTACCACGTATCACATGCTTGAATGTGGTGATAAAAATCTAATACTAGGGTAGGCAATTATGTGTGTTTGGTGCATTGAAATTTGTGCAGTTTAAAACAGAGAATCTGGAAATTCTTAACAAATGATACTGGAAATGCACTGTAGCAGAAAGGTACCAGACTTACAATTAAATGTGACCAAAGTATTGAGAGTGATCATGGACAAGTTTGTTTAAAATACAGCTGCAAATCCTTCGAGCAGTAGAGTGAAGGAGATTAGAATAACTCTTGGTTTCCAGAAGACTGACCTGGATAAGCTCACTATGAACTCCAGCTACCACTGCAAGATATAATTTTGTAATACGATGATACTAAATCAAAGATTTTTACTGGCACCAGAGCAAATTCACAAAATTGTTTGCAAAGATTGTATTTAATATGAGCCCTTTTGTTCTCTTTGTAGATTCAAGGTTTTAACATTCAAGAAGGACATTTTGCCTATGCAAAAGACTGTGCATCCTTTTTCTCTCCAGCAATTCTTATGGGGTTGGTTATGTCGCTGATTCTGCTGCTGGTTCTCGCCTATGCTCTTCATATGTTGATCCACCTGAAATCTCTTGACAGGCACTACGAATGCAAAGCTTCTCCTGCCTATTTTGCACAAATGAAAGACAGTGACATGGGGGATGAGAAAGAGCCACTGAGAAGTAGTGGAAATGAATCGTATGAACTTAGAAGCCAGCAGTTTTGTAAAATCTATATCTAGCAGTGTGCATCTGTCTCAGTGAAACAGTGAAAGTGGTATTTTTTTTTTTCTACTGGCCTTGTTCTATGTAGTTTGTGCAAATTTTTCACCGATGAAAGGAAAATAGGTAGTAGACTCTTTATCCAATTTATCCTGTTACTTACTGATAGCCATCTCAAAGTTTCCTTTGAAAACAGGACAAGAAAAAAAAGATTCCAGTGTGAGTAACAGGTATAATGTGATAGGAGTTTATTCCTGTAGTACAAAACCAAAATGCATATCTTTGCAGCTAGCTTACCAGGTTCTGAAAAGAAGAATCACTAATGGATTTTTTTTTTGAAGTTAAATAAAGAGACAAAAATTAAAATAATAATAATAATATCCCGGCTCATTCTTAAAGAAAGTGAGAGTTTTCCTGGTTTTGTAATTGCTTCAACTGTTCTGCTGTGTATCCCAACAAAATAGCATCCGTTCATTTTACAGTGTGTATTTTCATTATATTTAATTCAGGCATTCCAAATTACATCCCCCCTCTTTGTCTGCATGAACTCCTTCTTCAGAGCCATGTAAGCCATGTATTACACACTACACTGATGAAACAGAGATAGTTGTGGTACAGAGGCATTTTGATACTTTTCTGTAAGCTGGAGGCTTTCCATAAAGGTTGGCTGGGAGAGGAGCAGACATCTGGTCAAAGGCTTACCCTTAACTTCCCAGCTCAACTTTATGCCAAAAGAAGGATTATGAGCATTATGCCCTATAATTCTAGGTTTTGATTCTTTATCAAATCCCTTTAGTTTTCCAATATTTTACCTAAATGGAGAATACCCATTGGTGAAATTGAATATAAATGCAAGCATAGTGGAATTGGAAGCTCCCTAGCAGCAAAAAGAATTTCCAGAATGTTAGAAAACCTTCTGCAAAAGCAGATTTAATAATCAAATGCCTTCATTTTAAATAACAGAGCTAGTTAGTTGTTTATGGTCTTTTTAACCTATCCTGCAGCACTCTTTAAGCATCTTGAGAGATGTCCAAAGAGCTCTTACTTACTAGCACAGATGACATGCAGACCAGATGTGAAGTATGGAGCAGTTAGTTGATTTAGGGAAGCACTTCAGAAGAAAATAAACGTCATCTTTGCTTCTGGGGACTTGGCAGGGCTGCCCGTAGCTGGCCTCTGCCAAACATAAAGTGTTTCATAAAGGAGACAAGCAAGAACAGGAATATCTGGGAACCCAAATGAGAATAAGATTTGGAGCTGCGAATAAAAAATCCATGGCGTTCTACATGAGGTGGTGGGACTTCTCACCTGGCAGTGAAAATGCTCAGAATCATCACACTTCAACTTGTGTGCTAGCAGTGGTCAGAAAGGATAATAAATGCACCAGTTGAGTTAGGTGGACAAGAAATACGATGCTGAGGAATTAGGAACCGTGTATTTGTAAAGAGTTAATGATGTTTTAGTGTAGAAGCAGAACGAGAATCAAAAAGCATCAGTACAAAAGCAAGCACTATGGTTGAAAAAGACAAAGCCTGGATTTCTGCATTCCAGATAGGCTGTTTTCTGTGAGGCAGATAAGCAAACCTTATCAAGTGCACGTTTTAAAACAACAGAGGCATTCCATCACTCTGCTTCCGACATAAGTAAATTCAGGTTAACACTGCCTGCTAAAGAAACAAGCTACATTCACACTAACAGACGCGTGAACAAAAGATAACCTGTTTTACACAGTCCACATGGTGCATAATATTGCAGCTGCATCAGTTGCACCTGGGGAGGTTCGGCTGGGTATCAGAAACTTTCTTCTCAGGAGTGGTGGGGCATTGTGGCAGGCTGCCCAGGGAGGTGGCGGAGTCACTGTCCCTGGAGGTGTTCAAGAAAGGTGTGGATTTGGCACTGAGGGATGTGGTTAGTGGGCCCGGTGGGGATGGGTGTGTTGTTGGACTGGATGATCTTAGAGGTCTTTTCCAACCTTGATGATTCTATGGTTCTGTGATTTCACGGGCTCTGCAGTTCTCACTGTGCAATGGTAACACCAAGCTGAAGCAGTACATACGTTCATTTACCCTATATATTTCAGCTGCAGTAGTTTATATTTCATACCATTCCCCCACACCTCAGTATAAGCCAACTTCACACCTGCAGAAAACTAAAATTTCTGGAAGTACCTTTCTGGTTCATTGACATGCAGTGGTGGATTGTTGGCTTAGCGCTGGTTATGAGTGCACGAGGCTGAGGTCACTGTGAAGATGGAGAAAAAACATGGGCCCACAGGCTGGTAAGTAGCACCGAATTCCTGCAAACCTGAAGAAAGCTTTCCTTCTTTACTTGAAGCTTTTAAAATGGTGGCATTTTCCTCCTGGTGCTTGAAGAGTCAGTTCTGACTGCAGCAGCACTGTGGGGCCTTGTGCTTCCTTTGTATCATGCAGGGGCTTGTGGAGTTGGGTCATTGCTTCAGCATAGCTGTGACGAGCTTTGCTGTTATGTTGATAGGAGGTTGAAGAAGACAGCAAATGTCAGCCGTGTCTTGGTACACCTCCCGTTAATCACTCCTGTTGCAGGAAATGTGCACTCACTCAAATAATAACAACAATTCTGAAATGAGAAAAAATCACAACTCAGTATTCACTTGGTGGTGGACAGATAGGGCAGACCCTCTTCTACAGACGGCTGCTCTGAGTTACCCAACACGTGTTGGTGCTCCACATCTCGTGTTACTGTCACTGGTTGTTGTCTGCATTGTTTCTCCCTTTTGTATCACGGGTAACAGCAAATTGGTTTTGGGTTCTGTCTGTAACTTCCATTGCTCAGCCAACCCCCCGACGTCTGCATTTTTCAAGGCGGATCTGCTCCTCACCACTGCGTGAACGCTTCCCAAAGTTTCCTCCATTTCTATTAGACACTGAGAAAGAACATGCAGCTGATGTCTGACTGGTTCAAACCTTGGTTTGTTTGCTGTAACACCTGGAGAACCATGATACACAGGTAAATCCTCACCAGAGGATCCAGAAAGATGGCTGTCGGCACCGATGAGAACTGCTCAAATCTGTTTTTCATGACAGTTTTTTGTTGGCATCTTAGAATAAAAGCTAAGAAATGGCTCTTTTGTGGTAGAATTTCAGATACAGGCTTAACCTCAGACGAACAGCCTGTTAACACCCAGCCACTCGTGAGATAAGAAACAGAAGAAAGTGCTAAACCTTTTATGTGCGCCTTTACACTTCTTTCGCCTCCCAGCTGATAACTTATCTTACGTCACAAAATGTAGCTGCTTTTTTTCTTCTGAGTCAGTGATATAAATTTGCAAGAGATATGTATTGTTTTTGACACCTCGCAAAGAGATTCAGCCTTCCTGAATGTTTTTCATATATTTTTTTCCCCCCTCCTGTTCTGACAATCGATAATTTCATGTTGATTGCCACGTCCTGCGCCAGCTGAAGATCTGAACTGGTGTTTGCGGGTAACTTCTGAGCCTGTTTGTAGGTGAGAGCTGCTGCCTGAGAACATAGGAGAATATCGATTTAGGATGGAGGTTTGCACTGATTTCTCCCCACATCACTTTTCTGTGTTCATTCTTCTACTCCATAACCCTCTGTTTAAACATGACAACACTTTCCCCATCTTAATGCCGTAACTGGATGAGCCAGCTGCTCATCTAACATGACAGTGCCCAGTCAGAGCCAGGTGTGTTGCTCCATTCATTCCAACAACCTCACCGTACGCAGCAGACAGCTTCCTTCAGCTTGTTCTCAACAAGCACCCTGGGGGCCATGAGCCTGCTGCTGCTCCAAGCCGGGACAAGACTTACTGTTTCCTTCCATCTACAGCTGGTCTTCCCAATGGAGAGGACCCAGAAAAGGGCCCAGCTTCCCCAGTGCAGGACGAACACCACCAGAAATGCTTATATTTAATAAAGAGTCCTAAGGAGCACTACAATTCATTCCCAGCCTTGCCAGGCAGGGGCAGCTGGTGCATTGCACTGGAGCAGCACAGGGATGCTGAGTTTTTATCAGACTCTGCTGCCTCACGGGTGCCTGCTGAGCAGAGTAGAATGGCCTCAAGTTGCATCAGCAGAAGTTCAGGGGAGAAATTAGGAAAAACTTCTTCTCAGGAAGAGTGGTGAGGCATTGGAAGGGGCTGCCCAGGGAAGTGGTAGAATCAGTCTCCCTGGAGGTGCTCAAGAAACATGTAGATGTGTCACTGAGGGACGTGGTATAATGGCATGATGGCGATGGGTCGACAGTTGGATTACAGGTCCGTTCCAACCTCAGTGTTTCTCTGATTCTATGGTTCTATTTCAGGCCTTGAAGAGCGGCTTCCCACAGCCTGAAGCTCACCAGGGTCTCATCCTTGAAGCTGCAGCATTTTCCCTTATCAACAGCGAGCAGATTTTTCACTCCTAGTGGTGGATTTCCATCACAAAGTATTAACCAAGGCTTCTCAAGGGGTGGGAAAGCAACATGCAATGTGCGAAGTCCTAGGACTTAACACAGTGAGCAGTGGGCCGGCGCCCAAATTCCTGCTGGCAAGGTGATGTCTTTGTGAAACACAGATGGTCATCACATTGTACCCTGGGCAGAAATATCCATCTAATAGCACCGCCACTTTTCAGAGAAAAGAAATGTACAAAAATGACAAATTTTCAGGCCCAAGGGAGAAATGGCAGAAAAGAGGAATGGGTAAAAACGGTGGGGAATTTGAAAACACAGTATTTGAAAGCAGAGTGCAGAAGCCCTGCAGCCCAGACACAGATTGCTTTGCAGGCCTCTCTAAAATGTTCCGTGTTGCCCTGGTGTGCCATGGGAAAAATCCTTCCCAGTCAGCTCCCTTCATATCAATGGAAACCCCCAAACTTATTTCCAAGGAAGCAAAGCCTCAGTGCTAATGTTCCTCCGTTTCAAATGTGCTTCCATTCCATTTAGCTCGAAACAGCTTGGCTGCTTGCACTACAGGAGAAGTAAGTTTAAATCCAGCTGTTCAGCCCATGGATCCTGTGAGTCAGCATGGCTGCTGCCTGTAGGGGTGGCTGGGAATGTTTAGGGGCTGAAATGGTTTATATAAACACTTGCACTGAAACTGATGCTCTGCCAGCCCACGGTGAGACCTCTGTTCCCAGGGTACGCCATGCAGCTGCTTAATTCCTGCAAGAACTCACAGCGGACGTTAAAAAGACAGAAGTACACCTATGGTCGTACTTCGGCATCGGGAAGATTAGTGGGCCATCACCATAGAGAATGCGGCGATAGCGCAGACCCCTTCAACGGCGCTACGGGGAATTCAGTGCTCGTGAAAGCCCGCTGGAGCGCATTGCGTGGTGCTCTCACAGCCACTCGCACGGAAGTAGCCGGAGGACCGCACTGAAGCAGTGTCTAAACGCGTATTTGTCTGAATGTGCTCTTTAGCCGACCGCTGGAAGGATATTTTTAGGCGGTGTTAGAATACTAATTTATTTTCTTTTGCTCTGCAAAGGGGCAAACGCAGGCGCTGGCAGCGGGGCGATCTAACGCCGATGGAACGACGCCTGCGTTTGCAGCCCGCTGCGTTTGGTTCATCTGGAGCGCCACCGCCCCCTGGTGGGCAAACATCGCCACCGCAACGCCACGCGCAAGGGGGGGTTTCAGCGCACGTACAGAAACTTAAGTAGAACACATCCAGCAGTGTTTACCCCGTGTCTCCTTTCTTGGATAACTCTACCACATGCTCTGGCCACCGGCCGCCTGTCAGAACGTATCGGTCATTTCAGTTGACGTCTTACGCGCGCAGAAATGTCAACTTAGCATTTCTGCAGCAGACGGCACCGAGACAGAGAGTACTGCTGGGCTGTTCGTTCCAGAGGTACCACTGCAACCTCACTTCACGTGCTTCTGGGCTCGGAGCTGCGTTCTCACTCGTGTTTCCTCTCTACTTCTGAACAAAAACATGACTGCAATTGTTAATGAATGCTTTGTGGTCCAATAAAGGAGTTTAATCCCTGAATTGTGTCTCATTGCTTCCAGGAAGCACTACCAAAAGGAAACTGGGAATTACGAAGGAAGGTTGGGTAACATTTCTGAGCTGGGCTGTGGAGGATGAGCAGGGGGTGGGGGGGCTGGTCTGGGACACAAAAGGCCATCAGGGGCCCTGACAGCCCTTGTTCAGCCGTGCTGTTTTCTGAAGAGTTCATGTTCTTCCTAGCCTGAGCCCTGAAGCAAGGAACATCTTCAGTTCCCCGTTCTTATTAAATGCACAGAAACATTAGGACTAATCAATACCCAATCCATATTAGCCCCCCTTAATTTCCCTAAAAGTCTCACAGCGCGGGGGAACTTCAATGCTTGAGATAAATATCACGGATTTAGAATTTTTCTTCAGGTCATACATTTTATAAGACATCCTTGAATTTCCAATAACTTACATAAAAATTCATGAGACATCCCGGGGTTGCTTGGTGAGTCCTTGCTCTGTAGGATCTGTTTTATAAGAACAACTACGTAAAAGTCTAAAATTAAGTCTAGTGGACGAAGATCAAATAAATTGTGTTGCCATTGACCCTCCAGACCTGGAAATGTGGCTTCGATTTCTTCTTTAAGTCTGTGAACAAAAAAGCTTTGTTAAGGTCAATTATGTTGGCAAATATGTTTTAACAAAAAGACTTCACTGTAGGGGAGGAAAAAAATCAGCTGAAAAATCAATCCCAAAATTCAAGACTGTTAAGTTACAGAGTGCTTCTCTGACACTGGTTTATCTAAGCTTCATCTAGACTTAGCTAGGGGCACTATTTGTTTTTCCTAACCAGCTTACAATAGAGTGTGCGTTACCAGCAGAGTTTACGTAAACCCATGTGTTTCAGACTAGTAAAGAAGTTTAGATTACACATGAACAAAGCAATTCCAAAAGCTTTAATGTACTCAGCTCTGCAAAGCAGCAACACTTCACTTCAGGCAGGCTATGGCCTATTATGGTGCCTTCATAGTCCTCCAAGTGGCAAAGCCCACTTTGGTGCTCTGAGTCTGTGTGAGAGATTGAGCCATTTTTTTGTGCTAGTGCCATATTTATGCAGTGCACTGCTTGCACAGAAAGGTTTTGGTAGCAGCAGGCTGAGAGTAGGCCTCTGTGAGCAGAGCCCAGCAGTGCCCCCTGTCAGAGCACGGCAGCTCCAGCTTCTCCAGCAGGGACCTGCCACTGCCAGAGCTGAGCTGTGAGTGATGCTGGGTGTGCTCAGGGAGAGCAAAGCAGTGAGAACAGGTGGGAGAGAGGTGGGTGAGAAATGGGAGAGAAGCAGCCCTACAAGCACCAAAGGTCATAGAATAATGGAATCATATAGTTGGAAAAGGCCTCTAAGGTCACCCAGTCCAACCATCAACCCACCTCCACAGTGCCCACTAACCACATCCCTCAGTGCCACATCTACACATTTCTTGAACACCTTCAGGAACTCCACCACCCCCACGGACAGCCTGTTCCAATACCTCACCACTCTTTCTGAGAATAATTTTTTTCCTAATACTCAACTGGAACCTCCACTGGTGCAACTTGAGGCCATTCCCTCCCATCCTATCAGTTACCTGGGAGAAGAGGCCAATCCCCACCTCACCACAACCTCCTTTCAGGCAGCTGTAGAGGGTGATAAGGTCTACCCCTGAGCTTCTTCTCCAGACTGAACAAACCCAGTTCCCTCAGCCTCTCCCCTAAAACTTGTGCTGCAGACCCCTCACCAGCTTCACTGCCCTTCTCTGGTCATGCCCCAGGGCCTCAATGTCTTTTCTGTAGTGAGGGGCCCAAAACTAAATACGGTACTTGAGGTGTGATCAAGTACTGTCACCTCCCTGCTGCTGCTGGCTGCACCATTTGTGATACAAGCCAGAATATTATTGGCCTTCTTGGCCACCTGGGCACACTGCTGGCTCATGTTCAGCTTCCACATCAAGTTCCATCTGTGCCTTGGATTTCCTGATCCCAGCTCTGCACAGCTGGATGGCATCCCTGTATTCTCCCCAGGCCACGTGTCCCTGCTTCCACTGCCTTTGCATTTCCATCTTATCCCCCAGGTTAACTAGCAGGCTACCTGCCCCATTGCTAAGGGCATGTGGGCAGCTTTGGGGCTGCTGCCAGCTGTGGAATGGGTCAGGTCTTGGGGTTTCCTCATGCATTTGGCAGGGCTATTTGATCTCAGGAGTGGTTCTGGCTGACCTCTGGCTGGAGCACCTCTCAGGCTGGAGGTGCTGCTTCTTCTACAACCTTGGCCAGGTTAAGTTGTAGCTGGGCTTACATCTGTCTAATCTCTACGCAGGAGTACCCTACAGCCTGTGGAGAGGCCCATGATGTGGCAGGCTGTCTCCCTGTGGCCTACTGGGAACCATGTAGAGCAGATCTCTATGCGCAGCTGTGGAGAAGCCCCATGCTGGAGCAGGTGCAGAGACTTGTGAAGGGATGGCAGAGACAAAGCATTATGAACTGACAACCGGCCCTGTTCCCTTTTCCCCTTCACCATTTTGGTGGAGGAGATAGAAGTGGATGAACGGGGGAAGGGTTAGGGTTAGGTTTTTGGCTTTTCATTCTTGCTGCTTTAATCTTTAATCTCCCTATGCTGTCTGCTTTGACCATGATGGCAATTGGTGAGTGATCTCCCAGTCCTTACCTCAATACAAGAACTTATTTTTTTTTCATTGTATTTTTTCTCCCTGGCCTTTTTAGTAGGTGGAGTGAGAATAGTGTTGCGGTGCTCCTGAGTTGCTTACCAGTGTTAAACAACAGCAACTGAGAATAACAATAGCATCAAAATCACCACTACAACCACAGTGACCTCCCAGACTTAACATTTCTTCTCAATAATCTGAGAAAATGCATGCAGTAGAAGCACTCATCTGTGGAGTCAAAGACTTCGCAGCCTCCAGCTGCTCTCTGATGCCTGTTGGGGAGGGTGTGGTGTTGCTTAAATCTACTATTTTTCCTCCTTGACTGGTGGAAAACAAGGAAGATATGTGATCACTGGTGAACTCTCTGCATCCGACACAAAATTTTTCCTTTTCAGGAAAGCTGAAGCTCAGGTTCTAGAGGAACGAATGATAATGCTGAAGCTCTGGTCTTAATAAGGCCTCATCTGGTTGTGGTCATATGCAACACTATATAAAAATAAATGGGCTAGACAAGAAGAAATCCCGATAGGACTGTTTATCTGTTGCCAGTAGTGTCATGCAGCAGATGCTTAGGGTGAGAGGAAAGAACAGAATGCTATCCCATGGTAAAATCTGGCAAGTTTTTCAAACCATCTGATTTCATTTTCTAGCAGTCTGGAGACTCCAGAGTGCCAACATCTCCTTCCACTTGTCTTATAATAAGTTTGGATTCTGAGTGAAGCAATTTACGTTTCCAAACTGATGTTGTCCAGTCAGTTTTTTTTTTTTCTTTCTTTCAGGGTCTTCTCTCCCCAGTGCTGTGTTCTTTTCAAACGTCTGAGCATAATCCAGTCAAAGCTTATTTTCTGTCACACCCGTAAAATCATGACCTCTCCAAGGATACTGAGACAAAAGTTCTCCCAGGAGAGCAGTAGTCCCAGAAATGTTCTGACAGTGCTAATTGCATCTTCCAAGTCATGTGTTTTGATCCATTTTCTGCCTAATATCCATTAAGAAGTACAGTGTAGCAGAAGGATGCCCTGACTGGTGCAAGTGTACTATTATGCCAAGTCTGTGGCATATTTCATTTAAAATGAGCAGCTATAAGCTCACTTCCCTATTCTGGAGAGAGATTTCTGAATTCAATCAAGCAGTGTATAATTTGAAAAGGATCTTAAATGAACAAAAATAATCTTTCATTTCTTTCAGACAGTTTGCCTCATACTAAAGGGTGTTTCTCAGGAATACATGCAGTTTAATGTCATTTGGGTGAAGGCAGCGGTTGCAGTAGACCTCTGTCTTTCTTTAAAAGACAGATACTCTCTGCAGCTGGTCCTAAATACAATGAACATGGCAGCACACTCGCTTGGGTTAAGACTGAAAGCTGTGTTTCACCATTTGAACTTCACTGTAAGACTGTAGGCTTTGGTCCAAGTCTCTTCCTCACAACCGAGTTTGGAGAATAAAAACTATCTCTCCGTCCCTCACACAGTGATGAGAGGTGAAGAAGTGTACTGGTGAGGAGATAGGTGTATGAGGCTGAGATACTGAAGTCGCTTTTAAGAATGGAGACCATACAAGTGTGTGTGAGTCTGACTGTTCTTATACAGACGTTCGCAGCTTCTTACAGCTTTTAGTTCAACCCTTGGCTAGAATTGACTGCATCTGTGAAGAGGAGATGGGTGGCACAGGTGGACCGATTGTCTTTAGACGTGGCGGGAGGCATGTCTTTCCTCCAAAAGGTACATGAGTTCACAATCTTTTCCGCAAACTCTGCCTGAAGCCGCTTTTAATTGCAACTTGATACTGGAGAGGTAAAAACATCAAGCGAAAAGATAGTATCAGCAGTTTCATTCACACATTCAGATGCTTACGGCCCTTCATTTGAGACAAATGAAAAGCAAGACCTAGCTGAGTATTTCCTATGATTTTACTCAAGCATTATCATATTTTAAAATCTCTTTTCATCTTCTTAGCAGTTGCAAAAAGACTGTGATCCCTTGTCTGGTTTTCTTTTGTTGAGTCTTCAGTCTTGTAGAAACCTGCTCATCTGTTCTCCTTTCATCCCCGGATAACAAGAATGAACAAGTCAGAGTATACAGTCTTGCTCACATGCATGCAGTTGTTTTTTCAATATGAACTGCTCTTCAAGGGATCTTAGAACTAAACTGTAGTAATAAGATTGTAATGATTTCTTTAAAACTGAGTGACTCCCCTGCAAAACCTATTTTCTATTTTCAGACTATGAAAACGATAAATAATGGTGAACTTGTGTATACATATTTTTGGTTATTTACTATTTTTACATTGTCCGTACAAGGCTCCAGATTGGTTTTCCACTACACGAAGTACATGCAAGATTCATATTTCAGCAGAAGACATCAAGGTGTCCCAAACTGCAACTTTTCTGCTGCCTGGATTGGAGGTGTGTGCTGAGGTAACCGCCTCCAAGGAGACAACTGCTGGAGCTGCTTAAACAGCAGAGTTTTAAGTTCCATGAAACTACAGTAAATGACTGCTAGAGTGTTCTTACCACCGTTGTCCTTACTGACTTTGCACAACGGTAAAGTCCAAGTGTCTTTCTTTCTTTCTCCTTAGCACCTTGATATTTATCATCAAGTTCTTTACTGCCAACACAGTGTCTTTGCTTCATTGGTTCTGTATTTCATATTCAATACTACGGAGAGGTTTGTTGATGGAGAAATTACATGAACACCGTTAATTCCACCGTTAAAAGAAGGAGCCTCACTGCCACAATTTCCCGTTGTTGTTTTTTTTTTTTTTTGTTAAAGGAGCAGAGCAACACTTTGCAAAGTGAGCACATGGTGCAAACATCCCGCATCCATGTGTACAACCAGAAAAGCCTTAGCAATTAAAAAGGCTGAAAATAAACAGACACCTGCAATAGAATGGTAGAAAATAGGTTTCTTAGGGTGTCCTTAAACCTTTCCATAGGATGTCCACTCCTTGAGTGTAAAATGTGTCTGTAAAATAGTGTATTCTCTGCCCACCGTTGCATTTTCCCTGTAACACGGCTCTAGAATTTTTTATAAGTTGATGAAACTGCTGCTGATATCAGCAGCAGAAATTCAGATATCCTCTTTTTTCTTTCTGAAGACTTGCATTTATTTATTATTTGTAAGATTTTTTTTCTTCTTTCCTTTTTTTTCTCTTAACTCTGAATTTAAAAATAACACAGACTCTTTGCCACAAAAGTTGAGTAATTATCTTCTGACTAATGAAATCACAGGCAGGGGTAGAGACTGACCTGTCTCTGCTATGTGTGGGAATTGATATTATTTATGAATATGTCTGCATTTACATTCCGGTAAAGTGCAGGGATGTCATGAGACATCATTTCTTCATTGTACCGTATGCTGCAGCAGCACCAAGTGGAAGAGAACCCCTGTCATTCAAATGTCAGTTACTTTTATATATAGCTTAAGAATCTTTTGTCCCTGTCCAGAAGTGTTTATATTTACTATTAGTCCTCCACTTTTGGACACAAACGACTTGTCGCCAGGCAGTTCCTTTCCATTGCCTTGTGTTTCAGATGTGGAAACATACATACATGGAGTAGGTGTCCTGCCATCCGCTCTCCTTAGTGGCAGGACTGGAACCAGCTGGTGTGGCATGTGGGACAGACCAGGGAGGAGACGTGGACAAGGCAACTGAAAGCTGCAGAACTTCAAGATTTCTTATGGTTAACCACCAGAAACTGATCTGAAAGCTGCCCTCCCCTGGTGGAGCCACCAAACAGAGGCTGAAGGGCTCCCCTGGCCTTAGGGGGTTGAAATAAATCCCTTCACAAACACAGAGGAGTTCTGTCTGCCTGTTATAAACAAAGCATCTGAACACATCCCCCAGCAGCCTTAGCTTCTGTGCTGAAAGAAAACCTCTGGAGAAAAGCAGGCAGTTTCTGAGTGTCTCAACAGGAGGTGGTGTTGCTAAGCTTTTCCGTACAGCACACAGAGAAGAGATATTCATTGAGAAATGTGAGTGGTGAGGTATTTTGAGCCTAACTTGCAGCTGCATTGTTTTTTACACCCCTGTTGTGGTTTCTTACAGCTAGTAGCATTTTATATTTAAAAAACTGATTTCACATATTAGTGTTGTATAATACTATCCGTTAAGTGTCCATGCTTAACACTTGCCTCTGGGCGCGTTTAAAGATGGGAATGTCAGGTTTAGTCTGAAAAAGATTTACAGGAATCAGAGTTTACAGAATTCACTTTCTTTTTATCAGGCAGTCAGCTGGACAGTGTGAGTAATGGCAAGAAAACACCACCAGTTTGGGGATGTGTGCTGAGAGGTGGTGTGATCCTGCTCTGTGCCAATGGGGTGAGACCCAATGGTCATAGTTCCAGCATTGGTGGTCCCTTGAGCAGTCCACCAGGAGAGGTGAGCTCAGAGCAGAGAGGTAAGGATGATGGTGAGTCTGAAGACCTTTTCATCCTCTACACGTCAAAAGGTGATGCCACTCCATTCCTAGACCTTTCCTCTGTCGCAGATGTGGCTTGGCTGCCCTTGTTGGATCTGCTTTTAGGAGAAACCCCGTGGATGAGGTGAGGTCTGTGAGGTAATCCCTGGCCTCTGCAAGCATGCAGCCAGTGCCCTGCAGTGAGAAGAGGAGCCCCATGTTCAGTATCTGCTGGGGAATTCATTTCCCACTCCACCTGTCTCGCTTCCCCCCGTTACTTGTTCAGCTTGGTTTCTGGCAATATGATCTTTCCTTCCTCTCTGTCAGTCAAGAAGATAGGCACCTGCCTCGCACAGAGCAGTTCCCTTAATTAGCCCCAGGAGCATCCTGCTTATGGTCTTTTCTCCTTTTTCTGTGTCCTGCCACTCAGACTGCTGGTGAGAGCCTTCCTTCTGTTGATTTTTCCTCATGCCCTTGTCATATGATTCCTACGTGACCTCTTCTTTAGCTGCTCACCAGCGCTACTTGCGTATCCCTGTGGGTCAGCCCACCCTTTGGTGGACCACCTTACATGTCAGCAAAGAATTTTCTTCTTTGTCTTCTGCTCCCATCCCCTCCTCCTTTTCCTCCCAGCATTTTTTTTTTTTTTTTTTTTTTTTTTTTTGAGCTCTGAGAGGTTTTATTCTTAACAAGCCTGAATGCTGCCGCTGTCTGCCCTCCCATAGATTCATTCCTTAGGGTCTGCACTTCCCCTGCTCGTTCCTTGTGGCTGTCAGATCTGATTTCCCATGGTCCCTTACGGAAAAGTAGCAAAGCAGAGGAGCCACTGCCAGCCTCCGGCACTCTTCTTCTTTCAGAGGAGGGTCAGGTCAAGGCTGGCTCTGATGAGTGCTGCCAGTCTGGTGGAGGTGAACCGTTTAATAAGGGGATGCCCATACTTGGGGAGAACGTGGCTCTGCTGCAGTCCCAGTGTGATACAATTAGAGATGAGGAAAACATTTTTCCTCCTCATATCCTGAAAACATTGTGGCAGATGACTGTCTCTCACTGGAGAGGAGATTAAAGGAGGCTATTGTATGAGAGAAGAGGTCCAGAGTACAGCAGTGAAAATTGCCCAGTGCCTGGGGAGGAGAAACCACATGAGGAGAGCTTTAAAAAGATCAGAACTATTTTGTATGGAAAGACAAACAGGAGGAAGAAATATGATAGTGTGACATGTTTTATTGGAGGATATAATGACAGCCAAGCAAGGGATATTTTCTTGAATAAAGCCCTTGATCTCAGGTCCTGAGGTCACCTTGCAGCATATAAGGGCAACATCTTTCCAACAAATCAACTGAATTTAGTTGTGTCTTGCATATGTGTGGTTCATGATGACACAAGGAAGCCCAGGAGTATTAATGAATACAACTGGTCTGCCAGGCCTTGCGTGCAGAATGTGAGATTCACATATTTGGCTCTGTCTTTGCATATCCTTACAGATGGATCTGTGCTAAGCACATGTTGCAGCACTGGGCTGCAGTTCTCTCCTCCCCTTCCCAGCTGTGAGCTGGCTGTGTCTGGCACAAGGGATCATGGAGCAGGAGAGAGACTCTGCTATTCTGCAGATGGAAATGCACCATCTGGAAATGTCCAGTCCCTCCGCTGCCTGTGCCTGCATCTCCTCCCCTGTCCTGCAGCATCCTCCTCTTGATGCTGGGGCAGTACGGTTTCAGGGGCTGGAGTATACTGTGCGCCTGCTGGAGAAGAAAGGACAGCAGTCCTCCTTGCTGGTACCCCATAGCACTGTGCGTGTGTGCATATGTGTGTCCATAGATGAGTACTTCTCTTATTCTCTTTTAGACACAGCACAGAGCTTTATGTTGGGAGATGTGGGAATTCCCTTGACTTGTAGACTGCTGTTGAATTTAAAAGCAGCAATATCAAAGGGGGAAATGTCTCCTAGGATGCAGGGAGGCTGCATCTTCCTTAGCCTGAATAACCCACCCCTTGAGGCAGGGAGGACAGGAGGCAATGCTGCCCACCCTCCTGTTGACTCAGACCTGCCTGCAGAATGGCCAGCAGTGGCCATTTAAGGCAACCAAGGTGCACCACTGACCTCACAAGTTCCACTGCTCATGATTTGGTTGCTTGCGGTCTCCAGGCACCTGTCCAGTGGTGGTCTGTTGGTGGTGGTGAGGACAAGTGGTGCTCCCCTGCTCCTAGCATAGGGACCTTGCAAGGAAGACTGTTTCTGGAAGGAAGGTAGCCAAAGGCAAATGAGGAGAATAGGACCAACGAACATGGGTGAACTGGAGCTGTCAGCAGAAGAGTGTGAGGAAAGAGCAGCTGGTGTTCTCCCTGAGACCCACATTTGGCATTTGAAAAGCAGTGACTGGGGAGAACAAACGTCCAGCATGGAGATAAGTCATAAGGAAAGTGGTGGTGGATCCCCTCTCCTCTCACCATCAGGCAGAAGGAGGGGACCTAAGGAAGAGAGGGAGGGGGAACAGGTCCTTGCTCAGAGACTCCCCCTCCCAGCCTACCTCATCTTCCCAGATTCTTTTGTTCAATAGATATGAGGCTCTGGGGGATTTATTCTGCTCCCCATCTCTGTCTTCCAGCTTGGGGGCAGAGTACACTGAGAATGACTGTTCTATTAAAGCCTGAAGGAAAGAAAGCATTGATTACCTCAGTCTTTTCTGCATCCTAGGTAGTGATGTTCCCTGCCGCATACAATAAAAGGTGGAGATCCCCCTTGGCTCTCCTTTTGTTGATAATGTATTTATAAAAACAGTTTTGCTACCTTTTATAAGGATGGCCAGATTAAGCTCTAGCTGGGCTTTCACCTTTCTAATTTTCTCTATGCAGAAGTACTCTGCATCCCTTGGAGAGACCCATGATGCAGCAGGCTGTCTCCCTGCAACCAATGGAGCAGAGGGTTCAACCCTCTGGTGAACAACCTCTTCCTACTATTGGAACTGACCCTACCCTGACTTCTCAGCTTAGGGAAATGTCTCTGAAGAAGGGAAGGGCTGATGACACAGGACTTTGTTTCCTTCCATCTGTCACTGCCGCTCACATTCTGCTTACCCGTATTTTTCTACAACAACCACCATCTGAGTTAGTTTCCATGTAAAAATGTGAGAGACTTTCCAGTGCCTGAAGTGTGTAGAGCTTCATGGTGGAAGCTGACTCTGAAAGATGGCATCTGCTGAGATTTGCCAGCATAGCTGAAGCATGGGACTTCAACTAATTACAGAGGTCAGCCAGGCTGCAAAGGTGGGCAGCAACCAGAATGAAGAGCAGAGGAAATGATCACCGGTGAGAAGGCAAAGGGATTGCAGACCTGGTAACCTCATGGGTCTGATTACAGCTTTCTGGGCAAGTCTGTGGGGCTTGGCAAGGAAATGCAATGTCTTGAGCAGTTGGGCAGGGCAGCAGGCAGGTACTCTGGGGCATTTCCAGTGTACTGACCACTAAACCTTGGGGTGCTGTTCTTACCTCTCTGGATCAACAGGAATACATGAGGGCACTGCTCAGCCTCTTGCACCTAATAAACACAAGGATCATCTGACGACAGCCACCAAATTACATCTGTATGAGGTTTACTTCTGTCTTACAGACTGTTAGTTATGCTCGTAGCTCTGGAGTCCTGCACATTTTCTCTTGTGCTAACTTCCGTGCATCGCTCTGGAAACGCATGCTATCTACATGTTCAGTCCACCTGAAGGACCATATCCTCTGGCATCTGCAGCTTCAGTGGGAGCTGAGAATCCTTAGGAGCTGCAGAGCTGCGTTCCAACAGAGGGAAACATGAGAAAGTCGTTATTTGTTAACAGAGTTCAACTCTCAAACTGCTCTGAAAACCATTCCTATGGGATTCAATTACCAGCAGTTTTATGACATATCAAAGGAAGTGTCTGTAAACCAAGAAGATGACTTACAGTGTATGACACCCATCTTTAAGTTCCAGAGCTGTTAAATAGTTTAGAAGTCTTTGGTTCTGAAATATGGAGTCAAGATGGACAATATTGTGCAAATTACACTGTACTTCATGGTGGAAGGCACAGATAGTCTGATATTTTCTGCTGTTACGGTAAGCAGGTGAGATTATAGTGGGAGAGACCCTGTGAAATGTTCAAATAATATTTCCAGAGATTGATTAGAAAGATCCTGGGAGACATTTCTGCATTTTCCATTCTAGAGCAATTTGAAAATAGCTTCATGTAACCAACACTAAGATTGTTTTGTGGTGTATAATTTTTTCTGAATATACCCATGAACTCAGGGCTGATTTCACTCCTACTAAGTCAGTAGGAGGCACGCAGAGTACTTAGTGGAGCATAGATCACCCTGGACTCGTTAACATAATTTTATTTCACTGCTGTGGAACAGCTTTGCTCTTGCTGTCGCAGAAAGGTAGAAGTTAAGATGTTCTGCATCAGGTTGATCCACCACACCTTCCATAAGTTTCCTTTTCACGTGCCTTTGGCATCTTACACAGTGATTTTTGCCAAGGTTCCACAGAAGATTGAGAAGAGGGTTGCCCAAAGTGCCCCTCACTGGCTACCTCCCCATGCTGCCCCTCTGCTCATTCTTCCCACTTTGTGGAACAAAGCCTATTCCTGAGTTTAGTAGGCATCTCCCCTTAGGGAGTTTACTCAGTTGCATGTAGCCTTTGTGAGCATTAATGACAACATTCCTTGTGATTTTTTTTGTTTTTAAATTTGATGACAGTTACTATTTTCATGTTAGTATGAATTTCACAAGCAACTTGTCCCTTCTTAGAGTCTGTGCTCCAGCTCTCGTGCTTTGTGTATGGACAAGTTCTATAAGGTGAAGATGGACATGTGTCTCTTACTATGTGTCACCAGTGGGTGAGTTCCCATAGCTGAAAGGAAATGAATTTCAGAGGGACAACAAGCAGTCCTGGTGCTGTCACTGTCGGTGCAGAATTTATATTCACAATGGAATGAAGATGGGCAGGTGGGAGCTGAGTAAACAGCTGATAGATCAGGAGAGATGGGTGGTGCTGCATCGCACCGAAGGCTTTAGTAAAAGATCAGCGTTTGTCAGATGTTGTGACTCTGGCATCTCTGTGAGACTCCAGATAAAACACCATAGTCTATAGCCATTCTTCATATAATTATAGATGAATAGGTTTGTGCAAAAGCTATATAGAGAAGGTGGCTGTACAGTCCATGACAGTGTTAACTTTGTCCACAGTGTTAGGAAATTAAACTTTATAAAGTGCTGGCATTTGCCAAATAACTTTTGAACTTTCATTTGGTTCAAAGAGGAAGTGGAACACAAGATAATGAAATCTAGGTGAATAAAGTATTATTATTTTGAACTCCTTGAGCAGCTAAGAAGTCACACAATATTTCTAGATCAAAGGAACTAAACTTAAAATAAGTTTTTGACAAATTGGGATTCCTATTGAAAGCAGCCTACTCATAATTAAAACGCTGCAGCTGCAGTAGTAGAGGAGCGGAAATGCTGTAAAGCAATAAAATCTTTCTGCTGGCTTTGATGGGCTTAGCATCAAGACTATGGAGAAAAAACAGTGTGTATCCAGGAGTTTAGCATGCGGTTCCTAGCTAAATCCCCCTCTGTCTGAGTGGTATCAGAAGTGCAAAAGATCAGGGAATGCATTCATTCATCTTCTTCATCAAAATACTTCATGCAACAAGTCAAAGGAGAAGTCAGTCTCTAGGAAATGAACTGCCGTGAGGTGCGTCTCCTCTGTTAGTTTTTGTTGCTGAAAAAAGATTACAGGCAGTATACAGATGAGGTGCAGACTGGTCTGATAGCGAGCTCTGAAATGAATTGTCTGTCTGTGAAATCTGTCTGCCGCACTCCTCTGAGTACTTTACTGAAAACTAGAGCCCTTGATCTCTGGTGTTGACTGTCTCGTTCCAGACAGCTGTAAACCTTGCACGAAAAAAGTCTTTTCTTTTAAAGTATTCCAGGATGTGCTTACTGGAATTTGGTGATGGTCCATGATATACTCATGATGTGATAACTGTTCTAAAAATTAGAGAAATCAAGGCTGCAAAAACACAACCTTGGTTGTTACTGGGAAAGAAGGAAAGCTGAGATGGCTAGTGGGTAGCACTGAGAAGCCGTGTCATTCTTGAAGGGTCTTGGTGACTGGGGAAGTCTTCTGATACCTGAAGAAAGGAAGGTGTCTGCAAAAATGTCATGCAGAAAGTAGTGGGGTGGTTGGTCTCCCCTCAGTTCTTTCTCGGACTGTGGAGCAAATCCTACTGAAAGTCAAGCCAGTGAGCATGGGGAAAAAGAATATTTGGGAAAGGCCAATTTTTTCTTCAAATAAAAATTTCTGCCTGATCATCCTAATTGTCTTCTCTGACGACTGGTCCTGTGGATGATGGGAGAGCAGTAGACATTGTTCGTCTTCATTTAACAAGGCTCTGAACACTGAAACCTAGCTGGCAGCACGTGACACCTTGCGTCTGACATGAAGCAGCTCTGTGCAACACTGCAGAACTCAGTGTTACAGAGCAAGATGCATCTTTGCAAGAAATGATGGTTGTACTGAACATCAAGCTGAACATGAGTCGGGTGCACTTTGCTGTCAGTGAATGCTGGGCTCAATGGGCAGGTGTGTGGTCTGCAAATCAAGGGAAGCAATTGCTCCCCTCTGCTTTGCTTTCACAAGGCAGCATCTGTATCCACTTTTGGTGACCCCACTCCATGAAAGACTCTGATGATCTCAGAAACTCCAGTACAGATCTAAGAAGATTTTTTAGAATGTGGGGAATATAGTGTACAATGGGGGGCCAAGGAGTTCAGCCTGCAGAACTGACGGCTGATGAGGGAAATCTAGGTGTTTTCTTCAGCTGCCTACCCAGTGGTTGGAAGTGCTCAGGAAAAGGTAATGGACACAAGTTACAGCAAGAGAAATGCCAGCAGGCTATAAGAGAGATTTTCTTTTTCTTTTTTTTTTTCTTTTCATAATGGGGATAATTAAGTACTGGAACAGACTGTCAAGAAAGTCTGTGTACTCTGCCTCCCTGTGTATATTTGAAAGTCAGCTGGACAAGAGCCTGAGGAACTTGACCTCACTTCACAGTGTACCCTGCTTGGAGCAGAAGGTAGTAGTAAATGTCATCCACAGGTTCCTTCCAACCTAAACTGATTCTGTGATCTTAGAAAGTTACTTTTTCCCCCTGGTCTACTGGAACTCTTCAGTTCTTTCCCACGCATCACTCAGCACTGCCATGCTCCCTTTAGAGATTGTTTCTTCTAGTCAGTGTTGTTTGTACAATGTAAAACCTCAGCATGTATGTGCTATACAGCCCTTCCCATCAGCTGTGTTATCCATCAGCCTTGTTTTAAGGGAAGCTGTCAGTTCAGGGAGTGCTCTGACACTGTTTAATTCACCTCTGCTGAAATCAGATCTGTGTCCGTAGCTGAATGCGGCAGACTGGGGATGTGGCTGTCTCCTTTGGAGATTATGGCTCCAACTCTTGTACCACCATTTCAGCAGCCTACCTCAGAGGAACAAAGGCATGTTCCTGAATCATACTTATGTGTGTTTTTGTTCTCAATGCACTGAGGGGGAAAGAGGCAACATGTCTAGAGCATTGCTTTGGATTTATTATGGGGAAAGTTTGCCAGAACCATATTTCAGTTTAGTTTCAAGAAGTCCCATCATCCTTGCAGTCCGAGTAGATAACCATTACTGTCATTTTTCAGATGTATTAGAAACCATGATCATGAAGCCAGAAATATGCAAGCAATATATATGTATATATATACACTCAGAAGATTGATCTGAAGGAAGCTGAACTCCTGATGTATTTTGACAGCTGATTAATATCTTAATATCTCACTGCTCCTGGAAAGGGGCAGTCTGATGTCCCATATCACCTGTCTCATCCTTTACCCCCGATATGCTTTCAGTTGACTTTTGCGCTTGCTAATCTCAGTACATTTAGGGATCAGAAAACTGAACAGGCAGATTTTCTGTTTGCTTCACACCTTTTTCTTTTATTTGAATATACCACTGTTAGGTCTCCAGTATGCATGTTTGCATGGTTGCAAACCTGAAGTGATTATATTTCTGTAGTCCTCAGAATGGACTCTGTTTTACTTCAGGAACACGTTTGATTTTCAATTATTTGAACTTAACTAACTTAACCTCTGTCTAAGTAAATCCGGTTTAAATGAGAATACCCAGGGGTTGTGAAGCTTAGACATTTGTCTGAATGTATCAGCAGGGAGGTGAACAGACTCAGCTGCAGATGGAGTGATTTGACTTCAGACCTTGTGCTCAAGGCAATTTCCAGTTAATCTAATGTTCTCCAACCTCAAGCTGTGGTGACCTTTAATGTTGTTTCTCTGGGAATGGAGTGGGACTGCTAGATTCAGGTTAATCTTTGCTCTTTGAGACAGCTTGTGTGTGTGGACATGATCATACAGAAGGACTTTTGTTTTCACTGATTAGAATGTGGAAGAAGCCGAATGTTTTCTGATTAGAGAAAAATCCCAGTGACTGCACAATCAGGTCACATTAACCTACGAGTACACAGATAATGCACATTACTGTGTCTTCACGGGACTACATGCATAAGATATCTATCAGTTAGAAATAATGAGGTTTGCTAGGTTATTTCCATAGGATATTGATAGATGGGAAGCAGATGCTCTTTTCTGCATGACAAGACTTCCCTTGAATCCCACGCATTGCAATCTGATCAAGCTTCTCTGCAAGGAAGTGTAGCACCGGGATTAGAAGAGTTTTAATTAGAAACTATAAGACATGCAACTTCAGTCAACTAAGGAGTTTGCTTAAAATTTATTCCAGCTGTTGTGTGATTAAAGTCCTCTGATTACAAGATTGTCCCTTAATTCCACATTTGCAAATGCAGTTTACTAAAGTGCCAGCGGGACACGTGATGTGCTTAAAATGATAATCAGGAATGTTGCCTGCTGCATGCTTGCACAAAAAGCAGTGGAAGCCCTTCTCAGCTTATCCATGTTACTTTCTTCTGAAAGTAATACAGATTTTTCACATGGTCCGTGCTGAAAATCTGGGCCGGTGGTCTCTATACAATGGCCAGTTATTTAGTGATGGTGTTGTACTTCCACTCCTATCTAGCAACTTGCTCTTTGTGGGTGAAAGTAGCTGTTAGTGGAAGGAAGGAACTAATACTGCTGTGTATGTTACGGTCTACAGATATTGTAGTTAGTGAAAAAAAAACGATTTTGGGCTTTTGAGGATAAAGACTAGTCTTTCAGTGTGACAACACCTCTTCTGAAGCGATTATTGCTGTATGCTTGGAGGTACTGTTTGAAGGTGAGACAGACGTTTGTACAAGGGAAGAAAAAGGTCGGGGATGCAAGAAGGGTGTAGTTTATGGACAGCATTGTCTTCTTTGTTTGAGAAAGGGTAGATAACATAACCCATTAAAATAAGTGTGCTTCTGTGAATTACTTGTTGTATCTATAAATTGTTTTTGGATTTTTCCTAGGACTGTCTAGAAGGCTTCTTTTGCTATTAGAGCCAGCCCTAGGAACAGGCAAATGAAGAATTGCCTTCAGCAGCAGAATGCTTGTTTGGGGAAGATAGCAAAATGGTTATAAATATATGATGTCATTTTGCCCATGCTCGCATCCCTGAAGTCCTCAGGGTCTGCTGACAGGGGCATCATAAATGACTGAAGGAAGAAACAGTGTGCTTGCCAGATCAAGGAAAATTTCATGTGAGCTGGAGCAAATATCTTCTTAAATATGGCTATGGCAAGGCTAGATCCTCAGGTCTAATATATTCTGTTTCACAGTAAATGTGTCAGATTGGTAACAGACCAAGGCCAGTGAAATTCTTGAGGGTAACATACATCAGATCTTCCTGCAAGGAAGCTCCAAAGGTGACACCACGTGCTGGCTTGATGTCAGGATAATCTGAAGTTCCCTTTGAAATTTGTAAGCACTATCCAGAATGAGAGAAGAGATGACTTTTTGCCAGGTGATGATCATGATGTCTTCTGGTGACAGGGCAGAAGGACTGCAGGATGTTTCCAAGCCAGGAGTAATGCTGTAGCAGTATGCAACTGGGTTGCAGCAGGATTGTGCTAAGGAATGGTCAAGAGGGTCTGGAAAGGAGAGCTTCCAGCTCCTGCTTGCTTGTTGGAACTGTATTTGCTCAACTGAGCACCCCTACTGTGAATGTGTGTCCTCTGTGGAAATGAGTAGGCTAAAGAGATGAATCTTCCCTTGATCATAAATTTTATATTCTTTTCTTAATATTAAGACTCTTCAAAGTTATGTTAGTTGTCTCCAAACCACTCTCATCCTTATTTACCTGCTCATACTGGAAATATACACAATATTGCATTAGTGGTTGCCCAACTGCTAAATGTAGAAGCATTTAGTATTCCTGTCCCTATTCTATATTCCCCATGCACACCTAATTTCCATTGGTTCTCAACCTATACCTAACACTAGCAGATCATGATGTAGCGATTATCAGTTCTTGAACCTTGTAAATCACTACTTCATGTGAAATATACATTATATACTATTATGTATGGTGTATGTTCTTTATCTTGCATGCATGATTTTATCTGTCAGCCTGGATAAATATCTGTATATACTGTTGATATGTGCCAGGGCTAATTCAGGTTGTTTTCACTCAGTGTCCTGTTTTCAATTCGTTGTTTTTGCTCTTCTCCCACTCTTGCTGTCATCTGTTGAGTTCCATGTTTTTTTGTGATCATTTTATGTTTTACTCTGTATCATTAGTAAAATTAATTTATATAATTGAAGAAAAAGTACTTTGTTTTGTAAAAACAAAGTAAAAAAAAATTTTTGATTTTCTGCTTACAATTATCCCTTGAAATATTCATAGAATCATAGAATGGTTTGGGTTGGAAGGGACCTTTAAGACCATGTAGTTCCAACCTCCCTGCTATAAGCAGGGACACCTCCAAGTAGACCATGTTGCCCAAAGTGCCATCCAGTCTGGCCTTGAATGCCTCCAAGGAGGGGACATCCACAGCCTCTCTGAGCAACTTGTTCCAGTGTCTAACTAGCCTCACAGTGAATAATTGCTTCCTAATATCTTGTCTAAGTCTATCCTCTTCCAGTTTAAAGCCATTTCCTCCTGTCCTGTCGCTACCTGCCTGTATAAAAAGTCCTTCTCCAGCTTCATGCTTGTCTTGAAACCCAGAATACAGTTGACCTTCTGGGCTGCAAGCACACATTGCTGGCTCACATTGAGTCTTCCATCAACCAGCACCTCCAAATCCTTCTCCTCAGGGTTGCTCTTAATCCATTTTTCCACCCAGCCTACATTTGTGCTTGGGATTGTTCCAACCCAGGTGCAGGACATTGCATTTGGCCTTGTTGAACTTCATAAGGGTGGCATGGGCCCACCTCTCAAGCCTGTCAGTGGATGGCATCCCTTCCCTTTATCTTGTCTACTGCACCACTCATCTTGGTGCCATCTGCAAACGTGTTGAGGGTGCACTTGATCCCATTGTCTGTGTCGCCTACAAAGATATTAAATAACACCGGTCCCAGCACCAATCCCTGAGGAATGCCACTCACCACCAGTTTCCACTTGGACATTGAGCAGCTGACTGCAACTCTGAGCGCACCCATCCAGCCAATTCCTTATCCAGCAGGTGGTCCATCTATCAAATCACTTTTTCTCCAATTTGGCAACCAGGATGTCATGCAGGACAGTGTGAAACACTTTGCACAAGTCCAGGTGGATGACATCAGTCGCTCTGCCTTTATCCACTGACGCTGTAACTCCAGTGTACTTTGATGTGTGAGTTATTTTCATTCTATTTTTTTAAGTGTCACGTAGTACCAAGAATGTCACTTGCAAAAGAGTGTTATTACAGCTGTTATATTATTGGAATGGATGAATTATTTTGTATAAATATTTGAAAACTACAGTCTTCTTCTGGCCTAATGATTTTGTGCATATATCACTGATTCAACAGAGGGTTTAGGTTCAGGTAAGTTTTAAAAAAGTCACAAGGCGTTGTTTTTTCTTTTTTATACTGGAACATTTAAAATTAGTGACAAAACCATGTTTTGATACCATACTGTGATTTAGAAGTGGTTGGAAGTGGCCCTTTCAAGTATCTAAAGGAGAGCTACAAGAAAGAAGTGGATAGACTCGTTAGCAAGGTCTGTGGTGATAGGACGAGGAGAAATGTTTTCAAATTAAAGAGAGTAGGTTTAGGTTATACACGGGGAAAAAGTGTTTTACAGTGAGAGTGCTGAGGCACTGGAACAGGTTGTCTGAGATGTGGTGGAAACACTATACCTGGAGACACTCTGAGCAACCTGGTGTAGCTGTGGATGTCCCTGTTCATTGCAGGAGAGCTGACATAGATGATCTTCACATGTCCCTTCCAACTCTAAGGATTCTATGATTCTATGAAAAACTTCTTAAGTCATAAATCAACATGCTGTATTGTATCGGGATATGGGATATGATGCAAAATCATTCAATCTTTTTTAATTTCAGGGAAATAATCCTGACTTATGCACTTTTGTTTGGCAGAATTTGTTTGTGAACCTTCATGGGTTTTTATGGAGTGTAAAGTTGGTGGCTGTTACTGTAGGAGCATGGAAAACCATGATAGAGTGGTGTTCAAAATTAAATAGCAGGCAGAAACTTCGGGACTTTTGTTAAAGGATACCTGAATAAATGAAATATAACGAAGTAATATAGCATGGCTAATAGGAGTAATTAGTAAGGTAAAAAAGAAAGAGTGAGATGGACTGTACATCACTGTGACTCATTTGCCACATCTCAATTTAAAACTCCTATTTTCTGCCCTGTGTTGCCTCCATTGGAGGAGGACTTGTTGCTGTAGTGCACAAAAGCCATTAGACTTGAAGTCCAATATTATTCATAGATAGTCTGTACACTTTTGTTGCTCTTCCAATAACTGTAATTTAATTTAATATCTGTTCTTCCTCCCTGAGGTTTACCCATTGGTGTACTTCTAGAGATCAGTCATATTCCCCCTGAATGTTCACTCTGAAGTGCTAAGCAAGCCTTCCACATATCCTCCATAACATCATCTGTCTATTCCCCTGGTCACCCCAGCAATCCAGCTCTATATCTGTTCCCACTTTAGCTCATCTTCCAGCACAGATGAGAGAACTGCACAGACTGTTCCAGACAAAGCTTCTTCCCTGGTTAATAAAATAGCATTAGTAGCTTACTTGCCTCTTGGATAGCTTGTCTGATGTGTCAGAGGAGTGCATTTGCCCTTTCCACATGATATAGTGGGTCTGATGTGCTAATCAGTGCTACAGACATATGCACTTGGGTAAGTGACTCTGATCCTGTGCTTGCTTTGCTCCAGTCTTACTACAACACTCAGATTTTATGGTTTTATTAAAGCCATTGGTGTGGAATTTGCAACTTCATGTGGCAATTCTTCTGGTATTCTCAAGCAGAGTTGTTTATTCTCTCCTGTTACATGTTACGTATGAGGACTTCCATGTCTGCTGGCTGTTGGTATCAGGGATGTGGTGAAACCTATACATAACACCAGCCTCACTGGGGGGGATGTTGGGATGATATATAAGCACTAGAGAAAGCTATGAGCTGAAAATGAGTGCTGGCGAAGTATAACACCACATGCCACATTAGGGGAGGAATATTCGTATCTGTTCAGATAAGTGAACTACATGAAGAGCTGTCTCCTGCAGAGGCAGTGAATACAAAGGAGGTTGCTCAAGTAGTTGTCTGGGAGTGTAGTTCAGATCTTATGGGAAGTGGAGGGATTTTCAGAGGCCTGGGTCTGGCTGTAGCTGTCCTGATGAAAGCCGGCGCTTAAGTAGGGCTTGCAGTTCCTGGCATTGCTGTAAGGGATTTGTAAGTAGTGGTGTGATAAGGCTGAGAATTTGTACAGAGAAAACTGGGAGTTTTAAACTAAAGGTACTAGCCAGTACAGAACTCCCATCCCTAACCGAAGGTGAGGGTTTGTAAGGGAAGCATTCAGATCTTGCACGAATCATCTCTTCACAAAGAAATAAAGGAGAAGCAGAGGTCAATAAGGAATTGGAAAGGGTCAGCAGTAATTTGAAATCAAAATAAAGGGATCATGCCAGTATTGATTAAAGCAGAGCTGTAAATTTGACAGTGATAAGGCAGTAGCACTTTAACTACATAAAGCAAGAGAAAGAAAACCCAACAGCAAGTGGGGGGAATTTTATGTGATGAGTGTAAGAATTAACTAGTTGGAACACCATGTTAGATGGCTTTATATCAGAGCACAAGGAAGATGGTAAAGAACAACATGTGGCAAAAGACAAGAGGAGAGAACTGAAGATGGAGGCTACAACTTCTGAATGTAAGACACTTGGCTGAAATCTGACAACAAAAGGGTGCTCAGATTATCCTTGAAGGACTTGCTCTGATCTTATGTTTATCGTTCTCTAAAAGAGAATTTTTTTTCTCATTCTTTCTTTCCCTGACGAGGAAAATGGATATCTTCAGTTCTCCTTCCTGAAGTGAGCAGTAAATCATGCCTTTGACATCCTGTACAATATGGCAATACGGGTGAGAGCACTCTCAGCACAGCATTGCATTACTGTGTGGTAGGCCCAGCTTGGATCATCCCAACAGGTTCCATTCCACTTATGGACCTTTAGCAGGACAGTTGAGGCCAACTGGCTCTGGTACGTCTTCATAAAGATGATGAATTGCTTTGATCAAGGACCCCAACCAAGTACTTCATTAGAGACTGAGTCCTCTACAGCTTCCTGCTTTTCCCTCCCTTCAGGCCAGTCATCTTCTAACACAATGTGCTGCTGCAGTGGTGTCCTAATTTACTCAGTGGTAGCTTATTTATGTGCCCAAAATCAGATACTTCAGAAGAGCTGAGGTAATTTTTACAAGCAGAAGCTCAGAGCTTAAATTTTTCTAAACCACCAGCAACCGCACCACCGATTTGAAAAGCTTCTGAAAAACCACCATTGCACCAATTGGTTGCACTGCTAATTTCGAAGCCTGAGAGCTCTGCTTTAACAGAGAATTGGGAGAAATATACATAGTTCAATGTACAAACTCAGCATCAGATTTTTCAGTTTACTTCTGAATATCCTGAATACTTTAGCTTCTTTGAATCATAGGTGTGATTTGCTTTCTTGTTTTTGTTGTCATTACTTGTGCAATTGATGACTGAAAAACTCCAGGCGGCATTGTCTTTTTTTTTCCTCCCCCCAACGCTGGCAGTGCATCATAAATATTTCTCAACAGCAAGTACTAGCCCTACAGTGCTGACACAAGTATTGGCTTTGTTGTGAGTTCTGTTAGGGAAGAGGAAGGCTATTGTGATATTTTTGAGCAAGCAAAAAACTAGAATAATTCATTTGCAAATGAAATCATTGCAATAATGAAAACTGAAATTTGTAGACCAACTTTTCTGTAAGAACCCTTTTTTTTTTTTTTTTTTTTTTCTCTCTGAAAAAAGAAAGAAGGCTTTTTTGTGAAATAGAGAGTTACACTGAAAAAAAAAAAAACCAAACCAAACGTGATCATGGATGAGCTGGGTGGGTGGTTTTGAATCCTGGCATCGGGCAGATTTTGTGATGAAAAAAACAAGATGTCTGTGTTTGTGGCTTTGTTTGGGATGGCAACTATTGACAAACAAAAGAGAAAAACAAAGTGTTCAGATTCTGATTTTTGACTTTTTTGAAACTAGACTATTCTAAATGTCAAGATGTAGAATTTTGTTAAGACTTTTTGTCTTAGACTATCCATATTTGCAATACAATAAGCATACAAGCTGCAGAGCATACCAGACGAGGTAAAGACGTACATCTTTTGTATAACAGAGTTTAACAAATGTAAGTCTGAAGTCAACATCCATCCTACAATTAACTGAAGTACTCTATATGCATTTTTGCATTTTGGATGGCTTAGAGGAGAATCCAAAGTAGTCTCTGGCAAGTTCCTGCATGAAACTGTTCCCTCACACTGTGGCGATTACACTTGAGATCAGCAGAGACTTAAGTACATGTACTGCCTTTGTGCAGTGTTTTCTCATATATGGTAGATTCGTAGTTAAACAACTCAGCACCTTGCCACTGATGGTTCTCTTCAGAGTTAGAAGCTCATGCCTTTGTATGAAAGCATGCTATTTGCTGCTTTCAGAGGCTTGCAAATTGCAGGTTCACTGCTGAGCAGATGCAGTTCCACTAGCCACACACCACTGCCATGTGTAATGTCATATACACTTACACACAGGTATGCTTGTTATTTTCTAATAACCATTGCCTACTTTGAAATAGTAATTTGACATTTTTTTGAATTAGTATTTTTTTTTCTCAGACCAAGATCTCTGTCCCACATTCATAAAAACTAAGAAGATTCAAAGCAAAGCCAACTGCTTGTCTTTATGAAAACTGCTTTCAGTGTGGGATAAGGTCTGACAAGTGAACCAGGTCAAGCAATATGCATTATCTCTTCAGAGTTCTTCTGAGTCATGAATTTGCTTTAATACTTGCTCTATTTATAACTCAGTGTTTAATTTATTTAATTAGGATTATGTGGTAACTGGTAGAAAAGTACTCCTACTCTGACAAACAAGAAGGCATAATACAGTTAAAAGGCCTCTTACCTTTTCCATAATGATGGCAAGTACACACACTATTTGCATATGTAACTATAGGCCTCCAATCTGAAAGTTTGGCTCAGATGTAAAGAAAATGGGGGTAGGGAGGAGGGGAATTTTTTTATTATATGCCAAAAAGCCCGCTCCAAGAGCTACTGGGAAGCTTGCAGATTCCCCCTGCTTTCACTGGGAATTGGGAAAAATACAGTGAGGCAATGATTTTGGGGTCTAAATTTGCACACTTTTATTCCCTACTTAAGTTAATGGCAGGTCTGTGCTTTAAGCATCTTACTGAACAGGCTATTTACTGTGTTTTACTGAACAGTTGATGGGGACAGGTAATCATAATAAATTGTTCTGTAGGACTGTTGGGTTCATATCATCCTTCTCTTCAATCTGTGCAGTTTTGACCTTCTTCAAAATCCACCAGGTACACTGAGAACATAATAAGAATTTCACATAGTCCCTCTCTGGTTGTTTAAGCAAATGAAATTATTATTATCAAAACACTGTCAACTACCCTTTCTGACTTAATTTTGGTGAAGGATGGCTGAAGAATTGACAGTTTGAGAACTAAGCCTCCACCTTGTGCTGCGTAGGAGGGACAGTGTGTTGACTATGGCTCTGTGCTCTCCTGTGCTCCTATCCCACCTGGCTGCAGCCAGGAAATATCTTTGGTCTGGACTTAACTAGTGATCAAAACCAGGCCTGACCTCCTTATGTGCGATTAATAGTTTTGCAAGTTACAAAGAAAGCATTGATATGAACCTCTATTTTCATATTTCAAGCTGCAAATGCTTTCTAAGACAGCACTATACAGAGGGCAGCACTGTTAATGCAGATGTTTATTTACCAAGCATTTAATTGTCTGCCTTCAAACAGTCCAAACATAGCCACCTAGTTCTTATCACATGTAGATTTCTCTTTGACCACTTGAGTATAGAGCTATTTTGGGTGGATGCTGACTGCCCATAGTGCCCACAGCCACCCTCAGAGATACACTTTGGACTTTCTATGACAGTGTTAGGCCCAGATCCATTATTCCTTTCCCCTCAAATATGTTTCTGGTTAGTTCTGAAATGCGTAGAGTTTACGCTCCCAGTTCATCTGGATATTGAAGAAGCCAAGGTTTTCAGTAGGTTCACATCCCAGGATGTTCAAGAGGTCTGAGATAGCTCTTCTTGGAATCAATTTGGAAAAATCCCATGGAAAGTATCCCATTCCTTGGGCACTGTTTATAAAGATACCTCATCTGAAGTTCATTGTACACATTTGGATTTGCAGATTGCAAGTCCTCCTTGCACCTACTCAGAAGCTGATGTTCCAAAGGAGCAGAGCTACAGAATTCCACAAGGGATGTTCCCCATAACCAGGTAAATGTGGGAATACATTGCTAAAAAACAAACAAACAACAACAACAACAAAAAACCCCCCACAAACTAATCAAAACAAGCCAAATCCCGTTCTACAAGACTGTTTTTTAATTTAATTCACTGACCAACTTTTTCACATCTCAGAAACACCAGCAAATTTGAGGGATTTTAATTTTTCTGATCAAGTAAGCGAGACAGCAGCTGCTTTTGGAAAGAGAAAAAGCAAGAATTTAAAATAGGCATTTGGTTGTTTATTACTGGAATGAGATTGCCCATGTAAGATGTCTGTAGAACCACCCTGCTTTGCACTAGGTTTTCAGCCAGGGGACAGGCAGCTGTCCGGTTCCTGCCCAGTTTCTCATCCTTCCTAACCCCTAACTTGCTGAGGACAGGTGAAGCTTAGCTGATGAGAGGTTGCAGCCACAGATACTTGCTGTGATTGTACCCTCCAAAAGAGGGGACAGAGGCAGGCAAAATGTGGTGTTCACATCTCCCAGCCATGGGTTAGGCTGTGAACGTGAGTAGGGTAATTAAAATGCCTGGGATGCGCAGCCTGGCTATCTGCACAAGCGCTGTTGAGGTGAGGAGATGGCCAGATAGCAATTCTGGCTTCCTAGGGCTGTTTTGTGGTACCAGTCTTTTTCTGAGACTTATGAGTTTGCAAGTTATACCGCAAAATCATCAAGAAATGAATGAAGAATACCACAGGAGACACCCTAACTCTACAGACATCTCTTAAGACATAATGTAACCTTTCAAAAGTAATGGGCTTCAATATCCAAATAGTCCAGTGTCGAAATACGTTTAATGAGTAACTTTGATGCCTATTTTCCAAGGGTCATTTTGAAAACTGCTGCCTAAGTCTCAGAGAAAAATGATAGGAGCTACCTTAATGGACTGCTTCTGACACAATGAAAACAAACACTTTTACCTGTTTTTTTTTTTTTTTTTTTTTTTAGTGTACAAATAAATGCATAATGCTAATAAATTGCATACAGGCTTTTGGTGATTGTATACTAAAAAAGATGATGTTGTCTGACAGCAGGTAAAGCTGATGGGAACCACTCAAAAGACTTTCTGTCAATATTATTTAACCTGAGAAGCTTGTATGACAGGAAAATGTCAACACCAGCTTGAAGCCTCATTCCTTGGAGTTAGTCTCAGTGATGAGCACTGGGTGCTTGGCTGAAATTCCTGTCATGTTGAGCTGAGAACAAAGCTCTGGGAGCACAACAAAAGAGATCTGTCACCTGCATGGTGCCTTGTGGCCATGACTGTACATATCCCATGGAAAGAGGCTGTTGATCCAATTTCAGCCTGGCTTGAAAGGCCCAGAAGTAATCATCTTTGTCAACAGCTTTGTGAGCCATGAGGGCTAAGGCTCCCTGCTGGCTGTCCTCCTGCTCCGGGCATGGCCTAGTTCTCCTTTTATGCCTTCCCTTCTGTGGGAAGGAAGCTGGCACACACTCTGGGTGCCCCAGTTCCCCAGAGAAGGTGAGTACCATGATCTGGGTATCGGGTACTCCTTTGGAGAACCATAGAATAGCTTGGGTTGGAAGGGTCCCCTAAATACCATCCAGTTCCACTTCTCTTCCTTAGGTAGGGTTGCCACTATCAGATCAGGCTTCCCAGGGCCCCATCCTTGCTACTGCAGGCTGAGAGGTGAAGCACCAAAGTGCACGTGCTGTGGGACTGTGGGACAGACGGTGAGGGACCTACATCATTCTGTCCTAATGGCACTTTTTCTGGTAGGAAACCAGAAGGGAGGTGAGGATGGAAACTGAAAGCGTAACAGCGAGGAGTTTAGTTACTCTGTGTAAAACGAGAGACAAACACAGACTAATGAGAAACAGAGTGGCCTGCAAGGAAGAGCAAAACAATGCTTATACTATGGGGGGAAACATGAGAAAGGCAAATAAGTTGCCAGCTGCGTGAGTTTATTGCGAGCAAAAAAAAAAAAAAAAAAAAAAAAAAAAAAAAAAAAAAAAAAGAAAAACCAACCCCAAAAACACATTTTGCAAACAGTGACAGAAGCAGACTGAAAGTTCTTGCCAAGCAGAGAGCAACAGTGAGGTCTCTTGGAGGATATTGTTTTCACTGCTTCCCACTGTGCTGGAGCCATGAGGAGCAAAGCAAAAATCTTGTTTGTCCCACTCAACCTTTGGGTCACATCAAAGCACAGACTCAAATGTCACACCTGGCAGTGACTCTACTGCCAACTTAATGGGATTTAAAGGCAGAGTTATGTTGGATAAGACCCCCATGCTGCAGGAGAGCACCCCCTGTGCTTGCCACTACATGCACTTTGTGTGGATATGGGAGCATGCTGGCACAGCCAAGTAAAGAAGGTTCTGCTTCTGGAAGTCAAAATGGCTTCCAGAAAGAAACCATTGCAAGAGAGCAGGAAGCAGGACCTGTCACTGAGAAGGAGTCATGATGCTGGCTAATATGCCTGGCCCTGCTCACAGCGGAGAGGAGCGAGAGTGCGGAGACACAGGAAAAAGAAGTGGGGACAACCAAAGCAATGTCAAGCTATGAGTGGGTAAACAGATGTTATATGTGCAGATCAAGGGCCAGTAGGTGACCTTCGGAGTACATAGTTCCTGTGCTTTGAAAGACAAAAAAGCCCTTGTCTGCTTTTTCCATATTCCCCTTTCATCAGTTTTTAATATGTCCATCTTCTGATGTGAGTGGTCGAAAAAGGAATAAAAAAGACAGATCTGATCAATTTTTTACTGTTCTCTATAATCTTTGCTTTTGCTGGGCTCCCTGTCAATCTGCCTTTCATTTACCCTCAAGGCATCCAGCACGGTACCTCCTTAGCTTCAGGCTTCCCTGCAGCACCAGCACAGCATAGAGCTCCCTGCTCCTGGTGCCGTTCTTGTGTCAGTGCTCATCAGCTGCGTTACTCCTAGCATCTTTCTTTGTTCAGAGCCCACATAGGTCTGCTCCTTTAGTCCGAGCTGTTACCATGATGTGTCCTCAAAGGATGCTGCTCTGGTCACTCTTTGCTTTCATCTTTTCCGCTGTCAGATTTTTTTCACCCGTGATGGCCCTTGTCCATCAAATGACTCTCCCATAAATACCCTGAGGCAGAAAATCCATTAGCAGATGGACTCCATGACCTTCTCCAGCAAGCACTGAATTTACAGCTGTGTGGTGTGCACAAGTGAGGGAAGGTTTATCTATTCTGCTTTGTTTTCTTCTGTGAGAGCGGGTTGCTTTGTTCCCTTGAGGAAAACTTGCCTCTTTAAGTTGCTTTCTCCACCTGATTATCAACTTTTAATTTAGTATCTGCTAACAAGAGGAAATATGTATTTCAGAGGCCGAGCCCTGACAGAAATTGCTTCTTCTGGCCACCTGTTTGGAGTGCTGTGAGAACAGTGAGGAGCAAGGTCTCTTGTCACAGAGACTGAGAGCCATCCTTTGTTCGGGGGAAAGAGAAAAAAGCCCTTGAGGAAACTCTTCGCATAGCAGACACTGGAAACAAAGGCAGTGCCTCACCTGAGCAGTGCGAGTAATTCATGCACAGGAATGGTTAGCAGCCTCTGCTCTGTCAGCCTGCCTGCACCAAGGATGAGATGCAAGTGACATGGTCCTACCAAACTGTGTGGGAGAGATGGCATGAGGAGGGCACCCGTATCTGCTGCCACCCAGACCTTCTCAGCACTGCTCGTTTTCCCATGTTTGCATACCCAAAAGTCTGATGGCTGAGTTGCTTGTGAATCTGCTGCTTAATGCCATCCAGCTGAAATAAGTAGGTGGCAAAGACCTTTTTGGCAGTGGTTAGGGGCACAGTGCTGACATGAAGCAAAGGAGACTGATGCAAGCAGTAGTGCTGGCAACATTTTTGGGGGAGGGCGTGGACAATATGTAATGAAAGCAGTACGCTGAGTACCTGGGAATGGACACTGCTGGGACTGCCGGAGAGAGGCACTAAGAGCCAGGCAGACACACAGACAGCCAAAGCCACATCTGCAATGTGTCTGTGAGGAAAAGGGTAAGAAACAATCCTCAGGAAGAGTCCTAGCTGGAAAATGTTTTGGAGTTTTGAACAGAAAAGCCTTGTCTCCTGCTGGTTGAACACAATGGGGGAAGGGAAACAGCCTTTGTACATTCTCTGCAGAAAAATAGGAGCGCATCAGAAAAATATCTGATTTCCTCATCAATTGCTTCTCCTAATGGAAACAGTGTGTTTGTCCCCAGATTTTGGCTAACAGCTCAGATCAGAATGGTGACAGTGCTGCAGCATCATCCCACACAGCAAGCCTCACCCCCATTGCTTCAGAGAGATGCTAGCTTCATATTGTGCACTGGCAAGGTTCACTTATCCATATGGAAGATAGAAACCACTTTCTTTCCCTCCTCGTTACTTCTCATCCTTCTCTGGGGATGAGCAGAATGGCTCACTGCACAAGGAGCCAGCTGCTCCCTGTCCAGCTGGCGGCTGTGGTCTGCTCCCCACTGTCAGAGCCATGCCCCGGCTCTCTGCTGCTCCAAGCGAGGACAGCTCTGCATCCCCACACAGTGAGCCACTGCCATGTGCAGCACTGCATGAGTGTGCCCATGGCATGCAGGGTGTGAGAGTGGATGAGATAATACACGATCACGGCAAACTTCTCAGTTGTTTGTGTGCACAATGCACAGCCAGGGCAGAGTGACCACCTAGTCTGATTTCCGCAAATCATAGTGGAATGGAAGAGTTTTATGACAGGTATTTTTATTATAATGTCTTCATTATCACGCCACATTAATTGTTGAAATATTGATAGAGCTGGTTATGAAAAAAAAAAAATAAATCATATAAATCTTACCTTTTATGTTGAAGGGGAAGGCACTGTGCTGAACAGCTCACCGTTTGACCTGGTAATAGATATCTGAGTTGGAAAGTACTTGCAATAACTTGTTGACAAGACACATGTTCATTAGGAGTGAAAATGATACCTAGCAGCTTAATCTATCTCCGTGCAGAAACAACAGAAAGCCCTCCTACAGACAGCAGTGCAGCAGCAGAGGGCATCAGCAGCCTGCTTTTGAGGATCCTAATAGGTTTTCCTAGCAGAGCTGAACAGGACAATGCTGTTTTAGCTAGAGGACAGAAACAACGTATCCCATTCCCTGAGACAAGTCAGTGTGGCGAAGCATTTATGTTGCTGAGTTTTCAAAAATAAAATATAAATAGGGCACACGATTGCCTGGCACTGGCAGGGAACCTGTAATGGCAGCAATAAAGCAGGCAGGTCACTTTGCCACTCCAGCAGGCTGCCTCTGCAGCTGGGGCCGAGGGGTACATGCTGGATTAAACAAAGCCATGTGCTATTTACAATGTGGTTTGAGTTTGTGCTCGCAGAGGTTTGCAGTGCCCCTATGGAACAATAGCTCACTGAGCAGGACAAATGCAGAACAGCTTACAAACAATGAACAAACAATAAGAGGGAGCTGGGTTGTTTTAATTTTCATCCAGAATTCAAGGCAATTGATTTCTTAACAGAAAATAAAAAACTTATGAAGCTGCTGGTACATTGTCACCAGGCGAGCAACCATTCAGCAGCCTGGAAATTGAATTCAGATTTTTGGGAAGCTTCTTGGACTAGTGGACAGAGCAACATTGGACAGTGCCAATATTCCCTCATTCTGTGGCCTTTGCTGTTTCCTTTAAAGGATTTTGTGAGAAATGGAGGGCTCTATAAATGGCTGCAGCCCGAGACATTTACGAGTCCACCTCACGTATCTTGCTCTTGGTAGGGAATCTGGGAAAAACAGAAACAAAGAGGCTCATCTTTGTGAATGCTTTTTCTTGCATTTCATATCCTCTAAATTAGGACAAAGCCCAACCATTTCAGGGTCCCGCATGCCTCGTGTGAACGCAGTGCTCCTGCAGCCTGAGGGCAGGTTCTGTCATTGCTGCAGAGATGAAGGACCTCAGCCTGCATGCGAGCGGCAGCAAGCTCTGCTTGAAAGTGCTGACCTTGGACCTTTGCTGCAGCAGATGTGCCGTGCTTGAAGGCTGGAAGGCTGTTTCTTCTTTGCCTCTCTTTTCTGTGCATTTCAATGAATATTGATCTAGTAAAAGAAGACACAGATCCTAGCTCTTCTTCTTCAGGGGTCCCTAAACTTCCTCTGACTGCAACCCCCCTCCCCCCCTCCTCCCCCCCAAAACTGACAGTTTTGCTCAGTGAGGAAAAGACAAATCAGAGGTGCAGGTGAAGTAAATGGGGCCTGAAATGCTAGTTAAATATGTTCACAGTTTGGAGGAGCTTTCAGGGACACATGGTGCCCTTGAATTTCCTGCCCCAGGATCTCATGTCTCCGGCTGTATTTTCATCCAGGAGGGTGGTTGTCCTCTAGGAGTGCCTGGGGAGGAGAGTGGAGGCTGCGCAGTGTAGGAGGCCTCTTTAGACCAGGCCTCATGGTTTAATTCCCCAAAGATCTCTTGTACCAAGTGAAGCTTGTTTTCATGCTCCTGACATGCATCTTCTACCTGGCTACTATAAAAGCTCTCTTCCAGGCCATTAGATGGCATTGTCTCTGCTTGAATGACCTTGAATGACTCATGAGTTTTGGGCTGCTGTGACCTGCTCCTGCCCTTTGCTGCTTGACTTGGCCACCGGCTGCAGCCATGAGAATAGGCCCTGAAAGGCTTCACATGCACAAGGAGCAGAACACTAGCACTCAGATAACACACATGATTTCTCGGGTGTTTTGTCTATAAGAAGTGGAGGCAGATGTATAATCAACAGCTGAAGAAAACGTGCCAAAATTTGCTCCTAAATACCCGTAGATCTTCCTCCTCAGACACAAATTAACTTTACATCTTCAGGGCATGTGCGCACTTGATTACTCTCCAGATACAAAGAGACCTTCAGTTTTTTGAACACATGGGAAAGATTATGTCAGGGTGAAAACGTGGGCCTCACTGGAGCTGGGAAGGAAGTAGAGCTGAGCATATTTTCCAGAGGTGTGGATAAGTGAGAAGATTTCATGCAGCTCATGTCAGTCATTACCTTTTATCTATGCTGGAAAGCAAAGTGTGAGTAAAATGGATGTGTGAAGTTTAAACTCTTTTCCAGAAAGCTGAATTTATCCAAAGGGGATTTTTTTTCCTGGAAGCAATGGTCAGTAATAACTTTTGGAGGAATTCTTCAGCCCCTTTTACTGCAGCTGAGCCTTCTTTCTTCCTTTTGACATTATCTTCTCCAAAAGACATTATCTTCGAACACTCTCTTAGCAGGTTTTCCCAAATGGCGTTCTTCAAAGGAGATTTCCCTTATATATACTTGTTAGCTGGTAAGCGTGTTTTCACCGCAGTACCATTTGTGGAACTTGTTCCTTATATGGATGTTAAGATGGTGTATAGGAGAAGATGGTTTCTGACTGTGGTAGTAAAAACAGAATTGAAGCAAAATCTCTTCCAGCAACATCCAGGTGCGTATGACCATAGGGTCTTGTGGAGGCATTCAGGCATCACGGTACCTTGTTGCAGAGCTTCTGAAGCATGCTCTGAACCAAAGTCCATGGGATGCATGTTTACTCTTTCTCCAGCAACATGAGGGAACTGTACTCAACTTAAGCATGCTGCAGCCCACAAATAGAAAAGAAAATAAAGTACCCTTTGCATTATGCTGGCCTCCTATGGTTTTTTTTTTTCTTTTTTTCCAGAAACAACACTGTGGATACAAATGGATTAGCACATAATGTTGAAATATTGTGAATATGCTGACATCTCATTGTTTTGCTCAGGAAGTAGTTTGTCACTGTTACAAAAATGTAGCATGACTGTTTCAAAGTTAATTGAGTATGTTGCAAGAATTTTTTAAATCTCAAGTAAACCTACTGGTCAGTAAACAACCATAGCTCTTTGGATGAAAAAGACTTTCTGTACGGGAGTGGGAAAACCTCCAAATAATCAGTAGGTATTTATTCGTAGTGGGAGATTAATGGCATGGTTATGCTCATGAAGGTCAGCCGGGCAGCTGGGGTGGTGAGAGATAAGCCTGAGCAGTTTTTGTAAGGAAGGAGATAGATAAAAAAGACCTCTCTTTCTAGACCTCATTATCTCAGAGAGCACTTCTAGAGGTGAAAATAGATGATTTTTGGGGTCCTTTTCAATCCAGGCTATTCTATAATTCTGTGATTCTATGATATGATTAATGCAGATCCACTGGATCTGAGTGAGAACAGTTAATGTGATGCCACCACCGCATCAGGGAAGCACCAGCCTCAATCCCAAAAGGCATTTCTCCATCCTAAGTAGTGGAAGAGGTAGGTCACAGCCCAATTCTTGCACTACCTTGGGCATGCCTCAGCCAAGTGAGATGACCACCATGTTTTCTGTAGCTCTGAGAGCAAAGCCAAGGCCTGAAGGTACGGAAGGACCTACTTTTCTGAGCCCAGCCTAGGCATACCTATAGATAGTGTAAACAATTGGATGTTGTGAAACCCGAGGCACTTGGCCATGCCAGGAAGAAATCGTTTAGAGAAGTCAGACCGTTAAGGATTTAGGGTTAAATGGCAGCTTTGTGAATCCCTGTGACTTTCAACAATGGCTGCAGTTGCCCAAAAACTCCTGGAGGCATCTGTATCTCTGCTGGGAATCTCGCCATGTGATTTTAAGTCACTTAAAAAAAAGGTGACTTGAAGCATTAGTTGATAGATTTATCCCTTGTAATGAAATTCTCAGATGAATGCACTCCTCTTTTGCTTTGTGAACAGCTCAGAGTAGATCCTGTTTCCGTCAGTGCAATAATTACTGGAAATATTTGCTGAAAAGGTGCAGTGTGTGTGGTTGGGCTCATAAAGCTGAGGACCACCAGGTCATGAGTTCCCATGAAATCTGGCATAGGCCTCTGTGGGACTGTTACAGATTCTCAGCAGCTGGAAGAGGGCAGAGGGAAGGCATTTGCTGCCCAAATCGTGATGTGTGGAATAGTGTCTTGAGGGCACACCTGATGGGACAGCTTAAGTCCTGACTCAGTAAGCATCTAACTGAAGCTGAGCACCTGCTCCTTTCCCATTCCTGATTTAATCTATGTGATCTTCCTTAAAGAGTACTAGAAAATTCTCATCCTATATGGTACCTTTCTGCATTTTCAGGCACCCAAATCTACATATGTTGAACCACAAGTACCCTTTAAATTATTAGTGGGTTGCTTCTTAATCCCCTAAATACCCTGTTTTCTATCAGTTCACTGCAGCAGTCACTTTGAATTAATGCTTTAAGGAGTTTTTCCTTACTCTTTCACTGGTGAGGTGTAATTCTCTAGCTGTATTCAAGGTGCATTCAAGTCATTCAGGTAGGACTACTTGTCTACTGGAAAATCCCACTGCTTAGACGTTAATAGGAGTGACCGGTCCTAGTCTCTTCTCATCGTTTGCAGAAAGCATTTAAATGCATTCCTGCATCCCTGGCAAATGCTCTCATGGCTGGTCTATTGGTTATTCAAAGTGGGTTTCTCTCATTGTCTTCTGGCAGAGTCAGTCTGCTCCACATAAATAAATTAAGTCCTATGACTAGCCAGGTAAGCTTATAGCTACAACCCAACACATTGCTTTTATGTAGAATTGTACACTTCCAGCAGAGAGAGAGAAAAAAAGACCCAAGATACCACTGTGTATTCACCTGTACATTCAAGATATGCCTTTCCAGCTCTGGCACAGTGTCTCTCACATCTCTTTGGCTTGCTCTAATACCTCAGCCCTTAGATGCCTTGTGCATTTATTTCCCGAGCTTTTGACAGACAGAAACCACTTCTAAAGATATCTCTGGCTTTATGATCCTGAAGAAAGGGAACAGAAAGACTGTAGGACTTTCTCCTTGAGTTTTCTTACTGCAGGGTATACGGAAAACACATTCAGGGAAACAGAAAACTCTCTCATTGGAGATTTCTTAAGTTTTATTGCAAATTAATGGAGAACCAGGGTATCTTAATTGAGGGAGCAGTTAATTTTTCATTGCTAAAGAATGGGAAGCTCTAACGTCTCCTAAAGTCTCCTAAACCTACAAGCTGAACTAATTCAGCTAAGTCAGAGTGCAGTCGTTTTGACTCCTTTGTCTTTAGTAGACTCTTGAAGAGAACTGCTGTTCTTTGGCATACATTAAACCAGAAAGAAATCTTAAGTCAATAAATACACCTTCCTCATCTGGAGTAATGTGGCTTTAAGAAGAAAGACTACTGTATGTTTGTTCAGTGCCTAATAAAACAGAGCTTTTATCTCTATTTGAGTAATAATTATAGCCCAAAAATGTTTATTTGATGACATTTGACCATTTCCAAGTAAATCTCTACAGATTCAGGAATCAGAGCACTGATTCCTGAATCACAACAACAGAATAATGATAGTAAATGTAGGCTAACATACAGATAAGGGTGATCTTAAGAGTTACTGAATTCCTGTACTTCATGTAACTGTGTATATCAGCATTGTACCAGGCTTTTATGGGCAAAAGCTCGTTTATGAATAACCATAATAGCAAATGACAAGAATGTGTTCCAAGTGAATGAGTCATGCCTGACCAATCTAGTGGCCTTCTATGGTGGAGCGACAGCATTGGTAGACAAAGGGAAGGCAGATGATGTCATCTACCTGGACTTCTGCAAGGCCTTTGACAAGGTTCCCCTTCAAATCCTTTTCTCTAAATCGGAGAGATACAGATTTGAAGGGTGGACTATTTGGTGGGTAAGGAATTGGTTGGAAGGTTGCAGCCAATGGGTTGCTGTCAATGGCTCTATATCCACGTGGTGGAGGCCAGTAACAAGTGGTGTCCCCCAGCAGTCTGTCTTGGTTCTGGTACTCTTTAACATCTTTATTAGGTACATTGATGATGGGATTGGGTGCTTATTCAGCAAGTTTGCAGATGACACCAAGCTGAGTGGTGCAGTTGATACAACAGAAGGAAGGGATGCCATCCAGACAGACCTTGAAAAACAAAAAGGGAGGGCCCTTGTGAACCTAATGAGGTTGAACAAAGCAAAGTGCAAGGTTTTACAGTGAGGTCAAGGTAATTCCAGATGTGTATACAACCTGGCAGAAGAAGCCCTTGAGAATAGGCCTGCTGAGAAGGACTTAGGGGTTGTGGTTGATGAAAAACTGAACATGAGCCAGCAGTGTGAGCTTGCAGCCAGGAAGGCCAATGGTATTCTGGGCCCTGCCAGAAGAGAGGTGGCCAGCAGGGACAGGGAGCTGACTTTCCCCCACTACTCTACCCTTGTGAGATCTCATGTGGACTACTGCATCCAGGCCTTGGGCCCCCAGCACAGAAAAGTTGTGGAGCTTTTGGAGAGGGTCCAGAAGAGGGCCATGAGTATGATCAAAGAGCTGGAGCACCTCTCCTGTGAAAACAGGCTGAAGGAACCGGGCTTGTTCAGGCTGGAAAAGAGAAGGCTGTGGGGAGTCCACACTGTGGCCTTCCAGTATTTAAAGGGAGCTTGTAAACAGGAGAGGAATCAACTTTTTACTTGGGTAGATAGTGATAGGGCAAGGAGGAATGATTTTAAGCTCAAGGAGGGAAGGGGAGGCTTAGATTGGATGTCGGGGGAAGTTCTTCACAGAGAAAGTGGTGAGGTGCAAGAACAGGTTACCCTGAGGGGTTGTTGATGGTCCATCCCTGGAGGTGCTTAAGGCCAGGTTGGATGAGGCCCTGGGCAATCTGATCTAGTACTTGATCTAGTGGCTGGCAGCCCTGCCTGTGGTAGGGAGGCTGGAACTTGGTGATCCATGAGGTCCCTTCCAACCCAAGCCATTCTATGAATACTAAAATAACAACTGTTTCATCTTGTGACACAATTTCTTAAGTTACTCCATATTCCTGTTTTGTGCCAGCCTAAATTAATTACACTGAAGCTGGAGATTGGAAGTAAAATAATATGATATAATTGAACCATGATAATAGTGCCAATCACATTATTTTGGAGGCAATCTCTATTCCTGCCTTTTGAATCTGAAATATATGACAGCAGTTTCACTAACTCTGAACTAAAAAATTATAACTGATGGTGAAATCTGTTTTCATATTTTGTTTTCATTCAAAATGTGTTAGAAATGTTTATGATTTTCTATCCTTATGATTAGTATGTAGTAATGTATCTGTTTTATAGTAGCTAAATAGCTGCAGAAGACAGCCTCAAAGCAATAAATGGCTCTGTGGAATATCTGCACTGAAATTTTTGCATGTCTGAGTGAGCTTGGTATTCATCTGCTCTTCACCTCTGCTTTAAGAATAGTTGGATTGTCATAATAAGTTCCTCATTTTGAAATAAAGTCCTTACAATCCTTTGTATACCATTCTTGTATTTCATTTTGTTCCCTTGAATGTAATTTGTAACTCATAAGTTAAATTGTAAACAACAAACATATACACAAAACCAAAAGCAGGCATTTTGCTTTCTTTTGCAGCTTGGAGTGGCAGTGAAAGTTGAAGGCAGCTTATTTAACAAGATATTAAATGCCTTCTTCTGTAGTTAACCTTCATGCTGAAATAATAATAATAGGAATATCAGTTGAGTAAAGAAGTAGACAGTAACCTTTTCTTAAGTGGAATGTCATGTTCCTGATGAGGTAAACCTAATTGAATAGTTCAAGTCTGCCAACTGTGTGCTGATACTGGCTGTCTGTGCCTTTCCTTCAGCCACTGCTATAACAGGTTTGAGTCATATTCCAAACTTATATTGCACATCGAATAATGAAGAGCAATTGGATGGAGTAAAGAAAATGGGAATTGGGCTCTGGACACTGAGGTCAATGTAGTGCTGAAATGGACCTGCAAGGAAAATATAGAAATCCATGTAATTTGGGACACTGAACATTAGATACGAAATAGTACTAATGTAAGAGCAATATACCATAGCTCTCAGGAAGTATGGGAAACATACATTCATCCCAATGTACAGCTCCATGGTATGGCTGCAACCCTCAAAACTGAGGAGATCAGTGGTCTCATGAAGCCACAGAAGGCAGCTGACATGGTCGGGTGGTTATTGGTGGCTTTGGAGAAAAGCAACACAGCAGTATTGCACTTCTTGTTGGGTTAGCTATGTTTTACCTAACAAAGCAGTTGAAACAATGTGTTATATCTTCCTGGTTTAGAAAGATGGAGGCTATTAAAGGATGTGGGTTTAAGAGATGTAGGATCCTAAAACAGTATAAGGTGGTGCAGACATCAGTCATTGATGTATCTGCTGTGAAGCCAAGAGGGCTGGCAAATTGGGCAGATCTGTCATGCTAATCTAACTACAGGAAACAAGAGACCTATGAATACTGTCACTCTGTGGCTCCAGGTATGAAAGAATGAAAGGCGTTTTGTTTTGTTTTGTTTTTTTTTTCTCTCTTTTTCTTTCTTCCTAGTAGGAGCTGATTTGGCCAATAAGAGAAACTTAATTATAGCTATCCATTAAGTTTTAAGATTATTTATTTATTTATTTATTTTTACGTTTTCCTAAGGTTTCAGAGACTACTCTATTTGAGGATCTTGTCTTGAGAGTTTTCACATGGTTGAATTCTGTGGAAAAATTTATTGTCATCAGAAAAAGGGGTGGGGAGTGTATGAAAAAGAATCAGTTTTTTTTGTTTCAGACACTTTTCCAGATTTATTTTTCTGCTTCAGTTTTCATGGGAAAATCCCTCTATGTGGTTATACATTTATTTTAGTGTTTTTACTTGTCAGTATTTTGTTTTTGTAGCTGCACTGAATTTTTTAACTTAGAAACTGTTATTCTGTTTGTTGATGGGGAAAGAAATGGTATTGGAAATTACAGTGATGTAACATTTGGAGACAGTGCAATTAAAAACTCAACTTTTCTTGTCACTAATGGCCACAGCAAAGACCAGGGCTATTGAGGCAGCAGCTGTGTCAGCCCTACCAGAGAGCTGATTGATTGATCCTCTATCAGCTGGCATGAAGTATTCAGACCCTACTGGGAAATTTGGGATGAAAATAGTGTTTTCGCTATTTTCCGTGACTGTATGGTCATCATTGGCCAGAGGAACTTTAAAATAGAGGTACACAGCAGAGGTGAATTAAATACCTTTTCTTCAGCCTGAAGACTTTTGGTCATGCATTTGGTGCTCAGGAGAAAAGGTACTGGGTGATCTGCAGAGGGAGACTCAGCTTAAATCAGTGAAGTAAAGGAGGCCATAGGAGACACTCTTTTCAAGTGGATAAGTAACCAGTGTTAAGCTTTTCCAGATCATCTTCACCTGCCAAACAACAAATTAAAGTGGAAGTTTTTAAAAAGCCTGGTGTATTTTAACCCCACATGAATGTATGTGATGAGTGCTTCTACTTTTCTTTACCCTCAAGGAAAGGTTAATTTTATATAGCTATATAATTACAGTGATGGGAAAAGATAAATAGAACTCTTTCCAAGGGATTGGATGCCCAAGTTTAACAGTAAGAGATACTGGAGCTCAACATTCCAGCAATTGTTGCAGTGGAAAATCTTATGCTGACAGAGACAACAACTGAAATTTTCTGTAGAGTACAAATGAATTTACAAGCAAGGCTGGACAATTGTCAGAGAAGTGTGAATAGTGATTTACAATTACCACCAACATTTTTTTCCCATGTCTCGGGGTCTGTTTGCAGTTCTGGGACAAGAGCGACTGTGCTGCATGGATTAGAAGTGGCTAAGGAGAAAGAGGCAAAAATGTTTGGGGATACAGAAAATAACCCTCTCATGGAGGACTGAAGAAGTTGTGATGGTTTGTGTTAGGAAGGAGATGGCTGAAGAGGGAAATGGTGAAAGGGCATCTTAAGACTGGGAGTTTGGATAAGGATGTTCAGAAGAGATGACAGCCACATTCTCTGATTCTCGTGAAACAGAAGACCTGAGGCATTCAATTTTCAAGTTGCAACAGACACAAAAAACTGCTTTTTCCTGTAGCGTGTCCTGGCTGTGGAGTAAATGAAACTGCATGCTGTCAAGTATAGAAATCAGACTCAAAAGTCACTTTTGTAAATAGAGTACTTGCAATCATGTTCTTTTGACAAGGTGATACAATCTCTTCAGGTTTTAAATTAGTCTCTAATGTCTCATAATTAATAAGAGACTTCCACTTGGTAATTCACCCACCCTGGCTCTGTATAGCAGATTGTGAATTTTCTCTTCAAACATTTGGTACTTGTCAGGTCCCTTCTGGCAAGAAAATGTCTGGACCTTTATATAATTTTGTGTGCCTATGGCTTGACTGTACTCTTTGGGAAATTAGCAGGCATTTTTCACTGCAATAGAAAAATGAGTTAACTGGATTGTAGTTCATTTAACAATGATTTTAAAATACAACAGCTTGAATATCATCTTCTGCTTTTGTTTTGAAGTTTTTTATGTGTTATATTCACTGAGCAGATGTGTTTATATTGCAGTTCTTTCTGTTGTACATGTCCTTCTACTGATTCTTACTGGGATGAGTTTACATGTTGCTGCAGATAATAGGTTAGCTTTGCGTCTCTGCATTTCTGCTTTTTCACCCTTTTTCATCTCACCAAATTTTAGGTGGTGTTACTGGCTTACTGAAGTGTGGGCTGAGCTTCATAAGCTGTTTGCAACTTCAGTCTGACTACAGCAGGAGGGCTGTATGTGGATATGCGAGCTTAGAGAGATACTTTTATTTAGCAATTTTTCTTCCTTCATTTATAACTTTACAAAGATACAACTGAAATACTGTTGACTTGATAGTGGAAAACCACTGTCTGTTACACAGGGTGCTGATAAGTGATTAAGTCAAAGCCTACCCTGAGATGATTAATAACATATCAGCATTCACCCAACACATAGCCGTTCATGGCATGGAAAAAATTGATTTATTTCAAGGAAACTAATTGTTTCAAGCTCTGATTGACCTGGTCTGTTGCTCTAGTTTTTAGCGGTGACAAAGGGCTCTGTAAGAGAACAAATGAATTAGCACTAGAGACAGAGGGAGTTCATTCTCCTCTCCATCCTTCTCTCTCTCTTCGCAGACTTGCAAAAACCTGCTCACTAGTAGCCTGGTTTGCAAGCTGAAATTTCCACAACCAGCCACCGTTGACAGGGATAGAGACTGGGGAACAGAGCGGACTCTGACAGTTTTATAATCTAGCTGTGTTGAAATGTGTCATTGTCAGTTCTGTTATTTAGAAAAAATCCTCCATTTGACTTAGAAGATGAAGATTTACTGTGAAAAAATCTGAAATGTTCGTGTCTTAGAAGACAATATGTGTAAGTAACACACCAGGCTCACTGTTCCTGCATAAATGAATTCTCACCAGGATATGTCTTCAGCTGAGCTCCATGTCAGAGCAGTACTTCAAAAAGCTTTGCAGACAGGCATTTGTTCCCCTCACCCTCAGCTTTATCAGAAATAGGAAGAAGAAAGAAAGCTTCTGAGGCCAATTCCAAAAATTTTTCTTCATATAGCGTTTGATATCTAAGGTGGAATTGATGGGACTATTGGCAAAAGCAAGGATTTGTCATGATGTGCTGTTGCCCACTCTTGTTGTGTGACATTGAGTTTGCTTCTGTTTTCCCTCCAGATGCACTCAAGCAAAGTCTTTCCTTGACACCTCATCTGAAGCTGATGAGGCAGGTTACTCGGCCTGGCTGATTACGTGGGATAGAAAACTCTGAAACAGATCCAGACCTGAGGTCAAATGCAGATCTCAGTTTTATACAACTGTGGTGGTTTCCCCACATTCTGTGAATGAATCAGCATGACTTGGCGTCTGTTTCACTCATAGTGAGTGGTTATTCAACAGGTGCAGACTCTTACAATGGGAACTGGGCTGGAGGAAGAAAAAGAAATCTCCTTTCTAAACCAGTACTACTGTTAGATGCTTCTGAATTCTTATAAATTATGCTTTATTGAAATGCCTTCTGCATAAATACCTGTATATTTGTGCACGTATATTTCTATCTGCCTATCTTTTCATTTACCCGTTCACTGGACTAGATGATCTTGAGGTCTAAGATCAATAGAATCTAATGATTCTGTGACTCTATCTGTGTGCCTGAGTACAGTTAGACAGATACTCCTCATCACTGCCTAATGACTGGGCATTATGACCCTTGCATCCACATAATAGGGGTACTGGCAACTTTATTTAAAAATATTATAGGGGAGCTGTGAAATCTAGTAGTCCCTGGAGCATTTCTTGAACACACACTGCATTTGGAATGTCAGAATGGTCCTTGGAGATATGCAGGCTAATAAACCAGGCAGGACAATCATAACATGTTTATAATTATACATATTCCCTCATGAAATAAAATTGTACAATTGTGATTGGAGACAGAGAGTTATCAGCTGGAAACAGCTGTGCTGCTGAAGCACCCGGTGGCAGGCTATATAAATATTAACAAAGATACCCCAAACTCAACTGTGTCTGTATTTATATGTGTTTTGTTGCCAGCTGAGGCAGCTGTCAAGAGGGTTGACTTTGGAGAAATGGATGTGAGTTAGGAATAGCAGAGTTTGAAGCCTTTCTATTAACTCTACTTGTCCATTAGCATTTAAAAATGTGTACTGAAGGGATCCATCAGGCAGGCAAAGTTCTATACTGCAGAAAGCCACAAGTTCATTTTTTAAAGCAGTTTTTTAAAAATGGTGAACCATGTACTTTGGGGCTGAATGATTCCAAGCAGGTTTTCTTGCAAGGAAATTCTTCTCTCACAAAGATTCAAGGGTTTAATATATTAAGAAATGCACTTCTCTTCACAAAGACCAGTTGAAGGATTGTCTCTGCTTACAGTGGTACAAATCAGGATCTTGTGTCCCGGAAGCAATGGAGGCATAGTATATAAAATTGGCATGGGAAGAGGCACCCAAATTGCCAGTGTTGCTTCAGCTTTTCTGATAGTGGAAGAGGTTTGCAGTCCCCAAGAGCACTGCAGGCAGCTCAGTGTGATGCATCAGGGGCAAGGCTTGAGGTGTCCCCCAGCAGAACCCCTGCAGACCCTGCAGGACTGTGTAGAGGAGCAACTTTGTCTTCTGTTCTTAAAGAGGTTTTACCTCAAAGTATGTGATGGAAACCAAGTATTCCTGGCCTCAGTTCATAGTCGCTTACCTGTGCTTTCCCAGAGGGAGGGCATAGGAAATAGTAACTGGAAGATTTTCAGTTTTATCAACAGGGTTTTTATAGTAAAATATCTATTCTCATTAAAATATTCTCTGTGCATTGGTTATGTGAGCTATGCATTCTGATCTTACAAGTGCCCTTCAAACCCTTTTTGTTCCTTCTAAAAATTCCTTCTGTCTTTTTCCCTGATGTCCTAAAATCTCTGCCCTGATACAGATCCACATCCCAAAAGGCTTCAGTATTTCAGTATTTTCTTCTTCCGTGAGACACACAAAAACACTGACAGTTTCCTACACAGGAAAAACGAGAAAAAGTCTTAAGCTGTTTAAAGCAATGAACTTTGCTCAGCTGATTGTCTTTCAGCTTTGACTGTTTAATGGAATCACAGAACTGTAGAAAGGTTAGAGTTAGAACGGACATTAAAGAACCTCTTTGCTGTGGGTAGGTTCCCCCCCACCAGATGAGGCTGCCCAGGGCTCCATCCAACCTGGCCTTTGAGCATCTCCAGGGATGGGGCACCTACAGCTTCTCTGGGCAGCTGTGCCAGGGCCTCACTGCCCTCTGAGTAAAGAATTTCCTCCTAGCATCTAAACTAAAGCTCCCCCTCTTTTATTTTAAAGCCATTTCCACATGTACATGTTCCACTATCTGTCCATGTAAAAAGTTGGTCTCCCTCCTGCATATAAGCTCCCACTAAGCATTGGAAGACCACACTGAGGTTTCCCTGCAGCCTTTATCAGGCTGAAGAAGCCCAACTTCCTCAGCCTTTCTTCACAGTAGAGGTGCTCCAGCCCTCTGATCATCTTTGTGGTCCTCTTCTGGACCCACTCTAACAGCTCCATGTCTTTCTCAGAACTCAGTTCTGCTGAGATTCCCTCAACAATACTGCATGCTCTGGAAGGATGAAATCCCATGGTGAGTTCCTGCAGTATGCTTCAGGATACTTCAGGATACTGATTTCTCTATATTAAAACAAACAAAAACCTGAAGCCCAGCTGCTGTCCTCTTTGCACCCTCATGCCAGACAGCTTTTGCTGACAGAATGGGTTAGTAGTGGGAGTGCTGATGGGCGAGAGGCACACCTGAGTCGTGTGCATGAGTGTTGTCAGACTGGATGTTGGCAGACTGCATGAACCACAGGCTTATGTGGTTCACATTTAACCTAAGCATTCTTCTGACAAGCATTTGCCTTCCACACTTCCATGCTGTTCCACAATAAGGTGTCCCACTGTGGACACTGTATGGTGAACTGAGTATAGCTGAAGCAGAAAGGAAAAACGAGCTTTTAACTCTTATTGTTTTGCATAAAAATGCAAGTTATCTTGTAACTTCAAAATTCTATTTGGTCCTTTGGGATCTTAAATATTTGGAATACATCATAAAAAGATATCAGCTGGTAAGCTTTTAGAGGAATCAATATTTTCAGTTGAGATAATCAAACATTTCTTGAGGTAATGGACTTTAAATTATTTGGTGATTCTTTTTTCTACATTCAACCAGTGCGTCGTTTGCAATTCACATTGCTGATGTTTGAGAGCATTCTGTGTTGACATGTTGACTCAAATGCTACATGCAGCTTCTCTGGATGTAGTTTCTTTTTAATAGATGAGATTTTGCTTCTCTGTGAGGATTTGTCCTTTAATTAAAGGGAAGAATCAGACCCAAAGCATTGGACTTCTAAGTTGTCATGTTCTATTTCTCATTGATGGAAGTAAATGCTTCAAATTAATCACCTGTTGAAATGTTTTGCATGTCTTAAATAGAATAACTGTGATTCAGGAGAGTAATTCTGATCTGGGAGTTAACACCATATGGAAGTACACTGCCACTTGTACGTGAGTGACTGTGTTTATTTGCGAAAGTGATAACAAGGTAAGTATCCCAGGTATGTACTCTTGTTTCTCTTTTGAAGCATACATATTTCAGGATAATGTCTGAATTATTTAAATGATTTCATAAATACTGAATGGAAAATAAACACAAGAAAATCAGGCAAATACTTCTGACAAACAAAGAAGGGAGTACTCAGGAAAATGTGTTAGGCAGCATGGATGAAGACATTGGCAGTAATTCAAGTGTTTGCAAGATGTGTTTGTTTTCTCTTATCTGCAATTTACTCTAATGGGCGTATTATATCCAGGCATGAACAAGTAAATCCCACAAAATGAATGAAAATGCTCAAAACACATGTTATAGCGAGTCTGTATACATTTAAACTCATTACATATGAAGACTTGGTTTCTGTCTGTTTAAGCTTGAAACCTGAAGTAAAGCCAAAGCTCACATGGAGAAGGTTTTCTTATTTTAAACACAGATGTCTAATGACTGAAGATTAGCCATCTTAAAAGCAAGGTTCCTACTCATCTGGACTTTTTGTTAGACAGTGGATACAGGTGGCAATTAAAATTCTCCATAAATAGACAGGAGGAATTGCCTTTGAGGCAACTGCCCACTTCTTTGCATTGACCATTGAGGTTATTCAGTTTAGCAAATTCACTGGCTTCTATTTATCTAATTGTAATATCTAATTGCAATTCATCTACTTGTGGCATGAGTTTTCACTTCAAGTTCTTTTCCCTTTTTTTCACTTGCCTTTTTCTGCATCAACCATTTAAATTAAGTCAGTTATGGCTGCTACCATCTTGTCCTTGTCAGTTGTTCAAAACATTGTTGCCAACTCAAGCAATAATGAGAGTAGTAATAATAAGAGTGGTACAAGGACTAATTTTACATAGTGGAAGAAGGAGCTGGAAGATAATCACGTGAAGATTATAGACAGCAGAATTATCAAGTCAAAAGCTACAGACATTGGTAAATAATTCTATGGCATTCTATCACAGCTTTTACCCTGGATTTTCATAAAACCAAAAATCACTAATGAAAACATTATAACAAATATCATTCCAACTATAACCCTTCGTAGTGCAAGCTATGTGCACAGAGCAACAGAAAAGTAGATCTTGACTCTGAGGCCCTGGCAACTTTTACAAGTAGTACTGAATTCTAATTCTTGTTTCTCTAATGAAATCACAGAACAGTGATGGGAAAATATCCATCGAAAGAATGAGTAAAAGAAGCTGAGCCTAGACACACAGCTACTTTATCTTCAGGCTTAATGTTATTACTAGTCAGTTTTAACAATGGGTTTCTTAACTGGTTTCCTTATGCAGGTGTAAAGAGATTCACAGAGAGAATGCTAATCCCTGGGCATAACTCCCATGGAGGATACTGGGAGCACAAGGATTGGAAGAATCATACAGTTCTTGTATTCTGTTTAAACCTAGTACTGATGGTTGTGAGGCTAAGAGAATAGGGTATGTATGTGATAATAAATGGTATCTTCCACATGGGGATGTTGATGCTAAGCTTACCTTTACTGTAGAAATCATCATGCTTTCAGGCTCTGATCCTGCTGAGGGACTTCAATCACCTTGACATTTGCCAGATGTCAGAACCATGACAGCAAGCTTTAGGCAGTCCAGGAGAATAAAGAATAAATTTTAGGAGATCCAGCTGTTTAATGAATTACTGAATGAGTCTCCCAGGAAAACTGTCCACAGGATTAAAGAAGCAAAACAGCATCTTCTTACAGGTGGTTCTCCAGCCCTCTGATCATCTTCTTGGCCCTACTCTGTACCGTCTCCAACATCTCCACATCTTTTCTGTACTGGGTGCCCCAGCCTCCCAGGCCTCCAGATGGGGCCTCAGGAGGGCAGAGTAGAAAGGGACAATTACATCCCTGCCCCTGCTAGCCACCCCTTCTCTGATGGAGCCCAGGATGCCAGTATATAAAGAAGGTTAATAAGAAAGACAGAGGAAGACTTTACCAGAATGTGTAGTGACAGAATGTTGTGGCTCAACCCTGTGAGGCAGTTCAGCACCACAAAGACACTCATTCACTCACTTTTCCCAAATGGAACAGTGAGAGAAATGGAAAGCTAAAATGTGAGAACTCATTTGTTGAGATAGACAGAATTTACTACGTAAAGAAAAAGCTGTGCTCACAAGCAAAGCAAAACAAGGAATTCATTCACTGCTTCCTATCAGCAGGCAGATATTCAGACACTTCTAAGAAAACATGGTTCATTATGCATAATGCTCTCTTGGGAAGACAGATGCCATCACTTTATAAGTCCCCCCTCTTTCCTTCATTACCTCAGCTTTTACTGTTCAACATGATTTCATATCATGTGGTATATCCTTTTGGCCCATTTGGGTCAGCTGTCCTCATTCTTTTTGCCCTCCCAGCTCCTTGTGCATCCTCGATTCCTCACTGGCAGAGCAGCATTAGAGGCTGAGACTCCCTGGCTCTATCAGCACTGCTTGGCATCAATAAAAACACTTCTGTATCATCACCAGTATTTTCATCAAAAATCCATAACAGCTTCTAAAAAGAAGATTAACTCTACCCCAGCAAAACCATGACATTATCCACTTCTTATTCCATACCATTTATGTCATGCTCAGGTCCCACACTCTCCAGTACATTTTCATGTACTGGAGATCCACAGATAACACTCCTTTAGTCTGTGGACCACCACTGTGAAATGTCCATAAAATGCCCACTGTGTTCTAAAAGAACTCTAGTTCTTTTCTTTCTCTGTGATATGACATATATGAACTTCAATTCTTTTAGAAAAAAAGTTCTAATATTTTATGAAAAAAAAAAAAAGAAAAGAAAAGTTCTAAAAGTTCGTGACTTAGGTTCTATCTGTGATGGTAGTCACTGAGGACAGGAGAAACAGTGTGATGTGTGGATGCTGAAGCCAGGTAAGGAAACAACACTACTTGTGCTTCTTCTTGTGACTCTCATCCTTGGCCAGTTTGAGAGGTTCCTGCTTTAGGACTTCTTAAAACATGCGACTCATATCATTAATTACAAAAACTTAAAGATATATCCATCACAGTTTCCACCCCTAGTCCTTTTGGGACACACCACAGGGTTTAACATGGCAACAAACTCTTCCTCTTGCTTGTGCTCCAGCCTGGGTTTATACATTTGCACAGTTCCTTAGAAGTGCACTTTCTCCAACATGATTCCCCTTTAGATGTCTACCTGCTGTAGTGTGGACAGACCCATGTTCACAGTTACTTTGAGATCCACCTACCTGGTTTGGTATGGCTTTTATGATTAATCACAGTCCCTTCAGAGGTCAGTGGCTGTTCAGACATCCTGCTGTGTTCAGACATCCTGCTGTGTTCTGATCTTATCCATGGCCTCAGATGCTTTGAGGTATTCTGGCATGGCCTTATCCATGGTCATAGACACTATAAGGTATACCTGCTGTGACACTGACTTCTTCATGGCTAACAAATGCTTCGAGCTGTATCTAGTCAGGAGTGGACATATTCATGGCTACAGACATTTGGTGGTATGTGTACTTCCACACAGACTGCCACCAGAAGAGGGGAGATTTTGGTTGGATATAAGGAAGAAAGTTTTTTATGATGAACGTGATGAAGTACTAGAACAGATTGCCAGGGAAAGCTGTGACTGCTCCATCCCTGGAAGTATTCAAGGCCAGGTTAGATGGGGCCCTGGGCAGACTGACCTGCTGAGTGGCAACCTTGCCCATGGGAGCAAGTTGGAACCAGTTGGTTTTCAATTTTCTTTCCAACCCAAACCATTAATAGAATTTATGATCTGACCATCAGATCATTATAAAAGTTTGAAGTCTTGAGGATTAGAATTTGAAATTTGTATCTTTATAAAAGCAAAACTTTATTTGCCTGTAAGGTTTTGGGTGTTGTATACCTTTTAAATCTCCCTGACAACCTGTGGTTGCATGATAAAAGATGCAGATCACAGCTGACCACCAGCCACAGTGGTACCAAGAAGCCTCAGCTGCCTTACTGTAACTAGATGGATTTGCTAGTTATGGACTAATTTCAATTTCAATTCTACTTTTCTCTGGTGATACGACATATATGATGTATGGATAATCACTTATCTCTGTCACCTAATTATTATACTGGTGTAAATGCCACCAATTTTTACCATCTGGTCCACAGTGAGAAGTTCTTGTCTGCTACTGTTTGGTAATTGCTGTTTCATGTGTCTACCTTGACAGTAAATAATGAGAATGTTTTCGGTGTGAACTCAAATAACTATTCCATCTTTACTAGTCTTAAGCTGCAGATTTTGTCTAATTATGAAAAAAAGAGTGAACACTTCGAGGTCTGTCTAGACATGGCTCTGTTAAGTGCATGTCTGATCATGTGAGTTACACACTCTGATAACATTAATAAATGGGACCAAGCCAAATAAAAGACAGTTCCATTAAATTCTCTGAGCTCATAGGGTGGTTATAAAGTCAACATGCTGTGCTATGTTAACATCTGACCAGTGAAATAGTTGTTTCCTGATCCCAGCTTTGGCTTTCAGCCACAAAAAACACAAGACAGATGTTATGCTTTAGTAGGGTCAGGGTTATCAAAGAGATGTGATTAATAGTTGGTTACTTTGCTTTTTGACACTTTTGTTCTGCAGATTACATAGTACTCATAGCCATGATTCTTCATTGATTTGGTGAACCACTGGATAGATGAGAAGAAAGGAAGGATCATTCTGAATCAAAACTCTTCCTGGAAAAAAACAGGAATGGACTGAAGGTTTACTTTGGGCTTGTTTGATGTGGATGCTATAGATACTGGTATCTCAGGGGGCAAAGGGGACAATGCCTCCTCATAGAGGTAACAGCTGTAAATGCAAACAAGGTGTTCTCAGCTATTCAGTGATTTTCTATCAGGCAAAAATGCTGGAGAATTGAAAACACTGACCTTTAAAGTGCATCAAAGTAATTTGTTACTCTTTGAAGTAGGAAGTTATTTATAATGGAGGGTGTTCTCTGATGGAATGATAGTCTTGCAGTGTGCGTGAATAATCTGAATCAGAAAGATCTTTGTAAAAGGATATCAGAGTGCTGTAAGTTGGATTTGTTAGCTCTTTATTGGCTGAAACGTGAATATTCTACTGCCACTACTACTGCCACCACTACTGCTTCAGTTTTTCCTCCTGTACAACCACAGCCTTCCTCATTATGCTTTGATATCAGACAATGTTTTAATCATTATCATTTTATGGCAGCCATTCAGAGAGGCTGATAAGCCTAGAATCCAGGTTAGCAAACCCTATGTCTGAGTCATCTCCTTTCCTTGGCTACCAACAGCTATGTGCAGCTGAGTTGGCATTGGCAGTGTCCTGACTTTGTTACACTTTCCTCAGCGTCACACACTAACCCAAAAAGCAGAAAGTAAGGGGAAACCAGCCATGGATAACTTACTGTGAGGCTTGAAGCGTCCAAGAGGAAAAGTATATCTCCAGTGCATCATGGAGTGGACTGAATGTCTAATACGGGCTCTCTGTGGCTGTTGTTCAGTCTGCTCCAAGAACTTTGCATCCTACTGTCTGGAAAACCACCATGTTGTTTTGTTTAATGAAAGTCAGACTTTATATTCACAGCTGTTTTGTTGGCTTATGCAGTAACAGGGAGCAAGCAATACAATATCCAGTGCTAAGCATTAAAAAACATTTCTGTATTTAACTTCTGCCTAATACATGGTGCTGTAGAACGTGTAGTGCTTCCTAATTTCAGTCTCTCCTTCACATTTACCACTATCTTCCCAAACATTTTGTTACCTATACCTTCTCATAACACTGCCCTCATTGCTAAATGCAATCGCAGGTACTTAGTTGGCCTAAGAAATATTTTAGTAATAAACATCTGCAAATGTCATATGTGGATTTGCATCATTTTCTTCCTAGGATGGTATTTCAAAAAATGAATTCGGCAGTGTTTATGTACCTAACTCATGCTGGCTGCTTGGAAAATTCCAGCTTTGCATTTGAACACATTTTCTGCCACTTGGATCATTACTTCCTGTGTTTGTTTGCTTTTATTTTGTTAAAAGAGACTATAAAAGGATGCATTTTTTTTCTTCTAAGTAAAAATAAGCCTTCATAATTAATTACCTGAATTGCAATACGTTTGTTTTTGTTGTAGTTGCTGATACTCTTGATGTAGGCCAGCAGTTTTTGGGTTCAAATGTCCCAGGAATGAATTACAAGACTGAAAGAAGATAACTTCATTGTAAAACTCCTTGGAAAGAATAATCAATGTAATTACTCTGCCCTATTACTCTTTCCTGTGGCTTAAGTAAGATAAATTCCTGTTTTGTCACAAAAGCTGAGTAACAGAATTATTTGGATGTCAAGAAGAGCAGTTTATAAGCCTCCTGATCTGAACCTTGAACTACTGTCTAATCTGTTGATATTTCTGGTTTCACAAGTGATTTTAAATAAAGTTTTGTTTAAAGAGGTGGCTGGAAAGCCAACTTCATTCCCTGTGAAGGAATGCTTAACCTCTCTTTGAAAAAGTAAAACAGTTATGAAATAGAGATTTCTTTCATACAACAGTTAGAAAAAAAGATACAGAAAAAAAGAAACAAGTAAAAGTAATGTATAAATGGAGAATATAAATCGCAAACTGCAAAAAAAAATTGATGAACTACAGGAAACGTTAGCATATATTGCTTAAAGGAAACAGTCTCTTCTGGAGCTAAGATTAAATATTTACAGAAAACAATGAAAGAAACCATCAGACCTCTGAAGACACAAAGTTAAACATATTCGTAATTTCCCCATGTGCGGGAAGGAGACAAAGCACTGATTTTGTTAAGAAGTTTGATCAACATAGGTTACAGAGGAAGTAGGCTGAAGAAAACTGTACAGAAAAGCAGTGACCTGTAGTGCCACCAGGAGATTTTACCTTGGCTTGGCCAAAGATGGAAATCAAATTTTATGGGATTACACGTTATTAAGAGAATAGAGTTGAAATAACGAGATAACTCTTTATCTTAAGCTTATCTCTTGAGCAGCACTGAAACTACTCCCTGCAGATTATGCAGAGCATTTTTAAAAGAAACTAGATGCTGCTTAGGGGCAAGTGACTGAGCTGGAGAGAAGGAGGTGAAGAATGCAGAGATGTGTTCAAAGGTGCAAAAGTATCAAGGACAAGAACAGCTTTTTCAAACATACAGAACAATACATCTGCACTTTTTGGATCAAATGGTTTGCTGATATTCGGGAACTCGCAGATTGCTTCACTGAAGTAAGACAGCAGCCAAGAAATTCTGTGTATCTCTAAATCCTGACTCCTTCATAAAGTAAAAGTAGGTAGTTTCTTCGCTCAGAGATTCAAATCCATGTTTGTTAGCTCTGGATTGTGTCTCTCTCTTTAGGCCACACACAACTATTTATTTTGCTCTCCAGTGGCTCGTTCTTCAAACTCAGGCTCTCCATTTTCATGCTCTTTCTGCCTCACTGGAAGAACACCATGAGAGCATCATGCTGGTTTCTACAGGAGCCCTTTGCTTTCTACCTATACTTTGACCACAGTGCAGTAGGCAACTACTTTTGTGATTATCAGTCAAATAGATTTTTTTTCCCCTTATTGAAAGAAAGTGCATATCTCACTAGTATAATGGAAGATTTTTATTAGCGTAACCTAAGGGCAGTCCAGAATAAGCAGTGATAACGTAATCTGAAGAGGACTCTTCTGTCCGAACGGTTGAGGTAAGGAATGAGAGCTGTATGATATAATTGAAATCATGGAGGAAAAGCATGGGTCGAGGGGGGATCTCTCATTTTTCTGTGGACCATTTAATGGGTGTCTTTGACAGAGAAGTTTATGCTGCACCCATGCATTATGGTACTCGTTGTTGGGAGGTGCAGAGCCTGAAAACATATAAGCAACCTCAAAACCTACCCAAATGCTGCAAAAGATATGCTCTTTAGTGCAGTGCATGGAATTTCCAGCTTTGGACTCTGGGCCAGAAGGTTGTTTGTGCAGCTCCCATGCTCTGTACAGCGTTCCCTGATGATGTTCACAGCCATGTCCCTGCTGCTGCTTTCAGCATTCTGCCCTCCTTCCTTGCTTCCTCTGGTATCTTCTTCTCATTGGCAGCTTGCTGACCTATATTATTTTCTTCTTCTTGTAATGTGGAGAGTCTGAGGACAGCTGGTGTTTGAATATTGGATGAGGATAACCAATTCATTAGTCAGACAAATTTTAAAACAAATTGGTAAGGAATTAAGAGAGAAGTCAGATTATAATCAAGCTCAGCATTAAGCATTGAATGGTAGGTAGTGAGCTCATAAAAGTGCATTCAGGTTTTCAGTTTATCTGGTAAATGCTGATTAAGTGTGCTACAAGACAAATCGTTCTCTGCACAGACTGCCACCGCCAGCCTGTGTTCTGCAACTTCTCGAAGGAACACTTAACTTGCACGCTTTTCCTCTTCCCATTATTCTTTACCAATGCTAGATTTCTATCTGGTGATTGTTCTTTGGGAAGCATAACAAGCATTTAAACTAAAATCACCAGATCTGCTTCTCTGTAATAAGAAGTGACAGCATTTCATTTAGTTATTTTACACCTAGCCAGAGCTGCTAGGACGTGCTCCAAAGAATACTGCACTGGGAAAATGATGATGTCATTGTCAATGTCTTGCTCATTTCCCCAGAATAAATGAACATCATCATGAAACTCCAGGAGGAAAACATGGCTATGCTGCAGTTAAGGAGTTATTAAAGCAGTTGAGACTAAGGTCTGCATTTGTCAGGGGTTACTTGGAGGTCACCATCATGCACTTTTATTTGGAGACCTAAATATGAATTTAAGTGTCCCATGTAAATAGTTTTGTCCTTAAGGAGGTTGGTCTGGTGTCTCGTTTCAGAAATACTGTAGAAGAAAGTGTCAATTAGTCACTGCAAATTTTTAAAAATTCTAAGGCTACAAAGAGAATAATTTCGTTAACAATTCTTCAGGTATCCATTTTCTAGCATCCTTTAAATGAAAGCTGTACCATGAAATCACAGAGATTAGCAATGTGCTGAAACTAGCTGTCTCTTCTTTCAAAGAATTAGCTGTCATTTCTTCCTTAGGATGATTTACCCTTCTAGGTTCAGCTTTTGTTCATTCTTTGAAGCACAGCAGGAGAGGGCCTGTATAAAAAAGAAGACAATTTCCAAAATGCTCTTCATAATTATTATAATAATGGCCCGTTGCTGCAATTTTCAGGCTCTACAACTAAGTGAATGATGAGCTTACGCAGAGTGATTGTTTACAGCAGAAACAAAGACAAAGATGTAGCAGGAACATAGGACTTGCCACAGTGTACTGGATCACAGATGTGGAGCCATGTGTATTTCTTTTGGCAGCATCACCTATGTTTCAAGCCCACGGTCTAGAAAAGTTGCACAATGTTTTGTACCAGGGAATTTTTTATATCCTGCTCCTTTTTCTGCATATGAATGAAAATAATGGGATTTCCAACTGGCTGAATGGCTATAAAAAATTATGTAATACCTTAAAAAAAGGGTTCTTTTGATTTATCATATATTTCTACCAAACTGTGTAAACACATTGTTGTTTTTTCTTCCATCAGATGCATCGTAATTTCACAAAGAATCATCAATTTCTCTCATATAATAGCTTGAAAAGTTCTACTGTGTCACTTATAATTTTCAGTATCTGCAGAATCTTCTGTTCCTTGTTACTGACCTTTCCAAGTGAGTACATCAATCTTTAGCCTTCTGTTCCTACCTTAAGCTTATTGTTATCCTATCTTTAAAATACAGTTCCAGGAAAATCATCCCATTTACTTCTGTTTGTGGGGCAGTGTTTATGATAGTTCTGTGGGTTTTACTTATTTAAATTTCTTCACAGTAAAGTGCATTATTTGTGCCTGTGGTAGTATTCACTGTTTCATTGTCTTAATTAAAAACATCAGCACCCCTTTTCCATTTCTGTTCCATATGTTTTGATGAAGAATCTCAACCCCTAGCAGTGTGCCATCTGCAGAAATATGACAGTGTGTTCCTTTTGCCAGCTAGGAACATCATTCTTTATGGTGCTTTTTTTTTCTTCATCACTTTTTGGGCTGAGCTTTTTTCTCCTTTGCAACTTTCATCTGGTTTCTTTCTTATCCAAACAGCTGCTGAAAATGTACTATATTTTAAATGACAGTTATTCCTGTCTCATGGTTGGACCAAACCTTCACATTAAATTTTTATAGGTCAAATATATAAGTTGATTCTGTAGACAAGATCATCTTGTGAACATATGTGATTTCAACTATTTCCATTTTAGTTTTCATTAATTAGCAAGCAAGATCTGCTTTCTGTTCTTCATATTATTCTAAAAACGAAAATTTTAATCTTCTTTTGGACAATACATGCAACTACAGTACAACCTTCAAACCTGAGTTGCTGTAAACTGAAGACTTTCTTTTCCTTTGTTTTCTAGTAAACAGTCTCCAAATCTTTCAACTGTTCCTGAGCTGCCAAAGCAGAGGGATCTGAATGATTTCAGTGAACAGAGTGTTTCTGTCTTCTTGGCCACTGGACTAGCTCATTCTTTACTGTGCTTTCCTTCACCTATGTGGATGTCACACACTGATTAGATAAATGGTGAACGTACTGTGTCTGAAGAAAGGCCAGAAAACTTCAGTCTTGGGTCATAAGCTTGGAAAGGTTTGGAAACATTAAAATCACCTTAAAAAAACATGAAAAAGAGAAAGAAAAAGGAAAAGAAAAAGAAAAATAGAATAATAAAAAAGAAAGGAACTTATAAGATGATAGACCATGTTTGTACATCTCTCTCAGTATTTCATACAACATTATTAACATATAGGGTTTGATTGGAACCCACTTTGCAGTGAGTCAGTTGCTCACTGCCAAGGTTAACAATTCATGGGGCAGAAAAAGGGGCTGATAGGGTACTTCATACATCATTCTTCCACTTTCTTTTTTACAGGTAGCTTGTTCTTATGGATCACCTTCCTCCTTCTAAGCTACAATTTGTGCAATTTCAGCTATCCTGCTTTTATTTCCCACCTTGTCTCTTGCAATGTTGATCATAATTTTAACAAAAAATACCTTTGAAAGATTTTTGTTTAGACTTGTTTTAGAAAATGAGTGTAGGTGTACAAATATAATAAGTATAAAAGAGACATTTTGTGATTATTGTTCTTTTGACCTTGGGTATCAAAATCACCAAAAGCAATTTAGAATGACTTCAAATGTCATGACTTACTGAATACTTTGAAGGAGCACCTTTTCCTGTAACGTCATAGCATCTTACGTTCTTGGAAATACAAGACCAAAAAAATATACTACTTGCAAACCAGGGGTTGTCTGTTCTCGTATGTTTCAGAAAGCTGATTATAACCCTTTAGTTGTTAGGAAACAGTAAATGCACAGGATAGAATGGTAGTGTAGGGATGGTGACCAAGCTTTATAGTTTACTGCTTTGTAAGGAAATGAGAGGTTGAGAATGGGAGAAAGGTTACAGTTGTTACTGTGGTCAGTGGATGGCCTGTCATGCTGCTCCTGACTTGTGTGTATGTGCACAAAGAAAAAGGGCAAGCTATAGGGGAGGTCTCCTGTGCAGGCAGGACTCCTGCTCTGATGCAAAAGTTTTCCTGACATTTCAGCAGTGAAATAGGAGGTAGGCATTGTCTGCTGTGCATACTTAGTTCTGAAATAGTTGTGAGTATAGTTGTAAAGGACTGAAGAGAGAATAGATGTTTTGAGATAATATTCCTGTGGTTCAGTCCAGCGTTAAGGCATTTGAGGATACTTGTTGCGGAGACATGGGGATACACGGGGATGAGTTGAGCACAACTAGTTGTCTGGGTGAGTACCCTGTGACTTCTCAGGGTCACTGAATCTCAACAGGAGCAGACAAACTACCATGAAATGAACTTGATTTTAGCAAGTTTCGTGACACTAGTCCCACCTGTGTAAAACTAAGCTTCTCATCTTTACTGTTCTGTGGTCAGAGAAATGCAAGAAGATGAATGCCCCTTAGTCATTTCCTCTGCACAGAGGGACCATGATCTGTACTGATGTCAAGACCAGTAATGAGATCTGCATAATCACATGTAAATTCATTGCTTCTCTATCTATAGTCAGGAATGTGTACCTAATGATTCAAGCCACGTTTTCATTGTTTCAAAACAAGACATCCTGTTCCGCATCCTTTGGACATAGGGAGTCCAAATGTCTAGTAGTATCTGTGTATGTTTCTTTAGCAGTTTTACAGCTTCAAACTGACTTCCAGTTCCTCTGCCACTTCAGTGATTATTTTCTGTTTCCTTCTTGTGTGCTTTTTTTCCCCTTAGCTCTTTATAGCACTTAGCATGAAATGTTTTACTTCAGAGGTGACTATTTGATAACTACCGCAGTGGAAATGCGGAGCTCAAATTCATCTGCTGTTAGGTAAAGATTGCCATGTGGTTCCTAAATTTTTCTAATCCTCACTACACCCTTTGTTATAATAAGTCAGGAATTGTGGTTGTGCTGTAAAACGTTTGGAAGGTTTAGCAGCAAATGGGTATGGTGAGAGAAATTGAAGACATGGCCTATCTTCCAGCATCTTGACAGGTTTATTACTTAGTGGTTACCATGGACTACTTTCTTCTTGTTCTTAAAACAGGCTCTCTCCTACGTTGTGTCTCTGTGCCCCCCAGTGTTACCCAATATGTAGAAATTTGGACACAGTTTTCAGCTTCTCTACTTCATATCATATCTGGGAAGTGCACTTGGGTGGTCCTCTGTTAGTGAGGATGGGCTCGGGACAAGGCTTTGATATCAGGAGATCACTTACATTGTGATCAGTTTGAGAAAAAGAGAACTTGCACATAAACTGATCTATTACTCTTTGAGCTCTTCATTTGAGGGATTGTGCATTGAAAACAAGGAAAGAAAGAAACTTCAGCCTAGGAAGAAGTTAGTCACTTGTCCCAGATTGGCATTTGCACAGGCTCAGCTATGATTCTGTCTTGGTCTTCCAAGATCTAGCTGTGTCGTTGCATTTTTTTTCTTAATCTTTGGGCTATTATAGCAGGAAACCTTATGCAGGACAAGCTACTTGTGTGTTTTGCTCTTATTTTTGTTGTTTGTTTTTCTTCTGGGTTGCAGAAAAGATCTTACTGAAGGATTCCAGGCTTTCTTGGTTATGTGATATGGGTTGTACACTAAAACAAGCACAGAGTCTACATAGAGCCTTGAGTCCGGTTGAATTCCCCAACTGTCTCAGCCAGGGCTCCCCAGCCCTGATGCCCCTATTCCACTGGCCCTGCTCCAAGGCAAGGTAAATCCCTCTTCCACACCACACGCTTAATATCTCTGCTTTATATTTCCTAGTTTTTGATTACTTCCTATGTTGACATTGCATTTCTTTCATACGCCACATGTGGTGGGCAGGGAGATGGGGATTTTGACTGGAAGAACATGTAACGGTTAGCGTGGATTTTTTAGCTGTATCAGGTGGAGGAAATTGGAGTCCCTAAACTTCTTCCCTCTTGTTTCTCCCTCTTCCACTTTTATGCCACCAAAGCATGCTTAGGTCACTGTTTACGGTTTTGTCCTCTCATCTTCTCCTAAGGATAATGTGTCTTGGGAATGTGCAATTCAAAAGCCTGAGATTATTCCTCAGATGGAACCTTATTTTGTTGTTCAGAGTACTGCAAATCCTACCCAAATACAATCTGAGTAGGTACATGTGCCTGTACACATTAGAGTCCACAACTAGTTAACAGTCAATACTGTAGGGCACCTGGCTGACCTTTGCAATATGAAGAAAGTCTATTATGAAAATATGATGAAGAAAAAGTACACTTTTGTCATCTGGTGGTGTAGCACTTCCATAAAATATCTGAGATATGTTTGTAGATATTGACTGTTCCCTATGGGAGATAGGTAAGGTTGAGCTGCTGCATAAGAGTAAATACTCAATACTGTATAAAACGACAGCAGTAGTGGAACTTAGTTTCTGACAGTAATTATGTTTTCTTACATTCAAGTATGTAAATAGTTTACATATATTAATGCTCATACATAGGATATGTACATCCACCTCTGCTCAGAAGTTGTTCAGTAGATCTTCCAGAATTTGGGAATGTTCAACACTTGGTGTGGGACAGTCATGCTCTCAGTATTACTTTAGTGGATTTACAGTGGGTTTTCCTTAAGAAAACTGCTTCTGAATACAGTGAATTAGAAGCTGTCCATTTAGGATGATTTGAGTATGTTTCATATCACTGTGGGGGGCAAAAAGCAGATATATGAGGTCAAAAACTTGCCCCGTAGCAGTATAGTCATCATACTGGGTATATATAAAGTAACTTATAGTATGGATCTTTCAAGCATTCACATTAGAAACATCCACACATCCATACTGTGTACCTTGTCATAGTTAAAAACTCTTTTGCCTCTTTTGTCATATTAAGTAACTAAGGTAACCATTTGAGCAAATCAACCACTGAACTCCTTTTAAATATGATACATGGCATTTCTTGCCAAAAGAACAACGTGATTGAACAGTTGTACTTCACATTACACTTTTCTATAAGCTGGAAATCTGGAAGATAAATGGTGTGATAAACATTGGAGAGGCACCAAATTCCAAAGAGATTACCATTGCCTCCATTATGTAAATTTAAACGAGGAAAACTCTTTTACATTCACTTTTCCTTTAAACTGACATTTAAGGGAATATTAAAACGTGGTTGGCTGGCAATCAGACTTTCTCTTTAATTATTTCACTGTTTCCTTTGTCACAGCCACTCTGACTAGATTTCCTTTACAGGAATTGTTGTTACGTCATAGCTGGGTGCAGAAAGCCTTGTTCACACCAAGTATTTTTTTTTTTCACAAAAGCTGGTCAGTGGTTTGTTTTTCAGACGTGTGCTGACTTACCTCCACCCATTAAAGATATCATTGTTCCAAAGGTGATAGCTTTGAGGTTGACAGTTGCAGATGCTTTTCCTCTGCTGGCTGTAGTATGTAAGTTATATATCAGTCTGATAGTTCATTTTCTAGCCTGGAATTGACTTTTTTTTCTTCTTTTTAATAAAGAGTAAATACTTATTCATGAGAACCAGGGTCCAGCAGTGAGGTATTGTTACTTTAAGTGATGCTGACTTTTCCTGGAGGGTTTCAACACCAGGATGCTCATTGGCTACCAGACTAATTGCTTTACATTGCAAACGATGCCCAGGGGTGAAATAACACAAATACTGAGGTGAATTTTCCAACATGTGTTCTTTAAAATTCCCCCCTGAGCTGGAAGACTGACCTTTGGTGAACAAATGTTCTTTCACCTTCAGTGTTCAAAACTATTAATGTTTTAGTATGCTTACATGATTAATTCACAGGCTTTCTTTTCAACACAGTAATTTCTGGACTCTGCCTTTCTTGTGGCCTCAGATTTGAGGCAATTTGCTCTCTAAGTCTGTCAATGGTTTATTCAGTGCAGCTATGTTTGATTATGTCTTTAATAGTTACTGAGTAAGAGTTGTACTCAGCTACCTTGGCTTCATCTAGAACAGCCTTTCGAATGAAGAACCTTCTGCCACACTATTTCGTAATGCTGACCTTTGCAGCTGAGATGGATCTCTGAAGAGTTTGTAGGCAAGAACTCAATGTTGAATTTCCCAGCAGCGTTGCTTCTTAATGGTTTTGCATGACAGTAATTAATGAGTCCTTTCTCTTATGCTGCAAGTATTTAAAAAGCTTCAAGGAGAAAAGGCCTAGATTCTTTCTTTCTTTTTATTTCAAGCAAAGTGTTATTTAAGATGATAGACAACCTTGAGTTTGAGCCAGAGGGGTAGGAGACTTGCCTGACACTTTTTAGGTGGTGCTGTATGCCTACTTCCTGCTCTCACTTAGCGGTATGTGTATAATTGTAAGTCTGCAGTGGTGGGACAATTACCTTAGTTTTCCATTGATTTCCTGGCCACTGATTGCCCAGTGAGTAGGGCAAGTGGAAGACAGGGAAGGTACAGACACAAATCTGCCTCCTGGTGCTTCAGAGTGATTCTGGACCCTCTGATAAAAGGCCTTCTCTTGTTCGGGTTTCATCAAGGGCTTCACACAGGAGTCACAGGATTCATCTTTGAAGGTTCCGAAGCACAGCTCAAGAAAACAGAGTTGTGATCAAGACATTTTCCTGGCTGATATTTATGTTGTTAATCATTCATTCCTATTCTTTGACCAAGATTATGATCTCTCTAAGTTTTTTTTCTTGAACAGATCTGAATAATTCCTACTTTCTTTTCTTTCTTTCTTTCTTTTTTTTTTTCTTAGGTATCTTACCTCATTGCATTTTCTCATTCAGTGCGTACTTATGATGAAGCCCATTCAGTTAGACTTTGGCTTTATAGATTCTTATAGGTGGATTTCCCTATATTCCTCTCCTGTGTTTTACAGAATACTCACTCAGAGTCAATGTGATGTCATTTGCCACTTACAAAACAAACACAGGTATTTCCCTCAGCTCAAAATCAGTGATGACTATATCTGGTAGTGACTTTTTATGTTGTGGTGTCAGTTGGTGCTCAAAGTGTTTGCTCTGTGGGAAATTCTGAACTCAAAATAAAAATAAAAAATAACTTTATGCTGTAGCAAACTTTTAAATTGTCTCATGGATGGAATATTTCCTTCCATCTGTTTTCAAAACAAAGTTGACGCTGGACCACCAGTCAGCACAATAATCCTCAGCCCTGGCCCAGGCATTTAGCTGCCTTTCGCTGTACAAACAAGAGATGTGAATGCAAATCTCTCTGGAGCCTCAGGGTTCTGTTGAGCAGAATGAAGAAATCCTCAGTGCGTGGGCTTGTGCCTCTCGGGTCCTGGCTCTGCCACTGCCTGTAAGGTGGGCCACCAGGCAAGCAGCAAACTGGCAGTGAACCAGGCAGCTGGTTTCCTTCTAAAGATTTGATGAAAATGAAGTGTACCGTGGGAACATGTTGATTTCATGGAATTGGCATTTTTCTAAGGGTAAAAAATTAGGTTGAAAAATTTCTGTCCAGCTCTAATTGTAATGTTTCTCTCCAGACCACGGCTTTTGCCTTTTCCTATGGGAAATCAAGGAAGCTCCATCACTGACAATGAGAGCATTATTAAAAAAACTGAGGGATGAAGTCTTTGCGTATGTGCTGTGTGTTACCTATCCAAACTCTGCCTTCATAGAGCATGATGAATAACCCTTATCCAGTTAATTTACTGAAATTAACACTGAATTGGAGGCTTCAGGAGTATGAAATACATTCTGTTTTGCTATGCAAATATTTTTAATTATTCAATAGTTGTTCCGGTCCTAAGTGTCATCTCTGATCCTAAAGGCTCATCTCCTCCAGCGCCATTACCTCCTTGCTCAGCATCACTACTGTAGAGAGGAACAAAGCATTGTGTGGCTCTGCCACACTATTTTGAGATTCGGGTTGCAGATGGTGCGAGTCAAGAGAGGGAAACGCAAATTCTCCTGACAGCTGTGTTCACTTCTCCTGCTTCCTCTCTGTACAGATGGTTCACAAATGCTGCAGCAGGATTAGGAAGCGGTAAGGCCTGACCTGTTGGTTAGTCTGGGTTGGGTGGGGTGGAGTTGTCTGCTCTTGCAATAAACCAGAAATAGGTTTAGGAAACTTTGGTGACATATGGAAACCATGATTTTCAGTTGGGAGTAGCTGCACTCAGATGAATCCCTTAGATAAATTCCCTCCTTCTTTTTGGGGAAGGGAAAATATAAAATTGAAGAGACAATCTGTTTGGAGACTTGATTTCCTAGGACAGCATATTAGTTTAAAAATGTAACCTAATTGCAGGATGACACTGGGAGCTGAGGAATCAGATAAGAATATGGCTGAAGTTAAAAGAGTATTGAACAATACATACGTTTCTACTTACTTGGAAAGAATATTTTTCCAACTTTTTTTTTTTTTTTTTTTACTGTGAAATTCTGCCTTTCCTTCCTGAATTAAGAGGATAAAACATACAAAATTCTGATGTTATTAGATGGGAAGTAAGTATTTTTTTTTAAATGCATTATTATGTCTTTTTCTAAAGAAGTTTGTGAGGAGAGACCTTTAGTGATTTAGTATTATACATCCCTGATAAAACAGCTTTTGTAGTAGGGCAGCTGAAGCATAAATCCTGAATAAAAAGTGGTACTTCAAGATGTGTTCCAGAGCAAGTCATTTTTCCAAGCAGATGTTGTTCTTGCACATTTGCTTACAAAAGAAAAAATACAAGAATTATGAGAAACAAAATAAGCAGTATTAAATAGGAAGAGCAAAGAGCAGTGAATGACATTTTTTTTTTTTTTTCACCGACAGACAAACAATAACAGTTTTCTCTTCATTGGTTTCATCTGCTTTTGTTCAGCAGTCCCATTGCCAATGTTTGGGGGAACGCAGGTGTGCTCCAGAAATCAAAAGGCACTCAAGTTTGAAGGGACAGAAGGGTTTCTTTTTCTTCTTGGCTGATAGTCCTTTGTCTAGCTTGATGGTAAGCTGCAGATGCCTCTTTAATTTGCACCTGCACTCTGAGCAGGGCTGCTAGGATCTGCAGAGAGCAGTGAATTCTCATCTGTGGTTGCTCATCATCATCTGTAGCTGTTGTGTTGCAAAGAAAGCAACTGCCCCTCAGCTGTCTGCAGAAGAAAATCACTGGGGAGAAGGAAGAAACAGCTTGCAAAACTGGACCCCTGGAAAGAAATCAGATGAAAATGAATTCTGCATACTATATGTGCTTGGCGATTTGGCGAAATACTGTGAAAAAGTGACATGTACATGATAAACCTCCCCAGTCTGAGTATGTCCATGGGTTGTCCAGAGCCCCTTTTTCTTTTTTCTTTTTCCCCTTAAAAAGTGACCAGAATTATCACACATAACCAAAGCAGTGCAGAATTTATAAATGGATGATGCCAGAATGTAACAGCACTATATGGTATATATACTTCACGAATACTTCAGTAAGTTCTATCCTGATTTTCCTTAACTGCATCCCTTACATAATCACTCCTTCCATACAGCAGGTGGACATAAACATTTATGACACTTGCTTCTTAGTTAACACAATAGAAAACTGCTTGGTGAGACAGAATTGCTATATTATTATGAGTTCCCTTCCTACTATTCAATGTATAAAGATCATAGGGCTACAACGCCTGCAGAAGTGTGTTGATTATACCTAGGAATTCTGCTACACTCCAAGAAAAATTGTTTCAGAAAGCATGCCTGAGCATGCCTCTACCATGTTTCTGTGTGGGAATGGCCCATGGGATGAGCAAGCTCATGAATTCTGCCTCCTGGATCGGTTGGTGAATTTTGGATGGCATAGTAAGAATTATTAGACACTGACATTTTGACAATGCTGAATTTCCAGTGTCTGGTTATATTCCTGAGTGCTGTTTAATTTACTGACGTAGACTCAGCTCTCCCTCTGAGTGTAGGAAGGATCATTATAATGTGGAAGCTTTGTCCTGATGAACCTTCAATGCTTGAAATCCATTTCTTCGTGTCACAGCTGTCAGGGAACAGGGAGAACATGATTCTTCTGCTTTTTTATTTATTCTGCTTCGTATTTGAAGGCTATTGCAATGTCTCACACCGGTCTCTTCCAGACTGAACAACCTCCGTTTTTTCCATACTTTCCTTGCAGGTCATGTTTTCTAGACCTCTTCTTGTTTTCATTGCTTCCTGCCTTTCCTGAACAAAAACGTGTGTTCTGTCTGGGAGAGCTAAGCTAAATGCCGAGGACAATATTGATAAACATAATTAATGTAACATATGATTGTTTTTTCCCTTTCCACGCAAGAATTGAATGGTAGAACTGTAATTGGTAATGTTATCTAAACCTTGCCTTGACTAGACAGGATATTCTCCTGTTATTTGATCTCCCCCCCCTTTAACAGAGCTGCAGTAGGGATGTTCAGGATCTGGAACTTGTATAGTTCACATTGTAAAAACAGTGTGAAAAAATAGTTCACAGTGTAAAAACAGACTTCAAATCCAAAGATTTTTACACTAGCTTTTAACCTTGATGGTCTACAAAAAGATTAACTCTACATATAAGTATATTGATAATGTTTTTCATTGTTTTGGACATAGTTTTGAGTTTCTTCTCAGCCTTTCAGTACCTAAAGGGAGCCTATAAACGTGAAGGAAGTCAACTCTTTGAAAGGGTAGATAACAGCAGGACTAGGGTAAATGGTTTTAAGTTGAGGGAGGGAAGATTTAGGTTTGGATGTCAGGGGGAAGTTTTTTACTATGAGAGTAGTGAGGTGCTGGAACAGGCTGCCCAGAGAGGTTGTGGATACCCTGTCCCTGGAGCTGTTCAAGGCCAGGTTGGATGGGGCCCTGGGCAGCCTAGTCTAGTATTAAATGGGAAGGTTGGTAGCCCTGGTCTAGTATTAAATGGGAATGTGGTGGGGGGTGGGGGGGAAGGGAGGGGGGGGCGAGGATCTGGAGATTCATGATCCTTGAGGTCCCTTCCAACCCAGGCCATTCTGTGATTGATTCCGTGATTTTCTGTGATTCTGTACAAGAAGACTGATGGAGAGTACTTGTGGCTGTCACCCCAGCCAGGGCACACTGAGCCCAGTGTCCATGGGGAAGTGAGCTGGGTATCACGATTTGACAGTTGTTAGACATGTAGTGTTTTAGAAGCCAGCATGAAGCTCTAAGATCTTCCTGAATTTTCCCATCCTGCTCATCAGGAGAGAAAAACAAAGTTCTTGTCTGAGTTTCCCATGAAGGGGCAGGAACTGTGCAATAAGGTGGGGGTAATTTACCTTGGTTCTCTTAGAAAGCACCAACAGGATTACATTTTCTGTCTGTGCTTACATATCCCTGTCTGAATCTGAGCTGCTCTCCCCCTGGCTTCCTTCCTCTCAAATAACTGGAGAGAATATCTTGAATACTTCAATTACCTTATTACAGAGTGCAGGAACACCTATAGTGTCCCCCTCCCATTGTTACTAGGAACACTCTATTAATACTTACAACTACAAGGACTGAAAATTCTTTCACAGGAGCCAGTCTACTATTTGAAACATTTTATTAGACACTGTAGGCTATCTAGCAATATCCAGGGGATCTACAAAATTCCAAGTTTACATTGACTGCTAAAAATATTACTGCGTTAGAAAACACAGTAATTGAACTTCACTTAAAAAAGGGATCTCTTTGAGAATAACATTATAACATCTTAACCTTTCTTCTTTGTTTATCTTTTTGTTTGTTTGTTTGTTTGTTTTTTCCCTGTGTTAGAGTCAGATTTAGAAAGAACTAACCAAAAGGAAACTTTTGATGTCCAAGAAGATAAAAATGAGATATCTTCTTGAAAAAACATCACATGTAAAGATGTGTAGTGACATATGGAAGCTGACAGATGTTCACACAGAACATTATTCATATTTTTACACATTTAAAGAAAATAAATACAGCTCCAGAAAATCGAACATGGGTTGCCCATTGAACTTGAGTCCTATTCAAATTACTCACACTTGTCTTATCATCTTTCTGTATTGCAGCAATTCTTATTCCGTAAGCTCAGAGAATTTTATTTCCTCTGACTGTCATAGCATGGAGGACAAGAGTATACCAGTTCACATCTATTGCCTTATTCATTTTAAGTAATTTTGGTGTTGGAATCCATGTCTGGTAGCCGTAATCCGTAATTCCAAGTGCAAGAAATGATATTTGAGCCCAAAGCGTGTATGTGGAGTTTCAACATGAGCTTAAGAAAACAAAACACTAAAAACCATTATTGGACATTTCAGTCTCAGGAATCTGGGAAGACGAATCTGTTCCATAACTGCTACATGTTCCAGGGACACAGGAGAGCCATGAGTCTGAACCTGAAGGAGTGTTAAGAAAAATAAATAAAATCCCAGTGTTTTTGGCAGCAGCTGAAATGGGACAGAGCTTGCAATGGGAGGGATTCCTGAAAGACCCTCTTCTCCTTGTGGAGTGATTCACATTTCAGATGGTCTGGCGCTGGTCCGGTCTTCTGACACTATTTTAAAAATAAGAAAAGTGACTTTTCTCTTTCATACACTATGTGCAGTTTTGGGCACCAGAGTACAGAAAGGACATAGAGCTATTAGAGAGTGTTCAAAGGAGGGCTGCGAAGATGTTGAAAGATCTGGAGGACAAGAGGTATGAGGAGAGGCTGAGGCCTTTCTGTTTGCTCAGCGCAGAGCACAGAAGCTGAGAGGAGGCCTCATGGTGGCTGCAGCTCCTCATAGGGTGTGGAGGGCAGCGCTGAGCTCTACTGTCTGTGACAGCCACAGGGCCTGAGGGAATGGCATGGAGCTGTCAGGGGAGGGTCAGCGGGGTCAGAGAATGATTCTCCACTAGATAGTGGTGAGCATGGAACAGTTCCCTACAGCTGTGGGCACTGCACGGGGAGTGTTTGGGTAATGGTGTTTTGGGATTTTGAGTGATCCTGCATGGAGCCAGGAGTTAGGCTCGGTGTTCCTTGTAGATCCCTTCCAACTCAGGCTATGCCATTCCATTCCATTCCATTCCATTCCATTCCATTCCATTCCATTCCATTCCATTCTGTTCTACTTTATTCCTAGTTGTTTCTTACCTATTACTTCTTTCTGAGGAAGTGTTTTTAAGGTTCTTCGGAGAGTTCAATGTGGACGACTGTGCCAGGCTGGAGATCAGCAACACCAGCAGCTTGCTAAATCTGAGGGATAAAGACAGCGCCAATCTCAGCCCATATAGATTTCTTTTTCTACAGATGCATACCTTCTATCATTGACTTTCCTCCACCTGGTTGTCAACAGCAGCTCAAGCTTGTTTGGTGATTTGAATTCAAATTTTTGGGCCTGACTTTGCAACTTCTCTTCATGAGAAAGTATTGTCCATTGCACCTGCACAGCAGAATCCCTGAAGAGCTAGAGAATGATCTGCAAAACAAGCAGTCGGTCCAGCACACTGTATACTGCAATTCAGGAATGTAATGTGTTTAGATATGAAGTGCTCAAAGCAGCCCTGAAGAAATATTTATGAGACAATGCAATGGACTGTAGTGCTTGGTGGAAGTGTTTTAACTGTAAAGGGGTTTGTATTTTGCCAGAAAGAACATCAAGAGAGTTATACAAGGGCCATGTCCTTTTGGATTTAATGTGATTCTTAAAGATTATTGTATGAAATATGGCTCTGTATACAGTCTCCTGTGTAGTTAATGCGCACTCTACTAGTACTGAGCTTTTACATGGCAAGTTACTGAGCCAGAATATTAAAAGGTCTGAAGTGTCCAGTAGGGAGAATATTTCATAAGCCAACACTGCTTCCTCCTAATTTGCAGATGTGAAGTACAAGATGTCACTGCTGTTAGCAGGATGAGCACAGGACTAAGGATAAAGAAGTGATCTTGCTCTCCAGTCATCCCTCTGGTACTGCCTTCAGAGGAAGGGCTCCTCACTCTCTTTAAACCAACTTCCCCACAATACATCAGGAACACCTGCAGTTCACGGCAGCTAGGCACAAGGCTTCACTCCTTCTTGCTCTGTCTTCTGCTAGCTGTAGGAAAAGAGGGACAAAGGTGAAATGTGTGACCTGTTATCTCCATAATGCCTCACAATTAAACTGTTTCAGTCATGTTGATGTGTGGTCAATGTGTGTAAGTCCTTTCATACAATTACATCAAGACAGTGCTCTGTAATCTTTTTACAGAGTAAGTAATGAGGAATAAAATTTATGCTGTACATGACTTAACCTAATTAATATGTTAGGATAACTGCCCAATTAAGCAGTTGACTAAAATAAATAAACCTCAAGTGACTCAACTGTCTGCAGAAGAAAAAGTTTTTAACAGATTTCTGAGAAGTTATATGCAGGATTTGCCTACTGCGCAAAAACATATTCAGTATTTCCCTACAGGTCTCATAGACAGTTGGCTTTACTTCTGTGTGGAAAATGTGGAACTGTGATAACTGTTCACCTTCCTCCCAGTAATATAGTTTCTTATTTTCATGTGGGTTAAACTAAAAATAGAAGCATGTGTAAAGAATCTGTAATTTTAAAAGCTATTTCCAGGAGTGCCAAAGCTTATTGCAAAAGATACATATAACTTTGGCCTCTGGTTTGGAATTGAGACTTTGAGTATCAGTTTTTCTTTATGCTTTACTTCACAGATTTTAATCCACCATAAAGTAAGGGCAAAAGTGATGGTCTACAAATATTTTAAAATTGTCCACATTGCAACAGCTGTTGCAATGACCTCATCAGAAAAGATAATCTGGCCCAATGTTCTGGCTTTGGTGATTTCATTTATTTCCAAGCAGAAAAGAGCTCTCTTTCTTTTTTTTTCTTTCTTTTTTTCTCTTTTCAGTCAACTTAAGAGTCAAGGTTTGATCTCTTCAGGCTGCTGAGTGTGCCACTGCAGGTAGGTCTGATGGATCTCTTGCTCTAGCGCTGACACTGGCATCTTTTTGCTGGCTCTTGGCTGTTGTGGTCTACCCAAAGCTTGCCTGAAGCCACCACGGACTGCTTACCCACAGGACTGAGGGGATCAGTGCTTCGTTGTTCCCAGGACTGTGGTGGTAGACCACGGTAACTCTGCCCTGGCTGTGCTTTCCCAGGGCAGCTTGGCTACTTTAGCACAGTATTTGCTGGAAATCGCACTGCTCCTGGCCATCTGATCCTGACTGCAATATTCCCTGTAAAACATGTGCAAAATAAATACTTGCACTGATTTTACAAAGCACACTTAGAAGAAATTTTTATTTCTACTTCATTTCTTAATTCTTTATTAATTTTTTTTCCAGTTTTTATGGAGGAGAGGGAGACAAGGTTGCTAGATTTTCTCTAAGTCATCTCAAAAAAGTTTGAGTGAATGTGTCCCACAGGGTGTGATAAAATAAAATTCAGTATACCTTAGGCCAACATAAACTCTGCAAAATTGAAACCTTTCATATTGTTGGAATCATCACCAGAGATGCTTTCCAAAAGTGCCAGGAAATAGTTTTCTGCATGTCTGATTAACCCTATCGAAGCACAAAAGCATTAGAAGCTGGTTAGATAAAATGATGATCTATACTTGTGGCTTACATTGTTTTTCACAAGTTTCACAGCACTACTGCACTGGAGTTCCCTCCCACAGGCAGCAGTGTTTCTGACCAGGGCAGAGGACACAAAGTTTGTAGGCTGGTGAATTATAAAATGCCTCCAGTGCTAGCTGCTACCCATAGCACTCACATCTGTGGCTTTTGTTCACTCAGAAGTGCTGGACTTCTTTCACCCCTACTGTCTCTGGTACTGAGGAATCAGTTGTGATTCAGTGAAAGGAGAATGTATTTTACTATGTATAAAATAACAGTTCCTGTTCTTGTGGTTACGCTAGTGAAGTACACTATCGTTATACCAAAGATGAATTTGGTCTATTCTTCACACATCTGCCAAATTTTTGTTTATCTAGCTTCTCCTTTTATCAAAGGAGTTGGAGTTTCTCTTTTTGAAGTGTTAACCTTTTGGCATGCATTGTAGCTCTTTAGAGCCAGTTGTCAGTGCAGCTTGAATTACTTGTGAGTAAAAAAGTAAGAGAAATTACATAAAATAGAGTTGTAACTGAACACTGGTGATGATTTCTTCCCAGATTCTATCATATTCCCTGGATATATGTTCGTATGTTTTAGGAACAGCATGGTCTCTCCCATATGAATTTTAACACCCACTCTGTATTTTTAGCTGCCATCTAGTAGTCTCAGATTATTTTCTGCTGAACAAGCTGTAATTTTAGATGGATTGTATGTGGTTTTTTGTGTGTTTTCTTCTTCTTCTTCTTTTTTTAAATGTATATAGGCATAAAAAAAAGTTACTCTGTTGTGGTTGACTAATAAGAGTGATTCTTTCCTTCTTAGGGAAATAAATTCATAAATGCCCTCTCCGAGTGGAAAAGGGGATAAGAATTGAATGTTACTGCATTTAGATTTTTCTTTCTGAGTACTTCTTTGGAAGAATTTTGGCTAGTAAGCTGAAGCATCCTGCTTTCTTTGTGGCTGAGAGAGCAGGAGTGGAGATTTTAATTTGGCAATTATATGCCTTTCCTATGGACCTCTTGCTGAGTTTTGATGTTTTCTCTCACTCGGTAATTTAGTGACTGTACTGACATCACTGTTGCTTTATAGGCCTAAAGCTCAAGACATCATTGAGAAGAATGAGTTATTTTAGCTTGAAAATTGTGATTTTTCTTCCCTCCCATGGAAATGGCGTTGCAGTATTTGGTTCTGATTAAAATGTAGCCTGAGGCTTCATATTTATATTTAACAATATTCTGCATCTTATATACTATGTCATGCACTAAGAACACAAGTCGATAGCTTATGAATAGCAGGCTTTGAAACCAGGTTTATTTTGTTTATTTATTTACATATTAGTTTTTTATTAAATGAGGAAATTTTTTACTATGAGAGAATAGCAAAAAAATGTAGTAGTTGCTGCTTGAAATCACTGTGTTCTTTCTGTCTGATGGCTGGTATATAAGTGACAGTAGTGACAACATGCAAAAGTAAGCGAGATCTGGGGAAGAAAAACAATGAACTTCAGAGACTCTTTAGCAAAGCTCCAGGCACATTCTTTTTATGCTGTAAACAACAACCAAACTGTGCTTCTCTGGAGCATTATGAAGACTAAAGGAGGAACTGCACTATCTCCCCCCCCCCCCCCCCTTTTTTTTTTTGGCTTGGCGATTTATGAATATCCTGACAGTGTTTACTCAAAAGTTCCCTTCTGTTGCTGGCAGCTGGTTGCCAACTCTTGTTGTTATTGCTCTTGCCAAGTTGTGCTGCTGCTATACAGAGCATCACCTGGACTTCTCTGAGCTAAAGGGGAGGCAAATGTGAGGAAATTTAGATATGGAGTTTTTTGAGCTGTTGTCAAGAGTAAAACTACAGTGACTTGACCAACTGCAAACAAATTGTTGGTGAAATTTATGAATTAAAAAAAGCACTAAACTGGATGAAAATAGTAAACTGATGTTATTGAAGGACTGTGTTAAGATTATATTTGATCCAAAAATATTGTGAGATGGAACTGAAATTGACCAGCCGTAGTATGTTCCCAACTGTTAGAAAAAAAGGACAGCTGTGCCTTTACCAGTCAATACTGTTGGCCAACACCCGTTCTCTCGCTCTGAGGAGAAGTCACTTTGCTTATTGTGTGTTCAAGTGGTGGACATCTGTGCTGACCATTCTGGGGCAGTGGGCAAAGGCTGATTTGCTGGAGATGTAAATTTTACCACTGTTGTAATTATTTCTATCAGGTATTGGGATTATGTGTTCTAGTATTGAACCTGCTGGGACCTCATCATTCTCAGCCCCGAGGTGTACATGAATAGGAGGTTTATTTGCATCATATCATCCGTCTACACCCTCAAATCCAATGGATAGTGATCACCTGGTAATAGTGGACTGCACTTGTTCTCTTTCTTCCAAGCTTGTGCTGGTCTCTTTATTCCCTCTGCTTTTGACTTCTGCTAGAAAAGGTTCCCCTTTTCAGCACAGACTGGTGCCACAGATGGAATTTTCTGAGCAGAAGGTTCCGAGTGCAGCACTGTGGGGAGCACAGTGGCCATAGAGTTTTGCCAGTTCTTGAAATGGCTGATGGATGTGTTATGCCCGCTGTTTTCAAGGTGTGTGCTATTAAGACAGACAGTGCTAACAGCAGATACACTCTTTTATTTCTACTGCTCTTCTCCAACAAGAATGACACTGATGATGTCTTTAGGTTTCAACTGCTGAGAACTTTTTCATTTTTTCTCAAGTGAGTAGACAATAAAAGGAAGTTGAATAAACTCATTATTCTCTCTTATCAAAAGGAGCAATTGTTGGGTGAACTGTTAGAATGAAAGCAGTTTACTTCTCACCTGCTATAGGTGAGTTGTCTCATTTCAGTAAGGTACTAAAGACTTTCTCTTTAAAAGTGATTATCACTAAGGTAAGGAATCAAAATATCAGTGCTTCACATCTTGAATGGTATTTAATATACAGAGCCAAAGTGTTATTTGACCTTTCTGGAGATCTTAATTTCCACTGTATTTCACACCCGAGTTCCTGGTATGAAGATGTAATACCTTCACGTGAAGGACACAAGAAAATGCTGGGAAAAGAAAACTTCCATGAGAATCTTCAGCTCAGCTACTAGAGGCAGCTTTGCTGTGGTAGCATGGAGCTCTGTACTATACACATTTTGTAAAATATTTTAAATCCATTAGTCTTCCTTCCCCCACCTCCTAAATAACCCTCTCAGCTTTTCCTTTGTTAGCGATTCCTGTTCACAGTTTTAACACGTACAAATCCAAGCTGTTGCATACTGTAATTGCTTATTTTTTTCTGGCAAATCTTGGCACTGTCTTGCATGTACCTTTTTTTTTCCCTTTCCTTTCCTCCCCTTTTCATTAAAAACATCAATGCTGCCTCTGAAAAATAGAAACAGTGAAAGTTGTGAGAGTCAGATTTTGCTTTGAGTGGAAATGTGGTGTTCCCACTGAAGTCTATTGAAATCAAGGAAGAAGTCTGACAAAAGAATTTGCTTCCTAAGCAGAAAGAGTCACATAGCAGACATACTCAATACCACTCTGTGGAAGAAATTTTTACATGAATTAGACCATAGCCAGAGAGCACAACACTTAATCTCATCTGTTGTATGGAGTAAGACAACGGTTTCTTGTCTTTCTGTTGGTAAGTCCCTATTATTAAAAGGAGCAAGCATACAACCCCCTAGATTGCTAGATGTTACGTATAGAACTTTACATTTCTCTCAGCACAGCTAGAAACCCTAAAGTTAGTATAACTTATGTCAATGGTGACAATTTAGTGATTTTTCAGCACTTATGTATTACTGGATTTACTAGACCAACTGTACCTCTCACTTTAAAGTGTTGTAAATCTGTAGTAATTGTACTGAATTTGGAGGACTGCCAGAGGCATTTACAAGTCAAATAGAGCACTTGGCCCTGATTAGTTGTTCACTGCTGTGCAATCTTCATTATACAGAAGACATGGAAAGAAATACCTTGTCAGTTTTGAAGCAGGTTGGAAATGGGGATCATATTCCTGGAGAAAAAAGGAGCAGCCCAGTCCATAATACCAGTATTCACAAAGTTTTATTAATTCTACTGTTGAAAATTTAGGCAGACAGACTGTGCTGGAATCTCTGTATGCAGAGCTAGATATCACAGCAGCTTTGGTAAAGGAGTTGAAACTGCTGACATTTTGGAGGAGATGAAATTTATAGATACTGATAATATGGGGAAAATCAGAAAGTGAACAACAGTTTTCATCATCATGCTTAAGAGAGGAGTATGATCTACGGAGTCATAGTGTAAAGGGAGCTAGTAACAAAGCAGGAGCACATATTTTTATTTTAGTTAAGGAGTGTGGGAATGAACAGGAGCTGAACAGGATCTGGAACAGTGGTAGGACTGGAGGGGTCAGTGAGCATGCTGGGCTGAAACAACAAATTAAAAATACATTTAGGCCAATGTTCTCTGTATTGTAGACGGTTGTCAGTTACTGAGATAATACCATCTCACTGAAGAAATAGGGATCTTTTGTGAGCCATTTTAATTTTAACAATGTTATGAATGCCCTCAAGTTGAGCTTACTATGTATTTTTTGGGGGGGGCTATTTTGTATTTCTAGTCTTCTTGGAAATTAAGTTTCACACTGAAAATGAATTGAGGAGATACATACCTTAATAAATTCCTTCATAATGTAGTACTTAAAATCAAGTTCAGTTTAACCAGGGCTACTTTAGGTAGACCTGTGTATTCAGAAGCAAGCTTTTTTCCTTACATTAATCTGACGTGTGATTGCATTCTGATTGTCTTTCTTCAGTAAGACTGAGAACAGGCCATGATTTTCCAGAACAGGCTTAATACCCCTCCTCACAAACCTCTTCTCTCAGAGTTTCAGGCTGAATTGTTTAGAGATTTTCTTCCTTCTCCACTTCCATCCATAACACCTTATTTCTAACCAGATAATACTCCAAACATCTCACTAGCAAGAACGTCTTCCTTCCAGCACTGTGCAAACCTTTGCAAGTTGCTTGCACAGTTTGCTTCCTCTATGCTCTAACATGTAGATGATTCCAAATAGCGCAATTGTACGTATTTTTATAGTTAGCCTTCTACTCTTTGTGATTTATTTAATTACAAACAACTAGAATTGTGCAAAATATCATGGTCTATTTTCAAACCTGCAGGAGTATCTTTAGAAAATGCATGACCTACAAGAAAAAATGCATTTATGCTTTGCTGAAGAACAATCTTCTCATTCCATAATCACAGTGAGTTTTCTGCTGTTGTACTTGTGCATCTAACAGTTCTTCTTCTAGGGCGTCCATTATCTATTATCCCAAATCATTTACCCTGCCCTTCCGGTACCTGCAGTGCATTACAGTTTGCTTGGTAGTATTAAAGCTAAAACTTTTTATTTTTTTCTGTGTTAGCGTTTCTTTGTTATGAAGCATGTTTACTCAAGACTAAATTATTGCATTTGTAAATGGAGGTTCGTGAGAAGCATTTAGATTTGCTACTTAAGTTTAAGTTCAAAGGTTCTTATGACTCAGTTTCTTGTCTCTGGACACAGTTTTGATAATAATTCTAATACAGAAAAACTCATGCCCTCAAAGTCACAGGTGAAATTTGGCATGTGTTGTGTGTAAAGTGTTTTCTTAAGGAGGGAGCTCAAAAATTGGTGAACCTGAGATGTCTCAAAGGAAGGTTAAGAACATTCTGTTTCTACAGGAATGTGAAAGACTGTTCGGGACAGGATGTTCAGTGTCCAAAATATAAAGTTGTGACTAATATTTATCACCTACATTTGAGAATAGAAACCCTTCCAATTCTCAAAAGGTGAACTTCAAAGTCCAAAGTCAACAGTCGACTTGGCCCTCCAGTGTGTAATTTGAAAGCCAGTGTTGTAAGTTAGTTAAAATCTGGGGAATTGCAAGGAGTCACAAAAATAAATATTACTTGGAATTTGTTAAATAGTCATTAAAGTTAATTGATATGAACATTAATATTTTCTTTGAGTTAGTCAATATTTATATTTGAACTCAAGACAATATTAACTCTGAATTAAATGTAACAGTGAACTCTGTTTATTCTCCTAACAATGGAAAAATCTTCTTGTAAGGTATGTGTCAGGACATAGAGATGAGATTGATTTTAAAAAAGAAAAATTGAATTTTTTAAGGTTTACTTTTTGAGTTTACCCTGAGCTGTCCCATGTGTCCATGACAGTAAAACTGTGTGCTTTCTCTTTTTAAACAACTTCCCAAATTGTGCCAGCTGGACAATTCTTTTTCCCTCTCCTGAAAATAAAACTACACAAAAGTAGAATGTGCGGTGGAATCAAAATGGTAAATTACTGTCTCAAAATGTGGGAAAATGTTTGAAAATTTTCAAGCACAGAGTATGACATTTTAAAAATATATGTTCTCCTTTTTCAGAGGTGACAGGAGGTTCTCTTGAATTTTTCAGAAGTAAAATTTTTACTGTGTATTTTTGAAACTGTCATCTTTAATGTTAAGATTGACTAATATTGTAGTCAAAAGCAGAAATAAAGAAAAGATAGAAATGTTTGAGGATCCTGGAAAAAAAACACATCATATTTAGTGAAATTAAGTTTATCAAGTTGAACTTAAATTGAAATTTTGCTCTTCCAATAAAAAAAAAAACAACAAAGCAGCAATCATTTGCACACCTCAGTAAAGCTGAAACTAAAAGCTGAGGCTTTTAGTTGCTCAAAATTTTATTTCTTTTGAAGGGAATCTGATGGTGACAAAGACCTATGAATTCAGCAAGTTACAACTGGTCTTTTAGTGGATATGATTGAGTTAAACCACTATGATGATGGTTGGTGATGAAAACTTTTACGCAACACATAACACATCTTGCCAGATTATGAATAAAAGTGGCTGTGGTAGGTAACCACAGAGAAATTCCATCCTAACGGAGTAAAAGCATTCAAAAATGAAAGAAAATTCAAGGAAAAAAAAAGAGCTGATTACAAGACAACTTATATTTTCATTTGGTTTCATTTTAGTGAGACCAAATTACTTCTAATGTGACCTTTTCAGCAATGAATACCACTTCCTACACTTTCAATGTTACAGTGTCCATCTGCATTATGTTAGAAAGAACACCATATAGTTTTGGCAGTGTGCTTAGAAAAATTTTCAACTAAAAATGGAGAATTCAACAACACATCATAAACAAAGATAATCCTTTTCCCTGCATATGTTCTCTCTCCAGCATAAAAGAGATTTTTTTTCTTTACCTTTATTTTTATGGATGGAAAAGGAAGATTTTGAATTAAACCAGATTATGCTACTTTAATAAAATCACCTTATCTCCAGAAAAGTAGTATTTATGTTTCAGATTGGTTTGTGAAGATTACCCACTGCTCTTTAAAACTCTTGGGAAAGAAGAAACAAACAAACAAACAAACAAAAATATCCAAAAATCACAGTGAAGTTGGTTTTACTCCACACATAAAAAGTGGCAGAGATAGCATAAAGCAAGAGCATTTTTGTCTAGTGAATTGGCATTCACTGACACCGAATCAAGTATTCTAACTGTTTATTCCAATCTCTGGAATAAGATGGTGTGAAAGAATATCCCTAGGTTCACTGTTAAAGCATATGTCAAAGCTGAAATTACAGTTTTGGAAACTGCTTGATCTATTTATCTTTAAAATAGATAATTTTGGCCATGATACTTTTAAGGTTATTACTGGACTTCCAATGTGGGAAAAAGAAATGGATACTGAAATGGAAAGAGTCAGACCTTACAAAAACGAGGACTGCAGGACCAGTGTTGCTGTCCGTACATCATGGGCCATGAACTACTGACAACTGAAACTCCTTCCCAAAAATCTGATGATTGTAGAAGTCCAGACTATTTTCATTTTCATAACCTCCTGTCTTGTCTCAACCCTATCAGTTCGACCGTTTCTGGAGAAACTGTTCTGAGGATAACCCTGACCTGACTAGTCATCATGGCAGTTGGCCACCAGGGACAGGAAGTTTCCTGCCCTGTTTACAGAGAAGGGTGCTCTGTGTGTTGAAGTTTCATCACTGAAAGGTATTTATGTTCATTCAAAAAGCTGAAAGCAGGCTGGGACCTCATTCATGTCAGAAGTTTAGTTCCAAAGAAACATCACCTGATTCTGCGTACTTTCCTTTGGGTTAACACATGATGACAGTATGAATAGTTTTCCCTTCATGTCTGTGTGAGAGATCTCGTGCATTTTTTAGAGTTATATTCTTGGACGTCAGGAAAACCTGAGGTGAACAGGTATAATTCGGCTCATCTGAACAGGGCCTTTAAATAAGTTACCTTTGGGACCCACTGTCAGCATACTGGAGGAGTCATCCACGGTCAGCAGCTGTGTAATATGCTCTCCATCAATTCCACTGTGGCCAGACTCAGTACTGAATTATTAAGCACTGCACTATCAGATATTTATATACATGTATATTTTGCTATGTTCTTAGAGATTAGCTGTTTAGTAACAGATATTTTTTTTTTTTTTTTTTCATGTTTGAAAGGTCTGTGTATGTGACAGGATGAAGAAAACTCCTGTTAAAAGCAGTACAGGTAGGAACAGAGTGGAAACTCAGAAACTCTCATTTTACTGCAAACTTCAGAAAACAATGTTTTCTATTTTGAAAAGGAAATAATATACTGATTGAACCTAGGAAGAAATACTGTAATAAAAATACTGTACTTCAGTAATGGATTGGGATCTGGTAACGTGTGTAGTAAAACAAGTTATGTTAATGCTGATTAAGACTTCTGCCTGCCTGCCTGCAACTACCACAGTTTTAGCAAGAAAACCTTAGAATGTCTATTTATTGTTTAAAACACATCCCAACATGCTCTTTTCTACTGAGTTAATATTATTATACAGTTCTGTTCCAGAAACTTTACTCATGATTTATACTGGGCTAAGCAGGAGAATAATGAAGTCAAATCTTTATGGAAGATATGAAATGTAAATTGCTGCCAGTTTTCTGCTAAGATAAGCCTGAGAGATCTGGAGGTTATCAAAGAAATGACTTGACTATGGAGAAAACAAGGTTGCACAGGCTGGGATTGACAGGGGCCATACCTGGTACTTGCTGATTTTGCAGTTTCTGACAGACCCACTGGTAACAACTGGGAAAGGGACGGGGGAATTGGGGCATTTAGATGGAGCAAGAACAACTGCTTCCGTGCTGCTGCCTTTCCAGAAGGTGAATGAAAGGGTGGTTCTTTCTCCTAGCACTCTTGCAAAACATTTTTCCTCCTCCTACTAGTTGAGAAGAAAGCTCACTGCTCTGGCTCTGGTTGCTTGCATGCAACTGTGTTTTTTTGGGAAAAACATAAATATAAACCTTTACAAGTCAGCAGAAAAATGGTCTTGTCCTGCTGCTAGTGAATAACTTTGTATTTTATTCATTCTTTTTTTCTTATCCTCAGTTCTTTTTGGTTTATTCACTCTTTAGGGATATACAAGACCTTGCTGTTCAGCTCACTTGTGAAATGCTGCTTTCTGGAGACCAACAGTTTTAAAAAGAAAATTAAAGGCATAAAATTCAAGACAGACAAAGCAGATGCTAAATCAGGAACACTTTCTACCAGACACTTGCAGTCTTGGAAATTCTCAATCTACCTGAAAGTGCTTTGCACTGTAAAATTGTTTTGGATGATAATTTAAAAAGAAATTTGACAGCAGTCTTCTACCCTAATTTTGTACTAAGAAGAGGTGGTATTAATAGTATTTTATTCATTGAAATGTTCTCTTTTGATCATAATTATCTATTATCATAAAATCATAGAATTATCTAAAATATTATTAGATGTAGAATTCCAAGAATATATTAGAAAAATAGCCTAATCAATGCTGATCATGAAAGTGAGTTAAAAAATAGTAGTGTATCTTAAAATACATACAGAATTTGCTGCAGATTTTGCTATCAGCTTATTCATATGCACTTATAGACACTTTTTAATCTCTTTCTGAAGGTTCAAAAGAAGAGCCATTGTCCTCTTTGATTTGACTTACCTGTTTTAAAATTGGAAATCAACCCACCTGTATATTTTCAGTATTGAGGATGGTGTATCTGTGCTTTGCAATGCAACCCCTTTGACATCTTGCAATCTTGATTCTCTAATGAGGTATTTGTTACAAAGATGAAAAGTAGAAGTATGCTTCAGTGAGTGAGGAAGGTCTGCTGACCTGGAACCAGTCAAATCTGCGAAGACGTTTAGACTGAGAACTTCATAAGCCAGGAGCACTATTTAACAAAGCATAAATTAAAACTTGTGAGAGATCAATTTATTAAATGACAAGGCCTGTGTAGAGCATCTGTGATTCCTACTTTAAAAACACTTTAGCACTCATAAAAATGACACATGTCTCAAAGCAAGATCTAATGGCTTTTGAGGATTCATAAATTTCAGTAACAATATACCTCTGAGTACTCAATCAACTTACATTTTATAATGTAAGGAATTTTGTCAAAAATTCAGTCCCCTCACAGCTGGTAGAACAAAACTGATATGTACAGAACCTTGTTGGAATGTGTGGATTGCAATCTCCTTGATTATGCTTGTGGTTCATTATTATTAACATTTATCATTATCTGGAGGATGCAATATAAACCTGTGATGCTTCAGAAATTGTAAGGCAAAGATTTCATTCTGTGATATATCATCTTGGGGCCACAGCCTTGGATTTAGCAGAGGTGGTTGAGCTTTGGTTTGCTGTCAGCAGTGACATCATTATAAATGACTCTTATCTAAGATCTTAGATGTAAAGACATGTTTTCTCTCTGGAAGCATGTGGTAATAGCAAAACATCCTTTAAAACTTCTTTGTTACTTTGCTAAGAGTTTCTGGTGATCTAAATTGTCATGCTGGCTTGCAGGTGAATTCTTACAATCATTTGGGCTTTACTTTGATTTGCAGTTCTATGAAATCAGCATGATCTGTTTTCTTCTCATCAGTTTAACTGATGTGGAGCAGTTACATTGACACTACTTGAATTACAATTCAAGTGAAAGTGGCCTCATAAGAAAAAAAATCAGGATTTTCATGTCATCTGTATCACTTAGCACTCTTTGTTGCCAATGACTGTCATTTGAGAGGGCAGAAGATGATTTTTTATCTTCTAAGGTATTCGAGCTATCGGTCCTGCAGCAATACCTCTAGACAGCTTTCTTTATGGGAGGTAATTTAAAAATATATCCATTGTACTTTGCAGAGGAAGGAGGGAAGGATTTTTCCACTCTTTTGGTATAGTTACTTTTTGTAGATGTTAAAATGTGTTTAAATACAGGTACAGCATACAGCATACACACGTATTAGGTCTGCAGATGGATAAGAAGTCCACAGTATTTTTTTGAGCAAAGTCAGGGATCTATTTTATCTTTAAGGATTTCCCCTTACAACCCAAAGGAGATAGATAACAGACATGCCTTCTTTTTATTTATTAAGAAAGGATTATTTCTGATAAAACTGAAGGCGTAGGACAATATATATATTTTTCTTCTGACAACTACTTTCATCTTTTGGTTTATTTTGCTTAAAACACAGCAATTAAAGCACTTGAATTGCAAAATTAACAGGTTTAAAAGAGAATATAATCCATTCTTTATTAACTGATATGAAGTTTGCTTTATTCAGTGTGTAAGTTTTATATCTCAGCAGTGCAAACAAATCAGTGTGGCTATGAATTTCCTTTCTCCTGAAGTCAGTGGGCTCACCTTTACTTACCTAGTTCCTTGGAGGAGCAAATGATTTTACTGCATTGTTCTGATTTAGTTCAAGATTTCTCCCTAGGAAGCACGTAGAGCTTGTCTAAGTCCTGCAAAAATTGTTCTGTCTATTTAAAGGAGAAGTGGCAAGTTTTAAAGGGAGGCTGCAAAAAGCAGAACTCTAGTGAGGTCATTTTGTGACTGGTCATTGCTAGGGGTTTTTCTGGATACTAAGGGTACAGTCTCTACAGGATTTATTCTCTGTCTGAGATTAATTAGACTGTAACATGATTTGCAGTTGCAATGTATGTATCAGTACTGTTCGTGTGAGGCTGACTTCTTCAGAGGGAACACGTTGAGGGTGTCAGAGTCGGTCCAACTGGAGTGATCCAGCCCAGCTGGGGTCACGTTTTCTTGCTGTACAAACCCTTTAAGAATGGAATGCCTTGGAAGGGAGGAAGGTGAGACTTCCCTCTGCCCTGCTACATGAAAGGTAACGACTTCACTGGGAGGCAGTGAGAGTTAAATCATTATGCTTCTCAAATGTTTCAGAAATTTTGGATGAGAGTTGCTGTAGGAGTGAAAATGAAATCAGCGTCACCCTGACACTGTCCAAGTCTGACAGTGCAGAAAGGGCTGGAGGCAAAAAGCATCCTTGGAGCTGGTCACTGTAAGTGTGCATTGGACTGGGGAGATCCGGTTCTTGGAGTATAACATTAATGCGTTTACATTATGGTAGTTTATATCTGCAGTACCCATGAAAAATTAGCCAAAAGGAAAAGCAAAGTGCTTCTACCTTCTCTAATATGTATACACATAATTAATCATTTAGCGCAAACTGAGGAAATCACACAGAGAAGGTGCAGTTGCAGAAACAGGAAATGGGCCATTTTAAGAGGTCTTTGTTGTGCTTTTTCAGTGTGTGTGGGGTGACTTTAAATGGGGAAAGCTTATTATATTAATAACTCAGGAAACAGTAAATAAATAAAACGTGAGACAGTTAATCTAAATTTAAGTGGCAGGGCTTGGATCCAACTTTGGAGGATAACACAGGAAACTCCAAAACATGCAGTGCTTTTTGCAGAGAAAGTTTATCTCAGTGTTGCTGTCTGGTAGTGAAGGATGGGGGGCCCTGGGCTAACAGTTTGTGCAGACACAGCAGTGCAGACGGATCAGATCTGCAGTTGAGGTGGGCCTCAGGCCCGTGGGCTGCACAGGCCGAGAAGGTGGCCTGGAAGTGTGAGGGCTTTGTAAGGGATTTGTAAGGATGTTTCACTCTCCAGTGGGGGAATACTAAAGGGAAGAGATATCTCTGGTATGGATTAGAGGGAATGGCTTCAAGTTGTGCCAGGGGTTGGTCAGGTTGGATATTAGGAAAAATTTCTTCTCTGAAAGAGTGGTCAGGTGCTGAAATGGGCTGCCCAGGGAGGTGGTTGAGCCACCATCCCTGGAGGTGTTCAAGAAACATTTAGATGTTGTGCTAAGGGACATTTTTTAGTGGGGAAATATGGGTGGTAGGTGGATGGTTGGACTGAATGATCTCGGAAGTCTTTTCCAATCTTTTTGATTCTCTGTTGTGATCTTTTTAGGATGTTGCATGAAACATCCTGTGTCATACACCACTGCAGAGAGATTTCTGCAATTATTTGGTCAAAATGCTTGTCAGATGTCAGTGGGTCTTGTATATGCTCTCAGGACAAGAATGATATTTAATGCCATAGCATAGAAATACACATTTATCACACTTCATTTCCTATGAACACAGTGGCTTTAATGAGATGTTTTGTTATGTATAACAAAACCAAAGATGTAACTTGCTGTCAGCGGTCCACCTGTGTTATTCGGTATGAATAAATGTCAGCTAGAACCAGTTATTTCTGAAAGCTACTTGCAAGTGCAATTAAGCTCTTTAAAATAATGACTCCCAAAGGAATACACCCCTTTAAAGAGGAAAGTGATTTTACATTCTCTCCTCCTATTTAAAAAGTCTCAAGTGTGTTTTATAATCCTCACAGACTGTTCTATACCCAATGTATTTTGTGTAATCTGATTCTGTTCAGCTGACCAAAATGATTGCACTAAAATTAGGATACGAATTTGCTTGTGGACATGAAAATTACTAATTGCTGACTGAGTGAGGTGCCTCAGACACACTGTCATTTGGAGATGACTAACTAGCATGTTGTGAATACTGGTATGGCAATGGGATTCCTGAAAATATTGAGTGATGTAGCTTCTGAGAGTAGTAAAAAAAACAGCATTAGAGTCTCCCTTACTAAGATTCTGTGGTATGGATTTTGCAAAATATATAATATATATATATGTATATATATATTTAGTAAGTAATGGTTCATGGACTTTTGTTTTAGTATGAAATTTCTGTGTTTTCATCATCTTTTTCAACTGGTACGTTTGTCCATCACTGACATTTGTCTTTCTGCTCTAAATTATTTTAATCCACTGTCCATAGGGACAAAAACCTTAGGGATTTCTTGCTGTTTTTTGGTGTTTTATTCTGAGTGAAAAATAAGTTTGCTGTCTCTCTCTATTTGAAATTCTCTGGGAGCTCAAACTCCTTGTGCTTCAGACAACCCTCAACATGGTGCTGTGGAAAGAGTGATGGAATGTGGGTATGGGTGTTTTCTAAGGAAATATTTCCAATATCAAGACATAGGTGGCACAAAGATATGTTGCCTTTTAGGCTTTCTCTAATTTTATTTCCAACTCCGAGGAAGCAGGCCTTGGTTTCCATTCCCCTGACCCCTATATGTGTGTTATCATTTGTGAATTTGTGTATATATATGCAAACATATGCATGCTTATTTGTACATGCACAGAGTGTAAACTAAAATATATGGTGCCAGTTGTAACATGGCGTATGGATTGCCTGTAATTGTGATTCTGCATAATGTTTGGCCAACTCTGCTGTTGTACCTGTCTTGCATAGATGTTCTTTCTCTACTGTTCTTACAGCTGTGATTGCTTTGGATAATGGTCTATTCCCTTCTATCTCAAGACTGAAAACTTCCCCATCTCTTAGGGACTCTGTTCTCAAGTCACAGTAGTAACCCAGAGGAAAATATACTGATTTACTTTACAGATTTGGAACTCATTTTCATGTAATATCTGCCATCACTTATTTTAAAAATATTTCAAACATCATATGTCCAATTTCTGGGAATTTTCCAGCTGATGTGAATGATTTTTCAGGGACATTGCTTCAAGTTTGTGAAATATGCTCTTTCATTGGCCACTCTTTTATTAAGATTAATCAGAGCTGCAGCTGTGAGTGAGAATTACATTCCTTTCTGACATATATTTTTGATAGCAGGTGTGTAACATTAAGACAAGCTTTTCTGTTATGACTCCCTTACTCTTTTTCCCATAATGTTGCTGATCCTTGATTTACCATGTTTTGATTCACCCCCTCCCCCCCAAAAAATAAAAATAAAAATAAAAATATATATATTTCCTTGCCGGTCTCTCGCTGTATAGTCTTCTATACTACTGGATCAAATATGCTTCAGAGGAATGGAAGCCATTAAATGTGTTTTGTACTTGTGTTAGGCAGACAAATGCTTTTGATTTCCTTTCCTGTTATGTGATATAGTCCCAAAATAAATTAAAGCTCAGCTTTAATTTCTTCAGGAAAGGCTCAGCTTGTTAGACTCACTTCATTATTTTTTTAAACTATAAAAGAGTTTAACAGTGCTACTTGATATTTGGTCTGCAGTTACTCCGCTCCTGTCTCCAACTCCTAGGAATTTTATCTTCTTCTTATCCCTGTTGTTCAGTGAAGAATAAGGCTGTATTCCATGAGACAGACCCCTTGTTCAAGGAACTTCTCTGGTTCTTGATTTTGCAAACTTTCATTGTGTACTGCCATCATTTGTTGTCAACCGTACTGTTTCTTATGAACCCAGTAGGTATATTCACACACTAAAAGAGATACCAGGACTTCATCCTGAATAACTGTTCTTTTTCAGTCAATACTAGATCTTTCCATAAGTACACCATCCCCTCTTAGTGTTTTTTTTTTTTTTTTTTTTTGGGGGGTGGGGGGGGTGGTTGGTTGTTTTTTGTTTGTTTGTTTGTTTGTTTGTTTTAAGAGAGCAAACTGAAACAAAGCAAAACAATGCTCTTGGAAGAGATAGGCTAATCCCTTCCCTCAGGATTTCAGCAATATCTCACAGGACCCGTGACTTTTTAATGCAAAGTGCTGACCATGTTTCATTCCTGTTCAATCGTAGGATGCCTACAGTAAAAATGATTTCCATATGTGAATAATGTAAGCTTGTAATTTAGACTATTATGCATTATTATTTAGTTCAAATAAATGTGTAAGTTTAATTTATGTATGCTTTGCTCTTCTATATACTGAGAGCAGCTAAAGTAGGTTTTCCTTTGTTTTACAAATATATTGTTTACATCGAACAAGAACTATAAGTCATCATACAAACTGCTAGCAAGTTCTAGATGGTTAGACGTACCATGATAATTTTTGAACGAAAACTTTCATAGTGCAGCATTTTTATTTAATGGATACATGTTAGTTTCACATAACACAAATGATTTAAAGATTCTAAAAAAGTCCCTCAGTAAACATCAGTTTTTCAGGATTAACCACAAAACTTTTCCTCAACCATAAGAAAGTTACCATTTAATTCTGTATATGTCATTGTAACTCCTTCACTGAATGTCCCAATGAAGAGCACACAGAGTAAGTGGTAGAAATCTGGGTTCAGTTCTCCGAATTTCTGGCTGCTACTTCAAGGTATTTTTCAAATTATTCATAAACAAAGCAATTGAGTAAAAATGTTAACCAACTACAATGAGATTGAAATAGAGAAATATGACTAAAATCACACGTAAATTGAACAGAAGAGTTTAGGCATGCTGTGGTTGTCTCCTAACCAAAATTCCTGCTGTATCCAGACCAATTTTTGTGCATATATATATTAATTAGCATCTCAGGAGGGCAATCCAGTTTGGAGATACCCCAAGCAGTTTCTGATGCAGAGCTATGCAAACTGTATTTAGATGAGGTACACAGAGTTGTAGAAGGGTAGATTGATGGAGAGTGTTACAGCAGATGCAGAAATGGTCCCATAGGATAATATTATCTATGTAGTTAAGCTGTTCATTGATGTTTCATATGTTTACACGATGGTAACGGAGAACATGCAGGCTGGAATGGTCACACAGGAGAACTGATAGGTACTGGGGATCTCATCTGATCCAGTGGATGACACTGTCATGAGGACCTTTGAAACAGACTCCCAGTATACCTTACCAACAGGTCAATTTGTATGAAAGACTTGATTCACTATATTAGTGTTATCCTGTGCCAACATCACAATAATTTAGACTTACTTTTAATAGAAGAAAGCACATCTTCCTCTGTGCATACTACTGTTCCACTTATATCACTCATTCAAAGAAGGGTCAGAGCTAATATACATGGATTTATCTTTGTTTTAATATTTATATTTAAATGAAATATTTTTTGCATAACATAGATGAAGCATGTGTTTCCTTTTGCAGGCATTTGTTTTGTCTTAGCAGTATTTATATTCTGAAAATATAAATTCATTTTTCTATAAGTATGAGAACAAATTAATTTCGTGTCTGTTTTGAACAAGTCATTGAGAACTGAGTTTGAAAATGCATTGAGAAAATGGTTTCTGTTCAGAATACAGTCTTGTAAAGGCACATTCTTACTAATGTGGTCTAGATTCTTCAATGGCAATGTACTTACATTTACTTGGACTGTACCAAAGAATTTGATGAGGTTTTCACAACCTTCTGCTGGGAAAAATGGCTGCTCATGACTTGGACATACGCTCTGTGCACTGGGTAAAAATCTAGCTGGTTGACTGGGCCTAGAGAGTCACTGTGGATGGAACTATTTTAGGTTGGTGGCCAGTAACAAGTGGTGTTCTCCAAGTCTCAGTAGTGAGGCCAGTTTTGTTTAACACTTTTATCTGTGATCTTGATGAAGCAATCGAGTGCAAGTTTGTAGATGATGGCAAGCTGTATGGGAGTGTTGATCTGCTTGAAGGTAGGAAAGCACTGCAGAGGAGTCTGGGTAGACTGGATGAATGGTCCACATTCAGTGGCATGACATTCAGAAAGGCAAAACACCAAGTGCTGCAATTGGGTCACAACAAGCCCACGTAGTATTACAGGCTGTGGAGAAGTGTCTGGAAAATTGCCCAGCAGAAAAGGACCCAGGTGAAGACCAGCTGAACATGTTCCAGCAGCATGCCCAGGTGGCCAAGAAAATCAAGAACATCCTGGTCTGCATCAGAAATAATGTAGTTAATAGGACTAACAAAGTGATTGTGCCTCATTGTATGGCAATGATTAGCTCACACCTTGAGTACTTTGTTAAGTTTAGGACCCTTCACTACAAAAGGATATTGAGTTTACTGAATGTGTGCAGAGAAGGGCAGTGAAGCTGGTAAAGAGACTGGAAAACAAGACGTAGGAGGAGTGGCTGAGGGAACTGGGGTTGCTAAGGTTGGAGGATGCTGAGGGGAGATCTCATTGCACTCTAAAACTACCTGATAGAAGGTTCTAGTGAGGATAGTGTCTTCTCAGGTGGCAAGCAAAAGGATACAAGGGAAGAGCCATCATCTGCACCAGGGCTGATTTAGTTTGGATATCAGGAAGACTTTTTTAGTGGAAAGGGTAGTTAGACATTGGGAAAGGCTGCCTAGGCAAGCGGTAGAGTCCCCATCCCTGGAGATATTTGAGTTGTATGAATGTGGAGTTTGGGAATATGGTTTAGTAATAGACTTGTAGTTCTAGGTTGGTGGTTGGACTTGATCTTGAAGATCTTTTCCAACCTTAGTGATTCCATGATTCTATAATTCAATAAGCATGACTCAAAAATGTAGCATTTTGTACATCTTTTCAGAATTACTGCCACTCACTCAAGGAAATTCCCCTCATAGAGGAAAATTACCTTTTAGTCTCCAGCCTTTTGATGATTCTGAAAAGAAAAGAAAAGAAAAGAAAAGAAAAGAAAAGAAAAGAAAAGAAAAGAAAAGAAAAGAAAAGAACAGTGGGACTTTGATCAGATCCACTAAATTTTGCTAGCTAGAGGGAGAACAAGGGAAGATGTTCAGGACTGCTTGGATCAAAAATGTCCTATCACTCCGTTATATGGTATAACAAGAAACCTAGTTTTTCTTGTTGTAAATCATGTTAGATTTTAAAAATGAAATTATAATCTGAGAGATTTTCTTTGTGTGTATCCCTAATGAAAGAAAGGTAAATAGATGATGTGATTGAAAATGTAGCCAGGGAGATGAACTCTGAGAACAGGCTCACATTCAACAAGCTAAAATCTCTTCATCTCTCTGGTGTGTCCACAGATAGCTGTTTAGAATTTGGCTCTTCCAAAATCTTTGTCTTCGAGTTTTCATTTGGTTTATAAAGGTTTATTAGTTGGCTCAGAAGACAGTTTGGCTCTTTGCGATGCAAATGGAATTAATGTGTTCTGCCAGGGGCACCATATGTCCTGTCTGCAGAGGATGTGGAAGAAGAAGGCAATTTCTACTCTATGCACCAACATTAATGCAGTCTTTTTTAACAGTGCAAATATTTTCATCATTATATACAGACTACTGGTAGTCCTATGTTGTTAATCCAGAACTTTATTATCAAAGCTTTTAAAGAAGATAAATGTATACCTTCCTTATATGTGATTAAAGTTTTCTGTGCATCTGTTATGTTTAAAATGTCTTACATTTCAGTCAGCCACTGAATCATACTTTGTGAAACCCTTGTCCAAGTATGAGTTGTTCTCCTCATAAATGGTCATGTTGTTAGGGTAGAGTTGTCAAATACTGAGAATTGCCAGATACGGTATGTATATGGCTAATACATGTCCTGTACTGTGCATCTAGACTGTCTGCTTTTGATGTAATGGAGATTTTAACATGTCTTCAAAGGGCTTTATTTGTTCGTTTAATTAAACGTGCTCAGGAACTTCTAATTAGAATTGAGTGTATTCAGCTTTCCTGATTTCTAACCCACCTGAACACAGGCAGTTTGAAAATACAGTTAGAATCTAAGTGCCCTTCATCTTATGTTTTTTATACAACTGTGTAAGTAAAAGGAAGAAAAACCTTTACGAATGATATGCAAAGAAAAGGTACATTAGAAGATGGAAAAAAAAGGGAAAAAGTGATGGATAAATGGAAATATGATGGACCAGGAAGGTGGAAAATAGTGGATGAATCTCTCCTTTTCCATAAAAAAAAACATGTGGAAATAAAAAGATAAGTAATTAGTGTATTGAATTAGTTACATGTAACAAAAACATTTATTGTAGTTTAGCCATTTTGAAGAATACATACAAGATTTCCATAATTATTGACACAGACAGTTTTTTTCTTAGTTAGGAAAAGCCTCTGATTTTAAACAGAATTACTCTTGGGAGAGAAAAATGGTTTAAATTAAAGGAAAGATATTTTATAGACTCACGCTAGTTTGAAAACCCAAACAATTGTCTAAGAGGATTGCAAGCTCAGGACTTTGCAGCATCCATCCATTCTGGCTGTTAATGATTATTGTAAGCCCAGAGGAATTTGCAAATGATCAGAAATACTCAAGAAACAGGAGGTTCAGCTGTATGTCTGCTAGGAAAAACAGACAATGGTAATACAGATTGAATGTGGCTTATTCATCCTGAAAGTATTTGGTGATTTCTTTATTTCTCATCTGTTGACTCATCACTTGGTGTTCAAATGCAATTTTGATTTTCTGCTGGGAGTGTTGTCAGTTGCATGCATGTTTAGCAGGAAATCTTGAGAATAAATGTACTTATCTTGTGTTAGATAATCTGTGTCACACAGGTGGTGGTCATTCAGCATTACACACCATGAGACAGCAGTGTCTTCTCCAAACCCTCCTGATCCCCCAAGCAATACCTTTGTGTTCCAGGAGTACATTCCTCAAGTGCTGATGAAATAGATAGAGGAGAAAATGAACCTAGCTTCATTTTTCCTATCCCATAAACAGGATTTAATGAGACTTTTGTTACCTTACATAGAGTGCATCCAAAGGACAGAGAAATGTTCATATCCTACAATAAGCCTATCTCTGTGGGTGAGAGAGGGACAGTGAAGGGCAAGTTAACCAACACCAATGTCTCTTCTGAGGACAAGATATGTCTAGGGAGGATGTGATTGAAGGGATGCAGCTGTAGTCTTGGTCAACTAATGGAAGAAGACCTGTCAACTTGCTGAGTGTAGTGGTGTTTTTTTGCATCTGTGAGTCTCATGCTGCGTTGAGGTTTTAACTGGAGCTGTCCTTGTTCTGATAAAAGATCCAAAAGAAAATATATTTGTCATCAAGATAGTAGGAGTACTTTGTTCTGCGCTGGAAACTATCCTATCTTCTGGCATTGAACACCTGTTGCTTAAGCTTTTGATGTTAAATTTGATTTATGTAGTAGCTCTGACAGAGAGAAAGCCTGTTAAACTGAGTAATGTTGTCTGGATGTAGCTGATAATTTAAAAATTGATTAACAATACTACAAGCCTTTTTTTTTTTTTTTTTTTTTTTTTTTTTTTTTGAGGGAGAGAATTCATTTCCACACAGTGCTTTATGGCTAATTTAGTAGTCTTTCTTAGTTTCTGGATGATGACTGTTCAATTTTTGGATGGTAATCACTTTCTTAATTGCCAAATGTAGACAGAAATACTTCCTAGGTTGTCTGTTAAGAGAAGTGGAATGTGGTAAATATCACCTATGCAAGTTAGTTTAAAAAATGTCAACTGGAAAGTCACTGCATTAGGGAAAGGTCACGTTTTCTTTCCAGGAGATACATTGCATACTTGGCATACAGAGCTGGGAATGCTTTGCCAAGCATTGAGTTTGGTAGCCCACTCACTACTGCTCTGTAACATTATTTTGAATTTAAAGTACATATACTCTTGGTCATACAACGTATTTCAGAGAAACAGTGCTTTCTAATTTTCCTCCCACAGTCCTGCTCAGCAACCATGTGGTTTCCCTTTCAAAATGAACTGGTTAGCTGTGTTTGAAATTGTTCATTGGTGTACTGAATGGCAGGCCAGAAGAGCAACCACTACCACACAGCTTTTGCCAAAAATAAATGCCGAGCTACAAGTGATTCTGAGCCATGGAAAACAGCAGCAGGATTTTAAATTGGTAGTTCATGGGCAAACACTTGTTTCCTGTGCTCTTTGTGGTGGCATACAACTAAAAGAGTTTCAAAAAACCCCAAACCTCTGCAACTATCTGTTGAAAATTTTGTTCATAGAAGACAAACCTGTCACATGCTCAAGAGTGGGGAAAATTGGAATGTGACCCACTTCGAGAATCATTGGGCAGCATCTTGGAGTGTTCTGTGTAGTTTTGTGACTCGAACCTAGTGCAGCTGGATTGCAAGGCTGACCTGGTCTAGCCCTGTTTATTTCTTCACTTTGTTTTTCAAGAGAACACATGAATTCAGATCAAGAGTGGAAAAAGGGAAATTAATATTTCCCACTATTTTACCTTATTATCTCTATTTCCGTAGAATTCCTTATATTATTTAACATTTTCCTGCTCTAGAATTCTCACAGTAACTGGATTTGGAAAGATAAATCAACCTCACATGCATCTTTATAGTTATGAATCCTATTCACAACCACAAAAGATAGCTAATTAATTAAATAATTGAATAAGTAAATTACTTGCTGAAGAACAAAGAACACTTTCTTATATGTATTTTTTAATGAAAATGCAGATTGGTATGCTCAATAGAGATATATAATATTCAAGGGAAATCTTTTTGGATAAGGAATCAGCAGTTCTCCAAGAAAATCTGTAATTCAGGTGCATCTCATTTGTGAATAAAGTCTGTAATATCATGCCAGTTACTAACATAACAGTTACTACATCATTTCCTTGTATTTTTTTTAAAGAGATTCTTTATTCTTGAACAGGTCATCTAAATACTACACTTGATCAGTGTATTTGTCCAAAAGTGTATTTGTTTAGTTTTTATGCTGATACACTTTTGATAAATGTTTACTTGTTCAGTATTGCATTTTCCCATAATAAATTAACTGAAATTTGTAAGCTCTTGGTGACTGATGGGACACCATGAAATGTGAGTGAGTGCAGTACATTTCATACAACAGGAGTAAAGTCATTTAGTTCTTGTGAGCTGAATATTGTATGTCTGGAAATAGAGTGCTGTCAGTTATTTCAATGAAAATATATTTTGCTTTTGTGGAATGCAAAAATGAATTAATTAGTTATCCACTTCAAAGTTTCATTTCCAAAACACACAGATTAGTGATAGATGTGTGGTACCCTGGTTCACCATACTTAAGTTGACTTTTCCAGTCTATAGTTACTAATTTTGGAAGAATCTTTTCTACTGCTGGAGTTTTACAGGGGAAAAGGAAAATGAAATGTAGACCATGAAAGTTCTTAATAATGTTGCAAACCTTTCCCCTACTTTTAAAGTGATTTTGACATGCTTACCACTTACTGAGAGATGAACTGCAGTCTGTGGCTTGGATTTCCATACACTTTCTTACTTCATTATTTTATTTCTTAGTGGCTTTTCATGATTCAAGAAAATTTTATTCAAATCTTTAATTTTGGGGTAGGGCGTAAGGGAAGGCAGGGGTGAAGAAGTACATTGAATCTTTCTTTTTCATCAGATACATAATGTTTGCATGTATGTTTTAAGGAGAATTGAAAAGAACAAGAAAGACCTGTGCTCTTTGGTTTGTGTTCATCAGTCAGAGGTGGGAATTTATATTCTAGTGCCAGATAAGATCAATAACTCTTTAATTTTTCTTTCCTGCAATATCTGTAGAAGTTAAGGCTTCATTTTCAGGTTTTCTGTTGCTCGTTCAGAATTTTGTGAATTTGTATTCACATTTACTGTGTTCTGTATACTGCTGTTTTGCTACATTAAATAATATTTGGCCTTTGCAGAAGTGCTGACGAGAAACCTGCCATCAATACTTTTATTAAAATGTACATACTGCATAAGTATCTTTTGTAATTTAAATAATTTTCTCCTTGTGTCTCCTCACATCAATAATCTGTCTGCTGCCAGTAACCTCTGCACTGAGGTACACACATATTGATTGGTTTGTAATGACTCTATGACATTTTTTTAAATGATTTCTCTGAGATTTTCAAACCTTCTCTGTTTAGATCACTGTATTGAAGCATTTGTCAGACAAAAAGTAATTGATTTTCCTCTTTTTGAGATAATGATAGATAGATCCAGTAATGAATAGTTGATAGAAAAGATACGCAAATTCTATTTAAGAATTTGCAAATTTTTGATTGTGGTGCTAGGAGAAAGAACTTACATTTTAAGCCAAAGAGTGTTAAAATCAACATCAGAGAAATATAATTGCTTTTTTTTCACTAAGGTTTCTTTTCTGTGAAGAAACCCTTACAGTATTCTGACTACAAAGGAGGTTTTAGAATGAATATGAACTACACAGGATAAATTAAGAATGGTCAGAGATTTTTATTATTTGCACGACTTTGTCATCAGAAATACTGAGTTCTGAATTCTGTAGCTTATTCTTGCAGAATAAAGAGAAATGTTAAATCACAGTGTAAGGGAAGAAATCCAGTTGTTGGAAGAAAAGCAGCAAAACCACTTGAAAACTATTGGTACAGCTGCTGTACAGTTGTGGCTACTGTAAAATAAACCCTTGCATATAAATGTTTTTAATGTGCTGAGGATGGAGCAGTAAGTCAGCTGCTTCAGAATGCTTGCTTATGTTATGCAAATATATTTAACTTTATCAGTCATACTTGTAATCTCATTTTAAAAACTAGAGTTTTTTGGCAAGATACGTTTCCCGTAAAATAAAGCTGATTGGCATTCATTACACTGCCATTTTCTAAGCAAATACCTCCCATATCAGCCTTTCAAATATTTTGTTTAGATCAGAATCACGCTAACTGCGCTACAGTTTCTCATGGTATGCTTGCTATATTCTGACACTATATACCCTTTTTTTCCGTAAACCTCTGAAATCTCATCAGTGTTCAGAATTTCCTTTAAATTTATTCTTTGTTACCTGAAAAACTCAGTTATTTTGCCAGTGATACAATTAATATATTTTTTTCAAAGTAAAAATCCTTCTTAATATTTTCCATGGTAGATGTATGTATTCACCTCTGTGGAGAAATTATTCTGCAGTACTTCCTTAATATCTTTTAGATACTCTGCAGTATCTAACTGTGCTCAATAGTGAAGCTGAGGAGTAAAGTGAGTGACACAGAGAGATGAATTGTGTCAAAAGCCAAGCAGAGGCAAAGGAACATAGTGACATCACTTTAGAGTCCTACAAGAGGCTGTTCTCTGCTGTAGTCTTCTTTGATGGCCAGAGATTTTGGTGTATCTTTCCATCTGTGGTACTTCTTCATGTTAAAGCGGCTGGCAGAGATAAATGATAGGGATTTACGCTTATTACCAAACCAACACCAGAGAACTTTAAAGTCCTCTTAAGCTCTGCTGTTAAAAACAATGCACATTTTTTATTAGAGTTAGGGTTATCATAAACATGGCTTGTCAGCCGGAATGGATTATCTGTTTCTTTGTTCAGCTCTTGTTTAATAAAATTTCATAGTGCTAAAAAATATAAATTCTCTATGCCATCTTTACTACTCTTGCTTCCATTTCCTTCATACTATGACTTCTTAAGGGGTCTTCTCTAACGTGGCAGGTTTTTCCTTTTTTTCTAGGTTCCACAAAAATCCATTTGCTTTAGCAGAACATATTACTGCACTTCATTCCTTTGTTCTGGATCCAACCCTTTATGATAATTTTCCACCGTAGTCATGGCTGATTGAACTAAAACATTCAAGGCTGTATTTAGAACAATTTGGACTCAAATGAAAAACATGCTGATAACCACTGAAAGTTCTGTCTAAGTTAGCAGAACTGTAAATGCCTTGAGAACTCTATAACATAGAAGGATTCATCTCTATTTTTCTCCTTCTGTTGTGTCAGGATATTGTGGCAATTCAGCCTGTGACAGATGCCAAGCAGCTGGCGGTGATAGTTGGTACCAGCTGCTGTGGCATGAACAGCAGCTTGGTTAGATTTCTTTACACTGTGTGAAAGTCCCTCATGATTTTTTTTGTTTGTTTGTATTAGAAGGACTGACTGGCTTAAGACTGAACACAAAATGAATAGCATTGCTGGAAACAGCTTTCCAGGGGTGAAAGTTGTTCCCTTTTGAATGCATGTATAGGTAGAGGAAAATGCATCTCTGTCTCTTTAGTATAGAATCATAGACTCATAGAATGGCTTGGGTTGGAAGGGACCCCAAGGATCATGAAGTTCCAATCACCCTGCCACAGATAGGGCCACCAACCTCCACATTTAATACTAGACCAGGCTGCCCAGGGCCCCATCCAACCTGGTCTTCAGCACCTCCAGGGATGCAGCATCCACAGTCTCTCTGGGTAGACTGTTCCTGTACCTCATCACTCTCTCTGTGAAGAACTTCCCCATGACATCCAATCTAAATCTTCCCTCCTTGAGCATAAAACCATTCCCCCTTGTCCTATCACTGTTTACCCCTGTAAAAAGTTGATTCCTCTCCTTTTTATAATCCCCTTTTAAATACTGGAAGCCTGCAATTTGGTCTCCTTTCAGCCTTCCCTTCTCCAGGCTGAACAAGCCCAACTCTCTCAGCATGTCTTTGTAGGGGAGGTGCTCCAGCCCTCTGATCATCTTCATGGCCCTTCTCTGGACTCTCTCCAACAGCTCCACATCTTTCCTGTACTGGGAGCCCCCGGCCTGGGTGCAGTGCTCTGCATAGGGCCTCACAAGGACAAAGTAGAGAGGGATAATCACCTCTGCCTGCTGGCCACCCCTCTTCTGATGGAGCCCAGGATACCATTGGCCTTTCTGAGCTGCAAGAGCACACTGCTGGCTCATGTTCAGTTTTTATCCACCATGACCCTAAGGTCCTTCTCCAGAGGGCTACTCTCAAGGAGTTCTTTTCACAGTCTTTATACATATCTGGGATTACTCTTGCCAAAGTGCAAAAAAAACCTCACACTTTGCTATGTTGAACCTCATTAGATTCACAGGGTCCCACCTTTTGAGTTTGCCAAGGTGCCTCTTGATGGCATCCCTTCCTTCTAATGTGTCAACCTCACCACTCAACTTGGTGTTGTTGGTATACTTGTAGACGGTGCAGTTGAGCCCATCATAGATGTCAATGATGATGATGTTGAAGAGCACTGGTCCCAGTACAGACCTTGGGGGACACCTCTTATCACCAGCCTTCACTTGGACATAGTGCCATTCACTACAACCCTTTGTCTATGGCCTTCCAGTAAATTTTTTATCCTCCAAGTAGACCATCTCTCAAATCCGTCTCTCTCCAATTTAGAGATTAAGATATGGCAGGGGACCATGTCAAAGGCCTCGCACAGGTCCAAGTAGATGACATCAATTGCCTTCCCTTTGTCCACCAATCTTGTCACTCATGATCTCTACCAGCAGAAGCCAGTTCTGCTAATAAGCATCAAGTCAGCTTTGACTAAATATGTAAGATTTGGTAATCTAGAACGAAATACTGTGGCATATACTTCATAGAACTCAACTACTTTTTACAGATTTATGCCACTAATGATATCGATGTGGTGCAGGATGAAAGGCTTGGTGTTTGGGAAACTGAAATGCAGAAGAGAAGGAATGAAAAACTTTTGTGATGTAATGTACTTCTTTTCTTTCTTTCTTTCTTTCTTTTTTTGTCCCCCCCCACAGAAATGGGATGCTATTATGGGATCAGGTGGTAGTCATATTGATTAGATCTAAACGTTTGCTGTTTTAGCAACACAAATTGTTCCTTACTCCCCTGTGAGATCCAACTGGGAACAACTGGGAGCAAAAATATGCACCTTGGTGCACCATATCTGTAATTAGAACATTCTGACCTCGGAAGAAGTATGTCACAGGTTATAAGGCAGCAGTACTAATTGGCAGTTTTGTTAGGAACGTCTGCTTGCTCATGCACTCTTTATTAGCCTCTGAAAAAATCTCAGTAATTAGAAATCAGAGTTGTGGCTTCAGATTTTCTCTTTCCTCTTAGCACAAAGAGATTTGCCTTTCCTTCTGTTAAAGGTAGTGTAATGGGTTGAATTCTTTTCACATTTTCTTCTCGAATTAAAAAGGAAAAAATTGAAGTAATTTTACTCCACCTTTTTCAGGATTTACCCTCTGTTGGCAGCACAGTTCCTGTCTCCAGATGGTTGCACAATTTCACAAACAAAAGACAGCAACCCCTTAGTGAGCTGTCACGTCTAGGTCAAGATGAGGTGGGTGTCAATCACTCTTCCAACCATCCAGCATGAGAAACATGGTGGCAAGAGGACAGTTTTGAAAGAAAGCCATGGACCTTCTCTGCTCTGTCTGTGTTGTTTTAGGGCAGCCATGCTTTCTTGGACAGCAACTCCTCCTTTTTTGAACTTAGCCTCCCCTTAGGCCCAGTGAGGCCTGCAGGACAGCGTAGACGACACGTCTCTCTCTGCTCCTGTGCTTCTCTCTTGCTCAATTGGCAAACATTCAATCCTAGCAGTTCAAACTCAGTGAGGTGCTCTTTGTAGAGACATTTCCTCAAGGGGCATGGGAAGGAAAGATAGGGACTCACTGGCATGAGCCAAGCCAATCTGGGTCTTCTGCCACTGTGCTACACACAGAGCTCAGTGTGCCCTTCACATGGGTGGGAACTGACACAATACACATGGCAGGAAAAAACAGCGCCCTGTAAGTTTTCAGAACAATTACCAGTCCAGGTAATGATACTGCTCTTGTGCAATAAAAAATGTGGAGTTTAGTTCAAGAACTACCCAGACATACCTCCAGGGTTCAGCAGCAGTGAGCCTAGTGCTATCGTGTGGAAAAGAAAAAGCCTTCCAAATGAGAGACAAGAATTATGTTTAAAAGCCTTGCAGCTCTTCTAACTCCAGTTTTGAAAATCAGAGTTACCAGAGGTGACTGTATTTCAAATATGGTTTTATTTAAAAGCTTTTAAACAATACTGGGGAAAAAAACCTGCTACTCAGCTTGACCTTAGCTTGGTGTGTTAGCAGTACACATGGTAGGAGGCCTTTTTGTTAATGAGAAGCAGCTGTTACTGCCCTCAGCACACAATCTACAAAGCTATTCAGTGGAAGTGAATAACTATTTATTATCCCTTTTCTTGCAAAACTTTTAGGACTAAACAGTAGGTTCACGAGAATGCCAGAAATAGCACCTCATTTTCCATTGAATAAGGTTAAAACAAGCCATTGAAAACTGATGATCACCTACTTTAGGAAACAAGAAATGCATGAAATATCTGATGCAAAGCAACCACACATAGACATCTTGTTATCCTGCATAGCAAAGTGGGTAGCTCCTTATACCTAATTGCCTGTTGCTGTTTGAATTTTTCCCGAGTGACATCACTTCTGAATTTACCATTTGGTAAATCATACACGATAGATCTCCCAGTCTCAAAGGAGACTTTCAAAGAAAGGGAAAAGATTCCCAGAAAGAGTAGATCAAAGGAAAATTTAACTCTCGGGGCATTCTCCGTATTCCCTTTTTCTTGATAATAGACTTAACTGTTAAAAATTAGGCAGATATAAAAAACTGGGCTGCTGGCTTATCCACAAAAGCTTTTCATAAGTCTGTGTGAAAATCTGAAGGGTGTGTTGAACAAACCCTTTAGCAAGGTGCAGCTCTTTTCTCAGAAAGGTCTGATGACTAGTTCTGACAAACTAGAGCAAGAAGAGAGTTTCTAAACACAGGAGTATGGAAATGGTGAACACTGGTATAACTGCTGATATCATTGCGTGATGATTGCATTAGGACTAACCTAACTAAGAACATTAAATCGAGTAGATCCGCACATGTATGGAATACAGTATGTTCCATAATTCCTTAGTGCTGCAAGTTAAAAGTAAAAAATTGTGTACAGAAGAGCAATGAGACTTGTGTGGATCTGTTGCTGAGTATTAAATTCTCAAAAATACACAAACGTACATTTTTCAGTATAATTACACAAATTTCATCAGATTAAGTGGATGCATTTCTAAAATGAAACAGGAAAGATCTCAAATTATAGTCGTATTCTCTCCACTCTTTTGTCACTGCTATTTACAGTCTTCATTAAAGTCCACTTCGTAGAGTTACATCAGGTGGAAATCTATTATCCAGCACAGTCTGTTTTAAAGTAGAGACAAGGAAAGGGTGACTTTCTGAGTAGATGAGTAGACAACTGAAGTAGTTCAGGAACTGGTTTTTACTTCTGGAAATCAGTACATCAATTGGAAGGATTAAAATATTACCGAAGCTGCATAAGATACAGTAAGTTTACATCATAGCATGTGATTTTCATTTGTTTCAATCAAGAAAACAGAACAAAACAAAAACAATTCATAAGAAAATAGATGGCTTACCAGAAATTCTTATTTATCTAAAGAATGGATTTATAAATATGTAGTTAGTTTCTTTGCCTAACAGAAAATAAACTTGAAGCTGTCTGCCTGGCGTGACAATTCATGTATATCCACTGTGGTTAATAGCAATAAAGTCTTAAATACAGAAAAAGTCTTGTAACTCATGTTTCTCATGTAATATGAAAACCAAGAAAGGTAACTTGCTCTGAGGGTTTCCTTATTTGTCTTTCTTTTGCTTTGTAGAGTACTGCTGAGTAAGATGACTTAATCAATCCTGAATTTGAAATAAATACCTAAAATGTGTTTAAATAGCGTTGTGTTTTTTTTCCTGTGGATTTTAATTAGCATAAGACCACAGCACAATGAATTTTTCTTTCCACAATATTTGCCACAGAATCATGACCCACCTCTAACCTTAAATACTGCAGAATAAATATGAAAATGGTTAAAGACAGACTAGTATTTTCCATTTAATAGTTCTCAGAAAATTGAAAGCATATGTTTAGGTAGTATGTCATTCTTTTCCTTTCTGTTTGTTCGATAAGATTCAAATGAGAGCAGGATCAGGACTTATTAGCTCCCTCAATAGCAAAAGGATTCCTGTATACCCAAGTGCTATTTCTTTTATTTATTTTTTCCCATATTTCCCTGGTTGACTAATTATGTAGGGAAAGAAACCCCAGAGCTGGAGTGTAAGCAGGTGATACTGCCACTTGCACTACTGAAGCTTGGTTGATTGCAGCAGCGCTATTCTAGATTTGTCTCTGTGTGAGCAGGAGGAGATCCCTGCTGCTCAGGGCCTCTGGTGTCCCAGTAAGCTCTCACAAAGGGGTATTAATCACTCATCCAAAAGAATTAACAACAATCTGTGAAGCACTTTATGGAAAATGCTTGTTACAATGCAGATAGCACATGAAAGCATGAATACTATTCCTGGGTAGCTTCACCATTTCACACCCGCATCAGAAGATAGTAAGAGAAAATCACCATCTCATCTTCTTAGTTGCAAACCATTCATATTTAGTGAAACACACCTGGGCTGTGAGGATGTTATTAGGGATGTGTGAAAAGGGACCGGTTTTAATGAGTGCTCATCAATTATGCTGACAGAGGCCCAAGAAGGAACAAAGCCGCACAGATAAATGGTAGATATGAACTGATATGTTAATGGTTATTCTTTGGCTGTATGTTCTGTCAGAAGGGATTCTTTCAGTAATGGTGACTCTAGCATGATGACTGAGGGCTTGGCTCAGCATAAACAACAGCATGTCTCTCACTGGGAGTGAACAGCTCCTCTCCACTACAGCAGCTGCCTTCTCTGCAAGAAGTCCATCACAGACACACAGGTAAATGAGTGAAAAGCACAACTGATGTTGCATCTTCTGGTTTTTTTTTGTCAGCTTTTTTTTTTTTTTTAATGTTCCAGTGCTGGAAAATCTGGTGGTTGTACACTGTTTTCATTACTTCTGAATTTATTTTCATACTTCTGTGTGATATTTTTTTCCCCCTCAATCTGATTTAGAGGATATAAACCCAGAGGTACCCAAATGTTTTATTGATTTCTAGAATAGTGGAGTGGCTAAATGGGTTAAAAGAACAAGATGAGTTGAACGATTAAATATTGTCATGTCAACTCTTAGAGGGAATGACATTTTAGAAATCCAGTGGCGTGGTATCTGAACACAGTTCTACATTCAAGCTGTTTGTGAGGGCCGTGGTAGCTCCTATTTGTGCTTGAGAGTGAGGCAGAGGAGGAAATGAGTTAACTCACCTACTAGTAACCTGTGACTGATGCGCCCAATCTCGCAAAGCCTCACTAGCATCAATGGCATTTTATAGGAGGTTCAACCCAGATCTATTTCTCTGTGGAACCTCTTGTAGTTGTACTCAAACTGCAGAACAAACCACAGGGATTGAACAGTGAGTGGAATGATCATGCTACAATGTGTATTGTGAACATTGAGTACAATGTGTATGCACTGTATTGGGCAGGCTGATCGCAAAGACTTATCCATGTGACTACAAAAAGGGCTTTAGTGATCTGTTCAGTACTTTCCTTCCATTCTATTCCTTTCTCTCTTCCTTTCTTCTTTCCCCCTATGCTCTTAATTTTGCTTATGAAATTTGACTGGCAGTGCAGGTCAGTGAGTTGAGTCACAAATCCCTCATGCTGATGTCTCCTTTTCAGGTATCAAACACATGCATGTTTAATGAACAGAGCCCTTCAGGCAAGAAAAATAAACATTCAGATGAGACCCTTTTCCCACTGCTACCACAACCCTAACTCACAGACAAATGAAAACCTGTTGAAGGATATATGACAGGACCTATTCCACTCCCCCTCAATGACCTCAATCTATCATGAATACAACTGGCCTGTATTATGGCAAGCAACCCAGGCAACTGTCATTGCTGCCAATAAATCACTGCAGTCCTGAAGTTATGAGCTCTCTGCAAATGTTGTTACAGTTCTTGATGTTCAAGTAGTTACACGCCTTAGGATTGCAAATGTTTTGAGTGAGGTTCACTCACGGTGGTGTTACGCTCGTTAGATCCAAAAGGAACGTGCTCCCTCACAGAGGAAGAAATGGGAGAGACATTACTGTTGCTTCCTTCTCAGAGCAAAATGCTGCCTTTGTTCTCCTGTGGGTAATTAGCAGAGGAACTTGCCATCATGAGAAGCATATGACAGATGCCTTTCATTCTTAGAGGAACAGAAGGCTTTCTAAAAAGAGGGGGACTTCTGCTTCCTCTGAAATACTTGCCATGTAAATAGTGGCTGGTAGGTAGTACTGTGCTTTAGACAGCTTTCAGTCTGTTTTGCATAAGCAGCAGTGTGTTCGTGGGAGTTTGGCTGAGCCTTATTTCTTTCAGTTATTCTATCTTGTTCCTGTGTCTTTCATCCTACCCTCTGCAAAACAGCGTCAGTTTTTAATATTGGAGAGACTTTATTTTCCACACTTCAGCTACCAATTCTCTCTGTTCTGCATTGCATATGTGCTGATATAATGATTGTAATGATAACAGTAAAAATTTATTGTAGTGTAGATTCCTCCTGTGGAAAAGTGATTTCAGTCTAGTCCACCACAGTTAAGTTTCAATGGACTTGAGCCCCAGAAATATTCTGTGCGGTGATAATAGTGGTATTCCTGATGGACAGCACCTCAGCCAGCCTTTGTATGACAGTGTGTGCCTTATAACTTCTCATAGTGCATTGCGGTGTCAGGAGCAGTATGTTCACCACTTAATTTGTTCCTAATAGGACTTTGTTGTTAATTTTTTGAAATGATGAGATGGAGCAGTTATGTCGATGCTGAAAAGAGAGGTGCTTGTGACTGATGCTTTAATTCAATCAGTTTTTCTTTTGCTTTTATGTTTCAGTGGCATTATGCTCAAAGAAGACAGCAGCTCTCTTGATAACTTCGTCCTACGTGCTGGCTGTCACTTCTGTCTTTTTGCTGTTTCCAGAATGACAGATATGTTGCCACTGAGCAAGGAAAGGCTTCTTATCAATCAGTCAAATGTAGTTCTGCCTAAACTGAATAAAATACACGTTTACTGACACACACACACACACACACACACACACACAAAAAGAAGAGAAAATAAACCCCTTTAATAATAATAATAATAATAAAAAAAGAACATTTTCGGATGAACAAAGGCTAAGCTAAGTATCCATATTCTTTTGGTTCCATATTATCAAGAAACAGACTACTTAAGATACATAGGAAAAAATAAAATAAAATAAGCAAAAACTTACCTGGCACCCAGTCTATTTAAAAAGAAAGAAAATTGTATTTTTTAAATCCTACTCTGGAACAAAGTTATATCAAGGTCTGTCAAAATGCACATATAAGTATAAAACTGAGATACACAGCCACAAAACCCTTATGCCCTCTTCATTTTATTTGTCAGTTTATCTCATTTCGTGTTAGTTTAATCATAATAGTCCTCCAAATATTTAATCTCCTGGAAGGCCCATTTCTAGATGGAGATTCTTAACTAGAATCTTTGAATGTCCTTGAGGTCTACTCAACTGCTTTAAAGTTGAGCATGTCTGTGAGATGTGCAGATCAGGTCATATAATTATAGAGTTTGGGATTTGGGCCAAATATTTTGCTGAAAATATCTTGCTGCTGTTTTTAGAGATAAAATTGTTTCACCTTACCATTTTGGTGCATCAGCGCTCTCTTAGTTTTTGAGTGAAGTTAGACAAGGGATGAAAGAACCGATGGATTCTCATCACTCTGTCCATGTGAATGCTCCAGCCACTGGTGGAGCTGTGCCAGTGGGAAAATATTGTCCTTGAATCCTGTTGCAGAAAAGGCCTTTGTGTAGGTCAAGGAAGGGATTTTCCCCACTCCCTCCCTTGTCCTGCTACAGCTGGATAAATTTTCATGTCTCTAGTTACTCAGATGCCATTCCATATTTCCTAATTAACCCTGTCTTATTTTGGCTAACGGTTTCTCTTAACACCTTCTTTTCAGTATTTCTCGCATGCTGAATAAACAGTCTCATGAACAAAGCTCCATTAGAATGCAAATGCCTAAGTTACACTTTGTGTTGAACTTCATTAGTATGGAAAGATGCATTTCCCAATGGGAGGTCGCTTGGACAAAACTTAGTGCAATTACATGATTTTGGTGACAGCTCAGTATCATGTGGGCGAATACTGCAACATTTTCTCTGGCATGTTTGCTTTAGTGGAAAATGAATTTTCTTTGAGTGTGTATTGCATCCGTTTGCTCAACTTTTCTGCTGTATAAATACATTGGCAACTAATCTTGCCAAAACAGCAAATTTGAGATCTGTCTATGGGAGAATTCATGTAAAGTAATATTTGAATGTATAAAGAAGAGTTTTCTAGGGTCATATTTCTGGAATATGCAAGTGACATGTAATATCTTGTGGTATACAAGCCCACTAAAATGAATGTGGCTTAGATCTTAGCACTGATTTTCTGAAGAGTAAAGCAGCATGACTGCAAATAATCTTCAGTTTTATCTCACAATATATATATATATAAAGAAAAGAAAAATTATGACTTATTGCATAATTGCAAATTGTAAAATCTGGATGGGTTTTAATTCATAAACACAAAATGGAGATAAATTTATTAATCTAACATTAGCATTACTCAAATTCATTTTCACATATAGCACTCATTTTAAATTCACTTGGCTGCAGTGAATGTTGAACATCATTACTTACTGTCTTTAATTTTAAACCAGAAGACAGATGTTTCTATTATCGTATTCATCCTAAAGTGTAATAAATTTGTAATATTTTGCCTGGAAAATTACAAGAGACCAGAGTTTGGCTATGTTCTTAACATCTACATCATCTGCTAATGATGGTGCAGGGCCTAGTGGAGACAACAGTTTAGAACCACTTATTGTATCACAGAATTATGGAATTGCAGGGGCTGGAAGGGACCTCAAGATGATTATCAAGTTCAACCCTCCTTCTAAATCAGGTACCCTACAATAGGTTGCAAGGTAGGTGTCCAGACAGGTCTTGAATATCTCTGCAGAAGAATACTCCACAACCTTTCTGAGCTGCTTGTTGCACTGCTCCGTCGCCTTCACGGTAAAGAAATTCTTCCACATGTTAGTACAAAAGTTCCCATGTTCAAGTTTTAGGCCTTTACTCCTTGTCCTGTTGCTACACACCACTGAGAATAGCCTGGCCTCATCCATGTGCCTCCCACCTCCGTTCAGATATTTATAAACGTTCATCAGCTCCCCCCCTTCAGCCTTCTTTTCCCCAGGCTGAACCGACCCCATGTTACTCAGCCTTTACGCAATGGGAAGCCCTATGGGAAGCTGTACCTCTTGGTCTGCGATGATACTTTGTGACAATTAATTTTACAGCTTTATTATTCTCTTGCTTAAAGCCACATGTTTTACTCTTTAATTAACTACAGTTCAATCACTGAAAAGTCTCTTATTTTATTGAGTCTCTCATTCACGGTTTTGAAATGTGTCTATCATTTCTCCCCTCATGAGTACCTTCTGTGAGCCGCTAAATATTTCCATTTTCTTTTCTTATGGAAGTCTTTTCATGTTTTTGTGCCATTCTTCTGAGACCATTCTGTTGTTACAGCAACTCTTTTACAGTAGCCAGAGTTGTGGATGAGTACCCCACTGATTTACTGAGTGACTCTATAATCCATTTGGTATTACTTTATGCACACATGCTTTATATATCCTTAAAAACCCACATCTGTCCTTGAACATCTCAAAAGATACTTTCACATAGTGTCGCTCTGCACTATTTATGAATGGTTCTCTTTCTGTAGAAGACATCATTTCTTGCAGCACATATTATTTTGCTTGTTTTTTATCTGCCAGGTTGATGTATAGCTGTAGCTTTCTCAAGCCCTCTGAAATTCTTCAAGTTGTTCTCACATCTCAACTAATTGAAATAATTTTACCTTCATTATTTATTTATCTATTTATTTATTTATTTTTGTCTTCTTCTGGCCTTTTCTGCAATTTTTTTCCCCCTGGCTTTCTTCAGTTATCTGTTTGGAGATTTTCTTAAGCTATTAACTCCCAAAGGCAGTATGTTTTCATCATGGCCTCTGCTTCTGTTATAGTTATTCCCTGACTGTGTCTGGTGTTTGCAGTGAAGAAGTATCTGTTGAAACATTCACTGTATAATAAATAGTAAAAATACAACAGTGGCTTTGCTCGCAGTATCTTTTTCACTCTTTCTTGCCATTAATATCAAATATATATGCAACATCATCAGTGTTTTCAAAGTTTGAGAAAAGGATGAGTTGCTTTCCAAATGAAATGTTAACTGTTTATTTAGAGTGAAGACATGTAATTATTTTAAGTAGGCTTCATTCAAAACTTTGTAATGATGGAAAAATATCTTCTTCTAAAGGGGATCTGTGTATGGACTTTGTACTGTGTTAATGCTCATAGAAATCCCCATTGGTTTTGGTGGTCTGTTGGAAAGACTGCACATAATGGTCAGGAAACATTTGCTCTTGGCAAAATGTACAGACTTACCAGCGAAAGTGTGAACAAAAATTATAGCTGAATGGGGAAGTGAGTGAGGAAAGATTACAAAAATTTCCAAGTTAAATAATTTAAATTGGAAAATAAAGTAAATCTTGTAGAATGTTCAATGTTGAATTGTGCAGGAGCATCTGTGTGGTGAAACACATGATTTGTGTGTGCTGTGGAGTTTTATTTTAATAAAGATCTTTAGGGATCTGTAATGTCTGCAGCTTACTACTGTGCAGTGTAAATAGTTTAGTTTAGCAGAGAATTGGTGCCAGAACAACAGCTACTTTAGAATCTATGGCTCCACCCTGTTCAGTGAATTGAAACTGCCCCAGGATCTAGTTGCATATATTTTATCTTGTGATATATGAATTCCCAAACTCCAGGACTGCCCTGATGCTTTTCAACTGGAAGTACATTTCAAATGCAGGTGCTGGAATTTCTCTTGATTTATTGAGGGTCTGAGTGCAGAGCTGCTCCCTGCACTGCTACCAACTCACTGATTTCAGCAGCACCTCTCAAATGAGGAGGAAGGTCTTGTTGGAAGGAAGGAAGTTAGCAGAACTGACCCTCTTCAGGAGAGAGAGAAAATGGCCAGCATTTCTAGGCCATCTTCTTCAAACTTCTCAGATCTTTTCCAGATGTTTAAAATGGAGGAATCTGCAACTATATCAGACTTCAGATTACTGACAATATCTAAAAAATCTACTTCCATCCAACTAACTAAACAAACAAACAAACAAACAAACAAAAAAACAAAACCCCCCTTTTACTAGCCATCTCTCTATAAGGCTGCATCATCAAAGATCAAAAAGTGTAGTTCTTATGTATATGTAAGACCAAAGACGAAAAGGTTGCAACTTATTTATCCTAGAAGATTTCTGTTTCCTAACTTGAAAAGTTAGTATGCCTATAGTAATTTACTATGCAACAGCATTTTTAACATATACAACATTATAATTACTGCTCCCTGCAGTGAGATTAAAAATTTGATTTTTGGTGTTTCTTAGTAGATGACAGCTGACTCTAAATAAAACCCTTTTTTTCTTTTTCTTGAAGAAGTGTAAATTTTGTACCTAATTGTGACTGTAATGAAAACAAAACCAAAATCATAATTACCGTTCAGGAAAGTGACATTAAAATTTCCTGACCTAAGGCAGCATTCTGGCCATGTGTTGGCATATCAGCAGTGCCAAGATTTCTTCACCACATTTTAATTGTTCTTTCTCTCTTTAATTTTTTTTTTCTCCTGTTCATATTTACTAGGAAAATCCTCAATGAAAAACTGCCAATATGGAAGTCTGAGGTTTTATTCCCCCAAATTGTACTAATGCTGTACAAAACAAATTATTTTTTCCAGTAGGGAAATTCCTATAGGTAATTGACATTTTGGACAGAGCTCTAAAACTAAGCTCTTATGGAGAAAAAATAAAAATCATCTGAACTGGTTTTGTCTGGAAAGGCCTCTCCCCTGGTGATGGCATTTTCTTTTAAAAAAATTTCAATAGCATTTTTTTTTGATGATGTGCTGACCTGATCCTGGGATAAAGACAGAATAGAGTCAGACCAATGTCACGGAGTCAGCATCAGCTGCACCTTCCATATTCAGAAATAAAAGCATCTGTGTTTTCCTGCCCATGCTGCTTAGCAGCTTTTTGTTCATATGAGGACATATTCTTAGGAAGTACAGTTTGGATATCTATATATTGTTTAGAATTCCTTGCTAAGAAAATGGTAGGGGTTTTCCTGTGAATGTTCGGTGTATGTAGAAATAGCTGTAGTAGAAAAGTATGTCTAAATGTTCATTTCTGAGGAGGAGAAAGCCCCCTTCTGCCAACCTTTCCATGTTACAGCAACAGCTCATTTCTAGTATTTACCATCACAGTAAGTGCAAAATACATGTACTCTGCATGAACTGCATTTTAAAGTAAAAGAAGTTATACACTTTGTTCTTTAAATTTGTTTGACTCCCAGGAAAACATATGTAATATCTCATAACAGACTGCAGGCAGGATAATATTTCTGCCATTTGAATGACCAACAAGTCTTTTAATTTATGTATCTTACTCCATTTTTTTTTTAAGGGTTCCTTTGCCAAGTAGTTTTGTTTTCTTGTTAAATATTAGGCACTGAGTTTATTTCTTGAAAAGTTACCAAGGGCATGCTAAAAAAACTTTTACCTTTAAGCAGATTTATTTTAACTGTATGATATGGGAATTTATATGGCTTTCATGCAGAGTAAAAAGAGAGAAAAAAAAAACAACAAAAAACAACCCAACCCCATTAGGTTTGTCATGACATTTAGTTGTGATTTCTGTTTAAGAGTTTCATTTCAGCTCTGTAGCAGCACTCTAAACTGTTGTCCTGTAGCAATTTGTGCACGTCATGTCTAAACTTCAGAATCTGGACCATGTATCAAGCCTTGGGCTGAATATGGCTTTTCCTGTTGCCTGTATTTCTCTGTTGTCACAGACTTGGAACCACACGACCCAACTCTGTCCATTTCTATGATTCAGCATCTGCTGTGCTGAACTATGTCATCCATCTAACGATGTGACAGGATCAGCTAGGGCAATCCTGTAATTTTGTGTATGTGTCCTGCTGTCTCCGCAGGACGTGGCTGTGAGATGGAAATGCAATTTGGGTTGAGTTCTGCTGTGAACAACTGTGAGAATGCTTGACTTTTTTTCTGTAGGTGTCATGAGAAGCTGCTGCCCAAATGTTTCTTGGGGAGGCTGAGCTGACCTTAATACTTGAAGTGAAATGAAAAATCAAATTTTGATTTAGCTTGAACAGCAGTTTTATTAACATTTAATGTAAACCTCTCACTCTAAAATAGTATGCAAGGAAGCAAGATATGTTTTATTAAGTGAAAAGTTCAGTTGTTGTGTTTGGAAAACATATTAAAAGAATTCCAATGAAACTGTAATTTTTAAATTTTTCTTACTTTCCTAAATGCATTAAATAATGAAAAATAGATCATGATGTTTCAACAGATCCTTCATTTTAAATTAACCATGTACATTATAGGGATGGAATTGAGTCTCTGTTTCGAGTATGACTGACCAAAGATCTTTTCTCAAAGATAGAGAGAAATCAGTCCAGAAGGACTCATTGTAGCACAGAAATGAGGGAAGCAGCACTAGAAGTCTGAGCAAATTAGGACGGCCTGAAATAATGAATCTTGCAACCTATTCCCTACAGGAAGGTCCTGAGTATCTGAGTCAGGGTAATACTTAGAAGAACACTGATGTCAAGTCCTACATCCAAATAATTTTCAACACTGCTGAAAGCTGAATACTTAAATGTAATCCTTTGTGTTCACAAGGTTTACATTTATAGAGTGATTTCCACGGGTAAATTCTTTATTTGCACATTGAGACCATGCTGGTGGCACAGGTCATTGATGAAACATCAGTGGTGCTGCAGGTATCAAATGTCAGCAGCTGACCTCACTGAGGGTTTTTGCTCTTTTACTGGCTTGTTAAAACCATTAAATGCCAGAAAGCTGTATTATCATAGGAATTGATGTTGCTTATCTTGTTGCTTTTGATGGTTTCAGGCTTCACACCTATCTCTGACAGCACCAGCTGAAATCTGAGTGAGAACACAGATAGTGATGCAGTAAATAATATAGAATCAACCTGTGCTTTCCTGATGTGCTTATTGCACTGGTGTTTTCTTGAGCACAGAAGAGGATGTACATAATACCTTGCTAGGTGTGAAGGATTTGTTTGTATTTTCCACACAGAGACTAACATGAGATTTTGAAAATGTCATTCCACACAATGCAGTAGTGCAGATCAAGCATCACATTGTGCTTCAAAAAATATATTCTTTCCTATTTAATTTGTTGCATTAAAAAAATCTTCCTCAAGATCTTACTCTGTACAGCTGAAGGGGTGAAGAAAAACAGTAGATAGCAAAATTTTACTCTGAATTTGTGACTCTAGAGTATCTTAAAGATTCAAGTTTGTTCTTTAGGTGGGATTAGAGAGGTAACAAAGAGTTTATATGTGTTTCCTTTATTGTACTTTGTGAGCCTCTATTCTGTGTTAGAGCCTATATGCTTTCTCACAGGCTTTCATCCAAGCATCTGTCTAGGGACAATTAGGCAAGTATTCATTTTGAGTATACATTATGAGGCAATTAAATAAGAGCTGCTCTCCTCAGAGAGGAGACGGAGTGAGATCTGGGACATTAATTACTGAGATGTCATGAGAAACTGTAGTGAAGTAAGTCATCTGGTTCCAGCTTGAACTTGCAGCCAAGCTGCAAGCTCACTGCAACTTGATACTGCAGCACAGATTCAGAGATAGCCTCTTGCTCAGCCTGCTGCTTGTGTGCTTGCTAGCACAGGGAGAGAGACGTAGCAGAAAAGAGAAAAGAGGAAAAGAGAAAGAAAAGGAAAAAAACAGAAAAGAAAAACTCCTTCTAATAATCTAGAAAGATGTGGGAGCCATTCATAAACATATGAAACAGTTTCCATTATTCCTTTGAGAAAGGTATGAAGGAGCTAGTGGCACTTCCGATTGTTTTTAATGTCCATACTTGTTACTGAGATGGTCTAGTTAACAATTTGACCTAAGAAGTCTCCAGATCTTGTGGTTTAACAAGTTTCTGGTGTTCGGAATGTCTGCTTGAAGGCTATAGGCATGATTTGGTGTTAAGTTAAAAAAACCTATACATAAAATAAAATAGTTTGCTTCCTAAATTAATCAAAACCGTAGTCTTAAGTAACAAAACCTTCAGCCAGCAGTCTGCTGTAAGCCCATCTGTCTGGCACGGATCAGCAAATGAGCCTTGATTCTCCATGGTTGCAAGGTCCAAAGCAGCAAGAAGGCGGATGTAAAACTGATGATTAATTTCATGCTTTTCAAGCTGATCTTATATTTTATGATGGTGAGAGAGATGGGACTGACTAATGATTTCAAAGACTCCAGCTGACGAGCTGTGTGATAAGTTGACAGGCACGATGACCATATGAAAGTGATTGCACCTGGTGGAAAAAAGGAGGAAGACGTAGAGGATAATACTGTGGCTGGAGGACCACAGTGCGATTTCCAATAGCAGTATTTTGAGGGGAAGTGAAGTGTGTGAGATGCAATAACAAAACTGATGGGAAGCCTGGAGGAAAACCTGTTACAGGATCTTGGCAGGAAAAAATGTGTTTCTCAGACATCTCAGAAGACCCTGCTAACTTGGGCATAGAATCACTTTAATGTTATTACATGGTGGTTGGGCTTTGGCTGACTTGAGTCCACCTGTCTTGGAGAGTCAATGCTTGTCTGATACTTTCCCTCTGTATAGATATTCCCATATGTAAGACTCTTACATAAAACCTGGGCAGGAATGATTTAATCTTCAAAAATTTCTGGAACTAGAGGTGACAGAAAAAGGGCATAAATTGCAGAGAGTAGATTGAAGACCATGCTTAGTTTATGGGCCTGAACAATTCACTAGTAAGGTGGAGAAATAACCCACAACAACAGAGGAAGTTGAACATATAGAGAGGTTAGAGAGGAAGAAATCAAAGTTCATTTTTATGGAGTTTAATTTGGCAGCTGGATCTGTACTGTGAAGTGCTGTCAAGAAGGTAAGAGAGCCCTAGCAGACAGTGAGGAACAGGATTTTATGCAGTGGGAGCAATGTTGTCAAAGATGCCCTTCTGAACCTTCTCTGAACAAACAGAGGGGAGTTCTCTAGAGAGATAGGAGTTGGGAAGCAGACCTGAAGGAGGATGCTGATGAAGCCTGTTAAATTTCTTTATATTTCTCTTGTGATCATTCAATTACTTTTACATGTGTGACTTTCTTTGTGTACAGAAATGGGCAATATATTTCACAAATCCAGTGGACCAGCACTTTCCTCAAATGTGTTTTACCTGTTCTGGGTTGCATGTGAGCACGTCAGCATACACAGTGCTGTACAGTCTCATGAAATCATTTTTTGATAAATACAGTGAGGAAACTGACCATAGTCTGAGATTCAGTGTGGGTGTACAGGCAGCTGGCATTGCTTGCAGAACTAGCAACTAATACAGAGAAGATTTTAAATGTCCTGTATGTAAGAGTCTGAAAGCAGTTTGCTGCAAAAAGCAGCAGAGCATCATAAGAAAGAATGAATTTAAGAGTCCCCGTAAGGATCTGTCTTTCCATGTGGCAAGAGAACTGTGTACATTACAGCATGGAGGACGCTACTAGTTAGTGTGTAGGAAGTGATATCTGCACCTTGCATTTGCTCTGGTTGTACCAGGAGGATCTTTGGCTGCAGGGGAGTGCGCAGATTTGAAGTGCAGACACACTGTGCAACCCCAACATGGCTTTTTGGTCAACTCTTGAGCCCAGCTGAGTTATGCTTTAAACCACGTTTATGTTTTCCCTTTGGCAAGGCAGGGACAAAAACAGTTTTGGATGGTAGTCAAAGCTCATCAGAGCTGTTCTCATTTACGTCCAGCTGTTTGCTGACCACTGGGGCTCTCATGATGACTAAAGATGACTGTGGGCAATGACAGTCTGTGGATGATTGCTTTTCTTCTCATTATGTTGGGACAGGGTGAGAGAGACATAAGATCTGCTATAGTGATTCCTAGAGACATGAATATTTCCCATAGGAAAGGATATGTTCATGCAGCTGTAGCAAGCAATTTGGTGGCTCAGAGGAATGTGAAGGGACATGGTGGGAAAAGCAATGGGCTGTAGAGAAATAAATCTGTCTTTGGAGACTTGGGTGTTGTGGAACTCAACTACCTAATTTTGGTGTAAGAAGTAATTTTCTTGCATTATTCACCCAAATCTGGTTTTCACAAACACTAGTTGTGGGTAGATGCTTACAGATGAGTCTTTACATTTTTTAGTGTGAAAAAAAAAGAAGAAAGCAAATCTTGCAACCTCACTGCTTAGCTTTCTCTCCTGTTAGTTTTGGGCTAAAAGGCAAGGAATCTTGAAAGCCCACAAGTATTTGTGTTTAGCAATTCAGTGGTTTTATCTCTGCATGAGACCAGGCTAGGATAGGGAATGCCTTGGAAACATGGATTAAAACAGCTCTTTAAATAGTGGCTCCCATCCTCCTGCTTGAAATTTCTCATGGCAATTAAATTAAAATTAGAGTTTGACTAACACCTCTGAAACTCAGAGACGTGAATACCTAGATCTGAACTTCACTCCTGTTATGCGGTATGGTTTAGTGCAAATCCTGGACAAAGTTTTAGCCTGGATCCAATCACTTTGTCAGTGTAATTAAAAACATGTCATATTTAGTTGTTTGCTCTCCTGTGAGTTCTCCATCTAGGAAAGACAGTGGGATATACTGCAAAACATACTTGTTTAAAATAGTCTACAGAGTCCAGTCAATGTACAATCTGTCTTCAAACCAAGCTTAAAACTATTCTGCAGTCTGACAAGTATTCAGATTTGTTGTGCCATCTTTTTGCTGTAAAATGAGTATTTTTAAAAATATTTTGTTTGATGAGTAATTTACTGAATTTTTCATAGTGTGCTACTGAAAATTATTGCGATTTTCAAGAGCAAGCCATTGCAAAATGTGGCAAATAATTGTCCACTGATGAACAGTAGAAAGGGACAAACAGTTTCAGCCAGCATTGGTTGTGCCAGGTGTACTGGGTGAATTCCTGGGCTGTGAGCTCCATAGCAGGGTGAGATGGATCAGTAGCTCTCTAATGCTCTGGGCAGTGGAAATGGGAGGAAAATAGGGGATGGGTGAGGATGTGCTAAGATGGAGTGATTAGGTAGAATCCCATAGCAGAAATGCTGTGTGCCTTTTCCTAGTGTTCCACTGGAACCCAGAGCAGATACCCACCCCTTCTGTCTTTGTGAGGACACTTATGGCGATGTGGAGGGCCCTGGGAGGAAATACTCCCCCCTGAGCTCCCATGCACATGCAATGATTGACCCTCATCTTTCCTTCCTGCTTCTGCATGACAGAGCTTGGGTGCCAAAGGAAGCCTTCTTGTCAAGCTGGTGCGATCTGGGTGTCTGTGCTCCTCTAAGCTCATTTCACACCACATGAAGAGAAAGAGGCACCTCCAGGAAGTGACTTATTACATATGGACTTGGTCGATGATGGGATGAATCAGTCATGAGAAATGAGAAGTGTTTTCCATGTGTCTGTAGTGGGAGAAGAGACTGTGCAAGCTTGTGCATTTTCAATGGCTTAGATCAGAATAGCTGACAATTATTCTAAGAGCCCAAGTCTGTGGAGATGTGCAGCAGCTTAACATCACAATTGCCATAGCAAATAAGATAGTGGCAGCAGTGTCATGTTAACTTGGAAGCAAGGAAGTCACAGGAGTAATCAGGTTCTCTTACAGTGCTTATTAGTTGCTCAAAGCAATAATTGTTTTGAGAAGCAATTCTACTTAAAACTTTTTCTCCTGTAGTATTTACATGAGTCACTGTGACCTGTTTTCTGAGACGTGTGCACAGCTACTGCTGACTCCAAAAAGCATTTTCAGTTACTCCACAGTTTCAGTGAGCATCCTCCCATGGTGTATCAGGACTATCTCTTACCCTGTGAGTAACCACCACCACAGTTAATTGCAGGAGTGGCTCACCAGGATCTCTGATAGGGTGAACACCAAACTGGAGGCTTAAGCTGAACAGCTGGCACAGCTAACAATCTAGCTCTCTTGATGTACCTATGACATGTAAAAAAATCTACTGTTATCTGTGTGGAAGTCCACAGCTCAGTATAATATTCTTGGTTGAACACCAGCCTGTTATTTTTCTGAAATGAGAATACTGATTTTCCTGGACTTAAGGATCACTAACCAGTGACATCTTAAGAAGATATGTATTGGCTAACCAGATTAATATGACAGTTTTCCATGTTTTAAAGCACCTGAATTTTTTTTTTGTGTAAAATGTCAGAAGCCTTTATACCAGATTAATATAAATGCTTTAATTCAAAGTTTCCTTAATTTTAGACTTATTCTGTATTTTTTTTTTAATTAGAACTGCAAGCACTAAAAAAGGTGGAAGTTATTGTTCTAGAAATACTGAGGGGAAAAAATAGTGCATTTGGTATTGTACCTTGATATAAGAAGGAATTTTCTAAATGTCTCATAAGAAGTGCCCACAGCAGTGTCATGATGCTAAAGATCATAATACAGTAGCAATTATAAACAGAACAGGACTTGTCATAAACAAGGTAAATACAAACTGGAAATGTGAGAGGGGGTGGAAGACTCAGGAATTCCTTATCCTTTATCGAAAACAGCATTGCAAATAAGACCTGTGACCAGGTAGACTCAAGAACTGTTAATACAAGCAAGTGTCACAACCTTAGCCTTGATCAATTTTCTTTAAGGGATCTAAGAATGAGTAAAATAATGGAGGGGAAAAAAAAAAAAAGTCTAATAAAAGCATCCAAGGATTTTGAAACCCAGAACAAACTTGCTGATGCAAGGGAAAATGTGAAAGAATTTCAGTGTGAATCTGTAAAGACATTCTCCCAAAGGGCTTGAATGACACCAAATGCACTTTACACAGGTGGCATGAAGGACAATTAATGATCTTGAATTAGAAAAAAGGAAGCTGAAGCATCATAAAAAATGGGCATGGGCACAAAATATCTTACCGCTTCAAATCAAAGCCTCATTTGTTGACAGACAAAAATGTCTTCTTATAATACTTCGTTGACCTAACAGAAAATTTTTGCTTCTTGATTATTGTTCTGTTGAAATGTTATTGAAGTTGGTAAGAATTTTGCTCTCAGAGTGAAATTTTTAATTCAATTTTTATTGAATCACATAGCTTGAAAAATCAGGAGTTAAACCGTGATCCAAATCACCAATACAAATCATTGTATGAAAACAGTACTGGTAAGTTCTTAATGTGAATGATAAGAGTTTGTTTTGAAACCATTTAAATTTTTTATGTAATTCCAAAGGAAATTTGCACGTCTGCCCCCAGAAATTATATTTACCTTGAAATATGGATACAAATCCAGAATTCAGGAAAGCTTTGTAAAAATATATAATTTGAGGCAAGAGCACTATGATGTCATAATTAATTATTTTTCCTCATGAAAAAAATGACCTGTAGATGGTCATTTGTTCAATCTCTTAGTATGTTTCCATTTAGGCCTGATATTTATTTTCATCAGGTCATAGCAAAGTAAAAAAACAAATACATAATATGTATCCCTGTTCATAATTTTCAATATAACATTACCATATCATAGAATCACAGGCTGGCTTAGTTTGGAAGGGCACTCAAAGCACACCCAGTTCCAACCCCTTGTTGTGGGCAGGTTGCCACCCACCAGATGAGGCTGCCCAGGGCTCCGTCCAACTGGGTTCTGAGCTCATCCAGGGATGATGACCCACAGCAATCTGGGCAGCTGTGCCAGGGCCTCACCAGACCTTCTGAGTAAAAATTTCCTCCTAATATCTAATCTAAATCACCTCCCTTTTTATTTAAAACCACTCCCCCTGTCCTGTCACTATTGGACCATATGAAATGTTGGTCTACCTCCTGATTATAAGATCCCCTCAAGTACTGGAATACCACACTGAGGTATCCCTGCAGCATTTTCCAGGCTGAAGAAGCCCAACTCTCTCAACCTTTCATTACAGGGTAGGTGCTCCAGCCCTCTGATCATCTTTGTGGCCCTTGTCTGGACCCACTGGAATAGCTCCATGTCTTTCTTGTGCCAAGGGCCCCAGACCGGGACCCTCCAGATAAGGCCTTATGAGGGCAGAGTAGAGGTGGACAATCCCCACCCTCTCCCTGCTGGTCACCCTTTTCATGATGCAGCCCTGAAAATTGTTGACCTCCTTGGCTGCAAGCACACACTACTGGCTCATGTCCAGCTTCTTGTCCACCAGGACACCCAAGACCTTCTCCACAATATAATTATAACCATTCTATTGTTTTTATTTGTGCAACTGTAGTGGCCAGAAGTCATCCTTTCTAATTGAGAACACTGATGAGTTGGATGCTTTCCAGCTCAGGAATGAAAAGATGATCTCTCCCTCCAAATGTCTGCAGCAAGGAAACAATAAGCCTGTATTATTTGTCAGGAATCTCTGCAATCATGATGTTTCAGCAATTGCACTAAGATCAAGTGACTTTTGTGTCACTTCCTTAGGAGGAGAGAGTGCGTGTGAAGTATTGGCAATTTATCTGTCTCCTGTGAGAGCTGTGCACAATCTAGTTCTTTTTAAAAGCTCAGAGTAAGACATTTGGTATGCTGAAGTTCAGTAATTCCTAGGTTAAGTGAAATTCCTATTTCTTGGGGCCTAAAAAAAAAAAAGCTTTTGTGAGTTGAACTGGGGCTCTGTATCATTATAAAAGCTGAACACTAATCTGTTCTCATTTTCAATTTTAGCCTAGAGAGAAAGTCAAGCTTCTATCTACACAGTTGACACATTTTTGCCTGTGCATGCGTGCACATGCAAGCACACAATTTCCCCTTGAATTTTGTCTATTATTCTAATTTACATGCGCAGTCTACCCATTAAGAAAGCTTCAAAGATGTAATTATCAGTGGAAGAAATAATAGTTTAAAATAATTGTGTCTATCCAAATGCTCTGCTGAAAAGAACATCTAGCCAATGATTGATAGGGCAAAAACACTATTGATCTAAAAAGGTAGTGCACATACATATTTCATTACTCCAAAGGAGCTTTAACAATAGGACATGAGGAAACCATTTTTAGTTTATAAACCTCTGCCAGTGGCCTGAAATACTAGCATTCCCCTACCTATTGGGCAGCTCACACTGCCAAGCATGGAAAGCCTCATTTAGCAGAATAGGATAATTTGTTACTGCACAAACTGGCGGATGAGGAATTTGAAGTTTTCTCCTCATTCCACACAAAATCTGAACTACAAAGATTCAAAACCGTTTTCCTTTTGCACGAGGCTACTGTATTTCAAGAAACACCCAATCTTGGGTACCAGTAAGATTTCAGGAAACCACGTGGGAGGGAGTATTCACATAACTGTTTTCAACTGACCAGGTCCGTGATCTTATATTGAGTACTAATCAAGCTATTCTGTATGAGACATAGAATCATAAAATCAGCAAGGTTGGAAAAGACCAACAAGATTATTCAGTCCAACTGTCCATCTATCACCAGTAGTTCTCATTAAACCATGTCCCTCAACACAGTGTCTAAATGAGTCCTTCTTTGCCTAAACTGGACAGTCTACAAAAACAAGATTAGCGATAATCATTGTAATTGGATAGAGAAATATAGCTAAATCACCAGCTTTACTATGGAGGTTACAGAGTCTGCACAGTACTGATGTGATGTGATCTAGAATTTGCCTTTCTTCCAATAAGGTCTCCAAACCAACTTATATCTTTTTCCTCAGCAACTGTATTTACTTGGGCATCTACTTATCTGTGTTCTCTTACAAAAGTGAAGTTTCTTTGAACAAGGACACAGTTCTCAAATGTGCTTACAGTTTGGCTGAGTGCTATCAGTGAGCCAACAGACTGGTCTAAACCCTTATTTTTAAAAAAAGTTATCTAAACTAGTCAATTGAATGATTATAAAACAATTTGAGTGTCGGTTTCCTCGGATTTTGTTAGTTCTCTTGAATGAATACACTTAAAAAATAATTTACAAAAATATGGTACAGTTGAAATGATATTCACACAGTTCTGTTATCAGCTACACTATTTTGCAGTCTACAGTGGGCAAATGGGTATAACTCATTTCTCTAAAATGCTCAGTGAGTTCAAATAACTCTCAAATCTACTGAGACAGTTAAATTATTGCAAAAATCTGTATAGGGATTTAGACATGTGTTCATTTGACTCCCCCTCCATCCTACTGAAAAATAAACTACTGTTCTTCATGGCTTATTTTGTCTCTGTCAGGGAAACTTTCTGCTCTCATCTCAGGAGAATTGTACAATAGCAATCTGATCTCGACCTTTCTACCTTTTCCTTGAATCACAAATGAAAATTGGACAGTGAAAAGTGGTGTACACTCCATAACTTGTATCCCAGACACAATCTAATGACACTCCTCTTCCAGTAAAAACAATAGTTGCAGCAAAGGTTAAAGTAAACAGGTTTAGCTAATTACCACTTAATCAAATCTAGTTATAATTTACTGTTGTCCTTCAAAACTCTGTGCCTGCTAAACCATCAACAATGGTTGGATTAGCTTATCTTTGATAAGCGTAGTGATTAATATCTCACATAGCACAGCAGCACATAAACATCAAATGGGAATAATATATGACTAAATAAACTCACGTCTTGCACTACCACAGCAGAAGTCTCCAAGGCACTCATGTACCAGGCAATGAAATCAAGTCTTTTCTTACAGAAAGTGACTGTAGGGTAGCAATCATTTTAATATTATTTTTTGTCCAGGAAACAACGATGAAGATATGCACTGCCGCTTTTGTGCTGGCGAAAGTCACGCTACACACATGCAACGTGCACGTGTGTGCATGAATACCCTTTGTTACAGATGTGTAAACAGGGCATATACATGTGTATGTATGTTTGTCACGCTGCATTTTGAAAATACAGCTCTGAACACCCAGAGAGATTATTTGTTGTCTTTTCAAAATATGGAATAATCTGTTTTTAAAGTAAGTGAGAGATCTCAATTACAAATCAGTTTAGAATGTTTATATGTGATCTGAAACTGCATGCACTTCTTGAGTTTATGATTTGGTTTTAAGGTCAGACTGGTTTAATCAAAACATTTGCTACATTTTGAGCAAACTTGAGACTATTTTCTAAAGAAGGTGGTACGAGGTATGGTTCTGTATCAAAGTAGAAAGGAAGTCGTAACTCCACAGAGTTCCTTAGAGGTCCTGTGAAATGCACCCGTTTCCATTCAGTTTCGGTTAATTTTTTTTACCTTCATAGGAATCCTGCCTGAGGCAGGCAGCAGAAAATGTCTGCGTAAAGTCATAGCTGTGCCGGCAAACAGCAGAGCTCCATGCAGCTGTCTGGTGGTGATTCTCCAACATATTTAGTGGGAGAGAAGCAATTTCCTTGATCTCAATAGCGTAACATACAGATCTCACCTTGCTTTAACATTAAATTTACTTCAGTGTCACTTGCTTACTCCAAAGCAGCGGGTAGTCCATACAACTCCAGTAACAATACCTTCCCATGCTTTTGAAGAGCTGCTGTTACACTGAACACAGCTCAAACACTCACACACACTTCTCCCTTGTCAGCCACATATTGCTTACATCTTTTATTTGGCATATCTGAGGAGGACAAATGCCTCCTCAGATCTCAGCACTAACTTGTACCTAGTATGTCAGGAAGCCCATATCACCAGGACATCCTAGGCGGAAGTCCTCTGAATGTGAAGCAGCAGATTTGTGATTCATGACTGCTATTCTGAATTGTGGCTGTCAAATGCTGGGGTCAATGTCAAACAGAGTCTGTGAAAGGCAATTGAGAGGACCAGACGATGTGGTGGATTTGAACTCGCTAAGCAAGGATATGCAGTTCGGCTGATTGCTACTGTCCAAATGGAAAGAACTGATCATGCCTACTCTTCGGTACAATTGAACTGGCCAATATATCAAAGAATGTAAAATTTAAATGGAAGGGCCTGGATGCAGAAGTGATACTGAAATGGCTACAGTAGAAAATTACTTTGAAGCTGATCCATATCCTTTCATAGATATGAATAAATCCCTTCACTGAGTTTTGTGTTATGGTGACATGCATGCTATAAACAAATGATGGGCCAAGCCTTAGGAGCCTTCAAACCTTCCCTCTGTTGGACAGATTTGCAGTTGCCGTTGCCCTTTGATTTTCTCTCTTTTATACATGTATTTTTTAGTAGCTCTTCTGTTGTGTCTTGTGAAAATAGACCTCGAGTTCAAGACTCTATGCAGTGGTTGGATTTCTCTGAGGCCATTCGAGTTCTAGCCAGTAAGAGTCCAGGCATACAGGCCAAATTAATTCCATCATCATCAAATGGAAACAAAGTGCCTGAGACAAAGTGACTGAGAGGTCAAGGCAATCTACAGCTGAGAATCAAACTGGGGCCAGTTGGGAATTCAATAGCATTAAAGGTGAACCAGGGGGCATTTCCAGAGCTTGGGGTTCACTCTGTGACTGTATGCAGTCTTTCATACTTTTTTTTGTCTTTGTCTCATACATATTGTTGGCTGATGCACATGATGAAACAACAAGGATTATTCTGACCTGTGAGTACTCCTTCTTTGTGGAGTTGATAAAATTATTATATGACATGATGTTTTAGAAACCTTTTTGAAACCCTAAACCAGGTCAGGAAAGCTTGGTGTTTCTGACAGCCCTTGAGTTGCCTGGTCAGAAGGTGGGTCAGGATTCAACCTATTACATTTCTGGTAGCTCAGGATGCTACAGGATATTTTCTGGAATGCCCACCCACAAATGCAGACCTGATTGCTGCTTCCATTTCCTTTTATAGCAACGGACAAAGCATGAAATAAATTCTTGCACATGTTCAGGGAACCATTTTATTCCCTGCGGGGCTGACATCTTCCTGGCTGGCTAGAAAAAAATCCTTCAGATGATCAGATAGGAGAACTGTAACTGCTGCATAGTCATTATGTCTTAGAGCAGCACTGTTATTTAAGACTCTCATTTGGTGGCAATTCCAGGAAGACAAGGAATGGCGTAGCCTAGCTAGCTTTGGGGTGAAAACAGCTGTGAGCTTTCAGTGCAATTGTAATCTTGCACCTTAAATTCGTGACCCTTCAAATCTGATGTCATGTGAACCCTGATTACTCATCCCCTGAGGGAAGGAGAACTTATCTGAGAAGCTCTCACACTTCCAAACTGCCCCACATCTCTGTGGCTTTAAGCCACATAAAAATAATAACTGTTCTATAAGATATTGCTCAGTGGCTCTTGCAAATGTCTTGGAATAGAACTTATTCAGCAGCTTTGTATAAAACTCAATCTCTTGTTTTTACAGTGTCTGCGGATTGAAACATGAAATGTAATCATTCTGACTAGAATCTATGACTTCCCACAGTGCTGTTTAATATCAAATCTGATACTTCTTAGTTGTCTGTTGTGGAATGCTGGTTGGTTCTGTTGTGCCATACCAGGGCACTGGATCATTGTTCACATTTCAAAAAAGCATTAATCGTGTCTTCTTTTGCCTGGTCTACCTCATAAACCCCAGCTAACTGCAGTCAGCAAAGCCTTTGGGGTCCTTTTTGCCTTGTGGACATGTAGATCCATGCCAATAATTAAGCCAGAGTTTGGACAATCTGGACTCAGTTGCGGGCTGTCACTATAGCTTTGCCTCTTGCCATATATTACCTCTTTGGATAGTGTATGAAGGGCATTATACAGAAAGCCCATTCAATATCTATATCATAACATAAATGAAGACTGAATTATTTCAACGGACTCCAGGATACAGGACACGGTATATAATTTTCATGGCTGTACTGTGGACTTTTGTGTCTGACCATGTCAGCCCAAACCCTTAAGGTTAAAGGAAAAAAAGAGAAGTGCTTTCAGGCTGTGATTCACTGCAGAGCCAAAGTGAGAGAGATATATCCCTCTCATGTTCAGAGGTGCACTCGGGTGATATGATAGAGGTCTGACTTCTGAGCATCTGAATGTGCCTGAGGTCTTCACTGGGTAGAGGAATTCCATCTTGGAGTGACTGGGCTTTAAACTTAAGAGCCTCTATTAAACTCTGCTAGTTATTTAGAAAGAACCTGTGCAAATTAAACCTGAACTTTTAAAACAGCTCCTCTGTACCAGAATCAGATCCACTAGGTAACACCAAGTTACTTAAAAACGGAATTCTTGGAGGATATTACAAGAATAAGTATTGCAAGTTATTTGCATTAAATTATGGGATCTTGTTGTGCTAACTAGATTTTATGGTGTGATTGTGTTTTCTTTTCTTCTTTATCTTTTTCATTATCACATAGAAAGAAATCCTCTCTGCACTGAGTAGACAGGTTTATCCAGGGGTTTTTAAAATATAGTTTACAACATTTGGAAGGATTGTCAGCTGACTATGAAACCGTGATGAATGCAATCTGCACTGTGAGAACTGTATCAATCAGAAGTTTGAAAGCTTATTTCCAAAGACAGTAGATCTGAAGAGTCTTCTTAATTTGAAAGACAGTGGAATTCCCCTTTTGGTGTCCCTAGCACACTTTCACTGGAGTTCACAACTCCCATTTTTGTTGCAAGGGAATTGCATACATAACTTTCACGAAGAATGAAAGAAAACATCGTGGTCCTAGCCATGTGACTCTGGCTTCGGTCACTTACTTGTCAACAGCTGGTTCAGTACTATGTTACAGTCAACGAACAAAGGGAGTAACACAGGAATTGTCACAACCCGCATTCCCATCCTAGCATTGCAAAAATGCAATACTCTGTACTAATCTCCAGATACTTCTGAAGTTTGCTCGCATTGTGTGTAATGTTTGCCAGCTAGAGTTAGAGCATAAAGACATTTAAACTGTGGCCATTTAATGTTTTTATATAAGTAGAAAGGCAAAGCAGAAGCCTCAGCAGAACAGGCTGGAGGTTTCTATCCTCAGAGCACGTTTCCTGAGCCCAGTGCAAGCAGGAAGGAAAGAGCATAAGAGATGATGTGGTGCTGGAGGTGTCTGTGCCTGCTCTGCACTGTTGCTCCGGCAGAAAACATAGCCACATTCTACTTCAGGCAGTAGGTCTGAGAACCATGGCTTTTGAAATCATAGCTAACCTCATAGCAGAGGTTAGCAATCACATTCAACAGTTCTGGCCATACGTCCTGAGGGTGTCAGAACTTAACTGTCCTCTCCCCAGCATTCTTCCACTGTGGAGGTTTGTCACAGTGTGGTGGCCTTTGTGGGTCCCAATCTCACTTTGACAGCTCTCTGCCTGTGATACACAAGGGTAGCAAACCCAAACATAAGCGTCTTGGTAGAAGTGGGCTGCTGCAATGCTGAGTCTAATTCTGCTTTGTGAATCCAGCCCCTTTGTGAACGCCAGTTGTGCTTGGAAATTTGACTTGGGATATTAAAATCACTGCGTAGATCCAGCCCTTGGGCACCTTCGAAAATTCCTTCACAGGAAATATTTTTTTTTCACCGTAAGTGTGAAATAGAGTATAACTCTTACAGTTTTTAGTGCAACTAAGATCACATAGCACTTTTTATAGACTGCCAAAGGGTCTAAATATGGTCAGTAAACCAGAAGGCGTTTTAAGGAGAGTAGACAGAAGGGGGTTACGTCTGCATGGGCTCATTGCCATCTGTATTTAAAGCATGGGGGGTGGGAGGTGGTTGGGGGGGGGGGGGGGGGGGAATTGTGATGCCTTTGGGGAGGAATGTAGCTGTTTGCACTTTATTTTATTCTTGTAATTGGAGTGCTGTGTCCCTGGAGCTGGGGAGAGATTATTCTTTTTCTTGCCTCTGAACTTTCAGGTAAGTAAATAATGTAACCTTGTACTCCAGTCTGCTGTACAGAAAATTAATTCATTGAGTTTTCATCATTCAGCTTGCCCTGGAAAAAGCACTTCAGTACATTAAAGCTTGCACACGAGCTTTCAGGCAAAATTGACTGTAAGCCTTTGAATGGCACAGGCTAAAAAAAAATAATAAATTGAACTCTGTAGCCCTACAGATGCATGTTTTGATGTAGCGAAAGACTCTGACTACTGTCATGTACCTTTTGGAGCCTCAGATGAATGTTATGGGTCTTGTGGAGACAACAATTGCTTTTGTTTTTTGGAGAAATGTATGTAAAAAGGTATTTGTTTTAGCAAAAGTGTATCCTGTGTAGTAGACTCTAGGGGAACTGAAATCTTACCATGCAGTCTTCAAACAGCAATTCTTAGAAGTTTTGGATGGTTTGTAGTCTACAAATGCACTGACAAATGTGTGATTTAATGTAGAGAAACACTAGCACAATGGTCCTTTCATAGACCTCTTAAAACATTGTTTCCTGTCTTCTAGCAGTCACTTCTGGAAATTTGAATGTAATGCTGAACACTTCACTGGTTTTAATGTGATCATCGCATAACTACTCCCTTTTGGATAAAGATGCACAGGTGTTAATCTACTTATGTTTCTCAGCTGTGTTATTGTTTTAAAGGGGTCTATGAGAAAATGTTCTCTGTGTTTTGCATTGAACAACTTTTCCTTTTATGACAAGCAAGCTTTATGAATATACTCAAAGAACATTTGCAAAATCCTTCTGCTTCTAAGGAATTGCTTCTTGTGCTTTATACTGGACAACACCGTTTTGGGAAAGCAGGATCAAAACATCAACTGTGAGTTTTGCTTTCAAGTAGGCTGATGTCTTCTGGAAGAGTCTTCTGGATACTGGAGCTAAGGACATAGCAAAATTTATTGTTGTACTCACACAAAATATTGCTTTCCAGACTCTATTGCACCACACTTGCAGTCCTTGGTAATTCAGCTCCTTACATGATGGAACAGATGAAGGTTTACTTTTACTGGCTGCTTATACCAACAACTACTTACACAAACCGAAGAGCAGGCCTTGTGTTTTTTAACTCAAATTATAGTTCCAACAAGTAGGTGCCTTGCAACCTTAGGGCTGTGCATTATGTGTTTTCTATTCAGCTTTTTATGCTGCTTAGAATGATTTAGTTGCTTAAGGGAGAGTTGGTTTTATTAACCACTGAATATATGTGAAAGGTGAAACTCTTGAAGCAAATGAACTCCATTCAGAGGAATGAAACTGAGAAAATACAGTTTGCTGCAGTGGTATATCTGTCATTGCAGATTTCACCATCCTTCCTTTCAGCGAAACAATTTGTTTCCACACAGCCTTCCTGATCAGCCATGTGGTTCCGCACTACCCCTACTCAGAGGCAGCTGTACCCCAGGTGTGTCAGTGCACAATGAAGGAGTTAACATACATGAGATTACATCAAACACTCACTTCGGAGGCACAAAGAGACGTCCATGGGCTGAAAAGATCAAATGATGATACCAGTGAGAAAATATGTGCTACTTGCAGTCTCATAGATGGTTCAGAACATGCTTTGGCAGAGTGAGATTGCCCATGTGCACAGGCAGATGGTGACAGAGACTGATGGAACACAGTAGCCTATGTGGCACCTATACAAGATGGCTTCCATATTTCATCTTCTGTGAGGCTGACTGTGCATCTGCGATGCCTGACAAACAAGGTTTTGCAGGTGCCATGGCACTTTCTTCTTGAACTGGCTTCTTGCACAGTGTGCTTTTTGCCTACAAGCTTGCCTGAGGTCTGTTGGTTTCATGTCCACCATCTGCAATTCTGCAGCCTCTCTTTTTCTAACATCTGTTTGATTCACCAGGAACTGGACAGATAAATGAGGTGTGGCTGCTGCTGAGCACTTTCGTGCTAAGAAGCTTGTCAGTGAGGTCATGCCATGGTTTTAAGATCTTGACCGTCCAGGCCTTGGTTATCAGGACCAGCATTTTCTACGTTTGTTTGAATTCTGTGTATTATATTGACACTAATACCCCTTTGATTTATCTCCATAGATCACATTTCTACATGTGCACTGCTTTTTCATGAGGTACAAAAGGTGCTTTAATGTCATTTTAATGGCAGAGAAGAATTAAGCAAAACAAGATGTACGGTTCTTTAAATGTTTTGATGTGAGCTTTTTACTTCTGTGCTTTCTACTGACTCAATAGAGTTCTCAAAATTTACTTTCAAAAACAGAGAATAAAACCCACTCCCTTTCATTCTCCCAGGGTCTTTGACTGTCTTATCAGGAAAATAAAGTGGAGTGGAGCCAAACCTGATAGGGAGTATGTCAGTAATGAACAGTGACTTTGAAGGAAACCTCAAGTACAATCACTTTAACAAATATTTTCCTTTATCTTTTAAATTCTGGAAGAGGATCCAAGGGTAGAGAGATCAGAACAACTGTTTCACAAATGTAGATGTCCGTGTATATATTACTGGCAGCTAAAAAGACTCATGTTAATTAAACGCGAGTGTTAATTGGCATTAACAGATTTTAGCATCATGAAACAGTACATAATGTAAGAGAAACAGAAATGAGAAAACAGTCTGGCCTTGCATGTGCTTCCAGCACTCCTTGGACCACAGCCTTACAAAATGCAGCAGAAGGAGAAAGTGCCACTCTTTCCCTGTTCCCTGCAGATTTCTCCCACTCCTTACCACCAAAAATGCCCAGGTAGCCACAGAGCAGGGTTAGACTGATGTTGAAAGGATCCATGACAGCCATCAGACCCATTCTCCCCCAGTTCTTCCTCCCAGACTAACTTCTCATGGCTAGAGTGGTGGTATGGGGATAGCAAGGATCTGTGTGAGGAACCAGGGCTGCCTCCTTCTGTGGCAGTGCCAGCCCAGGCAAGATGAAACTCTCATACCATTAGGAACCTTCCCTTGTCAGACAGTTGTGGGTAACCAGCTGTACTGGCAGACTGGAAATCAGAAAGCCATCTTGCATGGGATTCATTGCTGCTGCTGCTATTTCTGGTTCATAGAATCATAGACAGGCTTGAGTTGGAAGAGATTTTAGAGACCATCCAGTTTTAAGCTCCCTACCGTGGGTAAGGCTGCCACCCACCAGATTAGGCTGCTCAGGGACCCAACCACTCTGGCCTTAAATCTGCCCAGTAATGGGGCATCCACAGCTTCTCTGGCAGCCTGTGCCACTACCTCACCTCGTAGTGAAGATTTTTTTCCTACTATTTAATTTAATTCTACCTTCTTTTAGCTTCAAACTGTTGCCCCTTGTTATATGACTATATGGTCTTGTAAAAAATCTCTCTCTTTCTTTCTTCTTTAAGTACTGAAAGTCCACAGTGAACTCTCTCTGGTGCCTCCTGTTCTCCAGCCTGAACAACCCCAGCTTCCTAAGCCTGTCTGCACAAAAGAGCTCCAGCCCCACTGATCATTCCTGTGGCTCTCCTCTGGACCCACTTCAACTGGTCTTTGTCCCTTCTGTTCTGGGAGCCACAGAGCTGAATGTAATACTGCAGGTGAGGTCTCATGAAAACAGAGTAGACGTGAATAATCACCTACCTTGACCTGCTGATTGTGTTTACTCTGATGCAGCCTGGGACATAGCTGGCTTTCTGAGCTGCTAATGAACATTTCTGGCTCACATCCAGTTATTCATCCACCAGTATTCCCCAGTCAGTCTGCACAAGTCTGCTCTCAATTCATTCATCCTACAGGTATATGTGAGTCCACTTCTCAAGCCTATCCATGTCTCCCTAGGAAACATCCCTTCTTTCTGTCATATCAACAGCACTCAGCTTTATGTCACCTGCAAACTTGTTGAGGGTGCACTCAACCCAACTGACTATGTCATTAATAAATATATTAAACAGTACTTGTCTCGGTATGGGCCTCCTGAGGAACACCATCCATCACCTGGATGTTAAACATTGAGTGCAACTCTCTGGTTGTGATCATCCAGGCAATCTCTCATCCACTAAGTACTCCATCTATCAAATAAATTTCTTTCTAGTTTGGATACTAGGATATTGTGCAAGACTGTGTCAAAAACCTTACAAAGTTTCAGATAGATGATATCAGCCACTCTTCTTTGTCTATTGACGTAGTCTCTCCATCATTGAAAGCCACTGGAAAGATATTGGCCTCACTAATGTTGGTGCCTTCATGGTACTGGGAAGATTTAACCAAGCACTAGATACCCACAGTACTAGATGTCTTACAGCCACAGAGAAAGAAAACAATCTCTGCCCCAAAAGAGCTTAAAATCACAAATCTGATTTCAGGAGATCATAAGTGAAAAGTGGTGGAGAAAAAGGAGCTGGAGTTTTAAAGGATGTTAAAACTATGAGTACAGAAATGATTCCTGTGAGAAGGAATAATTCCACATCCAGTCCTTGGATATCTGATGCAGAAACAAGAACAGCAGTTCAGGCAGGAGAATATCACTTTGCAATATTCAAGACTAATCTGAAGAAAGTTTGGTAGACAGAAAAATGTTTTGTGGTGTATAACATATACCTCTTCATCACAGGATGCTGAAGGATGTCTGACATGAAGATCTTGAGCTTGAACCTTAATAATTGATCAGAATGATAGGGAGATTGGAGAACTGAGGTGTGCTGAAGATCCAGTTATGTTATGGCTGTGTGCTCAAGTTGGGAAAGTGCTGCTGTACAGCAAAGTATCAAAGACGTAGCCTGAGATGAGACAAAACAATTTATATTTGCCTAATTAGACAAAAAGAGACAGACTGAAGCAGAGAGGATCTCTACAGAGAGGAGCCTGTATGGAGATAGCAGTTGAATTTGTGTGAGTAATGGGTGTTCAAGAGGGACAAAAAGATCCCTGAGTTTCAAGCGAGGATTTTTAATGTATAGGATTCTCACTGCAAAGCACCTCTCTTTTTCATAAGGCACATAAAAATGAGTGTTGTGACTTTGTATTTGCCATGGTGGACATTTATTAAATGTGTATAGTAGTTTTGTGGTCAGATACGTTAACCTGCTCCCTTGAGCACATCTGAGTTTAAATAAATGAACAGACTATATGATATATCTGTTTTACTTCATGGTTTATAGGCTGGAGATTCTTTGTGCTTGCAATATCACTGTTCCCAGGCATAGGAGACTTAGCACAATTATTTTCTGTCAGAGAAAATGGTAATATCTTTCCATTGTTACAAATAGTTCTCAGTTATAACAATGAAACCTAGGAGGCAGTTAATCTTTTGTCATATTCTGCACAAATAAAGACAAACCTGAATGGATTTCCAGCACTGAATTACTTGTTCATTTATCCCAAGCTAAAGATGCTAATTACTATCTGTTTTTTTTCACAGCCTTATCTGATTTCATTAATCTGACAAAAGGACAGCCAAAATCCATGGTTAGATTTCAAGATAATGCTAATAGACTTTTTGCCTGTCTCCTCTGTCTTTTGGCTGATTTTCATTAATTCATTATGAGATTCTTATTAGCTCATAAGTTATTTCAACACAGTATTCAGCACTCATATGGAAATTTGAGCTTGATATCATCCTCAAGCTTTTAAAATCTGCCTTCAGATCTGTCTCTTGTCCAAAGAAAGCAGGAGAATGCAAATAATGATCTTAGATTCAAGAAAACAAATAGGCAGAGAAGTCAAAAAGTCAGCTTTGAGAATCTGTTCTAGAAAGGAGAAATAAAAGGATTGTAAAAAGGAATTAAAATTTTGGGGAGCTATACATAAATAAAAAAGAAAATTATAGTACAGAAATGGTCTCGTAGACAGAATCTGTACTGAACGTGTGTCTCTCTAAACAGCAGCCTAACACTCTGATGGGATATATGGACTATAAAAAGGAAGCAAAAGACAAAGCAAAAGCTTTGCCAATGGTTTCAAAGCTGTAGTCAGTTTGAGGATTGAAGACTCAGCTCCAAAATCATATGCTTTGGCCAGAAACAGCCTGTGTGTCTACCAAGGGTATGTTTCTGATCCTCTTCGCTGTAGAAAAATGACAATAAGAAAATGATATTTTTAGAAGGATCATGCAGTTTCAACCAATTTCTTACGTGCTGATATCCCAAGTCATGGTTTTTAAATCATAGAATCATAGAATCACAAAGGCTGGAAAAGATCTCTAAGATCATCTACTCCAACTATTGATCCACCCCAACCATGCCCAATAACCATGTTCCTCAGTGCCACATCTACATGTTTCTCGAAAACCTCTAGGGACATTGATTCCACCACTACCTCGGGCAGTCTGTTCCTATACTTGATCACCCTTTCTGAGAAGAAATTTTTCCTAATAAACAAACCTGAACCTCTGCTGGCACAACTTAAGGCCACTGTCTCTTGTCCTATAGCTGTTACCTGGCAGAAGAGGCCAACATCCACCTTGCTTTAACCTCCTTTCAGGGAGCTGTGGAGAGCAATAAGGTCTCCCCTGAGTAGTGGTTGGGTCCAATAGACCCAGAAGTCTCTGTCAACCTCAGACATTCTGTGATTTTATAGTGGCCTGTGCTGCAGCAGAACTCATTTCTGCAGGAGAGTCTCAGGTTTCAGTCTAGAGCACAGACAGACAAGTTTTTGTGAGGTCTCCACTGCATGTCCAAAACAAGGGACAGACGTATTCTCCAGACAGAAATATAATGCAGGATTAGCTCATGTCTTTCATGTGAAGTAATGAAAATGGAGTGAAGGGATAGTCTATCTAGAAAGGGCCAAGCTGGAGTATTGTCACACAGCTTATGTTTGCTTTGCCTCTTGAAACAGTTTAGTGCACTCCAAAAGACAAAGACAAAATACTAATTGAGTGAAAAAATTGCATGTACTGATAAATCCAAAAGCTCACACTTGAAACTTGAGTTTTAGAGGCAGAAATAATACTTCACCTGAAGTGGTGATTTTGGCCATTTTGATGTGGAGCTTCCAGGCTTGGGGCAGGTTCTTTCCATCATATCACTAGCTCAGTAGAAGACAGTTAGAATTTGACCTTAAGTGATTAATCAGTTCACATCACTAGATAAATGCATTTTGAACTTGTTAGGATTTTCATCTCTTCCCTTTTGCAAGTGGCTGCAAATCCCTGGTGTTCAGAAGTACACAATGATAGATGTATGTAGCTCTTTAAAGGAAGGGGTAGGAGTTTCCATGGGTGAAAATACATGAGGTGGAGAAACATCTAAGGGAAAAGAAAAGAATCAGCAGTATATTGGTGTCAGCTCTGGGACAGAAATTTCCAGGTAAGGTATTAGACTGTCTTCAGTTTTGCTGTTAGTCTGTAGCATTTTGCACAGCAGTGTTAGTGACTAGCAAGGACTTGTACTCCTCCAGGAGACTCAACAGCACAAGTAATGCATACTCAAGAAGTGAGGATGAGGGACTGTTACAGATATTTTCTGCATATGTATAAGCCTTCCTCAAGAGCGACTGAGTAGTGACTGTTACTTATATTCATGGAGATGTTTACAGGAAGGAAGAAAGCCTTATTCTTCTACTGTTCAGACACAATAATGTCTGAATTATATATTATGTCTAATACACATTATATCTCAAGTACTATATCTCAGTTGCTCTAAACAGAAAAGTGACTGAGAAAATTGATGTTTCCTATGAAAGAGCTGCAACAGCTTAAGTACTCAGAAAACCTAAATCTTGTCTACTGAAGTCTCATTTATATGGCTTGCTATCCTGAACAAAAAATATGACAAACCTTTTCCCATAGGAAAACACTTAAACACAGGCTAACACACAACTCCCACCTTCTGGTGTTTATCTCCCTTCCCAGAAGAAGGGGATTCCTCTGGCCAGCAGAAGTAGCGTGCAAGTACAGACATGCCTTTCTTTCCTCGGCACGGCTGTGTTGTGCAAAGACAGTGTTGTTTTGCTGCTGGAGCTCCCCTCCTCTTCTCTTGAAATTTGCTACTGCTGTGGACCCTAAACTCATTTCAGGCTAAATGCATTTGAAAAAAAAAATACCCTAACTCAGTATTTTTTCTTGAAAGGCAGTGGAGTGTATGAGCTGCTTTGCATGGGAGAAGCCTGGGAGCCACTGAGGTGGATGCCAAGAATCTAAGGGTGAGCCAGGGTCAAAACAGTTCTTGTGGAGACAGGACCTGTGACCAGGGCCCAGGACTATCCTGGGACAGCAGCCACAACACAGGCCCTGTGAGTGGAACAATGTCTACCAACGACACAGGGAAAAAAACCAAGAATGATCAGTATTGTTTCTAGGGATTTCTTTTCGTCACATGAGAAAAAGGTAACATAGAAGGTTTTGGTGTTGGTTCCACTGGTCTGACAATAAAAAGGAGAAATAATTGTCATAGAACTTGAAACAGGAGCAGAGTAACCGGAGCAGGGAGAGGCCCCTGAATGAGTGACTGCTTGTGCTAGTTTTCTTCTTTGGCAAAAACTGAAGACAATCTGTTCTTCTTAAAAAGGTCCAAAAGCCTACTTAAAAAATTCACATGCTGAGGCTGAATTTAGTACTGAGTATATGAAGTGAATTCCTCTGTGTGGAAAAAGTGGCACCCAGTTACATTCACCAGCCCTTGCTGAATGTTTATGGAGACCAACCAGTGGATGTGAGCACAGTGAGACAGTGGGAGGTGTGTTTCAGCAGTAGTGATAGCAATATGAAAGACAAGCCATGTTTTGAATGATCATGCAGATTGTTATGAGCGTTGTGTGTAGGCTTTTTTCACTGTTGGTGATAATGCATAGCTAGTTGTGGTGACTACACAGAAAGATAGTACTTTGTAGTTGAGATTTTTTTCTCTATCAAATAGTGTTATTGTGCTCTTTGTATCTGTTGTAGTTTCTATGAAAATAAATAGGAGAGATTACTTTTGGAGTGACCTATGTGAATATATGGCTTTTTAACTAATATTACATAAAATAAGAAAACCACCAGTGAAAATGAAACCACAACTGAACTAATTAGAGGGTTCATTTAGTGAACTGAAAGTACAGTTTTTACTGCACTAAAAAGATCAAGGTAATTTCAGTGCACTGAAACTACTTATTATTTAAGTAATTTGTAAAGGTATTGTTACGGAAAGAGAAAAATATATGAATGAGTCAGTGGAAATGCTTTCACAATATAAAAAGGTTTCTGGGAAGGAATTTTTTTTTCACCCGAGCTGCTCACCTGAAAATTGGACATATTTATGTGTACTTTTGTGTCTCCAGGTTTTAAAAAATTAGTTCTGCAATTAACCTCTTTCATTATCATTCTTCTCATCAAAGTAACTAATCTTTGTGAGGCTACAGACATCCACAGTCTTACCACTGAAATCTCAAGGAATTGTAAATCAAGATCTTTCTTTCACTGATATGTATTCCAGCACAATAATATACAAAGTTTTTATCTTTATCAGTTTGGGTTGGATGCACACTCATGTTTAGGCATCCTTGAAATAAGAGTGGGGAAAAAATTATGTGTTTGCATTTGTGTTAAGCCAACAAAGGCCACAGCTGGGATCTATGCTCAGAGTAGGCTTGGAAAGCTATGACTTAATAAGGAAGAAGATCCTGGCTCCTCTAAATAATTATTCTGTTGCATTTAAATGCAATGTTTCTACTGTTCTGGGTAGAAAAAAAACAGTTTTGCTTTCCTTTAAAATAATAAATTGACACTGCGAAACACTGATTTGGGCTTCTGTGACAAACTGCTACTCATACAACTTTCAAAACATTCTGGTTATAGCACCACATAGCTTTTGATGCGCCAGGATTTCTTCTAGTGCTCTTGTTGGAGCCAGGTGCTTGACTTCAGAGAGCACTAGAGGGCAGGCTAGCCTTGATATTCCCCCCTCCCACCCCCTTTGCCCCCACAATGAGAAATAAAAGTAATTAGGTTTGCAATTTTACTCAGAAATATGATTTAAAAGTAAGAATGCCTCACACTGTGCCTAAAACCTTTAAGAGAAATTAGGCAACTTCACAAGTAATATTTTTTGCTTTCATAGGGAAGCTTTATTTCCTGTTGCATGCAATAAGGAGCTGTGTCAGGAAGCAGAGACGAGTCATGACTATGTGGTGCCCTGCTTTGTCCATGCTATTCTCATTCTGTATTGGCTCCCCTTTCCTCCCAGTGCCGGTGCTAGTGGCCCTTGTCTCCAGAGGAAGTGCACCCTCCCTGCACCCTTGTCCTGCTCTGATTCATGGTCTTGCCTCTTCATTGGCCTGCTTATTCCTCTGAGGGATCTGGAAAGGTTCACACTCATGACTGAAACTCATTCTATTGCATAGAAAACCTGTTTAATTCCCCTACTGTATGCTTGGGTAAATTTACATCTGGCTTCCACATGATCTAGCGGCAACTACAGGTGATTTTATTCTACAGATTCAAAATTTGTAGAACACGCTACTTGAGCTGTGAGTGAGCTGATTCTGCAAGCTTTCCTAATTCCGGAATCTTGCTTACTTCTGGTTTGTGCACTGGAGCAGAAAGAGACAGGTAAATGTTCAGACCACGGGGCTGCAGAGCCAAGGCATCACATCCTTCCTCTGCAAGGAACTGCTGCTAGGTCCTCAGTTCTGCAGAACCCACTGACCCATCCCAAGGTCATTCCTGGTGCTGTGATTTGATCACTCTCCTCTGTGTGACCGTTCATTGGAGTGCCCTGTTCAGGGTGAAACAGCTCAGCCTGGTGGCACAGGACAGGGCTGTTGACTGGGATGAAATATGGGAGTGAATTAATTAGTCCTGTAGCAGTTCACACAAGAGGCACAGTTGGGTTTTGATGGGTATATGTGTTTTTGTTAGCTCTCAAATATTGTCTTCACTTCTTATTACTTATCACTCAGATTAACCATACACCTCAAATTACCAAAGAAATTTTAAGCTTGTTAATGGTATGCTTTAAGTATATTTTGAAAACAACACACATTAACTGTGTAGGAGTTGTATTAGGCAATTTTGATCATTCCTTGGTCTTACAGCATATTTCTCAGCACATTGCCAATTCACAAGTGCCTTTCACTTATGGATTTCTTCCAGGCCATTTGAGGCAAAGTTTATTCCTGGTATATCATAAATTATTCAACCTGTCTGACCTTTGGTCAGTGTAGAAGAGCTCTGTATTATTATTATTATTATTATTATTATTATTATTATTATTATTAGTAGTAGTAGTAGTAGTAGTAGTAGTAGTAGTAATAGTAGTAGTTATAGCAGTAGTAGGAGTTGTTTCAAAGTGTATTATCTGATTTCTTATGGTTTGCATTGCAGAATTTCCTAGTGTTACTCAGTGTAACTAGACTACCAACATCCTTTTCACTTTTCCCATATAAAAGCATAACAATTTACATGGTGGCAAACAATATTAACAAACCTGTATAAAGGCTGTTAAGTGCCCATATTCTGAGAAGTGCAAGGAACTACACTGTCTTCTCCAACACAGTAGTGAGGGATTTAATAAAATGAAAGGAATCATTACTCTCTGTGTTTTACTTCTTGAGAATTTTTCTCTTGTGTAGAACAAATCCTGAGTTCCCAGGATAAACAGAATTTTGGATGAGTGTCAGCCAAGCCAAAACACCTACAGCACTGTAGGATTGTGCTCTCTGAGAGAAACTAACTGGAGGGTGTTTTCTTGAAGCTTTCAGTCTTTGCCTGACCTTGTGTTGCTGTTTTGTTTTGTTTTGTTCTGTTTGTTTTGTGTTTGAAAACCAAGGAGACTTGCTGTTGATGTGGGGGGAGCTGCCTATTCTGGTGCTGATTCCTCTATGTGATATAGCATGCTTTTATAACATAATATCTTGTGATGGTGGATGCATTTACCACAACCTGAGCAGAGGCATCTGACCTAGAGAAAGCTAAGCATATGGACATTGCTTTTCCTGGCTAAGGAAAAGTAGAGAGAGATGAAAGAGTCAAAAAATTTCAATTTTCCATCCAAGATTTACACAGTATCAGTGCTGATCCATGGTGTGTGCTCCACAGTGTGTTGACTATAGAAATAAAGATGCAAAAGAAGAGTAGAGAGCACATGTGGAAGTCCATTAGAAGTTGTGAAAACATTTCTATTGCTTTTGGATCTGGCCTCAAAGGGACAAGAGTGTGATCATCAGCCCGCTTATGAGCTACTTCTGCCCAGACTTACTCTGCCACAAGACTTGAGGGCTGGATGGGACAGCTGACCACTATCACAATGGATTCATTTTCTTTGTTGCATCAGAAAGAGGAATTTTGTCCTAGCCAGTTGCCTCAAGGGTCTTATGGTACATCTGTAGTAGCATCCTGAAATTTTGTACAAAACCATCTAATCTGTATGATTTCCTTTGTGGACAGAGTGGCATGCACTTTTTTTGTTGTTTCAGTCTGCAGGGATGAAGCTCTCACTGTCATGGCATATGAATACAAAAGAAAAGGCTAAACTTAATGAATGGCACCAGTGTTTACAGCCACAGGGTTTCCACAGCACTGAGAGGGACAAGTTGGACATGAGGAAGAATTTCTACTCAGAAGAAGAGGTAATGTATTGGAACAGGCTGCCCAGGGAAGTGGTGGAGTCATGGTCTCTGGAGATGTTCAGGAAATGGGTAGATATAGCACTGAGGGATGTGGTTAGTGGATGTGGTGTGGATGAGCTGACGGTTTGACTGGATGATCTTAGAGGTCTTTCCCAACCTTAATGATTCTATGATTCTATGACTGTAGGGTTCTGGGGTTCTATGACTTAAAGTATATTTAGTCCTTTTTAGGGCCTATATATTTAAGGGCCTAACAATAGACAGACCTGCATCTATAAGGCTGAAGGACCAAAAATGCTGCAAATTTTATCCTTAGCTGAGTTTTACCCTCCTCTTATGAATTTTAGCCCATCTCAAAACCAAGAATTTAGTTTTACACTGCTTCAAAAAATGAACCAAAACAAAACAAAAGAACAATCAACCAACCAAACAAAAAAACCCAGGGCCAGTAGAAATGCTGGAGGCAAAGGTTATTTTGTTATGTCATTTTTGAATCATACTGAAATTCTGTAAAAGCCCAAATTCGTATTTATAGGTAACATTCCTTACAATGAAGCATTTAGAAGTGTGCTTATCTTGCCATTTTTAATGAGAGTTCACCTCATTCTTGTGTTGCTGAATTGAATATATTCTTTAGAGCACTGGAATCTTAGAGGGTTTGTGAGAATATGTTATGCTCAACAAACTCACACAACATACAGTGTAGCATGTAGTAGGTAGCATATATACATATAACTGATAACAGTGTATTGTAAATCATGTTATCTGTATTTTATCCCCTGCATTTCATGTTATGAAAGTTATTTTTTGGATTAGTTTTCCAAATTATCACTAGTCTAAGAGCATGTACGGATTTCACCAAAATATACTTTACAAGTGTTTAGAATATTAAGTCAATATTCCCTCTCACATAAAGAAATGAAAGTAATAAGGAAATAAATATGTGAATAGGGTTATGGTGAATAGGTCTGGTTGACTTCAGTTCCTGTACACTTAATCAGTTTTGCAAGTTTTTTTTTTTCTTCTTCTTGATATGAATACAATCATTCAGGATGAAGAAATGTCTCTTATTCAGAGAATTTAACCTAATGCACACAAGTTATATGTGAATTATACACCCATAAATTCATCTCGCTATCTAGAGTCTGTTTTCCCTGTAAAGTTAAAATTACATCTTTGATGCCAAAATTACTCATGAAATCAAACTACCAGTCTTTTTACTTTATTCCTTAAAAATATATGTTTACATAACACTTATTTTAAGAAGTAGATTTCTATTATATCTTCTTTTTTTTTTCTGAACGTTTCCATGTAGGAAAATTAGATAAAACATCCATGGTATAGGATTGTAAGTTTAGTCCATATTTTCCAAAATTAGTAAAACTACGAAGTGAATGATTTGAAGCAAGCTGGTTAAATAGAATATCATAGAATAAATATAAAATGTGTTTTCTGTACTTATGTAGATGATTTTCTACAGGACAGAAGTTAATTCAAGTCTGAAGCAGAGCAGCTGACTTTCCATGTTTCTCCATGCTGCTGAAATATTGATTGATTCAGGAGCTAGTCTGGAAAGTGATGGCTTTGATCTTAAAAAAAAATTACTCATCCTCACCAAAATATACAAAAGAGGGAATCTCAGGGTGAAGTCCCAACAGACTTGTAACACAGAATATGAGTGATTGTTTATAAGATTGTGTTCAACGGTTTTACAATAGCTTATTTCCACACATTCTGATTGTGTGGGAGGAGAGCAGCCAGAGAGGAAGCCCAGCGAGACCCCCTTCTAAAGATGATACCAGTGCCTCATCTGAGGGACCAGCATGAGTACAGCACACAGGACACATGTAATAATGCCACATATAGTATGATTTGATTAACAAGAATTGAAACTAAATTGAATTTCTGCTGTTTATAATGGCAACATGGTATTTCAAGCACAGACTAAGCAAGGCAATTTGTGCACCTTCTACATGATGCTTCAGCAATGACCCAGGCCTCTTTGGGGTGTCACTGGTAAGGATCAGAAGTATTATTATCTTGAGGATAATTAACTCTCAATCTTTCTGAGTATCAGTCCTTCTGTTAAAAAGAGCTTAATGATAACAAAACAACCTTGGTTGAGTGAATAGATCTGTCTGCAATGTTTAATGAAAGAATGGTATTTAATAAAAAGTACTGGTTTCAAAGCAAACACATTTTTAAATATGAAGTAAAGCTGCATTTATTATTTTCTCCCAAGAGGAAGAGTGGACATTTTGTTGTCAGAGTTCTTAACAAATAAGATCTGTAAAAGTTCTAAAGACTCGGGATGGTGTTACTTTTAATTTTGAGCCATGTTTTATACTTAAAATTTTACAGAAGGTGACAATATATTTTTTACTATTGTCTGCAACAGAGTGGGAATATCATTTTTTCCTCAGAAAACAACAAACACAAACAAGCCTTTCCCTCCATAGCCACAGCTGTTAGTATTCGTAATGTATTTTTATGTTTCATGTTTTTAATGCTGTGGTATCCTTAGTTAGAAAAGTGCACCACTGTAGTAAGCAGTAAATTTTACTGTCTCTTGATTCTCTTACTTACGCTTACAGTATACAAAGAATGACCTTGAAAGTACCATCTCTTCTCAAAATGGTATATAACCTTTACCAGAAAGAGTGACAGAAATTGTGTTCTCTCCCATTTTTCAGAAGAAATCTTTTTTAGTTTCCTTCATGTTATACTGTTTCCATAGTGACTGACTTTTTTTTATTTTAAGCACTGAAGTTTTAACACGAGGCCCAATACAGTTCTGCTAAAATGCACTATTCTGTGTTAAATTACTGTCCAAAGGACTCACCTGAGTTGGGAACACCACTGTGCTGGGAACTGTGAAAGCACTGTCGGCTAAATCCTGGCCTATTAAAGCCAGTGGCAAGAATCCCATTAACTGCAATGGAGACAGGAGTCAGGTTTCACCCACGGTGAGAGACAGTACTTGTCTAGAAACTGTGGACCTCATCGCTCTTCTGCTTTGGCAACAGAGTCCAGAAACCTCTCCAGCCACCCTGCACAGGATAAGTGCTTCAAGAAGTTCCTACCAATAGGGCTCAAAACCCAACCAAACAAGAACATGAGGATGCAGCCTGTGTAACTGCCCAAGTCCCTTTGTCTCTTTTCTGGAACTCTTCACAAACCCCTCAGTTTTTAATTGAAATCTGTAAAATGCCAGATTCATTATTGTCTCTCCATTATGCTTCCGGGCAGAGGCTAAGACTGTCATACGTCAATGCTGGTATTGACAGCACTAGACAGATAGAAGCAAAGTTTATTTAGTGTTGGAAAACTATTCTTGCTGGTTTTTTAAATTTTTTTAAAATTATTATTATTCAAATAAACTCAAATCGGCACTTCCTGCATCTTTTATTTCCTACTGTACAAATAACTTCACCATGAGAGCTTCTCAAGATGCTAACCTTTGTAATATTCTGATTGTAAAGCTTTCACCATCTTCTCAGGCTAGATAATTCTAGACTTGGAAAAATCAGAAAAGTCAGGGGTCTTTTTTGCCACCTTCACGTCATTTCTTATACTGTGATACCAGGCTTGTAGAAGAAGCCTTCTAGAAGAATTATTTGAGGCTTGGTCAAAGAAGGGAAATGTTTGTGTATTTTCCCTCCATTTTGCCTCCATATTCTCCTGAATCAACATATTTCAGTAAAAGAAGACTAACTTGACTGCAATTATGTGTAAAAATGGCCGTTTCTGTCTTAATAAAGTTGTTTAGATGTGAGACACAAAGAAATGACAGTACTGAAAAAAATTGTTTTGCTATTCTTTCCTGCAGAAGCTGGCAGTCCGTGGCTTGGACAGGAACACTCTTGGCTGGGTAAGGAACTGGCTGGAGGGCTGGGCCCAGAGAGTGGTGGTGAATGGAGTTAAATCCAGCTGGCAACTGGTCACGAGTGGTGTTCCCCAGGGGTTGGTGCTGGGACCTGTCCTGTTTAACATCTTTACTGATGACCTGGATGAGGGCACTGAGTGCACCCTCAGTAAGTTTGCAGATGACACCAAGCTGGCTGGAAGTGTTGATCTGCCTGAGGGTAGCAAGGCCCTACAGAGGGATCTGGATAGGCTGGATAGTTGGCGTGAACCAATGGGATGAGATTCAACAGGACCAAATGCCAGGTCCTACACTTTGGCCACAATAACCCCAGGCAACGTGACAGGCTTGGAGCAGAGTGGCTGAAAAACTGTGTGGAGGAAACGGACCTGGGGGTATTGATTGATGCTCAGCTGAACATGAGCCATCAGTGTGCTCAGGTGGCCAAGAAGGCCAATGGCATCCTGGCTTGTATCAGAAATAGTGTGGCCAGCAGGAACAGGGAAGTAATTGTCCCCCTGTACTCAGCACTGGTGAGGCCGCACCTTGAGTACTGTGTCCAATTTTGGGCTCCTCACTGTAAGAAAGATATCGAGGCCCTGGAGTGTGTCCAGATAAGGGCAACAAAGCTGGTGAGGGATCTGGAGCGCAGGCCTTATGAGGAGTGGCTGACGGAGCTGGGATTGTTCAGTCTAGAGAAGAGGAGGCTCAGGGGAGACCTCATTGCTCTCTATAACTACCTGAAGGGAGGTTGTAGTGAGCTGGGGGTCAGCCTCTTCTCTCGTGTGACTAGTGATAAGACTAGAGGGAATGGCTTCAAGCTGCGCCAGGGAAGATTCAGGCTGGACGTTAGGAAATACTACTTCTCCAAATGGGTGGTCAGGCACTGGAATGGGCTGCCCAGGGAGGTGGTGGAATCACCGATCCTGGAGGTGTTCAAAGAACGTTTGGATGTTGTGTTGAGAGACATGGTTTAGAGAGAACCATTGGTGATGGGCTAATGGTTGGACTGGATGAACCTGTGGGTCTTTTCCAACCGTAGTGATTCTATGATTCTATGATTCTTCTGTCAAATTTGTTATTGACTTAGATTAATTTAAATATACAGCAGTTTATGAGAATGCTATATCTACTGTTTCAGTCAGAAAATCAGCCAGATTTTTGATTACAGAAGTTAGGTGGCTATGAAAGCTATTTTAAACTGTGATGTTCTTCCCTTCAAAGCTTTCCTTGTTTATAACCTGAGTGCTTCATGTATACTAGTTAAAACACCTTTACTGTGTTCTGCCTGTCCATGTATTTATTCTTTCTCATGAAGTTCTCCAAGAGACCATGAAGAACTTCTAATCAACATTTAACATATAAAGTGATATCAGTGCATGTTTTACTGCAGAACATAAACAGGCAAGGCTGTAAAGTATGTAATCTATTCTGAATTACAAAAAGCAGGATCAAAATTACAAAGGGGATCAAAAGCAAGCTAAATGCTCTTTTGACTGATATATTTTGCCTGATCTATGTTGTGCCCCATTTCAAAGTCTGGGAATTGTGAAGTTTTAAAAGAATGGATTATTGAAAGTTTTAAAACTGTTTTTTATCACATCTTATTCTGTCACCAGATTTCATATTTCATTAGGCTTCTCCGCATTTCAGTTCCATCATTGTTCCCAGAGTTCAAGGGAAAAAAGCCAAAGAAGACTGAGAAACATAAAAGGAAAATATGAACAAAATAACCATCTAAAGCCAAGTGTTGGTGGGAGGTGCTATGCATAATAGGGCAATCCCATGCTCCTGCAATAAAACAATCACATGATAGAGGATAAAGAAGAGTCACAAATAATGGTGGGAAAGTCTTCTGTAAAGAACTTCAAGAACAAATGTAATTACCGAAGACATTATTAAGTGTGGGGAAAAGCTCTTTGACCAGCCTTTCATATGATTTAGAATGTTTACCAATAGTGCATACATAATTCACCCAGCCAATTAAAAGCAAAGGCTATAAAAATATTAGCAGAGGGAGGGAGAAGACTGTGTGTTGTGCCTCAAAGAGCATTTTGGTAGTGCTGAGCAATCTTCTTAATTTACTCAAGCATGATTCATATTTGTGCCCAGAGCTATGTTTAAAACAGCCGTGCCAACCTGCACTGCTTCAGTCACTAGCATATTTTTTCCAAGTCTTAAATCAACCTGCCAAGAGTAAAATGACCCAGACTGTTGTGTTCTCCCTGATCCCAGCATCATAGCCCATGAGAAGACCTCACAAAATGCAGGTCAGTGTTCTCTTTCATAATTTCTGCATGACATCTCTCATAGAAAGAGTGGTGGCTTTTTTTGGATGATGGAGACAAGCCATCCTCAACTCTTCTGGTTGTCATCAGAAGCTAGAGCAAGGTTTTAGCTATCAGACCACTGAGAGCCCATTGTCTTGGCAAACAGATAGCAGACACATTTACATGGTGACTCCAGCATGCCATCAAAATCAACGAAAAGCAAAAACACAAAGGAATTTTCTACTCCCTGAATGTTAAACTCATAACCAACATATATGAAAATTATGTGTTGGTGCTGAGGGAGTACATTAAAAACACAGAGGATAACTTTCTGACTAATCTTCAGACTACAAAGTCTCCTCCAACCTTCTACAGAGACAGTGCCACATCTGTTCAATAGGAAATCTGCCTCAAAACATCAAAGGACTACTTATGAGGGACCTAGGACTGGTTTGCATATCCCCAAAGTGTTCCATCATGTTAAGACCTGTGTTGATATGATAAGGGAAATGTTAGTTTTTACTAGCTAGAAATTGTACTTTTATTTATATCATAGTGTCACAGTGATATATGAATATCTTTGCAAGTCTAAATATATATATATAGGAGGATTTTTATTTTTACTTTTAACTGTGACAGTCTAAAAGACTCACTGTCATAATCAGAAAGAACTTAGCAATAAGGAAATGAAGTCACAAGCCAAATGAAGATGCATCTTAGATAGAAAGAAGATCTTGCTGATGAAATATATACTAATTGGGCACCAAATTCTGTCCTAGATCTCAGTGACTAGAAATCTGGAAGCTTTATCACATATAGTTCTCCAGTTTCCTTCAAAGATGATGTCCATTTCTGAATTTAAAATGTAAATCGTATTTAATATTAGCATGAATGAATTATTCCACATAGCCTGGGGCTTATTTCTGTTCTAAACTTCAAATCCTTTTACAGTCCTATTAGAGAGGTGACTATACATAAAATTCATTGTTTGTGAGCTCCAAAGAGATGCCTGTTAGTTCATAAAACAAAACCATTTTGAACGCTGTTGCACATCCTTCAACAGAAGCAGATTCTCAGAATGATGATCTGTCACTTCAGAATGATAAGTGGACCTGGGAACCACTGTGGTTTCTTTAAGAAGGAGCTAATTTCAGAAGTTGATGCTTATTGTTTGCAAAGAGACACAGCTTATTTGGAAAAAGTCTCTTGTGGTTCCTTGCAGAGACCCTGCACACAAGACTTGAAAATCCGTACAGCTGCCAGTACTTATCTGGACAAGTTCATTATTTTATCTTAGTGTGCAATCACACGAAGTGAGAGAAAAATACACACAGAATTTTAGGAGTGCTGAGCCCACATGAAGTAAATTTGATATTTTGGCAGTAAACTTCCAATCCTGCAGCTGTGCCAAGTCAAGAAAAATGCTAGGAAAAAAAACAAAAAAACAAAACCAACATATTGCGTAATTAAGTCCTTTTTCCTTTCCCTTTCCTCCCCTTCCCTTTTTTTTTCCATGCCTCTCCTATTTCCTTCCTTCCTTCCTTCCTTCCTTCCTTCCTTCCTTCCTTCCTTCCTTCCTTCCTTCCTTCCTTCCTTCCTTCCTTCCTTCCTTCCTTCCTTCCTTCCTTCCTTCCTTCCTTCCTTCCTTCCTTCCTTCCTTCCTTCCTTCCTTCCTTCCTTCCTTCCTTCCTTCCTTCCTTCCTTTCTTCCTTTCTTCCTTTCTTCCTTCCTCCCTCCCTCCCTCCCTTCCTTCTTTCCTTCCTTCCTTCCTCCCTCCCGCCCTCCCGCCCTCCCTTCCTCCCTTCCTCCCTTCCTTCCTTCCTTCCTTCCTTCCCTACATTTTTTCTCTTTTTTTCTTTTTTTCCTTGGAGACTTCAGTTATTCTTTCTCTCTCTCTCTCTCTTCCTTTCTCTGCTTGGTAAGTTGCTTTGTTTTTATTATTATTTTTTTTTCCAAGTGAACCTTCTTGCTAAACAGGTTTGTTTAAGTTCTCACCATTCTACTGATTACTAACAAAACAGTCCAGCTATCAAATGCCAAGGCAGAGTAAGAGTTTTACAGTTAGGAAAGGAAAATGGGAATGCAGCACTAATATTTATTTTATAACTCTTGATATTACATTGTCAATGCTGTTAAATGGCTCCTGCTGTGGATACTGTCATTTCAGTTGTGGATCCTCCCCATTTTCTACTTGCATCTTGTGAAGTTTCTCTGTTCTTTATAAAAGATTCTCATCTTGTAATTTTTCCAGTCACTTATAGCTCAATCTGTATGGCTCTGTGCAAAGGTGAGTGGAATTATTGTTGGGAAAAGGCAAAGAATACCTGCCTACACAAAAAGTTATCCTCCCAAACTGTGCTAAATAATCACCAGAGTAGTCCTAGCTTGGGGATGCACTGGAGAACCTGTGATCCCTGTGCTTGTGGGGAAGAAAAAAAAATCTTTTAGCCAAAAAGTGTGCCAAAAGTGGATTTTCAGGGAATGGGTCTGTACGCAAATACAGCAAATACTTTCACTTGAAAGCAGAGGATAATTTTAAGAATTTGAGGAGAAGGTAAAATATATTTTTCTAGCTGCCAAAACATTCTGTTCTTTTTTAAAAGCTAGGGAGCTTTATATTCTCTCTTTTAAAACTGAGTAAGTTAGGAAAACGAAAAAAGCAGGAGGTAAAATAAGAACCTCATTGAGAACCTCTTAAATGAAAGATGCAGCTTGTTTCAAAATGTAATTTTTTTTGGAGTACCCTTTTCAAAACCAATGAAACATAACCACCTGAGCATAATGGCTGCCTCATTTTTCTTTTTTCTTTTTTTTTTTTTAATTTTATTGAAAAAACATTATTCTACCCCAGGCCTAATTAGAATTTCCTATGTTGTTCACTCACCCTAAAAACTGTGTGTTCCTGAACAAAAGCACAACAAATGCAGAACAAATGATTTCTTTGCTGAATTAAACAATATAATGCAGAAAAAAATGGGAGAAATGATACATTGTTTTGTACCTTGAATAACTTCAAAGAGAATGTTGAAGTTTCTCTACTTAGCAAAATTTGGATGTAGACTCTCAACCATGTGTTCCCACTCCTGTTCCCACATTCAGATAAGATTTTTCCTGGGATAACAAGAAGGAAGAATTGCCAAGCACTGAGGTTTTACAATTGCATTTAAGTAACATCTGAGATTTTCAGGGATGTGTAAATAATACAGACTCTTCTTTTCCAGAAAAAAGAAAGAGCACCAACTTGAAATCCTCAGAAAAAAATGTTCTCAAGTTGTTTTAAACAAGAACATTTTATATATACAATGTGCTAGACAAGAGTGTGGTGTTGCCATTATTACTTTTCTGTTTGTTTTACACACTTTGTAGAGGGAGTAAAAATCTGAAGCTTGCTCCACAAACTGGAAGGACAGTTATGTCAGTTCAGACAGTGAACAACAGTGAGGAGGAATGCATCCACAAAAGTAGCCAGGAAGGGCATTTCTGCCCACCAGAGAAGAATTCCTCCTCACCAGCTGTGATATCATTTAACAGTGACAGTTCTCTGGTTTGTAAGTGCAGCATGTGTTTTCAATGCCTTATTTGCAACTGTTTTCTGAAGTAATGATTTAGGGTCACATCCTGCTTGCTCAATCTGCTTGTAGTTTCTCTCTGTCTGATGGGACCACTGCCATGAGTAAGGTGAGTAGACTTTTGGCCTCCAAGGGAAAATTCCCAGTGCTTCAGGCCCTGAATCCATCCTTAATCAGAAAGAATTAGGGATAAACTTTCTCAGTGGGTGGCCTGGGCAAGCCATATCGTTCTTTGAAGTGCACCATATTGGCCACAGTTGGTGACAAAACATTAGATGCAGCAGCAGTTTCTGTGCTCATAAACCATCCTAATGTTTTACTCTGAAGGCATCAGTAATACCTTGCTAACAACTTTTCCCAGGAACCTCTCTGGGAAGGGACTGGAGACATTCTCATTAACTTTGTTACTTTCTCCACTCCTGCTCCCCAACCCCCCCAAAACCTAAGTCTAAGCTGTTAGCGTATGTCTGATGAAAAGCCACTAATGTATGTGCTCATCTTGCACTAAGTGAGATGTAGCTGGATATTTACATGATTTTGGAATGCTTGGTCTTTCTCAAGGCCAAGAAAAATAAAGTCACCAACCACCCCCTGTAATGAAAAATTAAGTGCTGCTCCCAGCAATCTGCAGCAAGCCTTGCAGCATTTCTTGATTGTTTGTTTATTTTCTTTTTATAACATCCTAAAACTTGGTCCAGATTTGTTTTCAAAGCCTTTGCCCCTAAAGAAGCAAAAATCCTTTTTTTAAGATTTTTTTTTTTTTTGAGTCAAATATGTACACGGGGACATCTGTGCATAATTTTTAAAGAGGATGGTACAGGAGAAAGCAGGTTAGCTTGGGACAGGCTGGAACTACATGCTGACGGCAGGAGGTGCAAAGAGAGCTATTGTCTCTGTTAAAAATAAATAAACGAAAGCTGGAAGAAATTCTTTCACTAAATTGGAAACAGTGTTATCCAAGGAGTTTTCAGGATTAGTTAAATCACATAGCTATAAAATATATTTTTTCCATAATAGTGCTTCATTTTAGGACTCTGGCTGGAGATAGCATCAGATGTCTCGTTCTTGCTCTGAGCACAGGGAGGTGAGGTTATGTTTGAAAAAAGGATTTACAATTTATGAAAGTCTTGAACAAGGGAAGTGGGGGGAAGAGAAACTGCTTATCAGAGAAAGGGAAAATACTTATCTCCACAGACCATTGCCTTGCCGTGGGCCCAGCCTGAAGAAAAGGGTGACAACATGCATGCCTAATGTGTATTGATCTGCAATGGGATGAAGCACTGCTGCTGGCTGTGTATACAGGAAGGTAGCTTTATCTGTGTAAGATCATTGCTCTTTCACTTCAGTAACTCCTTCCTGTTGAAGGCTGGAAGATCATCAGACCCAGAACAAAGCCTGCTGAAGTGAATAAAGGTCCCAAGAGTCATTAAGAGGGAAGGTTACTGAAGAGAGAGAGAGAAAAAAAAAAAGAAGGCATTAAAAATGTTTACATTTGGAAATATCAAGGTATTTCACTGTGAGCTTTATCCACATCTGCTCATGTATCATGGTGATTCAGAAGAGTCTTAGTCCAGATGTGCATTGCTTTCATGAGGTGGACACCACACCCAACTGCACTTGATATAAATTTGAGTCCCTGTATCTGTTCTATTGTACAACAGTGGGAAGGTAATCTGTTTTTCGTAGAAAATACAGACCTGCAAAGGAGATGAGCATATAACAGAGACCTCCCATTCCCACAATGACTCCATAGTTATTTGCACTGATTGTAAAACAAAATCATAAAGAGTACAGCTATGTATCTTTAGATAATTGCTAGTCAGCTTTAGGGATTGATATCATTGACTGATGTTCTGAATTGTGAAGCTCTGTGTATATTTCTCAAAATAACATTATACTACTGATACATTAACAAAAGATGTTTTGTTATGTAAACTTCAAACACATTTTATCTTAGGATATCAAAAGGAAAGAAAAACACTAATTCCATTAACAGCTACTGAAATTGCTTCCCAAGTGCTGGGAGGATCTTCTTTCAGATTAAATGTTTACAGCAAAACTGACTATTTCCCTTAGCAAGGACACTTCCGTCCATCTGGCACATAGTGAATTCAGTACAACAATTACTGATAGTTAGAAGCAAGGTTATGATGATGGACTGTTCTGTCCTAGTTCATACTAATCTCTTCAGCTTTTGAGGTGTTTTGCTCTCCTTTGTGCAAATGTCACTGAAAAAAGTGATTAGCTGGAACTAAATCATTCATTTTGAGATTTAGGTCTGGAATAGGAAGAAAAGTAGTTCTGAATATATTCTCTCATATATCTTTCTTGTTTAGTACTGTGTTTTTGAGGTTTTTTTAAGAGCCGAATGAGACAGTTGTACATATATTATCTCTCTCCCACACGTGGTTGCATTCGAAATACACGAGACAGTTTCAGTACTTACATAAAATCATAGAATGGCCTAGGTTGAAGGGCACATTAAAGCCCACCTGGCTCCAACCCCTCTGCTTTGAGCAGGTTGCCTCCCATGAGTTGAAGCTGCCCAGGGCCCCATCCAACCTGACCTTGTCTATCTCCAGGGATGGGACATCCATGACTTCCTTGGCAGCCTATGCCATTGCCTTACTACCCTCTGAGTAAATAATTTCTTTACTCAGAATTTTTCCCTCTTTTAGTTTAAAGCTATTCCTCCTTGTCTTATCACATTCTACTTGTGTAAAATGTCTGACTTCCTCATGTGTATAAGTTCTCCTCTAGTACTGGAAGGCCGCAGTGTGGCTTCTCTTCTCCAAGCTAAACAAGCCCAGATCCCTCAGCTTTTCTTCATAGGAGAGGCATATCAGTCCTCCAATCATTTTCATGGCCCTCCTCTGCAGCTGCTCCAACATCCAGGCCTGGAAGCAGTACTCAAGATGGAGCTCAGAAGAGCAGAGGGGGACCACCACCTCCCTATCCCTATCCGTGCTGGCGATGCAGCCCAGGATGCAGTTGGTCTTCTGGGCTGCAAGTACACAATGCTGGCTCATGGTCAGCTTTTTTTCCACGAGGAACTTCAGGTCCTTCTCCACAGGGCTGCTCTCAATGAGATCTTCTCCCAGTCTATTCACGTATTTGGAATTGCACTGACCCAAGTGCAACAACCTGCAGTTTGCCTTGTTGAACCTCTTCTGGGCTCACTTCTCAGGACTGTCCAGGTCCTTCTGGTTGGCATTCCTTTCTTCTGTTGTATCAATTGCACTACTTAGCTTGGTGTCATCACCCAACTTGCTGAGAATACATCCAATCCCACTGTCTATATTGAAGAACACCAGTCCTAATATGGACCCCTTGGGGGCATCACTCATGAGCAGCCTTCAACTGGACATGGATCCACTGATCACAACACTCTGGCTGCAACCAGCCAACCATTTCTTTATCCACTGAAAAGTCCACTCTTCAAATCCATATTTCTCCAATTTAGGGAAAAGGATGGGGTGCGGGAACAACTCAAGGGCCTAGCACAGGTCCAGTTAGATGATATCATTTGCCCTTCCTTTTATCACTGATGCTAACACTCCACCATAGAAGGCCATCAGACTGGGCAGGCATGATCTGCCCTTGGTGAAGCTGTGTTGGTTGTCTCAGATCACCTCCTCAAATCACGTGTAACTTATCATCTCTTTCAGAAGGGTGTGTCCCATGATCTCCCCAGGCACAGAGGCGATGCTCACCAGCCTGTAGTTCTCTGAGTCCTTCTTTCTTCCATTCTTGAAAACAGGAGTGATGTTTCCCTTTTTCCAGTCACTGGTGACTTCATCTGACAGCCACAACTTCTCAAAGTTGTGAGGCTAGGCAATCACATCAGCCAGTTCCTTCATGACCCTCAGATGCATGTCGTCCAGCCCCTTAGACTTGTACACGTTCAGTCTTATAAGACAGCCTTGGAAGTGTTCTGTTTTTACAATGGGAAGGATTTTGCTTTGCCTACCCCTGCCTAGGGGTTCATATGAAAAGACAGGAAACCTGACTGCCAACAAGTACTTGTTAAGTACTTCAACGCTATCCACATCTGTTGTGATTTCTGCCTTCTCATTTATCAGAGGACATGCACTCTCCTTTGCCTATCTTTTCTGATGAATGTACTATGGCTTTTCTGATTCCATCTCTGCATCTCTCCCCAGCCTACATGTTCCTAATGCTACTGCCTGTGCATTTCCTTCTTATCCCTCAGTCTGACCAACAGATTCTTGCTCAGCCATGCTGGTTTCCTGACTACTCTGCTTGATTTCTTATGCTGGGGGATGTTCTTGTACTCTCAGAAAAGTGTCCCTAAAGATTTGTCAGCCCTGTTCTGTTCCTATGTCCCTAACGACATTTTCCCAGTGGATCTCATCCGACAATTTTAACCAATATATTCTCGTTCAGACATCTTTTTGTTCTTTATCTTCTCAAAACATAACTTTGGTTGATTTTCAGAATCTCTGCTTTGAGTTATGTTTGATAATTTTGCATTTTCTGAGTCTACTTCTTATCTCAAGGGAAAGATACTATTAAATATAATTTCTCACCTACTTTGATACTGAAGATTTTTGTATATTTCTTCAAGAGATGTATTCTTCTCATTCTTATTTAACAACTTTATAAATTGCATATATGTACATTCAACTTGCAAAAATCTAGCACAAGCAGAACTGATTATTTAGTTCATCCTCATTAAAATCAACTAAATCATATTATCACCTGGCAATGGAGAAACACAAATTTTAATTGCAACATTTTACTTTAAAAATCTTCAATAATTCTCCTTTAAATTGTTTTTCCCCAGTGTTACATTCCTTATAACTGTGCTTTTCTGCCCTTAAAATTAATTTTACTATCAGAAATGGGCTTGGTAGGTGTAAGGTACAGGGGTAAGGTAGTTATTTTGTGGTACAGCATAAGCAGAACAATGACATATTTAGAAAGTACCTTTCTATCATAAATTGGTTAGATTGTACCATTTTAATAAATTTCTCTGGAAGCTGGTTTCCGACTAAGAGGGGTGAAGCCTATCCCCTCTGCATTGCTGAAGAGCTTCCATAATGGGACTGGAAGAAGAAAAGCAGAAAAGAAAAATTGGCAAATGGCATTAAAATCATCATGTTATTCATGTTTCATAGATCTTTTCAATTGTAATTAGTTATCTCTGTCTGTACTGAAGTTGTTCTGAAAATGGAAATTGTGAAAGCAGAGGGAAAAACAAAGATACCGTGTTTCTGAATGTCTTATTTAGTAAAATGTGAAATTAAGGGTAATATTATGTCCCACTGTGAGAAATACAGATATAATTTCTAATTAGTTTCTTCTGAGGCATAAGAGCATACTGCTTGTTTTAAAAGCCACTAAAACAGCTATAAGAAGTTTCCCTCTTTGCTATTCTGAGTTATTCAAATCAGTCTGGTGATCCATTCACAAGAGATCTGTACACACTTGTACGATCTCCTACTTGTCTGTCTGACTTTCTGGCATAGAAGGTGTAACTGCAAAACCCTGAAGCTTTGTGGGATGTTTAAGCAAAGTGTTGAGATTTCATTAGTTCAGTCTGACTGCTGATGCATCTGTTCACAACACATGGTGTAACAGCAGTGCTGGTAGTTTAGAGAGTGGCCAGCTACAATTGGCTAGAAATTTTCACCAAACTGTGTTCATCTGATGATGATGAATTTATCAGGGAACATGCTTGATAAAACAGCAGAACTACAGCAAGTGAGCTTTCATTGCTTGCAGTAGTTTGAATGCTGAGTTTACACAAAAAAGACTCAGAGGTGTTAGACTGAGTCCAGAGGAAGGCCACGAAGATGATCAGAGGGCTGGAGCACCTCTCCTGTGAAGAAAGGCTGAGGGAGCTGAGCTTGTTCAGTGTGGGGAAGAGAAGGCTCCAAGGATGCCTCATTGCAGCCTTCCAGTACTCAAGGAGAGCTTATAATCAGGAGGAAGAGCAGCATTTTACATGGTCTGATAGTGACAGGAGTAGTAGATTAGATATAAGGAAGAAATTCTCCACAGTTAGAGGGATGAGGCCCAGGCACAGGTGCCCAGAGAAGTTGTGGGTGCCCTATCTCTGGAGGCACTCCAGAGCAGATTGGATGGGGCCCTGGGCAGCCTCATCTGATGAGAGGCAACCAGCCCACAGCAGGTGGTAGGACCTGGGTGGGCCTTAAGGTGTCCTTCTATCTAAACCATCCTATGATTCTATGGTTACTTGATCTCAAGTGAGATCTTGCAGCTGTACAAAGGTGACAAACATGGTCAGAGGTGTGAAGTCACTTTGAATGGTCTGTCCTCTTGCAAAAAAAAAAAAAAAAAAAAAAAAAGAGGAGCGATGGTAAAATAGAGACATATGAAGTGATATGGAGAAGCATCCTCTAGGCATGTTTCACCTCATGCTTTTACCATGAGAATTGTCTGTGAGCAGTGGCAGAAGGAGGGCAGGTGCCTGGGCATTTGTTCTCATCCCACACAGTACTGCCTGTCTCCTCACTAGATCCTTCTCAGCTGAGTGTATTTCATCCTGCAGCATTTGGGGTGAATCCTACTGCAGGTAGCAGTCTGTCAAGCTCTGAGCCCCTAATCCCATCCTTGCCTCAGACTTGTCCTATCCCATGACTGTTGTGCCAGCCAGGCTCTGTCCCTGCACTTGCCAGCTTGCAAGTGGAGGCAGAGGCAAAGCTTTTTGTTGTAGCCTTCCTACAACTTCTTTATCCAGAGGTTGCCTATGCTTGCCTGCACTCCAAACATCGGCCTTTCATAATAGCATCTGCTTCTATGAATAAGATAAATCACCATTTGTGTGGAACAAGAACAATAAACGGATGTCACATTCTGTGTTATACTTAAGGCTTTAATTGCATTCCCTCTCTCAAAAGCACGGGGAGGTGGTTATGATAACAGGGTGTTTATCTTACATTTGTCAGCAATTAGCTTAAGAAGGTGCTTGTCCTGACAATTTTCTGATCAGGAGCCAGGGTACAAGGGAAAATCTTTTGCTGCAGTGACTTTTCTTACTGTTGTTAATCCCCTCTCTTTGATTGATTATTACCCATATGGTTTGTTACCAAAATGGGATTATCTACAGTACTGATAGTGAAAGGCTGGGGAGATCTGGTTTATTTCTTTCTTGATTTACAGACAGCTCTAAATTTAGGGTGGAGGAAAGAGTACATGGATCCGCTTTTTGGGAGCGTTCAGCTTCAAGGACAGCTGCTCTTTCCGTGATTAATATGTCTGAGTGGGGTGTATCCAGTATCCATGGTTATTCTTGTTTAAACCACATGCAGCCATAAGAGAAAGGGCCACTTTAGAAAGGATGACATCAGTTTTTCTTAAATTCCTTAAGTGCCCTTTTAACTTGGCTGAACAGGGAGTTGACAGGTTAGAGAGGACTTTCAAAAGCAACAAAAGTTGAAGAGAGACAGGTGATGTTTTGACGATGAACTTTCTCACACCACTAAATTATAAAAGCATGGCATTAGGTCTTCTTTCTCCCCTGTGTAAGTTTTAGACTGAAAGGACCTTACTGATGAGTGCTGAAGTGGATGTTTTCCACTTGTTCTAATGACTGCCTGCCTGACATGACTGTAAATATTTACAGCTCTTAGGACATTTTTTCTTAAGTCCACTGATGATGTATTCCAGGTGACATCAGTGTCGATTTAACTTGACCAAGGGAAAATCAAACCTCCACATTGTTTTACACTCAACCTCTAAATGAAACAAGGTAAACCTGCCAGAAGTTTGAAGTGGCTTCATTCTTTCCAAAGGCAGCTCTCTGAAAGAAAGTTCACTAAGATTCAGGTTAAGATTTTGCAGAATATGAAGAGTAATCTTGCATAGTGTTAATGGAAGAATTTATCATAAGCAAATGCATTAAAGAAATACAGAATCTTTGTCTGTATTTCCTTCTGATGACAAATAGTTTGTTTATTTCATTTACCTAAGGTAAGAAAAAATGTGAGACATTTTTTAGACTTTATTGAAATGTTTATCAAATTACAAATGTTTATCAAAATACGAATTACAAAATCGAAATGTTTATCAAACAACAGCTTATTTTAAAAGGTTAGAGGGTTTAATTTGAAATTAAGGTTGTAGAATAGTGGAAATCAGCCTGTTGACAAAGTGTGTGCACATCATAACCATTCAGGCTTAGCATTTGATTTGTAAAATTCATTTAATGGATACTTTATGTTAACATACATTGAACTCAAATTACAGCTATTGCTTCAGGAAACTTAAGTGATGCCTTCCATCAGCTGGGTCATGGGTGGGTGGAAGCTGAGATGTATACAAATAGTTTTCAAGGGATATGGCTTATCTACTATGGAAAGCTGTGTGAACAGTTCAACTGATGAAAACTTCCAACTGTACATATGGTAGAGTGCTTCCTTTGGTAGAACTTGTTCTTTCTGCATCAAGAATTATCACAAAGGTGAGGAAACCCTTTTTCCTTTGGTCACTGTATATCTGTCAGAAATTTGGGAGGATAATAATGCTGTTTACTTGAATAGGTTAGTAATTAAACGAAGCAGCAGATAATTTCTAAGTAGATTACTAGTGTTTTTCTTTTTAAAGTAATTGCAGAGCCCTGATTGATTTTTTCTAAGTTTGCATTAACCGCTGTAGGACCTTTGCTTTGTTACAGCTGAGGTCTAGTAGGTTTAGGACATTTTTGTACTTCCTTATTCCAGTAAAACTGCCATAAGCAATCTTTGGGTAGAAAGATTTCCTTAGAAGACAAAAAGTGTATGGAATATGTACTGTTATGCATGAGACTGCTAAATGGGCACATGGATTTGAGATGCACGATTAGAGAACAAAAAGTTGCTTATGTAAGGGGTTAAGCAGACATAATGGGATTTAATTAGGAAATGAAGGTTCTAGGATAGATATCAACAAAAAAATCTTCCTAATGAGTTGGATAGACTGAAAATAATCATTCACAGGAGGCATTGCTCAAGACAATTTAATTTGATGGGACAAAAAAGCCAAGAAATGACTGAAGAAATTCAACTCGAAATTTTCTGTCTCCTACATACATCACTTCAGAGTGCAAAAAGAGGAATGAGAGGTAAACGTTTACAGCTGAAGATACCAAACACTCATGCTCTCATAGAGAACAAATTCAGAAAGCATTCACGTGTAGGCCTAAGAACTGTGGCCTTCAACGCAGGTGTGTAACTGCATGCTCCACGTTCTGACTCCTACAAAAGGACTGTGTATTTTAAACTTTGTCCTCTTGGACAGACTTTTTCTAGGAATGGAACATCAACATTCTGGCTGGAAGAAGACTTTTTGCACTCCTTCCTGTCCTGAAAATGCTGAGTTCCTCACTAATGCTGCAGCCTGGTTTCAGAGGTGATAGTGCGGGACATCACTGCTGGATTACCTCGATATTGGGGCAGGATTATACAGGCCCATCAAGAAAGTCTCCTGTGGTACATTTGTTTTGAGCTTATAAGGCAAGGTTCCAGTAGCAGGTAAGATGCAGGAGTGGCTAACCATTGTGAAGAGTCAAGGAACTCCCCTGGGTTGGACCAGCTCGAGCTCCAACTGAAACAAAAGGGACCCACTGCTGCCAGAGCTGACCCAGGAGTGACACAGATATGGCCTGGAAGAAGTACCACCCATGGAGAGCTCCCACAGCAACAGATCTGGGTATGAGCTGAAGCCCAGATGTTTATACTATGGTGTAGAACTGAGGCTCTTCATTTCTAGAGGGATTACTGCTCTAAGATCTAGAACTGTATCACTGAAAAAGTGACCCAGGTATCATACATTTTTGTTAAGAATAAAAAGGCTCTGTTCCTGGCTGCATTAATTGTCCACGGTTTTGTAAGAGACTGTACAGAGAACAATACGAGAACAGTGGCCAGAACAGACCCTGGAGGCAATGAGAAGAGGTTAAATGAAGCTGCAGCTCAGTGTCTGCATAGAAATAGGGCTCTTGCTGTAGACAACAACTCAGGCTAAGTCTGGAGGCATAAAGTGAGGTTATTTGATTTCAGGGCTCAGTTACATTCAAGTAGAAGAGGGCTTTTTGGCTAGGTAGTTTTAAATTTGCCATGTGGATTGTACTGGTACCAGGTATGTTATCATTTCTTTTCAGAAGGGACATGGGAAATGAGAAAGACATGTCACAGTGCAAAGGCTCTTCATACTGGTCCATGCTGGACTAACACACAAAGTTTTGGATTTCAAATGAAGTTTATCTTTGAATCTTGACTGACTATGTGAAATGACCCATGTTATGCCTTATGCCTGATGAACTTTGTCTCTCAGACCAGCAGGGAAGTGAAGCATCTGCTGTCTTTTATGTGTCAGTGTGCAAGTGTCTGTATTTCCTCACTGATACACCCATAATAACATAGCCTTCTATCTGCTTTGGTTGAGGAGTCCCCATTGCTGTTAGAAAGTGAATACAGTGGGAGCTAGCCTTGGGAACAACCATAGTACAGCTCTCTTCCTTTATGCCACTGAAAGAATTTGCAAAAGCAAACAGAAAAATGTCCTATCACAAACAAATCCCTTACATGTCTCCTCTCTCATATAGTTGATTAGGCTTTTCGTTGGGTGGCATTGCACTTCCCTTCAAAGCCTGCTGAGTTTTGTTTCCGCTCCTACACTTGAAACAAATGAGATTTGTGTAGCTACAACCACTCACAATGAGCTGGAAAGCTGCAGGCCTAACACTTTCGAGCTGAATTACAGTGGGTTTGTTGGAACAGAGAAATAAAGACAAAGCTAATGCCTGAACACTGGAGATTTCTATAGCTGCACCATGCCCAGCTTTTCTCTTATTCTGTCCACATGGTTCTCAGAGCTCTAGATGAACCACACATACAATCCAAATAGGGAGGTGGGTAGAAGTCAAGGTCTGGCCTTTCTTTTCATTTGCTTTACATCTTAGTTACCAAAAAGGTGAGAGTAGGCATTGGAATTATCTTTAATCAGGGGAAAAAATAATGAAAAAAACTATGCACAAACATAATTTTTCCAGTGAGGCATCTGGAGAAGGCCTCTGAGACTGTACCTTACACACAAATTCTTCTTCTGTGTACACTGTTTGAGAAAAAAAAAGACTGTTCTTCTCTCCAATCAGTATTCATTGAAAAAGATCGAAAGGAGATGGTAGAAAGAGTCCTTTCACAAAGCTTCAGGAGAATCTTTAGCATTTCATTCAGCAAATGCATGCTATAAATTTCACTTTCTCTACTTAAAAAGAGACACACGCCTCTCTTGCACTCTCTTGACTCTTTCAGTGCACATATGTATTTCAATTTTGGGATATTTTGTCTCTTTATTAGAATTGGAGGGAAAAAACATGGAAAATATTTTCATAATTCTTCTGTATCTTCCAGGCCACTCGAAACTGAGCTGAATTTAGTCTTATTATTGTTCATCTTTTAGAAGCAATCCACCTAGATATTTACGCATAAAACCATAAGGAAAAAGTTGATGCATAACAAGAAAGAAGAAAGAAGGAAAGAAAGAAACAAGGTAAGAAAGAGAGAAAAGAAAGAAAGAAAAAGAGAGAAGAAAGAAGGGAAGGAAGGAAGAGAGGAAGAAAAGGGGGCTACTTCCTCCATCCTCAGATAATGTCAGGAGCTTCTGTAGTAGGGGGACAGGGGAGAAAAGTGGCATGACAGTGCATATTCTCCTTTGTTTTTGTATGAAGAAGAGAAGGTATGGATGTAAACCAGCATCTATTGTGGGAAGAGCTGTGCAGGTAGAAGTGGTTATTTGCACCTCGGTTTCTACATGTATCCATGGTCAGCTCTCCAAAACTGGCTGTGGTTTTTTAGGTATCATCTCTTGTGGACACATTTTTTTATATTTTTTAAATTAATTGTGAAATTACTCCTATGGTCACAGACCATTCTGTCTTCAGAAAGAGTCATTTCTAGCAGTAATGCTGAAATAATCTGACCTGTAAAGTCAAGGTCTTGGAAGATCCAGGACATCCCTGGATAGCTGCTTTTGACAGAAGATGGAAAGTTTAGTCAAATCTGTCATTGGATAAAACATGCCTGTTTAAAGATTTGATTTAACGACATGGACTGTGAACCAGAGTTTTTAAAATTTACTGTATTTCCAACAAATCTGGACTAAAGAGTGTGAAGACACTAGAGATTTAATGGTCAGAATGAGCTTTTATAATCATCTTGACTTGATGAATACCTGACAGTGAAAAAACTAATAATTAGTTGAATAGCTTTAAATACTTTTTTAAAAAGCTGATTAAAAAAAAAAAAAGGTAAGACTTATGAGATTCATAGTAAAAAACAATAGCCACAGAATACTTCTCTATCCTGTAAGACAGTCGTATTTCAATTGGAAGTACATGGTTTTTGTAGGAGAAGAGAATTCATGTGGTTCATGTCTTTTTATTCAGTAAGTTGCTTTGACCATATTTTCTGATCTGGAAGTGAAAATCTGCAAAATATTTTATCTACTATTCCTGAGCATCCTGAAGAACAGTGGTAGAGCATGGATGCATCCCAAGATAGGAGCCAGAGTAACAACTGACTACATAGGTGTGACAACTCATGAAGCAGTAAGGCAAAAATATGTTTCAAATATGGACACTACCTAAAACTGCCTTCCCAGTTTCAGTCAAGGTCTTACAACAGCTAATCTATTATCTAAGTTAGGAGAAACAACCTCTGTCTTTTATGGCTCGAAATACTCAGTGGGAAATTTCTGCAGCTTTTGTAATGACTGAAGGAGTCCCATCTACAGTGTTTCTGGATTGGGCTGGAAGATGAACTTCTGGGATGTAAAATTAATTCTCTCACTTTGGTGGAGGAAAAACAAATTGTAGGACTATTGTGCCAGCCCAAGAATAATAGTGTTCTTTTACCAATTCCAGAAGAGTCTCACAAGGTTTCCAAGTGCTTTAGTCACTCTGTAAGAGCTTGTAAAGTTTTGGAAGAAATAGAAGTAAAAACAGGAAGTGCCAGCTTGATGAAACTGTTTTGTCCATACTGGTAGGCGGGTACAACCACAAATAAATAATGTGTTTACAAAACACATGTCACAGTGAATTACTTTTTGCTGTAGTCTTTATTTGGAACTAGATTGAGGCATGGGAAAGGAAGGTGTTGAGGAGATTATGGCTCCTTTTTCTAGAACGTGGACATCTGGAAGGACGTGAGAATGGGCTGCTCCCCTGGTACTCGTTTCAGTCTCAATCTCTGACCAGGTTCCCTGTCAGAGAGGAGGAAAATTCACATTTTTCTTTTCAGAGGTGAAATATCCATGACTTTAGGAAGCATGCTGCTAGTGCAGTATTTTTTTTTTTCAAAAGAACAGCTTCAGTAGTGTAGAAGGAATCTTATTCTACCTATGTTCCACGTGCTTCACTGCTGGGTCATATCACCACTGTCTGGCTCTTTGAAAAATAACTGATTTTGGTTTGTATTTTTCAAAAGTAAACCTTGGTCATATTCTGTCTTCCTCCTTAATGCTTTGAATAAACAAACAAAAGCCTCTGAGATACAGTCCATGTACTTTTTCTGGGTGTGGGGTGGTGGAGTGGAAATAGCACACAGGGATGTATTCCAAACTTACATCAGAAAAGCCACACTTGAAAGTTTCATTTAACGAGACTTTGTATGAGACTTTATCCTTGGATTTAGTCCTACATACATCTTACAATTTAGATGTAAGCAAATGCAAATCTCTGAAATTGCTCGGTGTGGTACATTTTTTTTGCTGACACCACAGCAAAATATAAATACTGTATGAATTTTCTACAACTCCATAGCTCACCACAGGTACTCCTACCATTTCTTTCAAGTGCATTGCAAGGGTTTTGGACCACTGGCTAAATTATGGCTTTGCTACTCTGAGCCTCGGGTTCCTAACTGAAGTCAAGCAGTGATAGATTTCATTCAGAACTACCTGAAGAATTACTATTGCCACAGCTAGATAAATGAGTCATTTTTTTGAAGGACAAATATTAATTTACATCATCTAAATTAAGCCTCTTCCAGGAAAATAATTGGAAAATTCCCTGAGACCTACATTTGGAGCTTAGGAGTACATCCGTTTTTGCACTGTATTTACTGTTCTCGTAGAGAAGCTAAGATACTGGGTATCCGTCTTCAGTTAGAAAATTAAGACACAATTAACCAGTCCAAGTGTACAAACAATGATTTCTTTAAAATCTTGTTTTTTAAAAATACAAAAATGTTTGTGGGAACCAGATTTCCATAGTTAGGTTGTTTTTGCTCAGGGAACCATCATGTGAATTACCACTGAGAACAGACTGGTATTTTTTTTAACTTTATTTTTTACTTACCTACCTACCTACCTACTTATCTGCTTAGTGTACTTTAAGCTCTGCAGTGCATAGAGTGGAATCATTTGTGTTGTATGGAAATAGTTTTCCTTTTACAGAAATAATTTTATGGGACAGATCCTCAGCCAAAATAAATGAGCATAAATCCTCCACTGAAATCAGTGTTTGTAGAGCCACAAAAGGGGAAAGATACCAATAGTTTTCATACAGTATGAACTGTCTAGCTTATTTGTAAATCTGGAATGGAAACTCTAATTCATCCAGTGTTAAACTTGTACAGTTATCCACTTAGTGCTAGAGAAGTCTGAAGTAAAGCCTATTTGCAGATTAAATTTGCCTTTAGTTATGGGAGACTCTGCAGTGTATTATTTTAAATAGAAAGAGTTTTATATATTGCTGCAGACATTTGAATTCAACTCTGACCTCCACTGCATTATCTTTCCATTGCAATGGCTTTAAAAAAGGCCATTAAAATTGGTGCACATTAGTTGCCTACCCCTTTGAATACCCTTTTATCTGTTGTAAATATTGTAGAGTTGTGGAGAATCAGACCCACATGTGTAACCTACTGTTACTCTCTTGTTGCTTGTAGCCTAATGCATTACTGCAGACAAGCAAATTCTATCCTATGTGAGCAAATTATTTTTTACAGTATCTGTTAGCACATTTCCCAAATTTTGAGTGACTGAATGTGTATCTTTAAAATTGCTCTGCCATACTCTCTGTCTAGAAAGAAGTATTAATATATTGGAAAGATTTGCTTTTTACACAAGATACATTTTTTTTTTTTTAATTCCTTTTTTATCAGGTAACAATCAGTGTTTCTATGAGACATTTATAGTTTGTAAAGCTGCAGTTACCTGAGCTACTGTGAATATCAAAAACAGGAAAAAGTGGAAAACTGTGCCTGAATGTAGTGCCATGAATTAGAATAGATTAACCTGGGAAAAGCAAAGCGATCTTGCATGTGTATTTGTGTCTAATTTTCTTGAAATTTTGAAATTTCAAATTATTTTTTGAAATTAGTGCATTCGGTGAGCACTGCAATATGCTCTATGCATACCTGACCTATTCGAGGGATGCGTGACCCTGATTTAAAGTGAAAAGTCTAAGAAGGTCAACGCACTGACTACAACAAAAATAGCTGAAGAGCTAAGACCTGGCTCAATCAGAGCACACAGATGATCTTGGTAGAACTGGACTACATAATATAGCAGACCAAATGTGCCAAGGTGCACTTACTAAGAGCTGAAGTTAGATAGCTGCATTCTGAAATGGAAGCATACATTTCTGTCTAGACCAGAAATGGGTTTTCCCTTACTCTGAATGATGAGTTACACATGTGTTCTGAGCCTTGATCAGTAGTAAACTAGAGCTTAAACTTTTTGGGTGCTCTTCTGTATCTTCTGTTATGAGGGAAGTCCAATTGAGATAAAATTGAAGAAAGCAAAAGGAGGGTGCTAGAAAACCTCTCAAGGTTCCATGTGAAATTTGAAGCTGAAGTGACACTTCTGTGTGTTTTCCAGTTCCTCAGCCTTTCTCCTCTACCACATTTTCCTCTTCACCTTCTTCAACACCACAGGGAACCAGGATCCCCAATTTTGACCCGTAATCAGCCTAAGATATTTCTCTTTCAGGTACCCATGCTTTTCCAGAAGTCTCTTCTATCTTTATTATCTAATATATTACTCCAGTGGGTGCAGGCACCACCCATCATAACCATTACAGATGGTGGTTTACTAGTGACTTGTTTCACTGCAGGCTAAGCAGCCATTTCAATACCATGTGTACCCTTGCATGGCTATGTCCATGCAATTTACTTTGACAAGTGTGAAGATTGAAAGATAAAAATCCCTAATACTTGCATCATTGCCTTTTCTTCCTTCCCAATCCTTCTTACTATTCCCTGAAATGTGATTTTTTTTTTTGAGACTTTATGTTTCCAACCACTTAAATTCTTTACTTCTTTACTGTGAAGGTGGTGGGGCACTGGAACAGGCTGCCAAAGGAAGTTGTGGATGCCCCCTCCCTGGAAGCATTCAAGGCCAGGCTGGTCAGGGCTTTGAGCAACCCTTTGGGAGGTGCCCCTGCCTATACCAGGGGTTTGGAACAAGATGATCATGAATGTCCCTTCCAACCCAAACCATTCTGTGATTCTGTGATTCTGTGAAATACTGTAGCACTGAGTGAACCTTATATTGATCTAAAGCACATCTTACAAAGCTGGGACCATATTAAGCAGCTAATAACTTTCTCTGTTCTCTTAAATAGTCTGCCTTTTGGAGGAACACCCACACTCAGCAGTGAAATATTCCTTACCCATCTCATTTCCTGGATATTAGATGGCATCATGAAAAACTGGAAAGCTGCCAGAGTTGGCCTCTAATTACTAAGTCAAGACTAACAGGGAAAACATTTTGGGAATATAAATGGAACTGGGTATCTCAAATTCAGGCTACTGACAGTCATTTCAGTTGTGCTGATTCTATTGCAGAGGGAAAGATTTTACCATCGTTCTCCTCCATGGTATGGAGGAGAAATTCAGTAATGTTATATCTCACCTCACATCTTTTACGGTTCTTTGGAATGAGAAACTCATGCCACTGTGAGCAGCACCTGTATTGACCAAGCACAGGAATTTGGACTATATGAAGGAACTTGGAAGACTGTCACCCCTTGCATTTCTTGTGCTGTTTGTTACTACATAGATACAAAATCCTTATCAATTTAGTTCTTCAAAAATGTGCACGGACAAGGTGTTACAATATGAATCTTCATACATTTCCACACGGTGTTTGCTTGCAAATCTGTGAAAGTGCAGCAGATCTTGCAGAAAAGGATCACCACCACCACCAGACTGGTTTGCTTGATTTTGTTTGGAAAGATAATAGCATTTTACAGACACCAGTGGACACGTTTTCATGCACTTCATGTGGCTTTAGCTGCTTGAGTCCCATCACCACCACAGGGAGTCAAGCAGGCAAATCTACATGCATTGCACTGAAAATGTACCCCTGAGGGCCTAATTCACAGGAGCAGAAACAACACAAGCCATCTTACCCTCAGGACTTCTGCTTCTGTGATCCATGAAGAGAGGAAAATACACTTTGTGGCTCATTAAACCTTTTCACAGTACACAAGAGAACACATGCAGCTGGGTAATAGTTGGTGCTCTCCAGTCACTGCTGAAAGGAAGCATGCTGTACTGTGCACTTACTGAGCATTTAAATATTAAACTGAGATTTGAGAAAAAAAAAGAAAAGACAGATTAATTATCTTGAAACTCCGGTGCTTGTAATATATTTGCAGTTTTCTCTGGAGAAATGTGTTTAATGAACCTTTCAGCTTCATATCTGTTCTGCATGTCCAATCAGCTTCATGTCAAGGGATTGGCAAATCCATCATTTTCTTGCTACATCTTTCCTCAATTTAATCATTATTTGGTGGGCTGTGTAAAAAGTCTCAATCTTGACTTCTACTGACATAGAAGAACCTCATTTAAGTGTGAGGTTATCTTGTGGAATGAGTCTACTTTTCTCTCTTAATACTTATCTCCTTGAACATATTTATTATCCTGCAGGTAGTAGGAGTTTTAAATAAGCACGAGACTAACAGAGAAGTAGGTAAGTTCTCCAAAATAAAAATGAAAGGTTAAAAATGAAAAAAAAATAAAAAAAAACAAAAAAAAAACCCAGAATCGTTTCCGTATTCCACTTGCTGGTAGCATTTTCCCCATTTTTTAGAGCTTGGGAAGAGATTCAGCATGCAGCCAAGGAGTTAACATTTATTGTTGTTTCATGTAAGACTTTTCTTAAGAAAAAACATCTGTTTATCTGCCCTCTGATGCTAGTTGTCATTGAAATAATAATATCAGATAACACTGAATTGTAAAAGCTGTGTTTATCTTGTACAACAAAGTAGAGAATCAGGTTTAGAAGTTAGTTTTCAAGCCACTCTGTATATTCCTGGGTACCTCTGACTGCTGTGTCTTGAGACTGTAGTCAAAGAAAAGATGTGATTTGAGCAGTTATCCCTAGATATGGGGAGTAGGGTAAACTATCTGATTTTTCTGAACAGCTGGGTTTTATAAAACAGTTGTAAGCCATTCTTCTTCTTTGGGAACCTGCTGGTAAGAGGATATATATTGGGACCTTGAGCTCTGGTTTGGAACAAGTTCATGACAGAAAGAAAGCCATTTCCATCTGTATCTGTTTGGGCCTGGTCCAGCTCACAATGCAGTGATCTATATAATAAAACCCACTTCCAGAACTGGCAGTCCCATAGGAGATCCTACTGACTTGATCTATCTCATGATGTCTCTTCCTCCAGTATGAGGAGGTACCTTCCCCCTCCATGTTACCTGTGTAACATGCCCAAATGGATAGGCAGATGTTAGTCATCAGAGCTTTGCGACACCTTAGCTGTGAGCTTCAAAGATCCTGCTTTGCTCTTTGCAAACCTGTCTGTGAATGTAACTTTGTGATCAGCGATGAAAATGTGGGCAAGTTGGTAGGTTGGAGTAATGGTTGGAGTATTCACTCTTCTTTCTTTGTATTTTGGGGAGTTGGACAGGATGATTGCCAGAGGCCTTTCCAATCCCTTCGATTCTGAGATTCTGTGATTTTGTGATTTTCACAATGACCTAGATTTATGTGGAAGGCACAGATAAACTATTTATCTCTTTATGTTACTCACAGGACAGGTATCATGTGCTGTGCATTAGCCAGATGCTCCCTGTGCAGCCAGGTTAGCATGTCAGAGCCTTGATGAACACCAAAGTGAAGGCGGCAGAGGCTTCATTTGCAACTTAGTGTTAGGAGTGTTTCCATCTAGCTGGGACTCTGTGGGACACGGAGTGGGAAGAATCAAAATCATTAACAGCTTCTACATCATCAGCTCTGGCTGCAATGCCAGCACCAATTTTGTTAATTTTGGAAAGCCTGATCAAAAGCCAGGGTCACTGTGTGGCAGAATGACCAAAGCCAGAGGCAGAGGCATAAGGCTCTAAAACTACCCTGCTCTCATTGCTCCTCTGCTCTCCTTCAGTGGCTGTGACACAATTAATACCCCATTTCCCAGCTTTTTGTTGCTTTGTTTCAATTGCATGTCCAAGTTAGAAAAAAATCTTTGCTTCACCAAAGCAATTAAAACAACAAGAGTGGTGGGGACTGACACTTGCTTTGAACTAGGGGTTCAGCAAAATGATTTACTGCTATTTCTGAGGCAGGAGTGCTCGTGTGTGACGCAGGCTGTGCTGCATATGCCATTCTCATCGGAGAGCAACGTGTGGTCTGGCCTGGGTGGCAGAGGTCCAAGTCTGCCTCCCACGTGTGCTGCACTCTAACAACACCAGCAAATGGCCAAAGGCATCTGCTGGAGAACGAAGAGCAAGCACCGCAGCTCAGTGTTGAGCTAGTCCTCAAAACGGAGGCAGTGTGCCTGGAAAAGCCTAAATACCGCACAGTGGAATGAGAAGTATTTGTCCAGAGAAGAGGAAATCAGCTGCACATCCATAGTTCATGATGCTACACAAATGAGCTCTGCGGCAGAACTGATGGCCCTGTACAGCAGTCCTCTGGGAGCACGCTTCTGCTGTTTCTATGAAGATGCCTGGTCTTCATAAGAAAAACAGAGTATGGAATGACTATAGGTGTGCTTTGATTGCAACCTTGTTCTAAAGTTTACCCTCTAAAGCAGAGGTTTGCCTGCAGCCAGAATATCCCAAGGATCTTGAAACACAGTAAAGGGAGGAAAAACATCAGTGTTTCATTAGGAGACACTATTGTGTTGTTTCCACTGAGAACAAGACGAAACAAAACAAAACCCCAAACCTATTCATTTATATTTATCTTGTTATTCATTTTGTTTTAGAGTCCTGCTTTAGGATTAATCTTTTCATTGGTCTTGGACTTGGTCTCAGTAACCCCTCCTCTGTTCTTGCTGAGAATGAAAGCCCCACTCTAGCTGATACAAATAACTGCCACTCTCTAGGAAAATAAGAGGAAATTTTGCTTAAAAACAAAATGTCCTGCCTGTTGTTTTTTATACTGACTACTTCCTTTTCCTTTGGATGCTCATTCTCTGCTATACCACTCCGAAGGACAAAGGGAACTCCTCCCCTGCAGCAATAGGAAAGCAAGACCTAAAGTAAAAGGAGAAATATGACGGCTTTATCCTTTCATGAGATTCAGGAGAGCAGAGTTCACAGTAAGCTTCTAGTTCCTGTCTGTTGATTTTTTTCTCATCTTCCTCATTATCCTGCTTTTTATATCTATAGGTAATGCCGAAAAGAGAGCGTCCGCAGAAATTCAGTGCTGGAATACCCTTATGTAGTCAACATTTTTTAACACTAATTTGTTTTCACTGAAATGTTTATTTGTTTTTCTACTCCCTCCAGACTGACTGGGATGCGTGGGAGCTCAGTTATGCCAGTTTCACACCTCAGCCACAAGACACTGCTGACTGATGAGTCTGTGAAGTTTCTTCTGGCAGCGCTGATATAATTCTGCTCCAATTTTAATTCCAAAAAGTGTCTCATTCAACTTGTTCTGCCTATAGATACTCAAAGTACCTTGTCTTCCTCGTGCAACAATTACACTTGCTATGAAAAGTTGAGAATCTTTTGGTACTTTCTTAGCCAGATTATATTTCCTTGGTAGCAGACAATGGAATTATGAACCCTGGTATTGGTGCAGATTGAAAGTACAGGTCTACGTAAACAGTCAGCTTAAGTAACTCATCAGTGACTACAGAGCTGATACAGTCTGATAGATTATGTGACTGACAGTGATTTCTCCTATTTCCTTTATTGTTACTAATTGTGTTTTCTTTTAAGGAAGCAAGGACTGGTGTAGGTAGATCTGTGTGCCAATGCATGTGTACAGCTTTTGTGTAAAGCACAACTGACTGTGAAACACTAATTGCTGTTCTGGTGATACCCTACAAGAGCTGTAGATGCATTACCAGAGGTTGAGGAGTGTGCCCCATGCTAAATGTATGGTCTTATATCATCTTTCATTTGTTTTTTAATGTCTTCTCTGCTCTGTGCATAGTCATTGCCCAACAGCTCTCTTCAGATTGGATCATCTCACGAATGTGCTCCAGCAGATCTGCCCACTGTTCTGTTCTTTCCTTAGTTTCAACTTCTAGTGACAAGAAACTTTCACATCTGACAACTTCAGAGGTCTGGGAAATACTTCCTGAGTGATTCTTTTAACCTGCTTTAGTCTTCCAAGTCATTTATTCAAATAGTCAGGAATTGCTGGGAAGTACTTTTGCTTGAATACAGCTCAAATACTTGTTTAATCTGTCCGGTTATTCAGCCCTGTGCTGTCTTTTGGTGTCTACTCAATACCTAATTCAAGAATATGTCCCCATTCATAAATATCAACCCAGGGACTGGAATTTGGTTTATGTGATTTATGTTATACTCTCATTGTTATTCTCTAGATACATATCTTGGGGTAAAACTAATTGAGCTTCTGAAATCCCATCTTCGTGCAAGCTAACTTGCAACATCGTGTACTGTGCGGTTACCATTGGTTGTTCCAGGAGAGCTGAGATAATGGAATGTTCAGGTCTTGTTTCCTCATCCAAATAGAGCATGATTGTGGGTGAATATGAGGAGACCTCTTTCGGTAGCTACCTCTTGAAAGTGAAATAACGTAGATGTCTGAATATTAACATTGCATCAGTGATTCCAGGAGTGTTATTTATGAATGACAATGAAGGTGAATCCTTGGCGTAACTTACTATATTTTGCAGTCTTGGGTTGGAGATCAGAAAACACAAAGGCAAGGGCTTTAGAAATGCGAATATGCAACATAGCAATGGTGTGGCTGACAGCACACCATGCATGTTGGGGCAAAAAGGGAGTGAAGGTATGCAGGCCTGAAGTTAGGGCCCTTCTCTGGCAGAAGCTAATGACTTATTTTGCATTCACCACTGATACTGTGCAAACTGCTGGGGAGTCTAAAGTTCTCTCCCAGAACTCAGCTACCTCCTATTCTACCTCTCACTATTATTTTGAAAAACTGTGTGAGCAGTTTTTTTATCTGTTTTCAACTCCACTCCCAGTACAATAAGCATTTATTTTTCAGAATATGCATATAAATCCATTAACATATATGAAGACTTTAATTCCGATGTGTGAAATGCTGCTTGGGGAAGGATTGGAATGATCTAACAAGTCATCTAAAGGGCTTAAATTCACATCTCAGGATCTCTATTCCTGTGTGGTTCAGAATCCAAGAAGCAACTGGTCCATGCAGCCTGAGTGGACACTGCATTGCAGTTTTCTAGAGACAAAGACGTTTAAGTATTTATCCCCCAGTGAAAAGAGCTACTTTAGAGATGCCTGAGTGGGATCAAAGTGTTCTCATCATAACCATACAATTGCATCCCTGGACTACAGTTGTGAATATTCATACAAGGAGCAAAAAGGAAAGATGTAGAGTTGGAAATGTTTATACTAAAGTAGTCAAATGTCTGCTCTGAATTCCTCCCCTAGCAAAAATAGACTCTTTAAATGGGAAAAGATCTAAAGATTTTTCAGTTTAAGCTGGGTTTTAAGAAACCAGAGGGAGCTGCAGGCTAAGACTGGTAATATAATGAAGTGATGTCAAACGAATGGAATGATATGGGCATGGATTAGTCAACAGGGGACTGTGAAAGGAGAAGGTTCATGTTGTCATTGTTTTCTTTAAGTGTTCTAGATACTGATTCATACTGTGAGTGTAAAGCTATATGCAACTCCTATTTATAATACTTTATGGACGGATTTCTGTTTTTTATTTCCTTGAGCCGTAGATTTAATCAGGTTAAATAAAAAGGGGGACAATTGTGTTTGCTAATTTGAATCCACTTTGAATTAGATTTAACATTCTTTGTTCCTTGCCTGGTGCCATATGACAATTGCATCTCTGTCTTGAGATGGCTTTGCTTAGGTCATTCCCTTGTACTAAGCTCCTTTAAAAAGACTTCTAAGTACAAGAAGACAAAGCTTATTTTAATCTATAAAGAAAGAAAAAAAAAGGTAAAACCGCCTTTCAAGCAGTTTAAACCAGATAGGGTAGACAGCACAGAAGCAAAAGTGTTTGTAAATAAAGCTGCCATCACTCTCAGTCTCCTGGTAAACCCCATATCCTAGTCAGCTCCATGATACTCCAAGAAATTGCTGTTGGCCTCCAGGACTCTCCATCCCACTGAAACCCTGCTGGTCTGCTTCCTCTTCTCCCAGCAGTCTCCATCCTCTGACCTGTTGGAGCTGGGATCTGTGCTGCTCTTTGCTGCAGCCTGGGGAATCTCCTTCCCTTCGGCTGTACTCAAAACACCCTGAGGCTTGGAGCTTCCAACCGCTCCTACTCAAGGATATGAGTAAAATGCAATCTGGGAACAAACATGTAATGTAGATGCCATATATCATGGACATTGTCATCAAGGAGAGGTTCATGAGTGTTGTGCAAATGCTTTTTCATGTGTATAAGGTTTCAGAATGTTGCATTGAGATTTGCCACATATTTTCCAAGTTGATGCTTTTTTTCCTCCTCTTCATTGTTTTCCAACTATGTTTATAAAAGGATACAAAAAAAAAAAAAAAAAAAAAAAAAGATACCATCTATGCAGAGAATAAAAAATAATTACTGTTGGACAGGAATGAGAAGTTGGCACTTGCCCAGCATGACCCTGTAGCCCATCTCACAGAGATTTCATAAAGCATCAACAAGGAGAGGTCTTGTGTCAGGGTTTACACAGAAGCTTGCTCCACTTGCTACATTCAAAAATGTCCCAGAACTGGACAATAGACTACCTCAAGCATTATAAAGGTGACAGCCCACATATGCCATGCTTGTGATAGACTGAGGGCATGGTCATGCACTATGGCTGAGCCTACAGGGCATCTTGCTCTGCTAACACAGCTCCAGGGTGTGTGTTGGGTCATGATAGGAATTGCTCAAGTGTTCTTTAGCAGAAGAAGCAGAGAAGTAGAACATCAAGGACTTTGTGGTTTTTTAATTATTTGTGAATGAAATCGATCAAGACAGTTTAATATTGCAGCTCCTGCATAAAGATATGTAAGTTATTTGATAACCACCTGTGGTTAAGACCTTAGATTTATGTACCATGTGTAAGATGAAACTTCTAATACCGCATGTCCATCCCCACCACTAGATTTTAGCATTAAAAACAAAATCACAAGAAAAAAATGTTCTGCTATCCTTACTCCTACAGCGACAAAATTTTTCTTGGCTCTGTCTCCAGAACAATGCTCATCTCCAATCCCACTGACTTTGAGTACTTTTAAGCCACAGAACAACATGAGAAAATTCCAAATGTAGAAACTTGAAGGCTCCTACAAACTAATTTTTTACCAAATAGGGTCATTCTTCTTCCTCAGAAATCTCTCCTCTCCTCTCCTCTCCTCTCCTCTCCTCTCCTCTCCTCTCCTCTCCTCTCCTCTCCTCTCCTCTCCTCTCCTCTCCTCTCCTCTCCTCTCCTCTCCTCTCCTCTCCTCTCCTCTCCTCTCCTCTCCTCTCCTCTCCTCTCCTCTCCTCTCCTCTCCTCTCCTCTCCTCTCCTCTCCTCTCCTCTCCTCTCCTCTCCTCTCCTCTCCTCTCCTCTCCTCTCCTCTCCTCTCCTCTCCTCTCCTCTCCTCTCCTCTATCCTCATATCTGTAATAGATAATCAGATCATCCAACTACCAAAAGATCTTTGAGTATGAGCTGGACAGTAGGGCAGCAATGACATGGAGCTCTATGCTTTGAAGAACTGCTCAGAGCTATTTCTACTATCTATGCTGCCTGTGTGTCTAACTATTTGGATAATTTACCTGTGGTTTTCACAACAATGTTCACTATCAGCATCAGCTTCAGTTATACTATGCCCTCTATGCCCTATGACAAATGAAATAGAAGTATTTAATGATTAAGATCATAAACCTCAATAGCTGTTAGGATTTACATTTTGCACTGTGCCCTAGTTTTAATATGTTTTGGATATATTAGGTGATTTATTTCTGGGCATGAATGTTCAAAGCGATGCTGTAGGATCAAGGCCTAATTTTGCATTTTCCTTGTTCTATTGCTTCTATGTTTTGTGCACTCAAATGGTTTTCATAGATGTTTTTGCCCTATGTTTGAAATGTTATTAAATACTGTAATTTATTTTTTCTCAGAAGAAAGCCTCTCTGTAAACCCAGGGTAAAAAAGCAAATATCAATACGACAATTAAGCTAATGATAAGTAAAGGATCTATCAGGACCTTCTTTCTTGCTTCCTCTCTGGTAGCAAGACATCTTTTTTTGATTATTCTAAGAAAATTCTGCAGTATGTGCACACTAATCACAAAACTACATACTTACTTTCCACAATTTCCAAATTATTTTTATGACTTTATCCTTTTGCTTTTGAGTAATTTTCAGAAGTTCCTTTTGAAGAGATTCAGTTACCTGAAAAGTATCCTGTGCTCCTTCCGTTACCTGTAGGGCAGATTTGACAAAGTAGCAGCAAAACATCTCAAAATCCCTGCCCCAGAAAATTCATCAGGACATTGCACATCACTAACTCAGTGATCTCAAGACTTCCTTATGCATTTACAGCCCTGAGAAATTCAGTCCTGTTCTGTAGTTGTCAAACTTACCAGAGTTATTAACGAAAAACCTTCCAAAACCATGGAAATAATTCATTAAACACCAAATCCTCCCGAAGAGGAAGAGAAGCCTGACATGCAACAGTCAAGAAACCTCTCATGAGCTAACTGAAAACCTACTCCTGCTCTTGATAAGAGGCTTGAAACAATTATCCCCAGCCCACTAAGCAGAATACAACAGCTCATCAACTTCACGATGAACTCTAGGGTTATACTACCTTATTTATCCATTCATCTCTCTCAGACCTCGAAATATCATTTCACAAACAGAGGTGATTGCAGTGAATTTGCTGGAATAACCTCATAGTGGTGAAGGGACTGCTTATTGATTAACCATGAAATATTGAGTCTTCCCTTCTACTGTCACATTAAAGGCACCAACTTGCAAATAAGTGATGAGCATTTATGTCAGTGCAAGATATAAGAGGGTGCTTAAGCTCACTGATGGTCTATCTGACTTTGTCTGATGAACATTAGAACACACCAACCCTTATGGATGGGAATGAGGAATTCAGAAGACAAGTCCATCTTTAACTATCTTGGGAAGAGGGAAAAGGCTCCTCCTCATAACTGCAGCGAGTTGCTCATCTCTTTTTGGGTTCATAACTGTTACTATGGAAATAGTAACAATAATAAAGGTTGCAGAGAATATGTATAGTGAGACAGCAGTTCTTGATCCAGTTGTTCATGGGTACAAAATCCAGTGAACTGTCTGAAATCAATCAGAGGTCTCATTTGTCACTTAACTGTAGGATGTGTCAGGCCAGCTGCGTTTCTGTGTTCTATTTTCTCTAATTCAACAATTGGAATGGACTGGGGAAAAAATAACTAGCTAACTAGCTGGTAATAGAACAGTGGAAACCTAACCACTGAAGGACACTGATTTTTCTGACTAAGTGGTGTAAAAACTGGTTTCTTCAGTGTGATTTATTAGCATGACCCTCTTTATTAAATGGGGCTTACCTAGAGATACTGAAAAATAAGAATATTTTGTTTTAATTAACAATTATCTTCAGTATGGGGGAACCAATTTTTTCTCTATCTACATCAGTTACTTGAAGAAACTTTCAATCAGAGAAGCACTGAATGGATTAACTTTATTTTCTCTTGCCTGAATCACATTCTGTTTTACCAGAAAACATCCCTTCCTGTTCCTTGGCTATGTCTCTTCCTTCCTCTCTGCCTCTTTTTGTTTCTATCTTGCTCCAAAGTTAGTACCTATACCTGAAACAATGTGGAAATTAAGAGAGGAGTGTACTTTGTGGAGTTATTTTCCCCAGATGCTCAGTTTTTTAAAAAAGTTTGATAGGGTATATCAAGGTAGCCTACACAGGAACTATGAGGTCAGCAGAATTAAGAAAGAAATGAAGGATGGGAGAAGTGTGATAGGAATAGCTACTGTGATGGCAAAATTGGTGAGAACTTTTGAGAACCAGGGTAGCATCCCACCTGAGCAGTGTGATGGACCATGTCCTGTGAGCTGGTTTGGAAACAGATCCGGAGATACAGATAAAGACCTAGGTTTGTGGAAGATGTGACATTAGATTAGAAGAGAAATGTATGTTCCTGAACGTGCGCTGGGGTACTTGCTAGCAAACACAAAACATGTGCATAGTAGGGGTTTTTTTGGAGTATGGTTTCATGATGATGATTTGCATAAATCAAATTTCAGTGGAATTTTTCACTGTTAATGACATTTGTGAAATCAGCCCAGCAAATGCTTACCATGATATTTCATAGATAATATTTTACTCACCAAATCCATTCTGGGTTATTTTCTAAGCCCTCTATACAAAAGATATTTGTATAATGCAATATTGAATTAATTAAATGAAATAATTACTAACATAGCTGTGTTTTCATGTTGGGCTCAGAGATTTAGGTTGCAATCTTTATTTTGAAAAGTAAGGATTTTCTTTACATTTATGACTGTCAATCTTGTGAAATGAATTATGTCTTCACATAGTGAGATTATATCTTGATCTGATCATTAAAGTTTCTTGTAGCTCATTTGGACAGTCCTAGATTGGGGTTGCAAGGAGTTCTTCAAGCTGAAATCTTTCTCTCACCAGGTGTGTTTTTGATTAAAACCCTGTTTTATTGTTGGTGTGTATTTCCTGTTTTTCACCTATCTTAATTCCCACATGTCACATAAGGACTCCCCTAATGTGACGGATTTACAGAGAGACCTGTTAACATTGCAATAACTGCAGCCTCTGTCCCAGCTACTGCCTGTCAGCACACACAATGAAGCGGGGCAAGATGAATCAGGTTCAGCCACATCTCCCCCTTCTATCACACAGCCTGACTTTTGCACAGCCATGCTTTGAGATCCGCTGTCTGATGTGCGTAAGTTGAGCTGGGAGCTGACGTCTGCTGCCTGTAGCTGGGGGTTTGCTATGTATGTCTGGAGAGGAGCAGATGGACAGGTGTTTGAGGGTGATATCTACATGACAAAGCAGTTTGGACAGAACTTTCTTCTTTCAGCAGGAGTTCTTTGTTAGGGAAATATGACCCTGCAGAAATCACAACAAATGAACTGTAATCTTGAACGGTAGCGTTGAGGATAACAAAAATCAGTCGCTGCTTGCCAGAAGTCTTTGATTTCTGTGCTGGTGTTGGCATGAAGGAAATTTTATTTATCATTTATATTCTCTTAGCTTTTCAATGCATGTCCTGTCTGCCAACATTTCTGAGTTCACAGTCCACCTTAGCAGACAGTGGAAAAGAATTTTAAAAAGAACATAAAGAAAGCAATTCTATGTGAAATACAAATATGAGCAATGTGGAAAAAAAAAATGCAAAGAGACAAGAAAAATATCCAATAATCCCTGTGACAGAGATCCACTGACCTAAACAAATCTGCTCCAGTCTCACAGTATAGAAATTCCTGTCTTGTCCTATCTCCCCACTTCTGTTATGTATTGAACACAGACTTTTCTAGATTTTGGAATGTAAGTCTTTAGTTAAAATACAGAAATTCCTGCTTATGTGTTAGGCTAATTTAGGTGAGGTTCATGGGTGGATAGGTGTGTAGATCTCCACAATATTCTCAGCAGCCATCAGTTGAGCCTGGATGAGTTCATGACACGATGGCCATGACAATAGAAGAAAAAGCTTCAGAAAATATGGGTCAAATTCTGAAAAGATGTGTATTGGTTTCTGCAGCCCACCTCCTTTCATATGTCCAGCATGTGTCCTGTGTCTTGAGAGCAAACATGAACTGGCTTGGATGTTACAAAACAGTGGAGTCTGGGTTGTTAGTAAGTCCTCAGTAACAGTGTTGTTAAAAAGCCTATAATGCCTGAGTCACATCACTTTTTCTCACATTGGTTTTTATTTGGATAAACAGATGAATAATCCAAGTTGTGTCTGATGTTACCTAACGCATAAGAAGCAACATTATTCATGTCACAGAGAACACATAATCAAGGACTACACCAAAAGAGAGGTGTCACTTGGAATGGTGTCTTCTTCTTCACTGTGTTTTTCTCCTTTATATTCATGTTATTAATCACTAGATCACCACTGGAGCAAAGTCGGTAGAGGTGTGGGCTTGCCCAGTTAAGAAGATAAATCAGTTTTACTGTGGGCTGGGACTTGCAAAGTCTTCTGCAATACTTTCCTGCTGAGAGTTCATCAGCTGTGGGTTTCAGAAACAACTCCCGTAAAAGTCTCTTGTTTCTGATTCTCTGTGCTATGGCTGCATGAAGCAATTTAGCCTAATGCAAGATAACTTTGTACAGTGTAGGGAAAATTATCTCTGAGTGGCTAAGAGTCATGAACCAGATGGAGAAGGATTTCATCACCACATTACTCTAGAGATAGCCTGAACTCATTCATCTACAAAAGAAACAAAGAGAACAAACAACTTGATAATGTCTCACATCATGAAGATTGCTTCTAGATGAATGACTTACTTGTTCGCAAGGATATGAGGCTGCTTCTCTCCATAAAAGTAGAAAACTTATTTATCTAGGAAGCATTTCTTATTTGAGGACGTCTAGCTTGGGCATATGGTTTTGAAATATATTCTCTTCTGCTTCTTTGTTTCACCATTAATTAGAATAAAATTCAAAGACACAATTTATATTCAACATATTTACTTTGATTCTCTGTCCTATTTTACAAAAACTTAAATATTTCTGTTTGAAAGTATTTACTCTCACATTTACAGTAATTCAGTGTATGATTAATGTGAGCATACAAAAGCCTGTGGGCTCCCTGTTTGTTTGTTAGGTTGATTCATTCGCAGTTCATAATTTGTTGATGGAACTCAGTAATTATCATTGGCTCACGTGCTATTCTTTTATACACTGTGCCCACATAGGCCCCAGGCCAGAGCTCATAAATACAAGCTGACCACACAAACCTTTCTGTAATGTCTATTAGTCCATGACTAAACATGTACCACACAGACATTCATGCAAATCACTTGAACAAAGTTGGTCTGCTCATTAAGTGCTACATCACAGTGCTGTGTGAAAATTTTTATTGTTGTCAAGAAGCAGCTGCTGCATTCGCTGGGAAAGAACTTTGAACATAAGCTTCATCCTCCATCTTGTCTTGCCTGTGGGATAGTAAAGCTGTTAAGACAGAAGAGGAATTAATTTCCGTTGTATCAAAGGAGCACCCAATACTGGTAATAGAGTTGTTTTCTTTAAATACTAAAAAACTAAATACTTCATTCTCACTTTTTACCTTCTGTCATGATGATTGTACTGAGTGAGGGAATGGATGTGTCCCTTTGCTGCTGAGTGTCCAGCAGAGGCCATGGAGCTCTTGAGCAGAGTCTCTGCAAGGCAGGTAGAAGCAATCCTGCTCTCTGAATGTGGTCTGCTCTCTCAGAGGTTGGACTTCAATGAAGGGCACACAGCAAAGCCATTGTTCCCTTAGGTCACCCTCTGGCAGTGTAAAGGTGGCTGCTGATGGGGAGATTTGAGCAGGCTCCTACCGGAGTGTTCCTGGTGCCTCAAGTAGTGGTTCACTCTTGTTTCTCTCACTGTTCTTTGATAATGCTTTTGTGTGGATTTCTCTGGTGTTCCTTTTCATTTAAATTTTGTATTAAAGGAGGCACATTTGGAAGGTCCCTAAATCAATTACACACCCCTGATAAATTTTTTATTCTACTAATTTGAGTCCCTGCAGCTAATATTGCTGGACCTGGCTTAAGAAATAGTAGGCCCACTGACCAACCTGCCCTCAGACAGCTCAGTAGCTCTGCTTGCATCAATGAACTTTTCTGTAAACTTTACCAACTAATTAGAATGCATTAAAAATGACAGTGCCTGTTGATTGTAGGGCTGAAAACCAGAGATTATAGTGTCATACAACACCACGCAATATGTGAGTCGGTCGGCCCCCTTTGAACGCTCTTCACATCTGGCTGGCAGTGAATGGACCCACTGTCAAAGGGGGCTGCTGTTGTAGTACCTGGTTCCTTATGTACTAATTACAAGCTCTGAACGCAGGAGTTAGGAGAGTCTGGGGACCTGTGGCTGGAGTTCACACGAACTGGCGAAACAAAGGATGCCCTGTTCCTCATTACACTCCTACACTTAATTAGGAAGTGAGTTTGTTGATCACTGGCTGCGCTAAGAATCACTCATTTATAGCAGGGCACTTTGTGATTTTTGTGAAAGTTTATTTAAATGACATCTTACACTTTGGCCATATGGGACATGCCCTTATTTTATCTGAGTTTAAATATGGCTCTTGTAGTCTGCAAGTCTGACAGAAAGGGAAACAGGAGTGTTTTGTTTCATGGGTTAAGCAAGGAGGAAAGGGGGAGGGACCAGGAAAACGTTTCATTGCAGGGCTCAGTGGATTGCAGCAAGACTGGCACATTGCTGTGTGAGTTCTGGTAAGCCGTGTGAAGGCTTGTGCCTCCAGTCCAGAGGAGAGAGCTGCTGGTGGCAGTGGTGCCACTCTCTTGCCTTCAGGCACAGTATTAGAGATCAAAATATTTTATTGGTCTGACAGCTTGCCATGCTGAGCCTGGATGTGGAGCTCTGCCAGGTCTGTGATCTGTGTAATGCTTTCACTTCTGTGCCGGCTGTCTTGTCCGGAGGCTGATGAGACAGAGGTGGAGGCTGCGTGGGGTCCATTGACATTCAGTGATGTTTCATCCGTTGAGAAGCAAATGTTGCAGCAGTCCTTTCAATGCAGCTTGTGTTGGGAGTCAATTACTTCCCCTTCTCTATTACAAGGATGCCATTAAAATCCAATGCCGCTGTAGCAGCTAGCAATTCTTCATTGCTAGAGGCAGTGGAGATGAATGGTGGACTGTTTTCCTCACCCAGAAGCAGAGTTCTTGGGCTCAACACAGTGGCAAAGGAATCACGAGAAAGTAGAGAGGAGAAAGGCTTTAAGAGAGAAGCCAAGTGTGGGATATAATGGAAAAAACAGACACACGTCTGATTTTTCCATAGTAGCTCTAACTGGGATTAATCAGTCATTTACAGAAAGAAATTTACTGTGATCTTTGCTCAGATCCCATACATCATCATTACTTGCTTACAGCTTTAACCAGGCACTGCTTGCAATCTCTTCTCAAGCATAAAATGCCTGCAATTTCAGAGCTATTATGTAAATTCTCCTAGTTGCATGTCTGCAGGAAAATCAGCAAGCTGTGATGCAGGGCAGCCTGTGGCTGGCTTTTTTTTTTTTTTTTTTTTTTTTTTTTTTTTTTTTTTTTTGAGGTGTTTCTTGTGAGGAGGATTAGATATAGTATACATGAAGCCAGTACTCCAGGCTAAATAAGAATGTTTGGGGACTGGAGGAAGTAAGTTAATTTCTTAGTAAAATGAAAGTACTTTTTCCTAAATTTAACTAAATTAAATTTATTTTTCGTAATGTTTTGTAAATTTCCTTTTTTTTTTCCCCCCCCACAATCACATGATGGCAAAGGCAGTTTTAACCTCTTTTTAGATGTTTATATTGCTTCCTTCCTTACCTAAAAGAGTAAAATCAAAATGATAACAGCTTCAGACTCAGCTGAAGGCAAGTAATAGCTGATCCTGAGCTTCTGCTCACATAATATTTTCCAGATGAGAGACTGAAAGTTTGCCTTGCTTAGAGGAAACCATTCATTCAACCCTTACAGAGTGCCTGGCCCCTACCCAGAACTCTGAGTGGGTTCCTTGTTGTTACTGTTACTGTTTTCAAATAGTATCTAATTGTATATTGAGGAAAGTGGAGGAAAAAGTGAGATTAAAACCCAAGCCAATCGTGTTTGTGTAGATGACTTGCATAAAGGCTATTTTCAGGAATAAAGCACTATGGTGCTCTTGTGAAAGCCTGCAGATAATACAGTGTTCCAGTTTGTTCCAATGCATGAAACTTTTGCAGATTATCACAAGGAATTATGCATAGCTAACAACCCACTGGGAAAAAATCGGGGAGTATGTGATTAAGTTGCAGAAGTCTTGCTTCCAAAAAAATTAAGTTCAGCTTGGAGTCTATAAACATTTACACATGCATTTAACTTCATTAAATGGCAAACAGCTGTAACTTCCTTTACAGTTATCCACATTTTTTTTTTCCTCTTGAAAGAGCTCTTTTGATGTCTGGAGTACAAGGAGTTTAGATCTTCCTTGGGTCCAGTACTGACCGGTAGAAAAAAGGAAATTCTCTCCTTTGATTAAATCAGTGCCAGCAGAGGTCTTGATCCTCCAAACACAAACTTCTGTGGGAGCTCCATTTCACAGTATGTCCCATTGCTTCCACAGGAACCGTCACCCTTAGTAAGTGAACAAGAAACACACAAAGTGACTGAAGACAAAGAATCAACAAAAGTCATGGAGGGATGTCACTGTACAATTTTACATGGTCTTTAAAAAGTAGATGTGAAGGCACAGCAGAGAGCTTCTGTACCATGAATATTCATGTTTCCATTGCATCAGTTCCTAAACTAGTACTCATCCTGATGAGATCCCCCACCTTCAGGGTGTTTTAAGTAATGACCTGCTTCAGCATGAAGATTTTTCACGCTGCTTTTCTGCAGAAGCAGTCATGGAATCAGCTATCACTCAAATCAAGATGCATTCAACCTCCAAATTTCCATCTCTGTAATGTTTTCTTAATCCAACCATCAGCTGAGACAAGAGACTGCTGTGACTGTGTATCTCATCTTCTTGGCTTGAGTCATCAGTCCATTGTGAATGCCATTGAGAACACCATTTACTATCACTATTGGCTTCTACTGACTCTGAATTGAACAATTTGTCTTTCTTGCTACTTCTTCTGTGCTGGCTGATTCATGGACACATCCAATTTAAAGCATGTGTCTATATGTATGGTATTAAAAATGCTCTTAAATTGGCACTGTTGCCAAGGAAACAGTTCCTGGAACAATTGTCTCAATGGGAAATTTCTTTCTTTCTTTCTTTCTTTCTTTCTTTCTTCCTTTCTTCCTTTCTTCCTTTCTTCCTTTCTTCCTTTCTTCCTTTCTTCCTTCCTTCCTTCCTTCCTTCCTTTCTTTCTTTCTTTCTTTCTTTCTTTCTTTCTTTCTTTCTTTCTTTCTTTCTTTCTTTCTTTCTTTCTTTCTTTCTTTCTTTCTTTCTTTCTTTCTTTCTTTCTTTCTTTCTTTCTTTCTTTCTTTCCTTTCTTTCTTTCCTTTCTTTCTTTCTTTCTCTGTCTCTCTTTCTCTCTTTCTCTCTTTCTTTCTCTCTTTGTTTCTCTCTTTCTTTCTTTCTTTCTTTCTTTCTTTCTTTCTTTCTTTCTTTCTTTCTTTCTTTCTTTCTTTCTTTTCAGTACTCTGTTTAAAAATATCTCTTTCAAATATCTCTTTTTCAATTGGAAGACGGTACCACTCAGCCTCTCATAATATAATTTGATCTGTTCTCTGTGCTTTAACTCATTAAGTCTCTATTTCTTTTGTGATGTAAGGAAAAAGAGAGAACAGAACAAAATGAGAAACTGCTAGAGATTATGGCATTTGCCTTTTAAACCAGATCTTGAAGAAACCCTAGGGGAGTTCCCTAGCAGTCAGTTGCTGTTTTGGTGTTAATCTCTCTACCTCAGTGAAAATACCCTCATTGCATTCTACTACAAAGAAAAATCTGACATCTTAAACATTATTTTTCTACCAGATTTTTGTACTTCACATATTGCTTAGCTACCAGATAGGACCATTACTAATTTCTATTAGCTGTCCTCAGGAGTGTTATGCTTGATTATATTTGTGCCCACCCTTGTAGTTATTCCGCATTTTCAATTCCAGATTTGGCAGAGCTGAAAAGCCTATGGATAAAATCCTGTGTCACAGCATCAGGGTTGCTTTTGCTTTTTTCTCAGTGTCTTTATCTTTCTCTTGATGATATTTTTGGGCAATGACTTTACATACTCAGTGGCCTGTGAGCCTCACCTCTGTGCCTTGGGAAGATCGTGAAACTGATCATCCTGGAAGACATACTAAGGCACATGAGGAACAAATGAGTGATCTGTGGCAGTACAGTTTCACCAAAGGATGGTCATGCCTCACCAGTGTGTTGGCCTTCTATGACTGAGTGATGGCACTGGTAGACAAGGGGAAGGCGACTGATGTCATCTACCTGGAATTGCACAAGGCTTTTAACATGGTCTCCTACTGTATCCTTATCTTGAAATTGTAGAGATGTGGATTTGAAGGGTGGACTACTAGATGGATGAGGAATTGGATGGAAGGTCACAGCCAAAGGGTTGTTGTCAATGGCTCTATGTAAAGATGAAAGCCAGTGGTGAGGACCGTCCCCCAGGGGTCTGTCTTCAGCCCAGTACTTTTTAACATCTTTATCAGTGACACAGATGATAGAATTGAGAGCACATTCAGCAAGTTTGCTGATTACACCATGCTGAGTGGTACAGTTGATATAGCAGAAGCTGTATAAGAACTGTAGAAGAAGGATGCCATTCAGAGGGACCTTGATAAACTCAAAAGGAGGGCCCTTGTGAACCTAATGAAATTCAATAAAACAAAGTACAAGGTTTTGCACTTCGGTTATGGTAATTCCAGGTATGTATACAAACTGGGAGATCAACTCCTTGAGAGTAGCCCTGCTGAGAAGGACTTAGTGGTTGTGGTTGATGAAAAACTGAACGTGAGGCACCAGTGTGAGCTTGCAGCCCAAAAGGCCAACAGTATCCTGGGCTCCATCAGAAGAGACATGACCAGCAGCACAAGGGAGGTGATTGTCTCCCTCTATTCTGCCCTTGTGAAGCCCCATGTGGAGTGGTGCATCCAGGTCTGGTGTCCCCCACACAGAGAAGATGTGGAACACTTGAAGAGGGTCCAGAGGAAGGCCATGATGATGATCAGAGGGCTGGAGCACCTCTCTTATGAAGACAGACTGAAAGAACTGGGTTTGTTCAGGCTGGAAAAGAGAAGGCTGTGGGGAGATGCTTGAAGGGAGTTTATAAACATGAGGGAGCAACTTCTTACATGGGTAGATAATGATAGGACAAGGGGGAATGGAGTTAAACTAAGAGAAAGGAGATTTAGATTGGATATCAGGGGGAAGTTTTTTACTGAGAGAGTGGTGAGATGCTGGAGCAGGTTGCCCAAAGACGTTTTGGATTGCCTATCTCTAGAGGTGTTCAAGACCAAGTTGGATGGTGCCCTGGGCAATCTCATCTTGTACTTGATCTAGCATCTGACAATTCTGGCTGTGGCAGGGTGACTGGAACTTGATGATCCTTGAAGTCCCATCCCAAGTCATTCTATGATTCTATATGATTCAACCAGCTCTTCCTTGCATAATTAAGAGTGTATCTCCAGATTATCCAATGGATACAGATTCCTATCTGTGAGATAGTGATCTGAAGTTTCATTTCCCCACACATAAAATAGGAAAAAGCAGTATTTCCAAAGTGTTGTGGAGTATGACCTGAGGGTGACTTCTAATGGATGACAGCTCTACATGAAGCTGGGATTTAAGCCTTCAGTGAAATGCATTTTCACAGGAGAAGCTTTGCCTTTCCATCTGTTCCTTGGAGTTTGATTTCTAGTGTTTCATTGTGTTCATATTATCATGCAGCATTTATGTCTGGCATAGGTATTAAAATGTCTGGGCGCGCTGGTTCCATAATCCTACTATTGGCTTCATCTTTCATAGGCTGTAATACTTGGTTTGCTGTATTTTTATTGTTACCACTGTAATTGTATTGTGAGGGCTCTTACTTCAGCTCTGGCTTGTTGAATAAATAGAACATATCCTTGTGTCTCAGGCCTCCGTGTCTGGAAAGGATTTAAACCTCTCCTTTTGTCTGAATGTTTTGGCTGAGCACAAATTTTCTCTTGAAAGACCCTGCAAGTTTCAGGATATGTGTGTAGTATACACAGTTTGCTTTCATTAAGCTGTGAGTTATTACAGCTTTGTTTGTTCTTGGGGTGAAGGGAGTCACAGAGGCTGGTTCCTTTTAGACACTAAAGAGAACAAACAGCCCGGGAATATGCATCTTTATGTCATGCATGGTGTAACTCTCCATTATTGTTTTTTCTAAAGCATGGATTTCATACACTGTGTCGTCCCATAGTGGCATGCAGAAAGAGCTCAAGCAGTAAAGAGTAAGACAGCTGCATAAATGCTAAAAGACAGTAGTGAAGAACATACTTCTAAATCTTTATCTCCTACTATCTTTCTGACCTGCTCATTTTCCACCTCTCACACAGAAAGCTACTCAAAAGGTGTTTTATTTTTTCATAACTATATGGGAAGAATTCATTCTTCACATACATACTGATATCCAACTAATGCAAGGTAATGTTTATCTGAGACCTTCTTCTGGGAGATGTTTTGCAGCTATTCTCACTTGCCCCTGCAGCCTCAGTCAGAGGAATCAGAAGTGTGAATTTTCTTCATGAAGTTTGGTAGAAGAAAATACAGTTTCCTGTCTAAGCAATATTTAAGATCTGTCCAGTAATATTAATCTAAAAAGATTTTAACATCCTTGTGAGATGAATCTTAAGCAGCATCATTAATCAATCTGTTAACATAGTTAATCTATCATTTTGTCTTTTAAGGCTCTTTGACAGTCTGCCTTTTAGTATATTTATCATTTCCTAGCCCATAATTTCCTTGAGTCTTTTTCACGCATGTAAGGGACTTTTCTGTGGTAGACAAGTACAAAGTCAAACCCATTTTACCTTGTTTTCTGCCACTTTCTCTCACAGCATTAATTCTCCAAGCTTTTTCTGCAAACTATGCATTATAAATCTTGTAGGGTTGTCCTCCAACCAACCTCTCTCTGACCGACATCTCACATGAAGTGCTGTGCTCAGAAATGGACAGAGTATTTATCAGGGCACAGTGGGTTTGGGGAATTACTTCATGTGTCCTGACTTTGGCGGTCCTCCTGGACATCCTCCCAGAGTGCCCCCAGCAGTGTAGCAGTGTTGACTCCTGTGATTGTGATCCAGGACAACCCATAGCTCCTGTCTCCACAGCTGATCTACAGCCAGTCACTCCCTGTCTTGTTTACACAGTTGTTGTTTTTTTATCTGTCTGATACTTTTTATTGTTTATTTACTCTACCTTCTATATCTTTCAGAAAATGAGCCTGGTTGTAGAGATCTTCTAAAATTTAAGTCTTTCCTTACAAACTGGCACAGATACTGTCTTATGTAATCCGCAAATGTAATGAAGACACCCTTTCCACTGATTAATGTACAGATGATAATGCCAAATACTGCCAAACTCCACACAAACACTTCTGTATTTGATTGTGTGTCTTTATTCGAGAGCTGCAAAGCCTTTGTAATACTTGGAATGAAAGATACACATGGTATATTATGATTTATTACTAAATGTGCAGTAGAATAATTTCTTTAATTTATCAATATAATTTATTTAGCAAACTGGTCCTTCTCCAGAGTATCCACATATGTTTTTCCTTTCCTTTAATCTATTTCTCTTTCCCTCTTCCAATGTCAAACAGGAGGTTTTTTTTCTGTTGCATATTTGGTAGTACAATGAAGACAATGGATAATTTTTTCCTTAGCGTTCTTGGGCTGAATGGACTACAGTGAGGAAAGAAAGTTTCCAACAGCTAACAGTTAGGAGGAGTTGCACAGACTGATGATAGGTCACGCTTCAGTGGAGGAAGTATTTCATGACAGAATGAATGATCGCACACTGTGTTTCACTCCTTCCTGAGCTCCCCGTTCAGACCCAACGTCTCTTCCAGCTTCATCGCTGGAGTTGGCTGAGCATGAATGCTGGAGAATCCACCTCACACACTGTGTGATCAGAGAAAGGCAAACCACCAGAGGTGTCAGGAGCACAGCTGCACTAATAACCACACTCATACGTAAATGCATGCAGAGACAACTCAAGGCTTCTCAGCACCACCACAAAAATGAACTTTTCTGACCAAGGGCTGTGAAGCAGGAGGCTGGCAGAGGCCAGGAGTGCAGGGGAATGGACCATGGGAACAGAGCGCTCTGCTCAATGGAGGCAAGCCTTCTGCTTTTGCAGCCTCATCATCGGGGCTTTTGGCTGCTAGGTGGGATCCCCTTTCCTCCAGCACAGCTCAGATCCCTGTGCTTGGCTCTTCCCTGCAGTGCTGGCCCTAAGAACAGCATCCTGCATCCTCATGGCAGTAAGTTGTGAAATGCTTGTTTTGCTTGTGCCTCGAGGTTAGCCCAAAGGATTCATGGAGGAACTGGTGTGAAATGCAGCTCTCTTCAAATTTGTATTTAAAGTGAAACTGAGTGAGAGCTTGTGGTATTTTTCCTGGCTACAGTTTAGAGGCTGATCTGTGTTATTAAGAGTACTTCTACTATTATCTGAGGCTCATATTTCTACACTTATTATTTCATTGAATATGTCTGTTGCCACAGTGGTCTGAGCTGGAAAAAGAGCACTCACTTAGTCCGAATTGACCTAATATCTTTCTGTCTTGAGGAGAGCTTCTTTGGACTTGGTCAAACCCACTTGCACATTAGACATTTTTAATGTGATTAACTCTGTGGGCAGTTGCTATGAAAACACCAGGACTATTCAAGACACAACTGAGAGCATTCACTACCTTTGTAAGGCCAGGGCAGCACAAAAAAATAGTGAGGAAAACTGCTTATTCTTCTTTCAACATATTTTTAAATCCTAGTTTTTAGAGCTCCTGTGGCCAGTAGAAGTGTTACCTTTGTGTATGTACCCCAAAGTTTTAGCAGATATCTGCCTTTCAGTAAACAAACCAGTAATTTTTGGGTATGATTTATTTAATTTTTACTATCAGAAAAGGACCAGGCTACAGTCATGTTAATGTTACCTACAAATTACAGTGATATTATACATTCATTGATTAAATCTGAGTTTAGAAAGAAGATGAAAATGATTATATGCACATATATATTTTTAAATATGGAAAACCAGCCAAAGAAAGAAAGGATAGTCTGAAAAACTTTGTGGAAAAGCTTTCACCTTTTAAGAAATCATGTATCATATTAATATGGTGACTGGGCTAATACACAGCAAAAATGTGTGCTTTTTGGAGACTTTATTTAGTGGCTTCACAAGATTCTAACTCAGACACAATATGCCTTAATGATGAAGCTGAAATCTGTTCTCAGTTACCAGAATTACTTCAGATTCAACTTGTGTGAGAGAGTTTTGAATTGGCTTTTTTAAGGCAACGCAATCATTTCTTGCAAAAATGATGTGTCCTTATCATCAAACTTGTAATTTATAGCCAGGCTTCCCAAGTCTCTGTCAGGCTTCCCATATCTCTCGCATCCCTGAACACAGGGGCTGGGGGAGAAAATTCTTCCCGTGGTAAGCAAAGAGCAAATTCAAGACCACCTCTGGGTTGTATTTCACCAAGGTCGTGTCTGAACAATCTGGTGGCCATCTATGATGGAGTGATGATGTCAGTAGACAAAGGAAGAGGAGCTCATTCTGTCTATCTGGACTTGTGCAGGGCCTTTTGTGTGGTCCTACATCACATCCTTATCTTCAAATTGGAAAGATATGTATTTATATGTTGAGCTTCTGTTTGGATGGTTGCAGCCAGAAGGCTGTGGTCAATGGCTCTATGTCCAAGTGGAGGCCAGTAATGAGTGGTGTCCTCCAGGTATCAGTGATCGTCAACATCTTTATCCAGGAGTGTCCAACCTTTTGGTTTGCCTGGGCCACATTTAGTGAATAGAAATTGTCTTGGGCCACACATATGATTGCTCCAAAAGTAATGCCTCCTATTTATTTCCATGTAAGTGGCATCAGGTACAAAGAGCTCAATAACACTTGATAGAGCAAATTCTAAACTACAAAACACTGTTTTTCAACATAGTCACTACCATTAGCTATGCATTTTCAACAGCAATGAACTAGAACCTGTATGCCTCACTTACAACAATTTGCACTAGCACAGGTGATCCCTTGTCACCACAGCTGAAACACACCACCCACTGCAGTATTGCTCTCACAGTCACTGTATTGTCTCCAGAAACATTCAGTAAGTGTCAGTAAATGTCAATGGGTACAATTTTTTCAGCATGGAGGAATTCAGTGACATACCTTCACTTCATATGCGCATCCGCGTCAGATACCATTTTGTCAGAGCGCCTCTCTGCTGCTATCTGTCATTCAGCAAGAATATGTAATGGAATAATGGTGGGAAGGGTCAGCCTCTATTACCACACTAATATCCATCTCTGATGTTATGTAACAACAATAAAAAGTGTAAATGAAAAGGAGGCATTACTTTCAGAGCAACCCTTACAAAATATACAATATTGTTAACATATAAGTAACAAAACATTTTAATTCTGAAGACTTTTCTTAAACTCTTCAAAAAAGAGAGAGAGAGAGGAACAAAAACATAAAACAATTGGAATATTTGACCATGTTTTTGTGACAGTAACACATCAGTCTGGTTCGATGGCAGTGGTTGCAATTCTTTGTGAGGTCTCAAGGTGTTCATTAGAGATTTTTGATGACATTTTACTCTTCCTGTGCTTCATCATTAACAATCATTGTTCAAAATGTGTGTACTGCCAAAAAACAGTGACATGAATGAAGTGTGATTGTGAAGCGAAGCATATTGTTCTGTGTTAAAATGGAGATTATGAAAGTCCAGTAAAGAGGCATCATTAGATTTTTCAGTTGAGTGTCTGATTGCAACTCCATACATTCCATTTGAAAATTTGCAGGTCATGTATTTATGTCAACTGAAAGTGGTCTTGCAAATGTAAATCAATGATTTTTTTGAAGACAATCTTGAAACCCCAAACTGTGTGGTGTGGTTGACACACCCAAGGGGCAGAATGCCATACAGAGAGACCCGAACAGGCTGAGCAGCGGGCCTAGGAGAACCTCATAAGGTTCAACAAAGCCAAGTGCAAGGTATTGTACCTGGGCAGAGGCACCTGGGTAGAGGTAGTGAAGACACCCCACTATCAGTACGAGCTGGGGGATGAAAGGATAGAGCATAGCCCTGCCAAAAAGGACTTGAGGGTACTGGCAGATGGCAAGCTGGACACGAGCCAGCAATGTGCCCCCACAGTGGAGACAGCCAACCAAATCCTGGGCTGCATCAAAAGAAGCGTGGCCATCAGGTCAAGGGAGGAGATCCCTCCCCTCTGCTCTGTGCTGGTGAGACCTCACCTGGAGTACTGCATCCAGATGTGAAGTCCTCAGAACAGGAGAGACATGGACCTGTTGGAGTGTGTCCAGAAGAGGGTCACAAAAATGACACAAGTGATGGAACACCTCTCTCATGAGAACAGGCTGAGAGTGATGGGGCTGTTTAGCATGGAGAAGAGAAGGCTCCAGGGAGACCTGACTGTGGCATTTCAGTATCTAAGAAGGGTTTTAAGAAAGAAGGGGACAGACTCTTTACAGAGTCTGTAGCAATGAGACAGTAGCAAATGGTTTCAAACTGAAAGAGAAGTTCAGTTTGGATATAAGGGAAAATGTCTTCTGGAGTGAGGGTGGTGAGGCATTGGAACAGATTGCCCAGAGAGGTGATGGGTGCCCCACTCCTGGAGACACTAAAGGTCAGGCTGGACGGGGCTCTGAGCACGTGATTGAGCTGTAGGTGTCTCTGTTCACTGCAGGGGAGTTGGACTAGATAAGATTTAAAGGTCCCTTCCAGCTCTAAGGATTCTATTATTCTATGATTTTATTTTCACATTCCTTTATCAAAACAGAAAGCACAGCTGTGTATTTTTCAGTGTTCACAGTCCTGTGTTTAGCCGGTGTGTCAAAATGCACACAGTTGTGTGCTATCACTTGAGCCAGCACTGCCCAGCGCTGCTCTCCCCTTGCCCCGCTTTCAGCTGGCAGAACATTAATAGTGCACTGATTATTTGGGCTGTTGCTGAGCAATGGGAGCATGCCTGGGACATCTTCATGAATGTTGCACTTTTGTCACAGGAATTCCTTATGTGTATACACACTGTGAGAACTCCTTGAGACCACCCCTATATAGAAGGACTTGAAGTTTCTGTTGGATGAAAAGCTATAAGCAAGCCAACATTGTGAGTTTGCATTCCAGAAGGTCAACTTTATCCTGGGCTGAATGAAGAGAGAGGTGGCCATCAGGACAAGGGAGGTGATTGTCCCCCTCTGCTCTGTACTCAGAAAGATCTATCTGGAGTACTGCACCCAGGCCTGGGTCCTCCAGCTCAAGAAAGTTGTGGAAATGCTAGAACGGGACCACAGGAGAGCCAGAAAGATGATCAGAGATCTGGAGCACCTCTCTGTGAAGAAAAGCTAAGGAAACTGGACTTTCCTAGAGAGAAGCCTGGAGAAGAGAAGGCTCCAGGGAGACCTCACTCTGGTCTTCCAGTACTTGAAGGGAGCTTAATATCAGGAGGGAGACAGACTTTTTACACAGTCTGATAGTGGCAGGACAAGAGGGAATGGTTTTGAACTAAAAGAGGGGAGGTTTGGGTTAAATGTTAGGTGGAAAATATTTATGCAGAGGGTGGTGAAGCACTGGCACAGGCTGTCCAGAACAGCTGTGGGTACTCCATTCCTGGAAGTACCCAGGGTCAGACTGGATGAGGTCTTAGGCAGCTTGATGTTGTGGGGACACCCCTGCCCATGGCAGGAGGGCTGGAACTGGTTGATTTTTAAGGTCCCTTTCAACAAAAGCCATTCTATGATTCTAAGATAGAATCATCTAGGTTGGAAAAAAACTTCAAGATCATCGAATGAAGTACATTTTAATAAGGATCTGTCATTTAGCAAGCTCTTAAGAACTAGCAGTGATAAATGATAGCAGTGATAAATTCACAAATGTTCTGAAAAAGAATTAAGAATTTACACAATTAAGTTTGCTGATAATGCAAACAGGTCAGGACAGCTGAATCTTGAGCTGCTTGCAAAGACCATTTTGAAAAGACTATGCAACATTGACTGGACAATAATCTGATGAAAATCAGCCTATAGAAAAACTCTCTTATAAATACAGTAAAGACAGATTCTTAACATAGTAATTATCACTTAAAATACCCAAGACTTGGGAATTATTCTGGATAGCTCTCTAAAATGTGAACTCATTGATATAAGATATTATGGATGACAGAAGTAACAATTCATGGGACATGTACAGTTGAAAGTTATTTAGTGCTAATGCATCTAGGCAACTCACACCTCAGCCTCAAAAAAGCTGACTGTGCTGATTGCTGGAGGCAAGAGAGGATATGCCAGGAAAGAGAATACTCAGTGCTTGATTATTTTATATACATATATGCATACATACATACACATATTTATTTCTTTGTTTGTTTATTTCTTTTTAGTTATTTATTTATCTGTTCCTCACATTTCTTGTGAGCATGTATCTCTGAGAAATACATAGACCACTTGCCTAAAAAGATGATTTTTCTGGATGGAAATTGACTATTTTCTGCGTTAATAGTTATTATCTAGCATATCCCTTTACCACATGCTCCTGAAGCAGTTGCAGCAACAGCTGGAAGAAGTCTAGCAGGAAGCATGTTGTGCAATCTGAGAATTTCTAGTTGGGGGTCTGCCTCATGATATACAACCCAAAGTGGAAATCCGTCAAGTTTCAAATCCACTGAAATGAGAGTCATTACAAAGAAGATAAATTAAAAAATGATTTTGAAAGTTGTCTGAGATAATACATAGATATCCTGCTTTGTCTTCATTTCTAGCCCAGTTATAAAGTTGCAATCTGAGGAAAGAGAAACCCATACAAATTCAATACCTACTGAGTTTGGACTATTTTCTTTTCTGTTTTTTTTCTTTTTTTTTTCCTTAACAAGAAAATTCTGGATTTATTCACTTCATAAACACTATATCCTTTCTTTGAGATACTTCAAACAGCTTCTGTTTGTAGTGTGTTTGAAGTTTTGAGTTGGATTAGCCGTGGTGTATAAATGTGAACAAAATGGAATACTTTCCAACCAAAAAATTAACGATATAATTAACCACAAAAATGCTAAATTACTTAATACGGAAACAGTATATCTCCACTTATGGATAATCAAACATTTCCACCCTCTGAAGATAATATGGCACTAATAACATGACTATTAATGAGAAGTAATACATTATTTTTTTAAAAAAAATTCTGTTCAGAAAACCTGGATTTTTTCTCCTCTTCACCGCTTTTCCCTCTTTTCCATTTTCCCCCATTAGTGGCTCTTGGGAAAATGAGAGAAAGGGAAAATGATAATCCAGAAGCTTAGGAAACCTAAACATTGGCAACATTTTCATGTAAAAATAAAGAATGAAAGGAAGAAAAACCTACAAAATTTTGGAACAGCATTGGTTCTTATTAACGGCTGTGTTGTTGGGAAACTATAGTTCACCTCTAAAAGAGAAATAGTTAAACAAACTGCAGATGGCTCAGTCTTAACATCCTCGCTTAGTTCCAACTGCGCCTCAGAGAATTGCAAATGAAGTGGCTATTTACACAGTCTTTTTCCTTCTGCAAAGAAAGAGCACTAGTACAGGCATGGTACCTTTTCCCAAACCTTCTTCACACTGGACTTCTCTACTAATAGTTTTATATCGGCTGGGAGCCTGAGACTGGGAAAGGTCACAGTAAGCACGCAGTGGGGCTGTACTCCATTTCATATTGCCCTGTTTATTTCAAGTTATCAGAAAACAAACTTGATGTATGGCCATAGTACTATTGAAATGTAGTTCTACCTGGGAGATCCCAGGATCCTCGGAGATACAGATGGAGAACTTGACGGCACATCAAAATCGCTTAATGGAGTCTTTCTCTTTTTGACTGATTTAGAAGAAGCATCTCAGGAAGGAGATGGAAGGATGAAGGAAACTGAATACATGGAGGAAAACATCATAAATGTGAAATTTTCAACTCAGTGTGTAAGCAACACTGAGGCCTTGTATATCTTGTAAAAGCATGTGCATATTAGGATTCAGGGCTCCTGCAAATTTTCCGGCTCTGGAACTAAGATGGCAGTGGCACTGCTTTAGGATGTCAGTTATGACAGAAAAGCTGGAAGATGTTTGTTCCTCTCCTCTAATCCCTTTGTAGTGATCCAACACAAAGTCCCACACATTTTCAGTCTCCTGTGAGGAAGGAGCCAGGAAAATTCCTAGATAGATTTCTACACTGTGCTGGTGTTCTCCTTACAACAGTTTAAAATAATGGACTCTTTTTTTTCAGATGTAATAATTTCTTGAACAAATGAAAGCCTTTTTTTTTTTTTTTTTTTTTTTTAAATCGTAAATATATAACCATTTTTAAAATCTTAAATATATATCTGTAGATCTTTCAGGTAAGATGAAATGCAGTTTTTTTTTTTGTTGTTGTCTTTTTATTTAATATGGATTGTATTCTGAAATTAACTCCCATTACTGTATATAAGACTGACCTTTTGACTTGGTTTTCGTCCAATAGTCTGTGAAGATACAGCTGCTTTTGGTCATTTTTATGAGAGAAAGTCTAAATCATGTTTTACATCTATTAGACTAAATAGAGAAATTTGGAAGTGATTCAGTGATGCCAAAAAATAGACGGATATATGCAGGAATGTAAATTATATGCAGGGATGCTACGGTTGTAAGAATAAGTGAGAACAGCTGTTAAAGTAGTGGGAAACTAGTTCTGTTCTTTGTTTGACATTAATAACAGATCAGGATTACCTGGGCATGACAGTATCGCTGGGAGTGAATCTGAACTGAGGAGTCCACAATGATGATGCATAGCTGCATGATCCCACTGGCTGGTCCTGGGGTAGCAGCATCAGATGTGTGAAGTGCAACACATAGACAACAACCTACTGGGACATGCTGGCTCAGGGACAGCACTGTAATGAATGTGGCTGCCCTGTTCCGTGGATTGAGCTGGTGTCCTTGCAGCTCTGCACTGTCAACTCATCCCAGTGCCCCAGATGCTGAGAAAAGTGAATTAGTACAAAAAGGAAGGAGAGAAATTCTTCTCCTGATCCATGCAGAAGCACCAAGCACAACTGAGTCTTTGAGTCCTTGACATAAAACCTCCAGGGGACATGTTGTTTGCATTGCCCAATTTCCCCAGATGGGTAAAGGGGCAAAAAGAGGACTTCTGTCCAGGTCTGAGGGCTGTTTGTTTTGGCTAAATGTCTGTAACCAGCCACATGTTGATGCTGTTGGAAGCATATTGCAGTGCTGGACTCTCCTCCTCCCTCTGGAGTTATAGCTGCAGGGGCCATAGCAGTATCTTTTTCATGTCACATGGACTTCTGTGGATGGTTTCCGTTTTTTGAGTTAGTACAGGGACTTATTACAGTAACCACTCAGGAAGACAACAAATGCAAAACAAAGTAGTCTAAAAACCTTCTTAAGTCTAACTTCTGCTCTTTAATAGTTAGAAATTACTCTGGGAGATACTATGAGGTTTTAAATGACTTAGTTTTTAGCCTGTGGTAGAATTATTTGGGAAGGCTGGGAGTAGTGAGGCTAATTTATTAATTCACAGATTATAGGATTAACTTTTTTATTTTCACAGACAAAAAAAAAAAAATCCTACTGGAAGACCTTAAGAAAGAAACATAAAATTTATGCCAAAAATCTGTCTTGATTGCTTTGCCTATAGCAAATTATGAAGTATAAAATACTTCACAATGAACTGAGACTTTCAAGAGGAGAGGATAAGAAAAGCCCCAGCTTTTCAGTCACATTTTTGCATGCTTGTTCTTTCTTTCACTTTTGCTGCAGCAAAATGAGCCCCCATGTTAGCAGGACAGCTGGAGAACTGTGACACTGACAAGAAGGGTCAGAGTGTCTGGCTCTGTTTGTCTGAAATGATTGAATTAAATTTATTGTTTATGACTTGATTATTGCTGATGCTGATTAGCTGTCAGTACTTGGGAGGCAGGGAGCAGAGAGCTCACTGCTCATTTAATTGGATATTAGCGCATCAGCTGAAGCAGTTCTGGCACTGCAGTGCCATACCTGATACATGAAGGAATGCTAAACTAAAGGTCTATTTCCTCCTTTTCAGGCATATGCGCTATTCCCAGTAAACCAATTATACGGCTTTCTTCACACTTTATCCATAAAATACTACTAACATCAAAAACAAGTGAATCCTTACATCCTGCAGCTTTATAGCTCATAAAGCCAACATTACCCATTTTACCAAAAAGAGCACGCAGCCAAAAACAGAACAAAGCCAATGAAAAAAGAAGTGTGTTTGTGTCTGGCTCTGTATATGAATTATGACTGTTCAAGGAAAAAAAAATTGGAATGATTGCCAAATAGCCAAGTGTGTAAAGGGACAGCTGGAGTTTTATGCTGAGTTTACAATGCATTACTGTTCAATAAAAAAAAAAAAGGAGTCCTTTACAACAGCAGCTCACACATCACATGATACATAAGCTACCTCTGAATACAGAGCACCTTCTTCAAAGGAAATGTCATTTTCTATTGGATTTGTTATTAAAGGCACAGTAGGTGATCTAACCAGAATGGTGTGGAAAAGGTCTGATTCCAATGCTTATAATGGTTTGCTAGTGGACATACTAGCTGCCATGATCCTTTCCTTCCCATCACATTGCTCATGTCTCAGCACATAATATTTTTCTCTTTTCAATGGCATTGGGCTTTAAAACTTTGGCCTAAGTTTTTAGATCTGGCAAAGGTGAATAGCTGTCTGGATGCTCACAGTGAGGGACAGGGAGGAAGGAAGAAAAGTCAGGATGCAAGCTGAATCTGCCCACAAGGAAAGCTGGCACTGATCATGCCCAAGCTGTCTAAGAACACTGAATTTTCAGATAAAGTTTGATGCCCAAGTAAGTTTCTTTTCTATAAAGGCCAACTGATTTCTGTGAGATTTTTGTAAGTTCCACCTACACACCTCCTTTGCTGTTTTGTATTCTGTCTGCCTGTAGAAATGCTAGTTATGGGTGTAAGAGCTCCACATTTCTCCCCTTTGACTGCTTGTCGAAGCTTGTGGGCATCAAGTGGAATAGGAGAAGAAAGAATGGGGGACCAGAATACAAGAGTTCAAGAGAAAAACTGTAAGTAAGGGAGTGTTTGGACAAAAAAAAAAAAAAAAGTTAAGTGATGTCAAAGTCTGATGAGTTCTGAATGGTTCTTGATGTTCTGAAAAGAGTGAGGTTGTGAGGACAGTAGCAGAAAGAGGTATTATTTGTTTCGTCTATCCAAGATGGTATGACCATGAGAAAATATTTATGTCTCCCCACATAAACAGGGCAAACGAGCCTTCCAGACACCTTATAATGCTTGTGTTGCTCACCCATCCCATATTGCTATCTCCCACCATTGTTTCCAGGTTTCGTTCAGATTCACTTCCCTTCTACAGTCACAGATGAACATTCGCTGAAATCTATCACTTGCCTAAGATAACTCCTTAAACCTGTTGGTATTTCTCTGTATATCCACTGATTTCAAATTATCTGCTCTGCTTGAGTTTGATGCAAAGCAAAACCCTGTGTACTGATATCTTGTGCACTGCTTCTAGAGATAGAAGCATTTACCTTGTCAATCACTTTCTATTTTACTGCTACTATACATCCTCAGATAAAGCACCCTAATCACTTCTCCTTATCTCTAAAATCTGGCATTCTGTAACGCTAAGTCTTTAGTAACAGAGGTTGAAATGTTACAAGCATCCATGACTTGTTTATACTATTCAATATATTTAATATTCTTTCAGTAGTTCCTTGACTCCTTGAGTCATTCTTTGCTACCTGAAAAAAAACCAGCAAAGCAGTGGAGAAGAGCTGAACATGTTGTCTGTATATTTTAACATAAGGAATAGGAAATATTTTATATAATGTCACAGCCAGGTGTGAGAAAGAAGTCTGGGTGCAATAAGTTTTCTTGCAAAGTCCACTGAGAAGAATTGGTTTTGCTGTATTTATATGCATTGCAGAGAATCTGACTCAAAATATTGCACTTGAACGGCTATGTTTAATAGCAATCACAGTATACTCAAATTGCACTTTTTTTCAAGGAGAAGGCTTAATTAAAATGAGAAATTTTCTTAAAAAGAAATCACCAGCCAAAAGAGTACACTACTTTTTAGAGAGGCTCTATGTGATGTATAACTGCCTATCAACAAATGAACAAACAACACTGAGAAGACACTCAGAGGAAAAAGCCAATTGAACAACGTAGAAATGAGACTGTTTGGTGAGGGTAGCTATCAGAAGAATAAGAAACTTTCTTCAAGGAGTGGAATTTGTTCCTGAACATGCAAAACAGGCAAGTGTAACCAGGGTTTTCAAAGCTAACTGGAAATATTAAGAAAAAAAAAAAGATTAAAAAAAAGATAAAAAAGAAGGGGGGGAGAGAAAAAGAGCAAAAAGGTCTTAAGGAAGAACTTGCAAAGGCAAAAAGTTAATAACAACCTTTTTTTACAAACACATCTATCTTCCAAATAGTCTGCACAGCCAATGGAAGATGAAAGGATAATGGAAGCACTTGGAGGAGATAAGGACTGGTACAAAGCTAAATTAATTGTTAGTATCAGTGCTCAAAGAGGAAAAGCTGAGGGAGTTTCTCACAGCAGATGAGACATAGCAGCTCTCTTCAGTTGTGGTTTCGTGATAGGCTTAAGTGGATCTAAATCCATGCTGCTTCCAAAAGAGGAAGTCCTTGTCTTCCCAGACTGACCCTGGCTGTGCTGTCCCACTCCCTCCCTCGAGCCAGGATTAGCATCCATGAAGCCATACGGATGGCCAGATCAAGAAGCTAATTCCATTAACTACCAGGCTTTGTGTTTTAAGACAAAACAAATCAAGAAGTTCTTTTTTATTTTATTTTTTTCTCTTATGTAATGCATTTGTTGTCCCTGTTGTTACAGGGACCTAAAGTAAAAACAGATTCTGAAGACAGCTGGTGAATCAGTGTAAAGGCTAGTGCAGGGAGAATAAGATTTCTAATCAAGCAGTAACCAGGTCAATAAATTGGCCCCATTGTGGCGGGAAGGTGTATTGGGAAGCACGATTTGGTGTTTGCTCTGGCCTCATGTCCCTCCTAAAGTATCTACAGTTCACCTCTATCTGGGCAGCAGGCTGAATAAACTTCTGGCCTGAAGTGTGCCATCATACTCTCTAGGCACGAGAAGAAAACCAGTAGAATACAAAGGGCACTTCTCATAAAATTTTGTGATTTTAGGCTAGTCTCAGGAAAACTGAAGATGTAGCGCTTTGTCTGTTATCACATACTTGACTCTATCTTGTATGCAGCACAAATAAGGTGGTGATCTCAGAGGTCAGCTAGTTTTTGAAGCACAAGAAGTTAACAACAGCATGTTTTGATAGCATTTTCTCAGGAAAAAAAAAAAAAAGACAGAAAGGTTTTAGTTTCTAACCTTCTTTTCTGTTCCTGTGTAAAAAGTAATTGAAAACCTTGTATTTTATACTCTGTGCAAGAAGACGGGAGGATATCACTGCACTCTCCCAGTGAATACAATTAACAAAACCTGTCCTTTTCCCCTGCAAAATAAATCTTTTGATCCTCACTGAGACTAAACAAAGATTTCTCTGTTTACTTTTGGAAGCACTAAGCATCAAGACACTAGCACTAGGGGATAATCTATTAAAGGAGCTTTCTTTGTGCTTAAGTCCAGCCTTTGTAGAAGACTTTGTCAACAAATCTCACTAAAATATTGTTATATTACCTTAGTTTCCTGGTGTCAAAAGTGCATTTGTAAATATTCTTTGGTGCTTAATTGTGTTGGGAAAAAAAAAAAGAAAAGAAAAGAAAAGAAAAGAAAAGAAAAGAAAAGAAAAGAAAAGAAAAGAAAAGAAAAGAAAAGAAAAGAAAAGAAAAGAAAAGAAAAGAAAAGAAAAGAAAAGAAAAGAAAAGAAAAGAAAAGAAAAGAAAAGAAAAGAAAAGAAAAGAAAAGAAAAAAGAAAAAGAGAATGAAAGGAGTAAAAAGAGTACATCTGGAAACATTTTGTTTCTATCAGCAATCTCCCCACACTTAGGACATTGGATTTCTGCATCTCTTGTTCTTGGTTACTTCATGATGCATAAAATTCATTACAGGGTACAAACACCCAAAGTTTAGGCAATATTTTTTGTGATTCATAATTTCAATGACCAATCAAAATTTACTGTTAGGCAGAAGAATTAAAGCCTGCCACACACTTCCAGACCTGAAACTGCAGAAAGTATCAGCTGTAGTCACCAGGAGAAATAGTTGTGTAGAAAGGAGAACACAAATGATTTCAGCTACTAGATCCCTGCAGAAGACAGACTTATTAGAAGGCAGAAGAATGAAAGCAGATGGGAGATTTAAACTAGATCAAGTGATTTAAAAACGCATGGATGAACCTTTTATTACACGGAGTGACTGATGATGTATCAGCAACTAATTCTGACCACACTTGTAAGAATTAATTTGAAGGCCCAATTAGAGCTAAACGGTTACTTAGGCTGTGAAAGAAAATCTAGCCATTTGTCCAACAACATTCAAAGATTTACTCAGAAAACATGCTTATGCCTGGCTTTACTGTGCTGTTTTTAGCTTGTCTGCCTCTCATTTGATCTTATATATATAATTTCTGCATTTTTTAATGTAAATTGCACCACCTGCCTCAGATTGAGAGTCATCATGTGAAGCTCAGTAAGAGACTATACTGAGGTAGAACGAAACTCTATTACTCAAAACTTTTATGAGTCTTATCTTCAATCTCTATCTCAGACATGATAGCAGTACACTGGTGCTGCTGGTCTTGCTGTGGTGCCCACTGTCAGCATTCTTGACAAACGTATTATTTACCTTCAAGCCTGCATAAAAAAACTAGGAAGTGCTGGCAATGTCTGCATTCAGGTCTTTCAGTCTTATCTCTGTCAAGTTGTGGGGGTGAGGAGAGGGATTTGCTGCATATAAATAGATGTGTTGGCTTGTTTTGCTTAGATATGCTGTGAAAAATCCAAAATCAACACCTATGTGGCCACAGGCAGATGATAACTCTATTTCCACTGTGAGCAGCACAGTTTGTTGAAAAACTTTACTAACCTATGTATTGTGTATGGGGTGAAAATGGAGTGTAGCCCTAGTATGTTCACTAAAACAAGACATTTTGTTTTTCTTTTGTATTGTTTGTCTCTGTCAAAGATCTAGCAAGAACAAGACTGTTCTCTTTCATTTCTAAGTCAGTGTGTTGAGCTGGGGTTTTGAAGACCCAAGAAATAGTGGTTGAAACTGACATCCAGTGAATCTGAAAGCTATGTTGTCAAAGATTGCTCTATGCATTTTGCTTTGATTTTTCCTACTATTTTGCCTCTGAAAACTCATATACACTAGCCATAGTAGGTGGATGATGCCTACAGATATATTTTTGGGTAGTAACCCCTGATCAACAGTGCCAGCAAAGCCACACTGAGCTTTTTTGAGCCACCTGCTGCCCAGTGACGGGCTCCTGTTCCTTTTACCACAGCTGTTTGTGCTTGCAGTTTTGATGGTATTGATAGCATTCAGAATGATTCCAGCTGAGGCTCTATTAATTCATGATCTAGTTCAAAATTTATTCCAAATCCGTCACAGCCAAAAGATGTTGATGCTTAACTTGCTTTTGTTATTTGTTATTTTAAGGACTGTGGCTGGAGAAGTGTTTCTATCCATAAGTTTCTGCAATACTTCACGGACTAAGCACCCTAGTTATCAAAAACCCACAGGGTTACTCTCATCTCTAGAAACTTACATCGAAAATCATCCTCTAAAGTGAATCAAGGTTTCTGAAGATGCATACAGCTGCTTATAGTCAGAAAAATAGATGAAGAGTAGATGCAGAGCAGGGCAACACGATGAGGTAGCTCCTCTGAACACGTTTCTGCACAAACTACAATTACGATTGCTCTACCTGTAATGATCAATCAGGCTTTCATCCAGGACTTCGACTTCGATCTCTTGTCTTGGACTGTACTCTGGATTGATATTACTGCTGATAGGTACTCAGGTTTTTTTATTGCAGTGCTGAAGTTACCTGTCCACATCTACATGGACAGCTGGAAAACTATGGAAAACGAAAGCTTAGGAGGAAAGAGGATAAGATAGATAACAGCTTAGCTATGTGAACTCTTGAAGTACTTCTGTAAGTTGTCATATCTCTAGCACAGATATCTGGATATCAGACACCATATATCTGTGCTATGATAACACAAATATTGATATCTGGAAACAGCACTATGTACCATTTGGGTAGCTTGGTATAACCACCTTCTTGGTTCTTCCCAACATTCCTGATCTCCCGGACAAAAGATAGCCAACCCAGCCAAAGGTACTTCGTCAACAGACTAAGATCAGGTTTCCTTAGTAGATGGACTTCTGGTTGGTGTCAGGCTTTCTACTTGCAGAGGAATAAATTAAGTTCTTCTTTTGTTTTGTTTATTTATATTTTATTTTTCCAGGAAGACTGCCCAAAGATACTTTGGAATTGACTCATATTTTGTTGCACCCAGGATGAAAGCATTTGAATTAGTATAATGTAAGAGCATGCTGTAATCTCTGTATAACGAGTATTAAACAAAGAGGTAAACTTTTGGATGTTTTCCACTTGCACTGTGGCTGCAACTAATAGTAGTGGGGGTTTCTTTTGAGATACATTTTGCTGCCATAAAGTTTGTCTTCATGGCAGTAGAATGAAGTACATGCACTGAATTAACTTCAGAGATTTTACACTAGGACAAGTTCCCTTACCAGAAATTTTGCAAGATTTCTGTATTTACCAAAAGCATTTGCAGGCATGAAACAATGGTATATTTCATTTTCTCATTACATATTTTTTTTATAAAACATATTTCACTGTAAGACTTTTATGTTCTTCAGAATATTTTCCTGTAATACGTATTTTTATACACCTGGCCTTGCAGTTAGCCCTTAATTACATCAGAGAATTTCCTCAACCTTCATTCCTTTTCTCTAAATAAGGTGAGAAGTGAGGGATGAGTAACAGGAGATAGAGCAAGACCCTGTGTGTATAAAGCACCACTGAATATTGTGTCCCATCTCAGGTGAGCGTCTTAGCTGCTGGCATAACCTGTGCTGAGATTTCTTTCTCCCATAATGTTCTTTCCTTAAAAACTTGGATTCACTCCTTCTCATCCTTGTCAACAGCCCTTATGGCTGACATCTCTGACATCTCAGCTCTGATGTCTTATTTCCTTCCATTTACTTTGTGGTCTAAGTCCCTGTCATTTATTTATTGATTTTTTTTTTTTTTTTTTTTTTACCTGGGACATTTCTATGCGTAGACAACAATATTTCTTTTTTCAAATGAGTAAGTTTTGTACTTGTGGTGTTGTTAAATTATTTGTTAGTTCAAACAGGAGGGACTTAGCAGTCCTCTCTCTGTCTTCAGAGGAAGTTTGGGCTATTGCACTTGTCATGCTGCTCAAATCAACATACCATCACACACAAACTCAATAGAGCAGATGTTGAATAGCGTTCACAGTACCCAAAGCTAGTTATGTGCTGGGATCAGCATGAACCTGAAAGTGGACATGAAAGTTTATTTATTCTTCTCTCTCTTCTTAAATGGTGGGGGGGGGGGGGGGGGGGGGGGGGGGGGGGGGGGGAGGGAAGAGATTTCTTTCTTCCTCTCTCTCTCTCTCTTTTTTAAAACAGTAAATAAAACAAGACAATCATGTTCACCTTAGCAAATGGACGGATATTCCCCTTGTTGTAAAAATAAGCAGTAGCTGATGACTGAATGTGTGGTTGTAATAAGATACATTTATATATCAGATGTATTTTTCCGACAAAAGATGAGAGAATAAAGGCTAGAATCTAATTCAGGAGGATCTCCACAGAAGTCAGTAGAGTGAACTCTGGTAGGTTTACACTGCTGTTTCCAGTTGATTCTAGGCTGCGTGGTCCAAATCATGAAACTTTGGATTACTCATTTCTGAAAGAGGTTCTGAGGAACCTTCTTTTACTTCCTACCACCAATTCATTCTTACATGGTGCTCCTAGTGCCACAAGACTGCTACCTTCTTTTCACCATGACATGCCAAATCTAAACTAACGATGTTCTTACATGCTGTGTCTAATTTTTAAGTATCTAATATAATCTAAACTTCTTGGTCTCTCCCTGTTGTTTCTGGAGAATGTTGTTCTCTTTCAGGAGGTGTTTCAGCTCACTATCTTAAAATGGAATATACCTTCCATCAGTCCCTCTGATGACTACAGTCTGTTGAATCAAGATAAATAGTTTAGACTAGAAGCTGAGCAACCAAAGTACAAAAAATGGACTAAAGGAATCCCAGACTAAATCCCTGCTACAGAATAAACCTGAACAGAACAGAATATCCTGCATTGGTAGGAACCCACAAGGATCATCCAGTCCAATTCCGGGCTCTCCACAGAACACTGAGCTATATCAAATGGTTCTTGATCTCCAGTAGGCTTGGTGTGATGACTGTAACCCTAGCAAGCCTGTTCTATTACCTGATTACACTCTCAGTAAAGAACCGGTAAATTATATTCTTGCTAGTTGGATTCCAGCTGTTGAGATCCTTACCATCCTGGAGGAATCAGAGGTCAGAGACACAAACTAAATCTAAAATGAGAAGTTTTAATGAGTCTGGGGAAAAAATACACAATTTCTTTGAGAATGTCATTCTTTACCCAGGCGTGAAGAGAACTGGAGTCAGGACCTGCCAAGTAGCATTTATGACTTGCAACAATGACTTTTTAAAATTAAGATTGATCTTTTTAAGGATTGGTATTGCTTAAAAAAAACCAGAAAGATTAGAAACCTAGCAACACTTATTATCTAGCAAAAGATCCATATGCTTTTACATCTAAGGCATTGTTGCTTTATATTTTTCCAGCAAGCACATATCTGAGATAATTCAATCCAGGTCTGAAATATATTGAATCATTGCCTCAGGGCAAGTAGGATTGTTAGCTTTACTGATGCTACCTTCCTTTCTATCCCATGCCTAATCACATCTCTTTGTTTTTGAATGCAGGCATGAACATACAATTCTTAGAACATCTTGAGGAATCTCTGTGCGGATATTGTGAGGTATTTGATCTGCAGCATGCAACACCAGCTGGCTGTGAGCTGCAGTGCTTCCAGACCAGACTTGCTCTCCAGTAGGACAATGAGAAAGGCAGGTGGACCGGATGCACAGCTGTTTGCACCTGGCTGTCTAGACGTGATCTTCTCATGAGCTCTTATCTGTGTTGATAGCATCCACTGCCCTTCAAAGGGTCTCTTTGAAGACCACAGCTTTCTTATATTTTTTCTTTATTTGTTTATAGTGTGATCTCAGAGCATAAAAGGATAACTGAAATTTTCTTTTTGGTCACAATGTAACTTGTAACAGCATAGCGAAAGGGAAAGGCTTTACTGACTGTTTAGCCTCTCCATTCTCTGTGTTGCAAAACCTTCATGGTTATGGACTGAAAGATTCAGAACTAAACAAATCAGCCATATCTCACAGTTATGCTCCCTTGTCTGTGTGAAGCTTATGTAATTCAGATCCTTCTTTGGGAAGGCAGGCCAGGCCTTGTCCTAATCCAGAGGAATTGGATTTAATCTGGTGCCTTTTGCACCTCTCCTTGCTTCAGGAAGAATACCTGTGATTAAGGTTACTGTAAGCATCCACAAGCTCTAGTCATGCGCAGCACATTCTGCTTTTCTTTCAAATATGCACCCCTTCTGTTTTAAACACAATAAACATTTTTCTTTACAAGCACTTTTTTTTTTTCTTTTTGTTTTGGTACTTTTGTCCATTCATAAAATATAATTACTGTTTTGAATTCAAGTACGTATACATCCATCCCACATTCTGGCTTCATAACACTCTCTCTGATGAAGACAACATTCTTTTGCGCAAAAAAATTAACATTGTTTGTCATTTCACCAGCTCATATGCTTAGTTGCCTTTATTGATATAAGTTGTTACGAATGTCTTTTATATCTTGACCTTTTGCAAGATCACAGCTATGGAGTTCTCCACTAACTCTTTTATATTCCTTTCTTATAGTCTATGGCAATTTTTTATATTCAATATATTTTTATATTCTCGTGGTACCTCACATCCTGAAGACACTACCAGCATATTTTGTTTACCACAGAAATGGATAGGTAAGGAGACTGAGCAGATAGTTAATTGTTTGGGGATAAATCTTGAGGAAAGAAACCAAGTTTGAGGAAAGGAAGAATACATGGCAAAGGAGTAATTAACTTCCCATGTGTATTCTGCATTCAGAAAGCTTTAACAAAAATACTCCACAGAGAGTATCTATCTTCAGCTAAGATAAAACTTATTTTCTAATCACGAAGATGAAAATTTAGTAGTTGCTGGAAAGGGAGAGAAAAACCTGCTTTTTACTTACATATTTATCATGTCCGGCAGGATAAACGTTCCTTGTAAAAATGATCAGAAAAATCTCTGCCATAGTAGGTAATGGTATACCTTCAGATATATGTTTTGCTTTCTGAATACTTTCTCAACCCCTGAAGAGGCAAAAGAAGAGATGTTTATTAATAGAAATTTCATTACTGAGTTATACAGAAAGGGCAAATGCTCTTCATGTTAGCAATCTGACACCTCAGACTAATCTTCAGAGTATGAATAATATTGAGTTTTTGGAGATATAAGTCAAAATGACAACAGTAGGTCAGTAGATCTAATGCCTTCTTTATAAGATATCTACTGTAAACTTTGTTCCTAAACTTCAACCACATGAAATGTTCTTTAGAGTTTATTTTGGTGAGGGGTCTTTTGTAAATGATAGAGAATGGGTGTAGGTAATTAATGCTTGAGTAAAAGAACAGATTTTTATTCTATTTTACTTTATTTTATTAGAATTGCGAACACATTTTGATCTATATGGAACTTTCATGATGTGATGTTATTGCATTTCATTTTCACATGTATCCTCAGAGAAGAAATCTTTTGTTTGCTGGTATTGGCTTGTAATCCTTGAGGCCGTGGCTGAAAGTACACCTCTGACAGTGTCTGTGAGTCCCTTACTCAACTGCTCTTCTTGCTGGACAAAGTAAAAAGAAGTTCCCCACTGCTTAACAAGATAATTCTGTGTTTTGCAAGATTTGTAGGTTTTGTTTACAGGTAATATTTTGTTCCTGATCAGTTCTAGCTCATTTAAGTCTCTGGCACTTGTAATACATGCAGGTCTTCCAAAAGCTGTTATTTTGAACAACCATAAAATGAGCAGCATATTCTGAAGTTGGATAGATGGTCTCTTTCAGTTTCTAATCTCAGGAAACACCACAACCCATTAATTATTCTTTTGGTTTAGGCATGGTTGTATCTAAAAATCCCTAGGTAATGATGATGTCGGCCCTGAAGATAGTGTGCAAAGAGTCTGTGATGAGCAAAATTGCTACAAAATCTTATAAGCAATACAAAACAGTGTAGTAGTAAGATATATTATGGCCTTCGTGATTCTGGAGACTTTTTACAGCCTGCTGTTTCTTACAGTCTGTCTTCTGACTCTCTGAATATAAGCATTTCAAGGAAAGGACTTTGTAAGTTCTTAGGCAGCATTATGTCTGTTTGGGGAGATTCCCTACTTGAAATTCCCCTGAAGATCAGAAATTGGGCTAGAAGGAAGGAAATTACATTTCATGCTCTAAGTCTAAATCATGTCAGACATGATAGCTGAGTATTCCCTGGCCTGAGCTCCATGCAACCCTGAAAAAAAGGAAAGCTGATATTTAATTATATTTTTCTTTGAAATGTTAATCTAATAAAAGGTATCATTTTCTCTGTTTTTTGTTGTTTAAGGGATAACTACTACCATACCAGGCTGAAGGGATTAAATGTTTCCTGTTCTTCCTGCTACCTCTGTGACCACATCCAAATGTCCAGGAAAATTTGTCAAGCTGGAGGCATTTTTTCTGTCAGTTTCACATCCTAAAATGAGCTGAGAGCAGGCTTAATCCAGCTGTTTTCTGGGTACTTAACTATGTAGTTTGATGGTGATAGAACAGTTGCAGATGTGCAATGTAATTATGTCTGTATGATCCTAATTATTTTACCAGCTGCCATTACTTTAGATTTTTCTAAGAATTAGTAGTTTGTGAGCGAGACATGGAATGAGATATTTTGCCTTTGTGAGATGGTGATTTTGTGACTGCACTGGGGACTGCTTTGGATTCTTATCGATTCTTTCAAGATTTACAGCATATTATTTCCTCTGTGAATGGATTTCTAACATACAGTTTGTTTATGTTGCAATCCCGCTGGCCTTTGTGGAAGAAAGCTTCAAAATATAAAACTGTTTTGAAGTAGAAATTGAAAGCAGTCAGTTCATATGTAACAGGCCAGAACTGATGAAAGTTTCTATAATTTATTTTCTGAGGAACACCATATTCATGTCCACGTTGGTCAGGCCGCCTAACGAAACTCACATGGAAGAAGGAACATAATCACCACGCCACCCACAGCAGAGGTATTCCAGGGATGCTGTGAAGAAGAGTCTGTGCAGAACAAACTAGTCACAGCTGCTCTCAGAAGATGCACTATGGGCTTTAACAAGTGGAAAATATTGGTTAACAAATCTTAGTGCTGCAGGAGCATACAGGCATTTGGGAATTAATTCTGAGTGCTGTGGTTGCTCATCTACTCAGAAGTTACTGTTACTGTTCACATTGCTGTCTGCTTATTAGAAGTGGGGGGAAAGATGTCGCTTGTAATCTCAGGAAGGCTGTACAGTGATGAATATTTATGAGGTGTAAATAATGCAGTCTCTTGAGTTCAAATTATCCCTGGTGTTTACTTATACCATGGCTTACCTGGTGCTTAAATCAGCCACTGCCCAGAGAAGTATTTGCATCCAGGAAGTATAGATTTCCAAAAATTCAGCTCACCTGAGTAACCTTTTTATAATTTTAATTGGAAAGAAACGGACCATAGGCTTTCATCACACTCCAGCTTTTAAAGACTTCTCAAAATGCTAATAATCATAAAATGGAATACAGAAAGTTCCGAAACTGAAAGCAAATACAGGTGTCAGTAGGAAAGACATTTTTTCCCTTCTGATACATAAGTTTTTCTTTCTTTGTTAGTCCCTGTCGTTTCAGAACAAAGTTAGGAAATGTGACAAGAACACATCCAGCAGGATATCTAAAATATGAAGAAGGAAGTAAAATGATAGTAAAATTTATTATTTTATGTCTAACACAATGTTGGCAGCCCCATGTTAATTTTGAATAGGCAATAACCTATTCAATATTCAATAATCTCTTCTATAACAGAGATCTTCAGATACTGCTCTTCAGACCATATGTGGCCAAAACAATCCACTTGACCCATGGCCCCATTGTAGTAGCCTTCTTTTATGATAAACTCTTGTGGTTACACAGGCGGTGAGCTGAGGTGTTACGGTGCTAGCAGCCTCCTCCCAGCAACCATCTTCCTCAGCTTAGACCCATTGATCTCAAGAAAATATATTTCAACTTCCACTTAAGGTATTTTCTGGAGAGATGACATTTTATGGCAGTTAATGACTCAAACAACCAAGCTTGCTGGATAAGTCTATTGTTTTTATGAGTAATATTATTTAATCAAACTCTAACTTTTCATGGACAAATCAGTGTAGCTTAGAAGTTTTCAGCATAACAATCTTGAGGAACACTGGAGAACATGGAGAAACTTTTAGGCAAGTATCAAAAGAAAATGCCAGAATTTGGAGTCTGAAACCTAATACAGGGCAAAATCAGTGAGGATACCCAAAATCTATTTAAAGGAATCATTCAGGGGAATGATCTGCTAGCATTACTTCAGGTGATAATTTAATGCTAGTAAGAGGACATCCTAAGTAGAAGAAACTGTAGTCATGAAAATAAGTGATAAAGATTTTGTGCTAGAAAGAAAGACCTTAGAGAGAAGGAGAAAGAAACCAACATGACTAGTTTATACCTGTTCTTCTGTGACACTTTCCCACTACTTTACTCCAAAATGTTATCAGAAAATGTCCTGCAAAAGGAAATTGCTCCGTACTCTGGGTCTGACTACAGTTCACAGGCAGATCTGCCTTTAATTTTCTGAAAAAAGCAAATCAATGAAATATTACTAGCAATTTTCAAGTGGGGGACCAGTACAAATATTTTGTTTGGACACCAATGATTGGTTAAACCAACAGGTAATAGAAAGTCAATATTTTTTATTTCAAAAGTTCAGTTGTAGCACTGATAGACTCAGCAACAAAATGTGAAAACAATGATTCCAAAAAGTGCGAGACACTGCTTGTGTCTGTACACTCCATGCTATAATTTCCTAGAATGGAACATTGCAAAAACAAATTTGGAGGTACAAAGAAAATATGGCTAAGAACATTCTGAATGCAGGATGGTACTTCATAACTTCTAGTTTCTGATATTCATCATGTTGAGAGAGTTTATCAGAACATTTCTCATTCCTGTTGCCCAAAATGCTGTTTATTGAGAGAAAAATTCAAATCCCAAAGTTCAGGAAATAAAGCCTGAATTGTTTCTGACTGCTTTAGCCACCTCTGCTCCTCATTTCCATTTCCTCTTCTCTCTCCCCTGCTTCCATTGTTCCTGTTGTTTCAGCTGCTATTCCACTTTCCTCTGATCTTGTTGATCCCTCTGTCATCAACAAGAGTCCAAATTCCCATTCCCCTGGGGTGGAGGGCAGCATTCCCGCACTTTGCCTGCACTGCTGCGCTAAAAAGATCATTGCATTGCTTACCTCCTGTGGTACTGCTTTCCCTTGGGTTCTTCATTCACATGTGAAGTTTCCTCTTCTGAGGGGATGCAGCATTTCCCAGCTTTGGAGGGAAAATGAATGCTGACTTAATCAGAATATTAACCTGTATGACGTCCTTGAAGCTGACAACTATGCTGTCCAGGTGGACTGTTGAGGATTTAATCTTCCTCGCACTGGAGCCACATGCACCTAGAAAGAGAAGACAAGGAGTGAGGTTGTCATCCCACCATTTCTCTGACAAAATGAACAACCCAATTGCTTGAGGACATGGCTTGTACCTGTGCATGTAAGCTTTCACAGGCTTTCCATCCAGTACTTCAGCTGATAGCAACAAATAATATCAGTACCTCACTACTATTTAAAGCAAATAGTTGTGGCTCAAAGGATATCTCTAAACAGGAAAAGATCAGAGAAGTTTTTTTCTGCTTTGGAGAAACATGTAAAAGGACCTGTAATCATACAGGTAAATACAGGATTATTAGCTGATGAATTCAAATTATTTTTGGTTAAAACTGGGAACAAATGGAAAATTTTCAGTGGAAAACAGAGATTGAAACTGTAGTGAGTGCATTAGGGGAAAATGAGACAGAGAAAAGTAAACTCAAAATCAAAACCATAAATTCATTTTTAGTTCAGGACAGCTAGCAGACAAGTACACAGCTCTGAATATTGTTTAGTGTTATTTTAGTCTATGAGGCCTGCACTGAAAATAATGCCTCCTATTTTATGATGCTGGCCCATGAAGTCATAGTCAGATGCTAGTGGTATGGCAGTAGAGGTTGAACCTTCCCACCAATATCCTGTTACATGTTGTAGCTGTATGACAGATGGCAGCAGAGGGGCAGTCTGACAGAATGGTGTTTGACATGGAAGTGAGTATGAAGCAATTGTGTATCACTGAATTCTTCCATGTGGAAGAAATGACATTCATTGACATTCACTTTTATGGAGACCAACCTGCAGATGTGAGCACAGTGAGGTGGTGGGTGGTGTGTTTCAGCAGTGGTGACAGTGACATGAAAGACAAACCACATTCCAGACTGCCATGCAGATCATTATGAGTACAGCATGCAGGCTCTTGTTCATTACTGAGGAAAATGCACAGCTACTGGTTATGAATATGTTGAAAAATGATATTTTGTAGCTGAGAATTTGCTCTATGATGTACTGTTTCCCTTTTATCTGTTGTAGCTTCCATGGAAATAAATAGAAGGCATTACTTTCAGAGCAACCTACTTAAATAGGGAACAATTCTCCTAAACTTTTTGTCAGAGGTATAAGAGAATCCTGTGTGGGAAACCAAATACAGAAACAGACCACGCTGAAATAAGGAGAAACAAATATTAGCAAAAAATAAAAATAAATAAAATGAGAGGCCAAGTAAAAGCTGGCTGTGAATGTGAAATAGCACCTTGAATGAAGTTCCAAATTGTTCTTGTCTGTGATTTATTGATACAGTCTCTTGGCACTTGTGGTTTATTTAAACAGGAAAAGAATTTGCTATGTACAACTACCATTGCTACTCAGCAACCTGTGGAGGTCCTGAGTGCTGTGCTGCGCTTCTGAAAGCAGATTTATCGCTATGCAATTACTGGCTTCTGGTTGTGACAATATCTACTGTTGACAATTCTTACGTCTGATTCCCCTCCCGATATGCTTCATTGCTATAAATCAAATCATGCTATTTGCTGAAGGACCCAGAAGAATGATTTGTGTTATAAGGGTGAAAGGTTTATTTGTTGATCTCTCTTGGGGATCAGATGTGAAGGTCTTGAATAGCAGAATAACCCGACCTGTGATTTTAGAGGATATTGTGGAAGAATTGTGTTCTTAAAATCAACAGCTATTATTCAGTCAAGATAATGAACCATAGGAATTAATTTAGTGCTTGTCAACTGAAAAGTCTAAGAACGGAACAGCAGATATTTATAATCCTTCCTGGAAAGAATTAGATAATTCTTGTATGTTCTTGAGAGTATGGCATCAAGCCTCAGAATCTTAGCTTTGCGTGTAAGCTCCTGAGGGTTCATCTACCTTAGAACATTTAAGCAAGATTAATTCAGATGTTAAATAAGTGCTTAGACTTCTAAATTCTACAAGTGAAAGAAAAAGTCACTGAATCAAGGCACTTTTACTCCAGAGTCACATCACAAGGAGAAGAGTAGGGAGAGGACTTATGTATGGTTGGAGGAAAATGTGAGTCTCTTCAAAGGCATCCTACTTTTGAATAAAATCACCTTCACTTTTTTGAGTGTCATCTCCTAGACTCAACTTAGTTATATGCATATACTTTTTATAATCCTTGAATGAAAAACACCGATGTAAGCCAAACATTTATTATACTGACCTTTCTGCTATGGAGTGTCATTTTTGCCTTTAATCAAATCAAGGAGGATATAACCTAGAATAGTTTTTTTTTCTTTATGTAATGTCTGATGGCCTTTCATTTTTTTCCCCCTGAAGTCCAAGAGACAGGATATGTCTGCACCATTGCCACTGCAATATCCAAGGCATCTTTGCATTAATTGCTCTGCTGATTGGAGTAAGTCTCATGCAGAGTGTAGCCTGACATATTATTTTCATTTTTCTGATACTCTTGCACTGATGCCAGAGGGCAAAGGGGTGAGGAATTAAACCACAGAATAGTAGAATGGTTTGGTTTAGAAGGTACCTTTAAGATCATCTAGTTCCAACCCCACCCCGCAATAGGCAGGGACACCTCTCTCTAGATCAAGTTGCTATAAGTCCCAGTGAGCGTGGCCTTGAATGCTTCCAGGGAGGGGGCATTCCCAGTCTCTCTGGGCAGCTTGTTCCAGTGTCTCAGCAGCCTCACAATAAAGAATTTCTTCCTAATATTAAGCCTAAATCTACCTTCCAATTTAAAACCGTTTCCCCTTGTCCTGTTGCTACCTGTCCTTAGAAAGTGCTCAGCTATGATGAATTCCTTCTCAGAATTGCTCATGTCACAGAACGGGTACCCTGTGATGACTTGTTCTCCTCGGGGTGCTCTCTGCAATTTATTTATTTATTTTTTTATGGCAGAGGATGTAACCCTCTGATTAGTAGGAATGTGAAAAGGTTTGTTGAAGCCTCAGCAGAAAAGAGTGCCAGTGGGAATGTAATTTAATCCACTGCATGCACTAAATGCATCTAATATTAAAAAAGGTGAAGTCTGAAGTCTGTTGAGCTATTCTTGCTTCAAATTAAAATGGTTTGTTAATAGTTTCATATTGTGCGTGGGAGCAAGAGAAGAAGATTTGCCAACAATGTGAGTCCACAGTTGAGACATTTTCTGTATGTTTATTCGACTTGATGGTCTGTGCTCTAGAAGTGTTTGCACCAGCTGTGAGTATCCTGTCTCAAGATTAGAAGCAACAAATATTACAGCAGAAGAGAAACAGGACATGAGCTAGGGTAGAGCAGCCATAGATAATGCAGTATATAATGCAGCCATACAGCTTTTTGCATCTGTGTTAATTCTCCAGAGCCAGCTCATGTATCTACACTGCCTCATCTTGTGCCATCCAGATGTGACAGTCTGGAAGGATATGAGCAGCTGCTGGAATGCCTTTCTTCAATGGCAGAGGCTTTCATAGAAGATGCTAAATGTGGTTCTGCTCTGTTCTATTATGGCACCTTAGTTGTGCATAATGAGTCTTCTTGAAATTTATAATCAAGTCTTCATGAAATTACCACAAATTTGCTTTTATTATGAGATGTAAATAAAAATCATAAGGTTTGAATAAATCCATTCTTCTACTAATAGTATGCTACATATACAGGGAATATGAGATACTGGGAGGTGACTGAGCCTCTCTCTCCAACACTATTATAGGCACATCTGAGTGAGATATCTGAAAATTGAGAAAGATTACCACATGCAATGCTCATTAGGAAGGAACCTCCTCTCTAAAACTACCTATGGGAACAATCTTCTTAAAAACAAAATCTGTTACCTCTATAGATACATCCTGATTCAACTTAGAGGAGTTTTATCATTTTGTCTATCTGTCATGATGTTGATTGATCCCTATTTAGATATTTAAACTGCATTCAAGTGAAAGTGGTTTCAATTGTTTGCAATGAATTTTCCTTATATTGGAGTACAAACACTGTATCACAAATAACCTGGAATAAACAGAGTCCCTTATTACAGCTTCATTCTTTAAAGAAGGTTGTAGAAGAAAATTAAAAGATGTCACACTTTATGTTAAGATTAAGCATAATCGAGATGAGCACAGTGCAGACTAAAGAAGAAACTCAAAACAGGAATGTTTGAGCCAAATGCTTAGATTCTCATATGCCAGATTTGCCTTCGGGAAGGCAATTTTGACAGGAGGATAGACCAAAGCACACAGGATCTCATTTTTCAGTGATAAGGAGCTTTTACCTGTAGATAAATAAATTTTTGTCAGACCCCTTGCCAATTTTGGCAACATGATAGGACAGTAAAAAAAATGGAGGTGTGGAACAAGTCCTTGCTGAAATCTTTTTTTGTGTAGGTCTTAGGAAACAGAGACACTGCACTGTAGGAGGAGATAAATTTGTGCCATTTGGAAAATTCCAGAGAAGGGAATAAAGAAAGAGCAAGAAAAATGCCATATCTCACCAACAACGAATGAGATAATTCCTACACTGAATGGTAGCATTGTATTTCTGAAGCTTGATCTCATCAAAGGATATCACCAGCTGCAGTGAGCTTCTGCTTTCTCTCTGCCAAATATTTCAGCACATACTAGTCTGAGACGGTATGAAAGGCAAACATCTGTAATATATTCTGCAACAGAAATTCAAGATACATTACCATGTTTTTTGTTGTTGTTGTTGTTTTTGTTTGTTTAGTATTTTTAAGAACACCTCCTGTATCTTCAGCAGCAATGAAAACATCATAGAACATGACATAATCCACAGTACCGTGTTTGACTGTATTGCATGCAAATTTCCCTCAGAAATATGAGGACTGCTCTGAAAGTAATGCCTCCTATTTTATGATGATGTCCCATGACATCAGAGGCATATGGTGGTTGTATGACAGTAGAGGTTAAACCTTCCCACCAGTATTCTATTACATGTTGTTGTCATGTGACAGATGGCAGCAGAGGGGCAGTCTGACAAGGTGGTATCTGACATGGAAGTGAGTATGAAGCAAAGGTGTGTCACTGAATTCCTCCATGTGGAAAAAAATGATATTGACATTCACTGACACTTGCTGAACATTTATGGGGACTCAGTCTGTATATGAGTACAGTGAGGTGGTGGTGGCGTGTTTCAAAAGTGTTGACAGCAACAGGAAAGACAAGCCGTGTTCCAGATGGCCATGCACACTTGTCACACCATGAACTGAAGAGTGTCTTGATCAGCTCATCCATGTGAATCAGTGGATTATGACCAGGGAATTTTGTACAGAGCTGAATACTGGCTTCAGTATATTGGAAACACTGGTGGCTATGCTGGAATACTACAGTTTGCAGCAGGTGGGTCCCACAAACGCTCAGGTAAGACAGAAATTACACTGTATACAAGTTTTTGAGGAACTATTGAGGCTGAAGGTCACAGTTTCCTGGATCACATCATTACAGGGGTTGAGGTGTAATATTGCCACGAGCTGGAGTCAAAACAGCAGTCCAGGGATTACAAGTGAATTCCCCTTGAAGGAACAGTTGAAGATGCATCTCCCAGTGGGTAAAATGATGTGCATTGTCTTTTATGATAGGAAAGGAATAATAGAAAATGGGTGATACTGACTAAGTTGAAGCCTTGAACTTCCAGAGTCAGGCCAGAGAAGAAGACAATTCTCTTGCAATACGATAACACCAGGCCCTATACCAATTTGAAGACAATGGAACACATTACCAGTCTTGGCTGGAAAGTCTTACCACACTCACTGCGAACAGTCCAAATTTGGTGCCTTCTGACTTTCATCAGTTCAGACTTCCTACCAGTGATGCCACAGTAGCAGCTAGATCACCTCCACTGGTGCATATTGCCATGAGTGTGTCATGCAGGCTCTTGTTCATTACTGGGGTAAACACATTACTAATGGTGATGAATATACTTAAAATTAGTATTTTGTAGCTGAGACTATGCTCTATCAAATGGTGTTATTTTGCTCTGCGTATCTGCTGTAGTTTCCTTGGAAATAAACAGAAAGAATTGCTTTCAGAGCAATGTACATAGAAATGCTTCTTAAACACAGCCAGTGTGTTTAACACAGATGACAGTTTCCCAATGAGGATTTGCATGTTTTTCACTCAGAAATATACTCAAGTCAGTTTTAATTATTTTTACAGCTTTCATGTTGGTTATACAAGCACAGACTAATTGACGTACCATCCAGAGTCTCAGATACATTTTCCAATTTGTGATGACTAAGAACTTCACTAATAGATTTAAAATGGAGGCTGCATAGTTATGACGTTGTCTATTATCAAGCTAGAAATAAAGTAGTACGAACTTTCTCTGTTCTCTTGAAACTGGGTATATAACTGATATTTTTGATCCAGATTTATCAGTGAAACTATTGCCAATGTCACTATAAAGTTTAGAAACAAAGGGCACTAAGATAGGTGGAATATACAAGCTATATGTAATACAAGTGGTAAACAGGATTATTATTATTTTTTTAAGGAATGATTATTAAAAAGAAAGTGATAAGAGAAAAGCATAGTCATGAGAATGAGCTGAGGTTCATAAAACCAATCTCACATTGAGAAATTTGAGGAATTCACCCATTTATCTCATCAAAGAAAAAATTTAAAAGGCAACTTGCCCATGGCCTGCAATTAGGATCTTTAAGGCCTTTTCTGAGGATTTGACTGTGTAACCATATCCCATAGTTAAAAGAGAAAAATAGAAAAAATGTAAATGAAAGGGACACTTATCTGGAGTTTTTGCAAGGGAGAGGTTTTTTTTGTGATAACTGATTTTCAGTAGTGAAATATTTTGTCACAGTTTTTGGAACACCCTCTGCCACTTGGGACGTTAAGCTCAAAGTGAATGTTTTCCAAAAGATACTTGTTTAGTCTAACCACATGTTGTGTACTCTGTGTCTAAAGAGCTGGGGTTAGTGTTCAGTCACCAAGGCTTTATGTATGTGTCTGTGCACTTTGTTGGTTGCGTGAGAGAAGAAGAATGTTAGTGAAGTGCCTCCTGCTGAATGGATTTTCAGTTAAAACCTTAAAATGCTTGAGATGGCAGTGTGACCTTGAAAACATGGATAAATCATTCACCATGCACCATTGGCTGTGGTAATGCATGAGCTAAGTAGAAGATATGCAGAAATCTTGTGTTTTGGGGGTTATCAACTACACATTCAAGCCTAATGTTGCCAGTAGCAATTATCTGGACTACTCATTTTGTCACTTAGTGTTCTTTTGATCATGTCATTGTACTGAAGCTGTGAAAATCTGTCTTGCACAAGCATCAGCAGGCATCTGAGGACCATGAGCAGTCTGACACCAAGTTTTAGCACTGTCAGAATCAGTAGCTTGTGGAGACAACAGTAGCATGAAGTTACTTAAGTTAGAGGAAGATTTTCCAGAGGTTGTACTGTCTTAACTGTGGTATCAAATGTAACAGCAGTGAAAACCTTCTTGTAGGTTTGCTCACAATGTCTTCATTAGTGTGGCTGTTTGGTCTTCATGCTGTTCCTTTCAGCTCAAAGGCTGTGACCTAAGGAACAGCTAAATCTTTAAATTCTTTCCAAAACAGGAATTACATTAAGAAACCATTGTTAAAACTTGCTAAAATGTCAGTGATGTGCAAGATGATCACTGTTTGACAAGCTGTGTTAGGAAACGGTTTGGCTCAATGCCATCTGACAGTATAAGAGCAAGAAGTAGCTCTTCAGAAATATTACTGCAAATACCTTTTTTTTCTTTTGTCTGAGTCAGGAATAGACTACATAGTTTGCTCTGAAAGTAATGCCCCCTTATCTTCACCAACACAGGTAAACCCACTGTTGCTGTCACCACTCCTGAAACACACCACCCACTGCCTCACTGTGCTCATGTTAACTCTTTTGTTTCCATAAACATTCAACCAGAGTCAGTGAATGTCTATGGGCGCCATTTTTTCCACATGGAGGAACTCAAAGACACGCCTTTGTTCCATACTCATTTCCATGTCAGATGCCACTCTGGTAGACTGCTCCTCTTCTGACATCTGTCACATGGCATCAAAATGTAATGAAATATTGGTGGGAAGTTCCAGTTTCTACTGCAGTTCCACCAATGTCCACCTTTGATGTCCTAGGCCAACATGAAAAAACAGGAAGCATTACTTTCAGAGCAGTGCTTGTACAACATTGTTTAGTCAGCAGAATCCTTTCTGTTTCTGATCTTTGTGCAGTGGCAGTTTGGATTTTTACAGGGACAGTTGCAGAACCACAGGATGCTTGGGATAGAAGTACCTCCAGGTAGTTCTTCAATAGCTGTTCTCTGTGACTAATTTAATGAGAACCCCAGCAAATAGGACCAGTCAGGTAACCCTGAGATGGAGGTCTGGAAAGACACCAGATATCCATCCTAAATGCTCACAGCAGGGCTTTCAGTCCATTCCTGGAGTAATCCAAGCTGAGAGGCCATTCCACTCACTGAGCTATTCTTTGCTTTGACCTTGTAAATAGGCTCATTTATTTTCTGTAGCGCTTGTGGTTTCTGTGGTCTCCTTTTTATTTGAAAGTGTTAGAATGCATTAAGGTCCAGCACTGCCTTGACATCTAATTCCGACTGGAAGCAAGATCTGGTATACTAGGGCTTTTGTATTTGCGTGTGTTAAGTTAATAATTCCAGACAACTGGTAAGCAACAAGTTAAGGTCACCCAAAGAGGGAGTAAATTATTCAGTGAGAATACTGGGATATCTTAATGGTTACCCAGGGAACTCAACATGTTCTCCAAAGTATCCAAGTAACAGTAGACTGTGCCTTGCTGAGATCAGGGGAAAAAGAAAAAAAAAAAGAAAAAAAAAAAAGAATCTCTTCAATAGAAAAAGTGCATACGGTGCACCTGAGCACTGGGAAAGTCAAGAGGTCTGTCACATCAGGGAAAAAAATACTAACCAGTAGAAAAGGTTTTAATTGGTGTTTAGCTCTGCTGCGTTGACATCTGATGAGATTAGCATCCACGGGAGTAATGCACTTTCCTTCATCTAGTGAGGAGGAGTGAGAAGCAATGATTTGCTCCTGATAAGGAAGTTCTAACTTTGATTTGGGATAAGGATCATTTTGGCTCTTAGGCTCAAGCATGTTAAATGGTCAACTTTAATTAAGACTTAGAGGATCTACTCACTTTTCATATCCTGAATGGTGTGAAAAGCCAACTCCCGGCACTGTAAAAATAATAAAAGTGACATCTTCATTTTTGTTTTATGTCTCTAGTGCTACCTCCAAACATCCTCAGCACATTCCTTATTTTTTAATGTATCCCTTCAAAGGGATGTGGACAGGCAGGATTTCTGGGCTGAGGCCAATGAGATGAAGTTCAATAAGACAAGCGCTGGGTTCTGCAGTTTGGCCACAACAACCCTATGCGATGCTACAGGTTTGTGGCAGAGTGGCTGAAAGAATCTGGAAGAAATGGACCTGAGGGTGTTCGTCAATCCTGGCTAAACATGAGCCAGCAATGTGCCCAGGTGGCCAAGAATCCAGTGGCGTCCTGGCTAGTATCAGAAATAGTGTTGCCAGCAGGAGCAGGGAGATGATCATCCCCTTGTACTTTGCTCTGGTGAGGCTGTACCTCAAGTACTGTGTTCATGTTGGGCCCCTCACTACAAGAAAAACATCAAGGCCCTGGAATGTGTCCAGAGAAGGGTAACAAAGCTGTGAAGGGTCTGGAGGAGTGGTTGAAGAAACTGGGACTGTTTAGTCTGGAGGAGGCTCAGGAGAGACTTTATCGCTCTCTACAGTGACCTGAAAGAAGGTTGTGGAGAGGTGGAGGCTGGCCTCTTCTCCTGTAAGTAGTGATAGGACAAGAGGGAATGGCCTCCAGTTGTGCCAGGACTGCTTCTCTGAAAGAGTGATCAGGCACAGGAACAGCCTGTCCAGGGAAGTGGTTGAGTCACCACCACTGGAAGTGTTCAAGAAATGTCTAGATGTGGCACTAATGGACATGGTTTGATAGAGAAATATTGGTGGTAGGTGGACAGTTAGACTAAATAATCTTGGTGGTCTTTTTCAACCTTGGTGATGCTTTAACTGTATGCATGGCATCAATATACGACTGAAATGACAGTCAGAGAAAATCTACTCAGCTTTGTTAGACTTATAAAATGCAATTGTTAAGATTGGCAAATGAAATATATTGTTGCTCAGCACCTTTCCCCAACCACAATACTGAAGATTTAAAGGATGCTGTAGGTAGCATTTTTAAATATACGATAACTTTTATTTTAAATGATGCTGTCTAATATAATTCACTGTGTAATGGTGAAACACAATAGTTACCTAACTGGTGGCTGGATTAGGTGATCTTACTTGCTTTTTCCAACCTTGATGAGTCTGTAATTCTACAATAATTAATAACCATTTTAATTATATTTTATACCATCAGAATTTCATGCCAGTGTTTCCTTATTAGAGACAGGCCCCAGAAAGAACTTATATTCCAGCTAGACTACACGTGAGATAAGAAAACAGAAGTAATCGTAACCAATGAGATAAAGCATTTTGTTTGTTAGGCCAGCAATTTTCGTTTCTATGGCTGAGTATGGTTCACCACAGCAATGGACCTTTTCCCACATTTTAGAAGTAATAACTCACCAGGAGTTGTCCCACTGACTTAAGCAATCATCTTACTTCAATCATCTTTAGCTTAGCTGATTTAAGGGATTTTGACTATGCAGAAGTCAGAAGGGTTTCCACAATGTGGAGCCCACAGGAAGTTGTAGGCTTGACTGCTCTCTCTCTCACCAGCTGAGCTAACAGGAAACTACTGAGCTGTAGTAACACTTCTACTTTTTTCTAAATTGCAAAGGAGCAGAGGCATATTAATAACCATGATCTCCTTCCCTTACTTCAGACCTTGCTACAAGGAAGACAACTTAGACCTCCTGCTACCGTATGCTGGCACAATGTTGTTGTAACACACTGGTGGAGAATCTGGAGATCTTTATGTCCAGAATCTGTAGGAAGAGAAATCATAGACTCATAGATTCATAGAATCATAGAATGACTTGGGTCATTGGGACCCTAAAGCCCACCCAGGTTCAACCTCCTGCAGTAGACAGGTTGCCCCCAGCAGCTCAGTCTGCCCAGGGCCCCATCCAACCTGGCCTTGAGTGCCTCCAGGGATGGGGCACCCACAGCTTCTCTGGGCAGCCTGTGCCAGGGCCTCACTACCCTATGAGTTTATTTTCAAGTAATAATGTTTTTTGAAACAGGTAGACAACATTTCATTTTCTTCTTATTTTTTAATCTTTTTTTAATATCTTTCATTCCACTTTGTCTGTACCTCTGTTTGTGCTACCCTGTGGTAGGAAAATATGCACATACTTATCTATATATTTTTTTAATTGGTAGAATTCTGTTAATCTCACCTGGCACAATTCATCCAAAAATTAAGGCATGAAAATAAACAGGAGAAACTCATTTTCCGCTTCAGACTACTTGAATGAAATTGTAGTTGAGGCCTAAGTAGCAACACCCCAGACTTGCTCTCTGCGGAAGTCTCCTTGATAGGTTGTGTGATGAAGCACTTGCAACGCATGGCATACTCCATCATGAAGAATCACTCCTGGCCATTTCCCTGCTGCATAAGTGTCAGAAACTGAAGGTCCAGAGGGCTGAAATGCTGAAATGTCAGGCCCACAGTGACCCTTGCTAATGATTGCCAAAGTGCTAACAGTAAAGCTTTAGCACTGCCTTTTGCATCAGTGTTTTCAGACCAAAATTAGAAAACTTCCTCCTTCTGCAGATCAGGAGGAACAAAACTTTTTCCCCTAGATTTAGGAGAAGATGTTGGTATTGCACTGATAACCTGCAAGCACATAATGTGCCTGTATTTTAACTGTACATTGCTATTTCAGCTATGACCATCTCAGATAAAGGGCAAGAAGCATTTGTTTGATAGAGCATGGAGTGGCAGATGGTGCTGATTACAGGTGCATAATGGATAAAACAGGACATGAGTCATCACAGCTTACATGAGTAAAACTGCAGTATTGAGAGCAACACTTCCAGAAATATCCAGTAAAAAAATAAGTGAAATGAGATGATACTAAATACATATTTTTATAGACTATACAACTTCTCCATCACTAAAAATTGGAGTGAAAGATATTTTAAGAATGAATGAAGAACACATCGTTACTGTACCATATATGGCCACATTGGACACAGGCTCCAATAGAAAGGTTGGAATCTAATATGGATTTTATTTTGAGATTCAAAGGTCACTTCTGTGTCAAAATTGTGTAATTGGTTTAGGCAGAAGGTGGGGTTGAGTGCAAAACAGACACTCATCTATCCATCTAGCTCTGCTGAGCAGACCCCCACTGTCCAAAGGACACAGCCCAGCCTTTGAGGTAAAGTAGTGGCGGTAGTGGAAATCAAGCGTGAAATTAAGTCACAAAAGGTCAAACAGAATTCTCATTTCAATCATCACAGACAAGTTTTATGGTCCAAGAAACAGGACCTTAAAGGCCTTTGGCTACATTTTAAGAGGTAGACAACTCTCCAAGTGTGTTTCTTCCACCAAACCCCAAACACTGTAATGAAAACAGTCCTTATTAAAATAAAGCACTTGAAGTATGTTGTCAGAACGTATATGAATCAAAGGGTAAGTCTTCATGGAAGAACTTGGAACATAAATTCCCCTCAGCTGAAGTGGAGTAGGAATGTATACAAAAGAAAATTACAAATGGAGGTATGTGAAGTGTTTTTACATTACTGGCCAAGGGGAAGCTAACTGGGGATGATATCCAATATGGGAAATGATGTATTTTTACAAATAATACCTTGGAGGCTGTTGAATTAATGTGTTCTTTTGCCAAAGGGTACTTTGTGGAGTGTGACAAGAAACACGTTTTTTTTTTGTTACTGTGTGCCTTTCAAAGGGATTATAATTTATTCACACATACATAAAGCATCTACCTACTGAACACAGGCATCTACAGACTGAACACAGTCATCAGTGTAAATTTCCTCACCATGTGGAAGAGTACCTGTCGTGGAAGATTTGTAGCAAAGTACCAGGCAATATATTTACCTGAAAAAAATTGAAGACCTAGTAAAATTATTAGATACCATCATTTATACTGCTTCTTTGGTGACTGAATGGTAATTGTTAGATTGCAGAAATGTCATTAGCAATAGTCCATTCCCTTTAGGAGCACCTAAGCTAACCCAGCACCACCTCCTGCACTGGCATCCTGCCCAGGAACACCAAGGCATGTATCTTTTATTTGCTCCTCTAGACATCTTAACATCTTCTTGAACTATGTTCTGCCTTTGCATTCTTTCCCACTCTTGGAAACATCTGATGGGTGTTTACCCATGGAAATAGAGCTTCTGCTTGTTTGCAAAGCAAATACAGGAATTAAATCCATACCGAAGTTCTCTCATGTGTCTCCTGTCATCTCCTTGGATTTCTATACTTAAAAAGCAGACTCCCACACCAGTACCCATCCATATGCTTCTTTTAATAATCCTTCAGTATAACCCTTTCAATTGCACCTCCTTTTTTTTTACTGGGGTTAGCTGACTGCTAAGTATAAGCATATGTACTGATTACTCCTTGGCCCTGGTTAATTTTCTTTTACAAGTAGGTCTGTTGTACACTGATGCTTGAAGGCAGTAACAAGATACACTTATTCTCATCTAAGTTACTCCTTGATCTACACTGATGTGACTGGAAAAAAGGGAAGCCGCTTAAAATAGGACAGAAATAGTATTAGTTAATTCCCAGCAGGACTGTCTATAGGAAGTAAGCCATCATTCTTTAACTGAAATATGCACAGTATTGAAGAGTATCATCAGTAAGCACGTGACAATAAATAATTGGGAATAACTGAGAAGGGAGTTTCTGTTCTGATTTCTGGAAGTAACCAGAATCAAGACTCACAAGGTCGGAAAAAATCTTTATTAGTAATGATTTAATGATAAAATATTTATAATTTTAAATTGAAATATTTCCTCACTCTTTTGAATTTTGATAAAATAATCAGACAAAAAACTTGGCCTTTGATTCCTTTTTTTTTTAATGTCATTTTTTGAACTGTTTTAGGAATATTTCTCATTTATATATGAAGAAAACACATCCACAGTGCAGTAAAAACTTGATTTATTTCACCGTGTTAAAAAAAAAAAACAACTTAAGAAACATTAACTTTTGCAAAATAATATTATCAATCAGTGAAGTGTTGCATTAGAAGGAAAAAAAAGAAAGAGCTAGTGAAAGTTCCATGAGAATTTGACTGGATTCACTTCTAATTCCCACAGTCTGATTCAAACTGAAATGTGGGCTTTGACGACTAAAACAATACTACAGAATAAAAAGAAGCTCTCTTTGGAAGAGATGGACTTGACCATGGATATTTTAATGAGCGGTCATGCTTCTATACCAGAGATAATAATCCCCTTTCATGGGTGAGGTATCTTTTATTTCATCATGAAAGCTATACTTGAGTATTACATTTGTTCACATTCAGTTACGGGATCCAAGTGTGCAATACCTCTTTGTTGTCCCCCAAGCTTTGCTTCAAATCACAATGTGAATGTCACATTGGGGATGGGTGACTTGACACTGACAAGTGATTTCTTGGCTTTTAGAAGAAAACCTCTCAACGTGACAGGTCCATCATTCTATGGGGCAATTGTGCCCTTTTATTCTGTGTCCTACACAACAAGACACACCACAAATGAAATATTGTGCAAGACAGGGTTCAGAAGAATGATGTTTTCCCTGAGAAACTAATAATTGTTTTACTTTTTCACTGTACATATATTTATTTAATCACTCATAAATTAACAGATTTATAAATGGCTTAGAGTGGTTAACTTATTATACTTCAAAATACATATTGATAATGTCTTGAGAGTATAAATGCAATAATTTGTAACACTAAGCTGTGTAAGCTTTCTGAAATAATTAACTCCCTAATTTAAATTCTACTGAAGTCACAATTTAAAAATGCTAGATTTCATGAACTTTCGATCAGTCTTGGTTTATAGTGCTCACTGTGCTCCAGTCCTGACCTTAGCTCCTTGGTGATTGTAGGTGCTCCAGATGAAAAATTTGCATAGTGAGCAGGTAATTTCATCCAAGAGTTACTCAGATGTGAGCATTATTTTCATAACTCCACACTGTGAGTTTATTGCACCACAAAACTTATTAATCTTTATGCATTCAGTACTTGTCAGAATTTCAAGTAAACCATGCAGTCAACCAGCCTATAAAATAAAAATCACAAGCAGAGAGGAATGTGCACATTGCAATATTTATGACTAAAAAAAAATAAAGTCAGAGATGCATTTATCTGTTCTTCTGCTCTCCTCTCCTCTCCTCTCTTCTCCTCTTCCCTCCACTCGTTTTCCCTTCTCTTCGCTTTCAAACACAACTGCATACAATGGTTGAAAATGTGTACAGCTGTACACATTTGATTAACATTTGTTAATATTAATTCATAGATATGTTAATCATAGATTTGTTAATCAACTCTTCTTCTGCTTATTGGATCCATGGATGCCAGGGAATTTATTGTTGAGTTGAATTGGTGAATCAGATCTAAATCACACCCTTTGTTTCTAATGTCTAACTCATCTAAATACAATGAGCCAAAGATGTGAAGATGGACAAATTCTTGTCTTGCAAATGAGAAACTGGGAGAAAATGGGAGAACTTTCTAATATCTTGTACCAGTATGAATTCAAAATTTTGAATGCTAGTGATTAAAATATAAGATGGTAGAGATCTGACACTGGAAGGACTTGAAAACAAGAAAGAGAAAATCAAATAGAAAATAAATACACATTGTAGAATGTGCTCCTTTTACATTTCTTTTCTTTGATGTGCAATTTTAATGGCATTATTAATCCAGAACAACATCACTATAACAGTAAGAAAACCTACTATAAAATAATCATAAATTACAGAACAATAAAACATTCCATCCAATTTGGATCAGTTCTGCAGCTTTCAAAAATTTGCTCATTGACTAGGGGGATAACTGAGTAACTGCATAACTGAACTTTAGGTTACAAAAAATTCTGAGTGAATGACAGTAAAATAATTAAAAATGAAGTGATCTGTTCTTCCCCATATTCTTGCAAGTTACAAGTAGGACATCTCTTATCATGCTCAGAATCTGACAGTGACCAACTACTGACTTATAAAGAAGTTTTGTTTTTAGCTCCTGCATATACACAATAATTTTTCCTGTACTTTTTTTTTTTTTTTTTACACTTGGATTTTGCGTTACGTTGCTATTCTATTCTGAATGCCAAATCCATCTGCAAATTTCTCTTTATTTTCTCCACCATCTTGAAATTTTATAGCATTCTGACAACAACAAAACAATACATTCTAGTTTGAATGATGGACAGTGTCTAAATTGTCTCTGCTATCCAAGTCAAGGTGAACAGTGGTCCCTGGGACAAGCACCTGTAAACTTCCTCTGTGACATATGTACCACTTTTCTTGTGATGGGAATCAAATGAATTGATTAACTGCACAGTGAATATTAGGAGTGAATGAATGCATGTTTAGCACGGACAACAGAGGAAAGGGCTCTACAGCGAGGTAGTTCGAAGACCTCTCCAAAGTGCAGGAAGACTGGTTATCAAAATGCCTTGTCCTCCCAGTTATGCCCATAGCAGAATGCCTGTCTAACAGTGCAGAGAGTCAGACACCTGTCATTGCATTTTTTTAAGTAAAGATATATGTGTAGTGAAAACTAGGTGAACAGAGCCCTAAATATTTATCATCCCAATTTCACAGGTTTTGCTTTAAATAATGACTTTCCCATGAATTCCTCTAGAATTAATCTGAGTTATTCTTTCCTATAAGTGTTAAGTTTATTAGTCATCAGAATATCTCTTAGAATTCTTTTTGCTACTTGCATACACTTCTACATACACTTACAAAATACGCAGGGAGCCAAGATATGCTTTATGACAATCAAAACCAGTAATGCATCTACTATGTATGCCACATTATTGCAGGCATCAGGAAAACATGGGTCAGTTCTTTCCTTGTTAGCACAAAATGGCTTCTTTCCAGTTTAAAATTTATTGTTATAGCAAGTTTTCTTTGTGGTGTTGTCATGCCTGACCTTTGGCACCTCTTAAACTTGATAGAGTTCCTCATAATTCCAGAATTATACTTGAGATGTATAGGCGTATTTTCTGATTTTTTGTTTGCTTGTTTGTTTTTCAGATAAGTCTAAAATAAGTGCCACATATGGATGGTTTTGTTCATATCGTGGCTGCTGAACAGCCATGAGGATGTTGTGCACTTTGCCAGCTCCTGGAGCGCTGTGATCTGTCCTAAGACCTGGCCACACCAAGTAACTAATCAATTTCTTTTATTAGATTTATTACTAATGCATGAGAGTCTTTATACTAAAAGCCCAGATTCTTCTTGTTTCCAATTACAGTCAAATGAAGTCCTTAGGAAGGCATTTTCTGTTTAAAACCATGGATATCATGTAACAGTATTTTACATGCTGGCAAGTGGGGAATATTCCTGTTAATCCTAGCTATGCAGTGGGATCTCAAGACCAGCAAGGACCAGCAGGTCAGACCATGCCATCTGACCTCACAGGTTTTGAATTTCATCCAGCATCTCTCAAACAGGGTGTTAACTTAGGCTGGAGATTTTCAGCCTGGTTACTAACAAGGTATTAACTTGTGGTGCATCATGGGTGGGGAGTGGGAGCCAACTGGGATTCCAAGAGTGCTTCAAATGAGGGAACAGATGTATTGATTGGCCTTTATATTGGAGAGGGGTATAAAAGCTTTCACTTTCCCTGGTGTTTGGACTTTGAGAGGAACTCCTTTTAGCCCACACATCCAGCATCACTGAATCCAGCTCTGTGTTTTCAGGAATGGGTTGCACTGCCCTGGGCTCTTCCAGCAACTGTCCACTCCATCAGCTGCCAGAGGCAGAAGGAAAACAGCAATAAAGCTGCACAGAGAGAAAACAAATAATTCCTGGTTCCTGAGGGCACTGGGAAAGGAAACACAGATATGCCTGTGGGAACAAGGCGAAGCAGATTTGTGCATGTTACAACTTGATTCTCAGTGAGAAATGGACCAAAATACTTCCAAAAAACTTAGGAGGGAAACGTAAAAATTTTAAAAATTGTCCTGTAGAGTTACCAAATTAAACTCAGAGTTTGGAAATGGCATTTTCATTCAAAACTGACTGCAAAATAAAATCAACTTAATAATCCTAAAATAAATAAATATGTATATATTTCAATTACATTCTTCATTTTAGCAATTTACTCGGAATGGATTTTTTTCTTTATTTATCATCATTTGATTTGGACAGAATAAAAAGTACATGCTTAGTATTTGCCTCATTCCAATTCTCACTCTCTTCGTGGTTTGAAACCTTTTGCGAAACCCCCTCGTGGCAGCTAGGTGGCATTACTATTGCTTCTATTGTGTTTGTTTGCCAACCCCTTTGTTACCCAAAGATCGTACTACTTCTGTTTCCATGAATTGACTCTCGGAGCACATCTTAAGGCATTTATTTGTGATGTTCCCTAACCTCTTCTCTGAATCACTGATTCCCGAGAAAATCTTCTTTATATGTATATTTATAGAATATAAATATATATTTATATTTATAGAATATTTATATTTAGAGAATAAAAGCCTATATTCTTTGTTCCTGAAGATGAACACTTTATGATTTGCACTGTTTATAAACACGATCATTAGAGAACCTTTAGTTGATGGTTTAATGAAGTAATGGTTTCCAAAAAGATTTTTCTAGCTTTCTACTTTAGTGTCATCTCAGCACTATAATCTGGAGACAAGGTATTATAGTCAGCAAATGTTGCAATACTGAGGGTTGTACATAATGCTTGATAAGAAATAATCACTATTATAATTTTCCATATGAAATCCATACCGTCTAAATTAATTGCATCCTCTACCAAGGAGGAGTGAAGTTGTGCAGCCTCATGTCTTCATGTGGCAAGCTCTTCTTAGAGACATACAGAGCAACCCTGGAGGTGAAATGATGGAATACCTGCATAGCCCTGCCTCCCTTCAAGAAACATTTTGCTTTCGTAAGGAAGCATTTGTTCCAAGAGCTGACTGTAATTACAAGGGCAGAGTATCCCCTTGGTGATAAGTGGTGCTCTCCCAGAAAAAACAGTGATGAAGGACAGCAGAGTCCATTCCTCTGAGACACAAAGATCTTCCTTCAATACAGTAAAAAAATAAATTGTAACACTGTGGGTTTGCCATCTGGCACTCTCTGGTACAAAAAGATCTGTTCAATGAGTTAGCACAGAGTGTGATCCTAGAGGTCCCTCTGCAGAAATCAAAGCGTGATGGAAAGGTGATCTCATGTACACTGAAAGAGCAAAGCCCTTGTTGAGCTATAAGCTGTGTTGTCTGCAAGCTCCTCTGAGATATGTGCAAGAGCCACAGTAGCTCAGTGTGTCTTCAGCTGGCATTGAGTTTGCAGGAATAATATGATCTTTATGCAATGTGAGGCTGTAGCAAGAAGATCCATCAGCAGAGAACAGAAGGTGAAGTACACTTGAGGGTTCATGAGCCATGATGCTCTCCCAGGTGTCCCCACACTGCCCCTCTTGCAGAGGGACCATTCACTGAAGGGTACGTTGACACTGTTCTCTACTTGGGACAATTGCATCCACACCACTCGTGCCTCCTTCTTTCTGCCTTCCTCCATATGCAAGAGGAAGAAGAAGATAAATTTTTAGTGGTTGCTTTCAAAACTCTTTTGGAGTTTGTTCGCTGCTCTGCATCACTAGAGGTTTGCCACTTGTGAAAGGAGTTGCGTCCCTACTAGATTCACTGCTCATCCCCTCTTCCATCCCTGTTGCATTGCCCCTCATGCTCTGGGTTCTGCAGAGCAGTCTCCTCGCACCACCTCACAGGATCTGCCATTATATAGAGTTACACCACGTACTTCACAAGGTGCATTCACCAAATCCCATGTTTGTGAATGGCGTTCTTGTTGGAGGTTTTCTCAGTAATTACTGTTGGTCACCAGTTAAATGGTGATCAGCAAACTGCTGCTTGATGGGTCACTCTGATTTTCCCCCTGCAGCTAACATAAACAGTGTGGAATTGCTTCCAGGAAGAGGCAGGACAGTAAAAGATATTGACACAATAAACACCAAATTCCAGACTGCTCTTTTGAAACAGCAATTTGTGTCCAGACTGGTGTGACATCCACTTACAATCTATAATTTTCTGTCAGCAAAAGGACTTCTCTATCATTAGAACAAACTGAATGGATCAGTATTAGTGGATTTATTATTAAACAAACAAACAAACAAACAACACACATAATTTCTATCCAGCATAACTTGCAATGAATAACTGGCGTGCACCAGTTATAAATAGATATTTTATGTACACCCCTATTCCTGCCACTTGGTGGTACAGAACAGTGCTGGGAATTAGCCATGGACCTGTCTACCAGAACAAACTGCCAAATAGCTTCCTCAAATCTGACAGCAGGCCTGGGTAACATCTCACCTGTTATTCTGTTATATCCTTTGGTGACAAAGCTGCACAGTTTTGCAGTCCTCTGCAATCTTCGTTCAGGAGAGGGACTTGTAGTGTGCCTCTCCATTTGGCATAACTGACTGCAACCATAGGGCTCCTCTGCCTCATATCTGAGCCAAAGTTACTCCAGGATTCCCCCAGAGAAGAGAATGGTTCAGTAATCACTCATAAATCTGCTTTGTCCATAAAATAGCAAATCCACCAGTTTTACATATTTGCTACATGCCACAAAACACATAAAGGTATTTTTTGTGTTGGTTAAATATTTCATTCTCATGTAGATTACTTTGAATCAGTAAAAAAATGAATTTATTTACTAACTGTATGTCACTGAGTGTAGAATGTAGATATAAGTTGTGAATATAACTTATACTCTTAAAATAAGTCTATTCAGGCCACTGAGGACATTTTGAAATATTGCTCTAGAGGAGCAATGAGGGAAACTAAGTTTGGGCCCTGCAACACTCACATCTAGAATCAACTAGGAAACGAGATTCTTATATTTTGCATTACCAAAGCAAAAAAATAGAAGGTCAACAGAAATATTTTGACACATCTAAGTTAAAATAGGTTAAAATTCTATTTTGGGTTTTGAAAGAATTCATTGCATCTGGTTGGAGCTTGTGGAGCAATTATCGGGGCTGGGGAGACTCCAAGGTACACGTGCTGCAGTGCCTATGGCACAGACTTGCTCAAGTCCCCTGGCATCTCTTAGTACCACTGAGACAAAAGCTGTGGGGAAGAAATACTGTAAAAATCACATCCTCCGTGGATTTAGAAAAGCTGATAAGCACACCAGGAGAACCTGCAGGGAAACCTTGGTGGTGTTGAGGCTAAACATCTTTGTTTTAAAGGGATAGAAAATATTCCTTCAGGCCAAAACCAGAAGGCAATCTGTTGTAGAGTTCAGAATAACCACAAAAATGGTGAGATTTAGCAATGAGCTTTGCAGAAAAGAATAAGAAAAAGCAAAACAACAAAAAAAGCTGAGCTTGTTTGGATCTGCTCCTGGAAGTAAATTTTGAGCCAAAATGAATATAGTGTACTGAGTAGGAAGCACGTACAGCGCAAACTTAAGACTTCTCATATATGTAAAACTGTATGTACCCTTACAAACATGAAAAAGTGCAAACCTCACCCAAATCCACCACCACCACAAATGTGATTGAACAATGCCATGAAACAAATATATTCTATAACTTCTATACATTTTAATGTTAAAAAATGAGGGGGGGGGGGGGGGGGGGGGGGAGAGGCAGGGAGGGAAACAAAAATAAACCCACTAAATGTTGTATTACTTGGATTTGTCTATGAATTTATTTTCTTTTTCTCTCTATCTCTTTTTCAGATAAACTAAGCATTGGTTGGATACTTTTAGATTTCAAGTTGTACTTACTAAACCTTGCAGACTTTTCTACATGGTAGAACCTATGCCTAAATAAATTTGACCTCTATCATGACTCCAAGTTGAAAAATAAACATCATATGATATCATTTGAAAAGAACCTGCTTTAGCAAGTAGGTTGGACTTGATGATCTCTAGAAGTCCCTTCCAACACCTTCAACTCTGAGGTACATTCTTCTGTCTTTTATAGCTTACAAATTCATTTTTCCTTCTACCAGCAGGATTTTTTGGCAGTCTGTATAAGACCATCTTCTGTAAGTTTGGCGTGTTCTTGTCCTTTGAAAAACAGTTCTCTTTGAAGTGCCACTTTTAAATGTCCTGCTCTTACAAGAACAACCCAAGTTTGCCACTTACATTCTGTTAAGCTAAGCTATTCATCTCTAATATAAATAGTATAATTATTACTTCATTTTTTTTCAGGATTTGGATTAAATTATTATTTTATCTGCCTTAAATTGTGATTTTTTTTCATAATTCTATTTATTTATTATTGCTCTATTTATTTTAGGCTAAATGCACCAAATTTATTTATTTATTTTTCTCAAGTTTCACAGCATGAAAATATCCATAAATGCAGTTAACAAGTTCACATAAGTCATAACTTGGACTAAACTTCATAAAATCAAGATCTAAAGTTGGGAGATCTGTGAATTTTTGAAGGTATCTCTCTCTTTCTTTCTCATATAAAGGCGGGGTTTATTAACGGGTATGCCTTTCAGAAACAGACAAATAATTCAGGACAGCAGCAAGTCCTATTGGAAGGAGAAAGTAGTTCTAATGTAAAGACTCGGAGAGCCCACAGAGAAAATTCAAGGAGATTCTTGCCTGTTACTAGGTCTTGAACTTGGAAATGAAGTGCTTTGAAATATGGAAGACAAATGAGCAATCTGAGGCAATACCTCCCCCTCAGAGTGCCTTTGGGAGTGTGTATTCTGATGAAGTACAATCTTGGCAGGCAAATATGAGACAAAAACAATGAAACAGAGGAAAGAAAGATGGTAGCAAAAGTGGAAAGGGAAAGAAATTTTAAGGTTTCAGGGAGATGGAAAAAGAGATGCTGAGATAATACAAATGCTGCTCAGGAATGATCTGTAATGGGGGAACACAATGGGAAACTTCCTCTCTTGAAGATACTGAGGATCAGCTGATAAGCCTTGGTGGGAAGTCAGTAAAGATAAGACTTGAGAAGCAATGGAGGAATTAATTTCCTTGGTTGAGACCAACTGAAAGCAAACAGATATTTGCCTCTAAGAATGGAGTGTTAACTCCCCCAGGACATGGAAGATGAAATCTCTTGAGAAAGTCTGTCACCATAAAAAATAAAGATCTGAATGATGAAGAAATGTTATTAATGACCAAAGAAGGAGTCAGAGTTCTCTGTTGTCAAGTCTGCAGGTGTGACCAGACTGGGGTGACCAGAACTGCCACCTAGACTGAGAAAATAGGCTAGCAGGAGCCATAAAAAGGGACAAATGCAAAGTTCTGCCCTGCAGAGGGAGAACTGCAGTAAGGCGTTCTGTTTGGGATCCCCAGCTCAGGAAAGACCTGGAAAAACCAGAATATGGTCAAGACTGGAAACCCTGCCCTGCAAGGGAAGGCTGCAGGACTGGGGCTGGCTCAGTCTGTGGAGGAGGTGGCTCTGGGAGTTCAGTGGCAGCCTCAGTGCCTGCAGTAAGGGTGTCAAGGAGACCAAGACGCATCCTTTAGAGAAGTGTGTGTAGAAGGTGGGGAACAAATAATAAGACAGGTTCATTCTGGACACAAGGAGAGAACTGTTTTCTGAGTACAAGGAATAGGAAAGGTTTCCAAAAGGTGATGCAGTTTCCAGTCTCTCAAGTTCAAAATCTGGCTGAAAAAAGCTCTGATCATTCTCATCTGACATCACAGCTGGACCTGCATTGGGCAGGAGGTAGGCCTACAGATCGCCCAAGGTCCCCTCCATTGTCAATCATCTTGTAATCCTATGGATACTGCATAACCTGACCTGACTTCTCAGTCTCTTGTTTGCACCATACTGCAGCTCTCATCCTATCTACATGCCATTTTTCCTTCCAAAGTATGCTGTACATCCTTTTGTCTAAGCTCAGATTTCACCTATATGTTTTAGTGAAAGCAGTCTAGAGTTGTCTAGACAGGAGAAAACTCTGTGTAGATGAGGACAGTGCATAAACTCACAAATTAAAACAGATTGTGTGAAATATTCATCTGAGTAGCTGGGTTTTTTAAGAGTTCAGTAACCAAGTAAGAGGTCATTATCTCCATATCTTGTGCAATAATATTTTTTTCTATGTCAGTGTTATTTGTATTAAACACTCAGTTACAAAGCTTGCAACTCATGAAAGTTATGCAAGCACACTAACAGAAGATTAACTTCTACCCTTCTTGTATCAGGTATGTACATATAATAGTATTTATAACGTAACAGAAGTATGCTATGCATTGTAATTTCATCAGAAAATTAAAATTGTAGTATAGTAATTACGTCTATACTTGTCCATGAACATCCAGGATACTCAGAACAAGACTTTCAGCTGTACAGAGAGCAAACAAAAAGATCTCACCTCCAAAGAGCAGCCATGGCATTTTACAGTATATTCTAGACAGCAGTAAACAATTGCAAGTGGAAATCTTGCCTTTTGTTATTTTCCAAGACATGCCATTAAGAAAAAAAAGATCTTGTTAGACAATCTAGTGAGTAAAGCAATGATTTACATGACATTTAGCATGAGAAACAGGCAGCTCTTTATTTGTATGTTGCATGGTACTTACTGGGAACACGAATATTTTCTACTGGTATTAGAATTTCTAAGTTTGTGCTGGTTCTTAGCCACTAAGAACAACAGAAAGACAAGGATAGAGGTATGACCTGCCTTAATTTTAGTGGTGGATTATGCATTTTCACAAAGTGCCTGATGCAAGGTCTTTTGTCTGAAGTGAGCTGAAAGGCTTTTACTTGCTTTGATGGCTGTTGTATCAGGTCCTAAGAAAAACAGAAGACTTATGAAAAGCTGTTGCTGCTGTATGTAGCGCAGTAATTAATAGCACGTCTAAAAGGAGATCAAAGGGCTATGGTGGGTAATTAGAAAAGCTGAGGCAGTTGTTTCTTATAAAACAAAGCCAGTACAAAATAATAATAATAATAATAATAATAATAATAATAATAATAATAATAATAATAATAAAGCTGTGTGTTGCTGTCCTCCCAAATAAAAAAATATGTTTCTTATTTCTGTTGCAAAACAGGCTCAGAAAATAGACTGTAATTTGTTCCTCTCTGCTACTCTAGCCAGTCATGGTAAAATTCAGTTATAAGAAGCAATTAGAGTGACCTAGACAGATGACTGCCTACTTGCTTTTTCATTAGGAGATCAACAGTGAGAGCCCATTTCACTGCAGGCAGAGAATTAGAGGATTAGGTTCATTTGCTGCACTTTTACTTTGGCCTCCATGTGGTCCCCATCTGGAGCTGTCAGATGCAGCAAGCTCAACAACACATGCTCACCAGTCCCTTTCCATCAGTGCTTCTACTTTGTTCCTACCAACATGACTCTCGGGCCTGCTCTGGCCACTCATAGCCCACCAGTCTTGCACTGGGTGAGGGTCATGGCCCCTCCCTGAGGCCCTCCACACACAGGTGCCCATTCATGCTTTTCTTCCTTCCCCAGGTGTCCGGTTTTTTCCTCTGGATCTTCCTTCTCCATGCTGAAGTTGGAAAGAGGTGCACCTATCAATAGGATGGATCCTTTATTGTGTAAAATGCTCTCTTTGTTGGATTCTGCACAACAGGTGGTTTCCAGGCAGAGCAGAGAGCCTACAGGAGGATGGACACAACACCTGTCCCCCAGGGTCCCACTCTATGACCCCCATAAATGCCTCACCAAGCAGGACACCTGAGAGTTGCATGGACAGCTGCCCTGCAGTGATAAAAACGCCATGTGGGGATGGTGACAATGACAAAAGTTGTCGTGTGCTGGGATGTTGCTACCAACAGAAAGACTACAGTCCCGCTGCAGGAAGAGGATGGGCCCAGAGCAGTCTGTGGAGGTAGTGGGAAGTCTCATTAAAAGGCAAGGGCTGGGGATGAGGCGCGTGGGATCAGGCACACAGCATATAAGGACGACAGATGGCATGAAATCCACCTCTTCATTCCTTCTTCCTCAAGGAGGTCATACTGATGGGAAATGTGCCAAAATTTTGCAGTCTCAAAGCTTGAGTAAAGAGTTATTACGTTTCCATGATTCAGAAAGCAAGTATTTTCATGAAATAAGGATCAGCCTGTTTCAATCAGATTGGCTCCTCCAGCTGCAGAAGAACCCCCATATTCATGGTGAAAGGTAATTTTGAACCAGGGAGAGATTGTAATAAACTCAGACAGTGTCATTTCTCTGCTCCTTCTATGGATGCAGCAAAAAGACTGATGATGTGTTGTCACCACTTGTTGATTTCTTATTTCACACCAACACAAGGTAGAGCATCTCATGGGGAAGGCACAGTCTCATCATCAGGGTTCCAATCTCTTGCATCACGTTGAGGTCAGCCTCTTGTTTTGCCTTCATCTTTATAAATTGTTCTCATCTTTCTCTGTTCATCAGATCTGTGCTTGCTTTCACTGAGGTCCCACCTGGCCTCTCATTCTCCTGTGACAGGTTCAGACCTTGGGATCGCACCAAGTAGAGCCTGAAGCTCTGCACAAGTTGCGAGTGCTGTAGATGGCACTCTTTGATCCCACTCAGTCAAAGTTTCCCACCAATCACTGCAGGGCAGTTGGAGGTGCTGCCGTTCAGCTGAGACATAAAACAGAGGTTCAGGCAAATTGCCATCATTAAAAATGCCACAGCACTTCTGCAGCAACAGTAGGAGTACTAGCTCCAGTGATCAAGCCAACGTTTAATCTGAGTAATTTACATGCTAGTTACCCAGAATTCTCCCAATGATTTCAAGCAGATAAGGCAATTTAAGAGTTTTTTGCTTTGTTTTGTTTTGTTTTCCTTTTCTCTGCCACACTCTATAGTGATGCTGTGTTGTTACACAGTTGTTGCATTTAACCTCGAGGTGGCTGTACAGCAGCTGTTGACAAAGTGATTCTACATTTACAACATGTGTAAGTGTGTTGGTGAAGTTTGTAAAGCATGTTGAGCACTTTCTGGAATAAAAACAAGACGTGCATACAAATTTGTCATAATTACCATTATGCACATCCTTCTCTAAATACGAATGCTCAGAACAATTAGGCTTAATGGGAGCTGCAAACATGCTTCCTAAAAGGGCTCCTAATTCTCCCAGAGCATAAAAGCCGCATCAGTTAAGGATGTGTTAACAGCAAATGGATCTATTCATGTAAACTTATCAAAGAAAAACTTCAACTATTTTGCTCACTACAGAAGCTTCAAAGACGTCTGCATTCATTCATGTACTACCAACCCAGCCTCACTAAGGATGAACGCTGAGTAAACACTGAAAGAGAGAAAATAAGATAAGACGCAAGGGAGCTTTTACAAAGAGAGAACACATTTCGCTCTTCCCACTGCCCTACATGGGTTTAAGTGCCTGACTGTGAGCCCCCAGTCTTGTTATTGTTGAAGCGCCTTTGAAGCACTGTGCAAGCTCTTATATTCCAAGGAGTCACAGGAAAGGACGTTCCGTTGTATTTATGTAGTTCGCTAGCTCTTAATGGACTTCATATGGTCTCTGCCCTTTCAAAGCAGCCTTCCCTGTTACATGGCTCTCTCATCTTCCCTGCAAACTCTTCACAACAAATTTACTTTTTCTCTCTCTGCAAAGCCATACACACATAGACACCATCCAGTCCTCCAGATGTGAAGCAACATCCTTAGTTAACTGTAAATTTGAGCTGCAACTGTGCAAGTATAAAAATTTACTTCAGATCTACAGTGTTACTGCCTGTAGTGGGTTCAGACCAAACACATAATCCAGACTTGACAGCAGGGACACATCCTCAGTGACTTACTCCATGGACATGCCACCAGGCTGCATGCAGTATGGTGGAGCTAACTGGTGATGTTCCCACTTATTTGTTCCTTGCTGTGTCTGTGATTCAGCACCAGGGGACAGCCCCAGCCTTTGGGGTATCCAATTTTCTGAGTTATCCAGGCGAACACAGAGCTGAAAGCAGAACAGAGCTGCTGAGCAGAGCAGTGTGGTCTCTCGGATGTGCAGTATTGTTCTGGCAGTCATTCTTGTTTCATTCTGTGCATGACTGAGGGTATGAATTAACTATTAACTCTGACATCATTGTGATTTGGAGAAAAAATAGTCATGAATAGTTCTTGACTATATCAAAGTATGATATTATTCATGTAATCCTGTTGTGAAAGTGACAAAACTACAGCCTTTTTTACAGTTGTTTGTGTGACATGAGCCAACTTGGCTTCTGGCTGCAAAGCCTTAAAATACAAGGAAGAAAGAAAGAAAGAAAGGAAAAGAATGGGCTAATTATCTTGTTATCAGGCTCTTCCTCTAGAAGTAGCTCCTCACTTGGTTTGAGAGAGACCAGCTTCTGCAATTCAAAGCCTGAACACTTCATCTGAATCTGATGCTGCAACTGGGCAGGATTCTCAGCTATGCGTGCTGATGGTACTGTGCAGATAAGGCAATATGTGGACAAGATCTGGTTAGGTTTGGAGGTGAACAAGATTAGGAAGAAAATTAGTTTCTAAATGACACCCAAGTAATTTACATAAAGGAAAAAAAACAAGGACTAAAATGAGGATTTTTTTAGGGGTAGTGTTTTTGTTGTTCATATTTCTTAACAGCCGAAGGTTGTTACACACAGATTGTTGTCACAAAAGTTCTATATGCTATTTAAGTGTAAAATAATTCAATTAGTAAACACAAATACTTAATATATTACTGAGGAGAGCAATACAGAAGCTGTGAGCCAAATGCAAACTTGGCTTAAACAGATAAAAGATAAGTTGGTCATAGTCGTATTAAGCAATTCTAAGTATTGCCAGCCAGCTTTGTTTCTCATTGGCGCACTTAGAACTAATTAAGTGCTGCTTTGTCACAATAAGTAAATAAGTAATTAAGTAAGTAAATAAATAAATAAATAAAAGCGTTATGTGACTTAGTCAACCTTTTATAGCTCAGATTTATAGTGCCAAACTTCCCCCATCCTCAGGGCCTTAAAACGCCAAGACCATGTTTATCACCTTTACCCATAGCAGCCACCAAACCTGCTGGAGATGAGCTCTGTGGAGAAGGACTGGGGTACTCTGGGGAACAACAGGTTGTTCATGAGCCAGCAGCGTGTCCTTGTAACCAGGAAGTCCAATGGTATTCTGGATTGCATTAAAAAGAGCAAAGCCAGCAGGTCAAGGGAGGTGATCCTCGCCCCTTCTCTGCCCTGGCAAGGCCTCTTCTGAAGTACTTTGTCCAGTTCTAGGCTCCCCAGTTCAAAAAAGACTGGGATCCCCTAGAAGGGGTCCATCAGAGGGCCACAAAGATGATTAAGGACCTGGAGCACCGCCCTTATGTGGAAAGGATGAGGAACCTGGGTCTGTTCTGCCCAGGGAAAAGAAGGCTGAGAGGGGATCTGATTAATGTTTATAAATGTCTAATGGGAGATGGGAGGTAAATGAGTGAGTCTAGGCTTTTCTCAGTGGTGTGTAGTGATAGGAGCAGTGGCCTAAAACTTGAACATAGGAATTTCCATACCAACATGTGGAAGAATTTCTTTACAGTAAGGGTGACAGAACACTGGAACAGGTTGTCCAGAGAGGTTGTGGAGTGTCCTTCTCTGGAGAAATTCAAGACCCACTTGTGCAACCTACTATAGGGGACCTGATTTAGCAGGGGTGTTGGACTCAATAATCTCTTGAGGTCTGTCCCTTCCTAACCCTGCAATTCTAGAACCACTGGTTCTCCAGGCAATTCCTGGACACACATATGGTGCCAGTGAGCAACAGCAAAGTGTATGTGCAGGTGGCCTCAGTAACTTGTTTGTGAAGAGCCACCACAGGGGAGATCATAGAATCATAGAATCACAAGGTTGGAAAGCACCTACAAGATCATCTAGTCCAACAACCCTTCCATTACCATCACTACCACAAACTACTAAATCATATCTTGTAGATCCTCATCCAGACACATCTTGAACACTGCCAGGGATGGCAACTCCACCACCTCCCTGGGCAGCCATTCCAGCACCTGACCGCTCTCTAATAAATGTAAAAGAATGTAAAAGGAGAATGGGGAAACTCCAAAGGAGTTTGAGCAGGTAAAGCATGAAACTCTGATAAGGAAGTTCTAAGCTGCCATAAACCAAATCTGCAATACTTCAGCGCAACTCTGACAAAAATATAAACTCTGCCGGAGCCGTACCAAAATCACTGGAAAATGGAATTTTTCTCAAGATCCATTTACTTTTTGTATGTACAACCAAAATCATGGTGTATACTCACAAGGACCATTGCACACTGACTATGGGCACCATCTAGATTGCCTCAGTTCATCATCCAGGCAGCACTGTGGATATTTCAAACTCTTGAAAGCTATTATGTTTTTTTTCTCATTTCTTCCTTCCTTCCTTCCTTCCTTCCTTCCTTCCTTCCTTCCTTCCTTCCTTCCTTCCTTCCTTCCTTCCTTCCTTCCTTCCTTCCTTCCTTCCTTCCTTCCTTCCTTCCTTCCTTCCTTCCTTCCTTCCTTCCTTCCTTCCTTCCTTCCTCCTTTCTCTCTTTCTCTCTCTTTCCCTCTCTCTTTTTCTCTTTCTCTCTTTCATTCACACTTTCTGTTTTCTCTCTCTCTTTCTCTCTTTTTTCTCTCCTTCATTCTCTCTTTATCTCTTTTTAAACTGCTTTTGTTTGAGCTTGTATTCTTCTACACATCATAATGCTTTCTTAAAATGCAATCTTGATACGTATATCATATTCTAAGTATTTTATCTTCTTGGTGTCTTTTATTTCACTGTTTGATACCTAAAAACTTGTTAATGTGGTCCTCTCTGGAGCTCTCTGTGCACAGAAACACTGATTTCCTGGGCTGCAGCCAGCTTGGCTGAGTGCCCACTTCTAAACAGGGAGACTAAAGTGGATCTTTCAAACTTAAATTTAAATTTAAATACTCTCTTAGTTGCAAAGGAATGAGATCACTTCCTTAGTTAATAACTACCAGGGATTCTGGTTTATTTTTCTCAGAGGAAAAAGAGAATAAGAATTGTATACCTTATAAATGACATTGTTTTCTGAGACATTCCCATCTTATTCTGATATGATTTTAAAAAAGAAAAAGTGTTCCAAGACTGGCAAGCATGCTATTTTTTTTTCAGGTGCTGGTATGTACAGTAATGATTTACATTAGAAGGGAAGTTTAAATGGCATTTCATGTTTTTGACTGATTTCTTTTCTTTGTATTCTTTCATATATTAAATTCACATGACAGCATTTCATTTAGCGGAATTAAGAAGCTTGGCACTGTTGTTCACAAAGAGCACCGAGGCAGATCATGAGGCAATTTTGCTGCAGGTCTTAAGATGAGTTTTAAATGAAATGACCTCCATACATCTTAGTGCTGTATCACTTAGGAGTACACTTCCTTACACTGAAAGTACACCTACCTGCTCTATTGCAACATTTGAAAACCAGGGTAGAAACATTTTATTTCTTTAGTCATCATACTTTTCAAAAATTACACTTTACAGAGAAATTGATTCTTTTTTTAAATGAATGCTTGCAGAGTTCCCCATTATTTTCATCCACATAAATTATGTGTGAAGGACATTTGTATCCAAGTGGTGTTTCTCAGAGGACAAAAGATAACACAGCATTTTAATCCCTCTGTTAGATTATTTTTCCTGATTTTTTTCAGGGGATGTAGAACAAAGAAGGGCTAATTATGCAGAAAGACAGAAGCAATATATAGAAAAAAAAAAAAAAAAAGAAATGAAATATAAAGCAAAATAGAAGGTTTCTAGGATTTGTATTTTATCCATTGGTAAAATGTCCCTCCCTCGTCATTTTTTCAACATCAATACATAATCGATGTAGTAACAGCCAACCAGGGAAGTGAAGCCTCTTGCCAGCATTTCTCTGCGTCTCACCTTCACTACCACATAATTAACTCCTGGCCGAGCAGGCCTGTGAAGCTCTCTTTGCCTTTAGAGGGAAACTAACACCCTTGCAAATAGGATGAGGGTTGCATTACAGCAGCTTGCATCTCTTGATAGAGCCCTTATCTGCTTTGAACTTCAATGACAATATCAGAAAAATTAAAATCCCCCTAGCAGACAAGAATTCACTTTCCACACTCAGGTTCAGGTTTCCAGAGTATTTTCTCTTTTTTTCCTTTTTTTTTTTTTTTTTTCCCCTTTTTCTTTCCCTGGAAGCAGGGCTAGCATAACCACAGCAAGATAAGAGTCTCATCCTTCCAGCTTCTGTTCCCTTGGGGAGAGAGTCCTTGTGAGCACAGACACACTGATGATGCAGATGTAATTGCTGTGTAGGTATGGTTGATGCCATAACAGCCATTGTGCAGTGAGGCTCTTCAGAATCATTTTACTTGTGCTGAAACAGATGAAACCTTTTGAAATTGTTTGAGCTGTGCATGCCAGCAGCTTAAATCAATAAGTTTTTTTTTTTTTTTTTACACAAGGTTGTGGGTTTTCTCTCCTCCTGGAGTGTTAATAACAAACACAGCTAATCCAGATCAGACTATATTGGGAGATAGCTATAATTCACTCTAGCAAGGCAGTCCTACTTAAATGTTGTGCAGAAGGACTGGGCTCTGTGCTGCTTTGCTCCTCCAAAGAGTGCTCCTGGACCCCACAATGTTATGCATCCTTTTGCAGCAGAGAGCTGCTTCCATGGTGAGAGCAAACCAGTCCTCAGGGTGGAGATATCCCCAGTTGCTTCAGCTGCAATAAAATCATAGAATCTTATAAATAGTTTGAGTTGGAAGGGACCCTTAAAGATCACCTCATCCAACTTTCTGTCCAGGCTGACCTTGAATGTCTGCAGAGATGGGGCTTCCACCAGCCCTCTGGGCAACCTGTGCCAGTGCGTCACAACCTTTACTGTAAAAGACTTTTTCCTTATATCCAACCTAAATCTCCCGTCTCTAACTTTGAAACCATTCCCCCTTGTCCTATCACCACAGGCCCTGCTAAAGACTCTGTCTTCTTCCTTCTTACAGCCCCCTTTAGATACTGAAATGCTGCTCTCAAGTCTCCGTAGAGCCTTCTCTTCCCCAGGCAGAACAGCCCTAGCTCTCTGTCTGTCCTCGTAGAAGAGATATTCCATCCCTTGGATCATGTTTGTGACTGTCCTCTGGATGTGCTCCAGCAGGTCAGTGTCTCCTGTAAAATGCTGCTTCTTACCCTCACTCTTATTTGTTGGTAGTTATTTCTCACGTCAGCATTGCATCACTGTGGGGTGTTGTGCTCTGTGATGTTTGGTGCGAGTCTTCGAGTTGGTGAAAGGGAATCTCTGCTGTCTCTCTCCTTGTAAAATAATGTGGTTTTGGTTAGAATGTTTTTTATCTTACTTCAGCACAGCTTCTCAATCTCTTAGTGGCATCCCTTCTGCACAAGATCCCACAGAAATCAAGAGGGCTCCCATTGAGAGGGAGCAGGGATTTTTACTTCTATAGTGCCATCTGAATTCCAGCAAAGTCATAGGGATTTTCATGATCAAAGTCCCACGTAAAGGCTGCATTGCCATTGTGTAGCACTGCATTGTTAGCATTTGTCACGTGGGACAAAACAGATTTTCACTGCCTACATTTCCAGAGGTTGCTCATTGAGTTTCCTTTGGAGAATGCAATAGCCGGTCTTGGTTGTTGCTCAAACCAAGCAACAATGCAGTGTCATGCAGGCCATTGTGGACCCTTTCACACGCACTGTAGTGCAGACATTTCCTGTGGCTACACCCCTCAGAGGGTCCTTGAGAGTTCAGAAGTTCTATTTTTATTAGCTGCAAAAGCTCCAGTAAGTGAGAAGTGTATCCACTCTGAGATAACACAAATATAGCACACTAGCAAGTGATTAACAGGATTTTTACAATTCTCCAAAACCTTTTTCAGTGCTTTCTAAATCTTGAATAACTCTTCCTTCAGAGAATTTGGGGCTGAGTCTGCAAACTCTGACCAGTCAGTCACCCAGCAGTTCTGGAGTGTTTGCTCAGCACAAACCCAGGTCTTCCTCTGAGCACAACAGCATTGCAGCATTGTTCCCTGCTCGAAAGTCAACCAGAGCCTGAGTGCTTTGCTGGATGAGCGCCAGAGTGACCAGCGTCCTGGAGAATTATGCTCCCAAGCACAGTAGTAAGAATTTGAAGGGACAAGCCTATAATTTGTAACGCTAAACCCAGCCCTGATCCTGAAAGTAGTCTAAACAAATCTCCTATAGCCTCCTTGTGTTCCCTTTAAATAAGTTCCTGTGTAAACAACCAAGCAGCACAACTTGATAGGGTGAAACTCAGTAACAAGCAGATGAATATTTAATTCACAACAAGTACCTCCACTGAAGCAGAGGAGTACCTATGTGAATAGAGATTTATTAAATTGACTAAAGCTTAGAGTCTAACAGGGACTTCTTGAACCAGTCACTGCATTGCATGTGTGCCAGCTCAGATGGTGAGTGCTCTATGGAAGAGGGTTTCACAAGCGTGTCCTGGTCTGGTGCTTCAGATCTCTTCAAAGAAGGATTCACGCACACTGAGACACGCATGAACATCTGGGAAAAATTTAGGATGAATTGGAAGTATGCATTCCAGTCACAAAGGAGGGACAGGCAACCAGCCCACAAAATCTCACTATTGAGGTTGATCTGAAATAATGATGATTAAAATCCCTAGAATGTGTAGAATGGAGCTACGGGACCCTTCATGTCACGAGTTTTGCCCTACAAATACACTTCCATTGGCATTACACTGCTTTAGGTCTTCAGTTCTTCCATTTTCAGAGGGTCTGTTCCAGTTTGACTCATTCCAGTTCTTTTGGCTCCCCTCAGACATAGTCCTCCAATGTTCTTGGTCCCACTTTGACCCACCATTAACTTTTAATTTAAAAAAAAATCATGAAACATTACTTCAGAAGCTTTGCTGTTTCCTGAAGATAATCTGCTTACCTGAAAATTTTATTGCTATATGACACAATCATTTCCTCTTGTTAGTGTAATCCTTGCGAGGAGTACCTATTACAATGGGAATTGAAGTAGCTATTGTTACTGTTTTATGTTACTCCATACTAAACAATATTGGAAGTTATTCCTTTGTAGTTCTGCAGGATGGAAACGCAATGTTTAAGGTAGATTTCGGTCTCGTACCTTCTTGTCAGTATCCAGTTGAGTCTGCTGTCACGAGCTTTGTCTCCATTTTAGCATCTTTCACTGAAATTCACATTGAAATGGGCTGAAACCAGCTGGGCCCCAGCCAAAAAGAGACAAACTTCTCTCAGCCATTAGGTTTTCTTGTTTGGGGCTTTTTATTTTATTTTGTTTTATTTTATTTTATTTTATTTTATTTTATCTTATTTTATCTTATTTTTACTTGTCAAATCTATGGACGAGGAATGGTTGGAGACAAATTAAGTTGGTAGGTTTCAGATGGAAATGCAGATCTGGACAGAACCTCATGAATCAGTAACACTTTTTTCAAACTCTGGGCTCCCAGCAGGGAAATAGAAGACAGTTGTGACCACTGCCTACAGTGGCACTGTCTGGTGGTCCTCATATCGGGCTTCTGAAGTCCTCTGCATGTCTGGAAATACTGCAGAGCCATGTGTCCTCCAACTCGCCCTTGAAACCCAATGAAACCTAATGCCCTTGTACAGTAGAAGTGGCTCTGGTAAGAGACTGCAACCTCAGCGCCGTAACAGAGAAGAGACAGAGCAGGAATGTGATTGGGCACTCACATCATTGCTGTCTCTGTCCCTGCCCATGCAGCAGACACGTTGCTCTCAGGACTGCATGCAGAACAGCAACAAGATGTACCATCTAAATAGTTAAAGGAAAATAAAGACTATCAGTAAAGCTTTTGGAGATTTATAATTGCTGTTTCCACATGGCACTAAATGCTAACGTAAAAAATACTGAAGATTCCTTTCTATTACATTTTAAAACAAAATTGGAAACATATTTCTGTGTAACAAGTCACTAGGCACAACTTGGGGAATAATGGTCAGCATTTTATGGGGTTGCTTGTTAAAGTTGTTTCTAAATGGGAAGGACCCCAGGGAAGCTGGCATGAGCCGTAAACATTCAAAAGAATAATTTGTGGTGACAAGTGATTCCTTCAGTATTTATTTAACATTTAAAATTTGTCTGAATGGAAAAGGAGGCCAAAGACCGGCAGGGTCTGTGATCTGCTCCTGAGGGCCTGCCTCCACTCCTCTCCAGGTTCAGGGAGCCCCTGGGATGCTGGCAGGAGGTGGCCTGGCTGATTCCTGGAAGCTGTAAAGGCAGCGTGATTTGCTCATTGTCCTGTGTGGTTAACTGCAATCATGTGGAGCTCATAACATGCGCTATGGCTTGGGTCGTTTCCCTTCCCCTGGTGAACAATATGGGAACCAAGCTTGCTTCTTAACAACTTCACGAGCTCCCTTCCCAAATCTGTGCAGGACAGCCCCCTCTGCCACCTCAGTGATGCAGGGAGGGAAGACTTTCATGCAGCCTTTCAGATATATGGTACTGCTTCTGCTGGTGTCAAACAGGGTTTGACGGACAGAGAAAATGTACACAACAAATATTATTTCTTCATGGAATATATTCTCAAGCTGATGAATGTTGACAGTCTTTACAGAAACTCTGAGTTCTGAAACGCTACTTTTTAATCAAATTGAGATAAATACAAAACAGATGTAGAATGGAAAGCAAATTCAAAAAGATTTCTGCAAAACCAAGTGAGATTCATTTTGAATTTGTAATTAATAGTTAGAGATTTATCAACATTACCCCAAATATGTAAGCCCAAGAAAAGAAACCTGAATAAATTACCATCTTCTAAATTATTGGAAGTTATAGGGATATCACAGACTTTTATTATTATTTTTTTTCATTTTCTTGTTCCAAATAATATGATATTTGCAGGAAGCTGACTTTCCAGTCTATTTGGCTACATCCATCTCTCTTTCAGATTATTTGCCTTTCTAATACTATTAAGTCATCATAAACATAGGGTAGCATTCAGTGTTTGTAAGGGTTTGGTGCTTTTAAGAAGAAGGTAGCAAAGTGAGCTCTTTCATGACTGATGTCTTCTGCCATAGGACTACTAGGGCAAGTGGTATTGGCCCATATTTTCTTAATGCTCAAATTGCCATTCCTTCTGAACTAAACCTTGAGGTTTCTTGTGTGTTAGATTCTGAGTATCTTACTGCATTTGTTAGAAAGAAAAGTCTAGTTGGATTTCTCTGTAGTAACAAAGGATATTTTATCCTTCTTGCCATTGTTAGGTGTTTACTCCTAGCTTCTAACTGACCAAAAACCTGAATTATGGTTGGAAGGCATGTTCATACAGCCTAAATTTGCCCTCCGAGTGGCAGCCAACACATCTGCCCACGTGCACATTGTAGAGGCATGTAGGGAGGTTTGACCCCATGTGGAGTATATCGAAGTGTTCCAACATGTGGCAATGTTATGCAGATGAGATGACACAAATTCTGACCATTGTATTTTCCTATCCGTAGAGGTATAGCATACTCTGCACTCTCAGTATGACTACCAGTTTAGGGTATATTTATGTTTGCAATTGAATCTTCCTTATTCCTTGCTTGAAATGGATTGTATCACACTCCTTTAAACTGGGCACCATGGAAATAGGAATTTGCTGAAGATTCAGGTCAAAATCTTCCTCTTTTGTTGTTAAAGATAAAACTCCTTGATTTTCCTGGGCTGCTATTCATTTCTCAGACTGCTTGCCTCTGTCAGCATAGAAGTGCTGTGAAAATGAGATGCAAATACATGTGGATTGCTTGGCTCACACGTTCATGCAGAGAGAGGTACAAAGCTCTGTATGTACAAATGTACATATACAAAGGTACAAATAAAATTACTATTAAGGGATATTTATTTTTGTTGCAACTGTAATATCAAAGAAATTATAAACTCGGCCCTTGGCTAGACAGAGAAAATGAACAAAAAATAAAGAGAAGAAAATATTCAGGATTCTGGTAATACCTATTGCACTGTTATGCTGTCATTTTTTGGCCCTACAGGAAGTTGCTGGGAGGTATCTGAGCAAATGGGGCAGAACAGCAAATGGGAGGCCAGCCCTTGTGCACTCAGATCCAGCACCTGTCAGGTTGCTGACAGTACAAGTCCTTCACAGCCCGTGCAGGTATCCATTATAACCACACACATTGTCATCTGGTTTTGCTTCCTCCCTGCACAGACTCCATGGCAGCTCTCCAACATCCTCTCCGTGTGTTATTGTACTGCTGCAGTCCCCCGTAGCAGAGTGTGAGGTTCTTTCTCCTTTGAAATGATTTCCCATGCCATTACCAGACCTTGGTCATGTTCCAAGCCCTCCCTAATCAATCTAGCATTGTAGGACGTCAGCTTTCATTTTCTTTCCTATGAGCTTATGTGACTATACATTTTATATTTGTGGCATAACAGTCTTCTTTCTGTTCCCAACTTTTGTTCATTAGTTCCTTTCTTCCCCAAGAGATTTTCTTCTCTTACTCTTTGGCCTCTCATTGAATCATCACCACCTCCTTCTTCCTCTGTGTGCTGTAGCTGTGAGAGTATTTTCAAGCAAAGGCAAATCATCAAAATGTGTATTTCCTGATGTTATTGCACATATTGGAGGTCTGATGTAGTCTTGGGAAAAGGCACATAACAAACAGAGCACTCTGCAGTTTTACTTCAGGCACACTGTGCCGAAGCTAAAAGAGACATAATTCTGGAATAGTACGACACAAGTCAGACTTTCTGGTGAAAAGGATGACACTGACATCAGCTTGAAACTGTGCCCTAGATAAGTGGGTACTGTGAAAGTTTAGAGAAAAGGCCTTGGTTTACCTTCGCTCACCATTTTTTCTCTTGTTTCCTTCTGCCTGTTTTGATGCATGACTGGTTTGGGGCGCTTGCTATGCGGGGAGTGAAGCGGGGTCAGCTGTGCCCAGGGTCTGTGCCAGTGGTACTGCCACTCCCAATGCCCCACAGAGACAACAGGGACTCCTGCCTTTTCTTTCTGCCTGCTTGCCTTGCTCTGCCATGGAGTTAATTGTCTTTACATAGGGAGCTCCTCTGCTTGCCAGCAGATGTTGTAGGGCTGAGGTGGAGCATTAGGTCAGATGGGTTAATTTTATAGAAGGCGATCATCAGCCAGCAAGCACTGGGTACAGCGTGTTCTGGCTGTGATCCGTTTCTGCTTCTTTCTTGGCTAAGTAGGACTGGCAAAAACAAATATTTTCATTATTTTGTTTGTCTCCCTCTTCCTTTAATGTGTGTAAACAGTGTTTCTCAGGATGATGTCTGAGATCCAAAACTCGATTTCTGCAAGGAAAAATAGGCTAATTTGTTAGGATTCAAACTGCATAAGGAATAACACTCTGCTTTTCTGGAACAAATTTTATTAACAAACGTTTTCAGTTATCACAGGAGAGAAATAATTGCACCAACAGCATGTACAGAATAATACATTCATCCCAAAGCATATGATTTTTTTAACTATTGCATTTCTTTTGATTGAGAGCCAAGGTATACTTGCCGGGAATTAAGGAGAGGAAATGAGTACAAAGCAGAATGACTGGTCAATAAACACCATGGTGATAAGGTTTCACGTTCTTCTTCCTCACTTGGCACACAGCATCACTGAACCCTGTGTGATAAATTGTACCAAGGAGGACACAGCCTTCATTGTAGTCACAAGAGGACACGTATCCCAAGCAAAGCTGACATTTTGGCAGAAGGACAGATGAAGGGAGACATACGCCAATACAAGATGCTGTTTTGCATTAGACAGAAGTTTCCTTCTGTAATCCAAAAATAATAGTCATGAATTTTGTCCAAGAGAAAGGTAAGTCTCAAGACAGGCTAAAAGGAAACAATGCAGGGCCTTTTGCACCCTGCTTCAGATTACGTACGTCTTTCATGAGCAACTGTTGTAGTGAAATAGTGAAAGCCATGGCAACAGCAAACACTGTTGCTGGTGTTGCTAGTGGAAGCGCATGGCATGCTCTCAGCATGACTCACTGTCCTCTGCAAGCAAACTGACCGAAAAAGAAAAGAAACTGCTTGTGTGTGGAGATGAGTACCTGGGTGGGGGAGGCCCCATCCAGAATGCCCCTGGTGGTTTTCTGTGCCACACGCATTTGGAGTGTCACTGCTGGCTGATAAAGGCCACCTAGGACTAGTGCCACAGCTGACACTGCCCGCGTGTGGCACTGCATGGCCATAGACCTCTCTGACTACCTGCTCCCTTTCTCTCCCATGGAATCAATGCTTGGGCCCCAGACATTGTGAGGGATCACCATGCCAAAATGAAAACACTACTTTAATTATTTCTCTCCTCTTTTCTAGCACAGACAAAACTGTTTTCCTTGTAGAAAAGAATCTGTCTCTCCTTCTAGACAATTCCCCTTTATTTTTCCAATGTCAGTTGGCAAATCACTCTCTTCATTGTCATTCTGATGGCAAACCAGGGATGACAGCAGAGGTAACCCCATGTATGTGAGAAAAAGTGTACTAGACCATGCTACCTGAGGAAGATATCGATCTGCATATCTGACAGTGCCCAATCTGCTCAGAGCACTGAGCATCACAATGCATAGGAAGTGCAGAGCTTCATCTGGTGCACCCATGACTCTGGGAAAAGGGAGTGAAGGTAGCAGCATTCAAGGGTAAAATAGGGGTGGCATTGCTCCCAGGAGTGCCCAGTCAAAAACTAACACATCAGCACATACAGTTTCCTACATGTATGCATCCATGGGCATTTGTACGTATATGAAGGATGCTCCAAAAATAATGTCTCCAATTTCATGATGTTTGTCCAAGGCATCAGAGGAGGATATTGGTGATATGGCGGTAGAGATTGAACCTTTCCACCAATATCCCATTACATTTTGTTGCTGTGTGGCAGATGGCAGCAGGGAGGCAGTCTGACAGAATGGTGTCTGACATGGAAGTGCAGATGAAACAAAGGTGTGTCACTGAAGTAGTCCATGTGGAATAAATGGCACCCACTGACATTCATCAACACATGCTGAACATTGATGGAGACCAAAGAGTGGATGTGAGCCCAGTGAGGCAGTGGGTGATGTGTTTCGTGGTGATAGTGAGATGAAAGATGAGCCATGTTCTGGGAGACCAGAGCACAGTATGCAGGCTCTTGTTCATTCCTGGTGATAATGCATAACTAATGGTGGTGACTATGTTGAAAAAGAGAGTACTTTAGCTGAGAATTTGCTCTATCAAGTAGCACTATTGTGCTCTTTGTGTTTGTTGTAGTTTCCAGGAAAATAAACAGGAGGCGTTACCACATTCTGAGTGACCTTTCAGTGTGAAAGTACTTACATATATAATCAGAGAAATATGTAGCGTGCGTATCATTTTTTTCGCCTTGCTTTTTTCTTCTACCATAATCTACACATTGTTTTTGTCCCTAATGCCACTTGCTCTTGCAGTCTGGTGATTGGTTACATCTGGCAATCTGGTGATTGTTTATGTCTGTTTTTTAAGGGGATTCTCTGACCAAATGAAGCACTAAGACCAGACCTTTTTATACCTACCTCTGGATTAAGTTGGCCCCAAAATCTTTTCATGAGACATCTGTATTTCATGCAGCATTTCAGGTAGTGGAAAAGCAGCACCACCATGTCATTTAGATCTAATTCAGCTCCTGGAGGCTGAGACAGCCCGAAATGTTATCTATAAGGACAGCGAGTTTGCTGATTCCTTAAAAATGGGGGGGGGGGGGGGGGGGGGGAAATCTAAGTTTTACCTGGCATATCAAAGTTCATGCTGCTATCATTTTTGTTATAATACAAACTCATTTTTTGAAAATATTGCATTGTGCATCACGGTCTGGAAATCTGTCTGAAAGCATTATATGATCTCTTCAAGAGAATCCATTCTGTTGTGTTGTTTTTTGTTTTGTTTTTTTTTTTTTTTCTCTGTTGCTGCTCTCTCTCTCCCCCATCTGCTTCCTTAAGTGAGATTGAGAGAGACCACTGTTCCTTGCAGACTCACACATCTGACAGTGATTTCTATGTATCCCTCATTTTTACTGACCATATATTTTTTCCCAGGAAAAAAGTTTTGCTTGGGAAAAAACAACAACAATAACAAAAACAAAACCCACAGTGTTAAACCCTAAGATGGCAGAGACTGTCATATGAAAAATTGAATTTTTAAGTTAAAAACACAATGAAGTAAATGTTACCATACATTTGGACATGATAAGAATTGGTCCTTAACCTTTGTGTGGCGGTCTGTTGGTTTTAGAAATCTTGCTTGTAATAGTAAGTTTTCAGGCATTTGTCTTGACTGCGTGGCTCTCAGTCATGGACTTGGGGATCTTGGCCTTTCTGAACAGGAATTTAATTTGTTCATCTGTTCATTTTCTTGGGAGAGATGCTCATGTTTTTAGTGGACTGCAGTATCTTATTCTGTGTCTGTAGATATCGCTGTCTCTAAGCTTGCTGTGAAACTGGGCTCTGTTTGATTCACTAAGACGGTGTGATGCACCATGCAAAGATGCTGTCTCTTTATTTTGTCCTGAATACTTCAGGTCTAATACATAAGCATAATATTTCACAGGGTTAGTTAATCTTTTAAAATAATAAGTTAAAAAAATTAAAAATAACTCAAAATTGTGTAATGGCAAGGACACAAGTGCAAGCCCATATTTCTCACTTCTTTTCTAATCCATGTGTAATAATGTATTAATATTTGTTGTACTGTGAATGTAGCTGCTTCAGCAGATTTTCATCACTAGACTTGAATTTCAATTAGGATGTTATGCCCCAACAAGCATCAGGTCTAAGGCATTCAGAATATTAATACCTACTTTCCAAATATCCTATCCAGAAAAAAAAAACCCTCCTCATTTATCACAATATAAATGAGAATTGTATAAAGGAAAAAAAAATGCATGTGAGTTCTACTTTATTTGTAATTTATTCTTCTTTCATGGTGTCACAGTTATCTAGTAACTGTATTTCCAGATCTGACATTATTAATATGAATAGTAGCATTTTAATAAAATATTTCAGTTGACCCTAGTCCTTCCCTAGGGCTCATATACAATCCTGATGGTGAATAAACAGGCTCAATCTATTTCTTGTGTCCTGCACACTAGATATCTCACAGATACGGCCTTTGCAAGAGTGATCTATCTTTAACAGCATTTTTTTTTTAATTTACATTCAGTACAACCTGAGCGTAGGGCCAGTTGTATATACTTCCAAACTAAACTGAACATAACTCCCATCTACCTTCACTGGGTCTGTTTCTCTACAGCTCTGTAGTTTGAGACCCGAGACTCCTAGAAACGGTGGTCTTTGTTCCCTCTCTTATTTGCATTCTTCTTTTCTGGACTAGTAAGTGTTAACATATGTGATGAGAGAATGAGGCTTATGAAGTAATATACCGTAACTATGCATGCCTATACACTGGACAGATGTTCATAAAGATAGCTGAAGCTTAAAATATAAATAATCTCCCTCTCTGTGAAGGCCATTCAAGTGAAGTGGGAAGAATCTTAAATGCCATGATTTCTTTGGTATTCTTAGAATATTTTCAGAGGAAATATTCCTGTGGCGATGTCAGCAGTTTCTTTTCATTTTCTTATCACACAATAAATGTTTGCAAGTCCCTTAACTAACGTGTCACAGCAAAGACCCCTGGAATATCATGGACTCAGTACCTGGTATTTCAGCCAAGATACATCAGGTGCCAGAATGAGTAAAAGAGAATGTGGTGGTATATGTATATGTACACACACATATATATATACGTATGTATATATATTGCTTAATAGAATTTAAGCAAAACAGGAATATGAGAAGAAAAACCCAATTCCTTTACAATATCATTTCAGAATGGTATTTTAAAGGAAGTTGAAGCTCAGAATTTGCTAAACTTGTCTTAATGACAATTAATTTAATTAATTTAATTTAATTTAATTAAAGAACCAAATTTAATTAAAGAACCAAACCCAATCTCTTTTGTCATAGGGTTTTTGGTTTTTCCTATTTTACTTTTATTTTTAAGAAGATGTGACTATTGCAGAAAGGCTACTTTCTTAATATGTATGCCTTGCATTAAGCACACTTCTCAGGGATGAGGGACAATGATCTGCATAGCAGGGAATTAAAATAAACAGTTTTGACTCTGTGACTTCTGTATGCTTACAGTGGCATTGCTACAGATTTAGCTGAAGGGTATTACCATTAATTAGGGAAAAAGTGACTCATATTCATTTTATGAAAAAGCACAATCAGTAAAAAGTAGTTGTTAGGAGAAAAGGCATAGTGTAATTCATCAGCTGGCAAATGACTGTTTGCCATTTGGATAGCTTAGCTCATTATAGATAGCTTAGCGCATTCAACAGCAGAGATTTTGAAAACTGAACTTTGAATATTGACACAATTTGAGAACTGAATGTTAAGACCAAGATCTGTACAGCTTCTCCTGGTATTTGTAACCATGGAGCAGCTGCATACTTCAGAAGAAGACTCACTGAATTATGTGAAGCATCTCATGTTAATATCTCATATCAGCATTCATTAGAGGTCTATTATGTGCTGAGCTGCAGAATTTTGGCCATGGTGAAAATTAAATTCTTTTTATCTTTTATTGTTTGTCTGTCAGTTTGTCTTGTTGCTTTCTTCAGACTTCTAAAATAGAATAAGATCTTAGCAACATGTATTTACAGAGCCTGTACACTATTCATTGTTTTTTGTTCAAGAGTTTCTGGCTTTACACTGCAAAAACATGTAAAAAAAACCCCAAAAATATCAACAAAAAAAACCACACTGTCCAACTCCTGAGGCTTTACCTTATGATCTTTCTTTTATTAATGCTTAAATATCTCCTTTCTACTTAAATAATATTATAATAATTTCAAAGGAAAATGAAGGAAAATGAAGTTACCCGATTATACTGCAAATAAAATAAAATGTCATCTGGTTTTATGGGCAGTCACATCTGATTCAATTTGTTCTAGGGAGGCTTGATACTACAAAATATTGCTGAGAAAGGAAAAGTCTTAAGGAACTGGAGAGTAGATAAGGAAAATGTGTGAACACTTATTGGAGAAAATGATCTCCAAAAGTTATAGTTCATAATATCACTGTTATTAATGGTGTTCAAGTGTTTATTCTATCACTGTTTCTATCATTATCATGGGGGAATTGAAAGCCTTCATAGGATCTTGAGGAAAATTTTGGCATATGTGTTTGCTACTTGTGAGATGTTTGTGTAGAAAGATGTTCTGTCAGAGTGTGCAATGACTATCACACTTGCTGGTCCCTTGGTAATGGCCTATGCTTGGAAAAAAAAATGTACTAAAAAAAAATCTTTGGTAACTATGAATCTTTGAGAAGACGAGAGCAGGGTACCCTTCAGGTATGGATGCTGGGTTTATCTCAGTGTCCCCCTGAAGAGTCCCAATCTCTGCATAGTACCAGCCAAGACCATAAAACCCAAGAGAGCTGTGACTGATCTACCATTCCCTCCTGGCCTCAGTACAGACAATGAGATAGTCCTAATTCTGAATTCAGTGATTTTTTTGCAGCCTTTATAGTAATTTGTTTTGTTCAGTGGATAGCTAAAAAATACTTCCCATTTAAAAAAAATAAATAAATAAAATAAAAAGCCAGATGACTTGTTTAGGGGCTGACTTAATCCATATATATTGAATATTTAGTCAGCTAGAGTGTTTGCCCAAAATAATAGGACCCTGACAGGAAGAAAATTAGAAGGAATTCATCCCAGGTTGAGTAAGATGTGAATCTGCCCAGAGGCTGAAGAAGAGGTTTTGTCTGTTCAATCCTGGATCTATCCATGCACTGAAAACAGGAGAACAGATATATTTCCAAAGTTTGTCAGAAATTTTTGAAAGATTTACTTTGAATTAGTAAGTAACTTAATTTATGCCACCCATTTTTCAGCCTGCTGATGGAGGTTGAAAAAAGAACAGTGGCAGTATGAAGAACAGAGTGGATTTGTCAAGACATACATGGATTTTGTCTGCCAAAAAATTGCCTTATATGCAGGTTAGTTCATCGATGCCGAGGTCCATGCTGCTGCATACTGAGAGAAAATAAAAACTTTGTTATGCTTGCAAGAGTTCTTTTAAAACTTGAATTTTGCAATCCCTTCTTCTTCACAGATCAAAATCTTCTCCAAATACATGCAGCAGCTCCAGGATCAGAACTGTTCCAGAGAACTTAATGTTTTTGGCGTAGTGAAACCTCTGGAAGATGTAAGATGATTTGTGGGGGATTGGGCTGGAGGATGACCTTGCAAAGCAATGGAATAGATGGACAGAATTGGTGATTAGAAAATATCCTCATTCCTTTTCCACTAAGTGGAAAAACAGAGGCTCAAAGACCACTGCTCCACTTGACTCCAAGTACCTCAGGAATTTATTCTGCTTTGAGGAAATCCTTTCTGAGCTACTGGCACCCTGAGATCAGCCAAATGGCAAAGAGCTTCCAGCCCCATCCTTTCTACTCTAATAATGAGGTACATTGCATTGAAGTGGCTTTTCAAGAGAAAAAATAACCTGAAAATTCTGCCTGAATAAAATACATTGATACCTCAATGAAATAGGCAGTTTTATCTCTCCAGAAATTTCCTTGAAATCCCTTTTAAGAAAAAATAATATGATACAATACCAATTCTGATATATGCAAAGTTCGGGTAAAATAGTACATCTGAAATGATGAGAAAGTAAGAGTGCTTCTTTGACACATGGTAGCATGAACTACCTCTTGTGAATTCAAGATTCTCCCTGTGAAACACAGAAATAAAGCTCAGATCAAAGTGGACTGCATGGCTACAGAATACTCTGTGATGTGATGCACATTCTGATTGTGGAACCAGCCCTCATTTCCTGGATGCCTTTCCTGGGGCAGAACAAGATGACTGGCATAAGATGGGCATGTCTAAATAACTCTTCCTGAATTACTCATTGAAACTGGAGAGATATGCATCGATCTGTAGGAAATGTCACTCAAAAATTCCCTGGAAAGGAGAGTACTCTTTTTGTGATTCTAATCAAAGAAAAATCATGCAACTGAACTCGATATTTCCATCTGGCACAGGAACAGCCTGGAGACCAGCATTGGTTCCAAAGAACGGTCCAGTTCTGTCCTGTGCCGGGATGTGTAAGGCTGTTGTGTCAAACCAAAGTAATTGTGTACTAAAAGTTTGGGTTCAGATGCAGACCTGATGGCATCCTGAACCTGCCAGAAGAGAGAGATAGCAGGCATATTTTCTTTAGAAGTTAACTTCTCCAACTTTATTTTTTAACTTCCAAATGATTTTTATTCTTGCACACTTTCACTGTAAAACACTAATGATTTTCAGTGCTAACTACTACCCAGCAGTAGCCAAATGGCATCTGGGTTAAGTTTCAAGGGTGCCACAAATATCCAAAGTGGAAATCAAATTCAAAGAGTCTCCTTTATATGCTCATTGTTTGACGCTCTGTTTAGAGGACATGTTACTCCATGAAGAGGGCAGATGGATGAAAAAGAAGGAAGGCTATAACCTCAAGACTACATTGCTTGCAGACTGCTAACGTGTTTATTTTTGCCAGTTCTCCTTAGGGCTGTGCAGTCCCCACTTGATCCTAACTCAACTGACAGGCAAGGTCTAACACCATGTTTTCAAGCACCTCTGACTACACTCCTGGTTTATTACTGATTGTTCTGTGTGTTCCAGCTTCACATTGTCTACTCTGATTTATTCCATATGTCTTAAATTGAAATATGTCATGGTATGGAGGAAGTCTGTAATCCCTCTCAGGTTTCTGCTGAATACCCTCAGCTCTGTGTGCTGTCTGTTGCTGTACACCATTATCCCTGATAAAGACAGCATTGAAATGCTCTCAGATACCAGCTGCTCCTTTGTCTTCAACTCTTGCTTTATCTTCTGATAGCCTACCTTTTTATGCTGAACTTTGTAAACCCGTAGTGGGGTTTTATGTAAGACACAGGAGAGAGAAAATCCTTACAGCCAAAACCATACTTATTTCAGCACTAACATCAGCTTGGTAATAACCTGCAAGCTCAGAGGAGAAGTGGTGCAGCTGTTCTGCTCCTGAACAGGGCAGGATCAGCTCCAGGCACAGTGTGACAGGGCTGTGTGCTGCACACCAGGTAGCAGACAGAGCACTGATGTTGCACACTGTGAAGGCCAGCTGCCCATCTTCCAGGGAAATAGGCATCTCTGCCACTCCTGGGCCCTGTGACTTCATTGTTACACTGGTAGGAATGCACTACTTCTTGTGTCTCATTTGGAAATAAAATAACACTCCCTGTGTGTCTGAAAATCCATTTTTAAAACTAACTTTAAACAATAGTCTTGATAGTGCTGTATGTCTCACTAACCGGACAACTAACAATGTATTTTGCCACCCTGGATAAGATCTAGAGGGAATACTAAGGTTTCCCCAGCTCTCAGTGGCATGAAATGGTGCGTAAAGGCCCTTGCTCTCTCTTGCTCTCTCTCTTCTATTTTTAAGGTCTATTGCTCCTGCATGAAAATAAAATAAAAAAAAACAAAACGTAGTACTGCACTCCTCTATTTGCATTCTCATTTATTCAGGCTATGTGTGCAGACTGACAGCTGGCAAGGGCAAAATGCAAGGCACAGTTCTTTCTCAGGGACTCACCCACGAATGCAGAATGAAGCGAGGGCCTTAATAAGCCCTCACATTTGCTGCTCCAAGTGCTGGAGCTGTAACTTTGACTTTACCTCCTCTAGCAAAAACACTCTGCCATTTCCTGGGGGCAGCACAAGGATAATCAGAACAGGAGGGAAGCTGCTCCTGCTTTTGAAACAGCAGCCAGGCTTGCCCCAGGTGCTCCAGTAATGAGATCACTAAGGTGATGTGCCCTGGGTAGACCAGAACAGAAACCACAGATTTACCTGTTCAGACTGCATAGTGTTAGAAGAAACATGTTATTTAAACCTTATTGTATGCAGATGATAAAAAGCCTCATCAACAGTTTTACTGACGCCTGTACTAAACTAGGGATTATCATAGCAGGTTTCTGAATTTACCTAAAAAAAGATATTTAATGTAGACTCTGATATTATGTATGAATACTCTGTATTTCATTTTCTCCTGAGTTCTCTTTTTCTCTTTTTGCTTTTTCTCTTTTAGAGATTGACAAATATTGTTTCCTTTTGGAGGTTGAATTCTGGTCTATTACAGTCTGTGATCACCACACACTTATCTTCTGAAGTTCTTATGAAGCATATCAATAATAAAGATGAGAACAAAGGTCACAAGCTGAAGGCCTTTTACTGGGAAAGGTCTCTCAATCTGGCATTGAATTTCAGATGGTCACGATGCTTCTCTTAGCCCTCTATATTACATCTATTTTAAATGCAGTGCACATGCAGAAGCAATGAATGAAAGACTGTATTAAATGGATTCATGAAAAACAAATGACTTTGGGGGAAGGCAAGAAACCCCTCAGTAACTTACCATGCATCACAAGAAATAAATCCACTCAAAATTTTCCTGCTATGGTTATCACAGTCTTTATGGGTTTTTTGTTTTGTTTTGTTTTGTTTTTGCTTATTTTAATAAATCATAACTGATGATCAGTTTATAAAAATTTGGGGCAAGGTCAAACAAATGAAAAATGTGAGCCATGGACTGATGCATAATAGTCAGTGCTGGCATCTGCTGGGGACCTATGGCCTATTTATCAAACCTGCTCAGTTTACAAATCTTAGAATTCATCTCTAATTTCTGCATTTTTTTCTCAGTATTCATGAGGAACTGGACAGTAATCCATATGATTCTGCACTCACACCTACCTAAGATGTTGTAGGTTATTAAACTGGATACAGAGATTAGTCTCCTAGGAAAGGCCAAACTACAATCATTTTGTAGCAAGTTGTCCCCATCAAGGAGAGATAAAATTTTGGTCTTCTGACCCTGCAGTCATTTCTTTTACTTTTGGTAGTAATGTGCATTGTTTGTAGTCATTCACACTGAACTACTCTGCTTTTTTGTCAGATAGTTTCTCAGTGTTTAACAATCTCTCTTTGTGACTGTTTTAATCAGGTTGACTGGTTTTGTATCAGCTGACAAACATTTTATTCAATATTTTTTCCTTTTTCCCAGTTAGCTATAAATACTTGTAATAAACTCATTAAATATGTTCATCTCTTTTGGGTACATAGGTTGCTCCAAAAATAATGCCTCCTACATATTTCCATAGAAACTACAACAGATACAAAGAACATAATAACACTATTTGATTGAGCACATTCTTAGCTACAAAATATTATTTTTCAGCATAGTCACCACCATTACCTATGCATTTTCACCAGTGAGCCTGCATGTCACACTTGTAACAATCTGCACAAACCTGGTGAAAATACGAATAATTCATCCTCTTATCCCACAGAACTCCTGCTGTATTTGAAAGAAGGAATGTGAATGTTCCTGTTTGCTGTTATTATGACTATTCTTACCTACAGCAAGCAGTGATATCAAGCAGTGATATCAAATCTGCTCTACAGTACATGGAAATAACCAAGGAAGTACTCATGATCATAAGAATTACTGGTCTCTCCTCAAGTGGTGCCTCTTATCCTTTGACTTGAAATAACCTTATTCTCAGCTAGCACCTCAGTTTCAGTACTGCTCTCATAAGGTTATATTCTGCTTGCTGTGTGCACTGACTTCACAGGTTGGCCTTCATTTTGCATGACACTGTTGGCTAACAGCATAGAAGACTTAGAAATTGACACAGTCTAATACACTTTTCTGTTGAGACCAAGAAAACGTAGTCTATTTCTCTCAGGTATGCTTGTTATTAGTAACAGATTTTATTATTATTATTATTTTCACACTGTAACGTTTAATTAATATCTAATGTATTATAATATACTTATCCCCTCTCCTATATACTAGAATCCAAAGGAAGGAATATGGGACATAAGATATGGGAAAAGATATTAATGGATAAGTCAGAAAAAAAGATGAGATTAAGTCTGTCAAAATCATCATTTAACAAATCCATCATAGGGCACCATTTAAATTTTTCAGCATTTTGAGTTGCATGGATTGGAAAAATTGAAACTGTTAAAGTCCACACATCTGAATGCAGGGAACTGCAGCTCTTTGAAGTGACACTAGTTAGTAGAAGGTTACCAAGGAGAAAGACCTTTCCATACAAGGCTAACACAGCAGCCTGAGAGTTGCCAAGATCCAGCTCACTGCTGCTCAGTAGTGCTGATGAGTTTTATTAGTTTACAGTATCTAGCTGTGTTTTTATAGTATGTGAAATGAATGAATAGCATTTAAACTGCACTTTAGCATAACAAGATACCACTATTCTTCTAGTTTGCCTTCCAGGAAAAATTTCTCAGATACTCCCTCGTAAGAAGTTTTGTTTGTTTTCAGTGGGCTATAATTCCAGTTTCTTGGGCAGTACTTCTTATCATGGATATAGAGAACACGTTGCAAATGGGGTCACTCACTTTCTTGTTAGTGATGGACAACAGTCAAAACCTCTAGAAGTCTGGATGACCTTGCACAAGCACTGATACATCTGGGCTTTCTAAATTCCAGGTGGCTCTTTTGACCATCTCTTTAACACCATACATTGTTGTAAGCTTCTAGCAAGGAGCTCTCAAAGTCTGTTTATTTTTATCCTCTTTGCCTCACTGGCTTTGACATTTTTTAACTCTGTGGTAGATAGATTTGGGTTTCAAATTATTGGGCACTGGAATAAAGCAATGCTGTTTCAGACTCATGAATATCACAATTTCAGCACTTACAGGACCATTACTCTGTGTAAGGCTCTGATGCATGACAATGGAAAAGCTAATTACAAAACAATGATGACAATGCAGCTAAAGCAGTTACCTCGAACAGCATAGGAAAAGTTGGCATGTTACCCTCTCTCTGTGTACCAGGAAAGCATTGTAAAATAAATGAGACTCTGCATATGCAAAACCAAAAGATTAAAACAGTTTTTGAAATATCTTGCTTTCAGCTCAGTTGCTAAGTGTTGTACGTAGCACACATCGAAGTAAAAATACATAGGTTGCTCTATGGTCACCAGTGTTATCTATGCATTTTCACCAACAAAGAACAAGAGCCTTTTACAACAAGTTTGTAAAAATTTGCATGGCAGTCCAGAATGTGGCTTCTCTTTTTGTCACTACAGCTGAAACACACCACACACCACCTCACCTTGCTCACATGCACTGGTTGGTCTTCACAAGTGTTCAGCAAACATCAGTGAATGTCACTGAGAGCCATTTTTTTTGGCATGGAGGAATTCAGTGACACACTTTTGCTCCATACACATCCCATGCCAGAATCCATTTTGTCAGACTGCTTGCTCCTCTGCTGCCATCTGCCACACAGCAACAAAATGGAATGGGATAGTGGTGGGATACTATGGGATACAATCTCAACTGCCATACCACCAACATCTGCCTCCAGTGTCATAGGACAACATTATAAAATAGGAAGAATTACTTTTGGAGCAGCTCTTGTATTAAATACATTCTTTTTTTCTTTGAATGTATTGGTAACTAATCCTAAAGCAGTTTTTTTATTTGTTTGTTTGTTTGTGGCTACATTTAGACTCTCTTGTGCATGCTTAAGAACTTTCAACAAGTTAAGTACCTTTATGCTTGGAGTTGTGTAGGCACTTACTTCTTTTTTTCTATCAAGTTTATGTGCCTAAGAAATAAAACAGAAAGCTGCTCTTTGAAATATCACTAGCATATTCTAAGGGCTATCCTAATGACTTGGCTTCAGAGTCCTCCTGGAGTAGTAACTGAAGTGTAGCTAGCCTCCTCACATGTCATGAACTGTAATAATCTTTGGATTTTTTCTAAAAGAGCAAAATACATGTTGTTCTGTAGTGATCAACAGATTTCATAGAGTTGTCCCCTGGATTTACGAGAAAATTTCCTGTGGATATCAGTTTTACTTATATCATTTCTTCAGCTGGAAGCCATAAGTAACTATTAATAATTACCACTCAGATTCCTGACAGTATTTTTATCACTGGAATGTTGGATCTGGAAATAGCAGTGCATGCACACAAGCACACAAACGATATGCCCAAAGAAAACACTATCAGAATAAAGCAGTATTAGCTAAAATGGTAACTAATTGAGTTTAGATGGGAAAGTGAATAATCATATTATTCTGTCGTATATCTTACTTTGTGAAATTTGAGTTTATTTACATTGATAATATTTTCCTACTTTTTTTTTTTTTCATTCCCCTGCCCACAGCAGAGGATTGGATTTAGATAATGTTTAAGGTCTCTTCCAACTTAAGCCATGTTCAAGGAAAATATCTATTCCAGGCTTAAATCTGGTAAAACTTACCTTCCTTGTTTGTTGGTAAGGATCCTGCTTTTTAATGTCTAGTTTGTTCCTTCTCTTTAGTGACTCTATTTGCAGAATGTAGTGCTGCAACTTAGGAAAGAAGAAGAGAAAATTTGTATACATCGAATTGAGGATAGAGCTGCAGACTTGCCTTTAATTTTTGCTTGAGGAATTGGACATGTAGAGTCATATTCAGACTTATGGTAGATAATTGGTACTTGCTGAAAATGTGTTTTAATAAAACAAGACAACTTGAATATGAGGAGAAGTCCCTTGGTTGGTTCAGCCCAGAGCAGAAGAGGCTGACGGGAGGCCTCATGGCAGCTGCAGCTCCTCTCCAGGGGAGTGGAGGGTCAGCGCTGAGCTCTACTCTCTGGTGGCAGGGACAGGAGCCGAGTGAATGGCATGGGGCTGCATCAGGGGAGGGTCAGAATGGGTATTAAGGACAGGTTTCTGACCAAGAGCGTGGTGGGCATGGAACAGGCTCCCCAAGGCAGTGAGCATGGCCCCAAGCTGATAGAGTCCATGAAGTATTTGGACAGTGCTCTCAGACACAGGATTTTAATTTTGGGTGGTCATGTGTGGAGCCAGGAGTTGGACTTGATGATCCTTATGGGTCCCTTCCAACTTGGGATATTCTATGATTCTATGAAAACTACCGATCTCTATAACCAAAACAAAACAACTGATGCACCAACAAGATAATGAAACAAACAAACAAAACCCCTTTCTATTTTAGATATGCCTGGAAAAATGAAATTCTTATAAGAATGTTGCTGCTATCAATCTAACAACATGATCTAACATCGAATTAAATCCAAAATCATCTATACTTTCAGGAATAAAAGGAACTATTTTCAATTCTAACTTTTTTCTGCAATGTGTCTGTATGCAAAATTTTAACATTTACTTAACAGACTTGGAGTGACATGGTGATATATTCAGCATTGTGCTTGGCTAAAATGAAAAAAAAGTTTAAGTTCCCTGTTCCAGCAAAGTGTAAACCACCAGCATGCAATTTCATGCTTGCACTTAACCTCAGAACCAGTCTGTCCTGAGAAATACACATTTTGTTCATCAACTGCTTTGGAAACCAAGTAAATACTTATTTAGTGATAATTCTACTGTCACATTTGCAAGTATACCTTTTGCCATTATGAGCTAACACAGCCTGCTCACTAATTGTTCACCTGGGTCATCAATCCTGTAAATTTTTGCAATGCATGCAATTGGAAGAACAGTCCTGCCAACTGCAGCTGCGAATTTTATGAGTTTGCTTTGAAACATACCACATCAACAAACTCTAGCTATCCTGGGATCAGGCCACAGATTTTCCAATTGATGTGTAAGATTTCATTATAGAGGTGATTTGCATTGATTTTGTACTCTGCATCTGCTTTGTTGCTCTGAAAAGTGCAAAAGAAAAATGCAAGAGTTTAGTTTTTGAGGTGGGGGCTCATACAACATGAACTCAGGCCGGTGTACCATCAGGGGATGGAGCTGCATGCCTAATTTGAACCTTCCTGGCCTTGTGTCAAGGTGAATTAGGAAAATCATAGAATAGTCTGGGTTGGAAGGGACCTTAAAGCCTACCAGTTCCAATTCCCTTTTATGGGCAGATTGCCACCCACCAGCCAAGCTGTCCAGGGCCCCATGCCACCTGGTCTTGAGTGCCTCCAGGAATGGGGCACCCACAGCTTCTCTGGGCAGCTGTGCCAGGGCCTTACCACCTTCTGAGTGAAAACTTCTTCCTGACATTTAACCTAAAACTCCCTTGTTTTATTTTAAACCATTTCCACTTGTATGCTCACTTTCTGCCCATGTATAAAGTGTGTATCCCTCTTGTTTATAGGCTTCCTTGCAGTACTGAAATGTTGCAGTGAGGTCTCACTGGAGCCTTCTCTTCTGCAGATTGAACAAGCCCAGCTGCCTCAACCTTTCCTCATAGCAGAGGTGGTTCAGCCCTCTGGTCATCTTCTTGACCCGCCTTTGGACCCACTCCAACAACTCCACATCTTTCTTGTGCTGGGTGCCAGACCTGTATGCAGCACTCCACTCAGGATGGTGTCCCTACACATTCACACTTGGGGTCTTGACTCTCTTGACATGCATCCATCACCAGAACAACCTACGGTACTGCTACAGACATGACATCTTAGTGAGTCCCCTGTGGGGGGCTAAGCAGCTGGAGGAGGTAAACCCTGAAAAAAGATAATCTCAAATAGCCGTAGAAATGCAAGAAGAGAAACAGAGTACACCTAAGATCACTCCTAGTAATGTATTCAACAGTGTTGCAATCTCCTGAGCTGTCACATCCTATTTGGATGATGCACTGGGGAGAAGCAACTAATTAGGCTTAGGCATAGGCTGGATTGCATTTATTAGTCGCAGGTTTATGTAAACCTTCTGGGGAGGCAGCTGCTCACTGTTTCATGGTACTCTTTCTCAGCTCTGCTGGCTTAATTCTGTGGGAAAAGCATGAGATGGAGGGCAGACTCTCATCATCTTGTTTTTCTGGGATCACATTAATTGCAAGCACTCCTGAGTTCAGAAGCAGAGGCTAGAAACAGGAAATTGTTGCTGGACTGGCAGAAAGAGACACAGCCACATTCTGGCACCTTGTCTATACATATGTGCCGGCGAAACACATACCTTTGGAGATGAACTCCATGTGAAATTTTAGAGTGTTTATATATGAAAAAAAAAAAAAAAGAAAACAGTTTCAAGACTGGCTTTGGTACCTCTCAAATAAATGGGACAAGAAAGTAAAACACTACTGTTTCACAAGCTAACTAATCTGATCCTCATTCTAGGCACTGCAATATATTTATAATACTTCACAACATATGGTGTCTAGAGGAAACGCTACCTTCTTTCAACAGTCTGGCAAATGTGTTTTAAGATAGTCTGATGACAGAAGTGATTCAAGGGTTTTCACTGCATTGCTCTGGCACATGAGTAGTCTGGATACAAGTGCTTTTAGCTGGCATTTTCAAAACTTTCCATAAGATAATGGCAGTTCTTACAGGATTTACTTCAAAGCAAAATAGATATCTTCATCCTCTCCTGTTGATCTAAAGGCACATATGAGTCAGTTATTACGCTTTTCACTGTGTGTTCCATGCATCAGTTAATTGGAATTTCTTCCCAGTGAAAAGAAATTGTGGGAATGTTAAGGGTTTTGAACAAGCACATTGCAGTTGTATCTAAATAGATGCCGTATTTCTCCTTATTGACACCCCATGTGTTGGCTGCTGTGCTAAGTGACAATGTATTAGAACATGAGAACAATCATCAGGCTTAGCTGGGTTAAATATTACAGTCATCTGACTTAGGTCAGCTCATGTAAAAGCGTTTTGGACTACAGCTTCTAACAGCTGGTCCCATTATAATTAGAATTCATTAACACTGCTGGTGGTGAATTGTCTATTTTTATGCCCATTGGTTTTCTTGCTGGAATGTCCAAAAGGTGTTAGCATGTTGTACTGCTCCGTCACCACCTCATGAAGGTGAGGCGTTGATGGATCATAAGCTGGGTGTGAGTCTTATAATAGGAATCATATGGTCTGGGAAGCTACTAAGGCTATTGCAGGGAAAAACTGACAGAGATGAGATGATCGTGGACTATGTGGGACAAGAAAAGTAAAGAAAGAGCCATTTAAAGGAAATATGTTAAACCTGCTAGTTGTTTGACAGTCTGCAGCAGAATTCCATTTGATTGCACATTTGGACTGCTTCAAGGCACATACTGTTTTGGGATCTTTGGCTCTCAGTGGAACATCATTGATGACATAATGTGTAAAGTGATGGTTTATTAACTCATGTGCTTTACATTTTCACTGAAAATGAAATAAATTGGAAAAGAAGAAGGTCGGACTTGAGCTCCTATGAGACTCAGCAAATCCTTAGAGGCAGTGGAGACACACAGCATTATGGCCAGATAGGTTGTATTTTTTATAAAGTGCACTGGATCCTAGGAACAATGCATTTGGAATTATCTTTATTATTATATTGTTTAATAACAAAGTAGTATTGTTTGTCTTTGTTTTAGACTTACAACAAAAGCCAATTCACTTAAAGAGCATAATAATAGTTGAATCCAGGTTTGTGTCTGTTTAGTTCAATAGCTTTTGGGAATCATCTCATGAGTTTCTTGGTCTGAGTTTCACATTAGGACTTGCAGTATCACAGCTGAAAAACTAAAGAATAGTAACGAATCTCCTGGTTACTGAGTCCAATGCTCTGCTACCAGGGGTGTTGTGTCATATCACAGGTTGAATAAACTCAAGATTATTTGGAACTTTGGCCTTCAAAATTCCCATCCTAAATTTCTCCCAGAAATTCATTCCACTTAAAGATGTTTCCAACTTGCTATAAGATTTAGGTGTGCTTCGACAAGTAAAACACAAAGACTTTGTTCAAACTAATGAAACACTTGAAATTCACTCTGTAGACTAAGGATTACTGAAGTATGAAGTACTTGGACAAATACTAGAAATGGACAAGTGAGCACTCGGTAGAATTAAAGAGCATTTATTGTAGCTATACATTGGATAGAAGCTATCCTGAAGTTCTGATACTAAATCTTTGTTATAAGTCACTGGAAAGCTCATAATGACAATACATATGTAAAATGTTCCTTTCAAGAAAGTATTTGTAAAGAACTAAAGTTCTGTTTCTCAAGAGAATCAGTCTTCCTCATTTCATTAAATAATTATGAGGGATAATTCTGCAGCATTGTGATGCAGTTTTCTTTAAAATTTCAATGGATAATTCAACATGCAATATTATCTTTTATCTTTATGCTTTACTTCACCATGACGTTAGTGGAAAAGTGACAGCAATTGTTATTTAACATCAGTTATTAAGTATTTTGCAAAAAATTTTCTTTATTCGAAGTTGAAGTTCATTTGTTGGAAGTTAAATAAGGATTTGAAACTCAGAAGAGGTAAGAAAAATTGCTTATTGAGATATGGAAAGAATTATTTTTCCTTTTAGACATATTCAGGAAGAATACTATTGGCTAATAAAGCAAACAAATCCATCAAATCCAAAATTAACTAATTAGTTTGCAGAGAACAAATTAATTGAGAGACATGGACCATTTATGTTTTTTTTTTCTTTTGGCTTGGTCAGTAATATAGCATGTGGTAGATCCTTTATCACCATAGTTAATTGTTTATACTAGAAAGTCAGCCTTCCTTGCTGGCATGGATAATCTTGCCAAGTCGAATTATTAGGTCTGGTTTGCTGCCAGAGTTTACTCCCAGACTTCATTATTTAACCATTTCTTTGTACAGAGCTTGAAGTTGGCACAAATTACTATGCTACTTTTGTGCATACATTCACCAGAGCTGTGGGAACAAAATGAAGGATCTCACATACACACAGAGATATTACAATAAGCGACCTCATTTCCTTTTGCAATAAATTAACAGTATGTGGAAAGAGAAACATAGAAAACTGTGTGAAGAGCACAAAGAACTCAGAATTAATTTTAATTGAAAGTGGATTTTACATTTATTTCCATAAGTGCCTGCAAACACTTCCTGACAAGTAGCATTCAGTCACCTAAAGCCTTGCTGCCTGACTGGTCCCTGGTAACACACAGTATGATGGATATAGACAGACAAAACAACTTCTCGCTGTCTTGACGGTTTAAAACAAGTTATCTTTTGAAGAACCCACTGGTCTACAATGTACAGTCAAAACATTATCCTGGTAAGGCTGTTGCACTGCAGAAATCTCGTAAAACTGCCATGTCGAGCCACGATCTGTTTTGTGGTCTTCACTGTAATGGTTCCGACAATGCTAGAGAGCACATGGTTTATCACAGTACTGAGACTGCTATGATCCCAGAGGAATCCTTTTTAGTTCTAAGGTGACAGAAGGGACGAATACACAGACAGAAGGAGCACATCATTCATTTGACAAATCATTGCTCCTTTAAAAAAAAAAACATAAAAACTTACTAGATACTTTGCAGAGGTGGGTGTGCAGAGAGCAGTGGCAGCATGATTTATCTTCCCTTTCTCAGACATCACCAACATTTCAGAAACTCAGAACGTGAAGGTCCACCTGAAAAACAGAAAGAGAAGACTAATATTCCCATGTGCTGTGCATTCTTACTCACCAATGACCCTTGTAAAACAAAATCTTCTACTGCTTACTATAAAGCTTAGTACAAGCAGTCCCCCAATCTCAGAGAATGTCCCACAGAAGCTGCTGATCCCAAGTTCCTCTTCTTGGGCTTTCAAAGCCTCATTATGGCCTTTGTATTTATGGAAAAGCTATTTCAGTGATATGACAAAAATAACATCTTTAAATTTAGTTCTCTCTTAAGGAAATAAGGGGGTGGTTTTCTTGTTTGGTATTTCTAAATATAAAAGGAATGGTTTATTTTTTTATAGAAACAAGAAGGAATGGCTGAAAAAGACACCAAGGGACTGAGAGGAGTCACAGAGCTAGGAATTCCTGCACTCTCATGGTTCTCTATTTCTATAGTCTTCAGTGCATGACTCAGTTCCTGTTCTGCAGTGTTCCTATGTCTAAAATAGTAATTCGAAGTTTGAGCAAAAGCTGTGCAAGGCAACACTCTAGCTGATGAGGAACAAATCACTAGCTGATTCTGGAAAGGTGGTGTTATCACCACACTGTAGGATGCTGGTTTACCTCACCACAGGGAAGGCTACTACAGATCATAATGTAAGCATTTTGCTGCCTGGGTTTGCAAGTTTCTGAGTCTGAAAAGAGTTGTGCAGTGATCCAAAGGCTGGCAGGACAGACACTCAGATTTGTCCAAGCACAAAGTCTTCGTGCATGTGACAGAATAATAAAGAAATAAGTCATTGCTGCTGAATCTCCTTTTGTAACTTGCTAAAGAAACTCAGAAGAGGAACAACTTGGAGTTGAAGACTACTTCAGACTGCATCCTTTGTGGTCATTCACAGTGGGGAAAAAGCCAGTCCCTTATGAATGCTGACTCTATTAAAATCTAGTAGGTGCTCTTGGGCAAACATTTAAATTGTGAACAAGGATTATGACCACAAAATACACATTTTAAAAATACACAATAACTTATGACAGAGTGTGTTTTCCTACGGCATAATGTAACGTACATGGAGCCCCTGGGACTGTGAAGCAACGCAGCCTTCGGTTCTGTGGAAAGGGTGAAGGAGATAGAGGCAGAAGGACACTGATTTCAGAGATCTGCAGTAGGGAACAAGCTGAAATACAACTTTTCCATTTCTCTGAATCCCTATGTATGCGAGACAACAAGGATCACACCATGTATGCAGTCTGTATCCTACCTACAGAAGCTACTAACTACATAAACATGCCTCCATGCCATTCCCAGAAAGGTTCAGCATGTTCCAAAGCACAACCAGTTGGTCTAGTAGCAAGACAGACACAGTATCTTATCCTTGCAAGTCTTATCTGTACTTCCACTACCCCACGAAGCAAGATAGGAACCTGGAGAAGGCAACTATTGGCCCTCATGTTTTGCCACCAGATGGCAGCCACTCTTGGTGATCAAGAAGACGATTTCCTCCTCTCTCCCTTGCCCTTAATCTCTACTGGAAGTTGTGGTTACAGCTTGCTTCTGTCACTGCTGCTATCTCACTTCTGATCTTTGGCGAACCCAGGAAAAATGACAGCTGTTTCTTCAATGAGTTTTTGTACCATCAAAGGAACTTGGGAATCTGTTCCCAATTGTGGACTGAAAGAGGCTGTGCGCTACAACTTTGCCACTCCCAGTTTCCTTCTCTCTTTTAGAAGAGGAAGGTATCAAATAACTTTCCATTTTAAACCATCAGGAAAATTACATATCCTCTACTTCAAGCATATGACCTTGAAAATCATAGGGCAGGAGGCCTCAGGAACTGCTCTTGTGGCTGTCTGAATGTGATTACTCCCTGCCTTATTTGATGATACTTTCACAATTTTGAGACTGTTATATGTAGTATGCAGCATGAGAGCACTCCAGCAGTCTTGCAGCCAAAGACCTTCTACTGAAAGCTTACAGGTCCCTAATTTCTAATTTGGGTGCATTTCTCTGGAGCACAGCCAAACACAGGCATGCACAAATTTGCAAAAGAAGTAAATTTGAGTCTCCACATTTGAGCAAGCCAGGGCCTTTACTGCTGGCTCCCGAGAATGTCAGCTGAATTCCTAAAAGAGAGCTCTGCAAGGCTGTGTGTTTTGGCAAATTTAAGCTTGAAGTTTCTCTTTTCAGTCAAGAAAATTATTGATTGCTATGTACATCAGCCTCTTTTCTATATACTAAAGGACAGCTCTCAAGTTTTTTGTTGTGGTTTTGGTTTCTTTGCTTGTTTTTTGCTTTTCCTCTTTGTTTTGTTATTATTATGATTTGTTTATTTATTTTGTTTCCATTTGTAGGTTGTCTCATTACGGAGTATTAACTGAGCCAGGGAAGCAAGCAAAGGCAGACAGGTATTATCTCTTCACTAGAAACAAAAGGAACGACTCTGTTTTATGAGTATGGCAGATATGACAGTGGTCTTACCAGAAATTGATTGCAATAACTTTTCTGAGTAATTTTCCTTGAGTTACTATATTCACATAGTTCTAAGTGATTGGAAGATTTTGACAGAGTGCAAAAATTAAATGAAGTAATCAAATTGCTCTGTGAAGATTCAGGGCCAGAACCTTGAGCTCTTTAATGTGCAGTGACACTTTTGTCCTTACAGATGGCTCCAATACTCTGCAGAAGCAATACACTTTTGAGTTGAAATACTCTTCTTGTGTTAAGGAAGTTACAACTCCAATCCAAAACTTGTTTAGGCAAGCTGTAGAAAAATGAGGTTTGAACTACAGACAGAATAAATAGAGCAAAAGTAATATGACAGACAATTTGTTTCAGTGTATTTCCCATAGTATTTGTTTACTTTTTCCAACTTTATGCTGCTGATTTAAATATCTGTGGAAGTAGAGGGAAACAGTTATAGCGTAGGCCTAAGTTAAATATACTGTGTGATGTAGACAACTTGAGGCTGTATAGTGATATTTGTCTCTGTGGTTATGTCTGACAATGAAACAGGGTATTTACTCAGTTAACTTCAGATCTGGAGTTAATGATGTTGGATTGTTAATCTTACTTTTTTATTTGTCCTTAGTTGGGCTATCCTAAAGGATGTGCAGAGAGATGTCTCAAATACTGCATTTTTCAGTGTATATAATCATTTCCTTCCTAATCAGTGCATTAAATAGGGGCTAACTCGGATGAGTTTGATCTTTTGTACTTTTTTTAATGCTTCTTGCTAGGAGTTGGATGTACTATTTCACATGTGAGCACTGCAACAAGCACCTGAACTGTAGTTCTGCTAGTATCACTGAAACAGAGGCCCAAGATCAAGGAATGTAACAAGCATATCTGAAGCAAAATTAAGTTTAATTTGGCTTAAACTGAAAACTTATCTCAGGGAAATTTTGCAGTTTATAAAGTTTGAGAAACTTGTTGCTGGTGGGATTACAGTATTTTTACTGATGCTGACCTTGAATTCCATGTTTGCCAAACATGGGTCTCTTTTAAGTGTCTACTCCTTGCTATTTTGGAACTGCAAAAGGCTTTGCTAAATAAGCACATGCTGATGTTATGTATGTGAAAGGACATGTTTGTGAGCTTTCTTTTACACCTCACTGAATCTTTGAGAAATTATTTCATTTTTCCTGATTGCCTGAAGTTTTATAATTTATTAATAGAAGTGTGGGTCTCATGTCGAAGAAGGTGAATGAAGCTACATAGTATCTGAAGCTGCCACAGGGATAAAAAGAGAGACTGAAAGAAAAACAAGATAGAAGTCCTATTCAGATTTTGAAATTCCTTAGGGTGTTCCTCTTTCTTCTGTTACTGCTTACTGACACAGATTTCTCCCTAATCATAACTCTTCAGGCAGCATCTTGATTCTAAAATTTATTCATCCTTTCACCCTGAAAAATTATTTAGCTTTAACATTTTTAGAGAACAAACTTTTCTACCTTTTCTACCTTTTTTTTATATTCCCCCCCCCCACACACCTCTTTGGGAAGACATTGTTGTCTGTAAAGAAAGTTTACAGGACATAAGTGGAGTCATCTTATTCCTAGATCTGTTATTTCTGTGGTACAGTGTACATGTGTATTTTGGGTTTAAACTTTCTTCCTCATGTTTTCATACCATGACAGTGAAAATGCATGCTTTCTCTCTTTCTTTCTTTTTTCTCTTTCTTCTTTCTCTTTCTCCTTTCTTCTTTTTTCTTTTTTCTTTTTTTCTTTTTTCTTTTTTCTTTTCTTTTTTCTTTTTTCTTTTTCCCTTTCCTTCCTCCCTTCATCCCTTCCTCCCTTCCTCCCTTCCTCCCTTCCTTCCATCTCTCCCTCCCTTCCTTCCTTTCTTCCATCTCTCCCTTCCTTTCCTCCTTTACTTCTTTTCTTTTTTAGAATCTTATCTCAGGAAGACCTAAGCAGAGAGAAAATACAAGTCACTGCAGGATCAGACTAACTATTAGCTTGATGAGTTGGATTGCTTAGAGGAGGTAGTTATTACTGGGGCTCAAATTAACATCTGCCAGGTCTTTCCTCCTCCCCCTCCTTGGATCAGCTTCAAACAGCAGTTCTTCCTGTGTCTAAGAAATCATGCATTTTAAGATTAAAAAGCTTAAAAATTGCCCCCAGCACAGGCCTACTCTGCTAAATCAGCATAGATCTAAGTGGACAGACTAATTCTTGAACTTTTTACAGGACTTCCCATTCCACAGAGGACTGCTGAGCACCGTTGAGTGTTGGTTAACACCTTGCAGAATAGGATTAAAGAGGATTACATTGATTAAGGAAAGGTATGTTTGATCAACTTAAAGTAAAGTAACTCCAGTACAGATAACCTAAGTAAATACCATTCCCACCATACACTGAAAATCTAACATTCTTTTCTCTGCTTTTCCCAATATCACCTAGTTTTATGATCTTTGAGTCTTTTGCAGCTGCCTTCAGCTCACTACAGTCATAAAAACAGCAACTGAGTGTATATTGCCTAGGGCAGGGATTTCCAGTTTGGATGACAGTTAAACGTGCTGCTTTTGATCCTCTTTAGCCTTTCACTGGGTCTCATTTCCCTTTCCAGGAACAACAAGAGAAATTCTTCCCCTTTCTGTCTGTAGGCTAACGAGCACTCAGTTCTCTCAGCTCCTTCTTGAAGTCCAGCAGAGACACAGTGAGGTTACCATAAGGTCTTCCTCATCTACTCCCTAACTATGAGGCTTCTATAACCAGGAGTGAACAACAGAGGGGAAGGAATGATGATTTGTACAAGGTGTTGGATATTGATTCTGCAGCCATAGCTGTCATGTCACAGAGGCTGCTCACAGAACATGTGGAGTCCTTTATCTCTAGGATATAAGAGAAGTGAGGTTCAGATGTTCAGGCAGGTGAAGACGTGTTACATACTGTGCTTACCACTGTATGATACACAACATTCTATCTCCATTTTGTTCCTTTGGTTTTGTGTTAAAGTGAGTATGATTACTGAGATGAGGGTTTTTTTACATGCACACATGAAAGATGTGATGCAAACTTTTTATTTATATGCTTAATTACAAAATATATCTGAGTATGAAAGAGACTTTCAAGCGTATTGTCTGCACTTGTAAAAATATTCATTCCTTTGGCTGAAAGATGTTCTGCACCAGATATTCTTTTGCTACTGGTATATACAAAAAGTACTATGCAACTGTGAAAGTAAGACTGTAGGATATAACGAATAAGACAATGTGACTTCTAAATTAAAATAATAATAATAATAATAAATAAATTAGGTTTTTTTACACTTGGTTTTGTTTAAGTCTTGTTATTTTTGTATGGTTTCAATATATTAGAAGTAGACAATCAACCTTTTGATGCTTTTTGAAATTATAATTACTAGCCAGCTGAGATCTACAGAATTTGTAATGAAGATCCATAATGTAGGTTTAATGAGAAATGAAATTGCCCTCTCATATATAAAATACATATTTACCTCTATTTTTGACTAATAAATAAAACAATTTTCATACCATACCATAAAAAGTTTTTAAGTGTGGGCAAGTTAATGTTGTTTTTGAAACCTTCGTGATGTGCTTAAATATTTTTTACATCTAATTTCCTAGTAATTACGAAGTACAAAGTCTACAAGATCTGTTTCTTATTAAACTTGTAAAGTTTATATATTCTTCTTAAACAGATTCAAGTTTCAGACTTCAATCTTGTACTGCAACACAGGGTTTTTTCAAGTAAGTGTGCTCGGAGTTTCACTCTGTTGGTTTCTGTTTTTTTTTTTTTCAAGTGACCTTTTGTTCCTTTTAATCAGTAGATGAGAGGAAGGAAGAAAGGGAGAGAAAAGGAGAGAGAGGGAAATGGGGACACGAGAGCAAGAGAGAAGGGGAGAACAAGAGAGAAAGAACAAGAGAAAGGAAGAAAGAAAAAAGGAGAGAAGATGGATGGCTGAATGGCTGAAAGGAAGGAAGGGAGGAAGGGAGGAAGGGAGGAAGGGAGGAAGGAAGGAAGGAAGGAAGGAAGGAAGGAAGGAAGGAAGGAAGGAAGGAAGGAAGGAAGGAAGGAAGGAAGGAAGGAAGGAAGGAAGGAAGGAAGGAAGGAAGGAAGGAAAGAAGGAAGGAAAGAAGGAAAGAAGGAAAGAAGGAAAGAAGGAAGGAAGGAAGGAAGGAAGGAAGGAAGGAAGGAAGGAAGGAAGGAAGGAAGGAAGGAAGGAAGGAAGGAAGGAAGGAAGGAAGGAAGGAAGGAAGGAAGGAAGGAAGGAAGGAAGGAAGGAAGGAAGGAAGGAAGGAATGTAAATGAGCCACTGAAATATAAGAATATATAGTGTCACAAATATACTGTGTTATGCTGAAGTGTCTCTACACATTAACCTGCTGGGACACAAAGATCCACATAATTCAGAAAGTCCAGGTTTTGAGTGTAACTCAGTGATTGCAAACGGAGCAGTGACTGAATGGCCAACGGTCAACTACAGGTATAACCAATATTTCAATAAATTAAATTAATCAGAAGAAGTAGCTAAAACGGAAATATTTGCAGATAGTTTTCCCTGAAGTACAGAACCAACATCATAGAATAATGTATATTCCTTCCTAACTGGAACTCTTATTAACTGTGTAATAACTCTTTCATTAGGCATGCAGAGATTGGGCACAGGAAGTTTCCTATAGATCAGCCAGTTGGTTAGTGGTTTATTCCCACTGACACATGCACAATCCCTGATCACTAGGAATTCAACATGGTTGTAATGTGTGCTGCTGGGACCAGTATTTGGCTCCCTGAGGTAACTCCACTTGATTTTGTTCAATTGTCTGGAAATCAGTCTTTTAATGTTCAGTGATATTAGATACTCTACTCTCAGAGAGAAATAGGGGAAAAAAACAAAACAAAACAAAAAGCAAACAAACAACAAAAACCAACTTGTGGTGCCAGGAACAATAGCTAAAATCCAGATGTGAAATTGTGACTCCATTACAGTAAATCAGAGATTTACCACATAGCCTTGTGTTCAGAAATTTGGTGCAACCTACAACGTAGGATGTTACCAGGTCCTCGTGGAGGAAGGGAAAAAAGAAAAACATGAAAAAAATTTAGAAATAATAAAATACTGCCCATTCAGCACAGGAAAAAGATGGAGAAGTTCCTTTTTTATGGATTTAAGGTAAAACAGCTGTGATTCTCTTGACAACTTCAAACACAAAATCTCTGAGAGTTTCTGTTTAAGTGGTGGACAGCTGAAGTGCTATTCCTTGTTCAATGCCTTATCAAAGAAATATCTTACAGCATTTGTGAACATTTTTTATGCCTTTAAGGAGGTGAATCAAGAGTGACATATAATCCAGAAGTTGTTAAGTTATTACTTGCCTCTTAGTATAAAATTCCATTCAAAGAACTCACATTTCATGTGAGTACTTTCATTGTCTCTTGGATTATACTTGCCAAGTAGGAGGATGCAAAGATTAAAACCTGCAACAGTAACTTGGTGCTTATAACTCAACTTTGCTTTGAATTCAAAACTTGAATGTGTTTGCAGCTTCACTATAAGATTTTCCATTCCAGGATTTGACACGTTCTGTAGGAAACAGACACTTGGACTCTTTCAAAGGGTCATTATTTAAATTATTAAACATTTTGTCATATTACTGAGAAATTGAGCTAGTGGCTGTTGAATTATAGAGCTCTTCAGGGTCAGAACTGTCATAGGTATGGTTGCCTCTAACATGCCCTGAGTGGCAGTGACAAAATCTATTAAAGTCATCAACAGCATAAAAGGACTGGGAGAGCAATGACTGTGCAGTGGCAGCCAGTGGGAGGGGAATGAGCTAATTCACTGTGCCTACGTGCATTGATCCTAGTTTTAACCAGGAACATTCGTGTTGCAAAACTGGAAAGAAAGTCTTCTCTGTTTAGTAGCATAATAAATTGGGTGGTGAAGGACCATGTGACAAACTTGACAGTTAAGTTACTGCTCTTTTACTCTTTTACAGCATCATTCATTCTATGCACAGTTTGAATCTTAGACACTGAACATGCCACAGAAAAAGATTAGACTCAGACTCCTCATTCTAAAGATGGGCACTCCTCAAGCAGACAATTCACCAGCATTCTCTGATGTAAATGGATGGAGAAGAGAAGGAAAAATGGTTGGTTAGGTGTGCTTCTCTTATGTATTCTTCATAAAGACAGCATCATTAATAACCAAAAGTCATTATTATGGTTTTGCCCCCAAGTGTACCTCCACCAGTAATGTTCTTCATGTGAAAAAAAACAACAACAACAACAACAAAAAACAGTTGTAGTAATGAGACAAAAAAAAAAAAACAAACAAAAAAACGTAGGATAAACAAGGCAACTAAGCTACAGTGTAGTGCTGCAGATGTATAGATAAAGGCCTCATAACGTAGGCTTCATATGGTCTGGCAGACTAGGGGCAAAGCTGTTTGAGATATTACTTCCACACACTGGCAGGGAATGCAATTTATTTGTGTTTTTGATCTTATACATTAGAACAAAAAAAAACTCTCCAGACCTCTAGACAAGCATAACTGGTGTTAAGGTTAAGCTAATGCTGTAGCTCTTTGGTTCAGGAATGCATTTCTTATTTGTACTCCAGCCAAGTTCATTCACTTACATTTTCTCTAAAGCCACAGGCTTTGAAGATGTTGCACTTGGACTTCCTCCCTACCAAGTTTCTAAATTACAGTGTGCCGCGTCCATGAGAAATCTGAATATTATTAGAACAAAATGCCAGAATGTTTCTTCCTCCCCTGTTTCACGCCAAGGTACTTAGTAAAGACACCATCAATGCATTTTGTCTCTCATGTTCATAGGGAAAGGTGATTTTTCTCTTTCAAAATTCTTGCTATAATAACACTGAAAATAGCTTGAAAGCAAATGTTTACTGATCTCTCAGATCTCCTTGTGCACTTCAACTCAAAGAGAACAGTTGTCCGCAACTCCTGTCACACCTTTGCTATCACACTTTTGATAGTACTCTACAGACATCATTACAACAGTGAAATACGAAACAGAATTCATAGTTTTACTAATGATGAATTTATTACTAAGGAGTTAGCTAGATGGGTTAAACAAAGTAGCATATAAAAGCCAACCTTCATTTCACTTTAATTGAAGAGATCATCTTGGATGTGAAGCCAATCAAAAAAATGCACTGTGTTTCTTTAGTTTTGAGATTGAGAAATGGAGTTATCTGAGGGGCAATGTTCCCTTTTTGGTGTCTGCTTCTTTCCTCTTGAAACTGCTGTGATGGACCTGCCACTCTTTACAGACAGCACAATTCTTCCATTGTGTTGTTTGCTTTTACTAACCAGAGTATTTTATCCCTTGAACCGAATGTCACCATGAATTGCCATTCTGTAGTTCAAATCATCGTGGAGTTATACTGATCACAGAATCACAGAATCACTGATGTAATAATTCTGTGTATGGGGGAAAGCAGCTTTTTCATTTCCCTCTTTTGATTTATTTCTGTTCATAATTAAGCTTTTGTAAAGTTTTTAAAGTATTTCGTAAAGCACTATCCTTAGGTACATACTGTGGCCTATATTAAGTAACTAATAACTGGCAGTTACTAACAATTCATAGCATGATATCATATAGCATACTTTTCCCTGCGTGTGATGTAGGAAATAACTGTTGTACCACAGACTGTGTGTATTGCTGTGCGATAATGTAGAATTTATTATGAAGCGTATAGTTCATTAGGAAGCCTGATCACTTGTTTAACAGAAACACTTTCCCTTTGTATTGAGCTGATGTAAATTCACAAATGTGAGAAGCTCTACGTGAAGAGGAGAAAGCTGGAATGCAGAACATGAAGTATGAGAAAGCACTTGGGTTTTCAAGTGGAACACGGATCAAGAATAGTGCAGTATTGTCTATGATATGCAGTTTTTCCTCTCGGCACAGTGGCAGCACAAACTGAAACCCTGCTAGAGAATACAGAAGGGTCTTTGAGAAGCCTGAATTGTTAAACATTTGTTACTAATAAACCAGATGACTTTACCAATTTTCATAAGCAAAAATTGTGATTATCCTCTTCTAGTCAGAGTACAACTTCATGATTTAATGCAAATTGGTCAGGTCCCACAGGCACAGCTGGATTTTAAAGTATGAGGATTGAGTTGCTTCTCAAAATGTCTACAGGTAAAATAAATCTGTCCAGGAAATTTATTAACAATTGCCACTTTCTCTCTGCCTCTGTTTGTGAAAGGTAGTTCTGACACCAAGTGTGGTGAACACAGCGTATGTATGGTAGATATGAATAGTTCCTTATGGCCGTATCAGCATAATGTCAATAGAGAATCTAGGAAAATCAATTTTCCTTTGAAACTTTAGAACACAAATGGTTTGTGTAATGGGGGGAGTTTTGTCACTGATTTCATACAGGCCAGTATTTCACCCTGTGTTTTTTTTTTCAAGAGTTCTGTTCTCAAACTCTGAAATAGATTACTTTCCTTTTCCATTTTTTTTTTCTTTAGGTACATTTTTATGTTTGGTTTTGGCTGCTCAAACAAAATCCATGAAGTGGTGTCTGTGTTGACTGAAAAGTACTAGATAGATTCTCTCTCAAGGGTGAATTTGTCTCAGCAGGACTAACATATCAAACAATGCAAATGGTAAAATTTCTCTTTGCTGAAGTGCAAATTGTTGTGTATCAACACTGCATTAGAAGTAGGGGAAGGTGAGAAGGTAGGTCAGGGCAAGTGGAATCCAGTTCCAGATTGTCATTACTACAGCCCCCAAATTGAGCAAAACAACTAAAATCACAGAAATTCAGGGGTTGGAAGGGACCTTTAGATCACTGAGTCCAACCCCCCCTGCTAAAGCAGGTTCCCTACAATAGGTCACACAAGTAGGCGTCCAGGTGGGTTTTGAATATCTTCAGGGAAGAAGACTCCACAACCTCTCTGGACAACCTGTTCCAGTGCTCTATCAGTCTTATCATAAAGAAGTTTTTCTACATGTCTGTGTAGAACTTCCTGTGTTCAAGTTTTAAGACATTTCTCCTTGTTCTATCGTTGCACACCGCCGAGAAGAACCTCTCACCTTCTATTTGCCTCCCACGTCCTCTTAGATGTTTATGAACATTAATCAGATCCCCCTCAGCCTTCTTTTTTCCCTGACAGAACAGACCCAGGTTCCTCAGCCTTTCCTCATAACGGAGATTCTCTAGACCCTTAATCATATCTGTGAACCCTCTGATGGACTCCTTCTGGTAAATCCCTGTCTTTTTTGAACTGGGGAGCCTGGCAATCAGCATTTCATGAAAAGATATTTAAGATCTCCTTTAAGCTAGATGAAGCCTTGTAGCAAAACTTGATCAGTACATTTACTAGAGCACAGGGAAACCCCAAGTCTTAGGACCACATTGAAAGAGTTGCTGTACCCATGAGCAAATCCAAGATTGACTGCCATTAGTATGCTGATCTAACCACTGTTTTATGTTTCCTTCAACCTTTCTCTTTAACCTGGGAGCTGTTTTCTGCTGTGTTAGGACATATTTTTGCAGTTCAGTTCTTGATGTCTACCAATGCAAAACAGTCATCCTCATGGGCTCACAGCTCTCCTTTTGCTGGATCCTCAGGAGCAACTTATCCTGAGAGGATTTGTCTTGTGTGATCTCCTTTAGACTGCACACAAAATGTCCCTTCAAGTATCTGTACAATCTATCTAGATATTTACAATCCATTCTAGTCAGTTTCAACAGCGAGCTCTGTTTTCACCAAATTGGTGACACAATGAATTGCAGATTGCAGATTCATATATCTAATTCCAAGGTAATTTTGAAAAAGATAGGAGAACATCTCATAGACTAGCAAATTATGATTCTTGAATGATGAAGGATTTTCAGACAGCACTGAAGCAACAGTGGTTGGGTTTGTGGCTTCAAATGTCTACAAAGGTCTGGGAGAGAGAATTCAGAATAACAGACATAAAAAAAAAAAGTGTCAGCATCCATCAATCATACACATTTCCTTAATGTTATCCAACACCACTGATGCTAGTTAGAAACATGGTAAGTAAAACGTTATGTTCTGGATTCAGCAAAATAACACGTCCCCAAAGGTGTTCCAAGTTAGACAGTTCACCTTATCTTCTTTATACATAGTTCACTTTTTCCTTCAAATTTCTGCTGGAATTGAGGAAGAGTGAAGAAATTCTTGTGTAGATAGTCAGAAAATGGCACAAATACCTTGAAAAGCCATGATATGAGCTGAGATCACTTACTGAATAAAATTACCTATTGAAAAATACAAGAAATCACATCTAATTTTATCACCTGGTAAGGTTATACTTCAAGTCAGGATTTCTGATTTGCAGGCAAATACTTAGAAGTTACTTGCATTTGCTTTTGTTATTCATGCATTTATATTACTGGAGAAAGATATATTACCAAATACAGCATCAATATCTTAGCTGTTCACTACTCCCTAAAATTTCCAGGGTTGGTTTGGTTTACCCACAGAAACAGCTTTCCTGCCTGTTGAGTCATTTTGCATGAGTCAGTGTATTTGCTGCTTATGTATGTAAAGTCTAGAGCAGAATTTTCTTCTGGTCATAAGTACCACCAAAATGTGCAAGTGGCTTTGTCTGGAGCTTAAGAGGAACAACCACCACATTCATCTCCAGTCAGTAACAAGAGGCATAGATCTCTCAGCAATCATGACACTACTGAGATGTTTTCTTTAACTAGATGTCAACAATATGTTTCTACTCAGCAGCTTTGTTACTGCAACTAGAACAGTCCATCTATTCCCCTTACCTACTTTAGTTATATTTATATTCAGTGTGGTAATAGCAGATCCAGAAAGATCAGCTAACCACAGGTATACCATAGGTCACCATTCTCAAGTGAAAGGCACCTCTCACAGCAAATGATACAGGGCAAATGATACAGAGGAAAGATTTTTGAGGAGTATGACAGAGATAATGGGGAGAGAAGCCTTGTGGCTGCCAAATTTCTTGGGTCCTAAACAAGGACAAAGCCTGCCTCGATCACAGAGACTTTCGAGGCCTTTGACAGAAGGGTCTGACCACAAGTAAAACCCATAGGACAGCTGGAGAGTCAATGGGACAGTTCTCCATCATGTTCAAGGGTAGCCTGGCATTAAGAGCAGCATCACCAAATTGGAAACAGTTCTCTTGCTTCTGAGTGCACATGCATTTCTTGGTAGCTCGTGGTTTCTTAGGCCATCAGGCTCTCTCTCACTAAAGGGACAAAAAGATTTCAACTTCTTTTAATGACTCTAAGTAGCCTAATGATGAAGGAATCCCAAGTGGGATTTCGGTTGGCCCAGAAAAAGATCGCCACCCTCAGCATGCTGCAGCATTCTTGCCTTGGGATACAAATAATAAAGACTAGTTTAAGTCATACATGTTTATTTCCACTTTTCTCTTGCTCATCAAATGGTAGCTCACTTCATTCTTGTTAGCAAAATCAATATAGTGAAATCATGCATGACAAGACTGCCAATCAGATAGTCATGTAACTCCACAACTTAATATAGAGTATTAAGGAGTAAGTCTGAATAGGCTCTTCAAGATGGAAAACAGATATCCATATAAATGAGAGCAAGGGAGGAGAATTATCTCCTTCACACTGAGGTGCAGGTGGAACAATAAATAGGCAGAAAAGGTGAATAGGACCATCTGGTTTTAATAGGTTAAAATGTTTTCTCCGTGTCTGTATATTTTCATTGTTTTGGCAGATAGGATCCCTCATGCACAATTTCTAATCCCTGCTCTGCTGCAGGGTTTCTTTAAAATGATGCAACACTGTGAGAGACCTCAAAACTGGCCAGTTCCAGACTCTCAGCTTTTGTCTGATTCTTGGAAGCACAGCTCACCCGTTAAGCATCACTGGATTTTGCCAGCAACTGTGGCTGTCTGGAACATATGTAAGATAAGCAGATTCACCTTTTGGTTTACTGGACTCTAGAGAGAGAGAACAGACAAATTTCTGGCACCTTGCCATCTATGGCAGTAAATGAATGTAGTATTTCCTGTTCGTGTTACAGTTCCAGGAGCTGAAAGAGAAAGAAAATGACTGCTTTGCCATGGAGAGCACGTTTGAGCATGGCAACCCAATAAAACACTGGCTCAAACCCATATTTTTTATATCATAAAGCTATGGTTAAAGTACAGTTAATGCAGTATAGCTCTAGCAGCTATACAGATGTTATCACACAAATCTAGTTTATTATGTGAAAACTATAGTAAATCTGTCATGATTGCAAGAACACTAGATTGAAATTCTATGTTCCATGGTAATAATGTGGTAAAACATGCTGAAGTGTAGTTTTATTCTGGCATCTACCAAATTTATTAGACGAAGTATAGTTGAGAGCACTGCAATCCCTAAAAGGCTGTTATGATTACTGGGCATGATTTTTAATTAATCAACCTAATTTTCAGGAAGTATTCCTGTGCTGCTAAAGATGATGCTTACTGAATTAAAGGAAAAGTGAAAAAGAGATGGAGTGTGAATTCTCTCTGAGGTGTCATGATGTACACATAAATTTTATGCCTGTTGGGTCTACAAGTTGACAATGGATTGCAGTGTTTACAAAACATGAAGCAGTAACAGTAAGTCAGGAAGGAATTCTTTGTTCAGTAGTATTGGCCCCAAGCCTGCCTATCAGTGGGTATGAATCTTTTCTCTTGTGTAACTTGGATTTACTGTAATACCAAATCAGAAAAATATTTCAAGTGAAAAAATTAAAACATGAACTATAGTTTCATTTATTATTATTTTCATACTTCAGGTTTGGTTGTTGGTGGTGGTTTTGTTTGTTTGTCTGGTGGTTGGGACTTATTCTCCCCAATTGTCTTTTATACCCAGAAGTAATCCCAGAAGTTTTGAATTTCTCTCCTTAAAATCTTGGCTATGACCCACTGTCTCCTGTGGGCCAGATGACACAACCTCTGTGTCAGGTCCAAGAAGTTAGCTAAGAAGTCACTGTGATGGAGGGAATAATGAATGAATGGTCAAAACTAAGACAAAATGGTATGTATGTGTACAGACATTACTACATGTCTTACTCTTTTCACTTATACTTCATAGGTTACTGCTAATATTCAAGACAGCGAGAAAAGTGACTGGTGACTAAAGCTGGATGTAAAGATATGTATTTAAAGTAATATGAATGATAATGCATACAGAAGCACTCACAATAGTCATCTGGTTCCTGCTTGAGGGTCTGTGAATACTTTTGTAGGTAGTGGTAAAGTGTTCACTTCTGTAACTGACAGTAAAGTCAATAATTGTCTGTCTGCAACAGAGCCTGAATAAAATAACTGAAAACATTTTAAGCTAATTCTTTAGAAGATGGTAATAATAGCCTGCAGTCATGGGACAGTAACTGAAATCAGAAGTGGATTTCTTATTGAACTCAGTGTTGTAATATTCAGTTTATAGCTTGCAGTTATTCTTTGGAGATTATAAAGCCAGAAAGGGACGGGAGGGATTATCTACTGAGGCTTTTTAAGCCTGTGAGAAACTCAGCTTGCTGGGAATATCACAAGGTGTCTTTTCTGAGAGCTCCTGGCAGTGAGTTAATTAGTGGTGGGGAGGGGAGAGAGAATCGGGCTCGGCGCAGCTCAGCTGTTTCCCGCTTAACCTTCCTCCCAGGTTACTGCTTACATCTTGCATCCTTGAGGACAGTGAATCTTTTGTCTGCTTCCTACAGTTCCCTGTAGATTTCATTTGGGTACTAACTTGGCCTTGTAGTGCTTCTTCATTGTAGCTTGGGTTTAGAGTCAGAATATCAATATGCTATTGATTTTCACTCTGCATCAGGATAATTAATTAGTGCTGTGATGAGTTAGGCTCTGTTTCTGCTTCTCAGAAGGGAGCTCTCAGAGAAAATCTGCTCTTCCCATTTGCCTCTTTGTCACTTTCTTCACCAGCTATATAAGGTTGACAGACAAACAGGTTTTCTGTCTGCACCCCTTCATGGCAAAGCATGGACTGTGGAGTCCACTGCGGTCCTGTTCCATGGCTGCATATACCTTGATGCATTCTGGTGGTAATATGTAGCAGCAAAGTGTTTCGTTCTGCGTACTGCTTTCAGGTTAATTTCTGATGGAAGGCTAAGATAATAGGTGTAGGATTCTTGACTGGAGCCTGTGAAAACAAGGATATTCTCTGCAGAGGATTAAACTGTGTTCTTTCAAATTTACCCTACTAATTAGGACAAGAAAAGACCCTTTCTTTCCCTATAAATTTTGTGGGTTTTTTTTTTTCTTTAATGAAATTCATGGTGAACAGTGAAGTGTAATCCTATCTTTCTGAAAGCAAAATAAGAAGCAAAAGACATCAGTGGGGAAGAATGTTTTTCTGAAACTTTAAGTCAGTGATTTGAAGAAAATAGTGCGTATTAAACTCCTTGGGCTTCTCTTATTCACAGCTGTGCAGGTATGTTGATCTCTGTTAGCAACTCAGATCTGTTCCATCATCTCTTGTACAAAGTATTCCTGGAACAAAAATTAGGCAACCTCTCATGTAAGTAGTAGTAAGTTTACAGTGAAAAATTTAGGCATTTTTCCATAAGAAATATTTTCCTGTCAGGATTAATATCTATCTGAAATTAGTTTTCCTTCTATACCTCTTAATAGATTTATATAAATGGACACTGATTTAGAAAAACGGTGGGTTCTGCTCTCAATTAAACTTTTCAGGAGAGCACGAACATATCTGTGAGTCTGAGGAAAAAAATTGGAGGATCATAGCTGTGAAGATCCAGGAAGAGAAGTGATACAACTGAACCTCAGCAAGAGTATGAACAACTTAAACGCAATAAATATTCCTTCTCTGAGTATATCAAAGTCAATACAAATGAGAATGTAAGGGAGTTTGTAGAACCGACGTATTATAGGACCAACAAAAATTCAAGGGATGTGTTCGTATGCAAAAGAGATATCACACCAGAACCCTTCTTTATAGAGGATTAATTAAACAACCTTTCTCAAATATGCAGTGCTGACAGAAAAGATGTAACATGGACAGATAAAATGGTGTTTAATCAAGTTGTTGTTCTTTTTCAGTAGCTCAAGGATGAAATTTTTTTAGCTATTAACTCTGGCAGTGGAGCTAGAGAGGTATTCAGAGAAGTGAAAGGTATCTAATGTAGCAGTACTTTTAAAAACACCGGTAAGCCTGATGTCTCTATCTGCTAAGTAAAGAATGGAATTAATCAACATCAGATAAATCTGACATTGAGGAAGATTTGACAAGTTTGTTTGTTTTATAATAAGCAAGAATGGAGACAAATACTTTGGTGTCCACAAACATTTAAAGAAAGGGGATAAAGTTAATATGTTCTACTGTGTATTTGGCAGTAGCCAGTGGCATTAGTCCACAGACTTTCTGAAGCAGGTGCAATAGTGTTTTATACCACTGTTAATGTTTATCCTCTTATAAGAATATATTGCATTTTTTTTTTTTTTGAAATCTGTATAAGACTTTGGTCTTGTAGTAAGGAGTCCATAGCTTACCTGCATTGTGAGTAAAGACTTTGTTTGATTTTCTACCCCTGACTCATTTTGTTTGATATCCTCTCATGCTAATACTCAAAAGGTCAATGACTACTTCACATTAGACATGAAATAATGGAGGTTAGTTGACTTAACCTGTTGAACTTGTTACCTTAAGTCTTCTTCCAACATCAAGAGAGGTAAAGTTTATTTATTTCTCATGCCAATCACTTAAATATTTGATGGACCTTATTGTTCTTCTCTGTAATTCTCTTTATTCTATTATTATCCAAGACAGAGGATTAGAAGTACTTGGAGTTTTAGGCTTGGAATTACCATGGATGTGTATATTGTCAGAGTAAGGTTTTATTTTTGTCCAGCATTCCCTTTGTCTAATTTTGATCACTCTTTTTGCTATTTAGTCATCACTGGGTGTTTAATTGATGTTTTTAGAGCTTTCTAACCCAAAGGTCTTGTTCCAGAACAATAGTAATCAATCCAACTTATCACTGTACAGGTGAAATTAAGGGTGATTTCCTCATGTGCAGCACATTTTTCTGTACTGATGTTTCTTTTGTCTTTTATCACTTAATATTTTACTCCTGAGGTTTTCCTGGAAGTCAACACAACTGGACAAGCAGTTCACTGTCCTCAGTAGAACTGTCAGTAGATCTGCAAACTGGACTCTAAAGCAGTGAATACTTGGAAGTGGTAATCAGAATCCAAGTGGTATAATTTTGGTTCCTAGCTATGTGCATCTAAACATTCCTGACTTGATAACTGTGAAGTTCATATTGTTAGATGTTCGCAAATGTGACTTTGAACAAATATGTACTGTCCACATTCAATTTCATCACTCCTCTTCAACTCCGTACTTGAGTATAGTTCAAGTGGCTGTGCAAGAAAAGAAAAAGTGCAGGTACATGTGTTGCAGAAGACTAGGTATACTTAACTTAAAGATTTTCTTTTCATAATTCTTGTTGTCATCTTGTCTGGTCCTGGAAGACGAGTCTTTGATATGTCTAGGCTTCCCAATCTAGAAAGGATATTAAAGTCTTTGAAAGTGCTCAGAGGAGGCACCAGAACTGGCAGAAAGGCTGGAAGACATGTCCTGTGAGGAGAGGCTGAGGAAACATGTTGACCAATCTGGAAAAGAATCACACACAGAACCACAGAAAAGCCTGGATTGGAAGGGACCTCAAGGACCATCAAGCTCCAACACATCCCACCACAGGCAGGGCCACCAACCTCCACATTTAATGCTGGACCAGGCTGCCCAGGGCCCCATCCAACCCAGCCTTGAACACCCCCATCCACAACCTCTCTGGGCAGCCTGTTGCAGCACCTTACCACTCTCACAGTAAAGAACTGCCCCCTGACATCCAACCTAAATCTTCTCTCCTTCAACTTAAAATCATTTCATTTTGTCCTGCTGTTATCTACCCTTTCAAAAAGTTGAGTTCCCTCCTGTTTATAGGCTCCCTCTAGGTACTAAAAGGCTACAATCAGGTCACCGCTCGGCCTGCTTTTCTCCAAGCTGAACACGCCCAGCTCCCTCATCCTGTCTTCGTAGGGGAGGTGCTCCAGCCCTCTGATCATCTCTGTGGCCTTCCCCTGGACCCTCTCCAGCAGCTCTGTGTCTTTCTTGTACTGGAGGCTCCAGACCTGGGGCCTCATGAGGGCAGAGTAGAGAGGGAAAATCACCTCCCTGTCCCTGCTGGCCACCCCTCTTCTGATGGAGCCCAGGATACCATTTGCTTTCCGAGCTGCAAGAGTACGCTGCTGGCTCACTTTAAGTTTTTCATCCACCAGGACCCCTGGGTCCTTCTCTGCAGGGCTACTCTTAAGGACCGCTCCTTGCATTCTGCATATATGCCTGGGATTCCTCTGGCACTTTGCTGTGTTGAACCTCATGAGATTCACCCAGGCCCACCTTTCAAGTCTGTTGAGGTCCCTCTGAATGGCTTCCCTTCCCTCTACTGTGTCAACCTCACCACTCAGCTTGGTGTTATCAGCAAACTTGCTGAGGGTACAGTCAGTTCCATCATCAATGTCACTGATAAAAAAAAGTGAAGGTGGAGGGGCAACCTCATTGCTCTCTGCAGCTCCCTGAAGAGGGAAGCAGCGGGAGGTGCTGGGCTCTGCTCCTGGGCATCAGTGAAGGGATGGGATTGGCACAAATCTTCACCAGAGGAGATTGGATTGGACACTGGGAAACATTTCTGCACTGTGAGGGTGGTCAGACACTGGCACAGGCTTCCTACTGAGACAACTGACACCCTATGCCTGTCAGTATCAACAGGTATATTGAGAGCATTTGGATAATGCTCTCAGTAACATGCTCTAACTTTTGGCTAGTCCTGAAGTGGCCAGGCAGTTGGACTAGATGAAGTTTGTAGATCCCTTCCAACTGAATGATTTTAATTCTGCTTTTTTTTTTTTTTTTTTCCTGTAACATCAGTGTACCATTTAATGGGAGGGATTCCACTTGCTCTAGCCTAATTGGTGCCTTCCACTTCAAAGTTGGAGAGCTATTCTTCAGTCACTAAGGGAAAGACCTCCAAGCTCTAGACGTCTGAGGCATTCTGTCAGGATCTTATTGTGCATGGAAGAATACCACTGTTGAACTCTATTTGGCAAAAAATGTTTCTAAACTAATGCTTTTATTCCATAGGTATGCCAAGGTACATCAGGCTAGTTTGAGGAATGTAACATTGCTCTTCAAGTGTCTTGCATTGTGCTTCAAGTGTCCTACTAAATCATGTTCTACAAAAGTGGCCTTTGTATTATTACTGGTAACACATGAAGTTCTTCCCTTTGAACACAAAGAGTATTCTACAAAGCAAGTTGACCTCAAACTGACCTTCTTGTTTCTTATTCAATGGTTTGAAACTTTCTCATTTTATTTTTTTATTTAAAGTACTTCCCGGTATGTTCACCAAATGTAGTACCACAAATGTCTTTAATAGAAATTTGCATTGTCAGTATAAATTAAAATCATTGCCATGCTAAAGTATAAAGGTTGTCCTTAGAAAATTAATGCAGATGGAAATTTTGTGTTTTAATATTTACTTCAGCATGTAGCTCATTCAGAAAGTCTTTCAGTTTTGTCCAATACATGCTTGTTTGATTAAAGTTATAGCTTGTAAGTAAAGCATTAGCCCACACAAAATATTAGTGGAAGGTTATCGGTAAATGCCTAATTATTTTTCACAGTCCTTCCTCTTGTTTTAACTTCCTCAGAATTTTGAGTGAAAATTTTCTCAGTTTTCATCTTCAATTATGAATATGAATCCTGTGCAAGAGAGACAGGAGCATAAATCTTTAGTAGTTTAGAAGTTTTACCCTAGTCTTCACAAAATAAAGGTGGATGCTCATTCACACTGAGCTATTTTTATTTATTTACTTATTTAATTTAAAAAAAAAGCCTTGTTGCTTATTCACCTTTGCTTTGTTTAATTTCCATAATCCTTAGCTGGATTCTGACCTTTTCAGTGCAGTAGCTCTATTTCATCACTGGGTGCAACATAAAATGGGTCATACTGTCTTCTCAGTTACACCCCTTCCATGACAAGCATATGAGGTCAGTGCTATTGCAGGGGTGTAACTGAGAACTGGGTTGAAGGGTGTAACTGTTTTGACCCATCATCAAATTCATTTTGCACAACAGATAAAGACACAAGGTACTGACATGAAGATGAAATACCAGTTTAAATTTTAAATATACTAACCACTAGGTGCTTTACAAAGAGAGATCATCTGACAAACTCTACACAGGTTACTTATTAAAGAAATATGTTTTGTTTTGATGCACATTTCCAAACTGACTCTCCTGTATTCATTATTTGTGGTTAGTTTTTCTATGGTAGATCCTTGCATCAGTAGCTTGCAGTTCCAGGTTACTGTAGAAGCCAGTGGAACATATCCAGTTAAATGCATTCATCAGTTTCTGTACTCCCTTACTTTTCCTGTACAATGCTGGTGTAGTAACAATATACTTAGGCACAGCTGTTTTAAGATATGATTAATCTGTTTGTTATCTTTTAAAGTTAGAAATATAGAGAAGGAATATCTTGATTCTTTTTTATTTTCTTAGAAGCACAAACTATTCCACCCCAGAATATATTGATGCAACACTGGAACAGTACTGACAGGGTCTATTAAGGCCTATTATTTTATCTTTCCTGGAAGTAGACTTTTTTTTCCCAAAGATGTAGCCAAAAGCAAGTGGGATTGATAAGAATTATCTTATCATGTAACAGCAAATTTCCAGCATAAGAGAACTGTGTGGGAACTACATTGTTTATAGCCATTATCTTTCAAACTCCTGCTAACTGTAAAATAATTGGAGACTCTCACTACTCTTCATATGAGTACAAGTTTGTAAAGTGAAGGATATAGCTCCATTCCTGGCCTTGTCCAACCATCTGATCTTCTAGGCAGTGGTCATCATACTTTCCCAGGCTACTCTTTGAGATGTGAATTAAGTCCACAGGTCTTTCAGAGAGAGTTAGGAATCACCTGTATGCTGGAACACCCTAATATCTTAATAGTGTTCTAGTAACCAGGTATGTCACAGTAATGATCTAGTCCACATTTCATCAGAAAAAAATTAGGCCCGAAATCTCATTTTGTACTCCTTTGCAGTGTTCTTGCCATCTCAGACCCCCTACTGATTGCTTGTCTGCTCAGGTCTGAAGTCATGAGATTAGAACATCCATGAGATTATTCATCACAAAACTAGTGCAATTGTCTCCAAGACTCTTCTCTTTATTTTACATTTCAGGTATTTCCACCTGTATGAATGATTTGAGGAAACAAAGACAACAGACTGGGGAGGAGGAGATATCTTTGTTTTTGTTCTGAATAAATTTAGGTTCATAATCAATGAGACTTTTCTCAAGAAAAGAATTTACTATCAATTATGACATATCAGGTATCTCTGCTGGTAGGATCCTGGCATTTTTCCTGAAATGGCATTTGGCATCCTGAAAAGGATTTGTTTACTTGTTGGAGTTTTTGTGTGTTTTATGATGTGTTTTGGGATTCTGAGGTATTGACTTATTCATTTGCTTACTTATTCCAAAAGAGATCACGATTTTACAGTGGGAAGTTTATCTCCGGAAATTTTTCCAGGAAGTGGATCTATCAGTTCAGTTGTTTACTCAGAGAGATTCCCTTTTTTCCACATCTCTTAGCTATGCTGTAAGTTACTACTTTGCAGTAGGAGACACAAGATTGGTGTTTCATCTGATACTCTCTGGGCATGTAGCTTTGCAGTCCAATGACTGGCACATTCCTGAAAAAATGATTTACTTCTGATCTATGTTCCTACCTCCTTCCATGTGGTTTTCAACCTTATGAATTGAGGTCCATTTAAGAAGTTGAGGAATGAAGGACAATGTCATCAGTCCGAAAGTTGTTAATTGTAGTCTTATTTACTGGCCATGTATTGGCTAACTCCCCTCAGATAGAGTTAGTTGGTAGTTTCTGGTTTGCTTTTTAAAATAAATGAAATTTCATATGTTTTATGAGTGTTCTAATCCTTTAGGTAAGTCTCAGGCTCCTTCAAATACTTCAGATCTTGTGTCTTTCTCTCTGGTGAAGGATTAAGTTCTTTTAAGTATTTTAAGTCCTAGGAACAATTTCTTTCACCACTGTTTTGGTTGATGCTCTCTTGAAGTAATGAACATGTGTTCATTATTTCAATGGAAGTCATAGATTACATACTGAGCAATGGAATTTATTATATTCTGAGTCACTTAAAAGTTAAATAAGATAATATTTACAATTAGACTTCTAAAGCTTCATTGTGAATATGTTCGTACCCTGTTCACTCCATCCCAGAAACCCTTCATTTGAAGTGAATAGCTGAGTACAACAAGGGAGCTAGTATGTATTCTAGGAAAATATTTCAGATTGAATCAGGATAATAATTTGACCTAAAAAAAAATTACCAGAGTTTCTCCTAAAAGATTTTTACACAGGGAGATCTTGTTTTAAGGGACAGTATGTTTTCCAAAGATGTGAGGATGATAATATATTTTTGTTTACAAACTGTATTGATGTATAATAATAAAAAAAAAAAGCTGGCAAAAGTCACTTGGAAGCTCAGTCTGATTCTTGGTGATCAAGTTGTGTTGATCGGTTTAATTTGTTAAATGGAGGAAGTACTGTAAGCAAATCAACCACTTAGTTAAACAGAAATTTCAAAGACTGCCTTTAATGACTGCACCAGTATGTGAACTAGTAGGGAATAGAGACCAGGGCACAAATCAAAGTCCGGTAAAAGCGTGAGGTAAAGAAATTTATTGATAATACACAAGAAATAACACAATTTACCCTTCTTTGCCTTCTGATATGCTTAAGGGTTAGAAAACAACACCAGATGTATATTTTGGTCTGATGTATCATTTTGTAATACATAGAAAATCTACAACACTTTCACATCACTCTGATATTCCTCATATAATATCTCATGATAAAAATGTAAATATGTTGTAAGACCTTTATTCACCTGTCTTGACCCCAAGAATCCCATCCTCTAAGAACTTAAACTGTACCTGGACATTTTACTTAATTCGGTTTAGTTAAAAAATATATATTTTTAAAAAATCCTCAGATTTGAAAAAAGAAAACAACATAGTGATGCCATGTTTGTCTTGTTCCATATTTTAAAATTTTTGGAGATGATTGAAAATTCTTCCTAAACTTGAGAAGCTTTTGCAGATATACAGATACTTAGATGTTTTTGATTACTGCAGTTTCAAGGGGTGAAAATTACTGTAGCTGAGAAAAGAAACACATTCAAATACAATATTTTTAGAAGGGCTCTCAATGTGTTTGTTTCCTAGCCATACAGATACACTCTGTAGTTTCTGAGCTTAACTTCTTTCTTTTGTCTAGATCTTCACACCATCTTCTTAGTTTTAAGAGTGCTACATTGAATTTTTCATTTCCACAAGTGTGGGGAATTCTGTTCTCTATCCATAGCATCATAAGCCATAGCATTTCTATTATTACAGTATGTTATATTCCTAGCTGATTCAAAAATTCTCATTATTTTATACTGTCACCCAGTATGTACCCAGACTGGGTACTATCACCCAGTACCCAGTCACCGACCCTGGGGGGGTTCAAGGAACGATGTTGTGCTGAGGGACACGATTTAGTGAGAACTACTGGTGATAGGTGGATGTTTGGACTGGGTGATCTTGTAGGTCTTTTCCAACTTTGTGACTCCATGATTCTAAATTGCCTGCAATTGCCATATCATTTGAAGGGAGATCGTACATCATTTCCTTAAGATTCACTGTGTTCAGAAATCCAAAATTGTTAAGGGCATTTTGTATTCCAGTTAATATTTGATTACTATTACTTGTAATGAAATAAACTCAAACATAACAAAGCATTAACTTGTTTTCTACATGGGTCAATATTTTCTTTCTATTCGGGAGGTAACTACTTTGTTGTTGAGACAAAATAAGGTACACAGACTCATCTAAAGTAGTAATTCTGAAATAATTCTTTCCCATTAGTCCAGGAAACTCACTGAAGTCTGTGGAATACTCCAGACACTAATACAATTCCACTGATCTGCAAGCCACTATTTCAAAAGCAATGGCTAGTTTCGTATTTGTTGTGTACCATTTTCATATTGTCTGATTCTGTGGTTTTGGTTTCCTTTGTTCTGCATTACAAAGGCACCCTGAACTTGTATGTTAGATACTGCTTGATCTTTTCCAAAAACCAGGCTGTTGCGTTGTTCATGGGACATTACAATCATGGGGGAAAACTGTCATTCAGACTTCAGTTTTTGCCATAAACTGAGAGCTACGTTTTCACGTATAGCTTGAACAAGTGCATAAATTTGGAGTTAATGGGAAAGTGATCTTTATTAAGATCAAAGCACTGAGTACCCCTTTGGATCAAATCCCTATAAAGGTATAGGGTCAGATGCTACCAGAGTACTTAAATCTGAGAGAAAGATGAAAATTATATTTTTTTTCATTGGCTCTGCTAGCTACAAGCCTTTATTTTAGGTGGATTTTGACAAGAGCGTATATTTATTACAGGTTATAGGAATGCAGCAGGAAAGGTCTTTTTCTTGACAAGCCCTTTTCACAGCAATTATCTGTGATGTATTAAACTTGCCAACAGGCAGACCTGATGGCAGGGATTTTGAGTTGAGCTTACAGACCTTGGTAATACAAAGGACACGTGATAACATCTCTTCCATTAGCAGCTATTATGAAAGCTTTTTCTGCTCTCCATGGTATAAATAGAGTCTTAATACAATAATCCCATTCCATTTCCCTGCTACTGTGTTGCATCCGCTTGCACATGTTATCAGAGATAAGAAGGAATGAGTCTGGGGTGGTGGGGCTATTTTTTCCCCTTGTACTGTTTTTAAAAAATGATACCACTCCTTACATTATATACTTGGACGAAAACACCAGAGCCTCCATTAAACTAAATAAAGCACTGCTGAGCTTGGGAGTTCATGACCACTTCCATTCAGTGAAAAAACAGAGGATGTAGCATAAAAGACACAGAGAACACTAAATTTATGTATTATCCAAGAAGACTATTTCCAGATGAGCAAAACATTTTCTGGAAAACTGAGATAGAGAATATTCAAGAGAGAGCATATGGCATCTCTACGTGGCTTCCACAATGGGTTCAGATGGTATGCTTTCACCTGGGTGATTCTGGGAGTTGTGTTTTATCTCCAACATGCAGAATCCTGTTCTAAAAGTAAAAAGCAAAATACACAGTTAATGCTGATGGTCAGACTAGCAGCATCAACTATGAAGAGTGTCTGTATTATCACTGTTTTCAGTTCTTTGCTCATTTAAACTCTGCTAAACATTAATCACTTGAACTTCAGCTTTCCAGGTGAGATGTGTGCCTGCAGGATACCTGTAATTATGAGGAAAAATACCTGTGAGGTTTTTTTCTCCAGAAAACAAGAATGAACAAAAACATATAATTTTGTTCTTGTTAGAGGAATTCTGGCAATTTTTTCTCTGAGAAGCTCCAGAAACCTGACTGCTAGCAGCAAAACTCCTTTTATGATGCACAAGCTTCTGAAAATCTTTGTTAATTAGTAACATTTTAAAGATGTGATTTCTGCATCTCTGGTAGTGGTGAAGATTTTTGTCCAGGCTGAATATATCAAAGACCAGAAATTGGCAGAATTTAATAACAAAAAAGTTAATTTCACTTGTAATCTGCTGCATAGTTAGATGTGGTAGAACACTGGATAGGATGTGGGAGGCTATCTCCTGTGCTTCCTTGAAGCACTCCAACAGTATGGCAGAGATTTCCTGTAGTAGATGTTGAAGTGAAACAGTGCTGAGAAGAAGTCCAGAGAGGAGGAGACAGAAATGCAAATTGTCAGAGGGGAAAATGGTGAAAGGGATATAGAAGTTTAAAGTGAAGAGGTGAGAAGGTTGATGAGCAGAGGAAGAGTTTTGAACTGGAAAACAAGTAGTCTAGGACCCAATGTGATGTGGAAGAAGAGAAATAGTTGATAGAAGTCTGAGGGAAGAGTGAGGTTTAGCGAAATAAAACATCAAACCACTGAGCACAAAGATTTAGCAGAAAATGTGGTCCACTTGTGATAAATGCAGGTCAGGAAGAGAAAAACAAGTAACAGGACTCATTAACAGGCCACTGGGAGTTGCCAAGAAAATGGACAAATGGAACAACTTCATTTGGAAGAGGAATCTCAAAACTAGACAGCGATACTGGAAATAATGAAATGTATTGTCGTGACAGTAAGGGTAGGAAGGCAGAGGATGAGTTAAGTGGCTAAAGAGATGGAGATTGGGTAGAAAGTTCTGTGCTGCATGAAATATTTCTCTGGAGCCTCCATCAGAACTGAGGATGGATCTCTCATCTCCCATTGGCGAATGTTTGTGAAATCTCCTGTTTCTGATCAGTTGCTGACAGCAGAGCAGTGGTTTGCCTCCTTCTGTCAGTTCTGGTCTTACCTTAAGTGGCAAGTTGGGTGTTAAGTGGTTCAAAGCATCTTGATGTGGTGACTCATGCCACATGGAGATATGATGTCATACTTAAAGCTTGCTTTTTTCCCCAGATCAGAACTGTACAAGTGTTTCTTGAAGACTGGAAGTCATGGAGGCCTGCTGTTGCTAATTATGATACTGTCTTTAATCACAAGCACACTCTGCTTTAAATCCTAACTTTTCTAATTCTTGAGCATGTGACCTTGCACTCTTACTGAATTTTACTGCAGGTTTGCTTGCATTTTGCAACATGCAGGTGATAAGATTTTGCTTAGGGTCTGGATATGAAATAACTCTCACCAAATATTGTGTAATAGTACTAGGAAGATTTTCTAATTGCTTGTGGAAGGAAAACTTTGGAAAGTCTCTAATACAACAAGCAAAAGGATGAGAAGCAGCTGATTTCAGTGAGGTCTCAGTAGAAGCTGGCAGGGTGGCAACACCCAGTCACACACTGGTTATGGATGAAATCTAATCCACTTAAACTAAAATTTAAAATAAATAATAGTGGAGAAGAGAAGAAAGGAATAATGGTGAAAAGGAGCTTGTATAAACAACTTCCTTTATAACCAGTTTGTATTATTACATTTCATCTGAACAATAGATGTAATCCAGGTTTTTCGGCATACAGAAACCAGACGGTTTTTAAAGCAAAACATTAATCGCACTTATTTACTTCTACAGTGACAGTGCATGTTTAAACAATGCATCTTTGTTTTCTTTTCCAAAGATTTATTATAGTAGACAACTGTTAGTGATTCTCAGTAATCAGTCAGATTCAAAGACCAAACTTGGTGGAAAAACCGGAGTTATGCTCTGAGAGTCCCCTGAAAACAGGGGGTGACCCTACAGGGGTATTACCAGTGAAATAAGGAAAGATAGGGCTGATTCAAAAGATGAAGTAAACGCACGTTCCTTTAGCAGTTCTCTCTGAAATTAAATGTGCTTGCTTGGTCTATGACCTAACTTAAGGCTATTTAACAATATCTTTATATGGTTCTAGAATTTTATGTCTGGTTAATAATCTATTAGGTAGCACATATTATATGGAATGTATATATCATGTAGAACAGTTATCATATGCTGTGGCTCAGACATTTGTGATTGATTTTTTTTTAATATTTAGGAGCAAAAGCTTATTACATTCATTCTTGCCATTAGGAACACTTAGATTTAACCTCTTTCATGTAGATTAGAAACCCTGCCATCTGACAGTATCAGATTCTTGTCCATGCTTTGAAGACCCAACACTGGTGACAGCTCTGAAGGAACAAGAGGGCTAGGAGTCAGGTGGAAGGCAGCATAAAAAAGGGCCATTGCAGTGTAAGCAAATTTTAATGACCTTACAGAGCCAAATGAAACCATTTTCTCCATGAGTGATAAGATTTAGTCATCTTTTTATGACTGTTGTTCATCTTTAGGGATAGACATCTTTTTTTCTCTCCCCCTTCTCTGTTTCTCCCTCCTGATATTTGGGTAGAGAAGGAATGGGAGTTGTGCTTCCTGTACTGTAGACTAGTCTGCTGAACACTGCGTGGAGGATCTAGCTTCCAATAATACATCAAGTCAGATAAATATGGATGGCTTTGGCAAGACGAGTGCTGTCAGTTTCCCAGAGATAATATTGCAGCTCTGTCATCAACTTAAGAAATACACAGGGGGAGGAGTAGGTAAATTGGCAGGACTAGATTCATCTCCATGGCAATATGCTGCTATTTTCTGCTTGTACATGTGCAGTTTTGACAATTTGTATTTGAATAGACTACTAAGGCTACTTTTTCGTATTTAGGGAGGAAAAAAAATTTAAAAAAACATTATGAATTAATCTGGGAAGTGTTTTGTTGAGTGGCTGAACAATTGTCCTATTTTCTTTCTTACTACATGTGAAAATCATGCTCCTAGGCTGCAGAGCCTTCATTAGGGTAAATAAAGTTACAGAAAACGTACTATTTAAAATAAGCGTGGTGGGTGGCAAAAGTTAGATGTTAAAACCTGAGTGGGAAACTGTAAGCATTTGTTGTGCAAATGGACTTGGCTTCAATTACGTAAGCATAAGTTTGGCTCTACCAACTAATTTCCAGAATGAGATGTCTCTAGGGAATAGTAAATTCCACCTGTCTTTCAGCATTACTTTTCTAGGGAAGGTGCCTTTATTTCATAGCAAGAGCTATGCTGAACACCTCCCATGAAGCTAAGAATTGACTTCAGTAAAAAGCTTAATGACTACCTGTCAGATAAGACAGTGATGAACGGTGTTTCTTCAAAGAGTGAGAAGGAAACTTGCTTTCCTTCCGTTGACATCAGAAGCAAACCCATAGCCCACAGGACATTTAAAAGCAGATTTTGAATTTTCAGAGGAGGATATTACTGCTAATACAATAATCGCCTCTGGCTAGTTTCTTTTGAATTCCTTTTTTTTTTTTTCTTTTTCTTATTAGACAAGGTAATTACTTCATCATTTAAATCATAAAGCCGTAGGAATCTGCTGCACAACTCACAAACATTTTCTGTAAAAATGAACATATAAAATGTGCACAACTTCTTTTTCTTTTCTCTGTGATAAAACAAATTGATGTAGCTGGATGAAGCTCTGCATCACACAAATAGCCTGTTCAGAAATCTTGCAGGTTTCATTATCTGAAGCAAGGATGTCATTTTTAACACTTCTTTTTCACTGCCTTTTTTGTGCCCTTTTACATTAGTACAAGGTACATACAAAGTTCTACGGGATCTCTAAGCCAAACTTGCATCATCAGAGTTCTGCAACAGTAAATCGTGACAAAGCATGGTAGGAAACCCTATTGGGGGTAGCTATGGCACTCAGTATTGTTTCCAATGTGCATTACCTGAATATAATTATAAAAAAAAAAAAAGGCTTGCCTTCAGATGATTTTCTGTAGAAAAACACTGTAAACAAAAGGAAGTATACAAACCACTTTTTAAAAAAATATGGAAATGAAAGAAACTAGTTGTATTTTATTCAGAATAATTGGTACTGCCTAAAGAAAAGACTTTACACGTATTCATAATTTTCCATACAGAAGAATATTTGAAACCTAAAGCTAACAATACATTTCATAACTTGGAAATTGCTGTGAGCCATGGTGGAATGAGTGGCAGAGCCTGCTGGTAGTATTGTAATCCTAGAACTATTTACTTTATTTTTCCTTTAATTGCTTGCAGTGATGAGTTACTTTCACTCCTTTCCATGTTAGTCACAGTAAACTTTTATGGTTTCCTGTTCTGATACTGTGAACGGTTTGGATATAGGCCTGGGTAGGATTTATCTGTGATAGAGCTCGTTTTGGTAGTTACTGAATTTTACAGCTTGGGTCCTATTCCATATATTTAATTTGAAGAGGTCTCCTTTGTCTCATGAGCCTGCTAGAGTAAAGTTCAGCCACTGGAAGTAATGTTGTTAATGTTTATAGTCTCTAGGTTTTTTTGTTCCTTGTTTTTGTTTTGTAGCATGAGAATGCTTGCTTAATCACAGATGAGTGGTACCAAATAACTTTGTGGTTTTATTTCTGTTTAGTTTGGCATACAGGAATTTGACATTACCCCTCAAGTCAAAATACTGAGATAGCTTTCGTATTTCCCAGGAGGCTTTCAGTAGTGTATTATCAGGGTAATATTTCAGTGTTTTATCTAGGAGGGAGGAAGCTTGAACTCGTTTTCTTCTAGGAGAGATGTATTCATGCACTGTACATGGCTTCTGTCAGATTAAACAGGCTCATCAAGACCCTTCTGCAACAATCCTGGTACCAAATAGCAATCTCTTTTGTCGGCCTGGCCATAAATGCTTGTGCAGGCATGTAGACATTTGGTCACAGAATTGATAAAAATCTGCTGTGTTTGTCAACCCTCTGACCAAAATGCACAAAAGCAGAAAGCTGACCAAACAATTTCCTCTAAAGTTTCTTGTTGGTTCTTGGTGGGCTGAATTAGGATAGGAGAGCTGAAATATCCTCCTTGTATTGGGGTCAAAAGGGAAGGAGCTGTGTCATTCATGGTGCCTGAATCACAGTTCTCCTGGGGCTGTGTGTGAGCTTGGTCAGTGTAGTAGTTCTGCCTGTGTAGGGCATTAAATGATGTTCAGCTACACTCTTTCCCCAAACATAACAATTCATGTCAAATATTGGGCAACACACCCTAGGCCATTCATTCAAGTAATATAGGCAGGAAACATGCTGTCAGTTGGGGTGTGATCTAGTTTTAGGTACAGCAATGGGATCAACATTGTAGATTTATTAATTTTCTAGATCTGATTTATTCCGCTGGATATTTTTACAGATGCTTGTGGGATTTAGTCTGTGCTGTTTCATAATCTCTGAACAGCAAGTTTTACAACCAACTGTTTTGTGTTTATTCATATAACCAGAGTGTGGAGAATTAAAGCACTTTCAAATCCATATTCAATTCTTTCCCTTTATACGTATACAGACGTCTTTCTTAAACCAGCGGAAGTGAGCCATGACTAAACCAATTGTGGAAGCCATTGTCATAGAATACAACAGAGGCTGAAAGTAAAATTAGTTTTAAAAGGATTAGACAAATTTGCAAAGGACATGTCTGTGGGTGACTATTCCATAGGACGGTCCAAGCATTGCTTCAGGCTCTATGAGGCTCAAAAGTGCCAGCAGGTGGGAGCTGGGGGGAAGGAATGGGCAGTGTTCCCTGGTTCTGGAGTCCTGCAAGCACCTGGTCCAAGACACAGTCATATGTTGTCTTGGGAGTTCCTTCTGTCCTTGGCCAGTCTCAGTAAGGCTGCTCTTACATTTTGATCCTATATTTTCCCTTTCAGGATTTGATTTTTTTTTCCTTTTAATTTCTCCTTTTGTTAGATAAATACTTTCACAGAGGAGTCCTATTGACTATGAAGGATTTTAACTTCCAGATACTTCTACACACTAATTACTGATTCCCATCCTACTTCTCATTATACCAATTCACAGAATCACAGAATGTCCCAAGTTGGAAAGGACCTACAATGATCACTGAGTCCATTCACCAACCCTTGTTTGCATCTGCTATTTTATAGACACATTTAAGAGGAAGAACTCATTTTGTGTAGGTATCCTCTAGATTCTTTTTAGTAATGATTATACCTTACTTCAACTAATAGGAAACTTACTTAGTAAATTAGAAATTTATTCACAGATTTTATAGTCTCTCAGGTTGGTTCTATAATTGAAGATTATACCTGTTCTGGATTAAATGGTGTAAATGATGAATTTCATGGTGAAACTATTTTTGTCATGGTCCTAAAGGTAACATACTCTTCTAAGTGCCTGGTGTCAAAACGGTTTCTTTGCGTGAGGGACTTCAGGATGATGATTTGCAAAGGAATGAAAGACAATGTGAGTGAAGCAATAGTGAAGCAACATCCTATTCCACAAACATCAATAGAATTACCCAATGTCTCATATGACTATGCTGCATTATATTGGTCAGTCAGACGTGCAAGATTCCTGCCTCTTGAGTTCACACTTGTTTTCAGTTTGCCAAGAGGAATATATCACAGAAGTACATGTGAGTCAGCATCCCAACTGGTTAAGGCCACAGTGTTAATGGACCAAACTGTGTAGTTCCTGCAAAACATTTTCATTTAAAAATGTGTGAAAAGGACAGAATACTTATTCATATATTAAAGGAAAAAAAGAAGAGGAGAGGAGAGGAGAGGAGAGGAGAGGAGAGGAGAGGAGAGGAGAGGAGAGGAGAGGAGAGGAGAGGAGAGGAGAGGAGAGGAGAGGAGAGGAGAGGAGAGGAGAGGAGAGGAGAGGAGAGGAGAGGAGAGGAGAGGAGAGGAGAGGAGAGGAGAGGAGAGGAGAGGAGAGGAGAGGAGAGGAGAGGAGAGGAGAGGAGAGGAGAGGAGAAAAAGGCAAGGCAACGCAAGAAAAAAAGAAAAGGCAAGGAAAAAGGCAAGGCAAGAAAAAAGAAAAGGCAAGGAAAAAGGCAAGGCAAGGCAAGGCAAGGAAAAGGGTGTGTTTTTTCCCTCAAAATTGTGCATGAAAGTGCAATTAGTTTAGGAGATGGTACTCATAGCCATTCAGAAATGCCTCAATTGGGATGTAGTGCAAACAGAGCATGCAGGAGCCCTGAAGCTTGGTGGGTGCTGCTCCATAAATGTCTTTACAATTTGTTTTATGTATGGAAGTAACACAGTGTAATGCCGTTTCTTTCACCCTGCATGCAGAAAGAAAAATGGTACGAAATGTTATTGCTGTTCTGATTACTTTAGAGCTGCAGAATAAGCTTCTCGACTGCTAGAACATCTGGCAAATCTCAGCTCTCATGCTGTCATCAGTAGGAGGGTTGCTAATAATTTAAATTGGTTATTCAAAGCTAGGTGATCTTCACCAGTGTGGCTGCAGATGCCTGTTGTCATCCTGTTGTTGGGTGTGAGGAGGTATGGCTGGGCATGTGGAGAGATATGCAGCAGGAGGTTGTGGTAAAAAATGAGGCAATAGTGGTGGCATAATTGGGAAGTCCTCTCGGAGACTTGCTTGCAGTGTGTGGGGTAGTGAAAAGGGAAGAGCTGCTTTACCAGCAGCCACCTTGTCCAGTGACACAACAGGACCTCTTTACGGATCAGTTCACTTGGGTATTGACTTTTTCACTTGGGTACTGCTTCCTGTTCCAGCTGGGTTAGAGCTAGATGCACTGCCTGACACCGTGCATATATGCATGCCAATGGGGACAAACAAAGTAACTAAGAAGGATGGAGAAAGGCTCAACACTAAACGCTGAGTGGTCCTGTTGGAGCACACTGATCCACAGAATCACCTAGGTTGGAAAAGATCTTCAAAATTATCAAGTCCAACCACTGACCTGACCTACAGTCACATCAGTAAACCATGCCCATAGAGCCATGATGCTAATTACCATGACATTTTGTTGTCTGCTTCCAGTGAAGGAAGCCTCCTAGCAGTTTCTCCCAGAGTGGGATTAGAAAAACAGAATCTTGTTTACTTTGCCACTGTTTCAGTTAATGCAGAAAGGACAGTGTCACTAAAAGTGATGGAGTGCCGTGGTGTCATGTAGTGATGTCTTGTGTCTTGAGAATATCAGGTTCCTGCCCAGGTCACTTGCTTGGCAGGAGCTGCCTGGAGGTCAGCATTCCTATCTGCACCTAAGGGCCCATCTGCTGACAACAGGCTGCTGCGGGGCAGGTGTGGATTTACGCCACAGCAGTTATTCTGAACAAAGACAAACGTATATCACTCTGTCTAGTCTCTTCAAACTCATGCTCTTGTTCTCTATGATGTTCTGTGGCAGAGAGTACCCTAGATAAGTCGCACTGTATGACCAAGCTAGAAAAGAAAAAAAAAAGTCCTTTCATTTTTTAGCTTTTCTAGACAGTTTGAAGTTGATATCAAATGAATTCTCTAGCTGCCCTATATCTCTTACAACTTAGGTATATGACTCATCCTGCATCAGTCACTTCTTTCTGAGGAATTCTTGTGCATCAGATGTTCAGTACCTGCTTTTAAAGTGTTTCAGACTGAAAATGTTAATCTAAATATGTTGATACAAGCTTAAGATTCTGCTTAATCTATGTTGGTCCTTATCATTATTTTGCAGGAGTTTAGCTTTTAGCATGTGTAGTTAGCTGAAGAACTAATGCTTTTAGCCACATGCCAATTTGTAGAGCAGGTGGGCAGTTCCAGCCACATTCTTGCTCATGCCAGTTTTGGGCTGTGGAAGTTCTTCCTTGTTCAACAGTAGGTACTTATGGCAAAGCAAAGCAGATTGGAAGGCAGAGAAACTAGAAAATTTCTGCAAAAAAAGGCAGTGTACGTTGAGACTGAGGCAAGTGGCAGAGGAGAGCTGTCCGAAAAATAAACACAATTCATGCTTTCATTAGCTAAAAAATTGTAGGTAGAAGTATCCAGGCTATTTTCCTTTCTTTCTACTCAAGGAGAAAGGAGATTCCATTTTGTATTGCTTGCATTGAATAAGAAAAGGAAAAATAATATTTTTCCCATAATCATGAAAAAAAAAAAAAAAATCTCATGTGAACAGGAGAGCAAATGTTTACTGTCTTCTTATTTATTTGTTTTTGAATAAAACATCCAATTACAATCATTTTAGCATATTCAAGAGAAAAAATCCACAATTCCATGCAGGTAGAGATAAGGAAAATCTGAGGTCGATATGACAAGCAGCAGAACAGCTGTCAGAAGTCAGTTCAGACCATTTATTTAGTAGATATATGCCTAGCTAGAGCAAAAAATGTCTACAATGCAAGGGGAAACATACTTTTTCTAATGAGGAAAACAAATAATGCCATCATTTGGCATTAAAACTTCTTGCATTTTTCCTGGGTTCCAAGGAGTATTTTCCCTTTGACAATTTTTCCTTGGGCTGATTTTTCATAATTACATCACCAGGGGGAAAAAAAAAAAAAAAAAAAAAAACCAACCACCTTAGTCTTCTTTCTTCCTCTTTTTTTTTTTTTTCTTTTCTTTTTTCTTTTCCAGTGGGAACATACTTTAAGGGATTACTTTTTTTTTTTTTTTTTTTTTTGAAAATGTGGTTTTTAGAGTTTTAAAAGTAAAACAAATCCAAGGAATCATAGATTGTTATCTTCCTAATGACTGTATTTTTAACACTTATTGTTTCTCCTTTTTGGAGAATAAAAATCTAAGATTTCTGTTATTAGCTGGGTGAATCGGGAGCTTAGAAAATCTGTCCACTGTTTGTCCTGTTCTGGTTTCAGTTTGGTTAAATATGATGTCATCCCTGCTCTGCAAGAAAACTACTCCTTAAGTAGTCTGGGAGTTCTCCCATGTGGTTCCTCAAGTTGCTTCAGAAGGTTTAACAGTAACTCCAGCATGGTTGTGTGTACACTCATTGCATCTTGCCTGCTAGAGGGAGTATGGGACATTTTAACTTTCTAGGCACTGCTTTCTCATGCAGCATGAGGACCACTTGACAAATGATGCAGTAAACAAGTGCTCTTTGGATTCTTCTGGCTGCCACTGTTCCCATCTTTCATCAGGAAACAATGTGGCTGCTGACGTTGATGTTCAAATGTATGGTCACTTTTGAATTTTCTTTTTGGAGCATCTCTGGGGGGAGTTGAACTGGGAGGCTGAGAAAGACCCCAATATGCATATCTGAACAGAATTACCTGCCAACAGATCTTTCAAACTGCTTACAGTTTGCTTCTCACGAGAAAAAGTCTACTTTCACTGAATTGGATAGTGTTTGAACCCAGAATGTGCTGAAGCATTGCATATCAATTATCTCCTGTGACCCAAGTTCATCTGTTCTTGGAGTGGTTAACAACTAAAAGTGCATTTGGCCACCCTTATTTTTAGCCCTGTTTTTTCTCCTGAAAACAGCGTGGTAGACTGGCACAGTTGGCAATCACTGCTTGGCAGAGTCAGAAAAGGTTGTGGGGGAATTAACATTAAAGACATTTGCAAAAGTGAGACAGAAAACATACACGGGACTTCCTTTGACTGTGCCTGGATCTCACCAGAAATGAGCTCAAGCTGTGAATTTGATATGGTTCCATATTCAATCCTGCAAGAAGACAGAGGTCTTTAGCTCTAGGGGTTTAATTTGGGTTATTTCAAAGACAGAATTCAACTGAAACACTGTAGATCTGGGCTAAAGTTTAAATCTGAACAGCCCCAGAGTTGAACAGCATTTGAATTTGAAGTCATGGTTGAAAATAATATTCAGTGATAAATATTAACTCATTCACAGTACTACACAAAAATGTAAGATATACATGAGAAAGAAGCTGTAGTTAAATGAGAAACAGATTTGTTTCTAGCTCAAATTAAATTAAAAGGATATGGGCGCAAGCCAGAAAATATATTCTATTGTGAGAAAAAAGTTTAATTCTCCATTTGTGATAACACTGAGAAATTAAATAGGGCCATGTTATGAATGTTGTTTCATACAGCACTTATTGCCAAGAGCTGGCAAAGCATGAAACCTTCCTGCTCTAGGCTGCTTGCCTAAAACCTCCTACCCCTGCTTTACCTCTGCCTTGCTGCACTACTGCTTTTGAAAACTGTAAGATATGCCTTAAATAAAGAAAGTCTTCAAGAAAATTATGAGGACTTTTGTGCTTGTATCTATTTAAAATACTAGCCACAACATGTGGACGCTTTGCAAAAGAAGATACATATCCACTCCAGCAGTGGTTCTCCGTAGTATCAGCTTTAGAAGGTCAGATGGAGAAATGGTTGTTCTAAATGTATACATTGTTGGACTTGTAGACCAGTGATTTACAAGTAGTAGAAGTTTACCTAGGATAGCCTGCATGAAGCAGATAATGTGTTTTCAAGACGTTTCTTAACTGAGAATGAAGAGTGATCTTTACCGCATTTCCTTCCTCCAACACTCCCCTTCCTCCATCCACATCATTTATTCCTTCTTTGTTGTTTTTTTTTTTTTTTTTCCTAGTCATTATGAACTACTGGTTCCAGTGTTTTAACTCTGTAGGGTTAAAAGTATAGCTTTCCTCGTATTTCTGAACTTTCTTCCCTAAAAAGCTTAGGAAGACAATCTCTAATTTCACTTCCTCAGCATGAAAAGTAAAACATCTGGTTGTCTAAGTTTCCCACCCCAACAGCTGACTTTCAAGACAGCAAGTAAGCAATGACATGCTTGAGATTAAAAAAACAAAAATCCGCTATATATATGTTGGCATGGGAGAGCACCCATGTGATGGAGAAAAGCACGTAAGTTTCTATAGCACTCATTATTACAAAGGATAGATAACAGCCTGCAGTTAACACTTTAATATATGCTGGCCCCTGATCTGTTTTTTCATTGTCAATGAAAAGTTGATGGTAACAGCTGGTTGGGGTTTTCCCTTAAACTAGTAAAACCAGCTGCTTCATGCTGGTTCTTGCTTCCCCCTTCCTCACACACACACACTTGGAACATGTGCATGGGATAAGAGGAGATACTTCCTTGGGGATGGTTACAACCAGCAGAGTAATCAGTAGGGGCTTTTAGCAGGGCATAGAATAGAGTCTGGAAATAACTCCTTAAGTGTCAGCTTGCTTCTGTACTGCCTGTACCAGCCTTAAGAACAAGAAGTGGGGAAGAGGACTCTGTATGCTTCCATTTCTCATTATCAGGCAATGTTTGAGTACTTCAGAGGATAAAACTCTTAATTTTCTTTTTTCATCTGTTCTATTTACTTGAATAGATAAAATGAGCTTTTTTTTTTTTTTTTTTTCCTTTTCATACTTGTTTTCCAGGTTCTCTTAAATGGCCACTATTATTATAATGACAGCTAAAACAGTATGTTCCTGCTTCAACTTAGTTGTTTGTCATAGTCCCCAGACAGGACAAATCGTTCTTCATCTGAGTACAATATCTTAAAGACAGAAACTGGAGAAGAAGGGAAGCTGTTGGTCTTTCTGACCAACACTGTAGTCAGAGAAGCATACATTTATCCTTCATGGACCACTATAAAGAGTATTGAGTGACACCAGGCATAAATCTGTACATCCATCTCTGTATTATTTTCTTATTTTACTTATAAGTGTGATAATGCAATCATACTGGCATTCTACTGGCTATATGAAATGCCAACCAAATAATTTATTCATTGTTTTGTTCTTCTTTCTTTCCTACATGAATGATTTCTTAATTATAAAAAGATACCTTGAAGATCGTCTGTCTGCTTTTGCATAGGTGCATGAGGTGTTCTATGAGCAGCTGGAGGAAGCTGCGCGATCGCTGTTCCTTGTCCTCATGGGGGACTTCAACTTCCCCAGCACATGCTGGGAATACAATTTAGTGCAGAAGAAACAGTCTAGGAGGTTTCTGGAATGTATGGAGGACAGCTTCTTGATGCAGCTGGCAAGAGAACCTATGAGAGGAGCTGCCCCGTTAGACCTGCTGTTCACAAACAGAGAAGGTCTGGTGGGAGATGTGGAGGTCGGGGGCTGTCTTGGGCAGAGTGACCACGACGTAGTAGAGTTCTCGATTCTTGGTGGAGTCAGGAGGGGGAACAGCAAAACTGCTACCTTGGACTTCCGGAGGGCAGACTTTGAATTGTTCAGGAGACTAGTAGGGAGAGTCCCCTGGGGCTCAGCCTTAGAGGGTAAAGGGGTACAAGATGGCTGGTTGCTCTTCAAGAAGGAAGTCTTAAAGGCACAGGAGCAGGCTGACTCCTGAGCCACAAAATGAGCCAGCGCAGAAGAAGACTGGCGTGGATGAATAGGAAACTATTCTTGAGGCTCCAGGAGAAAAAGAGAATCTACCTCCTGTGGAAGAAGGGCCAGGCAACCCGGAAAGAATACAAAGAAGTTGTTAAGATGTGCAGGGAGAAAATCAGAAAGGCAAAAGCCCAGCTTGAACTCAACCTGGCCACTGGGCTAAAAGGGAACAAGAAACTCTTTTACAAGTATATCAACAGTAAGAGGAGGAGCAGGGAGAATCTCCATTCTCTACTGGATGAGGCTGGCAATGTGACCACTGAGGAAAAGGAAAAGGCAGATGTTCTGAATGCCCTCTTTACATCTGTCTTTAAAAGTCAGACCAGTTATCCTCAGGTTTCTCCACTTTCTGACCTGGCAGTCTTGGCTGGGGAGCAGACTAAACCCCCCATGATTCCGGAGCAAACAGTCAGAGATCTGCTACTCCAACTGGACTGCCACAAGTCCATGGGACCGGATGAGATTCACCTGAGAGTGCTGAGGGAGTTGGTGGAGGTGATAGCTGAGCTGCTTTCCATCATCTATCAACGCTCCTTGTTGACAGGTGAGGTCCCAGAAGACTGGAGACTTACCAGTGTGACTCCCATCTGCAAGAAGGGCTACAGGGAGGACCTGGGGAACTACAGGCCTCTTAGCCTGACCTCAGTGCCGGGGAAGATTATGGAGCAGACTGTCTTGAGGGAGATCACATGGCATGTGCGGGACAACAGGGGGATCAGGCCTAGCCAGCATGGGTTCACGAAGGGCAGGTCCTGCTTGACCAACTTGATCTCCTTCTATGATCTAGTGACCCACCTGGTGGATGAGGTGTTCTCAGTGTGTTAATTGACAGCATTAGCAGTGACAATAAGATTATTACTAATGGTTTGGTAGTTTTATCGTTATGCATCCTCCTGGGTTTGCTATGTGGGTGTCAGATACAACCTTTGTTCTGCATAACTGACCCTAATCTATTTTAATATTGAAGCTATTCTATGCATTTATGTATTTCCTTGGTTTTGATTAAAAGGACAAGCTACCATCTGTCTGAAGGGGTAACAGTGATTAGCTATGGGAATTGCTCATAGAATTTGAAAATTTTATTTTTAATTAAATATCTTAAAGTATAAAAATATATTTTCATTATCATTCCATTTCTTTCAATGTACAGAGTGAGAGTATTTTAACATAAACATTGTCCATCTTCAAATAGATATGATTTATACAGTCACACAATTGATTCAGTATAATGCAGATATTTCTATACATTCAAGGAATCTTTTGTATTTAAAAGAGATTAGAACATACTAGCAACCTGGAGGGACTTGAGGTGGGAATTAGCAGCATGTCTGATGAATGCTGCTAGCTGCTTGTAGGCATAATCTTACTTCAAAATACATGCTTTACGCAGAGTATCGTATTCTTCAGTGAAAGTTGGATTGCCGTGGGACTGGAAGATATATTTAGCCCTTAGCTGGCATCCTGAAAAAGGGCTGACCTTCTTCTTTGTGCATTTTCCCAGGTGTACTCTTCAAGAAATGTCCAGGTATAACAGAGGAATGTCTGCTGCACTTCTCTTATCTGTGCTACACATGTCAGTAAATGAAAAGCAGCTACAGGCTTCTGAGTGACCTGTACTTTCTATTAGCAGAACAAGAAATGACAACTTACATCCCATGAGAGGGCACTGAGAGAACACAGGTTGCATGTGACAGCTCTGACAGTTGGTGTTATATTGAAAACAAAATGGACGGATGTTTCTGGAGGCAGCCAGTTCCCAAGGTAAATGAAGTTGCTGCAGGCATAACACAAAGGAAATCCATGCTACAGTTATGTACATGAGATGAACTGTGATACATCTCAAATCTCAAGCCAAAACACAAACTTTCCTGAAGTGGCAAATATTTGATTCACATTTTAATTTGTTTTTTCTTTTCACTCCCACGGACCTCTAAGTTTCTGATTCACAATGAAATTCAGGCTAAGCACAAAAACACATGAGAAAGTCTTTCTGAATTATATTTATTTATTTGTTTGTTTGTTTATTTTTGCAGAAATAGGAGTTAAGAAGTGATGGTGAAGGCTATAAACTGATGAATAGATTAATGTTTTGGATGAGTTTGCCTGGGCAACAAAACTTTCAGTACTGATCTAAGCCAGCCTTTCACTCCTAAGCCAGCCTTTCACTCCCGTTCGTGATTTGCCCGTCTCTAATGACACTGTGAGTAGACAGACCAGGATAAAACAGGTTTAAATCTTCTGGAGCTGTAAAAACAAAGGAACACAAGGATGTCTGGATTCGTCCCTTGGTCAGAGACAGGAGGTACACACTGATCATACAGTAAATATCTGGACTGTATCAAACCATCCGAGTGGAGAAAGGAAATGTTCTTACCAAAGTCTTTCATGATAGATAAAATGTCTTCTTATTTTTTTAAGTGCAGTTGTACTAAGTTGCCTTAATGTCATATTTGTGATTAGTTTGAAAGCTTAAATAACTCATTTTAGGGCTGGCTATAAAACACAGACTTCATTTTTCATTAACAAGAAAAAAGGGGGTTGATATTTTATTTTTATTTTGAAGCAGAACAAAATCTCTCTCTTGAATATCCTGCTGAAGGAAAGCAAAATTCTGAACAGCTACAAGCAGATGCAAATAGAATCATAGAATCATAGAATCACTAAGGTTGGAAAAGACCCACAGGATCATCCAGTCCAACCATTCACCCATCATCAATGGTTCTTGCTAAATCATGTCTCTCAACACAACATCCAAACACACTTTGAACACTACCAGGGTCGATGACTCCACCACCTCTCTGGGCAGCCCATTCCAGTGCCTGACCACCCTTTCAGAGAAGAATTTCCTAACGTCCAGCCTGAACCTTCTCTGGCGCAGCTTGAAGCCATTCCCTCTCGTCCTATCACTAGTTACACAAGAGAAGAGGCTGACCCTCAGCTCACTACAACCTCCCTTCAGGTAGTTATAGAGAGCAATAAGGTCTCCCCTGAGCCTCCTCTTCTCTAGACTGAACAATCCCAGCTCCTTCAGCCGCTCCTCAAAAGGTCTGTGCTCCAGACCCCTCACCAGCTTTGTTGCCCTCCTCTGGACATGCTCCAGGACCTTGATGTCTTTCTTACAGCGAGGGGCCCAAAACTGGACACAGTACTCGAGGTGTGGCCTCACCAGTGCTGAGTACAGGGGGACAATTACTTCCCTGTTCCTGCTGGCAACAGTATTTCTGATACAAGCCCGGATGCCATTGGCCTTCTTGGTCACCTGGGCACACTGCTGGCTCTTGTGCAGTCTAGAGTCAATCAACACCCCCATGTCCATTTCCTCTACACAGTCTTCCAGCCACTCTGCCCCAAGCCTGTAGCGTTGCCTGGGGTTATTGCAGCCAAAGTGCAGGACCCGGCATTTGGTCTTGTTGAATCCCATCCCACTGGCTTCAGCCCAGCTATCCAACCTATCCAGATCCCTCTGTAGGGCCTTGCTACCCTCAGGCAGATCAACACTTCCAGCCAGCTTGGTGTCATCTGCAGACTTACTGAGGGTGTACTCAGTGCCCTCATCCAGGTCATCAATAAAGATATTAAAGAGGACAGGCCCCAGAGCTGACCCCTGGGGAACACCACTCGTGACCGGTCGCCAGCTGGATTTAACTCCATTCACCACCATTCTCTGGGCCCGGCCCTCCAGCCAGTTCCTTACCCAGCCAAGAGTGTACCTGTCCAGGCCACGGACTGCCAGCTTCTGCAGGAGAATACTGTGGGAGACTGTGTCAAAGGCTTTACTGAAGTCTAGATAGACCACATCAACAGCCTTTATTTAAAATAATGGTTTAAAATACCATGCCTTTAAAATACCATGATTAATGACAAATGACCGTTTTATAGATGCAAAAATGCAGGTAGAAGGAGGTTGAGTGATGTGATTTCCATAAATAATTGAATATTGACCATTTATGTCCTTCTCGCAGTCACATTTTCTCACAATCCTGCTCAGCTCTGGCCACTTCTGAGTTGTGATTGGAGCTTTCATTCGATGCAATTTTAGCTGGAGTGATTTGAGTTGGGAGACAGATGTGTGGGAGAATGGTAGAGCAAAGCCAGTGCTGCACAGCCTGTGAATTGGGTGAATGTCCCAAGTCACATCCTGGCTGCATAGCTCTGCTTTGTGCCATACACGTTTGGCCGGAGGAGGCCTCCACAGCAACACTGCTTTCTGCTGATAGTGAATGTTATCACCATCATCAAGTGAGGCAAAATAAATGAGTCTGCTGAGACACCATCTCTGACATAAAGCGGTCTGCTTCTGTACCCAGTTCCCTGGAGGATGCTCTCCTTGGTCCTCTCCAATAAATTTTACACTTGCATCAAAATCCTTGCAGCTCTGTAGTGTGTAAGCACTAGCTATCAGGCTGAATGAGTTTTTCTCCACTGGAGGGAGGAAGGATTGTCCTCTCCTTCTCAAGAGCCTTCAGGCAGGAGAAAAAGAGACCTTCCTGCTTGACCTTGGTTTGAGATGCTAATTCTCTAGCAGTTTCCATTCACCCCGTCCCACACCAAAGCAGGAATAATAATAGCTGCTCTATCACCAGCTGGCATGAGGATTAGCTCCTGGTGCCCAGCAGCCTCTCTGGCAACCTGCTGACAGGGTCTGCCCTACCAGCCTGCAGGGACAAGCAGAGCTCTTCATTGCATCATATTGATTAGGGAAAAATAGGCCACAAGAGTGACTGTAGCTGTCAGAACTGGAGGTAGGAGGACTAGGGACCGCTCACCTGCCCAAACTGATGTTCTGAATTGTTGGAGGTCTGCACTGTGTGAGATAAGGCTGATCCCATATCTGTGAGGAGACCTGTGGGGCATGCATGCTGGTTTGACCTCCAGCATGAGACTAGAGTGGTTCAACACAATTCATGCACAGGAGAGGGAAATGGGGAAGAGGTGGGGAGCAGAAAAGAAGGAAGCAAAAGCCATGCTGCTCAACAAGTCTGTAGTCAACCATGGCCTGTGTGCCCAGCTGGTTGCATGGAGTGCCACAGGTTCTTGTGTATGGACGTGGCCCAGGTGTCAGCATCAGCTTAGGCCAGGCCAGACCTGATCTGGAGGCTGGGGCTCCTGGAGGAATACCCATCAACCTTGTGTAGACCCTTTGGGATTCTCTTTATTTCTTTTTCTGATTATATTGTCTTGGTTTGATGGCATTTATCCTTCTTTCTTCCCCAGCAAGTAGTCCTAAAAGGAAAAACAATTTATCCACTAATGTATTCACCTATCAGCTATCAGCAACACTGCTGATATTCTATATTTTATTAAAAAAAAAAAAATCTCATATGTCAGAGTATTTGGTGGGAATTTCTGCTTCTGCAAAAGATTTGCATATCTCTATTCACACAGTCACTATCTCATTACTGCATCTGTGTGAGTGTAGTCAGCACTTGATGTCAAATTTCTCATGATCTAAATCAGGACCACTCAAATATTACTGTGATGGGGATAAAGATGTGAAGAATTTTTGACTTTTTTTTTCCCTAATACTTTGCTGTGGTCATAGGATAAGACACTTCCCTCCTTGTTGTGCTTGCTTGGAGGAGCAGTGTGCAGATGGAGCAGCAGGAAGCCAGGCTGGCCCAGCAGAGCCAGCACAGCACTGGCAGCCAAGTAGAAAGCTTGCATCCACAACATAATGTGTAGAGCACAGCTGTGATGGGCCTCACTAGCTGTTCAACCAGCCTCTCAGTCAGGGCTCATGTCACTGGATGGAGCACTGCTCCAATGGGGAAGCAGATATCTGCTACCGTGTATGAGAGCAGGCTGTGACACCACGAAGAGCTCTGCAAGCACTGCCATTTGTTGTGGAGGGAAATAGCACCTCTCTGCTTTGCTGCTTTGAAGTTCTGATTAAAGTAGAAATGGTGGAACAGCAGCAGCACTTAGCAGATAAACCTAGAGCCAACCATAAGGGGCTTACAAACCCTTACGTTACTTACCTCTTATTAATAGCTCTTTGAAGTGATACTTTTCTGGTCCTTCAAAATGTTTTTTGTAAGCTTTTCAGTGGGATGAGTCCTACTGCTTTTATCGGGCTTAGTATAATGCAGCATGACTCAGTTGGGACATTAAGACTTTTTACTGTAATATAATAAAAAGAAAAAAAAAAAAGAGGGAATGAGACTTTTAAGCACTCCATTTCTTTCTAGCACCTATAAGACCTTTGGCAGGAACCTAGCATACTCTATGGCAGCACTCAGTTGCTTCTCTACCTACAAGCTTTTGAGTAGCAATAACCTCATTGCTATGTCTTACAACAAGGCAGGATCCAGCTATGTCCATTCTGTTGCTACAGAAAAACATTGTGACTGTATTTGGTATAACTATGCATATCCATAGTTCAATTATAACTTCTACTTTGCAAATAAGCATATCTTATTTTGTTTTGGAGAGAAAGTATAATGAGCCTGTGCCTACCTGGTGACATAAAGACCTGCTGAACCTCTGGTCAGTTTCACATTTGAGGCATCATATGACAACTGAGATCTTTCAAATTAGAAAGATTAGATATAAGGAAGACAGTCTTCACTCAGAAGACAATGAGGCCCTGGCACAGGTGTGCAGAGAAGCTGGGGGTGCCCCGTCCCTGGAAGCACTCGAGGTCAGGTTGGGTAGGGCTCTGGGTAGCCTTATCTGGTGGGGGATCTGGCAACCCTGACCATGGCAGAGGGTTGGAACTGGTGAGCTTTAAGGTCCCTTCATAGCATACAGCTGTAGCAAAACTGGTGGTAATGGGGTCTTGTAGGCAGCACTGTCCCAGCTGTGCCCACAGACTGGGCAGTTTCAATCTGATGCCATGCCCGTGGCCCAGGGCTGTGTGGTGGGTGAGGAGGATCAAAGTTGGGAAGCTGCCCCCCCCTGCACTGGTGCTGCAGTGGACAGAAGCTGTAACAAGCTGCAAAAGGGAGAGAGGCCATGGACATTCGCAAGTGGACTTGAGTGTCCTCACACTGCTCACCTCTGCTTCTGTGAGTGCATGCTGCAGGGCCTGCTGCCTGAGCCAGGCAGGGATGGGTAAGTGCAGGTGAGAGAGCAGCTGCCAGCAACCCCAAAACACAACCCAAGCAAGTTGTCACTCAGCGTTCCATGTCTCACAGACTTAGGACCTTGTCTTGCTCACACTGCCCACAGTAGCTGGGTTTGGTTTTAGTCCTCCATTAGTGTCAGAAAATCCAGACCTTTGGAGATCACTGAGACATCAGAGGGCATAGAAAACTGCCACCGAGGTGGTGCTGGTAACTCCCATCCTTGTCTCAAGACAGCTCACAGAGGATGTTCCTTGTTTTCCATTATTCTTTCTAAGCATTATTATTTTATTGCTTTATTTCTCAAGCCGACTCCCACTTTCTCAGGTGAGAAGTCATTCATCAATATGTCCTATTCCATTCCTATTACAGGCATCTTCAGGCTGCCCTGTTGTGACGTCTTCACCACACGTCAGGGGTGGTCCTGGTTCCCTGTCTATGTTCTTAGGCTGATGGCCTAGACCCAGGCTGAGTTTTCAGATGGAAGCCATTTTGTTCTGTCCATGTCTAGCAGGCATTTTCTGTCACAGCTTTACCCACTGCTGCCAGGTTACCTCTGTAGCTGCCCTGTCACCTATGTGCCTATGGGATCACACCAAACAGCACTGTATGCAGGTGGTAAACACTCAGATGGGGGACATAGGCCACCCTCATCCATTGGAGATGAGTTCACCATCACTCATCCTAAATGCACTGAAACTCATACGGCCACCTCCACTGTCTCCAGAAAGTTGTGGTCAATGACTTTATGTCCAGGAAGAAGCCAGGGCTCTGGACAACTTGGTCCAGTGGAAGGTGTCCATACCCATTGCAGAAGGGTTGGAACATCTTCAAGATCCCTTCCAACCCAAACCATTCTGTTATTCTACGATCTCGGCAAGGGCATGAAGGAGAGGAGAAGAGCCATGGCTGGAGTGATTGCCAGCACCTTTAGCCTGGTGGGGCTTGGCTGAAGGCCACAACTTGACCCTTGTGAGAGCAGCTAGATGTTGCAGACCACTGCCTGGAGAGGTGCCAGATCCTGCTGAGCCTTCATGGGATGCTCTGGGAGAGAGACCCCCCGACCCTGGGTCAGGCACAGTGGCTCCAACAGCTGCCCCAGGCCTGCTGGGGGCTGAGTTTGCAGCCCTAGCTTTAACCCTCCTGCAAATCCCCCCTTGGCCACTGTAGCTGCCTTTGGCAGCATTACAGCTCTCAAATCCCTCTCAACATTCTGTAACAGCCATGATGAGGTGCCGAAACATGGAAGCTGAAATCCCAGCATTATTATTCTCTGGCAAAGTGGACTTGTAAGGGAACATGCCTTAAAAACATCTGGTGATGGTTGGGAATTAGGACCAGATATGGCTTTACAGTGACCAGATTATTGTGCATTACACTATTTCCAGCAACAGGGAACTCCTTGTTTTAATGTCTCAAAAAAAAAAAAAAAAAAAAAAAAAAATCCTTTTTTTTTTTTTTTTCCCCTCTATATATATTAGCAAATGTCTGCCTTTTCCTGATGACTGTATCTTATTCTGGGTAAACTGAGGAAAGAATCAATTTTTTTTTTCATAAACCTGCAGTAAAAATAAATAATTATTTCCTACATCCTGTAGAAATTACATGGCTATGAATGTCACTGTAACAGTTAACATTTACAGTTGACTCTCCTCCAAGAGCAGTGTCTCTTTGCACTCTGACAGCTGAGAATGGGAAAGATGACACATACTGATTTTCTGTATTCTGCTTAGTAAAACAGTCTCTAGTGAGAACAAATGTTCTAATAAGCATGAATGTTGCCAGTCAACACCTCCTATAAGAAAGAAATACTGATCAATCTTTGCTGTTACAATTTTAGGAAGATAAATAGGAAATTCCCGTTACAGTGATGTTTTCCCTCAAAAAATAAACTTTGACACAGTACATAGTAACACATCACTAAGTGACTAGGAAGTAATTTTATTTTGTAGTTTATTGTAGACATTGTCATTCTTGGTCTGTACGTGTATTAAATGTAAAAGTATCATCTTAACTGATCACAACTGATCACCCCTAGGTTCTCAGATCTTACTCCTGCCAATATCTCATCTGACATTGATAAAGATTCACTTCAGACTCTCAACCAGAGAGTTTTCCTTATAATAAAGGATCTAGCAATTTTCCTAGGAGATAATCTGTCTCTGCCTTGTGATGAGTTGATTTGCCTCGAATTTTCCTCTGTTCTTCCTGTTTTACTCTTGACAGCCTCTTTTTGCATAGTAAGCCATTCCCACTAATCTCTCTTCTCAGAATCACGGTGCTAAGGGAAGTATGATATTGGGAAACAGAGGCATATTGCCAAGGTAGACTCTTGTCATGCAAATAAATGTGTTGGTTGTTCCCAGAACTGGAAAGTACATTGGTACTGCTGAATTCAAGAGAGATGTGAAGACCTGGAAAGAATTGTTTCCCATTTTATTGGCCACTTAGATCTGTAAGAAATTAAGGCTCATATTCTCTGTCGAAATAAATTGGCTAACTCTTTCACACTTGTGTAGAAACCACTAAAAGATATCAGTGTGTGGCCAACCATCAACAGAGATAATGCCACATGGGTAGCAATTAATGGACTGTTATGTAGCCAAGTTCGGCCAAGTATGTGTTATGTAAATACATACATAAACATGAAAATTGTATTCCTTGGAGTAGAAGAGCTAGCCCAAGAGTGGAAACATACTTGCCCTCATTTTAACTGACCTTGTTCCAATCATGCAGTGTACCAATTGTTCTTGTACTACCTAGCAACGCCCCCCCCCCCAAAAAAAGAGAATTCACAGAAAAAAAGATTCAATTTCTCACTCATAATATTTGTGCCACAAAGTATTTGCATGCTCAATGAATCAGAACAAAATACCTTTTGTATTATCTCACTGTTTATAGCTAACTCACAGTGGGCTTATCTACTACTGAAGACAGTGAGCTATTCGAAATATATGTGGGAAGCTGAAAGGAAGAAATGTAATAGAAAATTCCAGATAATAAAATTGGAAACCTGAAACATTGATAGATATGACACTTTTTAGGTGAAAACTTGATTCTTTCCATGAAATGCCTATCTTTCTTTCAGTCCAGGATTTTGTTCTTTATTTCTCAAGTGATGATATGTCCTTCCTACCAGATGAAGTGAGACTATTAATGCTTTAATATGCAGAAGAGTTTCTGCTCAGATTTGGGGAAAGTGGTTAATAAGAATTCTGGATGAGAGATGAGAAGTCTAATTTATTTATCCTGACCAATCCCAACCCATCTACAAACAAGGGCTCCTTTCACTGCAGATGTCACAGAGCAGAACTGGGTTTTTTGATTGTGGTACTGGAAAGCAGAATGTCTGCTGAGATAGCATGGAGTTGATTTCTTGGAAATCAGCAAGAGCACTCCTGTTAGCTAACATATTTCTGTTTCTACTGTATTATGGTAATAAGAAATAGTATATTTCATTTTAATATTGGAAGATAGGAATTCTTACAGCCACAACACACATGGCTGAGATTGCTTTCCTTGAAGTTTCTGTGGGATCTAAGCTTCTGAGATTTTTTCTGAGTGTATTTTTAACTTTCTAAAACCTAATTTTAAAAGATTTTCCAGGCCAACCCAGTACTTCAGATGCATGATCAAGACAGTGAAGAAGTAGTTTAAGCTTAGTTGTATCTCAATATTTATTGCCCAGTATTATTATGTAAAAGAAGAAAAAAAGAAGAGAGAAAGAGAAAAGACAAAGGAAAGAATGACAAAAAACAAAAACAAAAAAATCCAAAAACCAAAACAAACAACCAGACAAAAGAAAGGTCAACATGAATTTGTTACAATTTAACTAAAACAAGAAGATATGAAAGAAAATTTCTTTTCAGGGACAAGTTTTTACAAATTACCACTTAGGTTTTTATATATAAATATATATAAATATATATATTAATTGTATAAATAATAAGAACTTCCCAGATTAAATACTGCATGCATGTTTTGGCTCAAGTGGCAGAACTTATATGGGCAAAACTTTATCTGGTTAAAATGGGTAAAAAGATTGTATTTGTTCTGGTTCTTCTATATCAACATAGCGTTTGAATACCAACGATGATTTGTAGAACTTGTTTTAGTGAAGGAAATTTCCTAGGCACAAGGCTATTTGACTTCTGAAATGTGGCATGAAATACAGCTCAGCAGGAGAAAAGATGCTGGTTTTTAACCCTGTTTCTTTCTGAGGTGAACATACAAAAGATCAACATACTCCTAAATGACTCAGGCCTCCCTAGTTTTAGATTTATGCTGCCTCAGGTGACTTCAAGATGAAATAGATGTAGATCTGTTCATATTTTGTGGTGTCTTTTGTCAGAAGTGTCTAAAAATGAAATCTTGAACTCATAGGCTCTTTTGTTATCCAGACTTAAATGCACATGTTGTTTAGATGAAGAACTGGCAGAGGGCAAATTTCTCATTTAATTTATGTAAAGTCTTTGTTCAACCAGCTGGATTTCTTTTGCTGAACATTATAATGCTTACTAAGAAGAGAGATTGCGCCAAGAACAGGAAAAATATCTGGCCCAACTTTGATTTAGTCATTTTAAGAAATCTAAACTCGATTCATGTTTTGCAGTGAAAGAAACTCATGCAATTAACTGTACTAGCAAAAGTGTACAGATGCCCAAATAAATGGATTAAATCATCCTCTGAAAACAATTTTTAACCTTGACAGTTTTACATAAAAGAGCGCAAGGAGATCTGCATGGTGAGCAAGAACCCAGGTAACAATGTCAGTGAGCTTCACTTCCATCCCTGGAAAGCTGATGGAATGGAACAACAATCTGTGGATGTCCTCTCTAAGCATGTGGAGGAAAAGAAGATGATCAGGAGTAATCTGAGTGGATTCACTAAGTAGAAATCATGCTTAACCAATCTGATAGCTTCCTGTGATATCTTATCTGTCTGGATAGATGAGGGGAGAGCCGTGGAAGTTGCTTTTGATACTACCTACCACAACATCCTACATGTGCTGTAGGTGACTTTACTTGAGTAGGGGTTTGGACCAGATAAAATCCAGAGGTCCCTTCCAACTCCAACCATTCTGTGTATGATTGTGTGAGTGCACATATTCTGACTTCTGATAATTTTCCTCAACCTTCTCTCACAATAGTATTGTGCCATCATTTGACAAGATGGGCACAATATTGCACATTCCTGTGGCCCCCTTCTCTGGCAAGATATCAAATAATGTTACCTGTTGCTTGGAAAGAAATTGATGAGGAGTTTAATGCTAGTTTTTTGTTGTTGTTGTTGTTGTTGTTTGTTTGTTTTTTCCCAATAATGCCTTTTAGTAATCTTATACCAACTGCTCAACATGTGACTGAGAAAGCCGTGTCATCAATGAGAAAGCCAAGAATTTCTGTCTTTGTTTATAACTGATCCATTACTCTATGTATTTTTACTCCCTTATTTTTGAAGCGGCTTGGGGAGTATTCTAGTAATATGGAAAGACAGACAGCAAGACACCAGAGATAGGTCGTAATTTGAGAAGGTACATGGGAAAAAGTGAATATATGAACCACCCTGAAGGAACTGAAAAAATAAAAATGATGAATAAACAAGAGTGGGTGTATGCAATTATCCTGATGGTTAAGAACAAACGTGAAGGGGAGCGCAAGAATAAAGGCTCAGCCACACCATGAATGCATTTTTTGCGATACTTTCATCTTCTGGAATTATCAGTGTTATGAACTTAGATTCTTTTGGGAAAGATTGTATCTAAAATAAAAGCTGAAAATTTTAGGATATTGCTATCTCAGATCCTAAGTCACAACAGTGGCATCACACAGCTTTCTACTTTAACTTAGATGGGCATTGAAAACATCTCCTAAGTCTTCTTCCAGCCGATAGTTCATTAATGGACCCATCCTGAAGGATTTATTCTCCAGAAATTTTTTTCTCTCTGAATATCACTTGGAATATGAAAGGAAATACGTAGGAGAATTGAAGATATATATGGCCTACTACTATAAAACACAGTCCGTGAAGTACTGGCAGTTGAATAGCCTGTAAAAAATGGAATTGTAGGTTCAGAATTACCTGCAGGTAACCGAGGCTACACAGTCTTTCTTTCCAGTCTTTGATGTGTGGCTGTTCATAAGTCACTGCAACATTCACCTTATCTAGTGCAAGCTGGGCTTTAAAGAAAGAAAAAAATGTGAAATATACTGGAATTTTCTTCAAATACATTGTAATCCCAATCCTACTCTGTCACACTGAATAAAAAACAGAGTTACAGCACTACAGAATACAGTATGAAATACGAAACAAACCATGATTTCATACCATTTTTTTAATGTGTTTGGAATTAATGTAATATATCACAAACTCTGTTGCGTATTTCCATCCACCTAGGCCAAAATCTCACCAGGATATATCAGAAAGGTTTTAGAGTGCAGATATTGCTTAATTTCTAAAATTCACCTTGGTTTCCTCACACAACTTCTTCTGAATGGTAGCTTTCATTTCAGGACTTTGACTTCTTGGGTAGCTGGAATTTCCTGCCAGTTTTGTGTTGCAGAGAGAAAGGGGGAGTTGTTAGGCATTCTTACACGAAGAGTCTTTCATGTCAGCAGTATTTATGAGTGAGAGTCAGTAGTATAAATCACTGCAGCTTTGTGAGTGCTCAGATATGGATTTGCTGTTCATGAAAACCTGGCATTTTAGCTACCAGTTTCATTCCTGTTGTTTTCCTTCTGAAAAGTAGGTCTGTAGATTTCAGCTGGGGTGAAAAACCTGACCTCATTTTTCCTGAAGTCTTCAGACTTCAGGCATTAACATCTATGAAAAATGAGTTTCAAATATGTAACAGGCTTCTCAGAGTTCCTTATATTTTCCTTTTTGACTGCATCGCTTACCTTATATTCAGCACATGGTGCTGTGCTGTCCTTCTGCTTATGAATTGGAACGCGTTTTTCATTACATGCTTGTCATCAAGGCACTTTGTCCTGATCAATCAAAGTGAAAGTGAGGTTTAACTGCACAGGGTTTATTTTTTCTGAGTGTTTACTCATAGAGATGTGACTCTTCCACTAAAATTCCCCTTTTCTACTTATAATATTGACTCTATGAGACTTCTCCATGCTTGCTCACTCTCCATCCTTGACTGTCAGGTCCCTGGCCTTCTTTGGCTCTCTATCTGCTCAAAATGTTTCAGACTGTTCTATTATTAAATAGTTTTCTTTTTTTCTTTTTTCTTTTTTTCTTTTTTTTTTTTTTTTTTTCCCCTGGTCTGCTGCGTTGTTCTACTTTGAAACAAAACCCACTTCAGAAATGTAACCTTTTCCATGAGCCCTGTCAGCTCTGATCATAACTGGCGTTTCATCAGAACCTGCCCTGACAGCAGATACCTTCTGTGGTTTCAGTTGCCTAAACATGCATGTCTTGCCCTGGACATGGTGACTGTGAGTGTATCATCTAGCTGTTGCACTTTGAAGGCCCTGGTCTGGCACCAGTCCTACCCATGCCCACCAGCCTAACGCAGATTGGATACCCAGGCTTGTAAAGATGCAGTAGTTGTCTCTGGATCATGACTAGTTAGTCCCCTTATTTTTGACTACTTTGTTATGATCTCTGCTGCTGAAGACCTTCTGAATGACTACTACACTTTATATCGCACTGTCTGTACTGTCTTAAGCAATTACGATTTTCTAAAATCTTGAATCAAATGAATTTGCAAAAGTGATAGTAATTTTAAACACATTTTGTGGGAAGAAGAAGAATAAAGCTGAATAGATGAGAAATAAAGAGGAAGCCCGGGCTTTAAAATAAGCCACAAATTTACTTCGTGTAAAAAATTGGAAAGTCTACTGCTTATAAAGCAACAGATGCAGACAATAGTTCCTGTAAAACTACGGTGCTGGATCTGTACACCCATAGTAAGTGTTTTGCAGCTTATCCATATTCACCAGGAAAAAAAGTGAGCATTTATCAGATCCACAAGGCATTATTAGTGTCTGGGGGAACCTCTGAAAGCACTGCGTTGGTCCAAAAGTCTGGAGTCATAGCTAAACAGCCACAATTGTATCTACTAGATTTTTTTGTCATTTGAACCAGAGTGAGGCCACTGGTTAGGCTTTTTGAAAGTATGGTTGCACATGCCAATAGTTCTTTTCACATACCTGTTATAATACCTGGAACCAAACTCTGCATTTGTAGTGTTAAACAAAACACTGATGCAACCTAAGCAAAAAAACAGTATGTTTCTCTGTAGCCTCTAGAGCTGGAAAAAATTTATTTTATGAAGAGTCTGCAGCTTGGGAGAGATGCATTATTAGTGCATATGGGAGAGCACTTTCCTGGGCCACAGAGTAATTACTGAGAAAGAGGGGAACGAACCTCCCAGGTTCTCTTTTTGGAGCACGCTCCTTGGATTTTGAAGAGAAACTTGAAGCATGAAGGTTAGTTATCTTCACCTTGTAGCAAGAATTAAATATTTTACTAGCTGCTCTGCTGTTTTTAAGGCCAAATGCTAATGACAAGACTTCAAAGACTTACTATCTTTCCCAATGACACATAGAGTTGGGCTGTTTCTCCAGTATCCTAGAGAATCATGTACATGACAAATTCGGATAAGAAATACTATTCAAGCTATTGGATGCACTGGCATTTCTGGTGGGGGAAAAAAAAAGTACTTCTTAAACGTATCTATTACAGAGGAGTTAATGCCACTGCAGTTTCAAACTGCTGAGGAACTCTAGTGAAAGGCAGGGTCCTTCTTCCACAAAGGTTGCAGTAGTTTGAAGAAGAGTTCTGCTATGTCTGGTTCTGATTCTACAGTGATGTTTAATTCAAAGAGTGATTTGCATAGGGTTTTGAGCAGTGAAGCCATAACAGTTTAAGGCCTGTGCACTTTGGAAATCCGTATTTGCTCTTATTCCTGAAATTGTTTAATACCCAGATCTCCCAACACATTTGCATTATAAGTAAATGTGATACAACATAAGAGATTCCTTGACACAATTTTTTCATTTTATTTTGCAACAGTGATTTGGCACAGCTACCATCTGTTCCTAATGAAATAAAAACCTAACCATCAGACTGGGCATTGTTCAAACAGACTTATCATGGTCACATGTAATTACAAACCAGCCTGCAGATCTGGTTCTTTTGCCACATTGTTAACAGATGTTTTAATTTTAAAATGTTAGAACTTAGGCATCTCTACAACATCTCTAAAATGATAATTCATACCCTCTCTGTGTGCATTTCTCTGAGAGACAGCTGGGGGCTTGATATTTGAGCTCTTCATGAGAATAGATTGATAAGGTTACACTGTAGTTAGTTTGCATGTCCTTCATTATTCCAGTGCAACTGATGAAAGCTTCTAGTAACAAAAGGACATTTGGTAAACAAAGGCCAGCTGACTTCTGAATGAAGAGCAGATCTGCCTTTTTGTCCCAGTCCTGTATAGTATGGTAGCCAACTTGCAGTTTGCAAAGAGCCTGCGGCTGGTGAATCAAAGAGACTCACGCACTTTCTCAAGATGATTTTTAAAAGCAGAGAGAAGCAGAAATTAGATTTTTGGCTGGAACAGTAGTCTTTCCTCTCAAGTTCTTCTGCCTTACACTGCTACTACACATCACTGAGTATTTTGTCTGTCCGTTCCAGTGGTGGATCACGGCTCATAAGGTACTGGAAGAGGTTGCCCAGAGACTTGGTTGATGTCTCATCCCAGGACACTTTCACGGTGAGGCTGGATAAGGCCCTGGGCAACTTGATCTAGCTGTGCATGTCTCTGTTCATTGCATGGGAGTTGGACTAGATGACCTTTAAGGTCCCTTTCAACTCTAAGGATTCCTTGATTCTACAGTTCTATAGGTCCACCCACAGTGAAAGCGCTTGTTTTGGCCAGATAAGCATTATGGTGTGATCTTCTCTCATCTGCTAGCTACTACAGAAGCTGACTAGAGAAACACAGCCATTATTCTCTTACCTTATTAAATTCTGACAATTATACAATTAACCATAACATTCCTATAAGTTTGCAGCAACTTTCTCTGGTTTGGTTTATTCCCTAACTTCTACTCAATCATAATCAAGTCTCTCTTTTGGTGGAAATACTTCCTTTCGTCTCCATTTTCAGGCTTGTCTAGAAAAATGTGCCCTTTTTTCAACCAATTACAACAGAAAAGAGAATTATTCTTCTGCTTCTTGTCCCTTTGGTTTTCTAACAGTTAAGAAGAAAAAAAGAGACATCTACTTAACTTCTGCAGAATTCACTGGTGTTTTATTTAATTAATCCTAACATTTCAGTCACCCGAGCCTTTCAAAATGTAAAGGGCCTGAGGAAGGAAAAACTTTCATTTAGTGTTTGTGTCATTTGTAATTATACCATTTGATTTCCCTCGAGGCCACACAGTTTTTCTTGACTCTCTCTTGCAGGCTGTTTATGGAAAGGAGCCCACCAAGTAGAAAAAAAAGAGCAAGAAACAATGGTGAAAGAAAACTAAGTCCTCAGAAAACAAAATCATTTCTTCAGTCTTACTGCTAGCAAAGCAACAATATGGAATATCTATCTTGTAGGCCCCCATTGCTGCCATTTTTCCCTTAGAAAGGGAGGAACATACTGGGCAAATAACCCAGCAAATGTACCAATTTCAGGCAAGATACAACATCTATCACAGTTAGCAGAAATAGAGTTGTTTGAGTTACTTGGTAGGAATACAGTGGTGATAATCTAACATCTGAGGAAAAAGAAATGTTATAAATGAAAATGAAACTAGAAGGAGAGGCTTCCAAATTTAAATGTAATTGAACATCATTATCACAGAGCATGGCTATCACAAAATAGCTGAGATGGGCATGAATGTATCCAGGAAGTTGGACTTGTGCTTTTGACATGAATGATGTTGGAATGATTTTGTATCATTTGAAGAAGTGACCCTAGACAGGACAATGTATTTTAAGAATTAACAGTCGTCAGATTAATTCTCAGTACAACTGAATCTAATTTATCTACTTAATACTGTATATCCAGAAACTCTTACTATGCAAATACAGAGGCAGACCTGGGAGCAGAGTGTTTTAATGCTACTTGTTTGTATTTTGAATGTACATGCTTCCTCACGCCTTCAGTAGATGCACACTTTATGCCCTGTGTAGGATGTGCCTCCCTCTGCTTTGTCCACATATGTATGATTGCCAGAGCATATTGCTAAACTACTTCCATTAGTATTGTTGTAAATCACAAGGACAGATAAGATTAATTAGCACTTTTGAAAGAGGGACCATGTTCAGTTGGACATATTTTTTATTGTAATTCCCAATCATCTAGTAATATCTGACAGATTTGTAAATTGTAAATTTTGTGGACATTAATGTTGGATGAGAAGCACCATTCTTTATGTCTACAATGAATGGCAAAATTTTCTACTCCCTCCAAAACAAATATTCTCTTGTATTTCATTTTGAAATAGAAACCAACAATGCATTTTCAGAGAAACAAAGTCAATGATGGTCTTATTTTTAGTTGCAGACCCGGTAACTTACATTTTTGTTCCAAGAGAAGAAAAAGCATAAAAAACTGTTGGATTAGATTATATTTGGAAGTAAAACTGATTTAGACAATACAAGTGAGTTTGTTTCAGGTAGGTGCTCAATACAGATTTATGGCATGGAACATGCAAATGGCCAAGCCTTGAAGTAGTAGCATAGCAGAAGAGAATCATGGAATCATATAATGGCCTGGGCTGAAAAGGACCACAATGATCATTTAGTTTCAACCCCCCTGCCACAGGCAGGGTCGCCAACCACCAGACCCGGCTGCCCAGAGTCACATCCAGCCTGGCCTTGAATGCCTCCAGGGATGGGGCATCCACAACCTCCTTGGGCAACTTGTTCCAGTGCTTTACCATCCTCTGTGTGAAGAACTTCCTCCTAATATCTAACTTAAACCTCCTCTGTCTCAGTTTAAAACCATTCCCCTTGTCCTATCACTATCCACCCTTGTAAACAACCATTGCTCCTCCTGTTTATATGCTCCCTTCAAGTACTGGAAGGCCACAATGAGGTCTTCCTGGAGCCTTCTCTTCTCTAAGCTAAACAAGCCCAGTTCCCTCAACCTTTCCTCATAGGAGAGGTGCTCCAGCCCTCTGATCATCTTAGTGGTCCTCCTCTGGACTCGTTCTAAGAGCTCTCAGTCCTTCTTGTGCTGGGGGCTCCAGACCTGGACGCAGTTCTCCAGATGGGGCCTCACAAGAGCCGAGTAGAGGGGGACAATCACCTCCCTCTCCCTGCTGGCCACTCCTCTTTTAATGCAGCCCAGAACATAGTTGGCCTTCTGGGCTGCAAGTGCACACTGCTGGCTCGTGTCCAGCTTCTCATCCACCAGGACCCCCAAGTCCTTCTCCACAGGGCTGCTCTCAAGGGGTTTTTCCCCCAGTCTGTATAAATACCTGGGATTGCCCTAGCCCAAGTGCAGCATCTTACATGATAATTATATGTACAATCCATGACAATGTTATAAAACATATTCTTAAGGATATCCTACTTCATTATTTTTAAATGACTAAGGTCTAGAGTACTGTTTAAATCAGTTAGTACCCTGAGCAAAAATATACCTCTTCCCCTCTACACATGTAAATGCTACTTAGAGAATGCTCTTCATGTTACTTGGTGCTGACTAAAGGTCTATCAGTGATCTTCTTTACCCTATAATAGGGGCTGCATAATATATTCCTTTCCTGTTTTGAGCTGCTACGGGCAAGTGGATAACCTAGAATTTGCAATACAGGGACATGGAGCACTTTGCTTCCTTTTTTGCACCATTCTGCCTCCTTAGTGCCACCATAATGATGGAAAGAAGATGGATCAAATGTAGAGAAACTGATGCTACACTTGTGACAAAAGGGTCAACAGGATCTTCTGTTTAAGCCAGCATGAAGAGAGCACTGGAAGAGAACGTAGGATGTAACCACAGACAACCTCCCAAACTGACTTAAGATCATGCATAACTTGGTGAGTTCTGGTTTTGATTTTTGGTCGTTATTTTGAAAGACTTAGAAGCTTCTTGTGAAGAGACCTCAACATGTCTACCTAGGAGGTGGAATCAGTTAAAAGTATAGGTATCAGTTGAAAACTCCATCAGTTTACTTTGGCAAGGTCCTTAATTGTCTCTGTGTCAGTTTCTAGTCAGCAGAACAGTATCTAAAACAAGGAGTATTTTAAGATTCAATTACTCTTTTTTTAGAATTCTTGGAACTGAAAGTTAAGAAAAAAATCTGACTCTATTTAAATATGATATTACAACAAATGTCAATAGAAACCATTCAGTTACTTCTGAGGATCAAATGCTGTAATGCAGTTTCTAGAGCTGGATTTAAAGGGATAAAAGGAAAGTCCAAATACTGCTGCTACTGAGCTCTAGAGCTTGCCTTTGTATGTCTTTGCCAGTTTAGTACTGTCTGATCAAAGCCCACTTAACTTTGGCCAAATCCTGGGCCTTGGGTGGCTTCTCCAGTATTGGCAGACAAGAATTGCACATGGCTCAGACGTGTGGTGTTGACACAGGTATTTTCTAAGAGGTCCTGCACACCTTCAGCATTGATGGTGAAACTTCTAGGAGTGAATTTGGGTTAAACAGGAACGGGATGCTGCTGCATTTGGTAAATAAACTGGAAGACATAAAATTTATGGGTTATGGGCTAGGAGAAGGTGGCTGTAAGAAAAATTCAAAATCAAATGTTTTTTCTGTGCTAGGTGATGTTAGACTGTTCAATCTCTTTTTTCCTCAGATGTTCACTAAAGCTAATTTTAAGCACAGATTTTTTTTTTAGAAGTGTTAGTTGATTCCAGCTGAAACTATTATCAGTGGTTGTGCCTGCCTTGCAAAATGATGAAAGTATTCTCAAATATTCTCTCTGAGGTCACACAAACTGCCTAGTTAAAACTAGTGCTCACTACTCACACAAAATCTCCCTGAGTAATCTGGAGTTAATTGTTTCATGTCTACCTAGACAGGAGAAGACAAGTTCCTCACTTTTCTCTGTGCTAAGCAGCTCACACCCTCTCTGGTGGCTGCTCTATCAGAGACAGAGACAAAACACCTCATAGTGTTCACCATGAAGCTGGGTAGTTCGCAGGCAGATGATGAAATGTGTTGGATGACCAAAGTATCATATAACAGTGATCTAGTCCATGCTGTTTGTTTTTTCCTTCTTGCTCTTAGATCTGCTCTTCATGTTGATTTTTGCTGGTGATTTTTTTTCCATCCCTGTCCCTTCTCTGTGTTCTGTGAACGCTACGTGTGTTTCACACTGTTCATCTTGAACCAATGGGATGGTTTTGAAATAAGTTTGTCAGTTTCTAATTGAGTACAGACTATCTGCCTGGGGAAGAGTTGCAGGGGAAAATGCTAACATTAGGGAGGTCTGGAGCCTAACCAAACAAATATTTAGGTCAATGTTTGCAGGACATGGACTGCTGTAGACATGTGCTCTCTACAGTCACATATTGCTTATGGTGGTGCAAAAAATTATCTTTAAAAGGCTCTTTGTTTCTCCACTTCTCCATCTGGAATCTGAACCCTGAGATGACAAAGGGCAGGTGGTGGTGTTGGGCTTGTTAGGATATAATCTGCTGGCTCAGCAAGGAGTTGATAAATGGCTCCCCAAGAATAGTGAATTATTTGGTAATGGAATTGAAGAGGACCAAGCTTCCATTCCTGCCCTCAGGTCACAGCACTAGAACACGTGTCTGTGTATTATATTGTACTTTATTATGACAAGGAGCGATGAGGTCTGTTTGTATATGCACAATTCAGAGCCCCTCACCAAGGCATACTAAGTAAATATAGTAAACTTGTCACAGGGAGTACTTCTGTGGTTTCTGACCTGTTTTTCCTTTAAAACATATTTTCCAAACGTGAGGTGAATAGTCCAAATGAGTTTAGGGAATAGTCTATACTATTATGATTCTTGTGACCACATACTGAATCATTTTATCAAGATTGCAAGCCGGCAAGATCATCACCTCACCACTACAAAAAGGAAAAGGAGGGAAAAGCAATAAATGCTTTGCTCTCCATTGTTGCATTGTGTTGCACTAGAAAGAATCTGAAGTAGTGAGGTGGTCTTAAAATCAAGCAGATAAAATTGAGGGTGAAAAATACAGGGCAGGTGGGAAGAAACAAGGAACTTTAACCAGTTATGTCTTCCCTTTTTTACTGGACTTTGTTTAATCTTAGTGAGTAGGTACTCTTCCTTGGCAGAGCTAGGCTGATCAGCTCACATTTAGATTAATCATCTTTCTCAGTTTATATTCCCCAGAGCATGCAACTTACTTGCAATACTGTCATACATTGTTCTTTTTTCATCTTTATTTATCCGTTTTTGTTGTGTTGTTTTGTTTTTTTTTTTTTCCTTTCCCTTTTTGCTGCCCAAGGCTCCATCCAACCTGGCCTTGCATGCCTCCAGGGATGGGGCTTCTGCAGTGCCTCTGGGCAGCCTGTGCCAGGGCCTCACCATTCTTTGAATAATGGACTTCTTCATGGTGTCTAATGTAAATCTATCTTCGTTTAGTTTAAATACGTTACTTCTTGTCCTATATCTACACTCCCTGATAAAGGGTCTCTTCTGTCTCTCTTGTTGACTCTCTTTAGGTACTGGTAGGCTTCAAAGATGTCTGCCTGGAGCCTTCTCCTGTCTGAACAAGCTTAATTTCCTCAGCCTTTCTTCATACCAGAGGTACTCCAGCCCCCTGACCATCTTTGTGGCCCTCCTCTTGATCCACTCCAACAGCTCCACCTCTTTCTAGTGCCCCAGCACAAGACCTTTCTTGGTCCCAGACCTGAATGCAGTACTCCAGATGGATCCTTCCAAGGGCAGAGCAGAGGGAGACAACCACCTCCATCTCCTTGCTGGCCATCTCATTGTTAATGCAGCTCAGGATATAGTTGGCCTTCTGGGTTGCAAGCACACACTGCTGGCTCATATTCAACATTTGCCCACCTGTACCTCTGTAAGCCTGCTTCCACCCCACTCATCGCGCTATATTCATGTTTGGGAATGCCCTGACCCAGGCACAGAACCTTGCACTTGGCCTTGTTGAACTTCATGAGATACGTAGAACGTCACCTCTCAAGCCTGTCCAGGCCTCTGCATGGCCTCCCTTCCCTCCACCACACAGCTGTCAAATTTGCTGAGGTTTTACTGTCCAAGTCACTGACAGAGATGTTAAATAACATCAATTCCAATACTCACCTCAGAGGAACACCACTCATCATTGGTTTCCTCTTGGACACAGCCTATTCACCATAGCTGTTTGAGTGAGACCATGCAGCCAATTCCTTATCCATTCACTGTTCCATCTGTCAGATGCACACCTCTCCATTCTAGAGACAAGAATGCCGTGGAGAAGAATTGTCCAGGTAGGTCCATTCCTCTTATTTCCAGAAGTCATCATGTGTCCAGAGACCAAAGTATTTTCCATGCCCCCAGCCTCTTAAGAAAGAGTACCATTAAACAGCACAACTGATGCTAAAACTTGTTTCTTGACAGGCAGATTCACGTTCTGTGCAAGGAAGTGATAAACTCAATACTGCATGCTCACAAACTTTTCTTAAATGGGGAAATCAGCTGAAGACCCTAACCCTGGGCACATTGCTGGTGATGGTGATAAATTAAAATGCCATCTTTGGTATTAGGATTTTATGTCTCTAGTAAATAACAAACAATTCAAACATCAAATATGATTTATTACTAGGGATGGATTTTTTTTTTCTCTTCTGAAGTTTTACCAGTCTGTGAGAATCAATCATAAGAATTTGGAGTTTAACATTTGTTCCAAAGAGACAAAGATCAGTGTGTCCCTTGGCCTCCTTTATTATTTGAAAAGGGTGGGGGAAGGAAAAAAAAACATGTAGCTTAATAGGAAATCAAAACTAGTTTGTGAATGTGTGTGTCTGGTTCAGCTTATTCATGACTGTGATACACATGTAAAATATGCTGGTGGTGCTACATAGTCAAAAAAGCAGCTTGCCAATGCTGTTAAATTACTATTTATTTCCTTTGAATTCCACTGGGTGTGACATTTATGTCCAAAAGCATCTATCATTCTTTTGGACTTTTCTTTAAGCCTACTACAGCCCTGAAAGGTTATTTAAGTTTTTGCATGTAGGAAAGACCAGCTGTGAAGATTTAGATCTAAAACGGGTACTTTCATATTTTGACCTAACTTAACTTAGCTTTAAAACAAGCCTTTTGTGTTTTAAAACAAGGGTGTTTTTTGTGGAATAAATGAAATCACATATAATTTTGCCCTTTTTGAATTTCCATGTCTTTCTATAGGGAAAAATGCAGTACATTCTAATCACAGAAATTGAAATTATCAAATGTAAATGCTCTCATCTGGTGTGATGGTATCATCTAGCAGATGATAGGCTATCCTGAGCACTTTATGTATGACGTAAATACAGAGGATGCAGAAGATGTCAAGGAGTCTGGTACAGGGGTTTGATATAAATACATCGTGTGGAAAGAATCACAGAATCATAGAATCACTCAGGTTGGAAAAGACCTTAAAGATCATCAAGTCCAACCACAACCAAACCATACTACCCTAACTCTAACAACCCTCTGCTAAATTATGTCCTTGATCTCCACATCCAAACGGTTTTTAAAACACATCCAGGGATGGTGACTCAGCCTCCTCCCTGCGGAGCCTATTCTAGTGCTTAACAATCCTTTCTGTGAAGAAGTGTTTCCTGATATCCAACTTAAACTTACCCTGTCACAACTTGAGGCCATTTTCCCTCGTCCTGTCACCTGTCACCAGTGAGAAGAGTCCAACCCCACTCTCGCTGTAGGCACCTTTCAGATGTTGGAAGAGAGCAATAATGTCTCCTCCTCCTCTTCCCCAGACTAAACAGCCCCAGTTCCTTCAGTCGCTCCTCGTAGGGCATATTCTCCAAGCCGTTCACAAGCCTTGTTGCCTTTCTTTGGATCTGCTCCAGCACCTCAATGTCCTTTCTGTACTTAGATGCCCAAAACTGAACACAGTACTCGAGGTGAGGCCTCACTAGTGCCAAGATCGAGACATATCATGGAGTTTTAATTAGGCCAACACAAACAGGTGAATGGTTCTGCAAATGAACCAGACTACACAAATAGGGCAATTTAACAGAATGACTGCCACAGGACATGCTTACAGCTGCACTGGAGATACATCCTGGCTGCATCCCACACAGCTAATTTGGAGATAAAAAACTGTTTTTTCATGGTGGATACCTTTCAACTAATGGAAATGATGTAACGAGACTCTCACAGAGTTCTACCTTGGATAGAAGAACCCACTAATAAATTATACCTTTTGTACTGATAGACAAGATAGCAGAAATAGCTATGTCACTGGAAATATTTATAGTCAGATCATTGAGGAGATGTCTGTGTGGGAATTATGTGGGTTAGCAGTGTACTCATTTTTGAAGGTGCTTCTAATTTAAGTTAATGAAAACCTGCAAATCTTCCGAAAGTGATTCTTGTGAAGTGGGAAGCAATGGTGGAGCTGTGTCAATGTTGTTTTATTTTTCAAATCTTTGGAGCTTGACAGAAGATTCAATGTGATCTAAGTTCATTAGAGGAGCACAGCCTCTGACTGTCAAATACTCAGAATACTCAAATACTCAGAAATAAACAGAATGGAACGCTCCAAAGCAGGAGTTTACTAACTACCTGTGACCAATGAGCCCAATAACAGGTTATGAAACTTATGCAAAAGTTTTCTGCAGTCGTGTTTTGTCAGATACATTGGAAAGAAACAAATATGCCCTTGGGCACAAAAGCCCTTTTGGGTTGGGAGTACTAGAGGTGAACTGAAAGAGGAGGACAAATTATTTCTCCATGTGAGATTTGTCATTTTAGACCTGAAAAAGTTCTCCCCGCCTGAGGGTCTTTGTGGTTTTTTTGTTTGTTTTGTTTTGTTTTTTGTTTTTTGTTTTCCCAGCTGCCACCTGGTCCTGCAGAATGATATTTCTCCATACATTTTGCTTTGCATTTAAACTTGAGAGTATCATGGAAGAAAAGTGTTATTTATAAAATATAAGAACAGTAGTCAAGCAACCAACCATTAGGGCACATTTTCAAATCCTTTTTACAGTACTTAAGTATATCTTCAGTATCCATCATGTTGATTACAGTGCATTATAGAAGATGAAGGAATACTACTTTTCAGCCAGTCGAGTGCCATCAAATGGATGTGGAACCTCTACAGACATTACATTGTGTGCTGAAAACACTCACTGACTCTGACTGAAATGGCTAATAATTATGTCCAAATATGACAAAATGCAGAAAAAAAAAAAACAGGCTGAAAAACATTTAGATAGAAATGTTATGATGACATAATTTAAAGTTGGAGCATGAGAAGCAGGTTTAAATCACACTTCCCTGGTTTCTGCTGGTTTTGCCTTTCTTTTTTTCTTCTTATTTTGCAAAGATTAGTTTTTTAAACTGCAAAGAGGATGTATTGGCACTGTATGGGCTGGAATCAGGGCACAGCGCAGTGCTAACTCAGTCATGGCATAGAACCATGTGCCTTTTGATACACTGGCTGAACGCAGCCCTGTGAACAGCAAAGAATATACAGTGATGTTTTCCATTGTGGTAAAGGAGTTTAAGAGCAGGTTTAAAGAGTGCCGGAAAAATCATCAATTTATGTTTGTGACTCCATTTTCACTCAGTATAAATATATGACCTGCAAATTTTAAATTGAATGTACAGATTGGAATCAGACATTCAACTCAAAAATCTGATCACGCTTCTTTACTGGACTTCTCTAAGACCTCTGTTATCAGAGAGCAATTCTCCTCATTTCAGTAATGTCTTATTCATGACACCATTTTTGGCAGTATGTACACTGGAATGCAACTGTTTTCAAGGATGAAGTACAGGAAGAGTAAAATGTCATAAAAAATCTGAGGAACACCTTGAGATCTCACCACGAATAGCAACCACTACCACTGAACCAAAGTGATATGTTTGTTTCACAAATCCAAGGTCAACTATCCCACTAGTTCTATGGTTTTGTTGTTCTTTTTTTTTTTTTTTTTGCACTTTAATAAAAAATATTAAAAATGATAATGATTTGTTACTTACTAATGATATTACTTCACACTAATGCCTCCTATTCTATGATGTTGGCCCATGACAACAGAAGTAGATGTTGGTGGTATGACAGCAGAGCCTGAACGTTCCCACCAATATTCCATTGTACGTTGTTGCCGTGTGACAGATGGAGCAGAGGGGCAGTCTGACAGAATGGTGTCTGACATGAAGTGTGGATGAAGCAAAGGTGTATCACTGAATTCATCCACATGGACAAAATGGCACCCACTGACATTCATGAACACTTGCTGAACATTGATGGCGACAAATCAATGGATGGAAGTACAGCAAGGCAGTGGTTGGTGAGTTTCTACAATGGTGACAGTGGGTCACCTCCTCTGCTGCAAATTTTTATGAGCATAGCATACATGTTTTTGTTAATCGCAGACAAAAATGCACGGCTAATGGTGATGACTATGTTGAAAAACAGCATTTTGGAGCTGAGAATTTGACAGCTTTATTGAGATCATTGTATCTGTTGTAGTTTCCATGGACGTGAACAGGAGGTATTACTTTCAGAGAGGACCAAGACAATTCCTCTTCACTCAGGGCAGCGCAGGGGAAGGTTGGCCACCAATGCTGCAGAGAAGACCACAGGCTGTTTTTATCTGTGAACAATACGTTGTCTTTACAGGCAACTTGAACTGTTTCTGTAGGTGAACAAACTGAATGAATAAAAACCTCAGAGCACTAATCGAGTAATTGTTTCCTCTACTGCACACTGACTTCACCTCTGGGTGACATTATGTTTCCAATGCTCAATGGCTGTGGTTAACAAGGTAGAAAGGGCATTTATAGAACAACAACCTTGTTCCAAGCACAAAAAAATGCTTGAGTCATCCCTTGGACTTCACTTTTTCTTTCCTCCTCCACTACCTATGCCTTCCCATTTGCTTATCAGTCCCTCCAGAACATGAGATCCCTACAGCAATGCCATCTCTTACTCATGCTTTACTCATTTCCCATCATGGCAATTACTACTGTTCAGTTTATACTTTCTAAGTCCCTGCTTTGAATTTGAGGTCACTTGGAGTGAAGATGTGGATGGAATTTAGAATGCCACTAATCCATAGCAAGTACATGCAAGGATATAAAATTACGTGCCCATTCAAAGAACAGTACATCACATTCCAGACATTACTGTATGAATTACTACTTGGATAACTAAACAGTAAATTTGGATGCATGTGTGGCAAATAGATTGCCACATTTTGTTCAAAGATTACAAATCTGTGCTGTTTTAGTAAATTCTAGCTTTGTATACCATAAGTGAAGCAACAGCAGTACAGCCGTGGTACCTGAGAACAGAAGAGTTTGTAGATGGATTCCTATTCTTGCCTGCAATTCTGTATAAACACAGGATGGCTCAGGTATGTTGACATGAGCTTCAATCACAAACACAAAATGCTGCGTTCTAAGAGCCTCTGTCATATGATGAAGTATAGCATCCATGCTTTGAAGGAAGAACAGTTGGTATTATTCAAGTTGCATCATGTTGACCACCAAATGCTTACTCTCTTAGAGGTAGTGCCCTTTTACATTCCTGTATTCTGCTAGGTAGGGTTAAATGCAGGGGCAGCATAATCCTAGTTTAATAACTTCAGAAAGACTGGAAGAAAAATACCTAACTGCAGCATCTTACCTTTATTATCCAGCTGAATGCACAACTTAGTGGTTTCTGAAAGCAATCTATCTCTAGTAATTTTACTCAGTTTGGGACCTACCTACTTCTCCAGAATGTGTAGGTACCTTCTTCTGCAGCCATTCTCACCTCCTTTTCCCCCACCAACACCTTTATTACCCACTTCTCAAGAATACTCCAACTTGGAAACTGTTTATCTTCTACTTTGCTAATTACTCTAGGAAAACAGATGGGATGTTCCCCTAAACTGCATGTAAAACAGCCTACACTAACCCCAGCTTTCATTGAATGTGTGCAACAAGCAGAGTTAGAGAAGCTTGCTAGCTGCTCCATGTGTAGGTAAAACAATGAGTACTCTTCCACAGCAGCAGGCACAACTATAAGGTTAAATCACATTTAATTAACCATTTCCTCTTTAAGTTCCAGAAACTCTAATTAGGATAAGATCTCCCCAGACCTGATAGGGGGTTGTAAACTCTACTATGTCAGCCAGGAATTTCTGCTACTTTCTTCTCAATTACCTTGATAGCCACTATCAGCTGTTTCAATGTAAGGTATGCTACAGTGTACCTATTTGCCATTATACCTTTAGCACCTGCGTAATATGGTAATAAGCACTTCCTGCTCCATGTGGTTTAGGAATCAGAGCAAAGTTCAGGAGAATTACTTTCCCTGACATCTCTAGTGGCAGAGCTCCATTGGAACTTATTTACTGTTCTTTGAAAATGACGTAGTCCAGACTCAGTGTTTAAGGATAACTCGTAAAATTTTATCAAGTGTGTTCACAGTGTTATGCTTTCTTCTTCCTACTCATAACAGTTAAACCCTCCCTAAGTGTCAACAATTTATATGAGAAAAAGAACAGAGAACATGAAATAGCTTTAAGAGTCTAACATGGGAAAAACAGTACTTTCTTTGTATTGTGAACAGTAAGACAGAAGAGGCATCAATCTCTCCAAACCCAAAACTTTGAAATACAAAGAAGTCTTCCTGAGGTGAACACCTGCCTAAAGCGGTCATTTCAAAACAACTGATGTTAGTCAGAGTTTAAAGATCCTGTTTTCAAATGCTTTTACTGGAGGCATATTTTGAGTAGCCCCATCATAGACAACGCTTATCTCTGCCTACAATCTTTTCTAAAGCTTGCATACAAGCTACTTCTGAACTCAGGCACTACTACCAGTTGCTGAGAAATGTGTCCTTAGTTGCTAAAGTAGCACTGCTGAGCAACTATACAGTTAGTAAGCCAAGAATATCCTGTAAACATCATTAATAAAAACAGTGAAAAAAATATTCAAAGATTTACCCATTAGCTATCTATATTTAAGAAAAAATGAAAAAGTGCTATAAATAGTGCTGTAAATAAATAATTCTAAGGACTGAACTAAAACTGACGAACATGAAGAGGCCTGCTTATTTGAACTTTTTCCAACAACAACAAAAAAATGCTATGAAGAGGAATGGCTTTAGCAGTACAGTGCTCTGTCAATGCTTTTTGGATTCTCAAGGCTTAAAAAAAAATTACCAGGGTTGTTCCAGTGGTATTTCTAATCACAGGTAAACACAGATGTTACTAAGAATTAATCTGCAGTTTTAGACAGATGTACTGGGGATGTGTAGTCTACAAACACCATTATTTATCATAAAATCCAATAAATGTTAAAAACTAGAATATACTCACTAAATATAAAAGTTTCCAAGTGATCCTACGCATATTTTGAACGTGTATATATATGAGTCAAAACTCAAGTCTCCTTATGAGCTTCCCTCACCCCCAGTCTGGGAATGGCACTTTCAGTACACAGAGATGAGTTCCTTAGATGCTCTGATGCCATGTTTGGAGCAGTACACACATTTAAAGAAATGGACTTGGCTGTTCCCCAGACTTCCTGCCTGGTTTAAGGCTTGTATGTGTACACACCATGGTTATCAACACCATGCAGCTCTGTACTCCTCTGAGCCTGCAGGTTTTATAGCCAGTGCTTTATATTTCACCTTAATTGGAAAAAGCTATATTTCCTGTCTGCTGATTAGAAAACAGCTTTGGACAACTAGGTATGTGTGATGATGATTTAAATATGCAGATATACATGGAATAATACAAAGCTAATCACTAACAACCACTTTCTTTCTAAATACAGGGTGATTTGGATCTACAAAACAAGAGTTTCAATAAGAATAACAACAGGTACATACCGTTCAGATTGTTTTATTGCTGGCTAAGCTCATTCTGATCACATACCTTTTCAGAACAACCCGAAATACTGCTGACAGATAACTCTCTCAAACGCAGTCATTATGAAGTTGTATAGCTAGCTGGTATAAATACACTTCTTAGGCACTATTGAAATAATTTACTAAATTCCTAGACGCTTGAAAAACTAGAATGAAAACTAATGGCAAATAATAATGAGGTTTCTCTCATTTTTATTAATAGTGAGTGTAATTTTTGTCTTTTTTTTCTTATTTCTTTTTTTTAACCTTTAGAACATTGGGACATACAACTTTCATATCTCCGGACTACTGAGTAGCTAACTATTCCCTCAGCTGATTTAACAACCTTGTATTAAATGCCTCAAGAACAGTAGTAGAGCCACTACAATCTTTTGGGGGGAAAAACAAACAAACAAACAAAAACCGAACAAACAAAAAAACCCCGAAAAACATTAGGGAATGATTTACCTGTGAGCTTGATCTCTGAAGAGATATATATATAAATATATTTACAGAATAGTCCTGGTTTTCAAATCCTACAGTTGTGTATTCTCAGCATAGTCAGACATCACTACTATTATGATCCCCATCCTTATTTATGTTTTATCTTAACAACAGAAATATTGATAGATTAAGAAACTACAAGATTAGAAAATGAAAGCTGAATGTGACTTAAACATTTAAGAGATCTATTTTAAGCATGTGATCACACCTATCACAATATCATAGGAATTGTTTAGACATTAGGAACTGAAAATACTCATTAAACATATTCTATAATGTTCTTCTTTCTCATGAGAGTGGTTCTATTGCCAGATGTATAATTGTTAAATTTAATTAAACAGGTTTATCAAACAAAAACATTGAAAGCCTTTTCAATTGCATGGTACAAAATATATTCTTGTGGAACTCCAAGACACAACAGACATCTTTTTAACAGTTACATCAGCAGTGTCAATACTGATGTGACATTATTATCTACATATCATACTGAATTTAATTACATTATGATCACCAAGAGACTGGCTATCCAGCGTGTGGGAGGACAGTTGACGATGCTTCTCAACTTTTTCCTGCTGGAATTTCTTCCATGCTTTGTTGTTTGGTAGCAGGGTCTAAAGGACAACCTCCAGTTGCTACTGTACAAACAGAATGCTGAAGGCCATCACCACACAGCACACAGCTACGTAGGGGCTCTTTCGTTCACCTGGGGGCAAAGGGATTAAAAAAAATACAACTCAGGCATAACTACATAGATCTGGGGTACTCCTAGCCTAATATGACAACTACCACATTGCATGTGCAAAGTAACATTCGGAAAAACATTGTTACAGCCACAGCCGTGTACCAGCAAAGAAAATGAATGGGAGAAGGAAAGCTAAGATGCAGGACAGTACATGCTACTGTATATGAACAGAGAATTGGAGCTATCTTCTTTAAGCAAAGTTCAGTGCAAGGACCTCTATGTTCCTATAAACCCACTTTCAGAGGGATGAAAGCAGTCAACAGATTAACAAGTTGCACTGAGACCTCTATTTCTGACACTTTCAAATTACTGTCATAGCTTTCCATGGCAGACTATGGACAAAAGTTAACTGTACTTCTTTAAAAGATTTATGTTCTGTAGCAAAGACAATCAAGACCTATTTTCACCTGTTTTTACTCAGAACAAAATGTTAAAGTATCTCTTGCTCACCAAACAAGTTGCATAACAAGAAATCTTAGGGAACTGTAACACTGTCATGGGAACATATTCACTAGACTGCTAATGATTTATATGGATGCTTCCTCCATACAGAGAGGAAATCGTTTTTGCCCTTCTGCCCAAGCACATTCTGCAAGGATTCACTGACTTTCCTCTGGAGAACACAGAGAGCCTCCTACACTGGATGCCTCTTCCAGTCTACAAAACTGTCAGAAGCATTAGCAATGCCACAGCTTTAACACGAGAAGATTCCAGATTTGATGTATTCAGAAACATGAAGATGGAGTTGGAACTGTTTGCTTAAACAAAGTTCTATTTCTTCACACTGCATAAGGTCTTTTATCTTACTATAAACTATATTTTCTAAGATACTGTTTTCAGAGAAATAATAAAGGAAAAAAACAAGTCCAGCATTAAGGTATAGTCCTCAGGAAAAGAGGCTCCTTCACTAACAGGACCCTCAAAGACAGCAGTATTTCCATAAGAAATAAAAACAAGATACTTCTAGTGACACTTACCATAAGCAGGGGTGACTGCCACCGTGACATTACAAGATGTTGTAATGATCTGGCATATATTTAATTAAGTTTCAAATAAATGAATGAATTAATGTCTGTTGTTTCACATCTGTTTAAAATAAATTTCTGAGGAAGTCCAACTCTTGCAGTTTAGAGTATTACTATTTTCATAAGGGTTATACTTTCCTGCTCCTAAATTTCTTGAAAAAGAAATCACTGTGTGGCAGGATTAAACAACATTTTGCACAACTCTGTAAACATGTAACCACTTGCTGATCATTAAAATCCCATGCACATTCTCCAACGGTTGTTTAAACATTCTGGCTTAGTTATATGTAAAAGGAGCCAGTAGGTATTTTCATTTTTAAAAGCCTACACTTTTCCCCATTTCACTTTTAGTGACTAACCCCCCCAAAAATGGTGGCAATCCCCTTCAAAAGCCATTTCCCATTACTGAGAGCATGACAGTGTTACGTAGGGAAACACAGAGGAGGAATGTTAAGATGCTACCTCATTTGCCAGTTTGAAAGAAAGTCAGAATAGATCATTCCAGATGTAGACTGAAAAGGAACTGGTTTTACATGAAGGAGAGAAAAGAATGCAGCTCGGTATTGGGCACAAGAATGCATGCATTGCCTTGGATGCACGAAATGCAGAACTTAATAAAGTTGCTACATTAGGAGAGAGGAAGACTACACCAGATGAACAGAGGTTCTTAACTTCATCAAGTTGACAGGGACCTCATAAAAGCTCTTGAGTACTCCTTTAAATGGCTTTCTAAATTATTTGCTGTGCACAGCTAACAGAAAAAATAATATGCTTGTGCTTAATTAAATAGAAAGAAGATGGTAAAGTGAAGTGTGCTCTTCAACCATGAACAAACCCTAATGCAGCTGAAATTTAGATTTATTTTTGCTAGTGCAGCACACAATCCATTTCTAACAGCTGCCAAATTGCCAGTATCTTTCAACTACAATACTAAAACTGGTTCAGCTATGTCTATTAACTAACTAGGACAATACCTGTAATCATTCTAATGGCAGGTCTTCACAAAAGAATGTTTTTTGCATCACTGCATTTTGACATGCTGAAAAATGCATGTCATGTCCCTTTAAAAGGCTGAGAATGAAGAAAAGGGAACCATACATTTTCCTCTAGGTTCAACGACAAGCAGCAACATCTAGAATTATACGCCCAATGCTTCTGCTCTGCATTAACAATGCAATTTGCAGAACAGTTTTTAATGATGGATTTTTGTTTTTTCAGAGCATGGCAATATATTCAAGATTTAAGTCTGGAATTCTGTTGCACATTCCCTTTTCAATTAAAAAATAAATTCAGAATTACAGCAAAAAAAAAAAAAAAACCATACAAGCATAAATGTCGGGAGAATGCCTAAAATCAGATACAGCTGATCAGCCTCCCCATAAATTCCACTTGACACACCAATGGCTTTGAGTAATTCAGAAGCACAGAGAAACTAACAAAAAGTGAAAAAAACATCTGTGATTAAGCAGAATCTTAATACATTATGAATTCCATATTGTTTTATTACTATAAGGTAAATACCTGGTTTTTGTCAGCGCTGCATTACGTTTTCAAACAGGTGCTAGTTTCTGAGGAATCACTGATTTTTCTTTAAGTTATAACAAGTCTGTTTTGAGTGATTTCATGCAGTAAAACATGCAAAAGGCTTTTGAAACTTAACAACTTAGATGTGAATTAGCATTAGAAAAGTTTCAGGCTTCCACTGTGCTAAGTAAGATAGTCATAGCTCCCCTAGCCAATCTTCGCTGTATTTAATGGAGATAAAGCTTATGTTTTTAAAGATAACGCACAAGTGTGGTTTCCACTGCTACCTGGAAACACTATGCTAACAAATAATGCACACAATAGGAAACACATTTTATAAAAGATATTTCAAAGAAAAAAGTTACCAATCCTGGCGCATTTCCAGAATATTCCCAATAGTCTGCAAAGATAAAAGAAATTCATTAGGCTCTGGAGTTTATAAAGTAATTTAAGAAAAATCTCAGTCAATTGATCTTCATCCTTCCACACTACAGCGGTTCAAATAAACAGATTTTTAACTTAATTCTCAACTCCAGGAAACACCAGATATCTGCATGAGATCCAAGCTACGAACTAAACAAACAGCACTGTTCTAAGTCTAGCAAGGCTTTTACATGCAAGAAAAGGTGCGTTTACAGTCCATACTCCAAATTTAGTTTACATAACACCACATTCTACACTAAAGCAGCCCTGACAGAAAATCTTGTTAAAAAAAACCTCACTGAAAAAAAACCCAAAACAGAACTAGAAACACAAAGTATAAAATGCCAAACGGCCTCCACGTCAATATGTGGATTTTTTTATATTTATGTTACACCTGCATGTATAAGAGACTATACATCACATCATTTCAAATGTAATGATTTGTAGCATCTCTTTTATATTTCTCTGAGCAATAATACATGAAAATGTGCATTCCATCAGAGCATACTTGTACGTATAATTTGATATTACAGAATATTGCATTGAAATAGACAACAAAACAATTATTAAGGTTTGTTTTTAGTATTTTACACAGGATTACCTAGGGAAAGTCTCTCTAATCTTGTCCACTGAGAGTATTAATGATAACAAGTGGAATTAGTAAATAAGCAAAACAGGTTTCAACTATACAGACTAAATTAAAAAAAAAAGCCTAAGTAGGCCATATCTTTGTAATTTCTCCACATAATTAAAGTGACTTCATATTGATTCCTCAAGAGAAACAAGAAAAGTAGTTGGGTATGCTTTAAAATTTGCAGAAAAGGAACAGAAATACTAAAGCATATTGAAGTAGAAGGGCAGTTAACTCTCAGCCATTTAAATATCAGTGAGAACTTTGTTGAAAACTTTAGGTTTTAGGTTTGTTTCATAGTATAATTGGCTGCAATACAGTAAAAACATCTGGATTTGACTACATTGACTACACACATATTTATGAACTAAAAAACCCTTGAGGTTTTTCTCTTCCTTCCCATGACATGTTTATTAACAAAATCCTTGGACTAGATTATTTGTGAGTCTTCATCTACTACCTGCTGTGATGGCATTTCTCCAGATGCTTCCCCACAAAGCTTTGAATCTGTCCCCACCCTGGTCTGGTTATCTGCTGTTACTGGGCTTCAGTAATTGTGTATTTTTTCCATGTATTAATGCAGACAGGTAGGTTTGGACCACTTGCTCGCACATACTGCACAGTCAGCATATCTGACTTTTTTTTTTTTTTAAAGAGAACTTCTGTTACTTCATATTTCTATCTAGAGCTCTTTTATTGTCTTTGTTCAATTTGGCATCTCTCTTTCCATTCAGCAGCCTTTTCTTTCTGTTCGGTGTTCCATAAGTCAGAAGCAGGAGTTCCGAGCGGCTGCAAATGATTGATAATTTAGAAGGGAAAGTGAAATGCTTTTTGACCACTGTAACTCCTGTTGACTAGCTTTTTACTAACATTAAATACATTTGCTAAAAATGTATTTATTGCTAAATAAATGCTAAAAAAAAAGGGTTTTTTTCTTTTTTTTTTTTACATCTTTTTGTAAAAAAAAGTAATTATCTATAGCCAAAGCTTTTACTTAACTTCACAAACAGAAGTGATAATTTCTGCATGTAGTCTATCACACCTTTTTAGGTTAAGAGGTCATATAGTAACATAACCTGAAGGTACCTGTAAGTTTTAGAAGTGAAAAGGCATTCATGTGTAAATCTTATAGAGCAAGATATATAGACTCAAAGTCCCACGTGAACGGCACTCAAGGCTATTAAAGCTGTTATTCTCTGTAAATAAAGACTTGCAGACTGCATGCAGTAAAACCATCACAAAATCTTTCACAGCCCAGTACCTCAAGTTCCCATCTCTCACAAGCATGCCCAGGAACTTCATGAAACAAAACACTACTGTTCTCTTCTTACGCACACTTACAGAATACTACCTGGGAAAAAGATTGTTCTCTCTTTCAGGCAGTCTACAAATCTGTAGTTTGTAACAGTCTCAGCAGGGGTTTTTCTTTACCTTCTCAGGGTTTTTTGATCATGTGTAACAAAGTAAAGTTTAAACTTCTACATAAAGTATTGTGCATTGTTCCTAGCTTTACAAAAATTCCTTGTTGGTGGAGATAAGAATTTTCTCTTCTAGTGTGGGTGGTAGAAAACAGAATAAAGGTTTCATCAGATGCCCTTAATGCAGTTAACACTTCATGAATTTAAATTTACCACTGACATGAGGTCTGACAAGCCTTCTAACTGGTAACAACAGCACCTTTTTGAGATGCCTGTGTTCCTATCAGAACAGCTCAGTAGATTTGTTTGTCCACATACTTTACTGCTGAATAGTAGCAAATTGAGATGTGAAGCTTCAAAATATCCATAATCATAATCTCTGGATATACTGGAGAGAGCTCACTGTAGCAGAAAAGTCTCTGTTCTCCTATATTCATACCTTACCGTTCACCTCAGGTCCACAACAAGTACCTCAAGTCACAGCCTGTCTGATTATTACAGAAAAGATGATTTCCTGAATGAATCTGCTCCAAAATAATTCTTCCTTAAGCAATTACTCAAAGTAATTGCATTGCTCCTTATTCTTGCCTTTATGTTCATTCTCATCCTTGTTTTAATGCAGGTGTCAGTCTGGCTTGCAAGCCTGTAATTTTCTAGAAGCAACACATCAAGTATATGCATGAGTTGCCGCATGTTGCTTGATTTCACTATAGGTGTTGTTGCTTATCTAAAGAGAAAAAAATCACCAAAAAAAAAAAAAAAAATTCAAAGAAATGGAAGCAAGCAAGACAGGAAAGATTTACAGGGCTTCAGTTTTTGGCTGCTAAACTGAGAATACTGTAAAAAGCTCCTGCCATGTGTTTGCCAGGACAATCCCACTGCAACTGCAGGAAGGAATATGAGACATACCCAATGCAATGCTTATGGCAAGTCAAAGGCAATCTCCACTGCACATAAGCTAACACATCTTTCTGGTTAGTAGAGAGGAGAGAATTATGTTGTGGTACACATTCTTTTCTACTTAGTACAAAACAGTAAATCTCCACTTGCTTTCCCAATCCTAAAAGCTATTGCTCCTGACAAAGCACATGGAAATACTCACGATACTTCAGAGAATACGAAGGTTTAAAAATTGTTTGACTTGGTAGAAAAATGCACATTTTGGCAGAAATCATTCGGATGAAATACAATGTTATGAGAAAGGGCGACATCATTGCAGTGTAGTCTCTCAACCAACAGAAACATGCTTCTTTACATACTATCTTTAAATATTATCACAACAGATTTCCATCTTCAGTAAGTTTATCACTCAGTCAGAAATACATATAGTAACTACTAACATTCTTCTTCTCTGTTGCATTAATATTTTATTGCTACTTTTTATGCTACTAATTTGGAGCAGGAATAATGAGGTAAGACCATCTCTGTGGTAAAACGAAGTATCAGTAGAATTTATTTTATCCAGTATGTCTAGACATTTCCATTTGAGCATGGAATATGTTAGTGAAGAGGGACAGAGGCTTAACAGCACATGAGCTCCATGTAAACATCTACCATTCAAGACACAAATTTCACTGCTTCCAGGCCAACATTTTATTCTTCTGTACAAAGCAGTCTACATACATATATATACATATGTATATAAAATAAAATTGTATGTCCAACGTCTACATAAATACAAGCCTACAGATCAAACACTTAACTCCTTCACTGTCAGCACCCTTTGAAAACATTTTGTGAAGAGACTTCTATTGTACTTGAGACAGATATACCTCAAGAATAAACAGAGTAGCTCCAGATTAAAGGAAATAATCCATGCCAAGAACAGCACTAAAATCTTAATCAGTAAAATAAATATTCTTAATTCTTACTGTGTATACCTCATTGACTATTGTGTTATCTTCCATTAGTAGACACTCAAAAAAAACCCCAACCCCACAACAACAAAAGAACGGTCCCTTATGTAGTCATCCTTTATTTCCATCTTTACTAGTATTGAAAGAAATTTCTCATCTCAATGGTAACCGCATGATCTCATTAGAAAAGACACATTCTCGTGCCAGAACGCCCAACCAAAAAAAGCTATTGTACTCTAGGTAGTTTACATTACTAAAAGAAAACCTGTGTGCTCAAATGACAATTCCAGAAGCTAATCAGAATGAAGGTTTTCAAAATACATAAAGTAACAGTTTATTGATAGTAAGGTTCTATTACAAACTTGACACTTTTTCTGAAAAGTGAATGCAGAAGTGCCTGAAGATACAGGAAAAAAAAAACACTTTAATAGCAAACAGTCTAATGGAAGAAGTGGAAGTCAAACATCAAAAGACCAAAATCTTGTATTTTTTCCCTATCCAGCTCGAATTTCCTCCCATTTTTATAAATATTACCTCCTTTGTAATAATCCTCAGTGACAGCATGACTGAAGTATTAAGGCAGCCTCAGTCACAATTCTAGCTCAAAATTGCCCAGTCACTACTTCAAAAACAGCATTTAAATCACAGCTCTGCATACTGCTCACTGCATCCAACACTCCATGATATCCTTTGTAGTACAAAGCAAATTGTTAAGCCAAAACATGAATGTGCTTTAAAAGCGTAAGGGAGGCACAGATTTGTCTCTCCTCATTTCCTACCAAACACAAAAATCATGCTACTGAGGAGGGCGCAGAACTATTTCACAGCAGCGCATCAAGCACATTCCAGGGGAACTGGGAACACAAAACAGAAAAAGGGTGGCCATCCAGGAAAATGTGCTTCAGGAATAAAAGTGAGACATACAATTACAGCAGCCAAATGACACAAGGGAGGAAAAAAAAAAAATAGCCAGCCAGCTTTTGCTGTTAAGGTTTAATTCCCTACCCATAAGAATCAAAAATAAATAAATCCTTACAACAACAGTTGAAGGTAGGAAAATGTTTTCTTTCTGTCTCTTGTTTCTGTGGCATCTAAGGAAAATGTTGCAAGTCTAACAAATAACTAAAAAAGCAATATTAGCTGGTTTTCTAAGTCAATAAATTTGTAATGCAAAATTTCAACTGATTTCAATATTCTACAGTAAGAACTTACACAATGAAGATCTTTAATAAAGACAACCTAAAGCTTTTTATCTGTAAAGAAGAAACACATTTTGCAAAATAGCATTTGTATTATAAACCTCCATTAGAATTTACTAAGACTAAAACATTGTAGTGAAAACCAAACAGTTTGTGAATTTGTAAAATGGTTAGACTACATACCCAGTTTTATTTTTGTCCAGTAAGCTGGGAGCCAAGGATCTGATATAGGCACAGGTACATATGAGCAGCAAGATTACAGTCAGAAGACTCTGAAAGTTGAAGATGGCAGACTAAGGAAGAAAATGAGAAAAGAAAAATTACATCTTCACAGCACAATACTTCCCTCAATTTGTAAGCTGGAGAAAATAATTCCCCATACAACACCCACTGAAAAAAGAAAATAATCAAAATCTACATTGCCAGTGAACGAAAAAAAAACCCACTTCTAACAGCTATCATTCTGTGCACAATGGTGAAGGAGTGGAGTTTTCCCTTCCCAGCGCCTCTCAAGAAAGGTAAAGAGCAGGCAAAAGGGTAACCTTACAGATTTACTCCCAGGCACTTGTTCCAAACCAATCTCTAGAAACCTATTAGCAGCACGCTAAGACTTACAGAAAACAGACATTCCCTCTTGGCCAAGAATAAGTGTAACTGCAGTTTGCATCAACAGAGTACTGTGATGGTGGTGGTGAAGGTGGATGTAAAGAGTAATTAACTAAACCAACAGCAGCCAACATAAAGTAAAATAATAAATATGAAATGCAATTGTAAAAATACTTCTACATTAAGATGGCATCCAAAATTCAAGGTATCTGTATAAGTATACATAACTAGACCCACCTGAACTACAAGAAGACAACTGATTAGCTTGACTTTGAAATCATTTCTTCATTTTAAATATAAAAATACCTTTGCTATAATTACACTTATAGATGTTCTTAAGCATATGGAAAATGCTGGAGAAGCAAAGGAACTGACTGAAAGGACTAAGGATCTGTTGTTTGATAGTGAAATTAACCCGCCTACTGGTAGTAAAAAGCAATTCTTGAGAAACTACTACAGTATCTGTTCATTTGCTGAAGTTTAAATAACAGTAAAATAGAGTAAGTTAATCTAATCGGTATATATATATATTTTTTTAATTAAAGCATGCTAGAGCCTTGCAAGGTCAAAATGTTTTTTTAGTCATCAAATTATAAGCAACTATCATTAAGTGACACATACAGAGGGAGAACAGGTGCTCATGTAAGGACTTCTGCATCTCCAAATGGAGTACAAAATCTGAAAGAAAGCATGCTGATGCTGATTTCCAGCAAGCACTACATCACCATTCCAATAAAGACTACACTAGCAACATTATTATTATTTTGCAGTATGTTCCCTGGAAATGTTGGAAGAAATATTTGGCAACTAGTCCTTGTAATTTATAGCTTCTAATAACTAGTCCCAAATCTGAGACTTAGATTCTCCTTACAATATTAAAATAATCCAGTTGTAGGAACCTGCACAAAAAATTTTTTTTAAAAATTTCAAAGATAACATACCTCAAAAAAGCATTTTTTGTCAACTTAACAGCACCAGGTAGAACAACAGACAGCTGTTCATTGCGAAGTTCCTTATTTTTACTTTCCTCCACTGTCATTTTCAGATCCTACTTATTCAGAACTCCAAATAGATAAATAAGTAAATGGAAAAGGAAATAGAATACATTCTTCATTCTGGAATTTTGTGTTATGGACAAATTCGTGTCAAATATCTTTTTTTTTTTTCTTTCCCCTACTGCTTAACCCAGAATGCTGAGTAGTAATATTTAATTAAGTGTAAATACTTAGCACATATGAAGGGATATTACACTGCAATCTCCTTTTTTAGGCGAAGAACTGGGTGGGATTTGTTAAGAGGTTCCATTTCCACAGCCTGAAGCATAGCTCTGTTGATTGATGTGCACTTTCTTATTACATCACAACTTTCTAATGTTTTCAAGCTCTGAGAATCACATTTCTCTACATAATTAAGCAAAATTAAAATCACAGTATTTCAGCTCACCATTGTACTCTTGTACTAACCACACGTTAGAGAGAATATTTACTGCTCTTTTGATACTGAGATTTGAAATATAATTAATTACACACAAAGTAATCATATGTATCTTTAGCTATGGAAAAGTCTGTGAATCACACAAGACAACACTGGAATGCGTGCAGAGCTGCCAGTCTGAATACATGCACTTGACAGGGCTAGATACACAAAACAATGAGAATGTTTCAGCTAACAGCATGCAGCAGGCAACTCTTAAGTGCAGAGCTGCACACAGAGGTCAAGGAGCAGCTGAACAACTCCATCTCTGCAGCCTGGAGGACCAATTTCAGAATCCTGGTACAGCATGTCCCCAGGGGCAAGGTTAGCTGGCTCATAAAGGGGTGTGCAACTCTCCCATTTACTTCTGTCTGAAGCAGGATATATCTTGCATCAGCTGCCTTTGTACAGGAATAAACTCTCGAGAAGCCAGTGCCCTCAATTCTCATGTTCTATGTTAACAGCCTGGGGGACCAAAAAGACAAAACAAAAAAAAAAAGGTAATTGTGATAATTACCAGGATGCTGAGAGATACTGTAGGCAGTGAAGGAAGGCAAACAATACATGGCAACCATATGCAGCAGCTGACAAGCAGGAAGGTTTCTGCAACAAGAAAGAGCACAGAGGGGATACTGCACAAGCCAAGCAGTGAGCCAGTATCTAAGGACAGCCCTGTGATCCTCAAGGTGCATCTACCTGCTTTTCTCCCTAGCCAAAGCATTAGCTAAATCATCATGTGTGGTTTAGTATTTTAGCTTAGCTAGCTGAATCACTTATCCACAGTACTTAAAGTAGTGGACAGATTATGTACAATGGAGAAAATACTGCTTACTAAAGTCAGCATACCCTTGCCTTTCAACTAGTCACAAGCACTTGTCACATTCAGACACTAGGAACTCCTCAATTGCCCACATTAGGTATTCTCCTGGCTCCTGTGGGGCTGATGCAGGAGTGGCTGCCTCCCAGCCATGTGATACTCCCTGTCAATGATGAATTCAACCGCTCCTCTGGGACAGACAGCTGCTCTCAGCATTGCATGGCGCTGTGCTTCCAGTGCCTGGTTCCCATGAATTCCTGCAGGCTTCCCGCTGCAGCTGCTCCCAGCAGCCTGGTGCTATCGGGCACTCAAATGCACAACATGGCAGAAGGGCACATTGTCCCATTTGCTTCATACCAAGCAGGGAATGTAAATGTATACTCATGAAATGTGTTATTAATCAATCAATAGCAGCAGTACATAATTGTTCTTTGTTGGACTTCTCATGTGTTTCCCCAGATATGCAGCATAGGGCATCATTATAATTACACGTGCCTTCCTAAGGAAATGTGCTCTGAATTACACAAATATTTAGAGGTCACTTTAAAGGAAAGAAGCATATTTCAAAATTTGTCTACATTTTTAAACTGAAAATTATAATCTACTTCTGAAGCAGATAGCTTCACACTTTATTCTCAAATTCTTACACTCCAACTGAATTTACAGAAAAAGGCAATTTGCATCCATTGCTTGAACCAATGCAATTAAAACCTGCAAGAATTGTAAATTACTTGGAATACTTTTAAAAGACACAGTGTTAATGTATCCAGTTAATTTGCAAAGTGTTGTAAAATAGGTGGGTTGAAATTCACTTGGTTGATCTAGGTCAGCATTTTTCAAACAGTGCTGGTTGGCCGCATGTAGATCCTACTCGCTGTTATAGATAAATTGGAAAAGTTGATGCTGTCTTTTAGATTCTGTTCACATGTTGGTGAAAAGATACCTTCTCAAAGCTCCGACTGCAAATGCAGAAAATAATCACCACTGGTATTTTATGTTGATTTCAGTTACGTCAGCTGTGGCTTTAGTTATACATGCTTGGACTTTCTATACCTGCACTTAGAATTTTTCTGACATGATGGAAGCACCTTAGCAGCCACTACATTCTTTGTTGCATAAGTACTACTTTTCTCTCTCTCTCTCTTTTTTTTTTTTTTTAAATTATTTTTTAAATTCCCTCTCCTGTGTGCTCTCTCCAGGTAGTTATGCAGCACAATTGTATTACCTGAAGCACTAAGAAGGTATTGTATTCAGCAGGACTTGCAAGAGCAAGTTTGACAGTCTTCAGAACTTTAAGATCATGGATTTTAATGCTAAGAGCTACATGCCCAAAGGCTCTTTCAAATCCTTCCCAAAACTGAAATTTAAACACCTCAACATTACTTCCTTGATGATACCATATCTTAGTGAAAATAGTCTCATATAATATGCAGAAATTAAGTGTGAATACTCTTGAAGTGTTCTTGTGTTGTCTTTTCCATCTACAATAACATAAGACTGATGGATGATTATAGTCTCTGGAAACAAGGAAACAGATGTTAGTATCCGATCATTTAGCTGTCTCTCGTATTAAAATGCGAGCAAGAGCTCATACTGTAGTTAAATTGTGTTTAAGCAAGGCTTATAAGATTGAAATCCTACATTAAAACAGTATTAACTAAGAGGTACCATTCAACTGCTGTACTGAACTCTGAAATCAATCTAAATAAAATTTAAATGAAGAGGCCCCTAAAGAGTTGAAAATGCTTATTATGCAAGGTTTCCATTAAGTAGTGCCATTCTCATTTTCCCAGCTTAAGTCCAATTTTTCGGAGTATGAAACTGGAAAAAATAATAGGAAATAAAACGTGTAAGACTACTCCAAGCTGAAAGCAAAAGCAATTGCTAAAAATTACGATATGCACATAATTATTTTCTAACCTATTCTGAAACAATTTGCTTTTCTACTCCTGCTAAACATAATCTTATAAAAAATGAATAGAAAATAAGCATTTGCAGAAGAGACATGCTAATTAGAATTGTAAGAAAAATACAAAACTTGCAAATCTGTAAATTTGATGTTATTATTGGCAAAACTACACCGAACAACTAAGCAAGAGGTATTCAGACAAAATGCAGTTGAACTTAATAAGAATCTAGATACTGTCTTGTTAGCAGTTACTGGTTGCTCAAACATGAATAAGGGTGTTCAGGTTTACTTCACATTCATCCAGAATGTGGTTTCCAAAGAATACTTCATGTTAATTCCCATTTCTGTTTAAAATATTTACGGTTCCATCTAAAACATGTAGCCTTACAACCATCCAGAAATATGGTACAACTCAATTAGAAAAATAAGTTAGCTTTCCTCTACACATCTATTGAAGAAATATGTAGTCTAATTAAAATGGCAAGTACAGCACACAGGTACCAGCAGGTACTATTTTCAGCCATCTGAAGACTAACTGCTTAAAATATAACAAGCTCTTCTGCACAACTAAGAGAAGGATGCAAATACCCTCTTCCACAAATGCTCTTGACTTCAATGCACCTATTTTTCTTCAGCACAATTAAAATTCATGTTTATATGACACCTTGAGTTGACAGTGTTGAAATTGCAGGCTCGCTTTAATTCTCTGTTTGCCCTGATATATGGTCAATAGTCTCAATATTGAGTTTTTGGTGCAAAACAGCTAACAAATGCAGCATTTTACCCAAAATTTTAAACATAAAAAGCCAACTGAAAGTTATAATACTAAACCTCTCTCATTGCTCTGACTTTTCTCAGAAGATTGTAGCTTGCAGTTTACCATTTTTTCCATCCTTTCCCCCCATTTGATAAGGAATGATTTCTATCATCCTGATTCATGGATGCTGAAATTAAGTTCATTCTTCAGAGTAACAGGGAAATAATGGAAATTTCTGGAACTGTAACTAGAGTAGGTAATAATCAGTAGAGCTCTTTAAGTGGAAATAAATCTTTTATCTCTTTTGCCAGTCATGCCCTAAAAATCTATATCTAAGAGATTTCCAGAGAGTACTTGAACAGAAGGGGAAAAAAAAATAAAAATCACCCACACAAAAGAAAAAGACTCTCCCACAATCAGTTCTGGCTTCTTTTGCTATTCAGTAATGCCACATGGTTCATTATACTTGCATTGTCTTTGTCTTTTTGATAAGAAAGCTGCACAGTTTGTCAAGCTAGACTACTCTCCTTTCTGAAATTGCACACTGTATTGCTTAGTTTGCCTCATATTTACAAAAGAATCTTAAGAAACAGTAATAAGAGTGTGTGAATGGAAGAGGTAAAAGTAATTTCAACATGCCAGCACATTTTAACTTGGATTGTATCCCTACCCTAATAAAACCAGCATTCAAATAATGTGAGGGGAAAAGTTGATTTGCAATACAAGCTTTAACAGGAATATGAAGATGGACGTAAAAGAAACTCAAAGCTCTCAAAAACTGAAGATATCAACTGTTTTTTTGTTTGTTTGTTTTGTTTCGTTGTTTTTTTTTGTTTGTTTTTTGTTTTTTTTTTTGCTTTGTTGCATACAGTATTTTAACATCAAGGATATAGCTAAATTTCTTTCTACAAGCGTCTGACTACTGAAGTTCTACTATCACATCAAACTTACAAGTAAGAATCAAATATAAACCATGTATATACTCCACTGCAGAACAGGTAGAAAAACATGTCTCTTATTTGTCTGAATGCATCTCACCTCCTTAGAAACCCTGAGCAATTCAAAGCTGAATTATACTGCTGTGCATGCTTACAAAAAGTCTAAGAAGTTATAGCATTCAAATATGGGATAGTAGCTACTTGTTGTTCCAAACGCCAAATAAAAGCGTATCCTACAATTAACCTAAAATGCTGTACGTACGTTTTCGAGCTGTTACATATACCACTAGATTTATTGTTCCTTAACAGTAGAATAGTTTGTCTGTAACATGAAAAATAATTACTTCTCTTTCAGGAGAAGGAGAAGTACTACTTAGTCAAGAAACACAAAAATTCTGCTAAGTCTTTATAGGCAGACCTACTGCATCTACTATATCCCTTGTCTGGCACAGTTCAGGAGCATGGTTTGGATTTTTAACATCTTTATGACAAGTGCCAGGTGGTTCCACATCAAAACCTAGGTTACAGATTGATCTCCAACCTCTGTGCATTAGCACTATAGCTACTGCAGTGGATGTGCACAGTGCTAAATGCTGAAGTTAATTTAAAAAATGTACACTTCTTTTCTACGTCATGATTTTTTTAAAATCAGGATTTGGATAATCAGCCAAAAATGCCGAGTAAGAAGTGTTTGGCACTCTGCAAGGAAAATGGTTTCTTTCAATTGTTGTCCTTCCTTCACAGTTGAGGTCTGTGGTCAAATTCGTTAAAGTCGATCCAATATATCCTACAGTTTCGAAACCAGACTAAGAGAGGTATTAAAGACACGCATCTTACAATGGCAGAATAAACTGTTTCCTCTGTTCTGCCATTATAGAAGAAAAATAATGTATTTTCACATCCTATATACTGACACAGAAGTATCTATACTGTCCACTTAAGCAGTCATTCATTACAGATTTCTGACTCCACAGCAGCACATACATTTACTGAAGGTATCTGACTTAATAGGCAACAACAGCAGAGTTGCAAAGAGTTCACCTTTTCATCCCTACTTAGCTACACTAATATTTTTCCTTTCCTCTCTCTCCTTTTCACTTCTCCGACAGAAGAAAATGTACAGAAAACAGATTATTCTTACTCTTTCCTCAGCTAGCTGCATTTATTCCTATACATAAGGGCACAAACAGCCTGCATGAGGTCAACACGTACTGAGTGCAGGGATGCAAGTCAGTTGTGGCATGGGTGCAAATGATGTCCTAGCATCTTTCTGCATTAGGGTTTCTGCCAAAGAGTAAAAACTTCAGGTTACCAACAAAGAACACATTAGCCAGGCAGCAAAGGTTTTATCAGGTTAAAACTTTGTTACTATAGCTGAAACTCCCTGAAAATCTATTCACTTCTTATTTAAGACATTTCATGCTTGATGGTATTACAAAAAACATGCAAAAAGCTGTATATCATTGCTCCAAATAAACTCATAATACAAAGACATGTATATGTCTAGGACAAGTTCTGTTGTCTTTATCCCATTAGAAAGACAAAGCTGCTAGAAAATTTGAATCAGGGTTAGTTACTCCTTTTAACTTCCAATGTGCCAGGCACAAAAGACTTCTGAAAGCATTTTTTTTTTTCCTTATACAATACTGTTTGTACTAGAAAGCTTGTCTTGGATCAATATTTACTATGTAATGTTTTTACAATAGCTTTTGTGAGTTATTTTCCTTCCGTCTATAAAAGTCATTCTAAGACAGCAACAGAGGTTGTGACAGAAAGGTTTGTTCTAACGGAAAGCTTCAAATTAAATCTTCTGCAACAATGTGGAATTTGAGGTCAGTCATAACCAGAGTGGGAAGGGGAAGAAGCCATCTTCATAAAGTTTACTACAACGCATTCCTCCTTCACCACCGAATTGCAATTACAAATACATAACATAACTACTATGAAGTTTTCATGCATATTCATGCTGTCTGGCTGCAGTTGCATATTTTTACTACAAAAGAAACTGAAGAACTCCATTCAGAAAGTGAAAGGCTCATCATCTTTCATATGGAGTTACTTCAGGCTTCTACCCTCTTCCCACCCACCAAACAACGTGTGTGGTGAATTTTCCAGTTTCAGCAGCAGAACTTCTGCTGAGTTTTCTGAAATACAGCTTTTCAAAAGTCAACAGGACAAACTCACATAATGATTAGTGAAAACCTGTAAACAGTAAATTTTCTGCTTCTACGTAAACTGAGAAGCTGTGTCATTATATTCCTTCCCCTCAATTATTGTTTTAATTCACTAGGAAGCGTCCATCCCCTTCTCAAAGTTAGTTGAAGCTAAAACTGTATTACTCACAGGCAGGAAACACAGACAAATACAGACACTTGTGCTTTCAGACAAAGGAAAAAACAGGTACAAGTCAGCTTCCATACATACTGTTTGACAGTGGCTGGCCTCTCACAGAGCATACATCTGGACTTACAAACTAATTAGGTGATAAGAAAGCCTGGGAGACAACGGGATGGAACTTAAGGCATAATTTTCAGTGGACTTTATCTCTTTTAAAAACGAGGGCAAAAATCTTTTAAATCTCTTTTAAAAATCTTTTTTAAAAATTGTATTTACAAAGTTACCGGTTTGTCACAGGTGAAGCTCTTTTTTTTTTCTTTTTGAGAAAGAGAACAAACTGGACGTGCAACTCTACTCTCTTCCCTTTGATGATACTTAGACACAGTTGTTTCCTATTCCACAGTCAATTATGCACGCAAAAGAAAACATCATAAGCAACAGTTCATGACTGTTGACCCCACAAGGCAAATTTTTTAGCAGAGCCATGACACCAGAAGCAGCATCACAAACAATCCAAAGTCCTAGATACGCCACAAGGATTATTGTTTCCCTCAGGAAACTAAAATTCCCAAAGACTGAAGAAATTTATTTTCACCTCCATAAATTCATGCAAACAATCTCATTAAGAAATTCTAGCTTATTTTAAGTTACTTTAAAAATGCAGCCCAATCCCTCAAAAGTAATATGGACAGGGAGAAAGCTCACAAGAATATGGATGCCGTCATCTCTGTGCTAGATATAAGTACTAATATTACATATAAATGCTAAACTGACCAATGTAAAGTACCTCAATGATCATCCAGGTTCTCCTGCTTTTTGCTGCAGTCTCTTTTGAAGTACTATGGTAACAGCAAGGTGGTGATGTACTTCTGTAATATCTACCTAGATATGTACTGTACTTCTGTAATATCTATAAAGGCACTGATTAAAGGTGATGACTTTACTTGTCTCTTCATTCTCACCTGCCACATTTTTTGTATGTACATTTTAGATATTCTAAGACAATTTATGCTTCTTATCATTAGAGCCCTTTGGCCACTGCTTGGAGATATGGTTTAGAATCACAGAATCACTAAGGTTAGAAAAGACTTCGAGATCATCCAGTTCAACTGTCCACCTATTACTAATATTTCCCACTAAACCAAGTCCCTTAGTACAAAATCTAAACGTTTCTTCAACACCACCAGAGATGGTGACTCAACCATTTTCCTGGGCAGTCTGTTCCAGTGCCTAACAACTCTTTTGGAGAAGAACTCTTTTGGAGACAACTTGACGCCATTCTCTCTAGTCCTATTGCTAGTTACATGGGAGAAAAGGCCAACCTCCACCTCACCACAACCTCCTTTCAGGCAGTTGTAGAGAGTGATAAAGTCTCCCCTGAGCCCCATCTTCTCCAGACTAAATAATACCAATTCCTTCAGTTGCTCCTCATAAGACTTGTGCTCCAGACCCTTCACCAGCTTTATATCCCTTCTCTGGGCATGCCCTGGCAACTCCATGTCTTTCTTGTAGTGAGGAGCCCAAAGGTGCAGCCTCAGCTCCCTGTTCTTGCTGGCTACATTATTTCTGATACAAGCTAGGATACCACTGACCTTCTCGGCCACCTGGGCACACTGCTGGCTCATGTTCAGCCAAGTGACAAACAACACCCCCAGGTCTGTTTCTTGCAGCCACTCTGCCTCAAACCTAAAGCGTTGCCTGGGGGTGTTGTGACCAAAGTACACAACCCAGCACTTGGCTTGTTGAACTACATCTTATTGGCCTTGGCACAGCAATCCAGCCTGTCCAGATCCCTCTGTAGATCCTTTCTACCCCACGCAGATCAATACTTCCTCCCAGCTTGGTGTAATCTGCAAGCTTACTGAGGGTGCACTCAATCCCCTCATTCAGATCATCAATAAAGATACTGAAAAGGACAGGATCCAATACTGACCCCTTGGGAACACCACTCATGACCATTCGCCATCTAGATTTAACCCCGTTCATCACCACTCTCCAGGCCCCACCCTCCAGCCACTTCTTTACCCAGGGAAGGGTATATCTGTCCAAGCCATGGGCTGTCAGCTCCTCCAGGAAAATACTGTGGGAGACAGTGCCAAAGGCTTTGCTGAAACCTAGGTAGACCATGTCAACAGCCTTTCCCTCATCCATCAGGAGGATAATAATAGGAGATGAGGTTGGTCAAGCAGGATCTGCCTTTCATGAACCCATGCCGGCAAGGCCTGATGCCCCCCTGCAGAGGCCATGTGATCTCACTCAAGATGATCTGCTCCACAACCTTTCCTGGCACATGTTTAGCCCAGGTTCATCTAAAAGATCTGCTAAGGAATGCTGAAGCAAACCACTTCCTCTATTTTCCTTTAGGTGACAAGATCTAGAACCTAGGAATTTTTATTGAACCATGCCATAAAGTTCAAGTCTTTTAATAAATACATGGGAATTACTGAAAGATTTAGTGGAAGTTGCACAGTATATGCACCACTACTGATGAGTAAGCCACCCAAAACATTCTGAAAATGCTAACCTTAAAATGAATTCTGGATTGAAACACAAATTATGAACAAACTTTTAACTGTACAGAGTAAGACTTCCTTTTCTGAGCTATTCCTTTGTTCTTCCTTTTAACATTCAAATCTTGTACTCATGCCACTCACCTAAAGCTCTTAGTATCTTAGTTGATAAAGATTTAAAGCCTAATCCAAACACAAATCCTTTGCTTACATTTTCAGAATGTATTAGGAGGAAAAAAAAAAAAAAAAAAAGAACAGACAACAGAGACACCGTAGAAAAATTTGAACGGCAACACTAACAGGCTTCTAGATCAATTTCGTGTATGTCACCCACAGTTTCTCGTTAAGCAAATGGACACAGGCACCCAACGTTACTGGGCATCCAACACTACTCATGAAAAACGACAGGAGCTGTGTGTCAGAACCCGGCCTACTGCCCCAACTGCAAAACATGCCTTAGCTGCACCAACGGCGTCTCCCTGACAGGGTAGGGGAGAAGACAAAAACGCTGCCCCGATCCAAGGCGCCACAGACCCAGCACAGCCCCGTGCCCCAGGGAAACTGGGTAAGGCCCTACAGACAGCCAACACGTCCTGCGGGGCGCGGACACCGGGCCCGGTAGCATGGGCATCGCTGCAGGCCTGCTGTGCAGGGGCCTGCAAGGAGCACTGAGAGGCCCCTCTGTCCCCTCAAGCGGCTGAACTCGCGGGCTCGGACCCCCTGTAGAGAAGTGAGAGCGTCAGCCCGTCAGAAAGGGACTCGGAGCGGACAGAAAGGGCTCGGGGCCGGAGAGACTCCACAGGCCCGGCACCTCCCGCCCGCCGCCCCGCGCTTACCATGGCGACGCACTCACGGCCACATCACACTTCCGGCGGGTGCGGGGAGAAGCACCAGCGCCCTTCAGGGACGGGGCGAGGAGGGGCGGATCGCTCTCATTGGTGGAGAATGCCCTGTGAGGGTGGGGCAGAGGGGCAGCGCTCTTGGTTGATTGGCTGCCTCTCTGCGGCGGGACGGCCATGTCGTGCGGGCGGAAGCGGCGCGCGGCGGTAGCGCGGGTGGACGGGAGGAGGTGAGTGTGGGCGCTCCGCCCCCACGCCCGGGGATGGTCTGCTTTGGGGCCCGGTCCTCGGCCCGGGTTCGTCGTCTTGGAAGCGGCACTGTGGGGAGGGGGTGGACATTGCTGCTTCTCGTACTTGTCGAGCTAGTGTTCCCTTGCTTTGAGCATCAGGGGAATGCGGTTTGTGCCTCGGGTGCTTTTCCTGAGGTGTTCTCCTCAGGAAGCGTCCAGGCGCGCTGCCCACTTTGAGCAGCACGAGGTGGGCAGTGCTCCTCTGCATTTGCTCTTTTCCTTTTTTCTGTCTCGCTGAAGACTTTCTGGGTTGTTCTTGGGTCACAGAGCCATGTTGACAGTGCTTGGCTAAAGGCAATACCTTCTGTTGTCATGACTATACCATGTTTTCTATAACTAAAAGAGCTCAATTGATTAAAAGAGCCTAATACTTAATATCACTGTTGTCATTTTATTGTCTGTGAGGGAACCTGCTTAAAATATGTAGTGATTTTACATATTTGGTAGCTGACTTTGAAAGTTTAGGCCCTGCCATCACACTGTTCAGAGGGGCAGGCCTTGGTTTGGCTCACTGAGAAAATATGCAGCATTTGTAGTCTGAACCAAGGCTGGGATTTTTCTTCCCTGCTCCTTGTTGGTTGATTATGGTTGCTTTGTTCCTTCATGTTTATTTTTCTTTTCTTTGAGGGTTTATGTCTGGACCTGTCAGGGAATTCAGTAAAGCTGAAACGTTGTGACAAGTTGTGTGGAAGAACCTTGCTGTGGCAGTTTTGTATGTGCAGTAATATGCCTAGGTGTTGCTGTCACAAGCAAATTCTGAATGTTTATGAACAATCTTGTGGTCTATTCTAGGGAACCAGCTTTAGCAGGAGGGTTGGACTGGATGATCTCCAGAGGTCCCACCCAACCCCTATGATTCTATGAAGTTGCTGCGGGATGCTGCAAGATAATGGGGTCATTTGTACAGAGCATGCTTTTGTAATGGAATCAAGGTGATATTCCATTAAAATGCTTAAAGCCAACTGAAAGAAACATAGGCAATGGAAGGACAGGTTGATTTGCAGTAGCAGCTTAGATAACTACTATTTTGAGTTACAGAACTGTTGAATCTTTGGAGATGGAAGGGACCTTTAAAGATCATCTAGTCCAACTCCCCTGCCCTGAACAGTGACATTTACAGCTAGATCAGGGTACTCAAAGCCCTGCCCAGCCTGGCCTTGAGTGTGTCCAGGGATGGGGTTTCCACCACCACTCTGGGCGACCTGTTAACATGCAGAAAGTTCTAAAAGCATCCTTACTATCTCGTGCAACCTGATTGATATTAGTGTGTTTGATTTTTCACATTTACTTTACTTAGAATTCAGTTAACGGAGTTACAGGTATAAGCAATGAACAGTTAAACCTCTCATGACTACCAAACCCCTAAGTTTTACGAACAATAGTACTTTTGAACTTTTGTATTTCTGTATTGGAAAAAGGAAACAGGTTTGGTTTTCCTGTTTCGTTGCACTTCTGGTTCCTCAGTGCGAATTAGTTACTGAAATGGAAACATTCCTTCTGCCTCTATAGAGGAAACTGCAATGCTTAGTTTTTATTTATGGTATAGTCAGGCCTGCTTCCAGGTGGTCATCTAGCTTTCTCTACCTCTGTGGTTCTGTCTGTGGGTGTGCTCTTCATGGTAGTTTATTTATTTATTTATTTTTAATATAATGTTATCTACTTTGATAGCTTAAAGTAAGCTCGCATATGGACTCCATTGCAGATCTTTTAAAAACACTTTTTGTTTACCCGAGCTATTTTATTTTTGAGTGAAGATTCCATCTCGTCTATTTGGAGTAGAATTTTTGTTGATTATGTGGTGTTGTAGAATGCTTTCAGCAGTATATTTTGCTCTTGTGGTCAAAAATGCTATTTGATATTCATTATCTCCTTGTGGGACCTTGCTGTTATTTGAAAAATGGCATGTCAAGCATGGTAGTGTTCTCTGGGATAATGCTATGCCACACAGAGGGGTATTGATTGAAATAGATACAACTTCAAATGGATATATTCTAGTTTTCCTTGTTTGTTTGTTTTTTTTGTTGTTGTTTGTTTTTTTCTCCTATTCAAGATATTTTCATGGAAAGCCAAGTACAAGCATCTGAGATAGCAAGGTTGATATTGTCTATGAAAATTGACTAGTTATGCGGTGTTCTTTGGTGCCACTTACAGATGAGACATTTTGATCCTCATGTCTTGTTGCCTATGAGTTTAAATGGAGAATGCGTCCATGGTGTTAGATTTTAGCGCAGGAGTCTCAAATAAAGCACCATGTGCCCTCGAGGAGTAGGAGGAATTGTGAGGAATTCAGAGTGAAGTTTTCAATATATCAAACAGTAATTTGTCGTTAAGGTTAATAGGATGCAGCTGTGACTTCACTGTTTTATTTGGCAGAACAATTTGTAGTGCTTGCCCTTATTCCAGGGAAAATGTAAAATAATGTGCATACACATTTTAATTTTGAACTGGACTAGTTACTAAATTCAGAAATAGAACCACGCAGTTTCTGCAAATTGTCTTCAGGGTATCTCTGTTGGATGCTAGTCTTTGCTACTCCCTCTGTTGCTATAAATAAGATAAAAAGAAAATAGAAAAGGCGGTGGAAGGCCCCTCTGAGTGAGAAGATTACAAGTGTAGGAACTTGGCGTTAGGTAGAAGGACTGGTCTCCTCTGAAGACAAGACATAAAAGACTTACTGAAAGATATATGATATCATGTTGACACAAGCTAAGGTAAAATTAAGATGAGAACCACTAAACAAATTACTGTTGTTTGCTATTCTAGCCCAGTCAAATCTGATGAACGTAAATGGCAAATCTTACAGGAAATGTTCTAAGTTGAAAGAATATTTTTATTATGCGTGTGTCTAGGAGCCTCTGCTGTTACTCTTCTGAGACATACTAGTAATCACATGAAAGATTATTTCATTAAGTACCACCAAATTTACAGAATTTGGAAAATCATTGGAAAAACAGAAACAATTCTACACCTGTGTTGCAGACTTTTAGGTGAGTTTTGAGGCTGGCCTTGTAGGAAGGGCTGTGCTCTAACAGAGCAGACAGATAAAGCAGAGCCTGCAGAATAAGTGAAAAAGGATACTGATCCTATGTGATTTTAAGAGCGTGAAGACTGAGAACTTTTGTGTTCTTGATCTAGACATCAGCCAAATTACTTGCTATCTTGGGATGGAAAAATTAATGCAATTAGAGGAAGAGTGAGGCTGTATATCCTATCACAATCTGCATTTGTTTTTACAGATGAGATTATGAAAGGGATTGTTTGTTTACAGGTCTACAAAAGGATCTTAGAGGCCACCCTTCTCAGCACAGTAGCTGGAAAGGAAAGAGGGACCATGAGGCTTTCCAAATGCAGTCAGCTGTGTCAAGCTTATGGTAGAAACTTCACAAAAACCTCGGGAGAGGTTTGTGTTGACTGAGCAAGTGACAGAAGCTTAGATAGTGGTTGGAGGCAGCAAACTGTATTGTGTGGGCTTATATAAAATTTCACCCTCTGTGAAACCTGATGTTAAGAGCACAGCAGACAGTGGCTGTAGGCATTAAACTGGACAGGTGTTAATCTCAGTGAAAGGTAGGCTTCAAGATCATAGAGGATAATTAGTTTTGAAAATAAGAGACAAGGGACTAGCGTCCATTTGTCTGTAGCAGATATCACATTGCTTACCTGCCTTAACTTCCTGCAGGTACTACTAGACAGTTTGTGGTTTGTTTGTTTTTCCTGACCAGGGAAGTACAGAGATGAAAATGGTGCGTTGCAATTTATGACGTTTCTTGGATCTTGTCTTGTCTCAAGAAATTTGTTTTATTAACCTTGACTATGCTATAAATAAATATGTATTTCTCTTCTTGGAGGAACCTTTTAGGGTGTACTCTAAATTTGTATTTATTCATATTGTGACTTTGATACTTGACAATGTAAAATAAGCAACTTTTAAAGGAAAGAAAAAACAGTGGAGATACTATATCCAAAGCTGTTCTGACACTGTTGCAACTGTCAAGATTTAGCTCTACTGCACAAAGGGCGGAGTTTTTCTATGCTTGAGTGTGTTAGTTTAGATTCATTGTATTTGTTCATTGTTTCACATAGGGCAGCCACTCCAACCCTCGGCTGGGCTGGTGCAGTTGCTGGCCACAGCACTCTGCTATAAAGGCAGTGGCTCTTCCTTGCAGTGTCCCCAGATCTCACAACAACCAAACATCGGTGTGCTATTGATGCTGTGTTGACTGCAACCAGAGCATGGGTTTAAAAATAAAAAATTACAACACTATTTTTAGTTACTACTTGTCTGACCTGCAAATTTTCAAAAGGAGTGTATGGAGTGGTAATCAGATATTCAACTCAGTAGTCTGATCGTGTCTCTTTACTGCACTTCTATAAGCCCTCTCTTATCAGAGAGAAATATTCTTCCCTCACAACAACACCTTATTCAAGTTATAGCTTTTTTGGCAGTATGCACAAGTATGAACAACTGTTTTCAAGGGTGAAGCACAGGAATAGTAAAATGTCAAAAAAAAAAAAATCTGATGAAGACCTTGAGATCTTACTAAGGATTGCAACCACTGCCATCGAACCACAGTGATGCATTTTTTTCTACAAAGATAAGGTCAAACATCCAACTAGTTTCATGGTTTTGTTGTTCTCCTTTCTAATGTTTTAAGAAAAAAAATAAAAATCAAGATTATTTTGTTACATGTTAATGACATTGTATACTTTACGTGGGCTGCTCTGAAAATAATGCATCCTATTCTATGATGTTGGTATGGCAGTAGAGGTTGAACCTTCCCACCAATATCCCATTAGGCAAATAGGGGGCATTACTTTCAAAGTAACTTTTGTATATGCAGCCCAAGACAAATACTCTTTGCTCAGCGTGGCCCAGGCAAGCCAAACGTTTGGACACCTCTGACTTAAGGTGCTATGGTCCTACATGTCCTAGTGGTTTTGGCTAACTTCCATAGCTGAGAAATGGAAAGCCCAGCAACGTGAAGGTGAAATATGGCGCAACATGCAGGGAGGTGTATTTTTAAAGTTTTTAAAAATATTTTGCACTTTTTTTTCTATTTGTTTTCCTCTCTGATAGTTTTTATCATAATTCCATTAAAATTATGTGATTTATGTGAGAATACAGTGTCTTACTATTTTAAAGCAACACTTCTGAAATTTAGATGCTCATGCTCCACATATTTTTCTTGTAGTAATTTACACTCTTAAGATTTCAAAACTGTGTTTAACTGTTGAGATAACAAAGTTCTTCTGTGCTATATTTTCTTAATGCTTACCTAACTGCCCTCTAAGTTCAAGTCTCAGTAGCATTGTTCTGGTCATATGCCCCTGCTGTGTCCTCATATTAGTCTGCAAGTTTCACTGTAGCTCAAGCTAGCATTCCCTATTAGCTGTGAGGGAAACTAACATTGAAAAGCATGCTTCCTCAGGTTGACTCCCTGCCTGACACTGAATGCCTTAAGTAAGGTTTAATTTTTTGTTCACTTTTTCTTTTTTCTTTTGCCTGATCAATGGTAAGGAAATATGTTCTTGTTCCTTTCTTAAATTCTATTTGTAGATGTTGCAGACAGAACACTTACTAGTAGAGCTGAATTTTTTTTTTAATGTAAAGTCAATAGCCACCTGTAAGGTCAATAAGAATACAGATGTTGTAAAGTATTGAATGATCAATAAGTATACAGAAAAGTTAGGCTTACTGAGATTATCATGTTGGAAAAGATAATCATAAACAAATGGAAGTGCTCACCTGTGTTGTAGGCTTGCAAGAAACTCCACAAGGAGCGATCTCCGGAGAGAGATCCTTCCTTAGTAGCAGTCAGCCCTTAACTGGTGCCTAGGGGAGGTGCAGCCATTCTCCACCCCTTCCAGTCATGCAGGTGAATTGCCTTCACCTGTGCTTCTGTGGCTGACTCAGTGCTTGCCTCAGGTGGTCAATTAGAGGTTCAGGCTGTGATTCAGCAGTTCCCATACACTACCAAATCTGTTGTCAGTTTAGTGGAAGTGTCCTTTTTTTTAAATCAAAACAAAACAAACTTCTCATTTGCTCTCAGATTTGTGGTTGTAGGACCTGTGTGCAGGACCACCCCTTCCGTAGTAAAATACTGGCATTTCCCTTTCATTTTGGTTTGTCCAGTGTGCATTATCACAAAGTCTAAGTTAACCTGGTGATGAGCTTTTTTGTTGTTGTTATTTTTTCTGTTTTTTGCTTGTTTGTTTGTTTGTTTAACCTCTCTTGAAGGTGCTCTATTGTAGGGCACGATGTCGCATTACTGTGTTGAATCTCATGTCTCGGTATTCAAAGCATATTACAGAACCAAAGTTGAACTTGTGCCCATCTGTGGAAAACGTTGAAATCAATGTTCAGTATGGATTGATGACTGTTTGCCTCAGCTTTACTTCTGATTGCTCAACATAATCTGACTCAAAAGACGTTTGTTTTCAAGGCAAAGTGATTACTATGGCTGAATAAAGTGCTGCAAAATTGGAGTTTTAAGTGCACTGAAAGTTCACTGAAAATGTCTTGTGAATTATTTTTGTGTGGGAGCCATACAAAGCAAAATGAATTATAATGTTTAAATTAATAAATTGAAGTAGTGTGAGCTTTCTGTTTTCAAGGAGATCAATGTTTCTTATTCCAGCTGAAAAATAGAAAATGGGAAGAAAAACATAATAAAACTTCTGTTAGGTGAATACAGAGTAATGGAGGAATTTTCTTCAAAGAGAATGCCTTAGGAAAGTGTTTAGCAAGATAAAGCAATTTAGAGTCCAGGACTATTTTTTAGTACTAATTTGACAGGAATGTGAAATTAAAATAATCCATCTCTTTGAAAAGTCTTGAGTGTAGAAGTGGGAGGAGAGTAGGCAGTGTAAGCCTTCTTACTTATACCTGCTTTTTATACCCCTCTCATGTGGTTTCATTTGGTGAAACTTGTATTACCATGTTACTGGCTTAATTTTTTAAAACTCTTCAGAAATCTCTCTCAAATACAGAAGTGTAGGTGTCCTTACCTAGCTGTTGCTACTTTCTTTTTTTTTTCCTTTTTTTTTCCATTTATCCTTTATTCAGATTTGTTACTCTTGCCAGTAGATCAGATATGGATTCAATAGCACTGAATTTGTTCTACTTGAAGTAATAAGTAAAACCATCCAGTGAAGTCCATTGCTCGTTGGTACTAAGTCAAGCATTTACAGAAACATGTCAGACTGAGTGAGATTATAATAAAAGTATACACAGAGACTAAAAAATAGAAAACAAAGGAAGTCTGTAGGACATACTTGTTTTCTGTGTTGAATATCTTGATAATTCCTAGTCCCAGAGAAAGCAGTGTTTTGGAAAACAGATGATATCTCAAGCAGTCTACCATGTTATCCAAACATACATCAAAAAGACACGTGTATCTGAGTACTTTTGGATAGGCAAACAGCAGTTAAAGCAAGCTTTTTTTTTTTTCTTTTTTTTTTCTTTTTTTTTTTTTTCCCCCTTCAGCTTCACTTTTCTTGAGTGGATAATACTCAGTTACTGAAATCTGCAAGGGAGGGTTTTGGAAATTTGACTAAGATGCCAGGAATTCCTGGATTTCTGTTCTTACTGATTTTTTTACAGTATTTTCACCAGGCTGAAAAGTTGTGTGTGATATAATTAGACAGACTTTTTTCCTTTTTCTGTTTGAAAAATGTGTAACTTTAATGCTGGCTTTTCAGGTAGTTTGTGAAGGAATTATTATGTATTTTAGGTGCTTTTTTTTGTTGTTTGTTTGTTTTGTGAAAATGAGCTTTCTTGGTAGGTAGCTTAATCTTGCAGTTTTCATGGGAAGGCAAAACTTCATGCCACCCCTGGCTATAGTAGGACCTTTGAAAGTCAGGCAGACATGCTACCAAAGTAGAAGTCATGAAATATTTGTGGAAGTTGCATCCCCCAGAGGCAACAGGGGCAGAGAACTTGGTCTGAAGGCATTGGTCTCTCAGGCATTTCTGCTGGCTCTCCATCCCAGATTTGGCTGCTTGAATCTGGTCTGGTCTTATTCTTTGATCCTTACTCAGTTCTGTACGTGCTGTTTAGTAATTTTGTACTGAAGTACTTAGTACTCAGTGGAAAAATATTTCAGTTGTGAGATAGCATTTTATTTTCTTACCACTTGGTAACATCTAGTCAGTTTATCCTGAGGTATCTATAGAAACCTCAGATATTTTTTTCACATATGGATTTGGGAAGGTTGAAATTTGATGGTGAACACATTGAACTGTTAGGGTTGGGAAGAGCTCCTGGTGAGATGTGAATAAGAAAGGTTTGTCCTTTTTCAGAATCTATCAATTTATTCTATTATTTCCTAGCGTATACTGGTATAATTTCCCTCTTGAATATTTACTTATATATATATTAAAGACCTTTTTGTTTTTTTCCTGCTTTTTAACCTCGTGGCTTAAACTGTCTCCTAATATAGATGCTAACAAGTAAGATTGGCAGATCTGGAAGCCTGGAGTTGGTGGTGGGTTATGCTCCACACTTCAAGGGGATGAAAGACACCAGGGTGGGCTTTGTCTCCAGGCTACAGTTGAGATCAAAGCTTGTTAGTAAGATTCCTACTATGAAGGTTGTTGGCTGTCTGCTTCCTTCTGTTTCTCCTCATTTTTCAGCTGGTGGCTGTAGTAAATAAGTCTGACAAGTGTTGTTCCTTATCGTAGATTCCAGATCTTTTGTGGCAAATCCTGTGTATCCTATTGGCCCATGGAGTCTGACAAACTAAAGAACAGCCTTTTTTTTTTTTTTTTTTTTAATAACAATTACACAAGAAATATGTGTGTGTTTCCAGTACATTTGTTGCTGCCACAGAACAGTGGGAAAGGAGTGCAAATGCTAGCCATGTGAGCCTTGCTTCTGTAGCTGGGTTCTTGAGGACCAATTACTGATTGCAGCTTTCTTGAAGTTAGTCTATTAATCAAACTTTTTATCATGCAGCACTGAATTTTTTTAGATGGGCCTTTAACCTGTCTGCATGAAGTTAAAAGTCATTCGGTTACTTCTTTATATCCAGTGCCAGTTTCTTATTTTTTGTCTTCAAGAGAGAAAACAGAATTGTGAACCTTGTGTAACAAGGTCAACCAAGGGAACAACTAGATCCATGTTAGGTTACATGTCCTATAAAAATGTGTTAGTTCTTGGTTCATTAGAAAAAAAGCTCTTCAAAAATTTTTATTTGGTCTTCAAATGTATGTTTGATATTCAGCTGAAGATTTATTATTAAACATTTCTTTATCATCAAACAAATACTGTGGCCCAGAGAATGGGAGGCTCACTGCAAGAGGTGATAGGAAGGAGGCTTTTCTTCATATTTCTTTACACAGACATCTTCTGAAAAGAATAAAGAGTAAGTCCTTATCTGATCTACTGTCCGCCTAATATTAACTGAGTCATATTTGAAGTTTATGCCAGCTAATTTAATGCTTTTTCTCTTGAAGGTTGGAGTTGATGGAATTTTAATTTAAATGAGAGAAAACAAACTTGCATGCAACGTATCTCAGAAATATTCCTAAATATAAGCATTCAATTATTGTCTTCTGCTTGGAAACGTGTTAATAGCTGGTTTTAATGCATAAAAGACATAGAGATGTTTTTGACTGTCTTAAATCTCAATCTGTTTATAAATACATCTGTTGTCACATGAGTAGTGCCTGTTCTCTTACTAGGTTAACTATACATATTCTTCTGATTTTTTTTTTTTTTCAATTCATATTTTTTGTGGTCCAGCTAATGGCAGAAGGGATCAAATTACAGACTTTACTGACAGCTTGGTGTTTGTACTAGTTTTCCATTCTGAAGTCACTGTAGATAGTATCCTATTTTTCTCAACAAGAAAGCACTTAAGCTAATTGTTCCATTGGCAAGATATAGTAGCTCTTTCTGATCTGTAAGTAGACTTTCATGCATAACTGCTAAAGTTTGAAACACCTGCAGCTAAAGCAATTTGGAGAAAAGCCATTAGTCTTCATGGACAAAAAATAGTGCTGAAGTTCAGAACATCATCAATGATGCTGTGTTGGAGCTGTCTAAAAGATTTGGCTTTTAGTCTATGCCTAGTGCTATCCAAAACAACATATAAAATTCTTTGTAAACCAATTTTAAAAGTGTCTTATTTATTCAGAAGCAACTGTGTACACTATTTGTTCAGGGAGTGGGCTCCAGTCAATTGCAAACCAGCCAACAGCTGATTTCTCCTTAGAAAGAAACATTGCCTAATATAGATCATTAGAAGAGCCAAAAACTAAAGGGACAAAGTCCTAAAGATAAACAGCTCAATCCTCAACTGTTCAACAGCCTCAATAAAGCCTCTGATTTACTAATTTAGGGTGCAGCTCCACTGTTCCCACCTGCAAGTTTGTCTCAGATCCTTGGCTCTGACTTGGTGAGGTGTTGATATGTAGCCTATGACCTGCTGTGCCCTTAAGGAGAAAAATACTGGCTTTCTTATGGCCCTAATCAATCAGTTTCTCTGCAGCTTTTCTTTATAAGCAGTCAAGGGAGGAAAGAGGTATTGATTGCTCGCATTTTATCAAGACAGTGAATGGAAAGCACCTAAGTTACTAAACCTTCAAAGGCCCTCCAAAGTACTTACTTTTCCATTATAATTGACTGCTAGATGCTTTTTAGACTTGTACAATGAGGGTCTGAATTCAGTAATTTAAATTGATGGATAGCTATAAAAGTAGTCTGGTTTTTTTTTTTCAGCCATTTTTTTTTATAAAGCCCAGTAGCAACTGGCTTCCTGCTAAAGAGGAATAGTACCAAAATTCAGGTGACCACTTTAACTATTTTCCTTACTAATGTGATTCCTACAAGTGTTGCTAAATTTCCTTCAAGAGATATTGAAGTGGAACTACTCCTTAGAGTTTCATTGCTCCCTCATTCTTCCTTATATTTCTGACGGTCCTTCATGCATACTTGTTAGAAGTGTTTGTAAAATCTGAAAAACAGTAGCATCATATCCAAGCCTATGTGACTAGTTCTCTGGAAACTCAGGTCTTACACTGGCATGTATTTCTTAGACTCCACTGTCAGTTCATCCTCTTACTGCATTATGACCAGGTGCTTGGCCCAGGGTACTTGAAAGAGCTGTGATTTGTTTTGTTGTGTGTTTATTCTTCACTTGGTGGTGTAACATTAACGGATCTGTTGAAACAGTAGTTAAAACAGAGGAATATTTCAGCGTTCCTTAAAAAAATAAATTCGCTACTAATATTTCTAGTGGGATTGCTTTTGAATGTATAAAGGTAAATTCTTAGACAAATGTGTGGGACTGTTGCCCAGAATTTGCATGTGTGGTGGTTATGACTATGAATTATCATATTGAATAACTGGTCTTTTGAAGCATATCCAGATAGCAGCTTGAAAATATTTTAGTTTTAAATTATTTCTATAGCCTACAGTTAGGGCTTGGGTGATAATAATGTCAGTAGTAATGGGAAACATCATCTGTTTCAGCTTTGATCCTATAGTTGTTTGTATGTGTGTGACATCTCCTGTGGAAATGATAGAACAAGTGTAGATTTACAGAGTTCTTCTTTACTCCTTGAGAAATAGGTAGCACTCATTGGCAGCCAAACTCAAGTATTTACAAGGTAGGTTTTTTCTTTGTAGTTTTTTTTTTTTTTTGTGTGTGTGTGTGTGTGTGTGTGTGTGTGTTAATTTGTAGATTGGCAGCAGGATAATCTGCTTCGGCAAGTCTACTCTTCATGTATTCACAGACCTGGACAGCACACAGCTTCCTCCACCTAAGGATGCCCTGAGGCAGAAGTTTCATCTGCCGCATGATTCCCCTTTACAAAGAAGTGCTTGATCTGTGAAGAGTCACCTATTCTTGACATACTGAAGGCTGGCAGGGTGGTAGGAGAATAGAGGGGAAAAAACAGATGAATTGAAATGTGTCAGTTATAAAAGGGGTGTTTTAATTTACTTAAATTCTTTAAAAGAGATATATCACTCCATATTTCAAAGTGTTGAACAAAGTGGCTTGTGAATCCTGCAAACATGTAGTTAGCTTCAGAGATTCAAGTAGGATTTCTCACTTCTTCCTGCTGAAATATTTATTTCAGTAATACAGTACTGCAAGCTTGTTACTGAGTCTTGCCTTTGGAGTGGAAGAGATACATGCTTTTACCTTGCAGTGAATGAATAAAGAAAAAGCTTTTCTTTCCTGTTTTTTCTTTCTTCTTTTTCACTAGTGGAAATTCTTTGTTGCTAGAGGACTAGATGAATCTTTTGCTTTTTTTATTTTTCGTGTTTTTTATCTGTTTACTCAACTGCATAAAAGACTGTGGAGGAGTTGTGTTGGGATATTTGGGGAAGATTTTTGCTGAAGTGAGGTAAAATATTTTTGTTCTCAATGATGTTTCTATATGCAGCATTGGTAAGGATTCAGAAAGCTTGCTTCTTTTGGAGAGGATTATAAGGTAGCCAAGATATATACAACCAAGATATCCTTGAGCTTTTGCTGATGGGTTTTGACAGTCAAGTGCCCTAGAGATCACAAGCAAAACTAAGGACACACTAGAGATCACATACAAGACTCTACTTTCTGGGACAGCTTCTAAACATTCAGATTGGATATAAGAAAATAATTCTTTTTAGTAATAAGAGTAGGGAGGCACTGGCAGAGGTTGCTGAGAGAGGTGATGGATGCCCCTGCCCCTGAAGACATTCAAAGCCAGGCTGAATGGGTCTCTGAGCACCTAATGTAGTGGTGCGTGTCCCTGTTCATTTCAGATAAGTTGAACTAGGTGGCCTTTAAAGGTCCCTTCCAACTCAATTTTATAATTCTGTAACATAATTCTCATCTCAGAAGGACAGTGGGCACAATGTGGAAGATAAAAGCTGGGAGGAAAAGGGTACTATTTTTGTTTTATCTCACAGAATTGCAGGGGTTGGGAGAGACCTTAAGAGATCATAGCGTCCAACCCCCTAAGCTGGCCTGTAAAGTTGTTGTTCCAAGATGTACAGCAAAATGTGGAAAAGCTTGTCAACCATATCTTTCATTTTGTTATGAAATACTGAACATTCTTCTGTGCCAGATCTCTTCAGCATGTTTGTTTTTATTTAAGAACTATTTTACCACAGGTAGACAAATCATGTGAAAGCTTTCTCAATTCTGCTGATGCGCTCATCACTTACTCTGGAAACAGATCTCTTAAGGATGATGCCAAAAGTATCTTTATTTTTAGTTGTTGCGCATTGCTTACATTTAATACTAGCGTGTAAAGATGGATGTATGGCAAGTACAGTATTATGACTTCATGCAATTTTCATCTCAGGCCTTGGAGACCTTGTTAGTGTATTTTGCAAAACAATAAATAAATTATTTTTAGCGTGCAACTCTTCGCATTGCTTTTTATCAATGAAGACTGTTGCTTCATCCTCTTTATCATCACACAAATGGAAGACCAACTATATAATCAACAAATATATGGAGTGGTGTGGTTAGGCTGGTACCCACAGATTGCACAGCTAGAATGATTATCACGTTAGAAAGGGATAATTGGAAATAAATGAAAATGCTTACCTGTGTCCTAGGCTTGCAGAAAAAACTCCCAGAGGAACGATCTCCAGAAAGAGATCCTTCCCCAGTGGCAGTCAGCCCTTAAATGGGGTCTAGGAGCGGTGGAGCCATGCTCTACCCCTTCCGGTCACACAGGTGAATTGCCTTTACCTGTGGTCCTACAGCTGACTCAGTGCTTGCCTCAGGTGATCTATCAGAGCTTCAGGCCATGATTCAACAGTTCCCATACATTCCACCCCTTCACAGCATGAATCAATGATTGAGTTAACTAAAGGGTGAGTCCTCCCTAACACAGAAATCCGACACATTGCAATGCTTATACAGTTTTCTGTCGTGATGTATGTTGACACAATTTAAGACGAGTGATGATTGGTGGAAGTTCATTTTCTTTCATGGGCCAGCACTCGATGGTGTTACTGGAGGCATGTGGTCATGAGGTGCAGATCAATCCTTTGCTCCATCAGTCCCATGTAGACCATTGCTGAGTGTCACACATGATCTCACAGCCACACTGGAACGTTTTGATGGCATTTCATTCCTTCTTGTGATTCTAGAGGCTTAAAGACTCAGGGAGTAATGTAGATGTTTGGGGGTACCAGGAGGGGAAGGTCTGCCTTCCAGGGCAAGATGCAGGCTGTATTTCTATCCTGGGTCAACACTTCAGCTTGTACTGGGGTATGCCCTGGCCACCTGTATCATACCTTTTGGCCAGATGTCTGCAGCTGCATAACTATATCAGGCACCAGAGGGGGTGTCCTGATCTGCCACAGGGACGTGATGGGAGTCCCTTTAGCAACAAAGATCAGAGTGTTGACCAAAATATCTGTAGGCCAGCCATGTACCTATTACCGGAGGGACTACCGAGCCTCCCACCTCCAATGATCTCCCCCAGGGTGCAAGTAGGCCACACTACTTAGGTCCTACCTGTGCCTTCCAAGGCCATTTTATTCTGTGGGTACCCGGATATAAATTCTGAGGGCAGGGAGCAGAAGATTATTTTCATTACCAATCTGGGGTCTTACCTGATTATTAGTGCCTGTAATTTGGATCCTAAGCGGGGAGGCACATGTTGTCTGTAGCATTTTCAGGGCACTGGGTCTGCCATCTCTAGGTCTTTCATTCAGGTTCCACAGGGTTTCATTGAGTCTTTTTGTCAGCCTCTGCAGGGCCTGGGAGCCTGTCTTCAGGGCAGCCTTAAGAATACTGTTATAACTTTCAATGAGGCCTGCCCCCGTTGGCTTACATGGCAGGTGGAATCACCATTTGTTGTTGTTTTCTTCTGCCCGGCATTGTGTCATTGCACCAGTAAAATGAGTCCCTTGGTCTCTCTCGACAACTTGAGGTGTCCCATAGGCAGACATCAGTTTAGTAAGTGCCTTGATGGTATATGCCTGTTTTGCTTTTAGTACCAGATTGGTCTGCAGTAGCCCACTTGCAGTATCAATGTCAGGTCATATCTCGCCCCCTCAGACTGAGGAGGGGGCCCAATGTAATCAGCCTGCCATCGCTGGAGAGGATTGTGTCCTCTGTCAAGATGGGCTGTTGTTTCAAGCAACAATCTTTGTCTCATCTTGAAGCAAGCGTTGTAGTCTTGGCATGCCTGGGCGATGTCAGATAGTTGTATGGGCAGCCACCATGCTTTAGCAGCTGCACACATTGTCTTTTGTCCAGCATGCCGTAGCTTCTGATGTAACCAGTGGGCGATGTTCTCAGATGGTGAATTCTCAATCCATCGAACTCAGGCTGGTGTGTCAGCTTCATCATTTCCCGGTGACTGTAGGGGTTGGAGACCAGAAACATGGTAGACATGTACAGTCCTGTGGTTAACTGCATTTCATATGTCTAACCACCTATCTTTGCCCTAGATTGGTCAGTTGTGGATAATCCATGTCTGGGTGGCCCACTGTGCAATCCAAAGAGTGAGCCCCTGGTACACAACCCAACTATCTGTGCAGATATTCGGGATACCATCTCCAGGTTCCTTGGTTATAACCATCCACACAGCTCACATTTCTGCTTCTCTGACCGTCCCCCTCATCAAACCAGATTGTCTCGTTGGAGGGATGGTATGCTATCTCTCTCCAGTTGCTTGGGTTGCTCTTAATGGACCCATCTGTGTACCAGGCATCTTCAGGGATAGGATATTTCCCCACCTGAGCAGGACTCTTCTCTGATGGAGCAACCAGTGTTTCTTTTGGTGCATCACTATGATATGTCACTGGGCCTAGGATCTTCTGAAGTTCTTCTTTTAATGGTGATAAAGACAGACTACTCCTCTGACTGAGATAGGCAGCCCATCGTGCCACCGTTTGTGCCTTAGGAAGGTGGGTCAGATCTTTCACCCACCCCTGAATCGGCAGAGTGGTCTTAACTATGATTTCAGCTGTTAGGGTTATTGGCTCTACTGCCTGTAATGCAGAGTAGGCAGACAATAACTGTTTTTCAATCATGCTGTATTTTTCTTCTGCTCCATGCCAGATCTGAGACAAGAGTCCAATGGGGATCCAAACAGAACTCTGGGTGTTACCACAGGCCCCAGCCAAAGCCATCCTGAGTGGCGTAAACATCCAACTTGGCTGGGAGGTTAGGATCAATTATATCCAGTGCCTGGGCTTGTTTAACTGCCACTTTTACCTGTTGGAAGGCATCCTGTTCCATTTTCCCCCAGTCCCATAGTTGCCCCTTTTTCAAGAGTCTGTAAAGTGGCCTCAGCAGCTACGCTAAATGAGGTATAAAGGAGCACCAGTATACCAATACACCTAAAAGCTCCTGCAGCTGCTTTGGTGTTGTACAGACTGGGAATGCCTGAACCTTATTTATTACAGCACTGGGTAGTTCTTCAGTCTTCCCTGACCAAACTACTCCCAGGAATTTTACAGACAGGTCCAGACCTTGCACCTTCTGAGGATTTATAGCCCATCCTCTTTCCCGCGGATAAGTAGTTAATGAATCTGCTGCCTGTCCTACTGCCTCCAGGGAGCTGAATGTCAACAGAAGATCATCAATATAATGATACAAGTTAACATTATCAGGTTTTCTCCAATTAGCCAGGTCATGCACCACTAGATTATGGCAGTATGTTGGCAAATGCACGTACCCCTGTGGCTGGACCCGAAAGGTCCACTGCCTGCCTCCCTGTGTAAATGCAAACTGATCTTGCGATTCTTCAGCAATTGGAATACTGAAGAACGCATTTGCTAAATCTAGGACACAATGGTAGGTTTCTATCTCCCTATTCAATGTGTCCATTAGGGAGAGAATATTGGGTACGACTGCATGAATAGGCAGGGTGGCCTTATTTAGTTCTCTAATCCACAGTCATTCTCCATGTTTCATCTGACTTTCACACTGGTCACATGGGGGAATTATATGGGCTATGTGCAGGTGTTATAATGCCCACTTTTTCTAATTCCTGCACCATTCTTGATATTTCATCTTGTCCACCCAGCAGTCTATACTGTCTTGTATTAGTAATCCAGTGCGGTTTCGGCAGCCAAATAGGTTCATGATTCACATGGCCTCTCAATAACCGCCTGGACACTAATGCACCTTTGTTGAAGTCTAACTGTCCCACAGTAATCTGGAGAGCCAGACCCCATAAAATATCTATGCCCAGGCTGTACTCTTGGACTGGGGCAATAGAGACTTTATACTCCCAGGGTAAGAGATGCCCAACCCCCAGTTTCAACAATGTTTGCGTGACTGGAATGGTCTGTCCCTCAAGACCACCAATCATCATTCTATCACCATTGAATTTAGTCAGATCTCTGTAAATTATTGATGTTTCTGCACCTGTGTCAACCAATGCCATCACCCTTTGAGTATTCTTTCAGAACCAAAAAAATTGTCAATTCTATGCAGGGCCTCCAGTCCCATCTGCAGGCCCTAAGGGGACTAACATCCTTTAACACACCATAAATTGTGCTATAGCTAAGTCTTTTACGTCTGGTGACTCAGGCATCGTGGCCTGATCCTGGGGTCTAGGAGAGGTGCAGCCAGGCTCCACCCCTTCCAGTCACACAGGTGAATTGCATTCACCTGTGCTCCCACGACTGACTCAGTGTTTGCCTCAGGTGATCAATCAAAGGTTCAGGCTGTGATTCAACAGTTCCCACACGCCAATTCTTTACTTTCTATTATAAACAGCCTACATTAAAAGGAAAGCCTCTTGTGGAGGTTGCTTTCAGTGAATGCAGATCTCTTTTGTGATGAGAATCAAATGAAACAAACAAAAATTCCCTATTAAGCTATGTATATGCATTATTGAGTTATGTGCTGTCTCTCTGGGTTGCATGCAACTGTTTTACAGCCTTTAATTAGACAGGAATAATTAAAGTCTTTTTACAAGTCCTTTAAAGAGTGGCTTTTATCAAAATATTTCGTAAAAGACTCTGTAATGTTACAGAACAAACTAAAAGAGGAAGGTAGTCCAGCAGGCAAAGAAAAATGTACGTCTGTGTGCTTAAACATACTACACACATTCTGTGCTTCCTGTCATGTACTTTTATTGACCCATAGTCAGGCCATTGGTGCACTACAAATCTTTAAAATGACTTCAATTCCATGAATGGTAATTCACAAGGCCTTATTCCAGGCCTCTAAATATTTCATTTTCTGTTATTGTTTACAGCTGCATAGGCATACTCTAGACTTGTAGAAATGACCAGTTAATTGGTGGTAGAAATAAAATATTCTTGTGGAGGACTTAAGCTTATTTTTCAATATGACTTTTAAGTTTCACTTTAGTCTCCAGCACTCCTTCAGTGAACAGAAACTCAGAGTATGGCATCTGTTATAGTATAAACAGTGGTAGTCTATGGATATAAATAACAGTTGTCTCTTATACTGTTGTTAAATAGAGTTTATGCCTTGTTATATGTACATGATTTAGCTCCTCCTCCTACCATGGTTTTTGAATCTTAAACTCTTCCAAAAACATTCTAAGCAGTGTTAACCATAACTTTTAAGCTGAAATAAAATTAGCTCTTTGCTAATTTGTGATGGAAAATGCAATGCATAATCAGGAATGCTAGAAGTACCTAGTGACTTGGTCCAGCGAAAGTTCAGTCTGGCACTTACAGTAGATACTTTATGTGATGTTCCTTTTATTGTTTAGAAATGCAATTTGTTAGTCTAAGTTGATCAGTATTGTGGTTTAATTGGCCATTCGAAGTAGTTAATTTATGTTATTGACAATGCAGTTCTTGTTTAGCTGTTAATACAGCCTTGTGCTTGAAAAACAAGTCTTATATTCATGTATTTTTCTGCTTTTGTCCATACAGTGCATGGAATTCAAGGAAAAGGCATTTTTAAGCATAGTTGTGCAAAGATCAGACAGTGTGGGCAACTGCAGTTAAAACTTCTCCTGAACTTGCTTCTTGGGAAGCCAGTAATATCTAGATATCAGGAGAGCAAAGTCAGTTCAAAATCTACATGTTTCTTGACCACCTCCAGGTGCTCAAGATGGTGACTCCACCATCTCCCTGAGCAGCCATTGCCGTGCCTGACTACTCTTTCAGATAAGTTTTTTCCTAATGTCCAACATGGGTCTCCCCTGGTGCAACTTGAGGCCATTCCCTCTAGTCCTGTTGCTAGTTACATGGGAGTAGAGGCTGACCCCCATCTATCCACAGCCTCCCTTCAGATACTTCTTGAGAGTGATAAGGTCTCCCCCGAGTCTCCTCTTCTCTAGACTGAACAATCCCATTTCCCTCAACTGCTCCCCATAAGGCCTGTGCTCCAGACCCCTCACCAGTTTTGTGGCCCTTCTCTGGTCATGCTCCAGGGCCTCAGTGTCTTTCTTATAGTGAGGGGCCCAAAACTGAACACAGTACTTGAGGTGCGGCCTCGCCAGAGCAGAGCACAGAGGGACAATCGCCTCCCTGCTTCTGCTGGCAACACTATTTCTGATGCAAGCCAGGATGCCATTGGCCTTCTTGGCTACCTGGGCACATTGCTGGCTCATGTTCAGCCGAGCATCGACCTACTCTCCCAGGTCTGTTTCTTCCTGTTTACCTAGTGCTACACTGCAGATGGAAAACTAGATAGAACTTTTGGTAGTTACCACCCACCCAAGCATTTTTATATTCAGCGCGTGTAGTCCCTTTTCTCATTCACTACTTTCTTCCTAAAAATAAAAAAGTCCCCAAACAATGGAACACTACAAAAAACAAACAAACAAACAAAAAAAAACTGTTCTAATGTTTAAGTACTAGACAGCATGAGGTATTATCAATGAAAATACTGTATACCAGTCTTCCAACTGAGTATTAATTATTTTGAATCATATTCCATGTGTTGTATGTTGGATGATATTGAACAATGAAGTAAAAATAGAGGGGAGAAATGGTTGAATAGTCCCTAAATAAGAAACAAAGTGTAAGGAAGCAGAGGAATGCAAAGTTAGTAAACTAGTTTTGCCCAGCTTCCTAACACTTTGTTTCTTATTTAGGGACTATTCAAATATATTTGATTGTTGATACTTTCACTTAAACATTAATTATTTTAATCCAGTTTTTATTTGAAAACATCAGCAGTTCTCTGAAAAACTGTATTTATGGAGGAAAGCAAAGTGTGCTTATAAATGTACCTCCCCCCCCACCCACCCAATCTGGCTACATAACGTTGCCCAGTATCTCAGAAAATATGCCATTGATTGTATTAAGATTCTGTTGTGTCCTTAACAGGTGACTGGAAAATGGAGAAAACTTTGATCAGAATTCATCCAGTTTCTGATCCAGAAGCAGTGTATTTTCTGCAAGTATCATGGGAAAAAGATGTAAGCAGTGGCTTTGGTATAATACTTACCGATGGTGAACGTGCATGGACCGGGACAGGTAATAATGAAAAGAAAACTGTTTTAAATTATACTGTTCTTTTTTACTATTGTTAAATACTTTCTAGTCTGTGATCCACAACTTGCATCAAAAAGATTTTATATTCATCATCTCAGTGATGGAGTAGGTTGGATTCATGGTCTTCTGGGATGTGCTCAGATATCTTTGAAATCTGGAAAATGTATACATCAAAACTGTTACTAATCTGTTAGCATATAGGTACGGTATGCTTTGTTCATGCTTACAAATACAATTTTTTGCAGTGATATTGCATCATCATGTATATGTCTTCAGATTCTTGAATAAAAGTGAAATATTGGTAACATTTGCAAGTTACAGTTCATGAAGCATTTATTTGCAAATATTTTCTTTATAGTTTTGTTAAGATATTAATAGTTAAAGGTTACTGTGCTTCGTACTCAACTGCATTTTTGAGAATGTTAAAATACAATAATTTTATTCCCGGTGGTAAATTACTAGTAAAACAAAGAAAACAAAACAAAAAAATCACACTGCCTGTGGCATTTTTTCCCATCCAGAAATGTGAATAAGAGGGTGGATTTCTTAGTGTGTTTCTCTCATTCATGTCTAGCTAAAGAGGGAAGGATTTGTGTGTTCCTTTAGACATTTGTTGGGTACTTGGTCCAAACGTTTCAGAGGAAGGAAAGAATGACATGTTTTACACAACAAAACACAGGCAAAAACATTTTTCTGACTCTTTTTTTTTTTTAATTATAAAAGTAATTATCTGAGTTGTTTCTTCTTTTTCTCTGTGTGTTGGACCTTGTTTGTTCTTGGCACTTTCATAACCCAAACTTTCAAATAGGCCTGTTATTTTATAGTGATTAATCTATTACCTTGTGTATTACAAGAATTTTAATCATTCCTTAGCTTTCTCTTGAATGTTACTTTTATCTTTTTTTTTCTTTTAAAACCTGGGAAATGAGACTAGCTTAAAATGTGTGTATGTATGCACTAAATCTTCTTGTTCACAATTCTTTTAACATTTTAAATATTCTATTGATTAAAGGTTTGTACATAGACCAAATACATATTTTCAAATATTGGCTCCCTGTAGTCTAGTATGAAGGGTGTTTTTTTTTGTTTTCTGTTTTGTTTTTTTTTTAATTTTACAGTAGAATATTTGAATTCTTTATTTTCACAATAATAGCAAAGGTGTTAACAATGATAAATGAGGATTCCAGTACTTTTGTTTAAAAGCTTTTGTTTTTGTGTTTACAGTAAGGAACGTATGTAATATTACAATAAACAGCTTAAGATTCACACACACACACACACACACATATTGCTTCTTAAATCCATATTTTTTCTTAGTAAAGCCTATTGTTACTTTAGCAGGGAGAGAATAGAAAAAATTATGTACACAAAGTTCTTGTTTCATTAACATCCTGCATCTCGCAGAACTGCTGGGTGGTAACTTCCCAAAAGTGAGGACCAGTGAAAGCAAGATGACTTCATGCTGTTAAAGGGCAAAAAGGAACAGTTTAGCATGAGCATTGGGTACTGATACAAAGGAGAAAGCTTTTATTCCTTTTCTCAGAATTGGATCAATTTCTAAGGAATTCATATGAGATTCATAGTCCTTTTAGTAATTTAATTGAGAGCTGAAATTCTTGTTCATAAGGCTTTCCTGCTGCATCTATCTGTCTGCACGCACTCACAGTTGCTTTTGATCACTTTTTCTTAGTTATTACATCATGCATGAAACTGCTTAGATACCAGATTCAAAATACGGGAGAAGGGAAAGCAGTGGTCAGAAAATTCTTGCTGTGGGAAATCCTTTTTGGGTTTCTCATGCCGTGGATTATTTTGCTTGGCAAGACCTACCAGGAAATGAATGAGAGTTGCTGATGGAGTTGTCTTTTATGGTTTCTGTATGTTTAGAATGATGATGAAAAGTGCTGGGAGTCTTATTTAGAAAACAAAACATAGTAAAATCTTTAGGGTAGGAGAAGCACACTAATATAGATCATGATCTGTTATATTCATTTGGTATTAAGTTAGAGAGCTGCATATAGAAGCATTTATAAATTTGATGTTTCTCTAAAGATTGCTGTTGTTTTTTAATCTGATAGTTTTAAAAGATAAAGGAATATACTGGAAGTGCACACTTGCAATAGGAAACAGCAATAGGAAAAAAAATCCTGGTGCTCTTTTATGGTGCATCAGTATGTCTGTTTTTTTTTTGTTTGTTTGTTTGTTTGTTTGTTTGTTTGTTTTTGAGCTTGCTTGATCAGTGTTGTAGGCCCCATTCTTCACTGGCTTGTAGACTCTTTTATTTATTTGTACCTATCAGTAATTCCACTCTGTTGCTTTCTACATTAACGTTAAAAATGCTGCTTTTAGATTTAAAAAAGAAAATGCAGCAGACAGTATTAAAATCTGAAGTCTTACTAATGACATCTGGTTTATGATTAAAATGTTTTATTAAATCTTACAAAATGCTTTTACTACTTCATCTATAGAGACTTGAGAGTTGTGGCTGAGTTTGAGCATGACCAACTGGGCTAAGAATTAGGTAGGGCAGAATTGGTAGCGTGTATAGTGACTAGTGTGAGTTTACAGCTTTTGCTGCAGCACTGTATGTGATGGTACAAAGTCTTCTTCTGAAAATCATGCCTGTCACTCTGAATGTGTGAGGATTAATACACAACAAATTTTGACTTCATATTGGTTTGTTTGTAGGTGTTTCCATGTTTGTGGTGCTGCATGCTATCTTCTCACTTGTTCACGTCACCTGTATGCCACCTGCAGATGTATCTGGTTGTTATGCAACATTGCAGCTAAACATTTAGATAGTGTGGCTTTTCACACAAAGTACGGTTTGTAGGACAAGTACCAGCTGGCATTATATGTGACCTTCTATCTTAGTTTTTCTGATGCATACTTGACATATTAGAAATAAAGGTAGTTGAGAAGTCCTTACAGTGGGTGGGGAAAAAAGAAAAAAAAGTTTATTTCCTTCTGTCTTCCCCTCTTCCTCCTGCCTTTCTTTTTTTTCCCTTTCATAACAGTATTTAAGCCCTAGCTTAGCAGAACGTGAGCTACAGCCCTCTTCATTCTGCTTGAATTTATATTATTTTATTTATTATTTTATTGTGGAAACAAATTTGAAAAGTGTGATGGTAAAGTAAGTAAAACCATGTTCTTAAAACAGTGATAATATGAATTCAACCTGTACCTTATTATGTGTCTCAGTAGTTCAGCGCCTTGAAGTTCATCAGTATTAGGCTGTATACAAAACTTTTATGTATGATTGTCTATTACATCTGCTGTAACAGGTAGCAAAATACAATCTCTATTTCAGGAAGCGTTCTTTCAGGAAGGACACATTTAGAGTTTACAAATCTGTAGGGTTTTGCATATTATAACTGTCTCCTGACCAATTTTTCCCCACCTGACTCATTTTGATTTTTTTTTTACCCTATTCTCTCTAATATAAATAGTGCAACTTGAACTGTAGGGATAGAAGCATCTTCTCCAAACTAGAAATGCTGATAATGACAGTGATTTATTTCTAGTCTTCTTGTGCATATTCTGCAACATTCCTGTATAAAAAATCACTATGTTTAGGTCTTTATGTTAAGCTAATATGAATGTGACAGCTTTACGTTTTCTGTTTTCAAGTGAGGAGAGAATACTCAACCAGTTTAAGTATGCAGATAAGTTTATGACAAAATTCAGACTGACACGTGTGTGGCTTTTCACATCTGAGTGTGACAAAGACTGACTTGATTATATTTCTTGAGCCCCAATCAATTATTTATTTATTTTTCTTAAAAACTTAAAAGCTCTGAGACAGCTCAGTTCCTGTTCATCCTTTTTGCTTTCTAGCTTTTACAGATTTGAATTTGCCTAAGGAAAAAATCCCTGGTGCTAGGTTATAGCTAATTTGATTCTGACACTAATGTATCATTTTAACTGAGTATAACTCCAGGCTCAGATTTTCCACAGATGGGAATACTTTGTCCTTATGTCAACTATTTATTTGCTTGTGACATTATCATGCTTTGCATTGCATTGTGACATTAGCATGCTGTCTATCTTGTTTTTTACCTGGCCATTGTCTTTTGTCTTACAAGGTAACAAACAGGTGTCTTAATGACTGACCTACCTTATCTGATTTTAGAGTCATACAATAATTAGGTAACCTTTCTAACTAATAATCCTGTACCATATTGTGATCTTCTGTTAAAAACAAAAGAAAACAAAAACCCACAATACAACCCTCCTATTCCTCCTTTCACTCCTTCAACAGCAATAAAAATAAACAAACAACAACAAAAAAAGAAAACAGAACATCACCAACAAAAACCCTTCACACACACACACACACACAAAAAGTTAAATCTAAGATTAAGAAGCTGCTCAATTTCCATGTTTTAAGATGTGTACATGGAGCAAAAGCTAATATCTATGGACAAGAAGGAACTGGCTGGATATGTAATAGTTGAGAATGGTTTTTGCTTGCAATGGTTATTGGGTTTTGAAGGTCAGGATCCTGAGAACAGAGTTAAAAAAAAAAAAAAAAAAAAAGGCTTAATGACCCTAGATTACAGAAAAACAAACTCTGACCTGTTCCAATATCTCTGAAAAGGAATTCCATTTAATACAAGTATGGATAAGAGAGAGATTTTTGATGTTTTGAGGATCACCTCTTCCAAGCTCAAAAATGATTTATTTCAATGGAAAACGAAATGAAGAAAAGGTATCAGGAGCTCTGAATGCATGAGAAAGGAACTCCTTACTAAACCCGACATAAAAAGCAAATTTTCAGGGTGTGGATGCAGGGGCAGCTGATCAGGGACAGCTACAAAGGCAGTGTCTAAGCATACAGGGATAGGATTAGCAGTCAGAACCTACCTGGAGTAGTGTGTGACAAGGGATGTGAAAGACAACTAAGACTTCTTCTGATTTATCTGCAGCTAAAGAAAAATGAAGGAAAGCCTGCTTTGAAATGGGATAGGGAAAGTGCTGACAAAAAGCATGGAAGAGACCGATGAACTACTTGCCATTAGAGGAAGATTGGCTTAAAGAATATCTTAAGAAATTGGACTTGTACAAATCTTTGGGACTTGATGGACAGAGACAATATGTGCTGAGGGATCTGGCCCATGTCATTGTGAGGCCAGTCTTGGTATCTTCACAGGATGGTGTTGATGAAAGGAGACTTGTTAAGTCTAAAAGAAACATCTCTTCTGCCTTCTGGAATTGTGATGGGCTGGATCTGGATAACTAGAAGCTAACTAGCCAGAGGCTTGTTAGAATAATAATCCAGGAATCCATTTCTAAAAATATTAAGGATGAGAAGATAAGTAGTCAGCATGGAATTACAGATGGAAAACCATGCCTGATCCACTTGACACCTTTCTTTGGTGTAATGAATGATTAGCTTGTTGAATGAGTAGAAGGATGTGAATGTTCATATTCAGTTTAGCTGGTGAGGCATTTAGTGCTGTATCCTGTAACATGCCCATGGTAAAGTGCAAATTGAATAAGTGAAGTGGTGAATGTAGAAATGGATTGAGCTCAGCCAGTTCAAACAGTTTTTAAGGGCTGTGATCAGTGACGTAGAGTCTAACTGGAGGCTCTGTACCTCAGGAGTTGATAAAGAATCCCATGCTGTCAACATCTTTATTAATATCTTGAATGATGACATGCTGCATCCTTAGCAAGTTTTCAGATGATGTAAAAATGGTAGGAGAGTTTGAGGTAGCAGGATATTCGTGTTTCCATTCATAGGGCCTTGGATGGGCTGAAGTATTGGGCTGACAAGAACTTCAAGAAACTCAACAAAAGGAAATACGAAGTTGTACACAAAGGCTGTTTGTGTAGGTGGAGGAATAACCCCTTAGTCTGCACTGGTGCTTGTGTTGACTGGCAGGTAGTAGGTACTTTGTCAAAGTGTTGAATATGGTCCAGCCTTGTGGCAAATAATATCAAGAGTCTCCTTGGCTGCATTAGGAGGAGTGCTACAAGTAGATCAAGGGGGATCATCCTTCTCTGTTCAGCACTGGGCAGATGTGGCACTGTTATAGTTCTGGGCTCCCCAGCAGCAGACATGAACTTCATGAACATACTGGAGTCAAGTAGTAGATGCTGAAGATGACTGAAGGACTGGAGTTTCTGCCTTACAAGGAGAAGGTGGGAGAGCTGGGACTGTGGAGCCTGGAGAACAAAGGGCTTAGGGAGATCATATTAACATGTGTTAGCACTGATGGGAAATAGTAAAGAAGACAGAGTAAAGCTCTTCTCAGTAGTATCCACTGACAGAACATGAAATAATGTGCACAGTTTAAAATACAAGGATTTTATTTTTTTTTATTAGTATTATTTTTTTGACAATAGGAATGACCAAACGTCAGAACAGCTTGCCCAGAGAGTTTGTCCTTGGAGATATTTAGAATGCAGCTGGACATGGTCCTGAGCAACCTCTGTAATTGACCATTCTTTGAGCAGAGGGATTGGACTAGGCAATGTCTCAGAAATATTGAAATGTGTGAGGATATGACTTCCTAGCAAATAGTTATACATTTACCCCCCTGCTGTATTTTTAGATGATGGATAGATTTGATAAGTGCTGCCTTCTTTGCAGTATGAGATTAACTACTGTGTCTAGATGAAAATAGAAGAAAAATGAGGCAATTTAAACAAGCTCATTTTGGCTTGAAATACTGCTCTATTTCCATAAGTAGAACTTCAATATATGTGCAGGTTTATGTCTCAAAATGAAATTATATTCACATACATTTGTATAATGAAGAAATATTGTTACAGGGCTTTTTTTAAAAGTCACTTGTAGTTGTGTTAGGGATGTGTTTTTTCTTTTTCTTTTTTTTTTTCAGGCTGTCACAAACTAATCTCCTTTTTCATATTTTTCTCTCTCAAATACTGAACAAATGTTAGAGAAGTCTAAGAGCAAGCTAAGATAAATGACAGCCCAGAGCAGTCTTCCTCAGAAGACTGGTCAGAGTGAAGGAAACACTGCATGAATCAAGTAAAGAATTGAAAATTCTGTATACTAGACTATCCATTAAAGCACACTGCATTATAGAAATACTGCCATAACTTAGTCTTTGCTTACTTCTGCTAAAGAAACTGCACTCATTGAGTTCATTTTTCTAATTAACATATAATCTCTAAAAGCACTGTGGAAGCAGTGTTAAGAATGAACTATAAAGGCAGGAAAAACACTGAGGGCACAGGTGGTAAAATTAATGACATTCTTTTTCTTCCTGGTTAGAGAAGGCAAGACTTGGTGAGCTGCTTTTCAGTTTGAGGGTTAACTGAAAGAAGATTTAAGAAGAAATACATTAGCAGATGGGAAAGGCCCATCATGGTTCTTAAGGACTGCACATCTTTATTGGCTTGTTTTACTCTGAATTCAACTGTTCTTTGTCTTCAAAGGAGAGGAATAAAATTTTCATAATACTCTTCATCTAATACAAAGTGGAGATACATTAACCTTTTACTGGGTCATGTATTTAAACAGTACAACATGGATTCACCTGCATATTCATTAGTAAATTGACAGCTTACTTTGTTTAAGATTACAAGTAATGAGTTTGGGAAAGGTGGATTAAAAATATGTGAGGTAACAGTTGTCTGTCTACTGTTCAGGGTTAACACATTCAAAGAAAACCAATAGAATGTGTGAGTGTTTGTCTTTAGGGGTATGTAAATATATGTACAAGTTCACATATGTATATTAATTTCTCTCTCTTTTTTTTTTTCTTTTGTGACAGTGTCTGAAGCTGAAATTTCTAGGGAGGCTGCTGACATGGAAATGAATAGAGAGAAATATGTTGAAGAACTGAAGAAAGCATTGATACTTGGAGAAGAATCAGCTGGCAAATACAACTTCACTGTTTCAGTGGATGAAGAAAATGCACAGTGTCACTTCTCCTATGAAAGAAATCTGAGAGATGGCTCTGTAAGTATGATCAAATGTTTAAATTCGACTGTTGACTATGAGAAGAACCTTACTGGTATGTTTCTATATTCTAACTTATTTAAAATCAAATACAATTATGATACATATTTCAGATTGATAAATATGTTCAGTTCCGCTTTGGTTTAAATTAGAAAAAAACTTGTAGTTTCCTGTCAAAACCTATCAATAGAACTATTTCTTTGATACACCTATCTTAAATGTAACAGAATAAGAGTACTACTTCTCTAATTTAAATTTATTATGTGTTCCATACATTGCAACTTCATTTTTAACTCCTAACTTGCCTCCCTCTTCCAATTCAGGTCTCCAGTGTTTTTCTGCTTCTTGTTTCTCTCCCTGCCTCCTCTCTCCCCCCCCCCCCCCCCTTTTAATACTTGTCTAAAAAGAAGAAAAAAGAAAAAAAAAAAACCAAACCTAACTTTACTTTCTAATGTGTATTTTGAAAATACATTTTTCTATTACTTTAAATATTCTGAAGGCTAACAATAAAGTGGTTTCCTGCTTAGAACTGCAGTAAATTGTGGCTTGGTTTTTTGACTGCAAAGGAAAGGATTCTTAAAGCAAGAAACAAAGTAGTATTGTCTGTATCTGCAGATACCGTTGGCTGTTTCAGATTATGATTTGGTGTTGAAACTTTTCTTGGGAAGCTAATCTAAGGAAATCCTGCTTGCTCCTACCCTTTTTTCTCTGAAATTAAATGCAATGCAGTTGCCAAGTTTTCTAATGGTGTCATGAGTGCTGTGATAACTGTTGAGATTACTCTGCCACATCAGTGAAATAATTTGATTGTTAGGATAAATAGCTCTTCTGACTGGACTGTGGGCCTAGTCACATTCAGGGCACAGTTCTTGGATCAGTTCATTGGCACCATTAAGGGGAAGAAAATTATGGGCAAAGAACAGAAACAAGACTGCTGATAAAGAAGAACAGCAGTGTCTTTGGGCAGACCTTTCATTCCTGAAATAATAATAATAATAACAGCAATAATAATAATAAATCCATAATGGAGTTATTCCCAGAAGTAAATTATCTAGGGATTTTCCCACCTGCTTTTCTGCTTGGGACTATTGAGGCATACCTTGCTCTTCCTTTGATTAATTTCTTCATGTATCAACTTTTAAGAAACTAATGTGTAACAGAGAAACCAACCACAAAGAGGCTGCCTTATCTGGAATATTTCTGCTGAAGTTGGAAGTATTCCTTTCTCTAAACTGGAAAGAAATTAAGAATGCAACATGGGTTTCACTTACATCCTGAAATGGAAATACACGTATATATGCTGTATCTTTTAGGTGAGCTGAGGAAAAGTTTTCTGTAAGGTGAGGGCCATTCACTAATCTGTAGCAACTCACTTAAGTGCTTCAGAAGCCAAGCTCAGATTCTTAACTACACTTTAGAGGGTGGAGAAAGAGAGATTCAGTGGCATGAAGTTAGGCCTCTTAAAGGAGTGCTTCATTATAGGCTAGATTTTTTCCTCATACAGTTTAGGAAATTTCAAGCTCTTGACTGAGGTGCCAAAAAATTAGGTGATACAAGTCTTTCAATCTGTATTATCACTTCTTCTGTGTATTTACTCAAGATCTTATGGGCTCTGTATCACTTTCTTGACATTTCTTATACACACACCAGTCTTATTGCTGTTCACAAAAGCTCTAGGCTTAAGTATGTATACTACATACTATACTGCAGCAGTATTACAAGTCTAGGACCAAAGTTTTACTTAGAAAATAAGAGCAGTAGTTTTAGCAATCTTGTTTTTCTTGTCTGTGTCACACATAGTATATTCTAAATACCAGACAGATGAAATACATACTATATTTTATTAAGGGAAAATATCTTCATATATATGGGCCACCTAATATGTTTCCATCAATTAAAGCTTATGAGAAACTAATTCACATGAAAACATCTTTATGTTGGTTTGGGAAAATAATCTGGCCAAAGTAATTGAAAATAAAGCGTCCTGATTGCTGTATGTGCTTTTGAGCTTGGGCATCAAAAGAGTAGTTTGGGAAAAAATGTAATTTCTTGGGTGAAAACACACCATCTTTTTCCAATGTATTATACTAATGTTACCAATTAAATTGCCAGAGCCTTTGTCAGAAATATAAATAATTTTCTTGTATACAATAGAATATGTTTCAAACATTTTCTGAAGCCTCTGGGAAAGTATTCATGCTGTATATCTTTAGGCATCAGGTTTGGAAATAATCTTCTTGGGCTCTGTACATCCCGAGGGCTGAAATTCACTTAAATGCTTTTTTGGTACAAAGAAAACCAAGAGAGACTTCCTGCAACTTAAACACAGAATTTTAATCATGTCTGTTTCCTATGAGCAGTTATTTTTCTAAACAAATACATATCTGAAACTTCTGTTTAGTCAGTATGAATATATTCTTTTTCCTATTTCAGCAAATGTGTACATATGTACAAGCTAAAACCTTCCTAGTCTTGAGAAGAGCAATTTTCTTCTTTGGTGGGGGATGTGGTGAAGCTGTTGATTGAAATGCACAACTAACAAAAGAAATGCAGTACTATTTCAGTCAAGCAGAAAGATTTGTTAGTCTTTGTGTCCTTACATAAAAACGTGATCATGAAGGAAAAGGGAGCAATTATTTCCAATTTTGACAGCAGTGCACATCATACTTTAAGTTCTCTAGTTCTCTCTTACCTCATATTATCAACCTCCATTGTGGGAAAGGTCTATTGAATTATCAGAAATAATTAGAAGATTAGTATTCTTAAGTCAATATAGTTATTATCACTTGATGTATAACAAAGGGAGAATAACAAAGGGAGAAACTCTGGGAAAATGCATAAAGATGTAGTTGATTGCATCTTGGAATACTGAACTTTTTTTTTTTTAAGTCCTAATGAATATACTTAACACTTTTTCGTTTAAAAAAAACAACAGAACAAACAAACAAACAAAAACTGAAAAGCATTAATATAATTTGTGAACTATAAATAAGATATCATCTCATGCAGCTAATATTGCTATATTTTTTTTTCTACCTATTGAATATGAATATACAGATGCTTACTTTTGTACACTGGGAAAATCCACATGCCTTTTGTTAGAGGCACCTGAATACTTGCATACACAAAATATATTTTAGTTACTTTTTGTGAAACCTACCAACAGCATGATATTAATTACTCACAGTAACCTATGCCCACCTTCACCAGTAATTTCCAATGCAGTGCTTTGCCACAGTGCTCCATCCAGTGTGGATAAACCTCTAGTTCCTATCAAAAATTAAGTATGAATTTCCTTTGGGGGAAAAAAAAAAAAATCACTTTTTCTATTCTGAATCTATCGTAGGAGCAGTTGAGTTGTGGCCTGGTGACTTGCATAGAAATGGTATATCCATGGTAACTACAACAGGCATAAAGAACACAATAAAACTGTTTGTTAGAGCAAATTCTAAGCTAGAACAAAACATTATTTTTTGACAGTCACCACCATTAGCTATGCATTTTTGCTAGCAACGAACATGAGCCTGCATGCCACTCATAAAAAATCTGAACCAGTGGAGGTGACCTACTGGTCACTGCTGCTGAAACACACCACCCACCGCCTCACTGTGCCACTATACTTACTTCCACTCTTTGGTCTCCATAAATGTTCAGCAAGTATTGATGAATGTCAATGGGTATGTTTTGTTTTGTTTTGTTTTTTTCCTGCATAGAGTAATTCAATGACACGCCTTTATGTCATCTGCACTTCTATGTCAGATACCATTCTGTCAGACTGCCCCTCTGATGCCATCTGTCACATGGCAACAACATGTAACAGGATACTGTTGGGAACGTTCAACCTCTACTCTCCTACCAACATCTGCCTGGGCCAACATAATAAAACAGGAGGCACTACTTTCAGAGCATCCAATTCAGAGCTGGCTGAATTTGTAACATGTATAACCCAACTGGAATGGCAATGTTAAAAGCAGCTTAAATAATTTATAGTGAAGGCCAGGGAGACATGCAACAGTTTAGGGAGTATACGAGGGCAAGGTAAACTTTTGCAGTTTGTAGGACAAGTTACTTCTTTTTCTGTTTCCTTGTTAAGTAAACTCATATTTAGATAGAGGAATAATCTGAAATAAATATTTTAATGCATTTATTATTCACAGTAGCTAAAAATAACATGGTGTTTGCTATTTTTTGTTACTTCAATTTGTAAAAAGTGTCTTAGAAAGCAGAAAATAGCAATAAAATACAACTATCTTTTTACATACAATAACCACGTGGTGAAGACGTATTGCTACATCTTTGTACACCATCTTTGTGTCTTTACTGTTCCCTGTTTTCTTTTTGTGAGTATCTGCAGAGGTGGAATGCATTTTGTATACAATTAGCATGCTGTGTATAGTACTAGAAACTTAGATAAAACTCAAAATCTGTCATAAAAACAAAAGTTTTCATATGGCAGGTGGTTTACTGCCATGGTTTACTGGTTCCATTGGAATTTAGTGTTTAAAATGTTAAGGCTACAAAAGCTTTTCAAAAGTGTTGTGGAACAGAAATCTAATGATTGGTTGATGTAAAGTTATTTATGCCAACAATATTCCTTGATTTTTACCCTGATGAGCTTCTTTTTCAATTTGGTAGTTATATTTAGCTATACGGTCTGTGTGTGTATACATATATATATATATATATATATACACACACACAGTATTTTCAGGAGCTTAATGAATGTTTAAAGCTGCAATACTCTATTCTTCTGCTGTTTTTTTTTTATGTTTGTTTGTTTGTTTTTTGTTTTTTCTCTTTGTTCTTGCTTGTGTTTGCAGATCTGTTTTCCAATCTTCTGATGATGCTATATGTTGATGAGTTTTGCCTAGTGACTGGCAATAGTCACTTGATGATGATAAAATGTGCTAGCTACTGAAATTTACTTCCTATAAGTGTGGTATGCTGTTATTCTGAAATTATTTTTGACACTTTTGGTAGCAGTTTTGAAGGATCTACCTCAATAAAATAAAAGTGCCAAAGCTATGTTGGGTGGTCTACAGGAGTGCAAAGAAGAATAATGAAGTGATATTAAGCAAAGGAAAAATGTAGGCATATTATTAGGAAATGCTTTCTTTCTAATGTTGAAATTTGTTTAACTGTTGAAGCGTTGGCCAGAGGAAGTGGTAGCAGCCCCATTGCGTCAGTCACTTAAGGCTGGATTGGTCAAAGAAATGGAAAATGCACTGTAAGAAATTATGCTGTATTGGCAGTATAATGTATTGGATGACCTAACAGGTATTTTCCACTCCTAAAGCCTGTGAGTCTCTGCTTGCTTGCCCAGGCTATAATACACATGAACTCTGCCAGCTTGTGATGTGATGAACGTCTTTACTATGGAAGTAATATTTACATCATGCCCACGCCATCACGCACACATGTGTGTAAAGGTTGAAGACCAAGAGAACGTGGTTTCTGCAAGTTGCCTCATGAAGACAGGTTTATTATCCTCCTTCAAGTGCCATAGTTTGTTTGTTCAAAGCTTGTTGTGCCTTCTGTTGTCTGGATGGAAAGTTTGACAGTGATAAGACTGATTCTCCACTGTAACAATAAAGGTTGGCAGTTAAAATATTTCATTGAGGAAAACTTAGAAACAAGCCCTTAAGGACTGTTTTGGTTTTCCTTTCCCAGCTGATAGAGAAGAATAATTATTCTTTATTTGTTTACAGAAGTAAATAAGTTCAGAGTTGTCTACAGATTACTTCTCCCTCTGTAATGCTGGATCCGTAAGGATGGAATCACACTTGTTATCCAGAGCCCTGTTTTGAAGGCCAAGGAGACATGCAGCAGTTTAGGGGGTATAAGAAGGCAAGCTGTATCCAGATGTAAAATTCTTGTGACCATTATTTTTGCTCTTCCAGTCAGTGTAAGTATGTTGGGACTCATATACAGCTTCTGCAGTGTCATTCTGCTGCTTATGATCCAATTCACCTGTTGTTTTGTCAATAAACAGGTAGGTTCCTCTCATGAACTGATTTTCATCATCAAAACTAGATGCTTGAAAGCACATGATTTCAATCACTCCGCTACCTTTCTGGTTGAGCGAAACCAAACATACATTACCAAATCGCCATAAAGGTGTTATATATTTTGCATTGTTATATATTAAGCATTGTGAAGATTTGCATCATAACTGGATGTACTTAGGTCATGATTTTTTTGTTGTTGTTGTTGTTTTGAGTGGATGGAAAACTTCCAGAGGTCATAAAGAATTTGTATCTGATTGAGAGGAATGATCTATATAGTATATTTTGTAGCGTTATTGTACCATGTTATTTTAAAAGCATGAGAGTAAGAATTACAATTTAACATAAAGAATATCCATAAGGATTTTAGTATGTCCATGCTTAGCTTTTTTTGAAAGAGTAGTAAAAGAAAAAGAGTTGTAGGAATACTAATTCTAGCTGCATCTCAGCCTGGTGTAACTGAGCCTAAAATGTTGCAAACTTAAAACCTCTGATTTGTTCTGTTCTGTGATTTATCTTCCTTATGATAGGTGGCTTTGCCGGAGGGCATTCAACACTGTCCTTAGGAACTGTTTTTAGGGTGGTGAGGGCAAAGCAGACTGTTAAGAGTCACATTAAAATAACAATGAATTTGGTATACAGTGGGGCTTGTGTGTCGAGCCAGCTGCAGCGCGAAATGGGCCACACACAGAGAAATCTCAGTAAGGGGCCATTGAGGCTCGGCCAGCTAAACTGCTGCCACCTAAACAAACACCATCACAGAGTCAGTGATTTAGAGCTTGATCTAAGTAGGTGACCACTTGGAAGTAAATCTTTCCAAGTGCTTTAGCGAGTCACTCCACATATAATAAATAATGGAAATCCGGCAAGATTTTTTTGTACTGGCGTTTAAATTGATTAAATGGCCTTTGATAGACAATTATTTGAGTGCTAGCAGTCTTCTTTCTTACAGTGATGTGACAGGCTCTGTTGTTTTTTTTCTTGCCTTTTAAGTAAACTTATAAACAGGGAGGATATTAGCTCTACCTTAGATACAATACTGTTAGTAATCAGGTGATGGAAAAGATGCAGTTATTAGCCTCTTCAGTTTCCCATGGCTACTTTTCTATGGTCAGTTCCATGAGTTCATTACGAGTCTTCTACAACTTAAAAATACTCAGAGAAGTGCAGAGTAACGAAAATTTAGCGTATACTGAATGAGGAAAGTAGAATGGTGACGCTCCTTATGCTATCTAAATTGTCCTGATTCAAGGTTTAAATAGTTACTTTGCTCCAAACCACCAAGGGTATGTTGTTTGGATAACAAAGGTCACCGAGAGTTCAGATTTGTTTCCCAGGCAATTCGGCTAACTGCTCTATTAAAAAGGAGAGAGGAAAACCATTGGGAGAGGCAAAATGATTAAAAAGTAGCTCAGTGTAAAGGCAATAGTTCTTCTCTATCACTTATATCTATGTACTTGAGGATTTAAGAGCATACACTTGAATTAGTTTCTCAGAAGCTCAGTTTAGGAATAGTATGTTTATATGCTGTACATAACAAAACATGAGTGTAGCTATTATATAATCTCAGGCTTGAGTGCTACATGATTTTCCTAGTCTCACCTGATGTGTAACTTCAAGTACTCTTCAGATCTTGTAAGACACATTTTAAATACAGTAGAATTTTCTCCCTCCTCTCCCCCCCTACCCCCTCCCCATTAATATACATACTATATTTGGCAGAAGTTCTCCTTGGTTAACTACAATTTTAATATTTTTATTGGTTTTGGGAAGTGCTGGAGGGAAAAGAATATTTAAAATATTGGTAAGATGCATCTTTAAAAATGCAAGATCATTGAAAAAAGGTGAATCAAAGGCAGCAATGAATGAATATTCCTACTGTTTCTACCTAATTGTCATCAGGTCTGGAATTCACTACTGGTATCCTACTGAACAAAAGTTTTGATTCACTTTATCGACCTGTTGTAAATGGCACTGTAAAGGGCATTTTTTTTTTTTTAATTTCAGAAGTGCCATGAGGGTGTACGTATGCTAAAAATAGTTAGGTGTTCTGAAAATAGCAAAATAACAGATGTTAATTTATTTAATTAAAAAAAAAAAAAAAAGTCAGTTTTCCTTTCTTCTGCCTGATGCTACTACAGTGTTTCCCATCCCCTTTCAATTCCTAAACATTTCCCATTTTGGAATACCTGCTAAGTATTAAATCTCTGTGTAGGCATCAGGGGTTAGTTACACAGCTGAGTAGAAATGCTTTCCATTTAGGAGGGAAATCCTTAAATCATTACTTACTGACAAATCTTAGTTTCCCAAGAAAAAGATACAGGGGACAGTAGATGCTCTGGAAAAGTCATTACTCTGTGTCAGGTTTTAGAACTTCACTGCAAGACTTTAGTCCAGTATTTCCTGTAAGAAAGAGCAACATTCAAAAGAACAGCAAGAATCATACCTGTGTTTCTCTTCAGACATGCTTTTGCAGGTCCAGAGAAAGCATTCACCTTTCTTCCTGCAAAGGTACAGGAAAACCCTCTAGTACAGCTTAATAATGTTTTGTTAACTCTTCTGCAACTGTACACTGAAATTTTCTTGAAACATAACAAAAGAGCAAGTTATCTTGAAGATGTACAGTATTTAAAGAAACATATCAAAACAACAAAGAAGAGAGAAAATCAGAATTGTAATTTCATAATCTGATGCAGAAGTAAAATAGCTGTAGTACTTGCAGTGAGGTAGGTTTTGTGCTTCCTGTTGTTTTCTTACCTGTATTGTCACAAAGCCAAACTTATGCATTTTGCTTGTTCATTTGTGTCATGGGGACTCCGTATGTTAGTAATTCTGACCAAAAAAAAGTTGCTCTGAACACTGAAAACAAGTTCCTAATTTCATTGCCCAATAAGCAAATCAAGATCATCTGCTTCCTGATAGAATAGCACTAATCTAATTTTGCTTCCTTACTGTAAATGCTGTAAACTGAACTTAGAATTCTGGAGAATGCTGACTACTACTAGACAGCATGTGAGATAACTTTTTTTTTTTTTTAATCTTTATTTTGTGTCAGTGAGGATAAATTCTATGTTTTTTAAATTTGAGATTTGAAATTTGAAGCCAAATTTCATATATATGTTAGATTTTTGGTGAATTAAATATTCATTTAGAAGTGTCGTATAAGATATTTCAACGCTGCTTTAGAAGATAGATTGTTTGTCAAATCTCCAATGTGGTTCTGTTATAGAAACATGTTTTCCAGACATATTTTGTACAATTTCAAGAATACGTTTCTAGGTCTTTGAATTCTGGGTTGGTATCATTGTGTGAGAAACTGATCCATAAAAGAGGATTTGTCTCATTGTCTTTTGTTGGTTTTTAAATCTCAGAGTTCCTGCAAATGGCATTTAATATTTCTTCTAAGATTTATTTTGAATTGCTCTTCTGGGAAAGTGCCCAGGCAGCCTGTGAGGCCAACCATATCTTGACGTGCATCAAGCATGGCACTGCCAGCTGGTCAAGGGAAATGATTGTTATGTTCTACACTGCAGTGGTGCAGCCTCACCTAGAATACTATGTGCAGTTTTGGGCACTGCAGGACAAAAAGGACATAAAACTACTAGAGAGCATTCCAAGGAGGGCTACAAAGATGGTGTCTAGGGGGAAAGAGCTATGATGAGTGGGTGGTTTGTTCAGCCTGAAGAAGAGAAGACTGAGACTTTATTGTGGGTTATGTCTTCTTCACGATTGGGAGTGGAGGGACAGGAATAAATAATTCTCTAGTTTTGTTAGAGAAATAGCTCCTCTTGTCAAAGTTAAGGTGGTGTATTTAGATGCTGTACTAAGGTTGTGTTTTGAAGCAGAGGTGTGATACTTGATGGTGTTTGTTGTTGTTAATGGTGATTTTTTTGTACTGATGTTGAGTCTTACAGTCTACTCATGAAAATGCTTGTATCTTTGGATGTATTACTGAGCTTTCCACACATTCTCTGTGGTGTTCTGGTTTGACATAGTGATGTGCTAGTTTGATATCTTCTTTAACATATAATTCCATTTATTTGGTAAGTGAATTTCAGATGCTTCTACATTCTCTTAATTGTAAGAATGCATTTATTTTGAGACCACAGTTGGAACACATGCTAACTTGTGGCAAGTCCTTGCTACTGGAAAGCAGTTTGAAAACACTCAGTTGATTGTTACTGCTCATTCAGTCTGAATTATTGCAACATTTTAGTGTTCTAAATCTTTTAACAACACTTAAACAGTTGGAGGAAAGCAAAAAATCTGGAAAAAAAAAATGTAGTGAGATATCAGTAGGAAAAGAAAAGTTAACAAACATCTGTCCTCTGCTCTCCATTAATAACCTGTATTTCCAACATAGGAATTGCTGTTGTGGAATTTACTTGCAAGTAACATCCATGACATTGTAATCAGATTTGTAAATAGAAGTATGTCATTTTATCTTTGCATATCTATGTTTTATATATTTGATATAAGCTTTTTATCAATGGTTTTCATAATCAGCTACAAGCTCCCTTGTATAATCTGGTACAAGAAGGGTATGTCTGTCTGTATATATAGTGTATTTATCTATATGTGTATAAATTGTAATTGTGAATTATTGTTTGATTATTCTAAGTCTATTTTATTTAATTACTAGGCAATAGCGAATGAAGCATGGTCTTTGGTGATGCGTAACATTTGCAGTTTAGATTGAGATAAAGTTTTAACTTAAGTAGATTGTTTTAATGCAGAAGTCTAAAGAATATCCTGAAATTTACAGCTTCTTCTGAAGTTCCATACAAGGTCTCTTTGCACTTCGTTGCTATACAGCTCACAAGACAGTAGGAAATATATGTTAATGACTTCAAACTGAACTCATGTTACTTTGCAGTTTTATTTAGAACCTGTAAAATTCTAATTAAGACAAAAAAAAAATTGTTACTCTGTATTCAGCTAGTCCATCCAAGAAATAATATATATATTGATTTTAGTATTTAGTTGGAACAATGCTGACTGTATTTTTTTGCTGTAATATAAACCTCTACTTTCCTCTTCCCTGAAAAAAATCACTCTCAGTAAAAAACAAACAAACAAAAAGCCCCAAAAAACAAGGTGGACTTGGAAGTCTGAAAGACAGCTAGAGAAAAGTTGTGAGCTTATCTTAGCCTTTATAAGCACTATTTTACTGTCCACAATTTAAAATATTGTTGAAGTTAAGCAGAAATCCTATTGAACACTCAGGAGTGCGATGAGACTGTACGTTCTTTAAAATAGCCTAGAGAGGCAGCTGGTACATATTTTTTTTAAAGGATTTCTTGGCTATGAATTGAAAAAACAGAAGTTACTGTCATTTTGTGTTACATGATCTAACAAAGGAACTGGAAGTATAATCTTTCTACCTACTTTGAGAAACTGGGTATGTATATCAGCCATTCACCAACTTAATTTTTTCTTTTTGTCCATGTTATTTATATTTTACGCTGACATACATCAAATAACACAGTCTTAAGTCAATCTCAGTAGTAACTAAATGTTGTTTGTAACATGGCTCAGAATTGGTATTGTTACCATGAGTGCACTTAACAATGAATACTAAGCTGAAAGATTTTTAAAGGAATATTTCAAATAGACCCACGTGTATAATAAGAATCAAGACTGAAAAATTGTCGTATGCAATTTATGGCAGTAGAGTCTGTGTAAATGACTGAGCCCACTGAAATGACGTCCTGCTTTATGTTGTCTTTTACACGATGAAGATTTCTGCAAAGTCAGTCTTCTTGCTTACCCATTATTCTCCAAGCAACCCTCTCCACCTGAACAATATAGGAATAGAATTGATAATACCATGTATTAATAATGATGGTTGTCTACAAGCTGACAACCGCGAAGAAAGAAAAAGCCTTTCTCTCTGGTCACTCCCTTCCCTACTTGGCCTAGAGTGTAGCGATGTCTGGACAGCCGCTGCTGTATTGCCAGAAATGGCTCTCATAGCAAGTCAGCAACAAAATTTACCACTTAAGCAAACTTGTTGATTGTATGGAAAAAATTGTGCACTTCAGAAGTGCGCTCTGATTGATATACAGCAAATCAATTATGCTTCTAAGAGTTTGTGCTGAAGGTTTTGTCCTTTGTTGTGGGAGGCAAAAATATTTTTTCATTGACTGTAAGTAGTCCAAGATGAATTCTCTCATTTAAGAGATCCAAGGAACAGTCAACCTGGTGGTAAACTTGTGTGTTAGTTTGAAACACTTGTAAAGTTAGTAATTAAGATGTTCTGCTGTCAGGAATCCCTGGAGGTTGTGAAAGAAACAATTTTTTGAGGTCTTTGTAAAAAAATGCATTTTAGTAATTTGGAGATAGGGTAGCAGAACTATTGTGCTAGTCCGCTGATCAAATATGTTATGCATATTACCTGCCTAACATAGTTGCATTTTAAAATTTTTTTGCAGTGATTTAGTCTGGAGATAAAAACAGCATAGTTGCAGAAAGAAAATCTTTTCTCTAAAAAATAAAGCTTGTATATCTGTCCTTTGTCTTGAGGGAGTATTAATAAAATGTTCAAACTAAACTTGCTCCACAGTCACTTCCAAAACTACTTGATCAGAAATGAAGTTTGTCTCTCTGCTTTTTCTATACAAGCATGCAGTGTTTCTTGTAATTGCTTCAGCAGTTTTGTGCATTTAAAGAGCTTGCCCTGAACTCTCCCACTTTATAATTTGCTGTTAGAAAATCAATATCCTCATGTTCATCTCAAATATCTTAAAGTAGAAAAAGGTATATTTAACCAGACAACGCTCTAGCAATTTAATGATTGAGGGCACTAAAGAGTGCAAAGTATTCAAGCTAAAGTCATTTTAAAATACTGATTAAAAAACAGTTCTTACAAATTATCTGTGCAGAGGTGACATAGACCTCTGCATAGTTTATTTGTTAACTCTGTATTAGGGCAGCTAAATAATGCTGTTTTTCAAGTCCAAAATGGTACAGGGTCATTAAAAATGGATAAGTAATGGTTTTAAGAATGAGAATGTTTTGGCTCTACAGTGTTAACAGGGCCCTTGTACATGCTGTTGCAAGTGAAATCCTAATCAAGTCTTCACTGCGTGTATTGCAAGTACATTTGATTATTACTTTTCATTATCTATTTACTTTTCCTTCTTAACTGTAGTCCTCAGGAGTTCTTGAAATGATTGAAATCCTTTCTCTTAGTGTCTAGAATGTCAGAAGATGAGTTGCATGAGATTTACCACAAGGTAGGACTGAAGCCATTAGCTGCAACAGAGTATATTTGATTTGAAAAATTGGGGTAAACACTCTTATTGTTTTCACACCATTACATTCTTTGGTCACAGTGCTGGATACCTGCAGGGGGTAAACATAGAAAAGTGGATTCTACCTCCACTGAGAACTCAGACACAAGGGGAAAAATGACAAAAATTTATGCTTGCTCTAAATTTATCATGAGGGAAAACTTCATCTTTTTTGGATGGAGAAAATAATTAGTGAGATGTTACTGCCATGAACAGTGATGTTAGACTGAAGGTCAAGGGACAGATTTGAGTTGAAACCATTGCATGCTTTACTGACCTTTGTGGCAGATAGACTCTGATATCTGTAACCCTCAACAATAAAAAGCAACATCTGAAAGGGAAAGAGTAGGGAAGTGTATGGTTTAGCTATGCTGAGGTTGAACAGACAACTGGTTTTAAGGCAATGGACTGAGGGAGGGAAAAGGTCTTGAAATATAGGTAGGACTGAGAGTCATCAGGAGCTGAATTTGAGTGTAAATAATAACAACAAGATTTAATGTATAAAGGAAAAGTAAGACATCATGCTGAACAGAAAGCAAATATTTGAAAGCTAACTTTGTGTGAACTAACGGTTTAAAATACTTGATCAGAAATAGGGAAAAAAGCACCTTGTTTTTGTTTGACCTCTGTTGAACAAGCTGATATCTTAAAATCTATCTACTACTGCAGTTTATTTTCTATCTTTCTTACTAATCACTGTTAACTTAGAAGCTGGTATATCTCCAAATTTAGCCCATCCTAATTGAGCTGCGTTGTTTATCTCAAGTTTGTTAGACTACTTCTTATGTTACATGTATGCAGTGTTTTCTTTCTGGTGTGCTGTCAGTTCTGCATGTGTTCATGAAATGTTCAGTCACTGCAGCATTTTTATGCCATCTGGAAATGCATGTGCTTCCCTTTCTGAACAATGGCCTTTAATCAAGGAAGGACTAGAAAGAGCAGTATACATAATCAGTAGGAAGCCAAAATTAGAATTACACATGCATTTTTCGGGTGGCATAACCATATCATGTTTCATACAGGGTCCTGTGTCTCTGGAACTAGTACCTTTATCCAAACTTTCTTTTACTTTTTCATATATTAGTTAGTGTCCAAATCCTTAAAGAGCTTCAGGGTAATAGAAACTGATGAAGAATAATAGCTGAGAACTACAAACCTATAGGAATTGTCTGGTATCTTTTATTTGTTAGGCAATACATTTTTTTCCCACATCTGTCTAAAGAAAAATGTCCACAAAATCATTTCACGTTTGTTCTACTACTTTCTTCATATTACACATTTTTTTTTAGCCACTTCTTGTGTTAATGCTTTGCTAACATTATGTAGCTGATAGTAAAATGGCACGTAGAGAACGCAAACACATTTGTGTCTGTTTCTTGGTAAGAGTTAGAAAATGAAGTGTGCCTGATAGTATTAGCCGTATATTTTCAGGTAAATTTCAGGAAGTAGGAAGATGTGTTCAATCACACTTGTAAAACTGATTTTTTTTTGAATGATATAACTGCACGTTTGTCTTCCACAGTTACAGAACTTACTGTCTCTCCATTAGATTTTAGGAATTTTTTATTCCGAGTAAGTACTTTTTTTTTTTTTTTTTTTTTTTTTAAATCTTTGAAATTGTCTGTAGGTAGTTTGTGGGTAAATGGGAAGGTTTGTTTATTTTGCTTTGTTTTCCAGTTTTTCTGGTAGTGCTTTATAAAGCTACACTAGCTAATTCCAGTATTGCCAGAGCTGGTTGGCAGAATAGCCCTAGATCTTTTGATGTCCTAGAAAACAATTTTTTTAGACATTTTCTTTGGCTTTTTCTTCTCCTGATTTATTTTTAAGGTTTAAAATCCTACAGAAATCTATCCAACTCATCATGGATCACTCTAAATGAATATTCAGTTTCTTTACAGAACTCTTTACATTTCTGGGTTGAAAGAGAAGCATGAAACTGGTGAGAAGCTGGACACGAGCCAGCAGTGTGCGCTTGCAGCCCAGAAGACCAACTGTGTTCTGGGCTGCATTAAAAAAGGGGTGACCAGCAGGGAGGGGGAGGTTATTGTCCCCCTCTACTTGGCTCTCGTGAGGCCCCATATGGAGTACTGTGTCAAGGCCTGGGGCACCCAATACAGGAAGGACATGGAGCTCTTGGAGTGGGTCCAGAGGAGAACTACTAAGATGATCAGAGGGCTGGAGCACCTCTCCTGTGAGGAAAGGTTGAGGGAACTGGGCTTGTTTAGCTTGGAGAAGGCTCTGCGGAGACCTCACTGTGGCCTTCCAATGCTTGAAGGGAGCATATAAACAGGCTGTTTACGAGGGTGGATAGTGATAGGACAAGGGGGAATAATTTTAAACTGAGACAGGAAAAGTTTAAGTTAGATATTAGGAGGAAGTTTTTCACACAGAGTATGGTGAAGCAGTGGAACAGGTTGCCCAAGGAGGTTGTGGATGCCCCATCCCTGGAGGCATTCAAGGCCAAGCTGAATGTGGCTCTGGGCAGCCTGGTCTGGTGGTTGATGACCCTGCCTGTGGCAGGGGGGTTGAAACTCAATGATCATTGTGGTCCTTTTGGACCCAGGCCATTCTATGATTCTGTAATTTAGTTATTAGTTCTCTGTTACTGTTAGATTAGGGAAAAAAAAAAAAAAAAAAAAAAAGGCTTGCAATTTGTGGCTTGTAAGTGACTCAGGTTGTTAACCATGCATGCAAGGTTCAGTGACAATTTGGCAGTGTGCATAACTGGTCTTAGTCCTGGCCTCTGAGCTGAATTTTTTTTTTTTTTTTTAATAAATTGGATTTCCCTATTCCTTGTGCAGGAAGGTGAGGGCAAGTTTCATAATCTACCAGAATTTTCCTGTACTACACATCAGTTGTTGGAACGTATGCTCCAAAGTTGAATGCATTTCTTCAGAGTAAGCTGAGGCTTGAATCTACAGTTGAATCCTCAATATTTTTTTGAGATGCATTAAATTTCTCCTGGGTTATGTTTTTGTTTTTTTCCTCTGGACTCTTTTTGAAAATATGAGAGGAAGGAGCTTAGCCCATATGTTAGTATGTAAGACTTGAAGAGTAACTGCTCTTTTGATTAGAGTAGTCCTTCCTAAAATGTAGGTTGCTAACCTAACAATATGGAATAAATTATCAGAAATTTAAAAGTATGTAGTTCATGCATTAGTTCATGCATTTTAGCCTGAAAAATGATTTGGGTCAAGAAATAGCAACTACTTTTCATTTAAAACAAAACCAAACAAACCAACCAAACAAGCAAAAACACAGAAAACCTCTAGATTTTTTGTCCATGGAAAATTACACTAGTTTCACAATATGCAGGGCTTTGCCATACAGCTACGACTTTATTGTGTACCATGGCTTTGGAACGAAATGCATTTTCATATGATAAAGAATTTATTAATATATGTTAAATAAATATTCATGTGGGTTTCTCCGTAACTAAGGCATTAAAGCATAAAACTGTTAACATTTCATTACTCTGGTGTTATCGTTTTCAATACCTTTGAAGAGAAAATGTATATAGTAAGAGAATGTTGTCTGTTTTATCTTTCCTTTAGAGAGCCATTCGTATGTGGTGGAAAGCTGAGATACACCAGGTTTTATTGAGCTCTCCCTAGACATATTCAAGGATGATAGCAATATGCACTGATTTTAAAAATATAAATGATTTCACCTATCTCCTGAGTGACTGCTAGCTTTAACAAGCACTGTTACAACCTTGTTTTGATTAGATTTCTGAAGCAAATTACATTACTTCACCTATTCTTTGACTTTAACATAAACAAAACCTTGTGAAACTGTGCCTAAAGCAGATGTAGCTAAGGGAATGTATGTTTTATAGAGTTACCTTGAATCATCAAATCTTTCATTTAATTTATAACCTCTCTGTGTAACTGAGCAGCTTCAAATACTGGTGGAAGAGTATATAAATGAAGAAAGAGTAAGCACTTGATAATAATAGGGTTGCCTTGAGAGATTATGCAGTTACACTCCTTAGAGGCATTCCAAAGCCATCTGAACGTGATTGTGGACAACTGGCTGAATGTCACACTGCTTGAGCCGGTGAAGTTAATCAAGATGAGCTCCAGAATTTCTTTCTAGCCTCAACTATTCTGCGAGAGTATTCCAAGGCACACTGTATGTTTCAAATTATTCTCTTTCTTCTTGCTATAAGAATACCCCTGCCTCAGAGGAATACTTTATCTGTGAACATTAAAATTTCAGTATCTGTTTTGCATAGCAGACTAGTGCCTAAGCAAAATTGTTACCTCAACAGAGACACCAGGCATGTTCTTGGCTGATCAAATCAAATACTCCTAGTAGAGGTTATAGCTTAAGAAAATTCTCCACATGATTTTCTTTGAACACAACTTTCCCTCAAAACAAAAAGAGAAGAGAGAATTCATTTCCAAGCAGTCCTTTCCATTTCATTGAAATGTTCATATGGTGGCCTTCTCTTCCACTCCTCCTTGTAAGTCTCATCATAAAAAGCCAGAAATTTTGCTTTATGATTACACTGGTTAAATCTGCAGTTGTAACTAAGATGTTGTCAAGTCCATACCACTTTCATAAAAACAATTAAGATTTCCACAAGTGCTGTCTGTAATAAATGAGCTCTTGGTTTCTACTCAGTTTGAGCATTTAGGTTAGGAGATCACTCTGTTATAGATCCCAGCTGCTCTATTCAGTGAAGAAAAGTATTTGTAGCTGTGGCCTAAGGGTAGTTGTTTAAGAGATAGGATCTAGTTTCCTTAGTGTTTGTTTTCGAGGATTATCTTTTGGTCGGAGTGGATGCACAGCTGTTTTACAGGTCCTAAATTTTCCATTCATTATCAGCTTGACACCTATAGAAGATAGGTGACATCTTGAGTTTCCATCAGTTCTTTCCCATGGGCATGGAAAGTAATTTTAGAACACATGGTAGATAAACAGTTGAACTCATTGTTTCAGAGCTCTTGAAGTCACCTGGTGGTATTCACTTCGTTTATTTCATGCAATGTTACCGTTGCTACAGATGGCAACATTTACTGGCAAAGGAATGAATACTTAAGTTAAAAAGTTAATAATTAATGAATACACCAGTTAGTGTAAAAGTAGTGCTATTACTTCTAGTCATATTGGCTTGGATACTTTCATCTGTGAATGCAGTCTTTTTGCTGAAAGTTCTATGAATAACACTGGAAGAATGCTGAATTTTTTGCTGAAGTCAGTATCTCCTAATTCCCTACATAGTGATTTTTAAAACCAAAGTAGCTGCATTTGTCTTTTAATCTTTATGAAGGGTTTGTGAACATATTCTTTAATAAATATGTGTGTTTTGCTACTTATAAGCTTATTCCAAACTTTATATGAGTAAGCTCACATAAATAAGAAAGCATGGTGAGATGAGTCAGCAGTGGAGCAGTCAAGAAGTTGTCCCCGGGACTTTTAACTTAGTTGCTTGTCAAATACATTTGAGTTTAGGTTTCAGAAACAGTACTTGGTACTTGGGTGATTTGTTGGATCCTCGTGAAACAAACTCCTATGAAGTGCAGCTTTTCAGATGAAACTTCAAAATTCTGATCACTTCCAGTGTTTGAAGTCTTCATCAGTTGAAAACTAATACAATTCAGAATTAGTTTTAAACAATAATTATTTTATTTTATTTTATTTTACTTTATTTTATTGAAATGTTAGTGCAGAATATGAGGGAAGAGCTTGGTTTCCATATTTGTTCTACACTTCAAAAACTAGCCATTAAGTCAGCCAATTTGTGTCTCAATAACCTGGGGTGTATACAGCAATAATTCTTTACTGTGTCTTCACAGTGACTCAGCCAGGAGATTTCCATCTCCTTTTCCGCCGCACTCCCCCAGATTAGTGATGTTCAATTTGACAGTATTAGAGCAGGCATTTCTTGGCACTGTCTGTAGATAGTTTTGTGATAAAGGGGCAAAAGTACCTCATTCACATATAGCTTGTTACATGGAGACTTTATTCTGAGCAGAATGGAAAGTCTCTATTTCTTTCACTTTAAAAAGAATTGTGGTAAAAATGGTGTCTGAATTTGGAAAAGAAAAATGTGATTACATTTTTGCATTAACTTCTTTTCAGCTCCAAACTAACTTACAAGTGGAGAAGAGAGAATAACTCTCGTCTCTTCTTCAGACGTTTTACTTTCCAGTTTTCTGTTATCTTGATATTTGGATTCCTTTCTTAAAGAGATGTCTATTTGTTAATATTGCTTTAAAATTAATATAACCCTAAAATATAAATCTGAAGTACTGAGCTGATGCATATTACACCTTTAAATCACACAAGTGCACTGTAAACAAAGAATTTCCATGTTTTTCAGTACCGCCATTTCAGCTGCACATGTGGGATACATCTGTGGCCTTTTGGCAGTATGCTTGTCTGCTATCTGGGAGGTTTTTGAGTTTAGAGGTATCCTCATTTCTGTCCTCCCACTACTCTAGAAGTTATGAAATTTGTGTGCTCCTTTACATGGCAGCTATGAAGTGAGCTATTAAAATGTTTCAGCAGTTAGGAGATTGAATTCATGATGCTACATAACAGGATCACAGGTATTTTTGACAACCAAAAAGTAGCTTTGAACATTTTTCTTTAGCTATACATTTTGTATGTGCAGATAATGATGGACTTCTTATATGTAGATATAGAGGCTGTTTCATTTCATGTACTTTGTTCCTTGTGTTGCTTTCAGAAGAGGCAGTTATGAAAATACAATTGGCTGAATTAAATGCATCTATCTCTAGCAGTGTGTTCTACAGCATTTATATGGCTAAAAGTCTGCTTTTTTAGTTGAGAGAACAGAATTAACACTTTTCTTGCTTAAGTGGTAGCTTGAAAACATGAAAGAATAGGTGAAAAAAGTTGAAGTTATAAAAATCTATCAGAAGAGGAGCAATAAAAGAGAAAGATATGTAACTGGTAGAAATAAGAGCAGCAAAGCTTTTTTTTTTTTTTTAATTCTTTTATTTTCTGTGAATTGTATTAGGCCTGTAGCCTTCTTACGCTTGAAGTACCAAATGATGAAAAAATTGTTCCCATTACTTCAGAAAAGGCCAAAATGTTCCATTAGTGTTTCTCTGCTGAATCTGAAGAGCAAAAATATTTGTATGTCACAAAGACAATCCATTAGTTACTAAGGAAGATATTACATAGATGGACACAAGTTACTTAGGGAGAGAGATAATTTAAAAGTGTTCAAAAGAGTAAGAAGAATTGGCTGAACTGATTTCTGGCTTGTTCAAGTAAATTATTAATGTCAAATACTTAGGATGTTAGGGAAGACTTGAAAACTTGCTACTGTTCTGTCAGCGTATAGTGGATGTGTACTTGTCCTTTCTGAAGTCTTAAGCTGTCCAAGCTGTAGTCAGTCTCGAACAAAAGGCAAGTCTGCTAAAATACTAAGGGATTACAGAATGAAAATGTGGTTGTTGGTAAGCATTTATCCCATTTTATTTCTTTAACAGCAACAGATATCTTGGAGTGCCCTAGGAAAGAACCAAGTTTGAAATAGCTGTAGGTATTAATTTACATGGAAAATAAAATTGCAGAGACTCACCTAAAAGCAAAGAAGTGAGTTAAGGAGTTTTGTGTGTGAGGGATATTACTGTAGATTGTTTTTGCGGTAACATATCATTTTTCCATATTTTCCAGGAAAATTGTTTTTAAATATTTCCTAAGAAATATCTAAAGATTTAAGCCTCAGTAAAATAAGTAGTAGCTATGATTCTTACTTTTGTACCGTGCCGTGACTCTAAGACAATAATTGTACTGTATGTATTTTATTTCTAAAGAGGCTACTGAAAATATAAAGTCTCCTCGTATAAGCATTCAAAAAGACTGTGGCTGTCTTCAATATAGAAGTTCTTTTGCTAGTTAGTTGTTAATCATTGGTAAACAAACACTGAATAAGGAAACTCAGGAACATTCATGGGGAATGCTTGACACTTTTCTGAAGTTATTCTTCCAAGTTATATATGTACTACAAAAACTGATGACGTGGTAGCTAACTAGGGGTACAAACAATCATCCAGTTTGTTTGGTAAAGTAGGTTCATTTGCACACAGTGTAGTTTTATATCACCAAGCTAAATGAAGTATACAGCAGCAAGGAACATGAGGTAATGCTAGGACTAACAACTCTGAAATGGGTTTGGACACCTCAGGGAGCAGACATCTTAAAATGAGCTTCTAGTGTTCTTCTATGGTAAAAATTCAACAATATAAGAGTAGTGATTGAGATATTTTATTATCTGTTGCTCTGAAGATTTATACTAGTATAATGCATCCCATTATGTCTCCTCAGGATTTTTCAACATAATTCTAAAGGTACTGAATGTATGGAAAAAAGCCATAAAAGCCTTTTCTATCACATAGGAAAGAATGAGGCTAGAAGTTTAATTTAGATAAATTTATCTGAAGTGAATTGAAAGGAAACAAGTAATCATTCTCTGTGAAGTGCTAACATAGACCCTTCTTGAAGAGACACTTCTGAAAAATACTTCTGATCAAATCTAGTTATTGACCATTCACAGCCTAGCATTTTATTGGTTACCTCTCTTTTGTTCCTTCCTTGAAATCCTGTTTTCTCTTGAAATCATTTGAAGACATATCTACTGTTCGCTATTTGTGATACATTACTGTGGTATTTCAACATGTGTTCAGAGAATAAAAAGCTGTTGAATTCCTACAGTATTTAGTCAGAATTTGTATTAATCTTTGTTCTTTTTCTACCATGCTTTGAAAATTAAGTATTTAACTGGCCTGCAAGTTCTACATTTCAGTCTCAGTTTTTATTGTGTTTTTCTTTTCATTTTAAGACATTTATAGCAGCTTATGCTTCTTTGAAACTGGAGTAAAATACTATTTTTTCCACAGGCTATGTTCATTAAAATGATAGTAGACTTCTTACTCTTTTTTTCCCCCTTCCTTTTTTTTTTTTTTTTTTTTTTTTGAGCACCTGGAAATTGCAGCCTCTAGGTAAATCAGATAAGGCAAAATAAAATCAAGAACTTAAAAACTTAAAACTGTATCAGAAACCAAACATTTTAAAATGTGCTTGGAAGTGATCTGACTCTTCATATATGTGTTTTAATGCTTATCATCTACACAGTGAAGAAATGTAGTATCACTGAGACTGACATGGAGAACAAATAAGAGTGTGTAAGTGCATTCCTTGAGTGGTGGAAATGGCAGTAGGTTATCATGAGGCAAGTAGGCAGATTTTTTTTTATTGTAGTGAAAGCAAGTTGAATGTTATCACTTCATTAAGAAAACAAAACAAAACAAAAAATAACCAAACAAAAAAAAATCAAACTCAATTGAGCAGTTTTAGAATCCAGCTAAAAATGTGCACAATATAGCAAAATATTCTAAAGGTTCTTAAGAGAGGCCTTGCTGAAGAGGATTAAATGAAAGATGGGGTTGTACTTCATGTTAAATAGTATTCCTGTGTTTGGGATCACATTATAGTGATTTGAGCTAAGGATAAAAATTGGAAGTCGGAACAGTACTTTGTCATAGGGCTTATTTATATTTTGTGGATGCTTTTTGACAACTGGAAAAGCAAAAAGTTAAATTGTTTTCTCCCAGGAAACTTTTGCTGGTAGTAGATCTAGTAATGGATATGTGCATTTAAAAAAGAATACAGATGACTAAAAACTCAGGGAAAAATAATCTTTTGCTATGTAAACTCTATGTAGTTGGGAACCATGCAGCATTGCATTTCACATATGTGGTGTTCTTTCCTGAATATTTTGATTCATTTGATAAACCATAGTATTTATCTGTATGTATTTTCCATTGAGTTTTACAATCACCTTTTAGAAAAGGAAAAAAATAAAAAATAAAGCACAAAACAACAACAACAACAACAACAAAAACAACAGAAAAGTCAAAAACTGCTTTTTTTGGTTTTTTTTAATCACAAAATTTGATGTTACAGTCACTGTCAAATTTTCTTTGTTGTTTTGTTTCATTTCTAGGACTATTAGCAGACATTGCCATCTAAAACTTATACAGATGTGACCTTTATGATATATGTTGCTGTCCATAACAAAAGCTGAGCTAATTGTTGCTTTACTAGAATGGCAGTTAATTTTATGAAATTACTGATCTGAATTCTAAATGAATAGATGCAGATACCTTCTGCTGTATTCTAGAGCTGGAAGAAGTATGTTTGAAAAACATATTTATAATTTAATCTCCTAAACAGCTTAAGAGATTTGTTGAAAATTCTGAGATTAAAATTAAAATTTTATTAAGAGAAGAAATAAAATTGTTTAGTTAAGCAACTATGGTCTGCTCATGAGGAAATGTTTTGGCAGTGGGAATGCGGTTGTGAAACCTTTGAGTTAGATTGAGTATGGTGAACAGAGACTAATTCTCATTCTTTATTTAGAGGAGAAAATAGTGATGTTACATTTGGGGAAGCAAATATATATATATATATTTGCAATATATATGTATATATATATATTGCTGTAAATTCTGTAACACAGTAATTTAAAAAGAACAACTGTAAAATTCTCTAGCACTTATTCCAGCAGTGCTAGATTTATCTACGATCTGTGAAAAACTGCGGTAGCTACTGATGGTTGCAGTTTGCTTGGCTTTAAAGTAGTTTATATGGGAAATTGCATGCTGTACTAACCTGAACAAGAACAAGAATTTTGAAATTATCTTTTAAATTTATGGAATATTTTTATTGCCCAGTGACATCTTTTTCTTAAAAAAAAAAAAAAAGAAAGAAAGAAAAAAAAAAAAGAAAAAGAAACATTATGATAAAAATATTCAAGAAATTACAGTTTGCTTTTTTTATGCACTTATACGTCAGAGTTACATAGTGACTCATTATATATTTTTAAGTCTTCAAAAATGATATAGGCTTTTTACTGAAGTGGATAGTTGTGTATATTTCTATCTAAGACAGAGATGCAAACTGCAAACTGACAAAAGGGGAATGAATGTAAAGCAGGATACTTCTCACTGAGATATATACACTACTGAGATAAACTGTTTTGGTCATCAATGCTCCTCTATGGAAGAGAAAAAGGGATTGGGTTAAACTGGGCAGAACATCTCTCAATTAAGGCAGAGCAGCTGTAGTTTGACATTTTGGTGCTCTAAATCTGAGATTGGCTGAAGATCATTTTGGATTCTGTGGAGTTTTGTGCATTCATGGTCTTGAGTCCTTTTTGGCCTGAAATCGTCAGTGAGCGTACAGTATAAAGCTGAGAAAAAAGTGCCTTTAGCAAATCTACTGTCCACGTAATGTTTAAAGCAAACAGACTGTGTATTGCTGTGGTAACCAGACAGTAAACAAGTGGAAAAAATATAATCTCTCTTGAACTCAGTGTATGAGCAGTTAGTTCATTTTACAATATTGTCTTCTGCAGAGTCCCATCACTGTTTTGTAGCAGCGCTAAGTATCTGCTGATATGCCTTTTGTCTTTCATTCATATGAACTTATATTTCAATACACATGAGAAGAATCATGTGAAGATTTGAGATATTTGTATTGCTGAATTAAAATATATATATATGATTACTCTGCTTTTAGGAACCTAACAAAAAAAGTTATTTTGGTGTTTTTTTTGTGTTTTTTGTTTTTTTTCTTTTTAATCATTTACACCTCAGGCTTACAAACACACCACACAGCTGAGCCAGAACTTTTAGCTATGTATGTGTACCTTAAAAATGCTTATTACAACTGTCAGGAGCTGGCAGGAGGGGAGATGCGCTCCTGGTCCAAGACAGGGTGGTTCCTGTGGGTTACTCACATGCTGGACAATAGCAGTGGAAAAGCTTGCAGCACTGCTCTCTTCAACAAGTTTCTAAATTATGACAGACTTCTGTTTAGCTATAGTTACAGATCATCATACAGTGAGTGGCTGCTCTTTCCATGCTTTTATTCTGTATCATTTGTTTTTGAAATGTCTTCTAAAACTTCCATTGTTATATTAAAGAAGTTATAATATTCTGATGTGGATTTCTTTGGAAAAGCTCTACTATTCTCTTGGAGAAGTATTTCCTCAGTATTTGTAACTTTCCTAGCACATCCTTACACATTCCAGATACTGCATTCCTCTATCTTTTCATGTAAGATTTTAATAAGTATATCTAGACCCCAGTTAACCTGAATAGATTTAGAATAAAATAGAAACCTGAAGTTCCTGCTACTCTGATTGATAAAGAGGACAACTTTGTATGCTCTTCATATCATATGTATAGCAGTTATATTATTTAGAAAAAAATACAGCAGCACTTATGAAAGTTTTAAGTGGTCAAATGCCGGCATTTTTCATTGAAATGGTAGCTGCAGATAAAAAATGCCTTGTTTTCTCGTGCCCCTCACCGTAAACATACCATAAATTTAGGAGTATCTCAACACTTAATAATGATTACCTTGACTCCCATCCCTAGGCTATTTTCTGTCTCTTGAGTTTGGGGACAGTAGAAGGTACATAATCCTTTGATCTCTTCATAATCTTTTTTTTTTTTTTTTTTGAAAACATATTTTCAATTTTATTGGTATCTTAGGGTTTTGTGTTCTTAGCAGTTTTAAAATGTTGATCCAGATAGTAGTTGCTTTAAGGCTTTTCTCTCTACCTCCCTCTGAAGTCTTGTGCTCTTACTGAGTACAAGCTCCAAACACTACATCATTGAAACATGCTTCTTCCAACTTTGTTATCGACGCTCCAATAAAACTGCTTTCTTTGCTTGACGGAAGAACCATACAGAGAATTCTGTGCTCTCAGTCTCAGTGGGACTGAAATGTACTGCATGCCACACTCCAAGCAGTCTTCTCCAGAGTTGGTGATGCACTGTGACCACTGCTGAAACATACCACTCGCCCCTCACTGTGCTCACACCCACTGATTTATGTCCATCAACATTCAGCAAGCATCAATGAATGTCAATGGGTGCTATTTTTTCTACATGGAGAAATTCAGTGATACACCTTTGCTTCCATGTCAGACACCATTCTGTTTGACTGTCCCTCTGCTGCCATCAGTCACACAGCAACAAAATGTAATGAAATATTGGTTGGGAGCTTGAGCCTCTGTTCCCGTACCACCAACCAAAATGTGCCTCTGATGTTGTGGGTCAACATAATAAAATAGGAGGCATTGTTTTCAAAACAGCTCTTGTAATCATATATATTCATGTTTATGTGTATTTTATATGTATTTATTAACACCCACCATATATAAGGCAAGATTTTTGCAAAGAGAAACAGCACGGTGATTGTTGTCTATAGCTTATCACAGAAAATGTATCTCCTTTGAGCTTACTTAATTTATGCCTATTTATGTCTATGAAGAGTGTCATTCATAATGATTTCTAATTAATACCAGTTATAAGTTTGTCCACACTTGTGCTACTGCTCTCGTGTTCAGTCAGCTCAATGAATGTGACTGGGCTCTGCAAAGCACTTCAGCTGCACTATCCTTTATATCTGTACAGCAGAATTACTTTGAGGAGCAGTCTTGTGATTCTTTGTGCTGCCTGAGTTATGTCACTGAAAACAATATGAATTACCTTTCAGTGAGTCTTGGAGAAGTTTTCTGTCACCTTCAGGCATGTGATGGGGTAGGGAGAAGGCTTTGATGGATTAGTGGCCCTTGAGTGCAGTGATCAGATAACCTCTTTGTAGAAAATGGTCTTATTAGCATGTAGGCCATTCTCATTCATCCTTTGACATATACCCTTGGACAGGAGGACAGTTGCGCTTTAAAGAGTCTGATTTTGATATATTTGAGGACATATTTTTTAAATGTACACAGAATGTGAGGTTGGCAGTTGTTTTATGACTCGACCTTACAGTGAGAACAATCTTAGTAGCAATAAGCAAATGGAGGGATGGACATTGCAGAGCAGAATAAGGATTGCAAGCTGATTAATTAGAAATCTGGATCTAAAAAAGCCAATGTTTCTGCCACCAATGGAGATAGTTTCTGAGAAGAGTGTTTCTGCCTCATCAGGGAAGAATGACCTATTGGGAGTGGCAGAAAAACCTGAGGAAAAAGTCCTCAGAGCTTCATAAAAGTTGCACTAGAAATTCAGTGATTCACTAGTACTACCTAATGCCCTGAGTCACTGCGCTGGGCGGTGTAACACACAACGATGCGAGCCAGTTCCATAAAAGGATATAAATTAGTTAATGGACACCAAAGAGAACAATTCACTTTTTTTTTCTTTTTTTTTTTTCAGCCGTATTGAACTTAAATAATAATACATGCTGCTGATCCGTAATATTACGGAAAAATATATATAAATATTAATTCATGTTGTTTACAACTTTGGTTAAAGGCTTTGTCGTCTTCTTTTTTGTGGTGCTTCGCAGAAAATGGAAATACAAACTCAATTAAAAGACATAACGCTAGTGTTCTACTGTTCATAACTGGATTGTAATTACATAGGGTTTTAAGTGTGGTAAATTGTTACAGAACTGCTGATCTTGTCTTCCTGGAGACTGATGCAAGGCATGTGTGAACAACACAGAGCTGTACCAGACAAAGGTTAGACTGGACATGAGGAAAAGTTTCTCTATCAGGATGGAAGGAAAAGATTCTGGAATAGGACCTGTGATGCTAAACCTGAAGTATTTCAACAGCCAGACAAATGCATCTGTAATATTCTGACATTTATTTCTGCTCAATCATCTTTCCAGTTAACACCTTAGTAGCTGAACCAGCATGTTACAAAACACAATAACAACCAGCAGTATGTGATCAGATGCCCTTATGATCATATTCTGAGAAGATATTTCAAAATAATGGGAATCTAAAATTCCCCTAGACTAGATATGAACCACGCCCTCTGGGTGGGGAAGATGATACTGCTTTTTGAAGCATTGACCAATACAGATATTGAAAGACATTTGAATCTTAAAAGAAAACAAAATTTGGAATGTATCATCTTATTTAAAATTGTGTGTTTTGACTTTTGTTTGCCTAGGATGTGCTGTCATAAAATTTCCAGTATTCATCTGTTTTAAAAATTTCTTTGTGTAACTAATTTCTGTGAACTTTTACAAAAATACAGGCAGCAATGTTGTTTTTCATCTTTCTTCAGATAAGATCTTAGTCTTTTGTTGCATCATATGCAACAGGAAAATGATGACACATTAATTTTCTAATTTTTGTTTTGAAAGAACCAGCCTAAGATGTAACAAAAAACTATACTGATGCCATGAGGTATCTTAAGTATTCTATAACTGCTGCAATAATTGTTCAACTCAAGTATCAAAAGCAAAATATATAACTTTATAAGCAATTTGTATGTGCATGATGTTGTGTGGATATTAGACAAAGGAAAGGCAGAAATAGAAAATTATTTCATAAGTGGAGTTGATGCTGTATTAAAAGAAATAAGTGCATGCATTCTTTTCCAGTTATCATAAAACATAGAGTGCATGTAAACATACTAAACATACCCTGATCTACAATCACCTTGGATTTTATTGGTTTACCTTCAGTCCAATGAAGAAGCAAACATCTTAACTGCTTGTTCATATTTCCTATCAATGGAGATAGGAAATAAAGGTAAAATAACAAAATTACATGAGTATTATATCCTATATTCTACAATTATACGCAAAATATAAAAAGAGTTGTAGTCTGCACACAGTAGTATGCCTATTTGCTGATACTAGACTTGAAGTTGTCTAAGAATTTGAGTAGTGCTTGAAATAATATTCCTTTATGTTCTGTCCAGGGTTACCATGAAAAATTAGCCCCAAACATTCACTGTCATTGGAGGATATAAATCTTTCTTTTCCAACATTTTGCTGCATGCAATTAAAACAAACAGTTTTACTTCCTGTAAGCCCTTGTGAAATAGCCATTATGAATCAAACATTGAGAGTTTCACTCTCAAGCATGAAAGTCTCTGAACAATGTATATTTTGGTACATATTGAACATTTTCTGTAAGCCCCTATAAATAAATCCAGGAAATGTCTGTCCTTTGAGTACTGCCTTCATTAAATCTGGAGCAGCTGTTGTTGAACTTGCCCCCAAACATATAATGGAGTCCTTGACATCAAAAGCTCTTCTATGACTGGCATATTATTATAAGTCATTGTAAACATGGGTTTGTTCTGAAATAGGACTGCTATTACAACTACGAACTGGTTGATGTTACAGAAAATGGAATTCTAACCCATATGCTTCGGAATACAATTAATATTAAACTTGAATAAATGTTTTGGTTGTATAGGTTTTGTTTTGTTTTGTTGGTTGGTGTTTTTCTGGTGTGGATGGTTTTTTTCTGTTGTTTTGTTGTTGTTGTTTTTGCCTAAGGCTTGAGTATTCTACAAGAAAAATAAGAAGCTTGTTGGGTAATGTTAACATCACAGAAGTTGCCTGATGCCTTTGCTGTAATCATGGTGATGCCGTGACTTAAGTATTAGTGCTACAAAATTATAATCCTCTTAGATTTTTACAAGCCAAGTAAGGTCAAAAAGCATTAGTAAGTCTGGTGTTCGAATAATAACTATTTTGGGAACTCCTGTGTACTCCACAAAATGTAATGGATGATAAGATGTGAATAGACATTATAATTCAGATTTGGTAAACTCTGCAGATGCCTTCAATCTACATATTATGCAATAATCAAAATTATTTTTCCACTTCATCTATGGAAACAATGAACAAATTTTTAAATGGCTGCTGTTTCTTTGAGTTTACCTTAAAAGCAGTAATACAGCTGGCAGAAATGTTAGCAGTCATAAATCTAGCTCAAGGCAGAACAACCTAGTTCTGGATCAAGGCTTTCAGAAAGTTGCATGTTGTTTATTTATTCCTGGTTTTAACTTAATTTAAATGCCTTCTTATGATAAGACCAATAAACTGCGTTAATCCCCAGTAAGGTAAAGAAAGCTTCTAGGAGGACAAGGAGCAACTTCAGAACAACTGTGAATTAAGTTGTACAGAAAATTATAGATTACAGTGCATGAAAATATATAGAAGATGGAGTTTACCCCTAGCTTTGTGCACCATCATTTTTCAGTAACTGACTGTGGAAGTTGCATTGCATTATTTTTTCCTAAGGAGATGTGTTTCTGGATAAAAGTATTTGTAATTTGATGTGATTAATTGGTTTTATTTTGTTCAAATAGTATTCAAACTTAAACATTTAATTGCAGGAAAACTTGAATTTCATTTTGTGTCGTATCTTCCAAAATGGTAGATGAAAAATGAAGTAATGTCAGAATAGGCTAATTAAGCTTTCTGTATTATATTCAGAAATTAAAATCAAACTCAAAAATACTTACATGTTAATACAGCTAGATATGATGCAAAACATCTTTTCTTTGGAGTCTTTCCAAATGGAATCAGTGACTGCTTTTTCTCCATTTCCTGGTATAACATAGTGCATGATACAAACAATAATCATGTTTACTGATCTAAAGTAAAATGACAACCTCTGTATATTCTTGGACAGGAAAGTGAGGGCATAGACAGAACTTTCAGTAACATCAAATAACGATTCAGGAGTCTCACACTGTCATTGTCTGCATACATCACACCTGCTCATAATGTAGTTCTTTAGCAGCGTTCTGAAAGCAGTGGGGGTTCGTGATGTTTCAGTCAAAGTTGTAGTTCACAAAAATGTATAATTTTGGTTTATTTTTCTTCTTCAATTGAAATAGGGCTACAGTACTTAAGGATCCTAGGAGACGTCAAACCAAATACTTCTCTCCTTTAAACCTCCTGAAGTAAGTAATTTCTGTTATTAACTGCAAGACACAGAGAACAACTGAGAAGCCAGAGTTTAGGCTTGCCAAAAAAATTGTCCTTCATCTTTAACTATAAGTATAAATCATCAAACCAGGACAATTTGGCACAACAGCTGCTCTCTTCCGTTAGGTGACAGGAGAGCTGCATTCCACTCAAGGGAAGTGTTGTGTTTCTGCATCAACTTGTTTGTACTTGAAGTACTGAAAACTGCAGTGAACTGAAGAAAAGACTGTCTCTTCTCCCGTGTGAAGAAATGCAAGAGGCAAGGAGCTTCTTGTTGGAAGTGTTAACTTCCAAAAAAAATCAAAGGCTTATTCCTTCTGAGAAATATTGTTTTGCAACTTACCTGCAAGCATCACAAAATGAGATGGTTACTGAAAAGTGGTTAGTTTAGCAGCACTAAATATGTCTGTAAACACCTGCACCTGTGTAGCTGTGTGAGATAATGATAGCTACAAATGTTGGGCCTTTATTGTTAAGTGGAGTTAGTTTGGAGGTTATTCTTCTGGAAGGAGTAAATTTGTTTATCAAAGTTTATCCTAAGTCCTTTAAAAGAGCATTTCTTTCCTTGTTTCTGGAAGTCTTATTAACAGCCTATCTGAGTCCAAACTCATATTACTAGTTGATAAAAGACAAGAAAAGGAAATAATCATGGTGCCATAGAGGACTTTTGTCATTTTTATAAATAAAATAAAATAAATTGATCCTTAGTTGCAATTCACAAGCTTAAGTAAGCAAGCAGTAACCATTCTGATCTCTTGCACAACAGGATCCTCCCAGTGGGTTTTGAAATACAGTATTTGTTTTCATAGTAGCTATGATTTCTTCTCATTTTGACATGAATTGTCTTCCAGTTCTTCTGCAAAGAGCTATCCTTTCTCCTGGGACGTGCTTGACAAAAATGTTTTCTTCTCTTTCGATGAGTGCTCCTTCTTAATGCAGAGAAAAGAGAATAATGTTCCTAAAAACAGTTTCGCAATTGCACAATTTTAAGTGCAATTGTATCACTTTCAGAGAGAACTACCTAAAGTGTTAGTCTGTGAATCATAGAATAGAATCATTTAGGTTGGAAAAGACCCAGCAAGTCCAACTATCCTAACACTGCCAATTCTACCACTGACTGGTGTCCATATCCATAAGTCTCAGATACCTCCAGGGATGATGACTCCACCACCTCACTGAGCAGTCCATTCCAATGCCTAACCACGTTTTCCATGCAGAAATTCTTGATATGCAGTCTAAATCTCCTGTAGTGCAATATGAGACTACTACCTCACACCCTATCACTTGTCTTTTGAGAAAAGAGACTGACACCCTCCTTACTGCAACCTCCTTTCAGGTCGTTGTAGAGAGTGATGAAGTTTCCACTTTTTCCAGAGACATCTCCTATTCCCTCAGCTACTTTATTTAGATGAATACAGTGGCCTTGTTTTCTTATTTGAAGCAAGTCTTTCAGCCTTGAGAAAAGAAGATTGAGAGGGGATCTTATTAATGTTTATAAATATCTTAAGTGTGTAAGAAAAAGGGACATGGCCAACGCCTTTTCAGTGATCCGTGGGGACAGGGCAAGGGGAAATGGCCATAAACTGGAGCATAGGAAGTTACTCACCAATATTTGAAAGAGCTTCTTCACAGTGAGGGTGACAGAGCACTGGAACAGGCTGCCCATGGAGGTTGTGGAGTCTCCCTCTTTGGAGATATTCAAGACCCATCTGGATGCCTACCAGTGCAGCCTGCTGCAGGGAGCCTGCAGGGAGTTGGACTAAATGATCTCTACAGGTCTCTTCCAGCCCCTACAATTATGTGATTCTGTGATAGTCATAGTAATCTGTGATCTTAATAGAGACTGATTTTATTCAGTTGGTACTGTGTACTTTCTATCTTGAATGCATTTGTTTGTCTCTTATACTCTCTCAGTTATACTTGTGAATTGTGAAGACTAAAAGACTTTTTGTCTTTAAAACTGTGTTAATGAAGATTACTTCATTTACTATGGATGATTACTTCATAGATGCATTTAATCACTGGAAAGCTCTTCATGATTATCAATTTTATCTCTACTTTCAGTTACTATCACTTTGATTTCTAACATTCAAGTGATTACATGTAAGGTAAAAAAGCATATATATATAAAGAAAAGACACAACTCAATATTCTAGCAGATATGCAAGTAGCATTTACCTTTTTTGTTGTTGCTCACTGATATTCTTATCACACATAGCCATCACTTTCAGCTGGCTTAAAGGGAAGGATGTCTGTATAGAAAACCTGAACATCCTTACTTAAGTTTTATTTATTTTAGTGATTGTTTGAGTCTTGGTCAGCCAAAAAAAATCTCACAAGCTCTGAGGCTGGTCTGAGTGATGTTCAGTACTGACTACAGGGTTCTAATCTTGCAAAATATGAAATAACCTTCCTCAATTCACAGATCAGAAGCATGATGTTGACAGTCCCACTCTACCCCGTTCCACTTTTTTTTTCGTTTAATGAGTTCTTGTACTTTTGTATTTGGCAATGTAGAGCAGTTCCAGTCTGCTGTGTTGCTGTTCTGGTTGATCTATTCATTTCATGTGTTTGTGTGTGCTGATGTAGTCACTTTACACTACTTATTTCATGATCTGGTCTATTTCAGGCTTCTAGTCATTCCATTTCAGCTATGAAGAGTTTGAAAGTACTGCTTCCTTAGGCTTACAGCTCAGAATAAATAATTGCCTCTTATATGTTTAAACTAGCTGTCCAAGATTGTGATACGGCTTCTCTTCAAAAGTTCACATATCTCCATATATCTATGCGTTCTGTGTATGTAAGGCTGGATTTTTTTTTTTTTTTTTTTCGAATAGCAGTTTCATGGGCCTTACATGTATATGTATATGCTTAAGAGCAGCCTTGTATTCTTCTAATGGGAAGCAAGTTCAGCGATCCAGTTGATAGTTTCAGCAGTAGTGGTGGATCTTTGCTGTTTTCCTCAACTAGAAATACATTTAGATTTTATTTTGGATGACTAAGTCTGCTCAGATCTTTACTGGTCCAGACTGCTGAGAGTCACAGTGAAGTTATATCTGGCAGCCTGAGGATAACTAACTGATCCAAGGAGAGTTCAGTCCTTGTAGATATGTGCTTTATCCTAGTCAAAAAAAGAATCTACATGTATCAGATGCTATTTAATTCAGGGCATTCCATTATCTCTTCAAGCATTATCCCTTTATCCCTTTGACAGTGGAAAACTGGCTTCAATCTAAACAAAATTAAATCAGAAAATAAAAATAAACTTTTTTTTTTTTTTTCCCCTAAACTGTATGTGTAAATCCCTGGGTTTAGCACTTACATATGTAGGGTGGTCTTCAAATTGGTTATTCTGTCATAACCTCTGGACAGTACGCAGATCAGAGAGTCACCAAAACCAGGAAACCAGAACACTGTGTTGACTGTTACTTGAGAAATGGTTGACTTCTCAGCAATACTACTGTGGTTCTTCAGAGACATGTTATCACATTGGGTCCTTCTTTCCCCATATATTGTCTTTATACTTTTTAATGCTGTTGGTTAACATGTGAAAGCATGGTTAAGCAATGCCTCAGTGTGGGAAAAATAGGTGGTCTGTCCTGCTGTTCCATAGCACTGTAATGTGAAATCTTACTCATTGCCTTGCCTTGATGACTTTTCTATGCATTTCTAGCTCTTTGTAACTGTCCCAGTGATGATGTATCAGTCCAGGTATGAAATATATTCACCATACCTTTAGCTGCAAGGGTAATGAAGAAACTTATTTCACCAACTCATCTGAAAAAAGTAACAGCTTTACGAAAAAGGGACTGATTTAGGAGTTTAGATGTTAGTAAATTAAAATGCTGTATGTTCAGCAGACACTATATTAACATGTCATAAAACATAGTCCCTTTAAATACATAGTCATGCTCTACAGAGTTCTAGTTTTGTGAAAGCAAATTCTTTTTTTTTCCTGGATTGTCTTGGTTTCAGAATACATTAATTCATGAAATGCTTTGTAGCAGCAGCCTTTGAAAATAATACTTCAGAAAAAAAAAAATGTATTTTGTTTGTGTTGCTAGCAACCACCTTTGATATCAGACTAGTGGCTAACAACCACTAGTCTAATATTTTTATCTGTTAACCATATTTTGTTTACAGATAACAATTTATAACATTTCAGGGAAAATATTTCAAATTTACCTTCTTCAACTTTTAATCTTAGTAGAAGCTTCCTTTATGAAAGGGCACGTATTATAGTTGCATGTCTTTAAATCACTCAGTCCTTCTCTTATAACTTAGCATATACACCTGTTTTCTTAGAGGATCAACTTACCTAGGAAATGAACTAGTTTACTGATAAATTGTTTGGAGCCCTTTGTGCTATATCAAAGCAAGTATATTTAAAGAGGGTTTATTTTTAAATTTTACAGTATAAATTTATAAATAAACATGTACTTAAGGTAGATTGATAGCACTATCTGGCCTTCAAAATGATATTTAATTAGGTGACATTTTAATATTGAAAGTTCCTTAAATGTTTTTTTTACATTGCATGGTATCTCTTTTACTGTGTATTACAAGTCATTATTTAAAAGGCAAAATAAACAACATAAGGCATTGAAAATGACTTCTTAACATGAAAGTATTCATAGTTGGGCACTACAATGTTTTTAACATGAAATCCTTAAGTTGAGAATTCTTAGAATTAATTGAACTGAGTTCTTTTCCTCACCTAAATTTCAGTGAAAGCAGGCTAATTTTTGCATGTTTAGCTGCTTGTCTGGTGCATGCTGATTTCACATTTGAAAAAGGCATGCGCTGTAGAAGTAATATCTTATCATGAAGCTAAAGCTTAGTTTCTAGAATATAACCTCAACATTTCAGAGTGATTTTAAGGGTCCTATGGCCTGCTGAGAATTATTAGTTTTCTCCTGCCTTTAAGGTTTTTTCTTTGAAATGGTACTGAAATGTAAAAACTGAATAGGTTTCGCATTAATGTTGGAGAATGTAGTGCTCTGCAATGACCTTTACCTGTAGAAGAAAAATGTCGTTTTAATTATAATTGCATGGCAAAATGTGTTTAATGCCTGAATGATCGTTCTTGCTCTACAATTTAAATTTTGCTGAAGTATTTTTGTATCAAAAAAGCAAGCTAGTTTATACATTTATTTGTTTATATAAAATAAGTGAGGATCTCCACTAACTGTAAAAATTTGCACACTATTAGTGCATTTTATGTTTACATAGCTTGTAGAAAGTTTTGGTGGTCAGATTTATACATCTCTGACAGTGTCTTACATGGAGATACTGGAGAATACTAGATTTTGAATTTTTAAAAAAAAATTATTATTTTTTTTTTAATAATAGAAGAATGTCTTGAAGGCAATTGCAGTTATGTAAATCTTTTCATGAAGACAAAAGATGTGTTCATCAAGGAGATCTACAAGAGTTTGCTCCTCTGTGTAGGGTCTTGCACAGTGCATATCTATGGAGCAATTTAAATCCTAAAGAGGGATAGAAGTCTCTGGTTAATGGTCAAATTGAACAGTAAGAAAAGGGTCATGATAAGTGTAGACACATACAACTCAGGAAAGTCTATTTCATATGCACAGCATTCCTCATTCTGAGCTGATACTTCTTTCTATAGGGAAATTAGAGTTTGTTTTTGTTTGTTTTCAGCTTTCAAGTGGAAAGAAGTATGCCGTTCACATCCTGGTGTTTTATAGAACTGCTTAAATCGTTCTGCACAGTTAACACTATATGGAATTTTGAATTTACTGGGAATTTGTCATATTCACTACATACTGAGAAGTTCCATGCTTGTGTGTAGAGCAGAGCACACACAGATGTACACCACACTGCTCAGGTGGGTGACCTTAGCACTAATAAGAAAGGTCTTCAATCTCTTGTTTTCTTGAGAGGAATAAAATAACTCAATTGAGTGAAGTCTTTATGAAGTAGTTTGCTGTTTGAATCTTAAAGTTTTTAGCAAGTGGCTGTCAGTGTTCTGAAAGAGGGTTGTAAACAAAAGAGAAAAATAGCACCCAGAAAACAGTTGATGGGTGTTCTCAATGAATCCTGTGTTATTACTCACACTGGAAAATTGTTTGTAGTACTTAGCTGGTAAAACTATATTTTGTCTTGGTCTAGGCATTATCTCATGCTTATTCAAGTGGTTATACATTTACTTTCCAAGCAAAGAAATATTGAACTGTTAACTCTCAGAGTACAACATGCTTAAGGAGAGTCAGTCTTATATTACTGCAAAATCTTGACATGTAAGTTCCAAGGGTGTATTCAAGAAGCATTTTATAGTTTCCATTACTTCCCAAACCCAGAGGTCAATGTTGAAAGGAAGTAGCTCCCATGACGCCTTGTCTTCATATCTGACACTTATTACTCTAGACATTTCAGTTATATTTTATTAAAGTTTTTAAAGAAGGCTGCAGTCTGGGTTTCATATGTAAGAATATGATCGGTTGACAAGTAGTTCTAAAATACTTCCACTATGCAGAGCTAACACATAATGTAGTGATGTTTTGTTGTTTTTTTTTAACTCTTGAAAATATGAATCATTCAAATTTTGTTACCTTGGAACTTTTGCTGACAGTAATATCACAAGCACTTTTTCAGGCCTTGCTTTTATTTTGGAGATCTGTGCTAATAGCACATTCATCTGAATCCATATTTCATAACATTTGTAGTAACCTTTCTGGAGGTTATCAAAAGGACTACATTAGTTTTTCAGTGATATGTGTCCTCACTATATATTCTTATGGAAAATGTAGGGAATACATAGTTAAGGAGAAGTTTCCTACTCCTACTTGAAAGATTTTTCACTCCTACTTGAAAGATTTTCCTTAAATAAGCTTGGTTCTAGAAGAAATTTTTGTTGAACACCTGAACTTAAATGTAGAATATTTGACAAAAACAAAAACAAGAACAAAAATTCACCACCAATGTATTAAATGAGAAATCCTTAGCAAGAATCCCTCCATACTTTGGGCACTGAAGCCTCAAACACAAACACATTGCTGTGTGATTTGTTTGTGTGTCATTTGACCTGTGGCAATGGTTCACATTTTGTCCTTAGCCCACAGGAAATACACTCTGACTTAGGTTATCTTATTAGGATTTCCCTCTGAAAGCTAAATTAATGGAGTTGTGAACCATTTGTGTATTTGAGCCCTATGTAAGTTACATGTGAAACAAGGAAGAAAATAGGTTTTGATTTGCAAATAAAGCTCATTCTGTAACACATTTAGGGCAGTTTTAAAAATAATAAACTGTGCAAGGGTTTTACCCTGCTTCCTAAAGAAACAAAGCTTATGCGATCATGCTGTGTGTCTCTGCTGACTGCCAGTCTCTTACCTCCTCCCCTCACTCCCCCCCCCATAACTTTTGAAACTACTGGCCAATTTCAAACAGATTTGACAGGAGTAAAGTTCTCAGATATCAGGTTCCTAGTAGTTTCATGGAAATAGGTGGCTGGATAGAGAAGAGAGACCCTATTCATGTCTGCTTTGGAAAAAAAAAAAAAAAAACAACTGTGGAATGAGATCAACTGTATTATTAGACACTAGCAAATCCTCATGGGAAGGAAAAATTATGAATGCCCCCAAATAAGGGAAAAGCTTTGACTGGATTTCTCACCTTAGACATTAGGGGATCCAACAGAAGAGTCATATCCATAGGAAACCAGACTTCAGTAGTTCCATTGCTCACAGACCTGCTTATTACTCAGACAGGTAGTAAAATATCTGATTATTCCTAGATCCATTGAATTAATGAGGAAGAAGATGAAAAAAAAGATCTTTTAAGGATGACCTGCTTCAGTTGTCTTTGTAAACTTCAGAGACAGTCTGGTAGCAAAGAGTTGAATGGATAGTGGTGCCTGAAGTAGAGAAGGATGTGATAAAAGGGAATTATAAAAGAAGATAAAGCACTTGGATGTATGAATAAAATGCAAAACCACAAGTTATCCTGTGATGAAACTGTAAATCACAAATTTGAGAAGCTGTTTCTTTACATAATCATGAGTCTTATCATTATCTGTGGAAACATATTGTATAGTTGTCCATTCCTTATTTATTATTCTAATAAATAACTAATGCACCTGATCCTTCTGGAGCTCTGTCTCTAGGCTTTTTATCTCAGGGCTTTTTTTTATTTATTTATTTTTTGGTGGGAAAATAAAACTTTGTCTGGCTACCATTCAAAAGAAATTGAAAGAAATGCTTAATATTGCAGGCACTGAGTGTTGTTGCTGTGGCACATTGTAGTATTCAGAGCATTTTTAGTTTTAAATAATTCAATTATGTTGCGGTGATGGAAAAAAAACCAATAGTAGCTATCTGTAGGTTAGCACCTTGGGAGATGAATATTGATTTGGTGTTAATGTCCTGTAACTTTACTCAGTTAATTCTTTTCTTAAAATGTATCAATTTGCGGGATGCAATGTTAATTGAAGCATTTTCAGATTGAATTATAGTATGTAGCCTTTCATAGGAAATCAATTTATGTCACTGTAAATGGGGGAAAAAAGTTTCCTCATGAGTGACAGCTTTTAGAAAAAATTTGGAAAAATGATTACAGAGCGCTTAAAGCTAGTGAATCACAGCTTGGCTAGATCCTGACCAGACCATGTCATAGCTGTCAAAATTCAGTAGCTAAAGACCATTTCAGCACTGGTGGGATTAAGCTTCACAGAAGTAGCTGATTGTATAGATACATGAAACAGGATGTTTCTAAGAAGTATAAACATGAAATATGGGAAGTTTTCAAAGAGTTTGAAGAAAGGGATATAGATTTAATGCTGTTCATAAAGGAAACATATCCATCTGTTGATTGATATGTGTCTCACAGATACTAACACCACTACTTTCATCTATCTATACAGCTCAGCTAAAAAAAAATAATGTATGAGTATTTAAACAATATCTGATGTGTTCAGTATTTTTATGCAACGTTTTTTACTCTAGAACTATCAGAAGGACCCGGTATTCTGGAGTCCTGATAATCCACATATCCTAACAATTCTTGCAGGGTTAATGTGATGGGGGAAAAACAAAAATGAAACATAGAAATGAAGTAAATATTGATGATCTACAAATGTCATATATGTTCTGTGTTTGTTTTCCAGTTTTGTCTACTGCTAAACTTTTTGCACAATGTACTTAGTTGTGGATTATATTAAGAATTGTATGTATTGTTCTGTTCATCTGCAGTAATGAAATACAAATTCAAATTGGAAGGAAGCTTACTTCATATTTTGAGAAATAGAGCGTGACATATGCAGCTAAAGCTACAAGTGTTAAGTTTAACAGATGAAGGCTGTTAGAGATAAATAATTATATATAAATAATCAAGTCTGAGCACTAGAGAGAGAACTCTATGAGAGAAGGATCAGTATCTCTCCAAGAGAAATGCATACAAACTGGGCATATGTGTATTTAAAAGCTATTAAAAAAAAAAAAAAGAAAAAGCCAGACCTTCCCGGACAACCTGTTCCAGTGCCTCTGTGTGAAAAACTTCCTCCTAATATCTAACTTAAACCTCCCCTGTCTCAGTTTCCAACCATTCCCCTTGTCTTATCACTATCCACCCTTGTAAACAGCAGTTGCCCCTCCTGTTTATATGCTCCCTTCAAGTACTGGAAGGCCATGTGAGGCTTCCGCAGAGCCTTCTCTTCTCCAAGCTAAACAAGCCCAGTTCCCTCAACCTTTACTCATAGGAGAGGTGCTCCAGCCCTCTGATCATCTTAGTAGTCCTCCTCTGGACCCGCTCCAAGAGCTCTGAGTCTTTCTTGTGCTGGGGGCCCCAGGCCTGGACGCAGTTCTCCAGATGGGGCCTCACAAGAGTGGAGGGGGACAATCACCTCCCTCTCCCTGCAGGCCACTCCTCTTTCACTGCGGCCCAGGATATAGTTGGCCTTCCAGGCTGCAAGCGCACACTGCTGGCTCATGTTCAGCTTCTTGTCTGCCAGGATTCTCAAGTCCTTCTCCACGGGGCTGCCCTCAAGGGATTCTTCACCCAGTCTGTATAAACACCAGGGATTGCTCCAGCCCAAGTGCAACACCTTTCACATGGTCCCACTTCTCCAACCTGTCCAGGTCCCTCTGGATGCCTTCCCTTCATTCCAATATATCAACTGTACTGGTCAGCTTGGTGTTGTCTGCAAACTTGCTGAGGGTGCACTCAATGCCATTGTCTGTGTCATTGATAAAGATGTTGAAGAGCACCAGTCCCAAGACTGACCCCTGAGGGACACCACTTGTGGCCGGCCTCCACCCTGACACAGAACCACTGATCACAACCCTTTGGCTGCGACCAGCCAACTAATTCTTAACCCACTGAACAGTCCATCCTTCACACCTATGCCTCTCCAATTTAGAGAGAAGGAAGTGGTGAGGGACCATGGCCTTGACCTGTGAGAAGCTGAGGAACCAAGGCTGCTTCAAACGGGAGAAGAGGTGGCTTTAGTCATTCTGGGAAGGGGGCTAATAGCATACCCTCAGTACCTACCATGCACTTATTGAGAGGACAGAGCCAAGTGTGTGTCATGAGGGAGAGGAACAGCAGACATAACAGCAGCCAGAGTTTCCAGCTGGAAACCTCCTTGGGGATGTTTAAGGCCAGGTTGTATGTGGCCCTGGGAAGCCTTATATAGGGGGTGGCAGCCCTGCCTGTGGCAGGAGGTTGGAACTGGATGGGTTTTAAGATGCCTTCCAATCCAAGATATCCTATTATACAGTGAAAAAGTCTTTCTTTATTAGATTAGTCAAGTACTGGGACAGGTTGTCCAGAGAGGTTGTACAGTCTCCGTGATTGGAGCTTTCCAAGACCCAATGGGATTAAGCCTAGAGCAGTAACAGTCTGATCTCTGAGTGGGCTATGCTTTGACAGGATGTTGAACTTGAGACCTCTGGAGGTCTTTCTAAATCCATTACTTAGCAATAGGAATTTTCAGGATAGGAATTTGTTTTCAGTATGCTCTGTGCTGCAGTGTACAGATTGGAATGGGGTGGTTGGAAAAAGCTTCTAAGTGATAAAGTCTTTTTCAGCTTTACTTCTGCATCTTTCACCACAATCCAAGTATTCCCTCAAAAGGGAATCTTGAAAGCTATTTATGCACTGTGTTCTGGTCCTTAATCAAGTAAAATATGATAACTTCTGCCACAAACCTGACAGCACTATTCCAAGAACTACTGTGGTTGCATCTAGATGAGTAAATTAAAATTTTCTGAGACTGTTCCCAAGTACAGAGGCCGAATGGTGGGAAATGGTATGGGTCCATATTCTTAGTGTTTTTCAGGCTCCAGGACAGGGTGGCTGTGTGTGAAGTACCTCTTGGGAACAGTACCTGCAATGTCCTGACCCCTCACATATGCCTGCATGCTCTTTTTTGAAGTGGTAGTTGACATGGGCCAAGGACAAGCTGGGGCCCATGTGGAACTGTCAGTGTATAGAATGCTGGTATATTCTAGTACCCGGCAATGTTCCCAATTTCTGCTTGGTTTATTGTACGGATGTAGCCTCCTTGTACTGTAGTTGCAAGGGATCCATGGTGCCATGAATATGTAGGTTTGAGGGTGTGAAAAATAGCAAGCACTCTCCAAAATATTTGGGAATCCCTGCCATAAAAAGTAGTAGATCCAGATGGAATTTCATTAGTTGATGTGTGGCAAATAATGGCAGTTTATTTGGAATGTTTCTGCAGCGTGTAGTAAAAACCCGAGAAAAATAGCAATCACTTATGTCAGCTGTTCTGCTTCAGAATAAATGTAATGCCTTCATCAGGAACAAAGATAGATTTTTTCTTTTCTTTTCTTTTTTATGGGAGGGTTGTTGGTGAAGTAATGCTTTTCTCATAAACGACATTCAGGAGGGAAAGGCAAGAGTGGAGAAAGGCAGAATTTTTGTCTTAACCTTGATTTTTATAACTGGTGATCATATTTTTATACTGACTGATGTAACTGGCAAGGTTTCTTGGCTTCCATGATACTCTGTAATTTTTCTAGCTTCCTAGACTTTGCTGTTACAAAAGCAACTTCTGCTTTCACATGTTATCATCACTGTATTATGCAATTCCAGTATACTCTTTTTTTTTAACCACACCCAGGGATGCCATGGTTACTGTTGAATGATTTCCCTGGAGATAATAGTGGCAAAACTTTAAAAAATCAAGACCACTCACTGATTGACTTAAGAAATAAAAATGGTATAATGCTTTCCAGATACAAGCTTTTAACAATTCTTCTTTTGTATAAGCAACTAAGTGTCAGCATTGATTCATTTGTAGATCATGTTCTTTAACCCTGTACATGAATTTTCATTAAGATTTTCCTCTTTTTAAATACCTATGAATTTTCATAGAAAACTTTTTTATTTTAATCAAAATTTTGATTTTATCTTAATTTGGAGTTTGTGCCTATGTGGAGTAGATGAGTTTGTTGATGTCTGACTGGTATTAACATTAAGATAACTCTAGAAATCACAGTCTGTGTGTCTTCGGGAGTTCCAGCTCCAACTGAGAGGAGAAAATCAGTCTCTTATGCTGGGTAATGTAATTTAAGGGTGCAAGGGATATGTTACTTTTAATTAACATAACATTAAACGTTGTCTGGTATGTTATGGCTAATCTTGGCTAGTCTTGGCTAATCTATGGCTAATCTGGTATGATATGGCTTTTCTGTGTGATAAGGAATTTCCTTTCAGTGTCATCCATAGGCCAGGTGATCAGCTGATGACTTAAGGATAGTTTAGCTGATAGCTTTTAGCATCTTATCCTAGCAAAATTTTCCAGGTATAATTTGTACAGGAGCTGGACAATTAATAAGTAAATCTTTTGGTTTGGTTTGGTAATGGGGATTCATTTAGAAGGCTTTTTGAACATGGAAAACATAGAGTTTCAGACTCTGATTGTTCCCCCGTCTCACTTAATTCCCAAATACCCAGCTAAAATGGCACTTACAGCATGGAAAGACTAAACTGCAGCAAGAAGCAATATCTAGAAGTATCCTTCCTAGCACTGCTCCATCCTATCCTGGGAAAGGTGTCGAGAGACACTTAGAATAGGGCAATGACAAAAGGATCTGTTGTTCCGTGGGTCTATAGGGCTTTCCTGCTTCAGCACAAGGGTCACATCTGCTGTGATGGACTGCAGATTATGATAAAGGCTGGGAGAGACTACACAGCTGCTCCGTGCTGGTGGGCTGATGCAGACATATTTTTTTCATGCCCATTCTTCATTAATGTTTCCCTGGTGAAAGGACATGTGCTTAGACACCACCTTGCAGGAGGCAGCACCTGTCTGCAAGGATGTAAAAGTTATTAGCTGAGTAAACCAGCTGAATGTTAGCACAGTTTGAAGGAGAGCACAGAGGTCTCTGAGTCCTACCCCAAACCTGTAGGGAAAGGGGAAGCTGAATGAGACTGTGATTTTGTGTCACGCTGTATGCTAACTCATACAGTTAAAACTCCATGAATTAGCTCTCACAAAGAAAATACTTTGATTTAAAAATCAGACCTATCTATGAATATGTTATATGTACATTTTTTTTGTAATATCATTTTCAAAGCAAAGAAAAAAGCAAAATTTTGGGGGCTAGGAATTAGGAATATAAAATAAATAGGAGAGACGCAGCCCATGTAGCCTCCTATAGCCTGCCAGAATAAGAAAGAACAAAATCTAAGTAAACAGTGGGGTTTTTTTTGTAGCTGCTAAAAGTATGGAGTTTCAAAAGTATGTTTGGGATTACAAATACTGTTAGAAAGTGTATTTTCTGATACTAACAGCGTGGCAAGCAATGCAGATTCAGTAACAATTTCCATCCTTTTTTTTTTTTTTTTTTTTTTCCTCATAGACCAGTATGTCATAATGAAAAATTGTTGCTCTTGAAAATTACTTCCATGTTAGCATCTAGCTTTAAATTGTACTTTGGAAAAGAGCTCTCAGACACTTCTGCATAGATGTTTTCTTCCAGCACATGACCTCTAATACTTACTGCCTTAGATATGATACCCTCAATTCTGGTGGAATGTGGTGATGCAGAGATCAATTAGCATATAGGTATTTTTAATGAAAAATGAAATCTAGGTCTATTGTCTCTACATAGTCAAGTAACATAGTCAAGTTAGTCTCTACATAGTCAAGTTAGTTAGAAACTAACAACAACAACAAAAAAATCCCACCAACAAACAACACCAAAACTAGTCAACAATAAAGAAAACATTGAAGAGGAGCAGTATATCAATTACAGTCAGTTTGCTGTCCCCTGGGACCTCTAGATCTGGTCATTCTCAGTGTGAATTAAGTGTTCAGTGCTTCACTGTTTTACATAATGTTTTCTTGAATTGTCTGAAAGAGGAAGTGAAAGGCAACATCTGCAGATGATGCAAAGTTAGAGAGAGCTGCAGCAGCTGGAAGAACAGCAAGAAGTACAAACTCATCTAGAGATCAGCAGCTTGCAGGAATTTACAAAATGAAATTCGCCTTGAGAATGTAGTCCAAATCAGATACGTTGTATGTAAATTTAGTTTAACGAAGTGTTAATGTTGACATTTCACTCAACACAGTAAGCAAGATCTATCCCTATTCTGCAAGGGACTTCAGAACCAAAAAATAACTCAAGTTGGCAGGGATCCGTAAGGATCATGAAGTGCAGCTCCTGACTCCACACATGCTAAACAGTTAACTGGTTTTTATGGTATCCTAATCTTAAACTACTTCTGAATCATTCTAAGATTCTATCCAATTTCACAAGGTGTTTTTGGACAAATGAATGACTTCTCATCGTGAATCATTTCTCAGTGCATATTAAAAAAGAATATGTAGAAAAACACAAAAATTCCTCTTTTTTTTGTGTGTGTGTGTGATTTTTTTTTCTCCAAACATTCCAGTGTAAAAGAATTCTGTCTTAGTGCTGCAGAGTATATGTCTGTTCCAAATTTGAAAGCCTCAGCTCTAAAATTTTGTTGTTTTGTGTATTTGCTCCTTTACCACTTTGCTTTCCAATTTGGAATTTCAGCGAGACCTTAGAGCAAAACTGACCTGACTCCTGGTTTTCTTTATATTGCTTTAGAAATGGCTCATGATTTGCCTTCATGCTTTGGAAGCAAAGCTGATCTGGCTGCCTTTTATGGTTTATCAGCCCCTCAGCACTAGGCTCTGTACCACAGTGAGAGCCAATCAGTTGTAATTTGCTCAGATAACAACGTTTCTATTGTTAGCGCTAGCATTTCTGTTAAATTGGCAGTGTAGTAGCTGGCTGTAACAAATAATTTCATGCTGAAGAAACAAGTTGAGAAGGCTTGTCTGTACAGGATGTGTAAGATTCTGTATGAAGGTGGCAAAATAAAACCACATCTCCGATATCACATTTCCTTTGGTTTAATAAGGGCCATATTAAATATCCGGTGTTTTTCTGCACTGATGTGCGGAAAATGTGATATGGTACGGTCAGTATGGAGGCATAAGATGTTGCCTTCAGTTGCACTGTTCTGTGAGGACAATCAGACTCTAAAATGAACACTCAAAATGATGTCTCATTATTCCTCACATCCGACCCACACCTTCTGGTTCAGTGGTTAGCAGCAGCACCATGTGCTCTGCTCTCTGCAGCCTGACCTTCCTCCTCTTCCTTTTCAGCATTCATCAAAATGGTAGCTTGCCCAGAGGATGGCTTTGGTATCTCTAGGTTCTAGAAGTTAATTCTATAAAAATGGTGAAGGGCCTGAAAAGCAGGAGGTGTGAGGAGTATCTGCAGCCCCTGCATTTGCCCAGCCCAGAGCAGAGGAGCTGAGGGGAGGCCTCATGGCGGCTGCAGCTCCTCACAGGGAGCAGAGGGAGCTCTGCTCTGTGCGACAGCAACAGGGCCCGAGGGAACGGCATGGAGCTGTGTCAGGGCAGGGGCAGCTGGGGGTCAGGGAAAGGGTCTGCACCAGAGGGCAGTGGGCATGGAATGGGCTGCCCAGGGCAGTGGGCACAGCCCCGAGCTGCCGTAGCTCAGGAAACATTTGGACACCACTCTCAGCCACAAGGTTTGGGTTTGGGTGGTCTGTGTGGTGCCAGGAGTTGGATTCAATGACTGTTATGGTTCTCTCCCAACTCAAGGTATTCTGCAATTCTAGGTGCATCAGCTTTTATTGTAGAAAAGATGTTATTTTCCTTACAGAGTTTAAAAAGTTCTTTTGTAGCGGTCTGTGAGGCTGAGGATATACTTCGCAGTTAGAAAGCCCCATATGACACGAGCAATATTGGCTTATGTAATGCATTTAAGAAACTGAACTGCTGTTTGCTTATAAATGTGTACTTGTGAAATGTCTGCCATGTATTTGCTATGATTTTGATTGTGAGCAGAACCCAGCTTTCAGCTGAAATTCATTCCCACTAGCCTCTTTTAGGAATATTCATATTTTATTGTCCTATGCTGAGTAAACAGTAAGTCAGACAATGTGTATTTGTCCTGATTAAACATACTTATGTTTACCCTATCTCAACTGATTATATTAAAGTATGAGACAAGACTGTGTACTCTTCTTGCTGCTTCCTCCACAGTGTAAGTAGAAGATCATGTTTCTATTTATCTGTGCTGCTATGCTTCTCTATCTCTGTGGCTGGTATTAACGTGTGGCATGAATTCTTTATCTGTATAGTGTGATGGTGGCTAGCAAGTGATGAAAAGCAGTTTCCCTTATGCAAATATCCATCTTCGTTAATGCTGTCAGACAGCAAGTATGATATCCAGGGAATACAGGTCACTTTGTGGGTTACTGATAATGTAATCTAATTTCTAAAAATAAATTAAATGAATCTTCTTATCTGTAGCCATCAGATGTACATAAGCTAAAGGGAAACAGTATGTTAGACACTATACATGTGAATTCAAAGGAAAAATCAGAGGAGAATTTGAAACAAAATCTTTTCTGATTAATTAGACTCATTGAAGAAGCATCATGATTTGTTGCAGAGGCTTTCACAGAATAAGTATCTTATCTAGGTTGAAGAACTGATATTTACTTCAGACATTCCCCAGAGGTCTTGGTGAGCAATTCCTATGTGGCCTTTTTCAGCAGACCATTATGAATAATAGTAGTTAACTTCATTTTTAAAATAAACATTAAGAAAAGCTTATTTAAAAAAAAAAAAAGTGTTAACAAATGCTATTCTTCTTTTTTCATGGATGCCTTTTTCTTAGATGTTTGCTATACCTTCCTTAGTAAAATGAAGGAAATGTATGAAAAGGTAATTCTGTTTTTAGTAGGTAGGGTGCCACAACACAGACTGAGGTCTTCCCTAGCATGTACGACTAACATTTTTTTTAAAGTTAATGATGTGTTAAAGTTGAAAGGAGGTACAACAGTTCTATTTGTAGGGAATGGCCACAGGAGCTGTGAATCTTTTTAAAGATTTGAAGACATGCGAAAGGACCCTTTCTTCCATGTACTCAACCTTTCTGCAGGCACTTCCAATCAAAGTCTAGTCATTTTGATGCCTCTGTTTCCAATTTTTGTGTAATTGTTGTGGTTGTTTTAATATGGGAATTACCAAAACAGACAGCAAATTGCATATTTCATTGGTCAAATGGCAAGAACAGTGCTAGTATCACAGTAAGTTTTTCAGCTCCTGCCATTCTCATGCCTCTTGTGTAAAACTTGTGATAATACCTTTATATCGCTGACCATCTGAGTTCTGTACTGGAGCAGATCATTCCTATGTCATGTTACACTTCCTCTATTGTACGTCTTTTCCTGCCATTATAAGGTATGTCAGTGTTTACTTCCTGTGCATATTGACTGGCAGGTGTCCAGCAAGACGTTGTTAGCTCCTTAAATAATTGGCAAGTATATTATTCCACATGCTGCTTCTCATTACAAATGTATTATATCCTTTTGAACATGAGGACTGTGAAGTATTTCTTACATCTATGCTTACTAAACTTGTGAATTTTCTGGAGGGGTGCTTTGTGATCTTCACAGAAGAAATAACTTGGTCTCTTCTTTTGTCCTAGTTTAGACTTGGATCTCTGAAGCTACAGAAAGTTCCGTGTCCAGCTGATGTGGTTAGAGAGCTGATTGGCTATTGTCTGGACTGCTTAGGAGGACTCCAGGTGAAAAATGAGCACCTGCAAAAAGAAAATGAGAGGCTTTTCTGTGATTTGAGTGATGTTGAGAAAAGGTAAGTTCAAAAGAGTGTTCACAAGTCATTCTTGAGAAAATCACACACATTTGTAGCGCTCAGAGGGTGATGAGGCACTGGCACAGCTGCCCAGAGGAGCTGTGGATGACGCACTCCTGGAAGTGTTGAAGGCTGTGTTGAGTGGAGCCCTGGACAGCCTCATCTGGTGGGGGGCAACCTGCCCATGGCAGGAAAGTTGGAACTGAATGATCTTTGAGGTCTGCTACAACCTAGGCAATCCTATGATCAATGCAGAATTTGCTGATGGACACATTTTAAGTCATATAATGAAATATGCACACCATATTTTTTCAATCAAGGAGAGTTCTGCACCTAAATATTTGCAGCATATGTGATCTTCTTCCTATGTCGAAGACAAGACTGATTTCCCAGACCTTGCATTAAAGCTGTTTTTAGATTTATGTACTAAAAAACAAATCACCCCTTTTCTGCAAAATCCTTTCCACTCTTTTCAGCAAGCCAGTGTTTTTCTTCCCCTTCTGTAAAGCTTATGACTAGCACTTCGGATCATTGACATTTTTGACTGGTAAGTTGCCACTGCTTTAATCTGTTCTCTGGCAGCAACCAGAATAGAAAGTGAGGATGCCATTATAGGAAAGAGGACATATTTCGTTAATTACCGTTTCATTTATGATCTGAATTGCCTGGTACTGCACACTGCAGTGAAGTTATCTATGCTTACTTTAGCTAGTATAAGGTGGTTAGCATATAAAAGTCAGAGATCTTGGCTTTGTGTAGCTTTATCTGAAGGACTACGTTTAGGAAGATTGATGAAAGCAAGTAGCTAATTGGTGTTAATTTATCTTGAAAAGGACAGCTAGCTTTTGGAAAAAGTTAGTTTTGTTTCTCTCTCATTAAAGTGAGTAACAGTTTTTCCTGACAATCTCCCTGACAAGCATATGGCCTTCCTAAACAGTGTTTTACTGCCTAACAGTGTATTGAACAGTGGTGTATTGTATAACCAGTATGCAGCACTGTGTTACACGCTAATGTGTAATAGGCATTAGTGCTTACATCAATTTCCATGGTGGTGCACCACTTTTAAAGAGTAACCCCGAAGAAAGATTCACAGTTGCCCGACAACCTTTGCTCTGTGAAGCAATGTATTCAAGGCTTTGAAAACTGTTGTTTTTTCTCTAGTGTGTTTATATTTTGATAGTAAAAACGTGATTTTTTGAAATAAATACTGAAAGTTGTACCATCATCAAACTTTGACCATGCCCCCTAAATAGAACATAAAAATAATTTTTGTCCAAACATTAGATTTTTCTCTTCTTTTTTTCTTGCCTTGGCCCAGTCTACCATGCTGCGTCATTGCTATTTTGGCCTCAGTTGGTGGGCCCAGGTTGCTGAAAATTTAGTGGAGCTGCACAAAAGCTTTGCCTGCAGTTGTTCACTAGAGAACATTTCAAGTTTCACATTCTGTATCACGCTTGTGGTTGAGAAGTAAAAAAAAAAACAAGTATGAAGCATATGGTGGAAGAATAGCTCTCCCTCTTTTACTTGAAACTAAGGCAAATCAGCTCGAATTCAGCACTTCTTGCTTAAAGTCTCTCACTTCAGGACATTATTAGAATCAAAACAGACTGCAGACTTGCAAGGTATTTTTTGCTCAAGTTAGGTAGAATAATAAGCATGGAGAACTAGATGGAATAATTTGGTCACCTCTTTTCCATTTTCCCGCTCTAATTTTCTGACAGCCATTAAAGTTTAGTGAGCTCAGCTCAGCAGCTTTGAAAAATCCTTATCCTGAAGTGTTCCTGGTTCTCCTGCTTTCCATAGCCTCAATAAAATGAGTAACAAGTTTCATTCAAGAAGTTAAACCTGCCTCGTGAACAGTCCATAGACTAAATGCCAACCCTGGTCTGCTGTTGGCAATTGCCTGAATGTACAAGGCGGCTCCGAAAGTAATGCCTCCTATTTTATGAGGTTGGCCTGTGACATCAGAGGCAGATTTTGGTGCTATGGTAGTAGAGACTGAACCTTCCCACCAATATTTACCTATATTTTGCTTCCATGTGACAGATGGCAGCAGAGGGGGAGTCTGATAAGATGGTGTCTGACCTGGAACTGTGGTTGAAGCAAAGTTGTGTCATTGAATTCTTTCATGTGGAAAAAAATGGCACCCATCAACATTCACTGATGCTTGCTGAATGCTGATGGAGACCACAGAGTGGATGTGAGCACAGTGAGGTGATGGGTGGTGCATTTCAGCAGTGGTGACAAAAGTGAGTCACCTTCACTGGTGCAGATTGTTACAATCATAGTATGCAGGCTCTTGTTCATTGCTAGTGAAAATGCACAGCTAATGATGGTGACTATGTTGACAAATAGTGTTTTGTAGCTGAGAATTTGCTCTGTCAAATGGTGCTATTGTGCTCTTTGTATCTTTTGTTATTTCCATGGAAATGAATAGGAAGCATTATTTTCAGAGTGACCTATGTATATGAGATAATCCACACATCTGTAAACAGCTTGCTGTTGTCAGCAGTTTGCTGACATCTCCAGGAATGGCTTCTGCTACTTCCCTTGGGATTTAGGTCCATATAAAGGCAAAAGTCATGGTAACACTAAATATCCTTTTGAAAAGAAATCCTCTGCATCCTCTGCATTGCTAAATTACTTAGGTAATCTAGTCAGAGCTATGTGGTGTCTGATGTGTTGAACATTCCTGGCAGAAGCTATACCATCTTTAATTCTCATTGTCTTGCTTAGCTTGGTGATCAAAGAGTAGGATTTTACCTGCCTGAAGCTTTCCCTGTTTTTAGGAAATGGCTGTATGTAGATACCATCAGTGTAAAAGTTAATGGATAGCTGAACTGTGCTGCATTTGACCTATAAACATAAAATAAATACTTCTAAGACAGGACCTGGAAACTTGTAAGTAGAGAGAGAGGCTGTAGAGATTTTCAAAAGGATTATTCTGACAATGTTGCAGAACAATGTGTTTGTTCGTGGGTGTGTGTGTATGAACACCTCAGAGATGGATGAATTAAAGTATCAAAGCATGATAGCTATAGCTTTTATTTCACGTAGATAATTAAGGTAATAAATGTAAAACAGTAATAATCTTTAACAAAATAATTTGTTGGTGAATAAAACATAAGTTAAATATTCGTGTGCGGTATTTATTTTTTATCAAGCATCTAAAATTAGGGTAGACAAACCAAAATCAAAATACCTACAAATTGATGTTTTAGTCAGCTATAGTGACAGTACGTTTAAACCACAAACAACTTATAAAAAGGCAGGTTAGGTAGCTTGGCACTTGAAATTGACTCTTCATCAAGAGCTCATTGAAATTCCATACCAACACCAATGCTGGGGGAAGGGAGGTGTGAATCTGAAGTGTAGTAAGAAGGTGCCGTAAGAGCAGTAATTATTTTAGAGCACAAAGGACAAGGATAGATAGGTAGCATACTAGTAGTATTTGAGTGTGGAAAATGCATAAATGTCAACAAGTTACATAGTTCATGTTAATTTTTGTGAAGCATGTATGATCTCTACATTTAGGCAGCATAGAATGAATGGACAGGTACATTATTTTCTGAATTACTTATCATAACCATTCTTAGTAGTAGCTGTTTTGTGTAGCACGTGTAAGTTTTTAAATGGATATGTCTGGCTCACTAAAAGCACTGCACTTGTATAAAAGACAGATCTTTAAAGCAAAAAACATAAAGCACGTGCAAATAAGACTCGCACCATTCTAGCCATTAACTGCTGTTTATTTTCATTGTACTTGAAAGTTGTCTTTGAGATCAGTAGCTCCTTTGTTTGGCCTAGGGAGATCGTATTTTAGTGAGACAAATCACGCACAGGCACAAGCATGTGACAAATTGCAATGAAAGATTGTATTTGTAACTGATGAGGTACTGGAATGAAACCCAGCCAGCTTTGCTTAGTGGTACATAATTCAGGTAATGCATGCCTGAGTGAATCCTAAAGGCTGTACCAAGCTGCAGCCAGAGCCACCCCCTCAAATGCACACATTTATATTGCAATCAGTGCATCCCTGTTTTCATGCAGCAGAAGACTGCCACATTTTTAGGTACTGTGTGCCCTATAATATTATTACTTAAAGCTAAATGATTTGAAAGTGTAGCATTACTGTGAAACTATCACACTTGTCCATTCATTGAATGCTGTGCCAGTTAAATGTCTATATGTGAGGAATATATATATGCATGAATTCCCTTAAACAATTAAAAAATGAAAAAATATGTTGACATCAATGAAAATATTCTTGTATAGTTAAGTAATGGCCTTCTACAAGTTGATTTTACCTACTGTGTCCTTCCACCAGGAACACTTAATATTCTCTTATGTGCATACAGGCAGTGTATATTTTAGGCTGCTCTTATTTTATTCCAAAGCATCCAGAAGACGCCTGGTCTTGCAATAAATTCTATGCTTCTTAATGTCCAGGCAGTATCAACCATACTCCATTGAGAGTCTACAGTTCCATGGATTTTCATCAAAAGATATCTTTGCAGGATTCAAAGGACTTCATTTCTCATTTGGCACCGTTTTGGCCAAGCAGTTGAAATGTCTTAATGTGGCAGCTTAAATCAACCTCAGTTGCTCTGCCATTGACCAGTTCACTGGGAAAATAAAGGAACAGCAGTAAACGCTTTCATTACTTAAATTGTTGTGTGGGGGTGCAGGGAGTTTTCTATACATCCAGACTCACCATATTTAACAAGAAAAAGCTTTTCCATTTTTATGTAAATGGACATGAATAATTTCAACCATGTAAGTGACAATTTGCCCAATTGTTGCTTTTTTTTTTTTTTTTTTTTGTAATGTCTGAAAGCTGCTTGATAAGTGTGGGGCAATCCCTATCCTTACCTTTCTCCTTTTGTGAGTTAGTCAAGGCATGCCGGGCCCTGTATTAGGGTTTATGGTTCTCTGTGCTTTGATATTTGGTCTGTTTGTTCACCACTAAACAGTTAACTTTCCTTTAATAGTTGGAAAGCCTCCTGATACTTGATTAGTACGTATGATCTTTCATTTAGGAATTATTGAACCGATCTATATGGTAATGATGTTCTGTTATTTGCATTTAAATTAGATGAATTATTTATCAAGTATGTCCCTAAAGCATTGCACTGTAGGCTTAATACTTGATGAGATTATTTTCTGTTGTCTTTCTTCTTACATCATATATGGTTTTGATCTATGAATGCAATAATCAGAATTTATATAGCAAGTATGTTGAAATTTCATATCTTGTAAATTAATATTTTTAAAATCTGTTATGCAAATGTGTTTAATTCTAACAAAAAAAGCCTTCTAAACATTTTTCACCATATTTGCATAGGCTGGTGAGAAGGATGCTGTTTATAAGTTATTACTATTTGAAGTAATACAAGTAGTTATCTTAATCAGTAAGATCATCAAGTGTTTATTTGTTACCATCTGCTATTGAAGTATTTGGGTTTCAACTCAAGGACCAAAAGTTATAAAATACTAGAATAACTAAATGAGCACATTAATTGCAAGTTGCTTTCTTCAGTTTTGTCATGTTTATTTATATTCCAGTTTTGTCATTCCTGTATCTGAGTGTACTTACACATTCTTAATTTTGAAAAACCATTGTACTTCATTCTGTTTAAATTTAGCTACCTACAGATGCAAAGTATACTTTTAAAAACGCAAAGAATGCTTTTGCTCTGAAAATTATTGTCATCTTTAAAACCATTTTCGTATAATTTCATAAAAATTTAATCCTAACAAGTAATTGTGGCTGGTTCAGGAAAATGATGACTGCCAGTGCCCATGAGGTCTCAGCTGCATATCTCTTGGAAATGGAGTCTACCACACTATAGTTTTTAGGGTTTTTTTTGCTTTTTAATGAAAAGAAAGATTACTGGTGCCATTAGGTGTTGCTCCAGTGCCCTGCTGAGTTTCTGCACACTGCTGTTCAGCAGGGCAAGGCATGCTCATCTGCTGATGGAAAACAACTGAACTGACATTTGTATCAGCCACATCTGCCCCAAGGAATGAGTGCAGTATCTGCATGAGTGGCCTGGAATGTATGTTGGGCACCTTAGCCTGACTCTTAGTTCTGTCTGTTTCTTAGTTTTTTGTTTTGGGGAAATTTTTTATTTTTCTCCTTTTCAAGTGTGTTTCAAGTCAGGGTATGTAGGCCAGATTTGGTGCTTGTCAAGCTTAATCGTGTCTATTTGTAATCCCATTATGTGTATCCTGCTAAGCTATGCCCACTGTGGTGAATTCATCACTGAAATGAAAGAGCACTTGTGCCTACTTAACTTTGAGTTGCCTGAGAGACATGTGTAAGAATCTATAAAAAAAAAAATTATATAAAGAGAATTTTTTTCCCCTTGAAAATGTTGTTCTTCTGGTAGTGAAGTGCATTGCACATTTCTGTGAAAGAAGATGCTTCTAAACTGTTAAAGTTGAAAGATACTGGACTAGTTATGCAGTGTACACTATGGGAGTACCTGTAGTAGGAAGGCTGTCCTCTATACTGAATTTTCTTCCCCAAAAAAAACCAAAAACACAGATTTTTAAAAAGAAATGATGTGATGTTTGAAGTAAGCAACAGTTAATTTTATCTTGTAGGCTGGAAAAATGTGTAGAAGCTAAAGAAGAACTAGAGGGAGATCTTTATAATCGGTTTGTTTTGGTGCTGAATGAAAAGAAGATGAAGATAAGAAACTTGCAGAAGTTGTTGAACGAAGCTAAAGAATCTGCAGTGGATACCCACTGTGCAAGGTATCTCCTGATTTCCCTGAGACACTTGGTATCACATCTGGCACATATTTTAGCTTAGTTTCTGTTACTTTAGCCATAGCATTGAGTGAGAGTTCTTTTTGGCAAAGTTCTTGGTTATCCAAAACAGCTATGTTACTCATGAGAGCAGAGGATTCTTTGGAGAGTCATTGCAAATAGCAACATATTGTTTTGGGCTCGGTAGCCAATAAATAAATATTAACTGAATCTCTCCTCTACAATATTCTATTTGGATGTAGTTGATTTTTCCAAACATTGTGCCATTTCTATAGGTGGTATCTTTGTATGCTTTCCTCTCCAATTCTTTGACTCTTTTTCTTCTTTGGGAAATAAAAATATCTAAATCTGAATGTTTTTATGTGCTTTTAATTTTAAAAGTAGACTAAGAAGCTGAATTTTTCTAATGCTACAACACGCTTCTATTTGATTACCATTTTTGTGTAGCCTTGTTTTATTGTTATTTTAATCTGTTCTTCTACCCAATTATTCTAGGCATATTAAGCATAACTCTGGGGACTCCATGTTGACTTGTATCAGCTTACATTGTCTCTAAGACAGTGCAGAAATAATTACAATTTTTCTCAGGGATAGTAGAGGGAAATATGAGCTTTTTTTTTTTCTGTTTCCTCTCTTCCTAGGGATAGTATAGCTACAACACAGATGGCAACAGAGAAAGAAAATGACTATGATGGCAGCACTGAGGAGGAAAGTGAAAATTTAATACAGTCCTCATTACCATCAGGTAAGGCAGAATGTACTGTCTTTGGGGAATATAATGGGCAGGACAATTACTTCATACGAATAAACCTTAGTGAAGACAAAATACTACCTGACAAGCTGCTCAATGACAAGCCAACCTGTAAGCCTTAAAAATATCTCTCTTTGAGCAGAGTATAATGCTGGCATATTCAAATTAAAGAAAGGAAGTTTAAATGCATATTGCATGAGTGAAAGTGCTGTCTTTTCTTCCAAAATGACAAATTGCATACTTTGCAGAACTAATTACAGTCTAATAGTATCTGAACTATCAACAGTTTAATTTTAAATTCTAAGAATCTTGATGCATATCCGGTAACTGCTAAAATGTAAAATGAAGTTCCTGACAGTTTCAGCAATGTTTAAAAAAGGGAAAGAGAAGAGGTTTAACTGCAATTAAATAAATAAATCTCTGTACTCATTTTACACCATAAAATGAAATAAAAAGGTATTTATAGCAGAACTAATTTTAACTTGCCTATGAATTTTTGTCTTTATGAAGGTGCTCATAAAATTCAGTTTGACTGAGTTTTCTAGTACTGGTAAAGTATGTGGGACACAGCAATAGCCCATTCTACAATATAAGATATTTATCTGTGAATCATAGTGATTCACAGATAAATTTTTAGCAAAATAGTAAGAATCTGCAAGATGAATGCTATCAGCATTCTAAAACTTCAGTGGCACTTGCCATGTAGTTCTCATAAACTTCTGCTCAGATCTAATAGGTTCTCTCACTGGTGCTTTCTATTTCTTCTATAGATGAAGGTAATTAAGAACAACAAAGTGTTTAGTGTGCAATTGGGAAGCAGAAATGTCCAAGGCCCTGACAGAAGTGGTATTAGACTTCGTAATTCATAAGTTTGTTTGTTGAGGACTTTCTCATCTAATATACAGCAGGCAGAGCTTCAGACGAATGCAGAAAATAAATAAAGAATCTGCAGCTATGGAAATAAATGATTTTGTATTGGCATGTGATCTTTTGTTCAGAAAACATTTATTTCACGTAATTTTTGGTAAGGTCAGATAGCATCAAGAGCAATACTTCCTACTTAGTGAAAAAACAAAGGAAGTAAAAAAATATTGATTCTTTTGCAAGGTTCCATAGGACTTAACTGGCTCAGGGAGATGTTTGAGACAGACGAATGACTTCAAAAAGCATAAACGAAACCCCTCTGCTCAAGCTATAATGAGATTCTGAACTGATAGATATTGCTGAAAAAAGCAGCATGTGCATTTTTATTTTCACGTAAGTTTTCACTTGAATTTGAGGGTTAAATTAAAAAAAAAAAATTGTTAAATTTTCACTTTCCTCAGTGCTGCCATCTTAGTTGTTTTCTTTTTTGCAGCCATCTGTGTTGTAGCTATACTAGGAAGAGAGAAAACAGAAAAAAAGCTCTCATTTCCCTCTACTATCTCTGAGGAAAAAATATAATTATTTCTGCACTGTACTAGAGGCAATGCAAGCTGATACAAGTCAACATGGAGTCCCCAGAGTTATGCCCAATATGCCTAGAATGATCCGATAGAAGGGCAGATTAGAATATCAGATATTAACAAAGCTGAAAAAAAAGTGCTTTCTATTGCCTCTGAGAGATACAGTCCTTTGATTGTGACTAAAGAGTTATTTCAACTGCAAGATTTGAATATAAAAATTAAAAACCTTATCTTTTTTGTACCACAGTCTGTTTTTTTCATGGCAAAGACACTCTCATAAATCGTAGGTCAGATGGTACTCCCTGTGTATCCAGCCTTCTCTTTTTGTGAGCGCTGATAATAGCCACACTTTTACCACCACGCAATAGTACCTGAAAAGCAGCCATGTTCAATAAATACTTCTTATTTGAATTTAGGGAGAAAAAACTAATTGTGTCATGACTTATTTCCATTCTCCTATAAACTAAGTGATACATGAAATGAGCTGTGAAATCACTTCATTTTAAAAAGGACCAGTTAGAATATAATCAATTGTAAAGTTTAAAAAACTGGCTGAGGCTATTTCTTAGTTTCCTGTACATTTTTAATGGAATGTTTGGAGCACTGAAGGGAGTCCCAGTGATTTGGAAAAGAAGTTACCAATACTGACCCAAAGAAAAAGTAAATTAAATGATATATTCAATTATGGGTGAATGACTCAGATGTTGGTCTGAGGCAAATGTCAGAGCATGAAGAAAAACAAGAAAATGAATAAGAATGGTTAGTTTCAATCCTTGTGCAGGTGCAGAAACTGGTGAATGCAAGCTAGATACTTGTGTGTTCTGTAATGAGATTACCAACAGGGTGAAGAAGATAAAATGAAAAAATAATGGATTTTGACTTCTGTAAGATAACATTCTGCACCACATTTTGTTCAAGAAACTGGAATGTGGAAAATAACCTAGTGTATGGTTTGTAGGTTCTCAAACAAGGTAATATGTCATTGAAAATTCAAATGGAAAATTATCAGTCCTTGTATCTATGCATTGTGAAGTTGAAGATAATTATTTAAAGCAATTTGTATTTGTGAAACACTAGCTGTAACTTTACTGAATGTACTCTTAACACAGTGTAATGCAATGATTTCCAATGCTTGGTAAATACCCCTTGCTTGAGAAGACTAGCAATGTGTCGAGCTTTGCTTGGTCCAGTCCCTTTTACCACATAAAGATGCGTCCCTCTGAGTACTGTCACTTTGCATTCCCCATGGAGACCCAAAGAGCAAGGCCAAGAGCTTGTTGGACAACTTTTGCATCCTGCTTCTCATCGCATCCTTTATGGGACTGCATAAGTGCTGTGTCTGACCTTTCAGCTAAAAACTTGACTACGTTAGTTCATCTGGTCTCAGCCCGACCTGCTGTAAGTTTGTGTTTTCCCAGTTCTACCTGCTGGTAGAAGCTACTTTGGGAAATAAAGAATGTGCAATCAGTGATTTTAAAAAGTAAAATACAAGTGAACTCTGTAATTTTTGAATAAAGATGTGATTTTTCCCCTTGACACAGGGGTGCATCAAATTTGAGCATACAAACTTGAAAGAAAATGTTAGCAAGTTGAAGACAGTAACATAGTGATGACATTGAAGGGACTGGCAAATGATTTACATGAAATACTGAGACGAATTTTAAACAGCCACTGTAGTCATGTTCTAAAAGAAACTACAAGTGAGATCTTGTGATAGTAGATGGTCTTTTCATCCAGATGTTATTAATTAACTCGACTAACTGCAACTTGACACCTTCTCTGAACATACTCAAGACCTGTTTGGTCACTTTCTTGCAACTTACTTCAGCAGGTAGGTTGGACTTGGATTTCTAGAGATCCCTTCCAGTCCCTATGATTCTGGGATATGTGATGAACAGTTGAGTTTCATAAGAAAACCTCCTTGTGTCATCTACGTAAAGACATTTACTCATGCATGAACCTTCATCCAGGCTGTCAGATAAGTTTTCAACTTCTGCACAGCAGCTGGTTGCATTTATCTGTTTAGCTTTGCAGAAATTTTGTGTAAGGACCTTTTCCCTACAATAATGATTAATCTGTAACTAAAAGTTTACTTAAAAATTTAGAGGTTTGGCACTTAGAGTAACATTAGTGGATATGATTTATGGTTTGTTTTGTGATGGCAGTCTACTTCATGACTTAAATCCAAAATCAACTGAAAAATGCTAATTATTGTCTTAAATCTACATACTGATGCCATTAATGCTTTGTACTCTAGATGAACAAATTTAAATTTGATTACAAATTATTAGTAAATAGAGCACCCAGGAAAACATATTTATAAGTACAAGGTTTATAAATAATGCTGTGTGTTTTTCTGTACAACAGTTTTGCTCTCCAGTCTGTATGCATAAGGTACACTCATTTGATGCATTGGTTAGTATCGGTGAATACAAGACTGAAAAACACACTCAGATCATATGTTCACTGCAGTTTAGTAAATTCTTAAGCAGCAGCTAGAGATGGTGTGCCAGGGCCTTGTAAATGTAAGTGAACTTCTGTTGGAGAGTGTTTCTGCTCTGGAAGGAGGACAGGAAGGAAATCCTCCTGCTGCTGGGGAGTACTTCAGAAATGGAGACATTTGAATGTTTCCTGGGGCTGGGTAGAGGTTGTTTTCATTTTGTTTTCTAAAGTTTGGTAAGATAAGAACTGAGCCATGGAAAACTGAGACATGGTTGTTGCTTTGACTATTGGAACTTCAGTCCCAGTTACTTCATAGGTGCCTCTCATTCGGACTAGTGATGTGCTCTTTAGCACTGTCTCATTTGTTTCACTCTTCCCTCACATGTTGCTTCCAGGCTTGTACTTCAGTTCCTTAATCAAATGTCTGATATTTTGTTTAGCTTGACAAGTGTCTGGTGTTTTAGGGTCATCATTCTTGTTTGGGACTGCTAGATCCTGTGACAGTAGAAAGAATCATATACACACAGATGAGAAGCATCAGGAGCAGGCTTGAAAAGATTACAGAAAGATGTTGATTGGGGTAAGATGTTGAAGGATCTTCAGTTCACTTCATGTTTCCTTCTTAACAGGATCTGTTTAAAACTAAAAATAAAATTAAAAAAAAAAAAGCTGAAAATTGCCAGTCTTTTTGACCTTTCTCTTTCTGTTAGCCCACAGGACTGATGTGGTGGCTCAGTTAGCATGAAGCCGCATGCCAAAGCAGGAAGTTTCTGTTGCTGAGTGATGCAGAAACACTTACTCTGATTAAGGACAGCCCAGAGCACAGACCAGCTGTGGTCTCAGTTCATCATATTGATTTCTCTTTCTTCTGCTCAATGATAATTTTGACTCTTATTTGGTCTAGCTCTCAGTCATTTCTCCTAGAAGGCTTAAAAAGACAAGTAAGACTATCAGACTAAGAAAACAACATTTGATGTCATGACTAGCAATCATGTCTATGTCAGACAAGTGGAGCCCTTTTGTTAACTGTGAAAAATACTTTACTGCTCCATATGGCAGGAAGATTGTAAAACAGAAACAAGTACTGAGTCCTCTCCCGCCTTACTTCCAAGGAAAATGAAATGTAGATGAGGGTTAAAAGTTTCCCTTTTCACAGGGTTTGGAAGATGACCCGAGAAAAGAAGGTTATTTTTTTTTCTAGGAATGTGATGAGATTGTGGGGATAGGTGTTATATACTGTACTCCATATAGATGTGAGTAATAATGTATCAGGTAGGAGATAAGCAATAGAAAAAATTATTTTATAATTGATTACTGTTATCTTCAGTTACAATGCTATTATCTGTGGCTGTCTAAATGAGGCTCCTGGGCACCAATCTACAGTCAGCTTGCTTTCTCTCTATTTAATTTTCTCTTGCCCATGAATTCCTTAGTCATATTTCATATTGAAATTGGTGGAAGTTACTTCTCCTTAGGATACAGAAAGACCTCGTGGTCCTTACTGGCTTGAATGAAATGTTTATGTTCCGTGCTTGCTGCCATCTACATGGAAATATTCTACATCACATGAATCCTAGAACTTGAAATACTCACATTTCTGAATGTTTCCTTATGGGGACCAAATTAGTTCTGATAAGCTCTCAGTAATGCCTAAAATAAATATGAGTGAGCATCTTGCCATTTTTCACTTTCTAATATGCACGTATTCTCTTGTCCTTCATTCACGGTCTTGCTTAAGGATTAAATGGTGTGCCTTCAGGAGGCTGTGGCCATTTAAGTTTAATTAGTCCTCTTGTGTAGTCCAAACCACCAATGGCTTGATGCTGCTGGTTAATAAGCTTTGATCAAAGTTATTTTAAAAAATGCCTATTATAGCAGCACCCAACTGTGCTGTGCAGTTGAAGTTCCATCTGTCAAAGCTTCCCCTTTAAAGCCTATTTTAAGGAGTTTTAGAACTTGGCCATTTTAATTGACTCTGGGCTTAAATTATTATTATTATTATTTATTATTTTGTCAAGCTATAATTGGAAATGGCTAGTCCCGAGGAATAATCTCATTTTCCTTTCCCTTAAAGCTGTTTCTCTGAAACACTGCTCCAGATCTACCTTTTTTTTTTTTTTCTATATAACCTGATATTTTTATGCATGCAAGATGTCTGTGCTTCCCTAGCAGTTTCCCATCCATGTTATACCAGATGTCCTGCTCAAAATACTGTCAAAGTCCAAGTGGCAATGTTCTATGTCTCTTTAAAAAGTCTGTAACAAATACTATACTGAGAGGAGGCATTATTAATGTTTTACTTTAAAATATCACTGAAAATTATCAAAACAGTGTACAGCTATACTTCTTAGTATACATGCTTCAGTACATGAAGTAACATAGCTGAATGTGGTTGCCTTTAAATGAATCATTATTTATTCACTGGAGGGTATAGAATCACAATGATACAATATTAATGGATTTATGCCTTGAGAATATTACTGTGGATTACTTTTTCATGATTGATCAAACAAGTAGAGTCACCATGCTGTAGGTTAGGAGCAGTGGCATTACCTAGTATCAGGAATAAATGCTACTTAATGTTAAGTATAAAGGAACTCCATTTCTTTGGTAGGCTGTAAATTTTTAATGTGTAATTAAGATTCTGTTCAAATCATTGCCACTTTAAATGTCTTAATCAGATTCAAGTTTAATTGTAAGGTGAATTTTAGAATCATTACAGATTTAGAATGTAAGTATAGTGCACTTCTATGGATACTGCTGTATTTTGTCTCCCCACTTAATAACAGAAATAGGTTAGATAGTGCAACATTATAAATTTGGAGCTGGGTGGAATTATTGTATATTTTTACTTTGCGTTTTATATACCCCTGCACACATTAACAAATAACTTGAAGTTCCAATCATTTTAAAATACCTCAGTGAAGCTGTATTTTTATTAGTTTTATATTCTTCCATGAATAAATAGGTTTTCCACCTAAGGATGCAAACCAGCTGTATGTTTGTACCCAGCTTGCTAGAGTTCTAATGCTCCTTCTGGTTCTCTTGAAACTTTGTTTTATTTTGCTCTGACTTGAGAGCCTAAACTACTAAATTGGGTTAGGAAAAAAAAAAAAATGAGGCATAGATACAAATCCTCATTGTATCTGTGTGAGTACTGATGTGTTCCAATGGGACACGTGAAGGCAATGTAGAGCCTCTTTCTGTTCTTGCTCATATTTCACACCAATCTGACGTGTACCAAACAGGCTGCAATTAGAGAAGAGCTGGACATAAATTCTGTGACTCAAGGCACTTTTTCACTGGACGTGCACATTCTGATACTGGTTTCCTTTGCAAAATCCTGTAACTTGACCATCTGCCAGACAGCATTATTTTAGTAAGCCCTTTTCTTCGTTTTCTATCCTTCATGAACTACAGAGGACCTATTTCAACACATGTTGGATGAGTATGTTATTCATCAATTGTGAAACCAGAGCCTTAGTGGTGCTGGAATAGTGCTACTAATACCCCTTCTCTGTTTTATCCTCCTTCAGTAAATAGTTAAAAAGCAACTGCTTATCAAGTAAATAGGAAACTTTTGCTAGTCATCAGTAGCCTTCTTGTGTTAATCCCCATTCTAACAATGTTGTTTGTTCTTGTGCTCTTAGAGCACTGACTCTTTATGCATTTGTTTAATATCCAGCATAATAGTCTTCTGGGGATCTGTTGTATTTAAAGAACTAGTGATAATTATTATTCTTTTGCCAAAATATACTTCAGCACATGTACTATGGAAGATAGAAACAATAGAATACAACATCCAGTAACAGCATTGTTTTATTTTTATATATGCTACACCTGCTGATGAAATCACTATACCACACAGATTCATTGTGCACTCACCTGGTTTAGAAAATTCTTAGAGTTGCAGGTCATAAACTGGTTTACATGAAAGTACAGGCAGAGATTCATTTTCCCTCTTGGGTTTTATTCTGGAAAAGTAAAACAGAGATAGAGACTTTTTATTTTGTTTCTGATGTTTTTTATTGTGTTATGGTCTGTCTTTAGCATACATTCTCATCGTGGCTAAGTTAATCAATATTTTTCATTTTATTTTCGGTTCACATCATTTATTCATGATAGTTTTCTTGGGCATGTTTACAAAGACAGGGGTTTGCTTTTGTGGCTGAATGGTTTTAAAATGTAGGTAATTCAGAGAGGAAAGCAAGGCATCAAAATCTTTAAATATTTCTTCATATTATGTAGAAATCAAATAAAACAATTCACATGATAATAACACAATACATCTGTGTTCTTTTCTCACTTGGAAATATGGACATACTTTAGAAGGATTTGTCTTGGTTTTAGCAGTATCAGCTCATGGAGAAATGTCCTTTCATCAAAGGAAAATATTGGTTCTTGAGAAAAATAGCTCCTGCAGGAGTACTGATAGTGAGTTTCTATAACCCTGAACATTTGGATAAAAGCTCTTATCTTCATCTATTGAATAGACTGCCTATCAGTGGCAACCAACAAAGCCCGGATGCTGCCGACTCTTGCAGACCTGAGAATTCTGTGTTCAGCAAGTAGCACATTCAAGCTAAGTTTACTGGCATAACTTGAAACTTCTGGCTATGAGCACAATTTAAAACATCTCTTCTCATTTTAATATTTGTAGATTATATACATCGTGCTTCATGTGTGTTTTGTCATGTCTGGTGGTAACACAAGTAACCAAAAATTTCCACTGCTTTTTACTTATATTAATTTTATGCACAATAACAAGCTTCCAGTTCTGAACTCAGAATGTTGCTGTTCCTTAGCAAAATGCCAGAAAGGCATTTACTCAGGTTACCTGTCTAACATTCTCTTAATTACTTCCTATCTGTATTGCAATGTCTTATTTGACACTGCAAGCACTGTATCTTGATTAACAGCTGAGATACTCAAGATTGTACTATAACATATGGCAATTTCCTCAATTTATTCTTTGTACAGGTTAAAGTATGCATCTTTACTTGATTTTACTTGATTTAACTTGGCTTTTACTCAACCTGGCTTTACACTCTGGTTCTGGTAGGTATTTGCTATCCTGAAGAGTTGGCTTCTCCAATTGGGTATTCTTGTAGCCAATTTTTGTATCCTGATATCCCATAAATACTTGACTAGTAACTTAATTCAGACATACAGAAACTTAAAAACCTTCCTACTATGTAAAATAACAATAGAAAATGACTTTTTTTTTTTTTCTTTTTTGTCCTTTAAAAAGACTTTGATTAAGAAGGAGAAAATTCTTTTGCTCTGTAGGCTAAAACTTGCAAATGTAATACCACAGAGTGCTGTGTGGGAGTTTTATATTTTCCTTCTTCCCTCCCTGTTTTATCTTTATTGTTTTACTGGGCATTGTTATTGTTCATATACATCTCAAGTGACAGATTCAGTCACAAATGACTTCCTACTTACCCTTTAGGTTTTATTCTAAAAGTAGCACATAGTTAAGTTTAAAAAATGTGGAGAGTGAAACGGTATACGGACATAAAATTGTACTAGGACAAGGTGCTTCAGTTGATAAAAACTCTATATGCAAATTCAGAGAAAAAGTTTCACACAATGTTAGATTTCTTGGACAGCAATTTTGTTCAGCACTGTACTGAAAAGATGAGAAACTCCTTTTATTTGTAATGATGAAAGGCTCTTTTTCAGGACAGCTTTCATCAGTCTGCATAACACTACATACGTTGCCATACAAGTTTCATACAAGTCTCAGTGGGAAAGGAAAAAACGGCTTTAAATTAATTCAGAGACTGTAGATAAATGAAGTCTAATTATTACTGCATTATTGTTATAATCATTATTATTTGTATATTCTGCTTGTTTTCGAAGTTTAATCCAAGCTTGTTGATTTATGCTCCTTACTGTACAACAGGCAAAATTAACTCATAAAGAAGATATTATTAAAAAAGCTTGTCTTTTTTAGAGAAGATCAAATGTTATGTTACACAACCTGAAAGACAGCTTTATTCAAGTGTGACCTGATGGAGGAAAGAGATGTTTTCAAAACTAAATCTGCCAACAGCATCTTAGTAGTTTTTTGCCTTACTATGTAAATTATTGGGAATGATGCCTAATTGAAAATATGATAAACTGATAAATTCTGTCTTCTACTTTTTTATTAATTCGATGGAGAACAGAGAGAGAATGTACTGCCTCATGTTTACAAATCCCTCCCTTTACTCACCTATTTATATGTTGATTAATGTGACAGATCCTCACACCTTCTGTAAATAGCCAACAGTAAATTCACAAGATTCAGAGCTTCACATATAGGAAGAACGGTATAAAAAAGCTCTAGTATTTTGTGGTATATATTCTAAAACATGATTATTTTTACTGTAATTAGATTAAATCCCTGATGCCTTCATCATTCATATAAAATGATGATTAAGTTTGTTCACTCTGGATATAACTCTTCTGTCTTAAAAACTGAAGAGGTAATTTTTCTTAATAAAGGATAGATTTAAATAAACAGTATCAGAGAAATGATCTTCTGAACTTTTCATTTCAAATTCATGTCTTAACTAGTGATAAGTCTCAACTAGTGTGCAATAGCAGTTAGTAGGTGTGATCATGACCACCTGAGACTAATCATTGTACTGAAGTCACTGGGCCTTCCTTTGTATTCCTCACTCATTTAAATTTTTCCCAGTAAGCTATCTCCAGAGACAAGGTACTAACCCTTTCTTCCTTTGTACTTTATAAAGTTATCTTTAACAACTCATTTATAACTTATGTTCATTACCAAGTCTTTGAGAACGTGAACAGGAGACATGCTATTACTCTCTTCATGCAAAGAATGTTGGGTTGCTTAGTGAGCTGCTCGATATTTCTATAGCCATTCTTATATGACTTTATGCACATATTTGGATAGCTAAGTATGAATTAAAACAGGTACCTATTTTGAATGTGTTTTTTTTTCTTTTAAGGAATATTATATAGAAGGTTGGATTTAGCCTTCTGTGAAGATATCAGCTGTGTTCAAAACTAGCAAAATGAAAATGAAAAAATGTACATTAGCATATGCTCATATGTACTAGCATGATGGAGTGTGTGGAGAGTATAATCAACATTTTAAGCTGCTGGCTATTTCTTATCCTCTTTTAACCAGATATCTGTAAGGAATCTACTTATTTCAAGAGGGAAAGTAGTCTGGAGCTATGGGAGGGTGCTCCTATGCACAACTCTGTTCCAGTAATGGAGACTTTTGATCTGCCATGTTTGTGTGCATCACTAAACTATTCTCTCTGCTTGTACAGGTTAGTCTCTAGACTTCCATGTGCTGATTCTGTAAGTTACAGCTATCTCCAAGTCAGTAAGGGAAAAGCATGGCTTGTCTGGGCTCTGTGAGCTGCTGTCTGAGTCAGAAAAAAATGATTCTTTTAATCTATGGCTGTGAGTCAAATTCTCACAAGGATACTCATTACTTAGGTTCCTGGGAGAGAAGGGTCAAGTCATGAATATCTGATTGCCAACAATTTCCAACGTATGTGGAAGGCAATTTGGAAGGCTTTAGAGTATGAGCTTCAGAAGCACCATGTAAAGCAGAGTAGTTAACCTAATTTGTAACCTCCTATAGTCCTTGCATAAAAGTGGTATGGGAATTCTAGCACTCTCGACTGATGAAACAAAATTAAAATAGCATTAAGAATTTTCATGTTATGTGAATGTACCAATGTAACTTATTTGATGAAAATTTCCTAGTAATTTAAAAGAAAATATACGAAAATTTGCATTCAAAGTGAAGTATTTTCTGTCCTTGAAGGCAGTTTACTTCATTACACCTCAACAAATATTAAATTCTTTAGTTACACAGAAAAGCTGGTCTTTCTTAGAAACAGTATTGTTAACTAAATGGCTCTCTAGTAGCTCATCACTCCTGCTTAAAGCATCAATACGTATATATATATGCATACATATATAGTTTGTTTTTGCAATCTTTTGATTTAAACAAGACTTAATGAATTTTGATAGAAATGAAAGCTTTTTTGCTATTTCATTCTTTCTTTAAGATCTGAAGAAACAATGCAGATTATAAAGACGCTCAGTCACTTCCCATGGAAGGAGTATGTGTCATAGCAAAAAGTAGATTTGGGACACCTCTGAGAAGTGAGGTGCTGGCTTCTTGCATCCTATATCAATGTATACCAAAGAAAATGTAAATGAGGCAGATAGCCAATATGAATTCATATATTAGAGTACCTTAGAATGAATTTTATGCTAAAGAATCTAATTGCAGGAGTATGTGCATTAAGAAGGAGAGTTCAAAGGGGAGAACCTTTCTGAATAGCTTACGCTTGGAATAGCTTACTGAATTGCTGTTTCCCAACATCAGTTACATTTTATGACTCATGGGATATACTTTTTAGAGTATTTGTCCTGGTCTTCCACGACTTTGGATTTTTAGATGTGAAATCTTTCCAGAATTTTTTCTAGGGATTTTCAGGGAAAAAAAAAACAAAGAACAACAACATCAACAAAAAAAAAACATTGACATATAAAAGAACAAAATAGATGTTACCAACAGGATACTTGGTGCTGGATACAGGATATGTTTGCCCATTTATTTTAAAAATAAACCTTGAGATCGCTAAAATAGAACTATCTGTAGATCTGCTGTGTCTATGGTTATTACCTGACTTCTTTTGTTTGGATAGAAGTGCAACACAGCACAACAGGTCACTTTGCCTGTAGCCACAGTGCTAAACAAAGCTTGGCAACAAGAGCTTTCATTTGACAAAATCACCTGCCTTAGATTATCATGTGTATTAGTTGCTTGGCATCAGCTTTCATCTCTATTCAAAGATGAATCCCCATCCACAGCTTATTCAAACACTGCTCCTTCCTTCAAATTAGCATTTAAAGCATTCTATTCATCTCGATCCTTGGCAAAGGTCTGTCACTTATTCGCAGTTTGTTTTAACTGAGGCAGATTGTAGGCTGCCTGAAAACACAGTTCCCCGATTTCCTTATTTAACAACAGCAAATCTGAGTCTCAATACCTAATGCTCACTTGTTTCCAACTGTGTAGCAAGGTGTGCTTAATAAACATTCCTAACAAAACAGGAGTATGTGTTTGTGCAGCAGTTCAGTGAGAAGTGATTCTTTATGCAGGAGCTTAAAAACATGATATTTATCCTCCAACAGAAGCTGCTGGTAAGTTGTTTCTAAACTGAATTCAGTTTTGTTCAGCAAAAATGGCCAACTCAAATGTTGCCAGCTACCTCGATTTTAAAAAGAAAATTCTAACTGGTGTACCTTAGCCCTATCGTCTAAAATAAATTTACGCTGCTAACAGGTGAGTTAGATCAGTTTGTTTACTGCAGTTTGTATGCAGTAGTGTGCCGCCGTAGGAGTTGAAATGCCTTTTCTTCTATCCAATCTAAATCTCCCGTCCTTTAGTCTGAAAACATTTCCCCTTGTCCTGTCACAACAGGCCCTGCTGATGAGTTCGTCCCCTTCTTTTTTATAGCCCCCCTTCACTGAAAGGCTGCTCTCAGGTCTCCCCAGAGCCTTCTCTTCTCCAGGCTGAACAGCCCCGGCTCTCAACCTGTCCTTGCAGAAGAGGTGTTTCATCCCTTGTGATGTTTTTGTGGTCCTCTGGTGGCACTCCAACAGATCAAAGGGTTAGATGTAAAGTGTGGATGGACTTTTAGACTGTGTGCATTTTCAGCTGCTAGTGTACTTCTGTCATTTGTTCTCACATGAAGTGCCTTATTTTCCTTGTACTTTTGTTAATGCCCTCCCCTCCCTCCTCCCCCTGCCATGCTTAAAAATATTATTAAACTAGAAATTCAGGAACTTGTTCTGCCAAGTGTTTGTCAGCAGTGAAAATATTAACAAATCACTAAACAAGGTCAAGTTGCCTCCGGGATGGAGAAGAAAATTGAGTACATATCACCTTCAGTTGCCCAAGAGAGATAAGCTCCTATTTTGCACTTAGCTTTTGCGGATGAAGCTCCTCATATGAGAATAATTTATCTTTTCATCAAAGTGGAGAATAGAGAGCTGTTTTCCTCCTGGAATTTCTAGTTTATATTTTCAAGAAATACTTGATGCTTTCAGCTTCTAAGGAGATGTTAAAGGTGTTTATAAAAACTTCTGGTAATTGTGACATGAATAAATCTGCGTATTCTCTGTGGACTGAGATAGAGGTGAGTTATAAACGTTGGAAGTACAGCCTTCCATTTCCCACCTGCCTGCATCAAAACTAATCTTTTGAGGGTGAAATGAAAGGTGTTGCTGCACAGGTAAACATGCACTGAGAACCTGACACCAGCAATTGCTGCCTGATGGCAGGACTGAATCAGATCAAGGGTGAAGTCTCAATTGTGAATCCTATCACAGTGTCTCTTATCTGTGAAATGTGGCAGGAATGACAAGATTCTCAACGGGGAATTTTTTAGCACTATCAGTTCTTTCAATTTCCTTAAAATTGAATAGTGAGATTTGATGTCAGTTGCTTTCAAAAAGCATCCACAAGGTCAAAATTGTAAATGGCCTCCCATTTGTGCTTCTGTGAATGAATTATATTACAATCCAGGCCACTGGATTGCTCAGCGATGTTTTATTCTGTACTTGGCTATAGCATTTGGTTTAGGAAACGCCTTGTGAAAGAAACCTCTTTCTAGGCACATTAGCATCAAAAAGATGTTGAAGTATCTGTGTACTTCCCGACTAGCTTTGTGGCATAATTATATTTTAATAGTCTAGGAAAGTAAGAACTGAAAATTGCACCTTACTTTGAGAAGAAGCATCATTCCCATTGCCTCCTGAGAGGAGGAAGGCTTTGTCTACCTTGTGCTTGGTCTTTGGGGAGGTAGCGGTAAAGCTGTGGAGTGCTCAGAAGAGGAGCTGGTTTACTGTTTCCCTGCTTATGCCCTAAGACAACATAAGTAATGACGGAAGAGATGCAGTAACCCCGCAGTAGGTAGCGTGTCATCCCTCAGTGTGTGCCTTGCCTGTGAGCCTAGACTGATGTTTGGGGAAATTAAAGGTACTTTTATGTACAAAGAAAGGCCAGCTCTGTGAGTGTTCCTGTGTACTTTGAAGTGACAGATATTAAACAGCTACACTGAGCATCCAGATCAGCAGGCACTTTCGGGTGATGTTTATATTTTATGGTTGAAGTGTATTATTTAAATAGTTTTCTAAAGCTAGAGCCATAGTAGGGCTCTATCTTTGGCCTACTGAGGGGATTTTTCTCTGCATGAACAACACAAAAGTTGCCTTAAAATAACAAGCCTGTCAATTCCCTTGGATAGGAACTTGTCTGCCATCAAGGCAGTGCTCAGCTAGAAGCAAAGCTAGCATGGGGCAAGCAGCACCGCGCTGGGATATGATGGGAGAACTCATGATCCTCATCTCCACCTAGCTAGAAGCAAGACAAGAAGATCATGGCGCAGGCTGGGGATGCTCTTCTGCAGTTTTTCCCAGCCTGGTGGGGGTCAGCCTGTCTACTTCACCCTGTGCTGCTCTGTGTTTGTACAGTGAGGAGCCGCAGCAGAACAGGTGATACTTTGTTTCCGTATCATTTTTTGTTTGTTTGTTTACAAAGTGCAGTGTCAGATGGGAAAAAGTGGCACCCCCTTGAGTATAAGCTATTTCCTGCTTCATTCCGCTTTCTTTAGTCTGGCATGCCATAGTTCTATGGAATTGAAGGAAAATACAATCTCATTTGCTGACAGTAGCCAGTGTTTCAGTCATTCTTGACACTGTCTCTCTGTGAGAGTGTTTTAAACCTGACCTGTGTCATATAACTGTATCCAGTGTCTGGGATAGAAAACCAGAAAGTGAAGGTGAAAACACAGCCCTTTCACTAGTGGTGGGGTGTGTTGCTGTCAGTCTGACTTTGTTCTGTTGCCCCTGCCATTCAGAAGTGGCAGCACACAGGCACTTAAATCTGTGGTACTATTTAAGAGGAAATCATGTCCCTGTTGCACTCAAACCCAAGAAACTTTAAAATTCCTGACTGAAAAAGCAGCATTTTGAACTGCTGAGCTCATGTGGTGATCTATGGTAAGGAAGAGCCCGAGCACAATTTCTGGTAAAGACAGAACAGCTTTATTTTCTGTTGATATCCCTGGATAATGAGACCAGCAGTTCCAGATATTTATTTATTTATTTATTAGTAAAGGCTTCTGGGAGTAGATCAACAAGGTATGTAATAATACCGTTTTCATGAAATGGCTGCCTTGAGACACAACCATGCAGGAGAGCAGCTAGCTCCACGAGCTGAGACCTCAGCAGCCACTGGGAATGTCCTCTGTGGGTGGATCTGGGCATACAACTCATTTTGACTTCTTCAAGTTTGAGGAAGACTTACTAGGAGAAAGTGAACTTCAGATGTGGGGTAGGTATGTTGTGCTAACAAGTTAAAACTCGGAGTCTGATGGGATAGGCAGGGTGATGATTTTTTCTTTATTAATTTGGAGCTTTTTGGGGGAAAGGAGGAATCTACTGTAAATCTTTTAGCATACTTTTTCTTTTAAAATGACTACTATATATAGTTTATACTAGCAAAAAATAAAAATAAATAAAATAAAAATCAAGAAGTATTCCAGGTCTTTGTCAGATAATCGTTATTCATCTGTCTTTTCAGGAAATAAAATTTAAAATTCTATGCTCATGCATGGCACAGACAGTTAGCCTTTTTGTTTGTTTGTTTTATGTATTTCCCCAGCAAACCATCTCGGAATAATACACTGAATTGGTGTAATTCATTATAGATCCATTAACTTCCAGAGGGGCTATTCTGGTTTATTCTGGCTTAGTTTCTGGCCAGAGTGTTCAATTCTGAATATGTAATAAAAGTGTTAGTCATCTTAACAGCTGTTATTCACATTAGTATTTTATACTCAGTCCTGGATGTTTTAATGTGTTTTTTCTTGATCAACAAAGAGAGTTTTGTTCACAACAGGGTATGCATGGGCAGAGATTAGATGAATCTTCCTGCGCTTTTGAACTTTATCCTGATGTATTTGATCTTATGCATAGTATTCTGCTCCATGAGTCTAATCAGAGCTGGTTATCTGGGAAGATTGCTGCCAAAATAACAGCCAGAATCAGTGAGTGTTGTACTGAAGGCAGTATTGTGAAGATTTCATTGGTTAAATGTGAGCACACAGGGAAAGAAAGCACTTCTAAGTGTCTGATTTGGAATCGGTTATTTCTTTTTTCAAGTCATCTATACCAATCAAATAATGATTTATCCATTGCATTCAAAGAAAATCATAGGTTCTTAAACAACACTTAGACAAGTATTAAGATGGTTGAAAATAGTATTAGTTAGAGGCAAGAAATCTTGCATTAAATAATATCAGTGCTATCATTTCCAAGAATCATACTGTCAGATAATATAGTACTCATATGATGGCTGGAATAATTGCAAGCTATAGTCTGTAGTGTGAGAAAATATGGTTTCCAAGATTCTTTTCTGCTTTAAGTTTCCCTTTTTTTTTTTTTTCCCCTTGGAAAGAAATTAAAATGGTAATTTACTGCTTAAAGAATCTTTTTACGGCTTCCTGTCATCCTACATATCAGCCACTTAAACTACTGACCTCATTCTGGTACTACTGTTTGCGAACCTAATTTTATACATCTTTGTAGCCCAAAACATGTTTTTCTTTTTTTCTTTTTTACTCCAGAAAATGTCATTATAAATTCATGCATGATTTCTAATATTGTAAGCAAATTTTGCTAGAAATTACCCACCAACATTCCTTATTTGAAAGCACAACGTACCATAGCATTATGGTATTTAATTGCTATAGGTTAGTATCTGGCTTATATCACGGTGATTTGTCTCTTTGTTCTCCCTGTAGCAGGGTGTCAAAGGAAAAAAACTCTTTAGCCTAGATCAGTTTGTCAGTGTAAATCATCCATTGTTTATAGCATTTTGATTATTTTTTTCTTAATCTGATGGAGTATGTATGTTATTTATTCCTGTGTCTTTAGAAGGAGATTTTAGAACCCATGGTTATCTGCTGTTGCCACTTCTGAATTAATTTTTGGATGCCTTTTCAGCTCTCTTATAGAGTAGATGCTGCCGTACTGCCTTTTACCCACCTCTTTTCTTTCATGGATGATCAAAGTTAATTTTCCTCTAAATGAAATAAACTCTTTGTATTTGTTTGCATTTAGTCTACAAGATCTACATGCATCCCATTTTTTTTTTTTCATTATATAATGGAGATTTATTTGTTTCCCATCCTTCACCGATCATCTGTATTGCTCTTCTGATAACCTCAGTATTTCAGTGGGGAAAGGATTATTTATGTAAATCATGTTTTCTCCAAGCTCTCTTTAGTTACAGAGAGATCGTATTACGTTTCATAATGAAACCACGTTATCATTAGAGTGGCTGTTAGGAGGAATGTCAGGAAGTGTTCAAATCTACACAGGATTTTAATAATTTAAATTAATTTTTGCTGGCGAATAAGCACAAGAATTTCTCAGTGTAGTGAAATTCCAAAATGTATTTAATATAGAAGAATCTTTTCTGCTTCTCTGTAGATTTTTTTTTTTTTTTTTTTTTTTTTTTTTTTTTTGGTGAGGTTTCCTAAAACATTAAGCAACAATGTTTTCCCTACGTATAGGTACTCCATTTTTTTAGAATCACTGCTTACTGTGGGAGTAGTAAGGGAATTGACTTGAGCTTTGCCAGTAGAAGCTGCTGGTAAATAATTTCTCTTGTTGCTGCATGCTGCAAAAGGTTGGTGTGAGTATCAGATAGATTTAGCAGTAAGTTTCTTCATCAGAAGAAAATTTCTTGTTTCCTAGACTTGAACACAGTTTTGTTTTATCAAATGGGTTTACTGTACAAGGTAATCAACAATCTGTCATTCCCATTTTAATAAAGAACTTGCATGGTCACTCCTGGCCCTGCTGACTGCTAGGGGAAGATATATGTAATTCTAACAGAGCTCAGATCAGGATCCTATTTCTTCAGCTATGTGGCATGGAGTTTTTGCCATATGGAAAGACCATGTCAGAGTTTGTAGATCACAGGGAGCAAAAGCCACTTTTCTATAGCGAGTCTGGCTGTTATTTACCATAATACCACACAATTACTTCATTTTGCATCCTGACCATGTATCTGAATTGTCTGACCAACGTGGGGCCAAGCTATTTGCCATAGTCTTCCACCATCATTGCCCTTTAAAATTTCCCTGAATATCTTTCCTCTCGTCAACAAGAATGTATTTGATCAACTATTTCATGAAATATGAAGGTGCACTCCTTTTGGACTACATCTTCAGCTGTGACCTGTTAGTGGTGACCTTTGCACTCGTGTGCAGCCCAGCCAAATGAGCAGAGCTTTGCTGATGTCCAGAGGCTAGATAAAGAAGAACAGCCTGGGTCAGAATGTAAACACCAGTCCTGAGTCCAATAATAAGTATTATAATCCACTTATAGTGAAAAATAAATGATGAATAAAACTTAAAGTTGTGGTGTGTGTCTTAAAGACTGTGTTTTAAGTGTTTAAAAGCTTCTAAATATAAATAGAAATTGTGATGAGTTAAACCAGCCTATTTTATTCTGATTAAAACATAATAATTGATAAATGTTTGTTAGCTATATATTAATGTCTTTAAACATCATCTTTATCAGATTGCAAAAGCACTACTCAGTGTTATAATAAATACTAATGTATTGCTGTTCTCAAGGTATTGATTGAGATCTTTAAATTTGTTTAAATATATTCTCAGAACCTCTTACAGTAGCCAAAATTACCTGTAGCATTTTCCACAGCAAAATTATCTTGTGATGTTGATTGAAATCGTACCAGTGCATCTGCCATAAAAACGTTAATGTCATGTCTGACTGAGACACGTGCACATTCTATGTTCATCATTTCTGAATCCATTATAAGACCTTAATCGCAGCTGTATATAAAGATATGCCATAATGACATCTTAAATGCCGTCTTTAAATTCACAGCATGAAAAGCCTTTTAGGAACAGTGTATGAAAAAAGCAGCTAACTAACAGCAATTTCTAGGTAATATTCATGGTATTTCTTTCATTTAGTGGGGGTTTTATGTTTATTTCAATAGAAATAAATGGTTGCAGGAAACCAGTGTTGTAAATAGAACTTTATTCTTGGTAAATGACATTTGGCATCTCAGGTCAGCTTTCTTGTTTCATAGCAAACATGAAAAAAATGTGCACCAGAGCTTGGAAGTGTATCTACTGATTGTGCAACAAGAAAAAATATATACAATAGAAATAAGTTTATTAAATTTAGACAAAAGGTATATGCATACAAAATTGCACAATATAAATACTCCAGAAATGACTTCTGCAGTAAGATTCTTAGAAAGAGCACCAACCTCTAATGAAACAATCTTACAGATGAAAGGGATTTGGAGTCTTGCTGTAATTTTGCCAGGAGCTTTGTGTAATCACTTTCTGGGCTGGGACCTTTTATCAGTCACCTCAGTACACTCATTCTGTCTCTCAAAATTTATTAAAGTGAGAAAAAGTAAAGGTGAAAAGGTAGAAAAGAAAGCAGTACCAAATCTTTGAGACTTCACTGAAAATTTTCAGTAGTCATAACTAAAGAGCGTGCTAAAGCAAAGCCTAGGTTATTACAATAATGTCTTGTGGATCTATACCTATCTTCCCAGCATTTCAGTTCATTATTCAAGACACTGAGTACTTCAGGCAGTTTCATCTTCATGAGGTTGTTTTTTTCTTCTTAACTTCACTGTTTGTGGTAGTGACATGACATTAGATCCTGTCAGCAGTACTATTGGATTTATGTTAGTTAGACTTAATTCTTTCAGGTCCTTTCTGTTGTCATTGATAGGTAGGTTATTACATCATTTTTTCATGCTGAAGAATCTTGATGTCCATTGGAGTGGCTCACCGGGCCATTAGATCCGAAGTTTATTCATGACTGAGTGTCTTTTGACCAAACTGGCCAGATTGTCATGCCTTCCTGCTCCAGAACTCATCAATTCTTCCACAGAGGACTCAGCTTGCAGTGCTCCTGCCCTCTCTCATCTCCCCGCACACAGCTCTCACTTTCTGCTGACTATGCTGTCTGTGTTGGCGCACTATGTCAGTCAGATGCCTCCATACCACACAACCTAAATCAAGGAGGGCAAGCTGTGCACATCTTTGTGCTTTACTGGAATTACCAGGAAGTTTCTATAGTAATACTGCCTCTTAACTGCTTCGGTGTCTAAAGAGGTGTCTCCATCCTTTGGACCAGGCTTGTATGTTCCTTATTTCTCAGTGCCAAGGTATTTTACAAAATCAGGTAAACATTGCTTGTTGTTTACGCATGAGGAACTGAGTCATCAATTTTCATCAAGGTATTGGTAGGATCGAGAAGAGATTCCTTGTCCTCCTGTTTGTAATGCAAAACCCTATACACTGAATAACTTTGATCCTTAGAAACCTCTTTGCAGTATGGGATGCCAGAATACTGTAGGTGTTGGGGATTTGAGTTTAAGTCTGAATTCTTCTTAGAGATTTCAGAGATTTCATCCACATGTATGTAACCAAAGATGACTTGAGCATCAACACGTAATCAGTAACAAATGTTTCCCAGAGCTTGATCAAATTAAATAAACTCATATTTACTCCAAAACAGCAGATTGCAATTGTGACTCTTAGTTGCCACGAGCATAGATAGAAGTAAAAGTGGGGAATTAGATGTAAAAGACATGTTAGTAATTTTTATATATTAAGTACATAAGCATCTTTTGCTACTTCCAACACCTGGTGATACAGAACCACTGTATAAACTGTGGGAGATGCTTTATTTCCTTTCTATTCCTCTAATGTTTTCTCAGTGTTTTTTTTCTGAAGATGAAATTTTGAATGATTATGTTTTATCCAATCATTAATTATGTATGTTTGCATGTAGGGACACTTCTACCGTATCTGTTTTGGGGTTACGAGATTAAAAACATCTTTATGAAGAGGCATAGTGCTTGTGTCACTTTTGGTATAAACTCTTAAAGTAAATGACTTTGAAGCTTGAAATCCATCTTGTCTCTTAAACAGAACAGATTTTATTTATGTTTCTATGTAAATATCATAAGTGGCAAAATAGCTTCTGAACTGAATATAATCTTTGTGTAGATTTTACTGTACTTCACTACTAATCTGTAGTAAGCTATGTAGAGTTAAAGTTCATGTTTAAATACGGATTCTTATTTTAGATTTTTCCACCATTAATTAACCTGAAGCAAAAATACCTATACCATCCAATTTATAATATAATTGAAAAAAAAATCTGAGGGTAGTCTAGAAGATATTATACAATACAGTTATTGGTAGAGGTTAGTAAGTTATTCAAATCAAAATGCCAGCACCATGAAAACATACATTTTCAAGAGTTATTGCAGCTTGTAGCTTCCCTTGAGTTGTATTGATTTCCTCAAAAATTGTTTAATGGCAAAAGAAAGCATTCCCATGGCATGGAATTCTAACCTCCAACTATTTCAAAGCGCTGTGGTGCAACTTCAGGTCATTATGGAGGTTATGACCTCAGCTTGCACTTCTGTTTTTCAAAGACTGTCTTCAGTACCCAGTAGATAGATCTCTCTGGCGTTGTGATTCCTCTGTGAATAAAAAACAGAGTGTGTGAAGATGATGATCTTCTAAACCAGCTATATTTTACTCACATATCCTAAATTACATTACAGATGACCATTCTGCATAAAGGTTAGTAGGGCGATCTCTTAACAAAGAAATCTCTTACTGATCTAAAGTGGGTAAATAAGTAATGTAATGACCTGTAATTCAAACTCTTTTGTTGGACCAGCTTTCAAATGCCTGGTTGCATACAGCTAGGGGTTTGGCACAGTAAGACATACTGTCTGACTTACAGGATAACCTCAGAGGTGATGTTTGGAAGCTCAACATTGTCAGTGCCAGGGTCAGCTGGGTGGACTTGACAACATTAGCTGTAGACAACAGAAACATTTAGTAGAGCAGCAGTGATGCCAATGTTGGGTGGAATTTCAGTCAAGAGGTATATGTTTTACATGCATAGTGAGAAATTACTTTGGGTTCCAATTACATCACACTGAACTGAAGGATCACAGCTCAGAAATTTTTTCCAAAGCTTTTCTTAGCTTCATGTTTTTAATTCTTCCATCCATCTGATTTGTTTTTTTTGTTTAGTTGACCTGTATGTTGTTTAATATCTCCTGGGAATGCTATTCAGAAGCCTCCTACCTCCACCCTGGGTGGTACAGATGATCCAAATAGGACATCCAGGGACTCCAGGGAATGACTGCAGTCAATAGTCACACCCGGGACAGTGAGCTCATCAAAACCTTTACACATGATGAATTTTTAGTGCTCTTGCCTGAGCTGGGATGCGCTGGCATGCTAGATGACTGTACATCCAAGTATGGTACACAGGAACAAGCTTCACCAGGCAGCATCAGTACAGATTTCAAAATGATTTGAGGGCAAGAGATGGAAAAACATTTCTAAAACTGCATATAATAAATCTGGACTTCCAGAGGAATACTAAAAGGCTGGAGCATGCTGTTGCTGAGCAGTCTTACTCTTTACTGAACTGTCTTTGGCCAGTCAGAAACCACAACATCAAGCATCTGAGTCACCAGCAGTGCCGTTGATTCTCTCAAGCACCCATAAAAAGTAAAGCAGGGAAAGCAACTTAATCGTTAGTAGGCTTCAGATATTGCAAAAGCAATCTCTTAGCTTTCACCACTTCTTAATTAAGCATCCACCTGAGATTCATTTCGGAGGATTTTTAAGAATATTGCAAAGCTTTCACCATTGCATTGTAAGTACTGATATGTAGGAGCTGGAGACATCTTCATGTGCTGTGTATAAGGACTTTCAAGAGTTCTACATCACTGATAGATCATAAGCTTCAACAGTGTTTAAAATGAGTGACCTTCTTGGAATTCTAACTTTACCACAGTATTTGTAGCAACTTACATTTTTCAGGAGAATTGAAAATGAATCTCTCTTCTATTAAGGTACGTATGATCCATTAAAATATCCCATATCAAAGTGTTCTTAAAGAAAAAAGTTTCTATTAGGGATTGGGATTTTGATGATTAAAATTAATGAGCGATTTCAGATTCTTTATCAGTATTTATGAAAACTCATTCCTTTTTTCTCCTCTCATGTTCTGACATACGAAAAAGACTCTTTCATCCCGATCAGCATTTTTATTTGCTTGTAAAATTTAGCCTGATTTTTTTGTCATCTAGTTTCAAGACAGTGTGAGCTAGTAACGGGTGAGCAGTCGCAGATAAATAAGCACTGAGAAGTAAGCCATATGTCAACCATATTTTTACTAAAACATAATAAGTTTCCCTACAGGTTGGAAATAGTATTTTTTAATTAAGAAGACATTTAAACTGTAAAAGAAGAAAAGATTTTGAGAGAGGGTAACGCGAGCAGGAGTACAGGCTTTGCAGAGGACTTGGTATATGTTGTCCATGCAGTCTAGCGGGCTGAAATGTAAACTTCTGTACTGAGCTAGATACAACTTATAAATTTTGTATAGCTGGATCTAAACTTTTTGTTGGAGTTGTTTTAAAATGTGTCTTCATAAACACTTCCCATGGAGATATTCTTTGTAAAAATAAATGTTAATAACTGACTGACAGAGAATTTATAGAACTGCAGGCTTAACTGCCTTTAGGCCCCAGAGGATTACGGTGCAGTGGAGCCAAATTTATACCAAGAATGAAATATAAAATAGAACAAAAAAAGGCTGGAGAATAATTCTTTCTACTTTCATAAAATTGAAATAGTGATGTCTTCCTGTTACTTTCACCGAAGCATATGTACAAACCATAAATATCAGCATATAATTTTGGATCTTTGTGACCTATATGATCTATTCCTTGTGAAAATTATGTCCAAAATGTGTGTGTTATAGAGGATAATTTTAGCATAGGTAGAAGTAGTATTTCCTAAATTGCCTGTCAGAAATGGCTTAATCCTACTTATAGGAACTGCCTACATCAGTCAGACACATTCATTTCAATACCCATTCATTTAGGAGACTCTCTGCTGAGAATGTCAAAGAGATGCTAATTATTATCAGCTATGGTGATCCTTCGGGAATTAGGCTGAGATTGAGAAACCACATAATTACACTATAGTCAAGGATTAAAGTGATGAGTTTTGCTCCCTTTCTGCTTTTTTTTATTTGGTGGCTTGGGCAGCAGCTGTCACACACAGACCTAGCATGCTTTCAGTGGCTGTTTTGTGAGAATTCTTCTGCTTTCAGACCAGTTTATCTGCTGCCAACACTGTGCTAGGGCAGGAGGAGAAGAAACATTAATTGTTGTAGGTGGCTTTCTAAAGAAGGTGTCATAGAAAATGCCACGATCCTTGATCAAGGCACTCATTTTGAGTTAATTCATCTGCTGTGTTGAAGAAAGACAGCAGGGTTTGAAAGTCCGGTTGATCACCACATGCTACCCGCATTTAGGTGGAATTCAAGCAGGAAATTATGTTCCGTTAACAGGGGGACTCTGAGAGGAACTTAGGGACCTATGGCAGCATTAATGTCTGGTAATGTGAAGAAATTTTAATAACTGCTCGTAAGTCCTTAGTACTGTGAAGGAATGTGTCCTTATTACTCTGAAGGAAAATGAATTGGGTAAATTTTCATTCGTAAGAGAATTTAGAACTGGCAGACTTTTGTACTGCTGTGTATAACATCTGTATGATTTAAATAAAAGAGAGTTATTTTCTGAAGATGAAGTGTCCATATCCTTTGCTAATTTTTCCTGTCCATTCCAATCCAGATAGAAAACTTTTTTTCCAACTTCAAATCCTTTATTGTGAGCAAAGCAAGTTAGTGTACTAAATAAGTTTTATTTAGTGGGCCGTGCCAGAAATGTAAATTTTCCTTGAACTCATTTGACACTGTTAATTGGTTTTGGAATTATGGTTGTATGCCCTGATAATTCAATAACATAAAGCTGATGGCAGTAGGCTGTTTGAATATATTTTACTGTTCAGTGTTGCCCATTTCTGGAGTGAATGATTAACTTAAAATCAGTCCAGTACTATAAGCCTGGGAAATAATTCTGTGAGGTCTATGACTGTAGGGCTCTGTTTGCAAAAGGCATTTCCCATTCTAATGTAATTCAGCAGGCTGAGGGGTACAAACATTAGGAGAAAAAACAATTTTATCAAGTGAAAAAAAACCAAACAACAGTATTTAAGGCCATCAAGACCATAGTGTTTTTGAAGCAAAATGACAGTAAGAGAGGTAAAAAAAACTAATTGAGAACACTGATGTCATCTTCAACAGTAAATAGAAAGATCCAAATTCTGCTTTCACCTGTGTTGCATTAAAAGTCAGCAATAGATAATTTGCAAGATACAATTAGAATGGTTTTAATCTGAAGCTACAAGAAGCAGTTTAGCTAAGCATGCATAGCAGTGCGAACAGATGTTTTGAGTGACATGAATGAATTAAATAAAGTCTTAAAGTTTGGCAATCCATTCTTACATCTTAAATATATTCTAACAGAGTGAAGTGATGGGAATCTATGTCCATAAGTGTGTTTCTTATATGTAAACTCTTAAAAACTACAATGTTTTACTTGCTTGCAGGAATTCAGGTGTTGAGAGTGTATTTTCTACATGTGTGAAGCTCAGTCATTATAGGCAAACATTTCTCAAATGTAAAACGTTTCTGCTGAAATTCCACTCACCTTTTGCCATATATACCAAGCTTCCGGTATTGCTTTTAGACCTTTAATGAGAATAGAACTTGTAATCAAAGAAGGGCTGGATTCTACTTTCTCGTGTGAGTTCGGTACTGTTGTTATCAATGAAACGTATCTGAGCCATAGAATTTTCATTACAGGTGGTGATATACAAAGAATGAAGGTGAGTTGGTGCTTTTTTTCTGCGTTTATAGGTGAATGTAATAGTTTGGAAGTTTGGGTTTTTTTGTTTGTTTGTTTGTTTTTTAATCTTTTTTGCAAGGGCCTGAGAGATAATAAATATCTTAAAATACAACTGGACTATGTATCTTTAACTAAACTACACATATTCATTTTTAAATGCCTTTGGTTTTCAAGAGTCATGGTGTCTCATCAGCTAGTGCTTTGGCAACTCATTTACTTTTCCTTCAAAGTATGTGTCTAGATAAAGTTACCATTTGTGTTTTTCTGTGAGGTTTTTGTTATGATATTACAGACCTAGACTGAGCTTCACTCAGCCATTTTAAACATCTCTTTTACAGGAAAAAAACGCAAGCTTAGTCTCCCTTACTGAACCAGAGATGACAGCAGTCCAAAACTATTTATAGAATTTATAGAGATCTAATTATATAGTAGACAGTAATAATTATATAGTATATATAGAGATCTAATTCTGATATGAGATGCTTATTCTTTTCTGATAGTTTCCCAATAATGTGAAAATAGTACATGGAGGTTACTTCTAATTATTTGATTAAGTGGGAAAATGTAGAAAGTTGTTCTCTATGCTGGCAGCCAGTTGTCTGCCCCATTTCATTGCTAACAGGTTCACTGCTGCAAAGATTTTGCTCTGTGCTGGCTGAGGCAAGCAGTTCTTGTATCTTCTGTTTGCAGTATCCTTTCTTTTTCTTTTCTTTTTTTAAATTGAAAACTCCCTCAATCTGTCAAATAGCAGTCTTCAAAATGACAATGAGGAATATAGCAAACTTTTTTATTTGAAATTAAACCTTTGCACAAATATTTTTCTAATGCTTAAATGATGTTTCCTTTTATTGCTATCATGTCAACCTTTCTTCTTTTGGCTATTCACCTTCAAGAGGTATGCTGTATTCGGAACATTTCCTTTTCTTGATCAACAGTTGTTGTTTTATAGGATTTATCAACTGGCTTTCATCATACGGCACTTGTTCTTGTATAGAAATTGCTACAGGTTTTCTCAGGAGTATAATAGTAATTCATCCTGAACTGTATAATTTCAAAGAAAAAAAAATTAATTTAGTGAGAAGTAAAGGATCTTTACTTCTTTAAAATGGTGTTGAAGTTCAGACAGAAAGAAAAAGGATTTCAGAATGAAAAACTAGGTTTGTATTCAAGGTATATCTCATTATTCCAAATGCTTTTTTGTCAAGCAATAAATAATATTTTTCTGAAGCTTTCTTTGGCCTTTAGTCAAGTACTATAAATGAATCCCTTAATGGCATTCACTTCTGGACAGCACTAACCGGTATGTTTTTAAAATCTTATGCTGATGTGTGATACTTTAAGCTTCAAGTGTATGTCATCTTTCCATTAGCAGTTCTGACCATAGAGGTAGCTTGGCTTAAAAAACAAAGTCCAGCAAAAAGCAAAAAAGCCTGTGGTAGTGGATGCTTATGTATAAGCCAGTCTTCTACTATTCATGAGATTGCACTCCCAACTTGAAGTTGGGAAATGATGCATTTTGCAGTGAAGACCGACGTTTTTCTTCCATTTTCTTCACATGAGCATCAGTGGGACAGTTGAAGAACACAAACATAAGGCAATCCTGAGCATGAATGCCTGTCTACAGAGCACCATTATCTATTACACAATTCGAAGTACAAAGACATTATTTAACATCAGCATTGGTTTAGTTTTGTCTAGGCAGTTAATATTTGATCTACTTTTTAACAAAGCAGAGACGGAGAGGAGAACAGCAACAAGGAAGGATGTGAGCTGTGATAACTAAATTATTTGAATTTGTTGATGTATTCATGATTCTTTACTGTAAACTATTTTATGTATCTTAATTAAGAAGGGGTTGACTTTAAGAACTGTCACTGCAATATACAAAATAGTATTAGTGTAAGTATTTGGTACACTACCCTGAGTGTGCTGTAGGTAACTAATAACTAAATGGTAACTAACAGCCATGAACATGTTTTCAAGCGTTAGTACTGGAAAAGTATGCATAGCTAGTTAAAGATTAGTGGAAAGGATTAGGTTGTAACTTAACCTTTTTCAACATTTATTGTAGGCAGCATACCTTATCTGTGCTGGACTTTGAAACTCATTAATTATCTTATACTTTGGAAATATGTCACCTTATGCTTGTCACTCTACAATGATCTAGCATACGATTAACAGTAAGCAATGGTTTCATTGGCTCTAGGGAGTTTCTACATGTTTCGTTTAGCAGTATTCTTAGGGACACCATTTTTTTGAGAAATATGAAAAATATTTATTGAATATTTTCTGCCTCTTTCAGTTTCAGTAGAGCTGAATAACAAATGTGAAAGGAATGAAAATTAGGACCCACTATTTACTTTCAGTAAAAACCTTCAATACAGAATCTCAAATTATGGTGTCTTTCATCCATATAAAGATTAAACCTTCCTAAAACACACAAAGTAATAATCTTGAAAGTTACCATAACAGCATCAGCCTCAGTCACTACATTATTGTTTGATATATTTCAGTTGAAATGCCTGCTTCTCTGGATGTCATTATGTTTAAATTTCAAAGTAATTAAAGATTTTATTTTTAAGCAGGCATACCAAAAAAACACTTTAGCAAGTGTTGATGACTGGAATAAAAATGTCTACATATCTTGTGAGTGTACAGCAACATCAAGGGGAGGGAAGGAGGGCTTTCTCTTAGGGAAGAATGTCATTTTCTTGACATTCAGGCTTCAAGTAGATAAGTGTCAAGGCAGAGAGGAAGATTGCTTTTGAATTGAGACTGCATCTTTTATGAATTTACATGATGAAATAATATAAATATGAGCCATGTATATAGTTGTAGTTTATGTGGTAGTCATGCAAATTAAAATTGTATGTGAATGTGCATACAGCCTACTAATCTTAAGTAGATGAGTCAGTGGACACAGATCATCCAGTTTCAGATTGTGAAGACCTAGGAATTGTCCCTCTTTTCCTTTCAGACTACAGCTACTCTGTTATTATTTTGAGAGATTTACTCTGAATCAGGGCCACCTGCTCCATGGGCAGATTGGGAAGCTGGTGTTACCACTTTTACACACTAGTTCGCTCCAGCTGGGTGATTTCTTGCCTCTGTGTACATACACCAGGCTGTCCACTCTGTCTACAGGGTGGAAAAGCAGAACCCCTAAGGATTTGGTGATGGTCTGTGGTAGCTGAATGACTACTATATAACAAAACACAGTACTTGACTACAGAGGTAATCTTCTGCCAAGGACTTAATCTAACAGATATCAAAAATTCTGTAATGCTCTCCCATTCTGACTGTGTAATGTCCAGACTTGGAATTCTGAACAAAACTATGCAGTAAGCATCAGTAAGCACATACGAGCTCCTTTCTTCCGATTCTCTATACGTGTCTTCCTTAATTAATTTGTAGATTGCAAAGACTAGCTTCAAGTTGGTGAAACTGGGCTCTATATGGTATCTCTGTGGGACACCTGGGGACCTAGAAGGAGGTAACAGGAGACTATCAGTATGTTTGTAGTCCAAAAGTGCTCATCTTACTCTTCAGTGATTACATAAAGATAACAAAGGAAGCTCATCTTTCTAGTTTAAATTTGGTCTTTATGAATTTCCATATATATAATCACTTTGTTTTGACAGCAATTGCTATCAAATTCGAGTCATTTTAGCAAATTAGTGATCTTAATAATTAAAAAAATATAGTTTAAGAATTCTTCTTTAGTATTTTGCCTTCAGGACTTTGGTCAACTTTGTTCTTTTTCCTCTTGGCAGCACCAGAACGAAGAGATTCCCTACTGGGTAGTCCTGATGTCATCGGTACTGCTCCAAGACGAAAGAGAAGACAAAGAACAGTAAATTCCGCTGGGACAGAAGCTAAGATAGCAACTTATGAAACAGAAATGCTAGCAAAGGAAAAGTAAGTCATTTTCGAAATGTATTGAGGTGTTACTGTATTTATAAATAATTGTTCTTTTTGTGTTTTCTTGTGCAGTTTTCAGGGTATATATTCAGGTATATATTCAGGATATCAAGTATATCTTATATATTAATTAATATATAATATATAATATATAATAATAATATTTTAAAAATAATTGATTAATATATATTCAGGTATATATTCAGAACATATTGAGGGTACCTAAGTACTGTTTTGTGGCTTTTTTTTTTTTTTTTTTTTTTTGTAGTTACACGAATTCAGGACAGCTTTGAATAGATGCGAATGATTAAATGTAGTCAAGCCCACCCAGTTATTCCATTTAGAACATCTCTGAAGTGACAATTATAAGATACATTTAAGTGACTTGGATAACTTTAAGCACACAGATTGAGGCCTACTAAAATGATATTTTGTGGATTACTTTGTAACCCTACAGTCACAGAAAGATTCACAAACTAGGCTGGGGATCTTGAACTGAGTTGTGACTTTGGAATTAGTATTAGAATTGTCTTTCTTCACATTGAGGGTGATCAGAGGAATAGGTTGCTCAGAGTGGTTCTAGAGTCTCTGTCTATGCAAGGAATCCAAACCCAACTGGGCATCATTCTGGGCAACCTGTTCTGATTGATTTTGCTCTTAGAAATGAGATTGGGCTAGAGAATCTCCAGAGGTCCTATCCAACCTCAGTGATCCTGTAATATTGTCTTTATAATTTCTGTAGAAATAAATTCACAGTACTATCTTTAATAGACCCAGATAGACTTCCTTCAAAATAAGATCATTTGGGATAAAATAAATAAATAAATAAATCACTCTTCAACACAATGGGTCAGAGTTTATAACACTTGATAAAAATATTTTTGTTTCTGTGTCACTCTTAACCTGTGGAAATATTTTTACATGATCTGAGTGGGGTTTATACGTAGAATTACTTCAGAGCAGCTCTATGATTGGTGGTATTTTCTTCAAAAATGCATAATTTTTAAAATCTATGGTAAATGAGTTTTGAAAATTATTATTTCACCCTTTTATCTGTAATATGCAATGTGTAATGAATTCTTTAAATAGACATAGACACAGATAGACTGCAAGCGCATTTGCCATGATTAACAAAGATTTCTGTTTAAATCAGCAAGAGAATTATCTTACTTTGACTTAAAAGGTTGTAATTTGGTGCTGGCAATGAATATTTAAAGTTACAGTTCTGTTTTATTAGTAAAAGAATATTAGTTTTTGGGATGGTCTAGAAAAAATATCAAATCCTAGTTGTCTGAGTTGTTAGAATCTTGTATATTACAATGAGCCACACTCTTTGCTGATTGTATGCAGTCAGACAGTTTGATTTTGAGACTCTGGCTGTCACTGCCTGAAATACAATTTCACTGTTTTTAGTATACTGATTGTGGAAGAAAAACGTACAGAGGCGAACGATCACAAAGGAGAACAAAAAAGCCTTGGGATGAGTATTCCTCTGAGTCCAGTGCCTTGGGGAAGGACTGACATGATATCAATACTTTCGTTCTAATTCCTTTAAATTAGTCAAATTTTAGAGAAAAGGAGCAGCATTAGATTTTTCATACTGTGTAGAGCATTTCTAATACTCTTGCAAAATCAAATCAAAGCTGAATCTGAAGAGTGGTTCTTCCCGGCTACCTCATAATTAGTCATCTTTTAGGGCTTAGTAAAAAAACCATTCGTTCTACCAGGTCTCTGTCCCTGCTTTTCTTTTGCATTTATTATGTGTGAACTGTATTGTAAACAACTGCTTTGCACTCCAGGTTTCAGATTTGGCTTGTGACATACCTTTCAGGACTTACAAAGGTTTTTCCACTGATAAAAATCCATATGCTTTTTTCTGATCCTTTAGAGACTTGGAAATCAAATGTAGTATCACTCAATACTAAAATATATTTTTGAATCTTTCATTTAATCAAAAATACAGAGGTAGTACTTGTCCTTTATTTGATGAGAAACTATTGGATCTCCTTTGTTTACCAGGAAAATTACAAAAGTAAGCTGATTATTTTTCTCCACGTCCCCGCTCAGTTCTTGGTTTTTGATCTGCATCTTATGTCTTTTGCTGGCTGCTAATCAAGCATTCAGCCAGTTTCTTTGGCTAATAACTCTTACTTCTGTTCATCCTGTCAGAAGTAGGAAAATGTAGAATTGGTGTTGTAATCCAGTTTGTAAGTACACATGTCTATTTTTATGAAGCTTCTTCAGTAATTTTTACTCACAGATGGCTAGATTTTTCATGACATGAAAGGTTTTATCTGAAGCTGTGGTACATTGAGGTCTTGCCCCAGATGTTTTCTAGTATTGTGTCACTTAGAGAAAAAATTATGAATCTAAGCAGACCACTCCAGTCTGTTTTGAAGTTTACTCCTTCACCTTTGGAAATGTTCCATCACAAACATGGAAGATGCACAAATCTTGGAAGCACGTCATGCAATTCTGTTTGGCAGAAGGATCAAATGACAGATTGTAATCACCTTCACAAATGCGTGACTGAGTCCATGTTTCTGAACTCTCCTGCACAGACCTGCAGGAGGATTTGATTCTTTACCTCTGATGTAAATACTTTAAGGTGCTATCTGATAAAGTCATATCCCACAATTCTAGCTTTAACAAACTAAAGCTTATTTAGTTATGATTTCTGTGAAAGTTTTTCTGACATCACCGATGCTTGTTTCATATTTGCGAGGCAATGAAAGAGCAATTACAAAGCAAACATCAAGTGCATAATGTTGCCTTTATATTATTAAATCATAACTCAGTTGATACAAGACCCTAAATGAAAAGAAAAAATGCCTCTTTGCAGAATTAGATTGTCTTATATTCTTTTTGGCTTTCCAAACGGAATATGAGGACCTGAGGGTTCACTATATATTTCTTGGGGAAAAAAAAAAAAAAAAGTTTTTTTTTTTTTAATTATGTTTTTCAACACAGTCATCATGGAATCACGTAACAGGAATTATAACTTAAATTTTATTTATTCCTTCTAAGATTGTAAAGTCTGCTAAGAAAGTACCATTTGTGCTTAAAGTTAAAAGCATCTTAAGTAAACACAAAGTCATGACAAATGAAGGGATTCTGTTTCCACAAATATTTTAGATTTATGGATTTTGAGGCTAGGTATGTGGCAATTATTTAGTCTTATGGAATGAAAATATATACTTAGATATGACCAAGAACTTTGAAAAGAATGCAAATAAAAATTGTTTAACATAGGAATTAGGGCAAAAGGAGCACTGTCTGTCTCACGCTTTGTGTGTGGGTGCAGTGGCAGAAAAAGCAGTTGAATTGTATTTGTCTATATAGACATCTATTATTACTTCGGCAGTTTATTCAAGGCTTAAATAAAATTTTTAAGGAAACTTGGATAATATGAAGCTTAGTGCAAGTAGTGTAGCCATGAGATCAGCAGAGAACTGAGCTAGGATTTGTGCCACAAGATTTGCTAAATTATCTGTTAAATTGTTTGCTGGGATAATTATGTCTTCAGGATGAAGCATAAATGCAGCATAAATAGTCAGCCACTGAACTGGTGAGATGCTGGTTTATCTGTCTTTGCAGTGGGTCGCTTTCCAATCTGAAATATCATGAAAGCAAATGCATCTTTAGGCAGACAGACATTACTTACGGTTGATAGCAGTCAAACTATAGTTCACAATGTATGCATTTTTAAAATGTGACAAAGGATGATTCTTACAGTTCATAGCATGATTGAGTAAGGAAGTAAAATAAAATTATGCTTATTCCAGTTAATTGTGATGGTATTTGTGAAGCTTTGACGGTAACTTAATATCTGGCAATTTCCTAAGGTGCTAAACAGAGATAATACGTAAGGCAAGTTAAGATGCAAATTCTACTTTTCATAATTTGCATTTTATACTTGGAGGAGAAAAATTAATAAAAGCAATCCCAATTCACATTTAGAAGTTACACTTATTGATGCATTACCCAAATCTCTCAGGGGACTGCATACGAATAACACAACTAGCTATGCAGAATAGCCATGTAATATAAAGGCTTAAGTATATAGCTTGAATCCTGTCTATAGCTGACTATTCCTTAAATAATTTTGCTCAGAAATGTTAGAGCCTATTTGTGAAAACGTAACATCTACTGAAGATTATGACAAAAAAAAATATATATATATATATATATAACATTTTATAAACTAAGCTTAGTCATTAGATACAGAATGCTTTCCAAAATTTGTATTATCTGAGCTAACAGAGTGCAGTGGAACTCAGGCAGTGCCGGAGCCTGTAGTCTAAAACAAAAATAAATCAGAAATAAGAAAAGCTTTTCAATTTTTCATCTGTTATTTTTTACTACTGAAGAATCTAAGTAAGTTTATAGTCCTCATTCATAGATAGGTTTGTCCTAGAGGGAAACCTTTATTGGATGAGATATAAAATTTCTTATTTTTCTATTCTGTGTGCTTGAAAATGTATTTTTGTATTTAAATTTGATTGCTGCTGGTGTAGTTCTTCTTGCTTTGCTTGACAACATGGAATGACTATTGCAGTCAGGCCTACATTTACATGAAAGAAAAGAGATGCTTTCCCTTACCTTCAATTTGTTTGATTTTTCTGAAATATTTTGCTGTAGCCATTAACCCAGTGAATTTGAGAGGGCTGTTGCCACCAGTGCTGTAAGTCTTTCTTCTTTTACATACAAATATTGTTTTTTCAGAGAGCTTGAAGTGATCAGCATATATTTAGAAGTTCTCAGAAAGATCTTTGTGGAAGAAAACGTTTTACAAGTGGGTAACAGAAGGAATTATGTACCTTCACCACAAAGAGAGTCAAGGAAGTAGAGATAACTTCAGCCTCAGGATAGAATGCTGGCGGGGTGCTTGGAAGTGCCTTGAGCTGCCACCTGAATTGCCATCAGCTGCTACGCTGGGGGAGGCCAAAGTGAGAATGACATTCTTACTTTGAGTTTTTAAATAAGATTGTTACGGTCTTCACGTTCAGGGTTTGTGCTTGGCTTGAGGATCTATTAAAGTTAGTCACGCATGTAATTGTGTGTAGGATCAGCTGCATAGTTTTTACCTGTTAATGATAAACAAGTTTTTTTTTTTTTTTTTTCCTTTCCATACTCTTGTCTCTCTCTGTACTTTTGAAAGAGTTTTATAGTCTCCATACAAATCATTTATTTGAAAAAAAAAAAAAACCACAACAAAACTTTCAGCTTTGTTACAGCACTGAAAGAAGCTAGATTTGTCTTTCTTTTGATAACCTCCTACCCCTCTAAAAGCACTCAGAGCCTGTGGTTTGCCAGGAATCCCCATGAGATCCTCTCTGCGTTTGTGTGAGTTACTGTTTGAGGGTCACATTTTTAAGCTCTTAACATACAGTTTATTTAAAATGTGGTTTGCCACCACCTATGATTCAGGTAGCAAAAACATAGATTTGTCCTGGAATTTGGGTTTCCCAGAGGGTTACACATAGACATCAGTATTACTGTCTCACATGTGAAGTAATTTTTTCCAGTAAAGGTTTAACCAAATGAAATTTAGTTCCCACTGAAAACGATACCATAACCTCCCATGGTCCAAGGGGAGTATAAAGTTAACATGACAGTTGCCCATGATAAAGAAAGATCTCTCTGAGAGAACATGTTGACCAGCCACTTTTTTATACAGTAAGTGTATTTATTTGATACAATTGGAAAGAACTGGCAGAGCTTTGTACAGTGACACAAAGGACTAAGATCACCGGTGTACGCACATGTACATTACTGTAGTGCCTCTGGACCCGAGTGATGAGCTCTTTGCTATCATCATAAATTTATGAAATACAGTGTTTAGAAAGCTTTTGATAATTAAATTGTTTAGGTTGCAATATAATATCTTGAAATATCTTAGAAGTCAACAGTCGAGTTCATTTGAGAATCAAATGTGTCAGTTAAATGAGAAATGTTTCAAGTAGCTGAATTAAGTACTTTATGGGTTTCATTCATGTTTAGTATTCCTTTATTTAAGAAGAACAGGAATAATTTTCGTGTAGAATCACAGAACTGTGGGGATTAGAAAGGACCTCGGGAGATTATCTAGCCCAACCATCTTGCTCAATCAGGTTCCCTACAGTAAGTGGGACAGGAAAGTGACTGGACAGGTCTTGAACATCCCAACAGAAGGAGACTCCACAACCTCTCTGAGCAGCCTGTGCCAGTGCCCTGCCACCACACAGTACAGTTTTTCTGCAGGTTCAGATAGGACTTTCCATGTTCCAGTTTGTGCATGTTGCCCCTTATTCTGTTGCTGATCAGAACTAAAAGAACCTGGCTCCCATCCTCTTGACACTCACTTTTCAGATATTTATACACATTGATCCCTCTCAGCCTTCTTTTCTCAAGGCTGAATTGTCCCAGATCTCTCAGCCTTTGCTTATAAGGGAGATGATTTGACTGAGCTTTGGGTGTTTTCTTTCCTTCCTTTTTTGCCTTGCCCTTGGCAGGAGCAATAGATCACCAGTCCTACCAGATAGACTGTTGTGACTACCCCACATGAATCTCAAAGATTGTGCTGTAACTTTGTGAGGCCTGATGGGAGCTCTGATAAGTGATACTTATCTTCTGAACAGTTTTCAGTAAATATTTAATCTTGCATAAGATGTGAGTGAAAAGAAGGGTTGTGTTCATTACCTGTGTTGTATGACTTGTGGCAGTACAAAAATGGGGTGTAGACAGAGGCAAAAGAATGGAATCATTGATTAAAACACATAGCAATGTCTGTGAAAAAAGAAAAAAAGCATTAGAAAAACATCTAAAGTAATTCTATGCCCATCTGGAATGAACAAGGCAGAAGTGAATACACCACAGAACAGTTACCTTTGCTTTCTCCTGGGTGACACTCTATTCTGTTTTTGTTTTCCCTCCCTTTTTTTTTTTTTTTTTCTGTCTTTGTTTTAACTGAATGGTAGATAATTAGAAACTCTTCCACAATCCATGTGGGAAGGGGTGATTTATTTCCATCAAAAGTGCAAGGAATTGGTATCCACGTCGTCGTTTCACCCTGTTCCCAAGGGAAAGATGGGAAAATATGAGGGCTGAAAGCCCGAGGCAGAGAAAAACGAGCATTATCCACTGACCTTTGAGGTTGCACTTTCTCCTGAGCAAAGCTACTCAGCACTGTAGTTTGTAGCACATCTCACCAAATTTTCTCTCCAGTAATAGTCTAATAATTGACTATTGATGGATAAGTTATTACTCTGTGGAGCTGACAGGATCGTACCCTGTGTTTTCTCAGGGCATGTTCTTTAGAGCAGGATTTTATTGCTGTGCCAAATCTGGTGAGATATATGTCTCAAATGATTAATCTACAATGTATTTTAATGAAACTGGTAGCTGTGAAATTATAAGAGGATGACTTAAAGAATGGAAACGGTATGCTCTTCCACTACTTTTCTGGTAAATCTTCAGTGTTCTCTTGCTTTTCTAATAACGTTTTTACAGCATAATGATTTTTGCATTAAATTTTATATTGTAAACCTCTTTTAGGTATGCTGTTTTGTGGGTTTTTTTTTTTTTTTTTTTTTTTTGTATCTTAGCACCATAGATTATTTCTGTTAAATATCTCCTTTTTTAAGTTATTAAATAATTCCTGCCTGTGTTTTTTAATGTGTGAAGCAAAATAATTGCTTCTGAGAAGTAAGTTGAGGTAAGAAACAAGAAAGACTTTGTGGCTGAGCTAATTGGCAGTATTGGAATATTCCCTGTCTTTTGATGTGAAGCAAGCTATAATATTTTTTGACTTTTGAGTGGAAGTGTTGGAAGAAGGAAAAGAAGGACTTTGCATTAAAAATAACAAAGAAGGAAGTATTTAAAAGCCCCCCATAACTCCTCATGATTGGTATACAGCAGCAAATATGCCATTTTTATGAACATTTCTGTAAAGGACTTGTGATGATGGTGTTAATTAAATGCACATTTCCTGAAAAAGCTCATCAGGAATGATTATTTTCACGTTACTTTTAATGGAAGAAATAGGTAATGTAGCTGCCTAAGATTTTGGTTGTATGCACTGGGTGGAGATTAGGGGTAGACTGATGAAAAGCCTATGCAATCATGCTTGCGTGCTCAGTCCTGATATTAAAAATAGTGCATAAGAATATGAGATGAAAGGTTGGCCGTGTTAATGAGATAAAGCTGCTTCAAGATTTTTTTCTTGTTCATCAGACTGATCATGAGCTATGGCTTCTACACTGGATTAAATAAGAGTATTTCATATTGCACAACTGTCTGTGAAGATAAATATTGTTTTAACTCATTATGGATCCCAGAAAACATTCAGGAGAAAATCTTATACACAACAGTTCTTTAAAAAGTAGGATTTGGGAAATGATTTCATAAATACTCGCAAATTCTCCTGTTCCATTAAGGCAATTGCTCAGCTTCTGCTCAGTTTGTGCTGACTTTTCAGAAGTGGGATTCAGAGCATGAAGCTATTCATCTTTTTAATTGTCCTTTCTCTGTATGTAGCTTTTTAATAAAGAATTACATTTTCTTCCTTGCCTCCCTCCTCCAAGGAGTCCCACCTCAGTAATGTGGAATGACAAGACTACCATTTATAGTGGCTGCGGTTTTCCATTTTTTTATGTTAAAATGAGTGTGTACTCGTATGTATAAAAACCACAGGACTAAATCCATGTAGTTTACCCATCAAATAGTGACTTCGCTCCTCCTATGACCTTCCCTCCTATGAAGGTCATGTCTAGATGACCTACTTGTTTTTACCTACTTAATTTCACTAATTACTCTTAACTGTAAAGAACTAAATACAGCCAGTAAGAAATATTATAGAGACTTAAGTAATCTGCTGGATCTTCAAAATATAATATATAATATCAAGCAGACTCAGTAACATTTCTTATTGCTTTCTGTCCACCTCCTTTTATGTGACTGTTTCATATTTGCCAAATATGCTATTGAAAATGAATAAGATACAGACATCAAAAAGATTTTATTTTCCAGAACGCTTGAAATATAGTACAAAAATATTGAAAAACCAAAGGGAACTTTGAGTAAAAGGACTTATGATGAGTTTCGTTTTAGTCCTGTATCCTCTGCCTCACAGAAGAGGTTGGTCTTTCAAAATGACATGGAGAAGGAGCAAGAAAAGTCTGTAGTGTAAAAAAAGGTTGAGCGATGACACCAGGAATGAGCATGTAGATGAGAGGGAGCATGCTGGGGGACACTGTGCATTTACTGTTTTATTACACATGTATATGTATCTCTGCAAAGCAGTACATGAACATCTAAAATCCATGGCAGTGGATTTCCAATAATGTTTAGAACATTTCCAAATCTGGTCCGTATGGATAAATACTCATAAATTTATGCACTGTGACTAATACATATGGTATGAGCAAATGCACTTTCATGGTCCATTGAGAGAACTCATCTGTTTCTGTCAACTTGCATCAGGATTCAGCACGACATTAACCAGTATCTTTTTGATGAGTTTTGCCATCTATGGAAGGTATATAGCACATTCTTGTGCATCAAGTCTAAAAACGTACAGAAAAGAGAAAGTATTGGGTAAATTGAATGTTATAGCTGTATTAAAAAAAAATTCCACCGTTTCAATTATCTTAAAGGTAAGCAAAAACAAGACCTTTTTAAAAGCTGCAGGATGTACAGTATTTGGATTAATAATATCCTTGTTTACAAAGAATACCGCTCGCTAGAAGACTCTCTTGATTACTTAATAGCACTTAAGTAAATCCCTTACTTTATTCAGCTGTCAAACTATTCATAATAATTTTCATGTAGCTATTACATCATTTCAGTTTGTACATATGAACAATGTTTTGAAAATAAAAAGATGTTTATGAAATTACATGCTTATACTTTCTCCGTATCATTAACGAGCAACTATTAATGAGCAATTATTAACTAGATATTATTAATTAGCAACTATTATAAGTGTGAATACATATTTGGAATTAAACTGGGGGAAAATATTCAGTTTTCAAAAAAGGTGACCCAAAATAGCCAACATTATAATGCATGTTAAATAGCAGAAGTTGGCTAAAATAAAAGTCTTTCTGAAATGATCTTAATGATTCAAAAGACATCAAATACTGGGATGAATTAAAATCCAACAGTAGTCCAGCCATTGATACAAATATTTCATTCTGTATGTTTAGAATGATTACAGTAATAACAAAGCAGGAAGAGGTTCAAATGTGCATGTAAATGCTATTGTTTATTGAGGATAATTCCATTATAGAAATAGATGGGAGTTCTAATGTGTTTCTTCTTTAAAAGCTGATAATTATTCAAGACTAAAGAACTAAATATTTTTTATGCCACTTTTGTAGGTACAAAAAAGTATTTGACATCAAGGTGACAAATCTTTCTTTTACATTTTAAAATGGTACCTCTTGTTTTGAATTTTTCTAGAAAAGACAGAGTAAAGATGGTTAACCTGGGAAAATAATTTGTGAGAAGGTTGTTGAAAAAGTTGGTAACTTTTTTGTTAAAGTTTGCAATCATTTTGCTTCTTGATTATTATTTGACTGTAGGAAGAAAACAGTTATCAACACTTGATTTGCATTATAATGTCCCCACTCAGATTGTTCCCCAATCTGCTCCTCAGATTCCTACGGAACACTTTAGAATATTTTCATAGTGATTATTTTTCACTCTGAGTGGAGTATGGTACTTGATTTATCACTTCAATGTTCCAGTGCAGCTCCCTGAGCCTTGAAGTTCCAGAAGTGTAAAACTGAGGTAAAGTGATGATAAATCATGTCACTTAGTTTCTTGTGGTGATGTGAAACAGCCAAACTATGCTTTTGTCTCTCTGGGCTTGCTGCCTGGATAACTATTAGGCTACCTAGACAAAACTCTACTTTAATTATAACATGTGCTAAAAAATATGTATTTATGTAAATAAACTTCTCAAGTCTTTAGGATAAAGTACCCCATTAAATAATTTTTTCTGCTAGGAATATAGTTATTTAATTTCCAATTAAATTGGAAGTTGCAAGTGTATAGAATTATTTTTCTGCACAGATTCTGTGTCATTGGCAAGATGTACTCAAACTTCAGATTAAAAAAGGTTCTGTTAATATATGAAGAGTCCCCATAATTTATGTATCTGTTTATCTACACTAATGCCTGAAGATCTCCAAATGTAAATAAAATATCATCATAATGAGCTCCCTTCTGACACCTTAAAAGCATTCAAAGTACATTATGAGCCCCAGATTCAAAGTTACAAAAACTACCAAAAGCACCCAGTTTTTATTGATGCAAATCAGAGCAATCAAAGAACTAGTATAAGGATAACTTTCAAACAAGTATCTCTGTAGGCAGTGCTAATGGTGTGGGATAGAAGCAAAGGAGAAGAGGAGCAGAAAGAAGCAAAATGTTCCTACTACAATACATATCTGTTTTGCACTACTTACTATCATTATACAGAATCATAGAATTGCAGGGGCTGGGAGTGGTGTTCAAGAAACCATGAAAAAGAGGAGCGCGTGGCTCAAGAGATCAAGAGATCATTGAGTCCAACTCCCTTGCTAAAGCAGGTACCCTAAAATAGGTCACACAGGTAGGCATTCAGCCCAGACTTGAATATCTCCACAACCTGTCTGGGCAACCTGTTCCAGTGCTCCGTCACCCTTACCGTGAAGTTCTTCCACATGTTAGCACAGAACTACCTATGTTCAAGTTACAGACCATTATTCCTCGTCCTTTTGCTACGCGCTACGGAGAACAGCCTAAACTCATCCATTTGCCTCCCATCTCCCTTTTGATATTTATAAATATCTGAGTAATATTTAGATATTTATAAATAATTTTAGCAAATATTTATCTAAATAATATTTATTTATAAATTTATACACATTGTACTTCCCAAAGCTGGGAACAGTGGTGTTTGACTGTGCCAACAAGCCACAGAGGAATAGTGTCCTGTTTGTCCCTTGATGAACAGCCAATGAATGATTAGTGAAACACACAGTTCGCCCATGGCTCTGATGACACACCTATACTCACACAACATTATGTTGTCCAGTTCTCAGACTTGGTACCTTTAGTTGGATGGTAGCTGATGTCTTGGAAAAATGAAGGAGATCTCAAGGTACTGAGAAAAATTCTTCAGAGCTGGAGGGATTATCATGATGTGGAGTAAAGTTCAGCATTGCCTAACTGAGCCTTGTAACACTTTATTCATTCTTCTGTGTCAGATCTCTCAGTCTTCTATTTGTATTCATGTTCTCTCCTATTCAGCATAGCACTTCAAAGGTGTGTATGTGCATGCTTGATATGCATCTACACTATTTGTGCTGTAAATAATACCAAGTCAGCCATCACGTCTCAAGGAAGAAGTGGGAATGCTTGTTCAACTATTTATTCAGTGTGACTTGATGTGGGATGTTGCCAGAGACCACAATCCTAAGTTCACAGTGTCTCTGATGAAATGATCTGCAAAGCTGAGATTTTTCTGATGCTGCTGTAACCTTTCTTAGACTAGATTTACAAAAAAGTCATTGTTTTGTCTAAGATGGTGTTAGCCAGGCACTCCTCTTTTTCATGGCTTCTTGAACACCACTCCCAGTTCTACAGTGAGTCCAATGTCCTTCATACTCCCCTTTTGCCAACATTTAAAAAAAAAAACTGATTTTATATCCTCAATAATTCTAACCCTTCTGATACTGAGATCTCTCTGGAAAACCTGCTAATTTATAGTTTGTAACGAATACAGTGATATATGTTGTATCAGCATGTGAATCCTCCTGTGCTAGCATTTGACTTGTTGGAATTTTTACAGCCAACGTGACAAAAAAAGACTTCAAAATGAGAACACTGAAAATACTTTTCAAGCACTTTGGAAGATAGCCTAGAAGAAATCAATGATAAATCTCCTTTAAGAGTGAAGTTGAGCCACAATGAGTTCTTGGGAAGAATTTACCAAAACCCTTTTAAGCTTCATGACATACCATCCTAAAGACATATCTTTATTCAGTATAGAAATATGTGGGTGAAAGAAAGTGCAGATTTAAGGGATGTTTGTATTAGTAAAGTTAAGTATCAGTTTTTTTGTGGAGAATAAGCAGGCCTAAATTTTGCTGGCTATTTAAGTTTGAATATTCAATGCAATCCCTTCAAATGACTTGAATCCTTCTGAATCTGAACTAGCTCTTCACTTTTTTATTTCACATCTTCACATCTTTGCTAGACATTCCTGTCCTGAGTAATGATTAAGTACGGCATTTAGTCTTAAAACATTCAGCGGTATTTATTTGAATGCTGTTTCCTCTCATTAAAAAGCTGAGTCTTAGTTAGGACTTCTAAATCATTAACATTCAATTTTCTGTCACACCTGAAATAGTTGTCCTTAGCAAGACAGAGACATTCTAAGTGTAATTGAGTTCTCTGTTTTTAAATATGTTCCTTGACTGAGTCATGTTGACAAATGCTTTTCATATTGAAAACTTCATAGTTATTAGACCTTGTCAACTTGATGTGGAATTGAGAAAATTATCTGGAGATCTGAAGCCTAACCCTGTCTACATAAATGTGCACCTGTGTATAGGCTAACTTGCAGTCATCTAACATCTCCAACTATTATTATTCAATTGTATATTCTTACAAAACTGTGTTGCCTCCTGCAACGTGGTTTCTATTGTCTGCTAGAAAAAAAATGTGACAGCTCTAAAATGTATAAAGGAGCTGGGAAGTAAGAGAAGACAAATTGTCTTTCTGAGCAATTTCAGTTAAATATTTAGATGAACAAGGTAAAAACACAAACAGAATATCCATAGTTGCAATTTTTTTTTTCTTTTTATTCTTTTTTTAAGCAGTAGCTAACCATGTCATTAGCATCTTAGAGTGGCTTCTGAAATCCACCCTGCCTCATAAATGGTGTCAAATTGAGACAATTTCCTCACCTGAGTTTTAGGTTTGGCCTTAGGTAAGGTAAGTCCTGTTTGATTAACATACCTGCTTAAATTGCTGTGAGGTTGATCAACAAAAGTAGATACCTTTGAAGAACTGCAGTGAACAATCTGATTCATCTAGTATAGATTCAGCATGAGACCTGTTCCTCAGTTCCACATGAATATTTGAAGTCTGATCAATTTGGAAAAAAGTTGTGATTCACCCTCTCAGCTTGTTGTATAATTTAATATCCTGAACATCCAGTAGGCAAGTCTTTTCATCTACAGTTATAAGAAAATGGGGCACTATGTGATTTATGTTGAGCTTATAACTAACTTGATTTGAACTTCATCAGAGTTTCTGAGCCTCTTTTCTAGAAGTTTCTCTTGATAGAGTCAGAGAGCTTAGCTGCTAATTCTAGATCATATGAGGGTTCTGTGCAAGGCCACAATGCATGTGCTTAATGATTTCAGATGCTTCTGAAGTTGGACATTCCTCGAAAATATTTATACCAAATAGCCATTTCAACTGTTAAGTGAACAATTTCAATTCTTCTTGGTGGAGCAATAACATTCAGAAATTTAAAAAAATTTCAATGTTAATGTATATATAACCAAATATATTGAGTCATGTTGGTAGTATGAATTCACATTTTAACTGAAAATTTCTGAAATACGCATGTATTCAAGAGGATTTGTAAGCTTTGGTGACAATATCTGTATTCTTGGAAACTCTTCATACTTGGACTCTGTGACGTAGAATAAATTAAATAGAATCATCAGAGTGACATGACATAATCAACATCCTTCATCTTTAATAAGCTCTTTCACATGCCAGTTCTTCACCTGTATTCTTATGGATCTACTGGCAGAGAAGAATTTTTAAGTCTTCTCTAAGGTTCCTGTTGGTTATTTATTTATTTATTTATAATTTTTGAAGCCTATTGTACAGTATCTAAAATTAATTTTTAGTTAGACAGAAATCTGTGCAAGCCAAGATATTGCTGGGATATAATCATCAAATTCAAATTTTACTGTGAATGTTTAAGCCAGACATATCCCTGGATTTTTGTCTTTTTTTTTTTTTTTTTCCTCAGAAAGAGAAAGATTTACATTCGAACTGTTACATTCTCATTGCTTATACTGCATTGTTGTCAATATGGTGCAACTTTTATCTCCTCTCTCTTCTTCATCTTGCGTCAAAATGAGTTTTCCTGCCAGGCAAATTATAATAAAATTTATATTAACTCAAAAAGGAACTCGAGGCACAGTCCACATTAAGATTGGGAATAACAATTCAATATTTCATTTGTACATAAAGCTTGCATGAAAATACACCAGTAGGACCAACTTTGAAGAACCTTTTTTTATTATAATACTACCTGATTTCAGAAGTACTTTTCTCCTGTCTTTAGTATATACACACTAATTGAAGTTGTACAGTGCTTCAATACCAGGCAAATATACAAAGAAAATAGTACATGCAGTGTTTAACAATGCATACCTATTCAATTGGATAGATAGGAAAACCTCCTAGATAAGTGTTGACTGACAGATCATAAAGGTCTCTGGTGACTAATTATAACTGAACTGACATCACAAGTATGACACAGATGTGTGACAAGAGCTTAAGCAACAGGCTTCAATTTTATTGGAAAGCACTTATGAAGAAAACATAATTAGGCATAAGCAATGCACAGATATAATTGGGAGACAAAAAAAAAAAAAAAAACCTTCATCTGTTTAGAGACTTGCAGTGCTCTAAAAAGACTGTGGCCAACAGGGAAGTTTTTCTCCCTCTCTACTCTACCCTGGTGAGGACACATCAGGAGTACTATGTCTAGTTCTGGGCTGCTCAGTTCAAGAAAGAGAAAGAATTTCTAGAGACATTCTGACAAAGGGTCACAAAGATGATGAGGGGTCTGGAGAATCTCCTTTATGAGGAAAGGCTGAGAGTTCTGGGACTGTTCAGCCTAGAGAAGAGAAGACTGAGAAGGGATCTTATCAATGCTCACAAATATGTAAAAATCTCTCTCTCCTCTTTAGAGATAAGGATCTAAGGGAATTGGTAATATTTAATTTTTTAAATAAGAGATTTAAAATAATTTAATAAATAAAAATATTATAAAATAAAATAATTTAGAGATAAGGTTGTAAGGGAATTGGTAATAAATAATTAGTAAGTGAAAACCCCAGACTTGTCCTGGAGGTATGAGGGAGGGCTCCACTGAGAAGGCTACGAGGCCAATAGCCAAGCTGAAGTGTCTCTATGCCAACGCGTACAGCATGGGAAATAAACAGGAGGAGCTAGAAACTGTGGTGCAATTGGGAAAGTATGACCTAACTGCTATCATGGAAACATGGTGGGATGAATCCCACAATTGGAATACCCTGATTGAGGACTACAGGCTTTTCAGAAGGGATAGACAGGGTAGGAGGGGTGTGGGAGTTCCTTTCTATGTTAGGAAGTGGATAGATAGTGAAGAGCTGTGTCTGAGGAACAGCCGTGATCAGGTTGAGAGTTTGTAGGTGAAAATCAAGGATCAGTCCAGCAAAGGGCATCTAGTGACTGGGGTCTGCTACAGGCCACCTGATCAGGAGGAGGCTGTGGATGAGGCCTTCTTGCTTCAGCTGCAGGAGGTGTCACGCTCACAGGCTCTTGTCCTGATGGGGGATTTCAACCACCCAGATATCTGCTGGAATAGTGGGATGGTGAGTGGCAGACAATCCAGGAGATTCCTGGAGTCTGCTGAGGGAAAGTTCCTGGTCCAGGTAATAGATGGACCGACTCGAGGTGAAGTCTTGCTGGACCTGGTGCTCACTAATGAAGAAGAAAGCATTAGAGACGTTAAGATTGGAGGCAGCCTGGCTGTAGTGACAATGCCTTCTTGGAGTTTGTGATCTTGAAGAATGTGGGCCTGGCTAAAAGCAGATCTAGGACCCTGTGCTTTAGAAGAGCAAACTTGCAGCTGCTCAAGGAACTGCTGAGTGGGATCCCCTGGGAAACTGTCCTTAGGGGCATGGGTATAGAACAGAACTGGCAGCTCTTTAAGGACACCCTTCTGAGAGTGCAACGGCTCTCCATCCCCCTGCAGAAGAAGTCAAGCTGGGGAGGCAGGCGACCATCATCGCTGAGCAAGGACCTGCAGCTTAAACTGAGAGAAAAGGGGGAAATGTTCAGGAAGTAGAAGCAGGGTTGTGTATCCTGGGAGAAACACAGGGCTGTTGTCTGTGTATGTAGAGATAGGATTAGGAAAGCCAAGGTGCAGATGGAGCTGAACTTGGCAAGGGATGTGAAAGATAACAAAAAGGACATCTACAGGTGCATAGGCAGAAGGAGATGGGCCAAGAAGAGTGTTCCCCCTCTGATGAAAGGCAATGAGGAGCTGGCTTCCTCAGACATAGAAAAAGCTGAGGTACTCAGTGAGTGCTTTGCCTCAAGTCTTCACAGGTGGTCAGGCTTTCTGTGTCTGCCAGGACCACGAGCCTCTAGCTTAGGATGTGGGGTGTGGTTTCTGTCCCACTGTAACAATGGAACAAGTCCGATTCCTCCTCCTGACATTGAATGTGCATAAGTCCATGGGGCCGGATGATATCCATCCCAGGGTTCTGAAGGAGATGGCTGATGTGGTTGCTGAGCCGCTCTCCATCGTATTTGAAAAATCATTGCTGTCAGGTGAAGTCTCCGGTGACTGGGAAAAGGGAAACATTACTCCCATTTTTAAGAAAGAGAGAAAGGAGGATCCAGGGAACTACAGGCTGGTGAGCCTCAACTCTGTGCCTGGGAAGATCATGGAGCAGGTCCTCCTAGAAGCTATGTTAAAGTACATACAAGATAAAGAGGTGATCCGAGACAGCCAGCATGGCTTCGCCAAGGGCAGATCGTGCCTGACCAGTCTGGTGGCCTTCTACGATGGAGTGACAGCTTCAGTGGATGGGAGAAGGGTGGTAGATGTCGTCTACCTGGACTTTTGCAAGGCCTTTGACATGGACCCACACCACATCCTTACCTCTAAATTGGCGAAGTGTGGATGTGATGGATGGGCTGTTCAGTGGATTAGGAATTCGCTGGCTGGACACAGCCAAAGGGTTGTGATCAATGGTTCTGTGTCAGGGTGGAGGCCAGTCACAAGCGGTGTCCCTCAGGGATCGGTCTTAGGACTGGTGCTCTTCAATATATATATCAGTGACATAGACGATGGCATCGAGGGCAAGTTTGTGGATGACACCAAACTGAGTGGTGCAGTCGATACGTTGGAAGGAAGGGAAGACATCCAGAGGGACCTGGACATGCTGGAGAAGTAGGTCCATGAGAACCTAATGAGGTTCAATAAGGCTGAGTGCAGGGTGCTGTACATGGGTCAGGGCAATCTCAGGTACTTAAACAAACTGGGGGAAGATCTTCTTGAGAGCAGCCCTGCGGAGAAGGACTTGGAGGTCCTGGTGGACGAGAAGGTGGACATGAGCCAGCAGTGTGCGCTTGCAGCCCAGAAGGCCAAGTGTGTTCTGGGCTGCATTAAAAAAGAGGTGGCCAGCAGGGAGAGTGAGGTGATTGTCCCCCTCTACTCGGCTCTTGTGAGGCCCCATCTGCAGAACTGCTTCCAGGCCCAGGGCCCCTAGTACAGGTAGGACATGGAGCTCTTGGAGCAGATACAGAGGGGGACCACTAAGATGATCAGAGGGCTGGAGCACCTCTCCTATGAGGAAAGGTTGAGGGAACTGGGCTTGTTTAGCTTGGAGAAGTGAAGGCTCCAGAGAGACCTCATTGTGGCCTTCCAGTACTTGAAGGGAGCATATAGACAGGAAGGGGAGCGGCTGTTTACAAGGCTGGATAGTGATAGGACAAGGGGGAATGGTTTTAAACTGGGACAGGGGAGGTTTTGGTTGGATATTAGGAGGAAGTTTTTCACAAAGATGGTGGTGACACACTGGAACAAGTTGCCCAAGGAGGTTGTGGATGCCCCATCCCTGGAGGCATAAAAGGCCAGGCTGGATGTGGCTCTGGGCAGCTTGGTCTGGTGGTTGGCGACCCTGCCTGTGGCAGGGGGTTGAAACTAGATGATCATTGTGGTCCTTTTCAGCCCAGGCCATTCTATGATTCTATGATTCATTCTATGATGTGGTGTGGGATCATGCCAGAGCCCTTACAGAAGGCCAGTTAGATAACATCAAGGTTGCCATCTGTTGCCCTTCCTTTGTCCACCAGTGCTGTCACTACATTGTAGAAGGTCATCACACTGATCAGGCACAATCCGCCCTTGGTTAAGCTGCACTGGCTGTCTTGGATCACCTCCTCATCTCACATATGCTTTAACATAGCCTCCTGGAGGATTTTACCAGACATAGGGGCTCAGCAGCCTGTAATTCCCTGGGTCTTCCTTTCTCCCTTTCTTAAAAATGGGAATGATTTTTCCTTTTTTCCAGTCACTGTGGTCTTTGCCAGACAGCCACGACTTTTCAAATGTGATGGAAAGTGGCTATCAACAGTGCTACCTTCCTTGAGGAGCTGTTCTGAGTTCCCTGGGGACAAATCTGAGTTTTTTCCTGCTGATTTCTAGTGTGATGGCATTCCTTGATTCTTCTCTGTCACCCAGAAGTCCCTCCCCTTTCTTTATCAAATCTAGTTTAGAGCTCTGCTAATCAGTGCAGTCAGTTTGCTACCCAAAGCATTCTTGCCCTTCCTGGTCAGTTGCATTCGATATGATGTCAAAATGCCTGATATCTCAAAGGCCTGTCCAAGATTATAGAACTCAAAGCCTTGTGCATGGCACCATCCACACAGGCAATCATTCACACTATCCTTTCTCTCCTTTTTTCTTCCCAGCTGCCAGCTTCCAAATGGGAGGACAAAGAACACTACTTGCACTCCTGTTCCTTTCAGCATCCTTCCAAGAGATGTAAAGTTTACTCTTTTAATGTTTTGTAGTTAACTTTCTAAAGCTTCCTGTAACCCAACTTGAATGAGTAGAAGTGGATAGTAGTCTTCTACCTTTATCAGACCCAGTAGTCTCTTCTTGATGTCTCAATCATGGATCCCCAGGAGACAGCAAACCTCTCTGGAGAGATTATCTGGGTGGCAAGTGGGTGCCTCAGTGCCTCTCATCGAGGAGTACCCAGTTAATAAGACCGCTAACCTTTTTTTTGGTAGCACTTTTTCTAATATGGCTCCTTGATTGGACTAACTCAATGTACTTGTCTCTTCCTTGGGTCCTAACTTCTTCCCATCCCCTCTCCTCTTTCCAGCCCCAGTGCCTTGTATCTGCCCAGTGCCTTGTATCTGTTGCTTAGGAGCACGCTGGGAAGAAGGGAGAACTACTTCTGCATGGTGCAGAGACAAAGATGCAGTCCCCCTCATCTTGCATGTATTTTAAGGAAATAATCTTCCATCAGTGTATTTTACTTAGATCAGTCTAGTCCTTAATTCATCCAACTAGCGTATCATTTTATGTGAATAACAGACCTAGGATGTGATATGTGATTGTCTGTGCGCAATTATCAGTTGGATTAGAGTGCACAATTTTCATCGCATGTCTTTGCTCTTATACCTAGACTTCAAAGCAAGATGCATTTATTTTCTTTTATACTTCTCATCCATTAAGCATTCCCCAAAACCAGTCTAATGGTCCAGAACTTTCCCTTACTACCACTGTGCAGATCCTGTAAACAAGACAGGTACCTCTTCTTAACCTGTAGATAGTTGATACCTTGTAGGCACAAAATCTCCTGGACTTTTTATGAACCCACAGAACAGGAAAACTCCTTGTTTTCCACAAGACTACACAACACTGCACTAATTGCCTCACAAGTCAGTGCCTGCTAGGCTCATTCATCTAATCCACTCAGCCATGCATTTATCTCAATATGTTACATCAGTGGGTACACCTGTTAGAGTAGCCTCCTGTAATTACTGTAGACTGGAACCTAATTCAGAGAAAAGTGAGTACATTCAGTCTGTTTCAGGCATAATTTATCCGCTATTGTCATTGTTCAGCTGTTATTACTCAAATTAGTATGATTTTTGCTATTATAGATAGACCTAAGTTAAGGGTTTTTTCGATGCATTCAAAAAAACAGGAAAAATACTTTGGAAACTGAAAAAGCAGTTGTCTGTTAGAAAATGTGTCGGTTAAAACTGTAATGAATTCTGAGTTAATTTTATATTTATACTGTGAACTCCATCACTGGAATATTTATTCATTTCCTTTTTGTTCATAACCTAATAATTAACAGTAGAGACTTTGAAAAAGACGTTTTTTCTTGCTATTTTATATTGATGTTTCTTATCTTTATTCCTCATACAACTGAGTACACCCATTGCTGTTCCCTGAAGCTAATGCAAGAATTTAAAATTCAAAGCACTGACAGACATGGATTGCTGTTCAAACAACACATCTAAATGTTCTTAAACACCTTCATGAGTTACATACTCAGAGTGGGCTATATCAATGAAATCTATTGTGTAATATCAATGAAATCTATTGTGTACCTTTTATTTATATTCCTTTTTCTATCCAAACAGTTGTCTTTAAGATACTCTCCCAAACCCAGTCTGATGATTATTGTACTGTTTCTTGTATTTTGTTCACCAGCATCTGAAAAAAAGAACAAAGTAATAAATTTTGAATGTATAAGAAGTGGTCCCTAGAGTTAGTATTCAACACAGACCGTTTACTGTTTGCAATTTACGATTATTTCTTCACATTTGGAAAATATTCAGAGTGAATATTTTCTCTTTGAATACACCAAAGATAACTAAGGCTAATTTTATTGTAACTTTGTGTTCTAGTACAGTATGCAACTATTCAGGTTATTGTGGTGTTTTTGTTAGGCTGCAAAACTACTGTACAGAAGACAGGGGACCTTTGCTGACCTAACTATACAGTGTCTGAAGATTTTTGTATGCATCCATTTTCTTGTGTAGCATTTTTCCACTCAAAGTTTGAAAGAGATATGTAGTTAACAGTACTAAACATAAGAGAATGAGCCTATAGGAAGGAGTGCACTGAGATTAGGGAAAAATCAATTCTGTAGCAAACAGGTGATCAATACAGCATGATTAAATGGATGAGTACAGATATTTATCAAATCTGAAATATCTATCATTCCTGTTATGGATTCAGCCTGTTCTCCTGTCCTGATCTCATCAGTTACGAAAGTCACTGGGAAGTTGGCCTGCTTTTAGTCTTTGAATGGTATGTTTGTATGCACGTCTATCATTACATACTGATCTTACTCTATAGAATGCTTTCATCAGTCCTCTGGTTTCTTGTTTTTGTAGTCACACTGAGATTTTTATTGAGAATGAAGACAAGCAGAAAAATATTAATTCTGGTGGCTTGAATTCTCATATTATTTCAGAATGCAGTTCTTGTTTGGACAATGCCATAATTACATGGAGCTAGAATAAGCAACTAGTTTTTTTTATCTATGTGGATGGAAGTTTCAATTTCCTATGTTGTGTTTTCCAGAAATTGTTTAAATAGATGATCCTTCTGTCTTGAAAAAGATAGGACCAAACTGTAAGCTTTACCAATTTAGATAACTTGCAGGACTTTGCTAAAGAGTTGGATTCTTCTTTTTCAGACTTAGGCGAAATTTCATCTGTGTTTCTTTTATATGGCATGAAGTTTTTTGACTGGGAAATGGAAAGGAATTGGTTCTCCGAAGTGAAAGAGTAATAAGGGAAAATGTAATTGCTGTTCTCTTTCTCCATAGTTCCACTGAAACTCTTGTCAAATGACAAGGTCATAAAGATGTGGTCTACAAAAGCATAAAATCAATCCATGACATCTATTCAAGATGATGTCAGCAAGGGAAAATAGGAACCCATTGCATCCTCTTTCTCCCTGAAAGACTGCAAGCATCTAGCGACAGTGTGAAATGAGAATGCTAGGTAAGGGGTATAGTTGTCCTCCACAGTGTCTCCAGAGACAGAACTTCCAAGAACTCCCACGTTCTCAAGAAGCCACTGATGACTGGGATGGCCATGCAGCTCCTTTATAAAGAAAGTGCTTTACAGCAGAGTATTAAAATGTAGGGTACACTCTTGGTGCCTAACTTGGAACTGTTTCAGTGACATCAAGAACAGGATATGTGAACATGATATTTCAAGTTGGTGTGTGTTGTCCCACTGAAGCCAAAAGTTTGAACTGTACTTGATGCAAATATTTACATTGCTACTTTATGTTAATGAAGGCTTACTGATACAACAAAAAATGCTCAAAAAATCTGATGACAGGCGGGCAATACTTGTATGCAGCCATGGACAAGTTCCCAAATATCGATTATGTTTGAATTTGTATTTGCTGATAATCAACTACAGTTGTCATTCAGAGAGCATTGTAAACTATTTTTTGTTAAATCAGTTAGATGAGGTCATTTAATGATTTAAAAATGTACCATGGTTATCTGTGGGAAAAAAAGCTTTCATCCTCATTCAATCAGGTATCTGTGTCTTCGCAGTCAGAAGGATCACCTAGTGAATTGACCAGAATAATGTGCTGAAAAACAGCTTAGCAGGTGGAGAAGCAATTTATCACTAATCTGTTTCAGGTTTGCCAGAGGTGATCTCTCATTTTGAACGGTAGTTGTTGAAACACAGAGGGGGTGGTGAGTGAAAATGGGCAGGTGAAATTATTCAAAGTGAAAACTGCTTGCCAGAAAGCTGACTTCCTAGGAACAGTGTTTTGCAGAGCACAAGTAATGTTTTAGCATCTGAGTCCTTGTGACTACCAGTGGAAGGAAGATGTCTAAGCGACCATGACTTGCAAGTTTAAAACCCTCTTCCTGTATGCTGCTAGGAAAGCACCAGAATAGGAAGTTTAATTTCAGCAGTGTGTAATGAGGTCGGTGACAGCTGCTGAGCACGCACCACTCTTCAGAAAAAGGCCACTCTGTACTCTCTGTGGAACATTTCAGACATGCATTTTATCCTTGGCTTTTGCAACTGGACAGCTTAGTCATCCTGGTATTAACAGTTCTTGTATTGTGGGCCTTGCTATAAGCTGATTACGTAGATAAATTATTGCTAAACAAGCTATTAATTTAATAAGTGAATTTAAAGAGCAGTGTATTGCACAAGTCTCTGAATGACACTCCTACTCCACAACTGTCACTTTTTGTACTTCAGCTTTCTCCAGCTCCAAGGGATACAAGGCTTGGCCCCAAGGAGACAGGCACATAGCCCAAGAAGCTCCATATGAGAAATTGATCTGCGATTGCTCTTTCAGGATATTTCAGAAATAGAAAAGCTCTGGCTCTTTCAAGAGCCTTAAAAATTCTTATCAAATAGATGTTCTATGAGCTTGAGTTTCTCAGAGGTAGTTCTGCTTGATCAGCTTTTGAAAAATGTCTCTGGAGCTGAGAAAGCTGAGCATTCAGCTTCTGTACAGCCAAATGAACTGATCTGAATTACTATTTTCACTGCCTGGTTAATGTTTTTGCATACACTGATACTGTATTTTCATTCTGCTAGCTAATCTTTGTTTCTTTTATATGCCTATGACTTGGCACACAAGACTGCAGCACTAGCTACGAGTAAGCAATATTATAGGGAAGGATTTGTAGTGCTGTTCAGTCCATGCACAGCACAGCTGGGGAAATAATGCAAAAAGTATGAGAAATTATTGTGGAAAACATGAAGTGTTCTTGTGAGAACTCTCATAAGTGGCTTCTGAAGTGCAAGAAGCTGTACCATATGTGAGGCTGGCAGAGAATGTTTCTGGGGGAATACAGTCCTTGGAGGAACTAATTCTGACGGTTTATCAAAGGCATAAAGCAAGACAAACTGGGAAAGTAAATAGGCTGACAGAGCTGCCTTTGTCCGGACAGGTTTGGGACACAATGACCTTGTGTTGTTGCTTCCTGCTATAGCTTCAACAAATGTTCCTTTCCAATCTCTGCTAGTTAAGCACTTTTAGTGCACTTGATTACTCCTCTTTCATCTCACTGCTCACTCCTGCAGTTGGGGCAAAGGGGAAAGAGGGGCAAGGGGGCAAAAAGTAAGGGTTTGACCTGTAGCTGATGCTATTCTGCTGTTCTGATGCAAGATTTTTCTTAGACAGCCTGTCTTTTTGTGCATTTTCTTCGCCAAGATGTCAAACTTGTGGCCAGGCCTGGTAAAACATGAGCTTAATCATGTCCAGAAGATTGGATGTTCTAATGGTGTCTGTGTTCCTATGGATGCAGATAGAAGTTTACTGGGATTTTTGCATGTGCTTTGGTTCTCAAATTCCCAGGAAAAGTTTACTGTGCTCAGTCACTATCTTAAGAAAAAATTAAAAAAAAAAAAATTAGTTCTATAATACCTGCAGTGCTTTTATTCTTTCAGGCCTTTGGTACTCTTTGGTGAGTGGATCTTATAAGGGGAATGCAGGGAGCGAAAGACAAAAGGAAGAAAGGCATTTCCATATTTTCTTCTCTCTGCTCTAGAGTTGAAGTAAAAAATCTGTTATACCAAAGTCTATGGAGCAGTTAGAAACCATTTTCTGTTTGTTTCCTCTGTCAGAGGCTATCTGCAAGCACTGTATTACTTGCCAAAGATTCAGGTAGCCAAACATCTCTGTGTCACTGATCTAAACCTTCCCTGTAGAAAGAGAAAAGGATTTGTTTTTAGGTTTTCTGATCCATTGGCTTGACTATTAAAGCTAATTATAATCAGAAAGTCAGATTTCCAAATGTAGTAAAGTCACTAAAACTTCAAATATCAGCTTTGGAGGAATGACCAACTGTGTAATGAAAGCCACAAAAGATCACTGAACTGCTTCTCTGTAATTCTTTTCCTGTTTACTAACCATATAAGCTGATGCTGGGAGCCGTCTGCTGCTCTTCTTTTTCTCTAAAGTGCAGTAGTGAGCTATAAAAGCAATCAAATGAAAGCCCTTAAGGTCTAGTGGGCAATAACCGAAACAAAAGGTACAGTTTTCTTTCAGCACAACCAAGACAACATTTCTTTGATTCAACAGCTGAATGTCCAAGTAAATAAAGGAAGAAGACCATCACTTGCGCTTACTTTGGGAGCAATTAATAGCCCTTTGATAACACACTATTTCCTTTTTGTCCGGTTCTTCCATTGCCCTTCCTTTCCTCCTGCTAGTTAAGCACCCTCAGTAGACTTTCATCTCATACTGTGGGCAGCAGAAATGCGTATGTTTTTTTTTTTTTCCAGGTGATTAATTTTTTGAGGTTTTGTATCTTAGGGAGACAAAGCCTACCTTTTTAAAAAGGAGTAAGTAAGAACGTTTGTCTCACTATCCCTTTTACTTTCCTCTGTAACTTACAGTTGGGCTAAAACGTCTTGCACATCCTGGATGGAAAATTAAGTTATTTCTTTTTGTTCTGTTATGCATTATTTTTTACCTAGCTAGAAAATATTAGAATGTTCCTGTGTATCTTACCCCATTTGTTAATAAACAAGTGAAGGAGAAGGAAAAGGAAGTTTCAACTGGTTGTATTTCTCTAAGCAGAAAATGTTCTGGAAAGTTTAATTTTTTTTTTCTTTTCCTTTACTGATGAATGATTTTTTATTCTTAAAGCCAACAAAGCCCATCTTTTCCAGTGATGAATGATTGAATTTGATCTGCAGCTCTCTGTATATTTGTTTACAGTCCTAACTTACTGCCACATCTAAATATCAATTCCAGACTTTGTTTTTTTGAATTTTTTTAATAAGAGATTTTTCTGACAATTCTGACACTGACGTGCTGAAGTCTTTGTCTCTAGCAAAAATTTAATACCATGCAACTGAGATTTCTTTAATCCTAGTGTCAGGGTAATTTGCCTCACATAGCAGTGGTGTAAAATTCAAAGCTTCTTATTAATTTCATTGTTATCCTGGTCATTTTTTAGATGGATAGCTCTCAGTCATATTGAATGTATTAAAATCTGTGAGTCCTTTGGTTTGTATATGCCCTCAAGAAGAAAACCATGGAGCAGCCATGAGCTAAATGCTTTTCAGGTTTGTGTATATGTTTTAATAATGGTGGGAGTGGTAGCTCAGAACAGCTTGTGGATTAGTAAGAAAGAACTGCAAGTAAACAAAGTTTTGCAGAAGCAAATTTAAGCTAGCATGTATTCCTGCCAAAATTCAAGAATTGTTCACAGCAGACAAGCCCTCAGGCTGGAACAGGGCATTTTGTAATAGTGTTCCATTTCTCTAGTCTTGCCCTTGCGAACGTCTGAGTTTCTGTCTATACTTTTAAAGCCTCTGAGCTTCCTTCATTTGAGCAGGAGGAATATAGTTTCCTCACCCTTCAGCAACTCTTACCTTACTTGGAAACATTAAGTCACAGAAGAAATTTTGTTTTTGAAGTTAATGAAGGCCTATGCCGGAATTATAAGAATTACACCCAACACCTGACGTGTTCTACTGAAGCCAGTATAAAGATCCATGCTCATTAAGAGAATTGTAGACTGCTCATAGAGTGTGAGGTTATGTAATTCACATATAACACATGCGAGATATAAAACTCACATAGAACTATACTGTACCCTAACTCAGACTGAATTTTAATCCCTGTATGGTTTAAAGGCTGTGAGTTGGTTTTGAGGTGGTTCCTATCCACTCAGTTTTTTGACTCTGCAGCCACACAGAATTTGAAAAGGTCTGTGTTATGAGTGAGCATCCACATGGTTGCTCCCTCTTTGCTCTTTTATCCTTTCTCTACTTCTACGGCCTTGCTTGTTTATGGCAAATAGTCTCTAAAGTCCCACAAATTTAATACAGTCAAATGACTAATAGTACAGCACTGCTGAGTCCAGATCACCCACTTTGAGAGTAATACAGAAGGTGGCTCTCCGTCCCTGCCACGCCCTGCTCTTTGAGTCATGGTCTGACTCATCTTGCACCCCCTCAGCAACCCCTAACCTACAGCACACAAGAGACAGAATTAATCTTTTGTTTCTTTTATTTTTCTTAATTATTTATCAGGCGTAAAATTACTTGTCTCATAAAACTAATATTTGTAAGCAGATTTGCTTCTTCCCTCAGTCTGTTCAGAAGGTCCCCCCTGCTACCTCCCTCACCTCGTGCTGATGCTTAACACTGAATCTTTCTTTGTGGAGAGGTTAGACAAAGCAACTTCCAGTCTGCCTGCTTCTTTTACTGTGAGAGAGCACAAATCTTTGCTGATAGCCTTTATCAAGTTCTAAAAGCTTTTCCAAGCAGCTTGCTGATTTCTTCTTCTACTTTTTTCTTTCTTTCTTTCTTTCTTGTGTGTGTGTTGGTTTTGCTGTTTCCTGTATTAGGTCCTAGCCAGCAGCTTTTAACCAAAGCTCTTTCCCAAACACTGTATTTCATCAGCGTATTGCAGTGACACTGATTTTGTCTAGTGTTTTTAATATTTCTTCTGTGAAACAAGGCTCAGTTCTTGTCTTTATTCCTGACATGTAACATCTAATACCTTTAGGGAGTTGAATAGCTCTCTTAATCAGGTAGAAGGAACATTGTTTTAACTTCTGCTGCAAAAAAAAAAAAAACCAAAAAACCGAGTCTTTAAAAGGATTGAGTGCTTTAGGGAAATGCTGCAGCTGAAGGCATATATTTTGAATACCTGATGATATTGGGTTACTGCTGGATGTTACAAATAGCATTTGTTTCACTGTCTCACAGTATTATACCAAACAGTGCTTAGATTTCAGTTTTGGGAAGGAAAATTGTTGGTTTGGTGGTGGTGGTGGTGTTTTTTCTTTAAAGTCAGTGTTTATGAAATAGATGGTCTGGAAGGAGGTTGCATGGAAAAGAAGGCCAAATTGGATATCACAGATCAAATCACAGTCCTTACGCTTTTGACAGAGCTGAAAGCTGGCATGCTTTATTTTCCACTGTTGGCACAAATATTAACCTGATTTTTAGAGCATGAGCAGTTGAAACACTGCACCCTGTCCATCCACTTCTCTCACATCTGCTTGTTTTTCACCCTGCAGCCTCAGCTTGTAAAGATCATTGTTTTAAAATTAATCAACTGCAGATTTTCAAAACTCAAAACATTGTCAAGGAAACTGGGGGGTTTTGATAAGGAATTGATGGTCTTGGAGGTTCTATTTAAATCAATTTTCTGATTTTAGAAAAACTTTGTGCAGTTTTAGTATTGTTCTGTTACAGGTTGAGTGCTTTCACGATAAGGACCATTTTTGTGTTCATCTGTCTGAGAATGAAGTGATACATTTAGACAGATTTAGAATTTGAGAAAAAACATATCATTGCAGACGTGCAGTGACAAGCCATGTGCCTACTCACAGGTATTGTCCTTCTTTGTGGCGATATTAGTATGGTCTCCCCAGAGTTTCTCCATAGATTATAAGTACTTTTATTTTAAATATAAGCTGGTCAGTCCTCGGAGCTGTGCTCCATATTCAACACTTAAAAAAAACATTAGAAGAATATAACAGACGCAAGATTTTTTTTCTTTCTTCTTGCACCAAGATAAGAAGACTGAGAAGTCACAGCAAGTGGCATCGTTGTGGATGAAACCTGTACCCATTAGATTCATGAGGTCTGAATGTCCACAATGAGGTTGCAAAAGCAACACACAAAATTTGAGCCACTCTTTTTTATGACCATTATTATTTTATGCCATATTTCACATTCTTCCCAAGCGTTACAGAACCCTATTTTAGGTTGGAGAGAAAGAATGGTATAAGAAGAGCCAAATAATAAAGGATAAAATTGACACTTCCGAAAATCAGTAGGACTTAGTGAAACCAACCTAAGAATATAAAAAAAGCAATTACACTTCTAGTAATATGGTGGAGTTATTGGAGGGTAGGCTTTTTGCTCATTCATTTTGTTGCTTACTTCATTTTTTAGAAATTCAGGACACTTTCTGTACAGTGGCATAAGCAAGGGTATGATATTATCCACTATTTCCCTTTTCTTTCAGCTACTGTACAAACAGCCAATATGTATAGTGGCAGTATGTCTGATCAGATAGGCACTTACTGGTTTTTGTCGAAAGGCAGACATAACTCATCCTACCATTTAAAGGCAGTTTTCCTCACAGAAAATGAACAAGCACTCAAGATCTAAACTGGTAGATCTGAAGGTTGAGGTCATAATTTCTGTTGAGAAGAAGTGGACACAAGTGGACACAAGGCTGTCTTGTTTATATCTTGTCTGACTCATTCAGTTCTACACTGTCCTCTGCTGAACCTGCTTGCTTGTCAAGTAATGTGTGAAGCACCAGTTGCAATGGTGACCATGTTGTATGGATACCCAACACATTTGTCTGGAGCTAGGGCTGTCAGATCTTTAGAAGACGACCACAAAGTGTCTTTTACTCCCATTCAGCTGGGAAGAATTTGAGGTTGCTATCACAAATCTGAATGCTGATTTTTTTGGTGAAAATACGGTCCTTTGCCAGTACTTTCTATTACTAAAAATAAGTATTTCGTAACAAATTCATATAAAACATTTCAAATAAAACATTTCATGTGAAATGTTTTATTCTTTTTATGCTAAGCAGGAAATCTTAGCAGTTCTAGCACTTACACTTATCAGGTTTAATATTATGTGCATCAACAGTAGGGATCACATCAGCTGCTGTGTTACTAGTTTTGTCATCAGTGATGACAACCTTCTTCTCATTTTGTCTAATAGGTTTTATTAGTTGAAACTTACGCGAAAGTATATAACTTCTCAATTTTGTAATAATTGATTTTTAACAAGTTTAAATGAATTTATAATACCTTGGTTTTATCCTATAAAGCAAAGAGCAGTCGTATGACATAGACTATTGCTATCATTTTATATTTATTCATGAAATTAAAAGTAGTCTCGAATACCTGATAAATAGAAGTACAACTGTTACAACACTTGGTCAGACTGAGTAGTTGATTTGATTTTTAAAGTTGCCATGTTGGTAACACAGAACATTTTGATAAATATAGGGTAAACTTCCCTGTTTTATTTATGCTTTCTGGTTTGATCTGATATTTTGGCTTCTGTAAATCAGTGGCTTACAGTGAAGTTGAGAAGTGTGTTAATTCATATCAGCTGAATCCTTTGACCTAAAATCTCCCAAATGTTCTTTAAAAAACAGCAAGAACAAAGAGGCAAGGAAAATTGGTAACACATTTTCCAACACATTTTAACTTATTTCTAACAGTTCCACTGCTTCTCATGATAACGTATAAGCAAATGGCGACATAAGTTCTTCATAGTATTATATACGTAGTTCTCAATCAGTTTTATGCAGGCAGGCAGGCACATTAACACAGTAGATGTAGATATTTGTTCTCTCTCTTTTTCAGCTGAAGTGTTAGATTTCTTTGATCACTGCCCTAGAAAGCATTATTAATATTCAATTTCTCCACTTTCTGTGCCCCTTGAAAATGAAATCGAAAAAAAAAACACCTAAGAAAGAGTCAGTATCTGTGATTTTACTTGACTTCTTAGTGCTGGCTTTCTCTCAGTGAAGCGCATTGAATTTCAAGTGCACAGATTGTGTGGATTATCCCAATCTTTAATGTAAAGTGCTTAAATTCTAAGTCTGCAGTAGCATGGGATTTTAGAAGTCCTGTATAAACGACTATGTAAAACTTGATTGCTAACAGAATTTTTTCTGGTTTGTCATAAAAATTTGAATACAATGAAATGGAAAACATAATATATTGTAAGGGATTAAAGTGGGAATAAAACAACCCAGGTATTCTATAATCTTTATTGCTTAAGTTGATGTCACTAACTGTCTTTGAGAATCATTTTCATCCTGCAAAGACCAAATTGTGATTTTTCACTATATACAGGCATGCAAAGGCATAAAAATATTATTTCATAGAAATTGCTAGGATTTTTCTGTTTGTTCGTTCTTGTTTTCTTTATTTTCTATTGTTGATGTGTTTTAAATTTACCTTTTTGTATAATAGGAATTTTCAGTCATACTTTCCAGGATCATTAAGTTCGTATTTAGTGTGGTACCATTGGGACTGAAATGAGTGACAGCTCATAAAATTTGGAGGTGTTGGAAACCTCTGTCTAGAAGGCTGAAACAACTTGAATTGCTTGGTTTGAATAATATTTGTAGAATACAAAGACTACATTTTCAAACTGTCTTTTCTGATGCACTGTGTAGGATACTCGTGGTTTTCTTCTTCTTTTTTTTTTTTTCAGAATCTTCTTTAGCTCTTGAAATAACTAATGCAAAAGGTAGAAGGGATATAGCTGTAGTCTATTTCCAGGGAAAACAAACAAGCAACAACAACAAAAGGGAAAAAATAAAGAAACAAAACCACAAAAACCACCCTCCCTAGTGGGATGTTCTTTTCTCATTATTTGGAAGCAAATAATTGTTTCCCTATCTGAATCCTACAACTTCTTTTTTTTCCTTTTGTGATTTATTTGCTTGTTTTTCCTACAAGATATTAAGTAAAGAGAAACTTTGTTCACCTACTTATCCTTGGTCACTTGATTAAGTGTATTTTATACAATGTGAGTACTTAACTCCACTCACTCATTTGGTGTGGGTGTAACACGTGTTCCGACCTTGTGTAGGCTGTTCTTTCACTCCAACAGGCACAATGTTGGTTTATGAAGTAGAAGAAAGACAGTGTTTGTATGGGAAGTTCTTTGCTGCCTATTTGCACCCACCATACCACTGCTGTGTCGACTACCAATTTGGTGGTATTCCTCCACCATCATATCACTTCTAGCCAGCCTGTGAGGTGGTTCTTTGTTTTAGTCTCATCTTCATTTAAAATGTATTTCCGTTCTGCCGTTAGTTTCTCAAGTATCTCAGGGAATGCCAAATATAATGGAAAACATGCTGCTAATATGAATCTCTGCAGTGAAGAATAGCTATCTAGCTATTCTATCTAGCTATCTATCTAACATAGCTAGCTATGTTAAAATTTCAGCATATGCAACTGAACACGTATTTCATAAAGTTTGTCTCCCACTTTAACGTCAAAAGAAGCAACTTGCATGCCAGAGAATCATGATGGAGATCTTCTGAAAGTCTACTTGCTTCACCTGAGGGTATTGATGAGCGCTGAGAGGATTTCTGTTGGTTTTTTGTTGTTGTTGTTGTTTTTAAAGTGGGTTCATAGAGAGGCTAGGCATCTGACAATAAATGTATTCTCTCAACTAGCCATCTGAAATGTATTCTGCAGGACAGCTAAAAAATAGTTGCTCCTGGAGTCTTTGTAGTGCAGTATCCACCTTTATTCTGCATTAGTAAAAACAGAGGCTTCAAAAACCTAGAATTGATTTGAAAGAAAAGTCTAATAATGTTTTCTTTGTTACAAATCTATATATATAAGAGTGTGTGCCTAAGTGGGGAAAAAAAAATAAGAAGACATTTATATTTTGCTCTTAAAGATTTAGAGCTGAGATTTCTGAAGCAGGATGACATACACTGAACAAACTTTCACTTTACTACCTTTAGACTGTGTAATGAGTCTCTTCTGCTAGGAAAGACTACAAAATTTACGTAAATATCAGACTGTTTTAATATTCACTGTGCAATACTCTCTAAACACCCTGTCAACATTCTTCAGACTAAACTGGCCTCTTGGGATGCATTCTTCTTTAATAGTTTTCTCAGACTTCAATGGGACTCCTTGGTGTAGTAGTAATTACACCTTCAAATAAACATTTGCAAAACATTGGTCTTGGACTAAGATGCCTACAAAGAGATACTGATTTTATTTTATTTTATTTTATTTTATTTTTGCATTATGTAGCTTATCTAGAAAAAAAGCTGTTGAAGAGAGATATACAAGTTGCTTCATCACCCAAAAGCTACATTGCTTTGAAATTTTGAAATCACTATCGGGTCTAAAAACAAGAAAACTATTTTTGCACAGAATTTATAGCATTAATACAACGATTAGAATACAATGGATTTTTATTTTTATTTATTTTTATTTTTTGCAAAGATGAAAACTGTTTGTTTATCAGATGTAATCATTAAAGTGACATTTTCAAAATTCTCATCCATTGTCAGAGATTACTCTCCCGTATCAGAACCATTGGGCATAGAGTGATGAGGAGAAATTCTAAATGTCTTCTTAGTAATGGCGGTTAAGTCACACAGCAGAGTAAGTCTTCTCTTAAGAGAATTATATTCCCTGATACTGTTACTTTGATCAACCTAAACAAGAGAAAACAGTGTTCTGCACCTTTCCATCCAACTATTATTGAACTTAGTTTTCCTCTCTACAAACTCCCTTCTGTACTTTTTTTTTTTTTTTTTTGAAGAGAATGAAGGAGAAAAACAAATACAAGATAAATCAATAGTGCCTTAATTCAGAAGGAAATTAGGATGTTAGTCTTTCCTATATGCATGAAAATTACTCAGGCGTGTAAGCCTTAACATTAATGAAATATGAAACTGTGAGTAATGGTGCCACTCTAATTTGTTGTGCTTCCCTTTGTCCCACTTTCTGATTTTATACTCTGTCAAGCAAAAAGATCCAATCACAGTGATCTCATTCTATAATGACTGGGTTGTGCTGTGGCACCTTATGCCATGCCAGAGATACTCTTTTAGATGATCATGGCTCAAACCTAAGTCAACCAACCGTACACACTTATCAAAACCTATGCTACTTTCTGTTGCTCATTAGTACTGAGAATAATGGGGTGCCTTCTTCATTGCTTTCTGATTGCAATAGCCTCTCATTTTGACATAATCAAAAGAAGATATTGATTCAGTCACATCTAATATAAAGTATGTTCAGTTAAAAAAAAGAAATAAATCATTAAGTAAAAATATTTTGAAATATTCTATAGGGATTTTTTTTTTTCTAATGATACCTCCATTGTAATATCTTTAGTCCCAGTAATCTGGTTGTTTTTATCTCCATGGATTTTTAAGGGAAAATTTTTGAATTTTAAATTAATCAATGAATGGGGTTATTTTGCAGTCTTTACATCAGTACTTTTTATTTGACTTATATTTGAAGTATTCCTTAGCACTGATTACCAGATGTTGCCCTGAGAAGTGTTTGTACTGCCCTGCTTGGTTTGGAAGCATCTAATGGGCTATTATAAAAAAGAATAATAATAATTTAAAAAGTGATTATCTCACACACTAAAAGATCACTAAAAACGTCTTTTGTAATAAAGGAGAGAGAAATCAGATAGTTTAGAGGCACAGCCCACCAGCAACAGTGTCTTCTTACAACTTGCAGGGACTTTATTTGCAAAGATAGAAGCAGAGGAGAGATACATGCACTGGAAGTACTTTAAAGAGAGTTCAATATGTGAACACTGTTACCACTAAAACTGCAAGGAAAATTGTTGTTATTAAATAAGAAAACCTCAAAAACTGATTTATGTGATGGCAGTGGTTTCAAACAGTAGATCTCAGACAACCCTGTAGGAATAAAGTGCTGCAGTGTTTGATGAGAAAGTCTAGTATTGATTCAGACTAGTAAAATATTTTTCTTTATCTTTTGAGAGGCCTTACCATGTAGATGCTATGAATAAAAGTTTGGCATTTCTAATATGTTGAGAGTACAAAAATATACAATTCCTTTTTATTACAAAAACTCCATCTTGTTTGCTGTTTGACAATGTATGTGAAAGAGAAAGAGTGAAGTATAATTCTCTGTTTTTCTGAGGCTCAGTCTACTGAATAGGTATCATTGTGTCTGTGCCTCTTGAGGATAAAGTGCGGCTAAAACTTCTTGGAGGTTTTTTTCGCTGTGCAGCCTCCTACTGACAACTGCAGAGAGAGATGTCGTCTGGTCTTCTTTAATCCTTTCCTCTTGCTGTGTGCTTTTCCTATCAACTACTCCATAAATATTTTCCTGTAACTGGTACAGCTGATGCGTCATCCCACGCCTTGCTCAGGACTTCATCAGAAATGAGAGGTACAATTGTAAACTACACTAAGAAAGAAGTGACTGAAGAAGACTTGAAGAGAGCTGAAGGCTCAGTCTGGAGACCCAACATTTTCCTTAATTTAGGAACTTTGCAGTCCTTCTGGTTCTTGGATTTCAGTCACGTGCTTTGTGCTTCATGACCAATTCACTTGCTCATTTAGTACCAAAGTTCATCCTTTGTCTTCAATAATTTGAATCTATGTTTATCCCCAATCCACATTTTAGGTTATAATCATTTCTAGAAAGTTTTTCTCATGGAAGAGTCTTCATTCTGCCCATCTCATTATTTGACAAATCACTGATGTGCTGAAGTGCTTCCAAGTTCTAGATTTGGCTTAAGAGTTCTGTAAGACTTTTGACTGTCATTTCAAAATTATTAATGAAGTTCACCATCGTAAACATTAAAATCAAACAGGATGATACTTCTCAGACTGGAACAGATCTCCTTTTTTTTTTGCTAAGTATATGCAGAAGAAACATCTATTGTAAGGAGGGAAGAAAAGAATACATATTCAATGTTCTTATTTATACTATTTATTTGTCATTTAAAGAGTTTGTTTGGGATATTTCACAATAAAACATAATACTGTTCTCTATTAAAAGTAGGATAAGGAAGATAGGGACACAGGGCATTATATTTTCCAAGTTAATTGTGTAAGAAGTGCTGACATAAGTGTGGTCCAGAATTGTGAATGATGTGAACTACTGCATTTCGGACTTGAATGCAGAGCAAATCAGCAAAAAGAAAAGAAAAGGAAAAAAAGGACCTTAACTGTGCTGATATTTCAAAACAATAAAATTTATGGAGATTGATGAAAAAAAGACTGTTTTGTCTGTGACAAGAAAGATTAGCAGAAAAATCACTTATTCTTTTTTTTTTTTTTTCCCTAGCACATCTATCATATTGCTAGGTAATATTAGTTTCATCCTGAAGGTCTCTAAACTATGCTTTGCTTCTTGGAGGGAGCACTAGTAACTTTTTGTTTTAAGAGAAAGCATAAACTTGCCTGTAGGTCAGTGTTTAAGTGTTATACAGTATGGCTTTAAACTTTTCCTGCAATCCAAAACACCAAAGTAAATTGTCAATTTTATACTTAAATGGAGCATATTTTCAACAGGCCTATTCATCTACTTAAAATTAAGCATATGCTTAAGTGCATTGTTGAATCAGAGCCAGAGTTGTTATGACGAAGCAAAAAGCTGCAGAAACTGTCTAACAGATAATATTCATATTTCTTGGATTAAAATGTTCATTTCAAGAAGAGGAAGAGCTTAAATATCAGCTAGCTTCAGGCACAGGTGAAGCAGGCAGCTGCTGAGTACATGGCTGCTGGAACCTGCAGCCTGCTTGTTTTTCCTAGGAGCAGGTGATAGAGCTGATGATTACAGCAGCATCTGCAGCTTGGCCAGGTGATTCTTTGTAGCCCTGTGAAAGAGAGCAAAAGCCACAAGAAGCAGCCATGACAACTGTGGATGAAGAAGCTGCTGAGGACAATGAGGCCCTTGTTTCCTGATGCATGGTACAAAGGGTACTTAGCAGAACTGGAAAAACTAAAGGAGCAAAACAAGCAGTAAGACTCAATCACAGCTAGTATACATTTCCCCCCCCCCCATCTTCCCAGAGTATGTCTTTTTCTCTTTTTCAAGAGAAAACTAAAAGCTAAAACTTCCATTTGGCAAATCTCCCTGAATTAATTTACTCACATGCTAAGTATTGCCTGGTTAGTATTCTCTGACATTTGGACTTGGTGCTGTTACATTATTATTTTTTGCACATTGGGTTTAAATCACTGCCCTTATGCCAGAGCTCTGTAGGTGGCTTGAGAAAATCAGTTAGTGAAGATGGCCAAATCAAGGGGAGAAGACCTTTGTAGCCAGGAAGAAATACAGGCCAGATGGTCCATATGAGGTGCTTATTGATGGAGGAAAGGTGTGACACTGGACAACCATAATGCATGTTACATGCGTGGTTGAAGTTGCTTGAGATCAGATCTATAAAGTTGAGATTGAGCACACTCAAAAGCACACATGCTAATATGTTCAGTTTAGGGAAAACCCAGTGAACTGTTGGCTGTTGTGTGTAGCACATTCACAGTGACTTGAAGGGAATCAAGAGTGGTGTCACACTGCCAAGGCATCTCAACATCTAACCGTCCACATGGTGACACCAAGACTTCCTCTTTGCTGCCCTCAGCTCACAGTGTATTCTGTTGCCTGCAGCTGTGTTGGCTTTGGGGGCAAGTTGTCAGGTATTGTTCTTCCGTGTGTACATTACATAGAAGGTTACAATATGATGTCTGATTGATTACACCAGCAGTCATTAACATGTCCACTCATGGAGCACAAGTCTTTGGGAAGATGAGGATGCACAGCTCCTCCATCTGGTAGACCTCTAATGTAGTGTATATTGCTTCGCAGCACTGATCAAGTATGCATTAAGGAGGAGAGCTGTGTGGTTTGGGCCATGCCATGGAGCTGTCAGAGGCTTTCACATCCAGGGCTTGATGCTGTGTCTAAGAACTTCAGAGGGTGCCTTTGGTTAAATGCAAAGATTGCACTTGCTATAAGTTACTCAGCCAAAATGTTGATGGCAGCAATGTGTAGAGTACAGTGTTGATCAGTGCACAACGTTGTTAGCACATGGAGGCTACCAGGTGCAACCTTGAACAGAAACTGTCTCAGGGGGAGTTTGAATCACCATGTGAAACCTGTTGGAAGCTGAGCACTTTAACAGAGGGCCATTTGGAAAAGGAGGATTTTCTCAGACTGAACAGGCAGTTGCATCTCTCCTTTTCCTTCAGGTCGCATGGTATATCCTCTTTTTTGTTCCTGCACTGAGTGAAGCATCTAGTCATCTCCTCGGGGTACCGCAGCTTTCATAGGAATCCCCTAGTTTCAAAGCTAAGTAGGTGTTAAAGTGCTTTTTAACATCAAGAGGTCTTAACAAAGAGAGGGAAAAGGCCGTTGTGTTGTAAACAGTGTAGCTATGGAAACTGTGATGGCATGCAGAAAAAATAGGTGGAATGGAGGAGAAAGAAAAAACTTTAATATTTACATCTTAATTTTGATTAGTGACCTTGTTTTCTGTATTTGTCAGAATGACATGGAAAGCAAATATAGCTGTTCTGAAAATGCCAGAATATTCCTGTGTTATGTTGCATGCCTTATCCATGAGCTAAAGATGCTTACACCTACAGTTATCTACAGAAAACAGTTGACCTCATGCTCATGTATCCTGAGTTATTTTGCAGATTGCTACAGTTCTCTTCCAGTGCAACGTATGATGTCTAATGATTTGTTAACTTTTCATTTCTTATCCCTTATTTAGCCTTAAAACCACAGTTCTGTTAATTACAAAGAATATAGGTCTGTGTTTTCTTTACTTTGCTTTGTAGGGGAAAAAGAATGAAATGTTAGGGAGGGCAGTTTGGGTCTTTTTTCTTTTTTCTTTTCTTTCCTATAAAATGTTAGTGACCTTTGGCAATTTCCAAAGTATTTCAGTAGGTCTGATGTTTAAATGGACTTTACATCATTTGTTATAGTGACACCTGCTGCCCTTGTAATATTGAAGTTTATGTCGGTACATAGAACCCACTTTTCAAAAACGTATAGCTTTACTGTAAAAAAAATATTTTGTGGTGAAAGCAGGCCTTTTGACTAGGAACTAATTATTCTTGAAATAGAATGTGGTGGGAGAGGTTGGTTACTCATAGGAGCTTACTATGCAATAAAAGAAAGCTGATTTTATGACCACATTTATCTGTTTATGCCTCTGTAGCTTGAAGTGTGAGCAGAAGAAAAGAATGGACTTATTCACCTTTCATATCTAAACCAAGATTCAAGGCGCTGCAAAGTCACTGATGTAAATGGATCTGAATTTCATATCTTAAGTCTTCTGAATATTTCCCGTTGTCATCAGACTCTTTGATTAAGAAGTGCAGAACCATCTTGAAGCACGGAGCCCAGATGGTTCTCTGCTAAAGCACAGGCCTTCCTGGATAAAAACTTGTAAATTCTTTCCAGTCTGTCTCCATTTCTGAGTCTTTTAAAACTGCTGTTTGTGGAGGCAGCAACAGGTGCTTTTCTCACCGTCGGGTTGGTTTTTGTACTTTTGCAGTACAAAAGATAGGCAGTAGATTACACAGGAAAGGAACACACTGATGCAGGCAGCCAACTCATGACAGATCCTGCAGTCTCTGCTAAGGAGGCTAAGAAAGGAGCATTTGCAATAAAGTCAGAAGCAGAACAGTTGTTCTCAGATTAATTCTCAAGATTATCAGATTTGTGCCTCCTTTTCTCACAAGAGCTGTAATTCAGAAAAGCACACCCTTTCTGGCGGGGTCTGAGTACAGGTACGGAAGCGAGGTTGTTGTCTGGAGGTGTCCTGTCTCTTCTGCTCAGCTCTGTTCTTGTTATCTTTCCTGAGATACCACCATCAGCAGCCTTTTTGGAAGCAATCAGCTGTTGGAATTGCAGTAATGCTCTTGAATAGTGAGCTAAACTGTTGAATAGGGATGATGTTTTATATCTAATTGGAAGAGCATGTAGGGTTTTTCATTTTTGCATTCTTTACTTGTTATTTGAAGGCAAAGGCAAACTTTTCATGTAGATTATATTTCCTGCTTTCGTAAAACAAAATCATTACTGATATGTATGTTTGTTTTATGTAACATTATCACTTTCTTAAACTGTCTGAATTTTTCAACAGTTTTACTGTGGATGCTGTAATCATCTCAACTATATGTTTTATAGAAATCCCATGCAAGACATTTGTGGTAATCCTTATCGTCTTTGTAGTTTTCTTCTATGAATATAATTCTAAGTATGAATAATAGTACAAATAAAAATTCTGTGTTTTTTGTTTATGTAACCATGAGAATACAGGATTTTTTTTCCAAAGCTGCCTTGTCATAGTTTAAATATTTCCTGCCAGGAAGCAAAATCTGAAGCAATTTTAACACACCAAAATGCATGGAGAGCTATATTCAACTTAAAGCGTTGTGTAGGTGTGTATGCATTAAAGCAGGTTGAACTTGTATGATTAAGTTAAGGAGGTTGAGGTAGAACGAAGTACTCAGTATTACTGAAAGAAACTATTTGTGTCTAGTGAAGTACGTCCTTTGTCTTTATGTTTTGTTGATTCACCTTACTTTTCTCTTGTGCTTGTGCAAATTATCCTGAATTCATAATAATTCTACGTGAATTTTATGAGTGTATGTGGCAGGAAGGGGAGTCCTCTGCAAACTTAGTGAGTTGTGTTTTATTGTGTTACAGAGGAGATTAGTGCTCAAAATTATAAACAGTAAAAGAGATTTCGGTAGAGATACAGCAAGTGCGTGTCTTCTTGTACTCCTGCTGAGCCTCAGGAGACAAGAGGTGCTTCAGTCAATGAGCAGACAGGGCTGAGGACCACCTGCTTCTTCAGCTGCTTGAACATCATGGAGTTTGACTGCCCAGGCCTACTCCAGTCGCAAGGAGGCCTTCTCATCACCGCACCTTGGGGGCTGTAGAGGACAGAGACGATCTTAAATCTGCTTTTCATCCTTGACGTTGACTGACATACCACTGATGTACAGCTTTGTCTTCATGGCAGTTTAGTAACTAGCAGCAGCTCTGGCTTTGAGGACTGTTTATCCAAAGTCTAGACATTTTATATGAGTTTAGGGCCTCCTTCTGTGTTTTATAAGGGAGGCAAACACAGCTTTTTTGATCTGGTGGTGGCATGACGGGTGCATTGGCTGTGTGCTGTTCTGCCTAAAAAATCTCCAAAATAAGCAATCTGCTGGCGTTTTATCTGAAACTATGGTTTAGCAAATATGAAACAGGTGTATCAGCCACCACCTGTGGAAAGGAATAGCGGCTATTACACGTGACCACACAGGTGTCACGCAGGAAGTTGTCATCACAAGGTGTGCTTCGGTAAATATGGGCTTCAGTAAATATAAATAAATAACTATATAAATGTATGATAATACAAAGGCATTAGGTGGGTAAATAGAATGGGTTTCCTGCAGTCTTTCAGAAGATTAAGTGCTGGTTTTGTTCTTTGGTCTGGGTTTTGGAGAGGGATGTTATTCCAGAAAAAGGTGGGATATGTTAGAACACCTCAAAAAATGTTCCATATTAAGTAGATTTGTTGGAAAAAAATACAGAAGTGAAACTATTCCATCCACCTCTTGTCAGTGTGAGACTTGCAGAAAATCTGTCACAATCCTTTCTGAGTCACAAGCTTGTAGGGTCAAAAAAAAAAAAAAAAACCAACATTGCTAAATGGTGGGGCAGTCCTGAACTCTGCCGACTGTGCAGATCCCAACCAAAAAGAATATGCAAACACAAATTTAACCTTCACATCTCTGAATACTTCAATTGACTGCTATGGTAAGTGAGTTACTGGAGCAGGACCAAGTATGCAGCATTTAGTAAGAACAAACCTCACTAATCTATTTAATGCCTGCTTTAACAAATTATCTGGGTCAGTTTCCTTCCTTTTCCTCTCCTGTGCTCATTGGCCTCTCAGACATGTGTTTTTGTGATGTCCCCATAAGCTGTGAACTGTGAGTCCCCAAGGGCACCGTGTGACATTGGCTCCTTGCTGAGAATGGGTGCCACACCGTATCACTGCAATAACAGAGCTTACAGTCTTCCTAATTGCCTGCGGTTTAAGGATGCTGAAGTGCAGAGGTATATTTTGTATTTCTTTCTGAAACTGTACACACTCAATTCAAATCTGTGAAATACAGAGAACGGTATACCAGTATATACCAAAATACCAGTACAGATTTTTATTAATGTTTTGACTTTGCCTTTTTTTTTTTTTAATAATAATTAATAAATTCAGTAAGACAGTGTTTATACAGTAAAAATCAGTGTAAAATACACGTGCAAAATTGCAAACTGGACTAAATTTCTGTTTATATGAAATGCATAAACAATGGATTGAGTTGTTTGAGTTATATTTTGTGTGTATAGCACATACATTTGCCCCAACTTTTATGCATTCATAGCCTACATGTATTTCCCATTAATGTATTCAGTTGGTAATGCTTTTTAGGAAAGCATGTGTCCATAACCAAGAACTATGTATAAAGTCTGCTGATACAAAGTTTCTATAATGGACCACGTTCCTCATTATAGATAAGAACAGTTAATATTTATATGATGCTTTCCATTTTAAAATCAATTTAGATGCATTAATTACTGTGGGACTATTAGGGGAAAAAAAATCTGAGATAGATCCTATGAATGAGAGAAACCTTGGAAGGAAGTAGTGCCAAATGAAACTTAAACGTAGTAGCTGACAGCAAATTACACATGAATTTAGCATGCTGATTTGACAGCAATAAAGACCAATTTGATTCTACTCTGAATGAGCAGAGCTCTCCCGTCTCTTGGGATACAGAGGTCTTGTTAGCAGTAAGATATTGACAGCTGGAGAGATGGAGAGAAGAACAGCATACTTGGGAAAGGTCTTTGGAGCCAAGACTTACGAAGAATGGTTTTAGGTTAAATACATACAGGCTGGTTAGAGGACAACAAAGGAAACTTTTGATAATATTTGAAGGGTGTCAACACAAAGCAGAGAATTTAATATGAGAAAGGGGATTAAGAAAGATGAGTTAAAATGTAAGAAAGCTTTTGAACAATATATTAAGAATTTGTCAGTTATATCTATTAGCAAAATAACATTCCCAAAGAAAAAAGAGGCAGCATCTCTTACTTCATTTAGAGCTGTGCTGCAAGAGCACAAGTAGTGAGGAAGAGTTCTTCTGTAGCAGAAAATAGATGCATTTGTCTCAAGTGCTAACTTCACAGAGTTTACTTGTAAGGAATTATGGGTAAATAAACACTACTCTTCTAGTACTGTGTTCCAGAAAATGAATGTAGTTAGAGAAATGAATTAGTGTGAGCATACAGGAGAGCCAGCACAAGCACTAGCATTGTGTGAGGTGATAGATGCAGACAGTGAGGTCTCTAGCAAAATTATTTTTAAATTGCTAGGACATCCTGCCTCCTTCCTTGTTGTGCATCTTGTTTTCTTAGAAATAGCTTATATGGATACAAATTGTGTTCTCCATTAGTATTACTTCAGTTTCTTTGTCTGTCATTCTTCCAATGACACTTCATTATTTTGGGATTTATTGAGTCGAATGTGACCATAAATTGTGATTTCATTAAGGCTAGCAGGACAACCAGTTCAAATGATGCTGATTTTGATGTGCAGTGGCCACATCTGTGTTAAGGAGTAGTTTCTGCTGAACTGAGTGTATTGAATTTTAAAAATAATCTTTGGACTCTGTGAAAAGAACTTTACAATATATTCAGTGCATGCGAATATGTGGCTCCTCTACTGTCTGAGCCTGAAATTCTCAAGTAATCTTCATGTGTCAGATTGATTGTAAGCAAAGGATACCGTTTTCTGAAGCACTTAAGACACTAGAAAACCTACATCCAGTACTGGAGACCCACAGGAACTAAAGCCCTGCTACTTTTTAGTGAACATGGAAACATAGCCAGATAGTATATAGAGGGTGATCCTGTACACAGAACTGCTCTGTAAACCTACTTGAGATGTGCAGAAGGAAAGAACATGACTTTCTGTGGTGCTTTTCATTCTGTTCTAGGCAGGTGGGCTCTGCAACTGTTTGAACTATAGTAAAGAGAATCATCCTGTCTTTCTTGGCAGTGGCACACAGGAGAGCCATGGGATCTTTTCAGTTTTAAATGTGGCATTTCATATCATGTGTACATCTTTTGTAAGATCAGAACAGCTTTTTTACAGCATATTATGAACAGTCTGCTTGTACTGTTCAATTTGAGAGCATCTGAGGTTCCAGACTGAAAAGGTATGTATGTGTGAGTCTGTCTTGTGCTGATAGCTGGCCAAATGTGGGAGCTGTGTCTTAGTCCTTATGTTCAGATTCCTGTGTAAGTACTTTAAGTCACTGATCAGAACTACATGCCTGGCATACAGTACAACTTCCTGCTTGGTGCTCCTGTGAGATCCTACAAAACTACTTTACTTTGATGTATGCATCTGTTCACTCCATTTCTTTCTTTTTTTTTTTCCTTACTTCCCCCCCCAATTCTTTTTATATTCCCTATCCATTAGTTAAATCCATTGTACTCCCTGGACTGAAAAGAACTGTGTTTTCTGCATGTTTAGGAGTTTCACCTCTTTGAATGTTTTCTCAGATTCTTGGTTTCAGAAGCACAATTTTCAGCGGGATTATGGTAGCCAGATTAAGGCTAGCAGAATGAGGCTCCATCCGAAGTCCCTTCCTTCTTTCTCAAGTGCAAGATTCCAGCATGTAGAATTATAGAAAAAAAGCTTGAAGCCTTTGGGACAGCTTGAAGTAATTTCTCTCAGACATACACTGTTCTGGTCTCCTCCAAAATGGTTCTTTTTTCACACTCTTTCCCTGGTCAGTGGTAAGGCCATTGCTTTGTGAGAGAACCAGAGGAAGAACCTTATCAGAATTCACAAGGGATGTTATTTTGCAATTACAGTCCGATATTGCCTAAATTTCTTCTGGATGCTCAACTTTGCTGGAAAGCTACCACAGATTCTTTGTTTCCTAAAGCTCCTTCTATGAAAGCATGAATGGTGGCAACAAGAAATTCAGCACATTCATCTATTTAAATCTCACTCATGCTAACATGACTGCAAGTCTGTGTTTTGTCTGCTTCCAGTAAGTTTAACAATGCACAGTCAGATTTCAGGATATAGAATGGATGAGAACAATGAAAACAAAATGTTGTTTGCACTGCTGCATATGCATGTGCTATATGCATCCCCTGAACTGATTTATTACCTTCATATTTTGCTCTCTGCATTAAATTAAGTCCTTATCTTCTTAGTGTGTTTTTTTTCCAGTTTAAAATGTTAACAAGAAAATAAATGATTTTATATAGTAATGAATTCTTTACACTTCTTTGATAATTTCTAACAGACTCTATATAAATTTTCATTCATCTAATTCTAAAATCCATTGCAAATACCTCTCATTACCTGGAAAAGATATGCTGTGTGGTTGATTTCCAAATTATTCCAGTTTAAGTCTTCAGGGTCAAAAGTTAAACTTTCAAAACTTTTTCTACGTTTCCTAATACTCCTAAGAAAATGTTTAGTCTTATTACTTGGCTAATTTCCTTGAAACTTTTAGCTATGGAAGGAGGTTTTGTTTAAACAGCTCCAGACCATGCAAGTATTGTGTTAATATGGATGACTTTAAGAGGAGTAAACTGTGTTCCAGTAAAAATATAGCAATAAAATTTGCAACCTACAGTTCTTCTTTGATCATTTAAATTCTCTGGGATTTGATTCCCAGCACTGCAAATTGGGTCAGTAATTGATAGTTCATTGTACTGCTGTATAATTCATGTTTTTTGCAAAACCACAGCAAAAGCATGTCTGCCTCCTGGCTAGGGTGAAAGGACCGATTAGGCAACAGGAACTTCGTATCGCTGAACTGCTTCTTCATACTGAGCTTTTACAGTCTTGGCAGAGTCCGAAGTCAGAGTTTGTAACCCTGGCTCAGCTGTTCATGCATCAGTAGTAACTGACTGTAGCATAGAGCACAGTGTCAAAGCAGAGAGCGACAAAGAGAGGTATGTGACCAAAATCAGAAAAAAATAAGGAAGGAAATTTGTGTATTCCTTAGAATCCTTGTAAAATAATTTGGTCAATTGTTTCATGCTAGTTACTGAAAAATTAGTGCTAGTGCAGACTGATAGCAATGAATTTCAGCCGAGTGTGGGGAGCACAGATAGAAAGGAAGCAAAACTCCTCGTTCTTGAACCTATTATGATGGAATGTGTCTCTGAAGGTATTTCCTACACCTTGCTGCCTGAGATGTCTGTAATCTTGCCAGTGCCATATGGAAAATGTATATAGGGAAAACAGCAGTATTGTCTGAACCAGAGATCCTAATTAGTCTCTGAAATGCATCTCTAAAAAATCAAGTCATAGGAAATGCAACCAATGTGATGTCTTTATGGAAAATTAATGCCAACTAATCCAACTGAATTTAAAAGGTAATCTGTCTTCATTTCAGCTACACTACGCTTAATCAAGAGCCTGAATTTCCTACAGTGTCATCATTAAAACAAGCCACTATTTACTAGGCCAAGAAAATAATTACATTTTTAATACGGGAAGTCTGCCTCAGTCACATTGAAGTATTATTCCATAGAGCTGCAAGTTATGGAATAGTTTATGGTTCAAATCAAATCTAGTAAGCCCCAACCTAGAATGACTCATCATTGGCTGAGTAAGTGAATGTCATCTTCCAAAATCATTTTTTTTTCATTTTGGATTATTTTCTGTGCACAATGTGTTGTCAGTGTTCATCTTGATAGAAATCAAGATACTGTTCTTTCTGTTCTAAAATGAACCACTTGAGATGAAAAATGTCATGTGGGAATGGATTGGTAGGATGAACACATGCAAAGATTTTCAACATATTTTTTGTTGAAATAACTATAGTCCTGTTGGAGATTTTCATTTACTTTAAAGCTATGTTTGTCCAGACTGGAGGATTTGTTCTGATTACTATTTCTTAAATACTGCTTTAACATATGAGTGTATAAGGAAAGGTATGTTGGATTTTTTATTTCTATTATATTGTCCTAGTAAACTCTCGTTAGCGCAGAAGTTCAAGTGACTAACGTACTGAAATGACTGGCTTAAAGTAAAAGCTTGTTTTGGAAATGGCTATTTCCTAAATTGGAAATAACCCTCGGTTATCAGTTTATTGTTTACATCTAGACTCTGTTTAGCATTCTATCCACACAGAAGTGTACATTCAGCTGTATGAGAGAAGCTGAAGAGTCTGAGAATAAAGACTGTCCCACCACGGGAACAAATAGAATGACTCATCTGTTCAATTCTCTGACAAGATGACTCAAAAACAAATTTAACTTACTATTTCTATTTATTGTCTAGCAAACATATAAAATCAATGGGTTTCTTGCCTTCACACATTAAACAACTCCCACTGTACAGTGATGTATCTAGTATACATTAAAGGGTAATGGCATTGTACAACAGGCAGAACATTTTTAAAAGCTCAAATACAAAGGAGAGTATTGTCTGCATTTCACTATTTGTAAACACCTGTAAACACGTGACAGAATGATGGAAAATGGCTTTAAACTGGAAGAAAGTAGATTTAGGCTAGATAAGAAATTCTTTACTGTGAAGGTAGCACTGTGAAGACGCTGGAACAGGTTGCCCAGCAGTGCTGTGGATGCCCCCTCCCTGAAGGCATTCAAGGCTGGATGGGGCTCTCTGCAACCTGGTCTAGTGGGAGGTGTCCCTGTTTATAGCAGAGGGGTTGGTACTAGGTGATCTTAAAGGTCTCTTCCAACCCAAACCATGCTGTGATTCAATGATTCTATGTTACTGGAAATGTCTCCTTGCTGTTGCGTTTTTCTAGATGAAATTCTTACTCATCTGAGTGAGATACACACCTCATGCGTGACGTGAGGCTGACAGACTGATGCTGGGTAATGGTAACAACTTCAGTGCCACATCAAGCAAAATGCATAGAGTTGATAAAATAATCCAATGACGTGCCTTTTTTGTCTGTTCCCTTCAGATCAGGATAAAGTGCAGTATGTTATGATATTCGTTAATACTGGATGTAAGACTTATGCTGAACAGTGTAACATACCATTTTATTTTGTAAGCCTGTTTTAATATCTCTTCCCAGAAATTAGGTACTTAAATTTGAGGGAGACCTGACAACTTTTCTGACAATGTATGTGGTTTAGTCTCTAAACCAGTCCTTTGTGAGGAAGAGCAGAGTACCACTTATGGTATGAACATTGCACAACAAATTTCAGGAAGGACTGTAAAGCATGCTAGCCATTTCATGTGTCACCAATAGGAAAAATGATGTATAATTAGGTAACCGGTTTATGAACACAAAGCCCTAGTTTCCCAACTCTCCTTAAAATTACTTTGGTTATGTATCTAATATGTATCTTGGATTTGGTTGGAAAACTTCCAGAGAACTCCCAACTGTCTACAGATGTAACTAGCTTCAAACACATAGGTTATTCCTAGGAGACATCAGTAAGAGTATATCCTTTTGAAATTTACTCTCTAACTTCCAATTTCAGGTAGCTCAGAATTAGAGGCACTCCTCTGTGCTTTGTGCTACAAAAGACAGCTCTCACATAGAGGGCAAGTTCAGGAGATCTGTGAATTGTGGCTTTTTCCTTGTAGTTCTTGTGAGAGGTGGGATATTGCAGGATGTGATGACTGCTGGAGCCCAGAGTCTGCATGGATAACTGGGCAGTTTCTTACCAAACTGGCTTCAAGATGTGTTGGATAAGTCTTTTCCAATCTCATGTTCACAGTTGTTTTATTTTTCCCTTGAACTATCAGGTTGGAATTTGGCCTTGCAAAATTCATTATTTAAGTACGCATTACTTTTTTTTTTTTGCTTTTGTTTAATTGTTTGATTGTTTTTTATAATAACAGTCTTATCAACACTTGTCTGTATGATTTTTCCCAGTAGTCTTTTCAACACACATCTCAACAAATGTTTGGGTTATGGTTGTCATAATCATTGCTGGGTGTGATCATTCTCAGGGATGGATGGGTTTTTTTGTACATTTGTTTGGTTGGTTTGGTTTTGGTTTGGAATTTGTGTTGCTGTTGTTGTTGTTTTTTTGTTTTTTAAGATTCTCTTTCCCATAAATCGAAGAAGTATTAATGCATTACCTCAGCAAACTAGTGATTCTGGAACTTGCTTCTCTATTAAGGGAGTTCACATTTGGAAAGGGTAGCAATACATCATCCATTGGATGTTCTGCTAGGATGTGGTGTACATAACCTTTAAAATCTATTCCTGTCACCAAAAGCTGCCTTTTCTGTAGCTGGCCTTGATCCAGCTTCAGATTTGGACCCACACTGGGCTTATGCCAGCCAGCTACTGTTGCCATCAGAGGCCGTCAGAGGCAGTACTTGGATTTTGCCATTTGGACTGCTGGAAGATGATGATGGAAGCAATAAATGAAATGCATGAAGAGACCTGGTGGGAAAATAGGTGTTTTTGGCACTTGTTTGGGACAAGCTGCATAAGGCACTGCAGCTTAGACGCACATATGCAGTGTGGCTATTCTAAACTTGTGCCAATAACAACTTGCTTTTACTACATAGCATCATTTCTGTTCTCATCTCTCCAGCAGCCACCTTTAGGCTGCCAATGGCAGCCTCTCCATAAATGTGATTTTTGTCCAAACTCTCATTACTTCGAGTGATCCTCGGGAGGCCGATACATTTCTTTCCCTCACCTGGATTTGTAACACTTCAATTTTCACTCTTCATCCATATTAGAATTGAAGTAGGGATTCTTATCCTGGGGTGAACAGAGTGGGAAGACCTAAAGGCCATTTCCATAATGATAGAATACCAAACAAAATAATTTTCCTTTTTTTTTTTTCCCCTTAACATATTCTATCAGCACAGTGGTTCATCAGTTTCACACATTGTGGAGGTCAGTCAGCTCCAGTGAGGCAGGTCAGTATCTCTGAGGAAATTTGAATCACTTACTTAGGGTTTTTTCTTTAAAGAAAATAGTCTTTGACTTCATTATCCCCTTTATTGATTAAATTCTAACTCTTTGCCTTGCATTGATCTGAACTACTCAACAGAGACAGTTTCACTAGAGTTTCTGTCTTCTCAGACAGCAATTAGAATTTTAAAACAGCACCTTTGAGTTAAGCAAATTCTGTGAGTGGTTTTAAGGAATGGCTAGTTTTATCACACTTTTGTTGTCTAATTTGTGATTGCTGACACTTCATAAACACAGAAATGCTGAAAATAAATGACTCAGTGTGTGAAAGTAGAAACTTTCTGTCCTCTCCTCCCACCCCAAGCTTGATTCAAACTTCAAAAGAATTGTCCTGAGTGTTCATGTTGTTCAGTTTTTCATCCCAGTCTGTAGCAAGGGTACATATTGTATATAACATTTCATATTTCTGAAAGCATTAGTACAGAAATCTCACTAGGTGTATATTCTTTCATAATTTTCTACTGGGTCTAGTGGCCTTGGGTAGTTTTGATAAGCCTCCAGTCCGAATCCAAGCCTTCTGAATCTGCTCATTGTGGTAATATTAGGAACCATTCCAATATACTTGCAACAAGCAAAGTAACATCTTAGAATACAAACTGTATCTGGAAGCATGGATATTTTTTCTTCCTTGCTTTTGCAGCAGCTGTAGTAATCAAATAAGAATTTTATTTGTGTCTTGTCTACCAAATCTTTCTTCTGCTGGTTAGTTCACTTCCTGTTATGAAGTAGGAATCTATTAAATGTGCCTATGTATTTGTAAAGCTTTTGTACAGGAAAGAATACAAATATTTTAAGTCTGGAACAGAATCCATTTCTGTAGGTCTAGGCATCCTTGAGCAGAAAATGATATGTGCCCAGCAGTGGCTTTATATTTGCTGCGTTCTGCCCCTTATGTTCAGGGACATGTGTATTTTAATTTATTCCCAAAACAGTCCTCTAGGTCGTAAACTTAATGCATTGCTTTTCTTGTTTTTTGTTGTTGTTATCATTATTATTGTTATCTTGTTGTTACAGGAAAGTTTTAAAGAAAAAATTTAGCGGTTGTTCTTCGTATACCATTATCTATAGTTTGGCCACACCTCCTGTTTGCCAGAGGAAAGTAAATGCAACATAAAAGGCATAGATGGCACCTTGATGCTCACAGAGCAGGAATTGGGTGAAAGAGTTGTGCCTGACAAGGTTTTGTATCTCCACCAGACCCCCATCACATTGTCTGGGTCCCTTTTGTTGCCCCATGCTGTACTATCTTTCATAAAGATTAATATGCCAGGCACAACTGTAAAAAAGAAAATCTCATTCCCTCAGCATAGAATTAAAACAGTGGAATATTTTCTCCAGTGTTACTGACTTCATGGATCATTAAGATTGCTGTCTACTCACTGTAAGCTCTGCAAAAAGTCCATCTGCAGATCATGGAATATTTGAAGCAAACAGATGAAGCAATACTCAGCCTCCTCATGCATCCAGTCATCATTAGCTGTTTTTCACCATCACAAGGATATTTAGCTGGGGAGCTAAGGCCAAGCTGAAGTACAGACCCAGTCTCTCCTTGCTGTTCATGAAGGGCCTCTTGGCTCTGTGGAGCTAACTCTCCTGGGGATTAGATGAAGCACACATTAGGAGTTGTATTGTCAGTGTTACTGCAGGCATGGCACGTGAGTTGTTCATATGAATAGGACATAGACTGCATCTTCTTTGATGGTTTTCATAATGACAAAGCTTGTGCAACTTGTAAATGTGTGTGTATAGAGTATTAGCATCAGTGCTAGTGTTGCAGGCTAGTCAGAATATTATCTGCTGATAAAGGGCAATATTCAGACTAAACCTAATGACTCCCCATTGTTTGTTTTTTTTTATTATTTCATTGTGTCCTTCACAATGGAACATTTCTCCAGCCTAGGAAAACAGAAACAGTTGATAAAATTTAAATGAATGCCCTTCATAGACCTCTGAAATTTCTAGCACTCCCTGCCAAGGTCCTTAAGGCTGTTGTCATTATTTTTCACTAGTAATATCCAGAAGTGCAAGATGGTTCCCTTCTTGAAGAATTTCTGTGAAATGAGATAAAATTTTATTGGTTCATTGTATACTCTTTCAGCATTCCTCAGCTAAATGATCTGTTTCCTTGGTCTCATTGCATTCCCAATGGAAATTGGCTTGCAGTCCTTTTCTTCATGAGTAGGAAAGGCGTAAACTCTGAAGAATTACATTAAGCTCAAGACTTGACAGTTTGACAGTACCAGGCCCTCACCATAATCACTTTCATCAGTTCCCACCAGGTTTAGAATGAGCTTTTATTACCGTTGCCTGAATAGCTCATTGCATTTACCAATACTGAATATGAAAAGGTAGAATGGATTCCTCTTTTTATAGCAGATGGTAGAAAGCTGGTTGATAAATCATTTTTAAAGTTCATGTTAGTGATTAAACAACCTCACAAATAAACAAGCTTTCCAGTTTGCTTTGTACTAAGTATCATGATTTCTGTAAGGATCATTGTCAAATATTTTATAATTTCATTAATTTTTATATGTTCTCACAATTTAGAAATGTGAATAAAATCTATTTGTCAGCATCTGTTAATTCCTCTGTTGATGTTCCTGTACACTTCATGTTCAGACAGACATTTGCATGGATGCTTTGTACCTGACAGAACAAAGCAGAAGCAGTTACGTACAAAGTTAATGCATAAATAACACCATCAAAACATAACCAATAAGCAGGGTGTGCATGGGGCTCCCTTCTGGTTTGACTCACTTGTTTTGAAAGATAAATGAGAGGACCATATCCTTTGGAATGCTGCCTCACTGATAACTCCAGAGGTAACTGGTGAAAACAAAAAAGGCAAATTGTGGATACAGATTAGGAATACAATCCACCAGCCCATGCTGTTTTGGGAGGCTCATATAGGTTTGTCATGTACAAAGAATCTGTACAAAGAAAAATAAAGTCAATGGGGAAACTCACTGAGATTCTAGTGGGTTTTAGATAGTATCTCATGACGACATCTTTTATGACCGGATGTATAATTGTTAGCATGCAGAACTATATGCAATACAGTCAATTGCTATGCTGCTTGTTTCTGATAATAAAACGCTTGTGAAGAATTGCTGGTGGATTAGGAAGGCCTTGTGCCAGCAGTATCACAGAGGGAGCAACAACACACCTTGCACTGCTGCTGGAGCAACAACAGAGAGGAAATTGTCGCCCCTGTGGTGTGTCCTCAGAAAAAAAGTTAGGGGAAAAAAAAAAAACTCACAGCTTTTTAAACCATAAGGTCTTCTAAATTGTTTGCATCCATTTGTATTATCTGAAGTGTTCATTCTGATCATGAGAATTTATGCAAGGACAGAGGAAGTAATGCACTGTATTTTCGATGGGAACTCTTTGTTTCTTCCCCTTACTCTCTCTCTCTCTTTTGTAAAGACAATGTAATTCAGGCAAAAGCAAGTTTCCAAATGTAAAAACTGTCAAAATCTTAATTAGCAGAGGACAGTGATTTCTGTGTGATTCTGGACTACAATCGTACCACAGAATCAGATTTTTTTTCTCTGGAAAGAAAGATGGGGATGTCAGATGAGAAAGCATACCTGAAAAATGGCCATTACTCATTTCTTGTTTCCTGATACTGTAGTGTGGATAATACTAGATAGGTTTCAAATAAACGTGTGGCCAGTGACTAAAGATAGTTAGAATTGCATTTTCAGTGATTCATCTGTGTAGCACACTGGCTTATTTTGCACGGACAGCGTCTGTTTCACACATACAACATGATTAATCTACTTTGATTGGCATCCACATTCTCCTAATAAAATCCCAGCTGCCACCTGTACGGTGCTCCCTTTCTTCTTAGTAAGATAAAAAGTCCTTTAGAGAATTCACAAAAAGGCAAGCCACCTAAATTTGTCAGCAGCACAGCATCAGCACAGTTATCAGTGTTCTTCACAGGTTACAGTTTTATAAAGCTATTCATGTGAATGCTGGTTTGAACCAGACCAATACAAGAAAATGTTGATGGAGCTACTTCAGGTGTACAGTAATGTATCACAAGAAAAGTTAAAATCTGATCTAGGCTGTTGACCTGAAACAACTTTGAGGAGAATATCAATTCTTCTACATTAGTTTCTGATCTATTTTGTCACATTTCTTTCCCCTGTTTATCACACTGTGTGTTTTCTGCCATGTTTTTCCCATTCCTGTGTATTACATGCAGAAATGCTTGAAGGTTTTGGGACTATCAGGGGTGTATGTGAGCTCTGGGGCCAGTTTGAGACAAAGACGTGTGCTGAATGTTATCAAATGCATAGAAACACAATGTAACTCAGGAAATCTCTGATATACAAACAGTTGGCAAGTGAAAAAGCACTTTGCATGCTTCAAAGAGTGTCTGTTTTTGGCCACTATTGGAGACAAGGTTCTGGGCTAATTTGGGTTGACCCAAGACAGCTGTTCCTATCTTCTAGCAGTCTGGCAAATTATCGTTTTCATTACCTGTTTCAGATTGGCTGACATGGCCTATTTCTTCATTCCAGGAAGGCACTTATTTCAGTCCAATTCAGGCCACAGTGACCAGCATGGCAGAATGTTTTCTGCTATGCTACATGTGAGGTAGAAACTGCAGGTGTCCAAGCCTGGAGCCAAGTTAGGCAGGTGCTGGGCAGGCTTGAAACATAAGGTAATCTCCTAAGTCACAGCAGTGGGCACTGACAGTCTGAGGGGGCTTGGCTGTCTGACACTAGCATTGCATACTCTCAGGGTTGCATTTGTGTATTTGGTTGGTAGTACTGAAAAGCCTGATAGCCTCAGATAACCTACAGTTCTTCTGAGACCCTGCTCCTAATTTGAGGTTGACTGAGTGTCTATAAAAGACTTGAGTTGGAGAAGAAACATCTGGCAGATGGACTGATGGAATATGGGCTCTCTGAAACTGGGCCTATATTCATGGAAAAGTAGTAACTGAAAAATTCCATTCAAAATGTAGGGCTGGCTGCTGTCTTTCAGCCTGCCATGCTCATTAACCCATGCCTTCTGGTTGTCTCAGTTTCTTTCTCATAACTGGGATAGGTGGCCTGCTATAGCAGAGGCATATCTTGAGTGGTCACCATTTTGCATCCCCTCCATTTGACCTCTGAGGACAAATCTTAGCAAGTCCAGCACAGTCACGGCCAACTAGGGTGTACTTTAGATTTAGAAGCAGTTAGGTCTCCAGCTCTATCACTGCAACATTAAGGGATGTACAGGCATGCACAAGTGAAATGAGAGTGTCCCTTAATTCTGCTGCAGCGTGCATGAAAATTGTTCTGCCAGAAAAGGAAATTTTGAAATTTTAGGGCTAAAAAATGTTTTTGTGACTTTGACCATTTATTAAAAAAAAAAAAAAAAAAAAAAAAAAAGAAGAGAAGAGAAGAGAAGAGAAGAGAAGAGAAGAGAAGAGAAGAGAAGAGAAGAGAAGAGAAGAGAAGAGAAGAGAAGAGAGGAGAGGAGAGGAGAGGAGAGGAGAGGAGAGGAGAGGAGAGGAGAGGAGAGGAGAGGAGAGGAGAGGAGAGGAGAGGAGAGGAGAGGAGAGGAGAGGAGAGGAGAGGAGAGGAGAGGAGAGGAGAGGAGAGGAGAGGAGAGGAGAGGAGAGGAGAGGAGAGGAGAGGAGAGGAGAGGAGAGGAGAGGAGAGGAGAGGAGAGGAGAGGAGAGGAGAGGAGAGATAAAAGGAAAGGGAAGGGAAGGGAAGGGAAGGGAAGGGAAGGGAAGGGAAGGGAAGGGAAGGGAAGGGAAGGGAAGGGAAGGGAAGGGAAGGGAAGGGAAGGGAAGGGAAGGGAAGGGAAGGGAAGGGAAGGGAAGGGAAGGGAAGGGAAGGGAAGGGAAGGGAAGGGAAGGGAAGGGAAAAAGAAAAGAAAAGAAAAGAAAGAAAAGAAAAGAAAAGAAAAGAAAAGAAAAGAAAAGAAAAGAAAAGAAAAGAAAAGAAAAGAAAAGAAAAGAAAAGAAAAGAGAAGAGAAGAAAAGAGAAGAAAAGAGAAGAAAAGAGAAGAAAAGAGAAGAAAAGAGAAGAAAAGAGAAGAAAAGAGAAGAAAAGAGAAGAGAAGAAAAGAGAAGAAAAGAGAAGAAAAGAGAAGAAAAGAGAAGAAAGGAAAAGAAATGAGAAAAGTAGAGAGGTTTGTTACAAAGAAAAACCCAGTTAACAGAAGAATATCTGTGAAAGAGGCACACAGGGCCAGGCCAGTCCTCTTGGTTAGGTGGGATTTTGTTGGTTTTGGAGGTGGTACAACCCTTCTTTAGAATCTTATAGTCTAGACTCTCTCACAGCATTTATCCATCAAGTAATGACTTGGCTATTTGCTCCATTGTTAAGTGTTCCTGGTAAAGTACTTAGTGCAGATGCCACCACCAAGGCAGATCCCAAGAGCTAGAATGGATGGAGAACATTGGGGATTTTAGAGGAGAAAAATTAACTTTTGAAGAGACAAGAGTGCGTGTTTGTTGTCTCTGTCTTACAGCAACCACATCATGGGCTGCAGATTTTTATAGTAATAGATTATATATTTTGAAAATGGTTTCTTTACTCTGCCAAATAAATAGTCATTTTCATAGACGTGCTGAGTAGCAGGAAAGTTTACAAGACATCACCATAGGCAGAGATTTGATCTTAAATATCAAAAGTTTGAACTTCTTTAAGAAAATCATGAATGAATCCAGGCCCGTGGCTGGTAGAGAGCAGGAGGAACATAGGACAGGTCAAGTGGGAGTTCTGAGACAGCAGAAAGGAAAAGACAATTCTCATTACGAAAATAATTTTATATTCAGTAGAGACCTATTAGAAACCTTTGGAGGAGGGGGAAGCCTGATATACTTTGTCTGCTGTGCTGTAACTTATAAATTGGAACCTGCTCCTAGTTCATTCAATTCATTGCTCACATATTTAATGAGAACTCACTGCAGCTCTGTCTTTCTAAGAGCATTTTGTCATAGGTTGTATCTAGTCCAAACTGGTTTTATGCAGTAAACTGCTTGAAATGAATGATTCAAAACCTGCTGTGCAGATCTGCAGATAATAGGTAATCTAGGCAATAATACCTTTCTGCCAGTGCCCAAGTATGTATGTACAAATTGTTCAGCAGGAAGAAAAAAAATATTTAATTTAGTCATGAGAGTGTTTAAAATACAGTTTTTAAGATGACATCTGTGTATTCTCTTACACCCTTCAGATAGCTGGATCTTTTTCAGCTGTACCTAGTTATTTTGTAAAGATATCAGACTAACCAAGTCTAACTTGAAGAGAAGACTTTTCATTGTATGAATGTTGGACTAACCCATTTCCCTGTAAGAATGACCTTATTTAATTTTACTAGTTTATGAAATTCTTAAGTTTCCTTATGTGGTGGTCAGTGTAAAGAGTAGGCCCTAGGGAGCTGTAAGCTGAGACCATAGTTCAGGAGAGTTTCTGAGCACATGCTTAACTTTAAGCAAGTGTTTAGAAACTGATGAAATCAGTGGGATTTAAACAGCCACTTAGAGCCTAATACTAGAAAGGAGCGGAGAGGACATGGAAGATTTCAAGTGTAATTTAGGTTTCATTGTTTCTGGGTTTCCTCTGGTTAAATGCCTTATTTTTATGATTGGATTCAACACAGTTTTGCAGGCTGTCATACCAGTGGAAACCATTAGCATGGTTTGACGGGAAGGATGGGTCCCAGAAATGGAGCCAGGCTTGGGACAGCAGGTGGAAGAGCACAAGGACTTGTGTTTCTGTGTGAGAAGCTCATTCAGGGATTCTTATTTGCCCCCCTGTTACTGTTCATGATCACCCCGGAGGGGTAAGTAAGGGCTGGGGAGAGAAAGTAGTCTCCGAGGTTCGACAGTCTGGAACAGGGTGATGACACAGTTTAGCCATTGCTGGTGTTTGGTATACATAAATGTACATGTGATAAATAGTGCTTAATGACTATGAGAAATGGCTTCTCACGTTTGCCAGAAAAAAATCGCAGTGTACTGGATTTATGAAAGGCCTTGACAAAATTCCTAAACAAACCAAGTTTTCCTTTACTGCATGGGCTTGTAGTTATGATTAAGAGATTTGTACTTTTTGCCAGTGAGGGCTGTGGCGCTGGTGTGTTGCTCACGCTGGATGCGGTCTAGTTTATTTAAGCAAGAGGGATTTTAAGTGGAAGTGAGCCACAGAAATGTGTGCCACTTGTCTAAAACAAATATAGTTTAGGCTTTTCCTTTCAAGTGACATCTATTATTGCATTTTTAAGTAGATCTTTGTTAGTAAGCATCTGCAAGTGTGTTTGATTAGACAAAAAGATCCAAGGCTATATTTATCTTCCTACACTGGAATGTTCTTTTCAAAGAAAAACCTGCACCTATGCCAACTAAAGTTAATTGGAAATTTGAAACTGAACGGAAGTTCCTAAAATAGTACCGTCAGCGTTGTTCATTTACATGATGTGTTGTCTGCACAGCCATTTTACACATTACGTGGGGTTTTCTGGGGATCTTTAAAATTTTTATTACTATTGTTATTATTTTTTGCAGGACTAAATAGATGATAGAACAGAAAATGGAAATAATTTTGAGAACTCATCCATGCTGGTCATCAACATGTCAAAAAGAGAGATGGTTATCTTCTTAGCATAGCAGATTTGTTTGCAAGTTTGTTCTTGCTGCAATAATTGTGTCTGTTTCTACCATAGCTTAGAGATTCTCAGTTGGCTTTTCTCCTTTTGCAAGATTACAGAGTGACACCTGAAGAAAAGAACTTCTGTAACTTAAAGCAAAATTGTCCTATTTTTGCTAGTTTGTAGTTCTAGAGAACAAAGAAGGCACTTACAAGAGCTTAATGTAGCGTTTAGCAGTTGTTCTTTTTTCAAATGTTATGCTTCGAGTGTGTTTCGCTCTGCAAGAATTACGGACATACCTTACTCGGCATGGTTATGATGAGCACAGGTGCAGCTGCAGCTTGGCTTCCAGCCAGAGGAAACTTATTAAAGAATATTGATTCCCTGGCTGAATGTTAAATTTTTTAGTAGCTGCATTGGAAATATTCTTCATTTACAGTATAACTGAACAATTTTACTATTATTGTTATTTGTCTGCTCACTTCAACTGCGTCTAGACATTTTGTTTAATATGCTGAATGTGTGAAAATGCCACGCGTGGAAGGTTCTCTAAGAGGGATGGAGATTATATTCCTTAAGCGAGAAATCGTTATTTTTTTCTGTCTATATTCCTTCATGAGCATGTTTCTCTGTCCTCTGTTAATTTGTTTTGGGGCCAGCTTCCATTTGGGCTGTGATGATGTCTAGGCCCCTGTTCTCTTCAGATAATTAAAAGTAGCAGAAAAAAGGTATATTTTCAAATTCATACTTAAAAAGATAAGTTTGCACATAGTTTTCTTGATGCATCTATAAATATAAGAGGCATTTTCTCCACCTCCACTTCACACCATTTCTTTTACTTTTCATGTCTCCATTTTCCTCTTTTCAACCAATAGCTGTAGGCAGCCCACGTGATGGCTCCTGAGGGTTCACACCCTGGGGAAGCAGTTTTTCAAGGCCAAGGTTTTACATATAGCCACAAGGCCTGTGAGGTTTCACGTATGTCTATACACAAAGCTCCTTTTATAATCCTTCCTTATTAATGACTGACGGTGAGTACCTTTCTTCTGTAGACTTTCTGTGAACACAGGGTTTTCTTCACCCAGACAGCAGACTGCTGATAAATCAAAGAATCCAAGATTTTCTCCCAGGGTGGACTAGGCAAATCATATCTAGAGCAAGAATGTTGTTCTCAGCTTTTGTCCTGTCAGTCATTGCGGCTGCTCACTAGCATTTAATGCGTGTCACCTTTGTTTCACAGTTTATGCTGTAATGACTACCAATTTTCTGTTTATGTGCTGCTGCTGCCATCTATTTTTATGATACTGAAGGAAGTATACATCACATTATATCCCATGTTAATATCTACTCATTAAGCCTTTGTGTTTTTTCAGATTAATGACAGGAATGAACCATTAAACCTAACAAAGGAGAAACATACACATACCAAGTCTTTCAGCTTTTTCCTTAAAACAACGACAAAAAGCTGCACAGCTGGGAGAGCTGAAATCTCATTTTAGTAAAATGTCAGCTTTTGATTGGAAGTCGTTCTTTGAATTACCAAGAAAAATGGGGAAGATAATGTTATGGGTTAAGGATACAAGTATGGCTCTTAGATTGCTTAATTTTTTTAGGAAACTTTCATAGTAGCCATGTTAATTTACCAAAGTGTTTCTCTTTTCCAATCCCATGAGTGTTGCTTGAGAACAAAATCTTCAGTAGAAACATAGCCACAATGTGCTGCACTGAAGGCAAGCAAGGTATGCACATTGGCAAGCATATATCTGTGCAAGAACCATTCATCCTTCCGGCAAGAATACCTCAAGATGAGCAATTGTGCAATGTTGCAGCCTCTGACCTGGTTTTGCTTCAGAGCAGCTACAGCTTGTTTGATCTTTTTACCATTAGGAAGTTCTTTTTAACCATGTCATTTGTAGCAGTCACATTAGAGATTATTTTCTCCTTCAAACTCCTGAAAAACATTACCAAGTGGAATTGGCTGTGTATTGCAGCAGGACTGATGTTGTGCTGATTTTCTCTGGAGTCTTTGTGAACTCGGGAACGGTTCATCATATGAAATAAATGGGATTGGTCCATCTGTCCTACTGCAAAAAAAGGTGTTGCTTTTTCTCCCAAGCTTTGCAGAACCATCATGCTGTTACTGTACTGCTTAGTTAAGTGCTGTGTTGCATGTCTTCTGTTTCTTATGGCTCTTACTCAGCTGTGGAAAGAAATATCAAGTAATGTAACCACTTTCTTCCAAATCTTGGGCCAGAATCTCAGCTGGTGTAAGTCAGCAGAGCTCCACTGACATTATTAGTGCTCCAGTGATTCACACCAGCTGTGAATCTGGTCTACTGTCTCAGTTTATGAAGGGCTTGAACTAAATGTCAGGAAATATGAAATGATCTCTTAGAGTCAGCAGTTCTCCAGATGTGTTAATGGAGTTTAAGTTTACCAGAAGGCAAGACTTCAAAAAGTGATCCAACAGAAGAATAAACTTCCAAGAAGAATGCCTTACTTACAGGCTTTTTGGCAAGACAGGGCTATACAACTCACTGCAATTTAAAGAAATTAACTATGTTATGTATCAGGGTATGGTAATAAGGCTGCAGTGAAAACCGAGGATGACTGAAAATAATTTCACAGCACAAAGCAAGCTGTTGGCATGTTGTGAATAATTGCCATGCAAATATGAATCATCCAGCCTTAAAGCCAAAATTAAGTAGCTTATGAACTTCATATAAGGAGTCTAATGCTTCCACTTTGCAAGTGCAGTTGGGTTTATTCATAAGCATGCTATTACAACTTCTGGAGATCAAATGAGGACCATGTTGTTACAAGAACACAGAAGCTTAATAGTTCTAGCTGTGCAATGTTAAAACCCACCAGCGACTTGGCTTATAGTTGGACTCTCAAGTCTAGTGTTGAAAACAGTTAATTTACCCAATGAGGATGGAATTGTTACTGACATTGTCATTCTTATGCACTGTCAGGCTTACTTTTCACAATCAGAAAATTCTGCAATTGGTGAAATCTGAAAGTTAACAAATTTGGGGTTTCGTAACTCTTACCATAATGCCCATATGGCATATGGACATTGAAAAATTCCTAACCTACTCTATATAGGACCTCCAGGATCTGAAATTTGTGGTGGTATAGAGGTCTTTCATGGCCTAATTTGTTTGCTGGTGAGATCACTCTGAATTAATTGATGGGGGTGCTACTGCATTCTATGTGGTTCACTTTTGTTCTCACTGAAGATGTATCACTTTAAACCAACGCAGACAGGTAAAAGAAATGCACACTTTCATTAGCTAAATCAAACATCACACAATGTTGAGTTATGCTACCTATACTTAAAAAAAATAATAAAAAATAGGATACAAATGAGTTACTCACTAGCAATGAGAACAATACAAAATGATCTGATCCTACTGACCAGAGGGTGCCGGCTAAATTGTCTGAATCTGGCAGGATTTACTTGTATTTAGTCCAAGTGACTTTTGATGTCACACCCTCTTTCTCCAGGTGTCACTGCGTACTTTGAAATTATTTATTCAGATGTGAACAAGAGAGTTTTGAAGAGTTCACAGAAGAGCCGAGTTAGATTTCTAGAGAAAGTAATGATCATAACCTAAAAAAAACTGGTATTGTTGAAATTACAGCAGTTTGCAGAACTAGAATGACAGGTAGAGTGGCGAGGAAACTCTTCCAAGTACTGGAGAGCTTGTAGGAAGGGAAGGCAACACTCAGTGTTTAATGGGTTTTTACTGGTTCCCAAGGACTACAGAGGGTTCACCTCCAAAATGAAATAACTCTTCAAGTCCACAGCAGGAAACATAGTGAGAGCTCCGAACCTCCAATGGCTTCATAAACTTGAAAGGTAAGAAGCTATGAATCAGGTAGTGGCTGAGGTCCTGGGAAAATTAATACATCTGGGAGACTGCAGTGTTTTTTAAATTTTCTGTTCCCTGAAGCTTTCCGGTTAGAATGGGAATCTGGGAAAACTTGGTTCTGAATCTCTATAAAGCCAGATTTCAAAACAGCGATCAAAAGTCCTGATTTTACCTAACTATACTGGCAGCTGTGGAGTAGCTGAAGGTTTGAATTAGTCTGGAAATTAGGATAGCTCTTGAATGCCTCATTACGCTAAGCCCTCGTATGGCAGCATTTCAGTGTAACACTTTCCATCATTTCTGTCTAGTTCTTCCCATACTGGTGGATCATGTGTTAGCCTTCGTAATATAAGAATTTTTTAACTTCTGTCAGAATTACACCAGTGGAATATACCTGGGCACAAAGCCACCAATCCTCATGAATTTCCAACCAGCACAAAACCTTACAGTGCAAGCACATCAAGTCTGCTCCCTGCTTCCTATACCAATTCCCAACAGTCTACTGTGAAAAGATTTAAGAGATTAGCTCCCATTTTCAAAGCTGCTAGTGATACCACCCTGGAATATCACATCAGTGGGAAATCCAGTAATTAGTAATTCTCCTCCTAAAGCTACAAAACAAGTTTGTCTGTGCAGGATTCAAAGATTTTTTGTGGATTCAGTCTACGCATATTAATTCTCGTAGGGATTGGAAGCTGTCACAAATGTAATCTTTGGAAACCTAAGATAACGTGTCATCTGTGTTTGTCAGTATATGGTTTCTCACTTACCTTTGTTTTCTTCTGCTCTGCAGTTTGGTGTCAGGCTTGCACCCTCAGAGCGTGGACCTTTGAGACAGCTCAGTGTGAATCTTCTTAATGCCTCTATGTCAAACTGATGGACAACAGACACATGCTTAGTTCCAGGGTAAAAATAAAAAGCAGTTAACTGAGCGTCATCTTGTATAGAAATAGCAGAACAGGTCCTCAAGATTTTTTTGTCTTCTGTTCTCCCCAGCTCGCTGTGTTGATCCGGTGGGTGAAATGATCATTCTCAGGGTCTTGACAGTTATAAGAAAATAGCTAAAGGTTTGACATTTATAAGTTGAATTTCATCTGTTTGTTTTGCCATTGCCATCTCAGCACATATTTAGGTCACTTACACATAACCCTAACAAAAACACATTGTTAAATGGGCACCTTGGCAGTGTGTACGTTGGATTTGTTTATATCTGTATCTGTATTTATTTCAGATCTGTTTCTTTGCTTTATATTTCCAGACCTGATCTCTCCTCACAGAAGTCATCAGGCAAGCACTCCCCGGATGTGATGTCTCTTGAAACACTGGAGAACACTTGTGAGCCAGAGGACCTCTTTGATGACATCTAGCTGTGTGTTGGCTGAGAAACTGTGAGGCTGGTGCTCCACGTCATGTTGAGCTATAAAACTTAAAAGCTTTGTTATAGACACTCAGCTGAAATCTTTACAGTATGTGATGATGTATTGCTCTAATCCTCTTGCACTGGCCATGTCCCCATTCTTCACTATACGGATGCAGATCTCTTGGTTTCCTAAGGCTTTGTTTGTGCCAGCCTTGAAATCAGTTCAGCCTCTGTGTGCAGATCTTTTATCACACATATATGGGGAAAGAGAGCACGCTCACAACATTCTTACATCATAACAGTCTTTGACTGCTGATTGTATCCAGGATCAGCTGTTTTTCAGATGTCCCCAGAGAGTCATTCAGACAAAAGGAAGACTTAAGGATATCACTGTATTTACCTTACATATAGTAACCCTTTCTTGGGGAGCTCAGCTTAGACATGGTCTAGCTAATTCATCCTTGACTTTAAATGAGGTATATGTTTGAAGATTCTTTGTAGTATCATGCATTACAAAGTACATTATTGCATTTGGGAATAAAGTGTTTAAGACTGAATCTATTTTAAGCTTCTGTAGAAACTCATAGCCTTTAAAATTGACATTTTCATATTTCATTATTTTTCCTAATGTGATTTCTAAAACAATAAAATGCTTTCTAAAAAGGCCTTGATTTGGTTTTATTTGCTTAGACAATCTATGAGTAAAGGCATCACTTAGCGAAGTGCTGTAATGCATAACCTTTTCCTGACTGGTGTTGATACATTTATTTAGTCTTAAGAAAAGTTAGCAATGTGTGTTTACTTTCAGTGGTTGACAACAAGTGTGTAGAACTAAGCATATACTTCAGGTTTCTGCTTTACAATTTTAAAAGCTCAAATTAATTTCTATTTATTATTATTCTTCTGTCTGAGAAACAAGAGTTTTAAACTTGAATAATCCCATTGAAATCACCAGGACTATGCAATATAGTTCCGCTTCTGTACTCTATGGCTTGCAATGAACCCTGGAAACCACTTCATATTTTTAAAATACCAGTTTATTTAGGCCCTGATCCTGCCAAAATTCAATCCCATACTTAACTAAAAAGCACCCATGTCAGTATTTGCAGAATCAGGGACTCATTTAAAAACCTAAATGAGGATTTGGTAATATTAAAATTAAGTATTCCTTTCTGAAAAACGTGGTCATAGCATTTTAAATTCGCAGAGGTCTTTGGGAGAATGTTATAAATCACACAGTAAAAACTTGAATGGCTGAAATATTTTGCTTTCTACGTAGACTTTGTGCCTGAGAAATGACAGGACCACAAAAGGCCTATTCATACACTCATTCAGAGGTATTGCCTGATTTAAAATCTTCCAGTGCTGATCTGACAATGCTTTCAACAAAAGCTTGTATATAGTTGCAATTTTAAGGTGAAAATATTCCATGACTTAACCTGAAATAGAAGAGCTTGGTTTAATTGTGCCTGCAGCAGAAAATGAAGGTGAATAGAGTTGAACATCCTGCAAAGTTCTGCTTTCAAGAAACTGTTGCTTTCTAATACTAAAATGTTAATTAAAAAGTAGCAAATATTACACTCAGTTAGCATGTTATTATTATGTAATAATACTGTTAGAATACTTATTACTTTATCTTTTTTTTTGAGCCATGAATCAAGGCAGGAATTTTGTAGAAAACTGGTGGAGGACATATCTTGGATTGAGAACAGATGTGCCATCTAGTTAGAGAAGCCATGATATGGAGCCAGTTTCCATTCAGCTAAGTCAGTTTGTATACACTAGAGCACTCTCTCTCCATCAAAAACCATTTACAACACGTCAGTCTCCACAACTGTGTGAGAATGTGTTAGTGAAATGCCCCTTTTTGAAGAATTTGTGCAAGAAGCTCTAGCCTTTTTGTCAATGAAGTTTCACAGAATCTTAGAATGTCTTTGGCTGGGCGGATACTCATAGTCCACCCATTTCCAACCTTCTGCTGTGGGCAGGTTGCCACCCACTCAATCAGGCTGCCCAGGGCCACATCCAGTCTAACCTTGAATGCCTCTGGGAATAGGGCACCCACGGCTCTCAAGGCAGCAGTGCCAGCGCCTCACCACTCTTGGAGTAAAAAATTTCCTCCAAATGTCTAATCTAAATCTCCTCTCTTCTGGTTTAAACCTATTCCCCCTTGTCCTATTACTACCTACCTATGTAAAAAGTTGATATCTCTCTTAAGTTTCCTTTAAGTACTGAAAGGCCACAGTGAGGCCTCCCCAGAGCCTTCTCCAGACTGAACAATCCCAGTTTCCCCAAACTCTCTTCCTAGAAGAGGTGCTCTAGCCCTTTGACTGTCTTCTTGGCCCTCCTCTGGACCCACTCCAATAGTTCCACGTCTTTCTTGCGCTGGGTCCCTGGACCTGGACTCAGTACTCCAAGTGGGCCCTTACCAGGGCAGAGTAGAGGGGGACAATCACCTCGATCACCTTGCTGGCCACCCTTCTGTTGATGTACCCCAGAATATTGTTGTTAAATAAACATTCTGACATAATTATTACATCTGCCAACTTTGTGTAGTATTTTCCAATTGTCTTTAGGAAAGACTCTCTTATTATAATGCCAAAATGAGCACATATTAATTGTGAGAACAGTGTTAGTATTACAAAATCTACAGAAAAAGAGTGAAACTTCTTTACAATGCATATTTATCTGCAAGTGGTGGAGACATCCACTTTATCCACAGACTCATTCATCCCAATGCACTGAAATAGGCTCAGTGGCCTTCTTTGGCCATGCCAAGTAAAATCTATTTCAAACTAACCCATGATCTTTGGGACGGGAATTCAGTAATAACACCTCATAACGTATTGTAAAAAAAAAATCTGCTAGGGTAATACGGTATGCTGTCGTTCTTGGTGAAGTCTCAGAGAAAAGCTGGAATCTCTGCAATTCCTCCAAGCTCATGGAGCTCTTGTGGGATATTTCCAAACCTTACAGAACAGAAGGGTTTCCTTGTGAGTCAATAGACAGTACTACTGTTTCTAAATCAAATATAATGTTCACCTTCTTCACAGTGACAAAACATTCACCAGTTTATGTTCTTGTGAACCACCATAATTTTTAGGGTCTTACATACAGAGATATGAGATAGTCACTTGTTTTTCCGTTCTGTGTTTGTGCAGTTGACAGTTCCCCAGTGAGTTTTCTAACTGGCATTTCACCTTACTGACTTGCATCTTATTTTTGGAGCTGATTTCCCTAGTTTGTCAAGATGATTTTGAATGCTTATTCTTTCTCAGTTTGTTACTTCGATACTTTGGTACCAGGTTGCTCATAGCAAATGTAGTAAGCTCCCTATTGCTTATATGCACACCATTAATGAAAACACTGAATATTTATGATGAAGGATTTCAGGGTGTCAGTTGATTAAAGACTCAACCTAAGCTGGCAATGTGCTCCTCTAGACCAGAAGGCCAACCATATTGTGGTTTGCATCAAGAGAAGTGTGACCAGCAGATTGAGGGAGGTGATTCAGCCCCCTGACTCAACTCTTATGAGACCCCACCTGGAGTACTGCATTCAGTTCTGGGGCACCCAACACAAGAAGGACATTGAACTGTTGAAGTGGGTCCAGAGGAAGGCCATGAATCTTCATGATCAGAGGACTGGAGCACCTGCCCCACAGGGACAGGCTGAGAGAGTTGGGGCTCTTCAGCCTGGTGAAGGGTAGGCTCTGTGGTGAACTTATAGTGGCATTCCAGTACCTGAAGGAGGCTCACAGAAAAGATGGGGAGGGACTGTTTATAAGGGTGTGTAGCAACAGAACCAGAGGAAATGGCTTAAAGCTAGAAGAGAGTCGATTTAGACTAGATATCAGGAAGAAATTCTTTACCATAAGGTTGATGAGACACAGTGGAACAGGTTGCCCAGCATGGCTGTGGATGCCCCCTCCCTGGAGGCATTCTAGGCCAGGCTAGATGGAGCTGTGAGCAACCTGATCTAGAGGGAAGAGTCCCTGCCTATAGCAGGGGAGTTGGAACTACATGATCTTAAAGGTCCCGTCCAATGCAAACCATTCTATGGTTCTACAATTAATGGTCTTAAGCCTCATTCCATTCATTTTTCCATTCTGTAGAGTTACTGAACTGAGAATTACTTTGTGAGCATGGTTTTGTAACTCACGTTTTGGAAAACCATGTTTTTCAGGGATGCCTATAAAACTGTCACATGGAACAGACTGATATGTCAGTCAATTTCTTCTCCTATGTACAAAATATTTTAGTACTGATGGAAGACAAAATAGAGAAACATGCCCTCGAATGGTTTTTCAAGACAGGAAATTAACTAAAGTTAAGAAATCCAGATCAAACTTCAAAGGCTGTCCCTAATTAGTACTTCATTTTGATATTACTCTGAAAATGATTTTCCAGGTAAATGTTTTCTGCAGTTTAAGCCATACTTAAAGGGAAGATAAAACATGTAATTGTTTTACAAGAAAGAAAATGTGCCACCTTTCTTTAAAGATTTAGACTCATCTAGACTTCTATACTTTCAATGTAATTACTTAAACAGTGTGCAATTTTTATGCATAAAGCTTTGTAATTTGAGGTCTGGGTTTATCCAGTAATTCATTTAGTTCAAGAAGATTTACAACATTTTTGTTTTCTGAGAGAGAAAAAAGTGTTATAAAGCAAAATAAAGCAAAATAAATAAATAAATCACCTGCTTTCCTGATGAAGTGCTGTATAAGCTATTGCCTTTGGGAGGAAAATATTATTTTGAGACAATGTTTTGGCAATTCAAATCATTTTTTCAATTACCTTGTCAAAAGCAGACACTCATATATATGTGTGTGTATGTTAGATATGCTGTTCTTCCTTACACTTTACCAGTAGTGTACAAATGATTGTGTTTATAAGTATGATTCCCTGGAATTTTTAGTAGTCTACTTTGACATCTTTTGCAGTAAGGTTGAATGGCTTTGCGGTACCCGAAGGGGACAAAAAGCTTCATTCATGGGAGTTCAGATGCTAAGTGGCTTTTTTTCCTCACTTTTATTTTTCTTTGTGGAAATAATAGAATGTTGAAACTGTGAAGTAAGAATAGTAAGAAAACAAATTAATAAATGCATGTCCAGACTGCCTAGAGACTGAAGGTAATGTGTTTGAACATTTTCTGAGCAGAACTGTGGAAATCCTGCCAGGAGAGAGTTATCCTACTCAAGGAGGAGCAGCGAGTAGAGTCTCCTCATTTTCTGGAAACACTCTTCTTTTTCCACTTGTCTCCAGTAATGTACCAAACCTCATATAGAGGTTATTTCCTCTTTTCTGCTAACTATTTTCTCTGTCCTTAATTTTGTTCCAATTCCCTTCACAAAATCTGAGTTTTCATCAAATCTTTTTCCTAAATTTCCTTTTAGTGATCTGTCATCCTCTGTGTCATTTCTTTTCTACATAATGTTGGACAACATCTGAGTTTTTATCCTTCTCTGTAATCATTATATTGTTTCCCAGCTATTATAATTACATTCCACAGTCAATTTAATTCATAAACTGTATTGGTAATAATCTGCTTGTGTAAGGAAAATAGTACTCAATCTATTTTTAAAACTGACACAACTGCAAAGGAAAATACCAAGGTGAAGGAAGGTTACTTGTGGAAGACCTAAATATGAGTCTTGATCCCAATCTCATTCAACATTTTCTTTAATGGCACTGGCACAGAAAGAAAGCACTTCAATGAAATCTGTTTATGATATATATCTGAGAAGCTTTATGAGAAATGCCTGCTTGGTTTTTGAAGTAATAGCAGCCTGCACTTTTAAACGTTGCATGAAGAAACACTGCAGGATTAGTAGTTCCCAGCGGGTGTTTTGTCGTGGCAATTTGTGTGCCTGTACAGAGATGAAAAAGAGTGCAAAAAAAAGTGTCATGAAAAAATAAAGGCGTGCTTGGGAAATGCTCTGGATAAGCCTAGGGAAGAGACAGTGACCATGTGAGAGATGACAAAAAAGAGAAAGTGGAAGCACTTTTGTCCCACATATGACTGGAAAAAGGAATGAGAAACAAGCAGAGACAGTTGACCCTATTTAATTCATTCTCTTTGGGAAACAGAATTGCAGCACTGGCAGATCTTGCGTTACCTGCTAATCCAAATGGTCAGAAGGGTTAAAACTCTCCAGAAATTGCCTTTTTTTTGACAGAATTCTCAGGTCTTGTCAAGCTGATACAACAGCCTCCTGAATGAGTTCTTCATTAATGCCCTGGAGAAAAAGGATGTACATATTGCTGTCAGGGTATTTCCTGGGAAGGAAGAATAGCTCTGTTTTTTTTGTTGTTTTTGTTTTTGTTTGTTTGCTTGTTTGTTTACTTGTTTTATGGCTGTATTTTTCTCATGCAGAAATAGACAAAGATTTTACCGTTATAATTACAATACCACAGAGTCACAGGACAGCTGAGGGTGAAAGAGAAAACTACCTGGTCCGGTGCTCAGAGAAGGGTTGACCAAACCTAGTTTCTCAGGCTATGCCCCATCAATTGTTAGCTAATAAACAGAGAATACATTTTATCTGCACCTTCCAAAAAGATTTAATAGTAGTTCTGAATGGTGTCCCATTCATTTTGCTGAGACATTTTGGAGTTTTCTGCGGACACAGGATTAACTCCAGTGTCTCCCTATCTTCAATGAAAATACTTTCAGGCACCTTCAGTGCTGAAAAGAATTTCCTCTAGATCTTAGCTTTATACCTCTGCTGAGACTTAAACAAGTGAGTTCTAGCTAGAACAGCCTTCACAAGACAGTTACGAAACACTTATGTAGAGCCCTTCTAGTTTTTATGCTGAAAACTACTATCATTATCATCTGGTTCTGGAAACATACACAGAGCTGTCTTTTTGAAAACATGACAGAGGAATATCTGATAGGTGAATTTAGAGGTAGTTATCCACTCTACAGCATGTAGCTATTGCAACAGCTTTGAGTACCTATCTTTTTCTGTGTGAATTAAATACCACACTGTCCTTTTTTCATCTATTAAATTAAATCTCACTTGGAAAGCCTGTCTCACTAACATGGCCACCTCATGCCATTATTGTGCCAAATCTGCAGTAAAAACAAGGAGACTGTGAAACAGAGGTATGCGAGGTGAGATGTGGATGGAGTTTGGGAAGAAAGAGAAAGTAGTGCCTGCTGGAGCTTCTTGGCCACTGCATCCCCTCAATACAAGAAAGACGTGGAGACCCTGGAGCATGTCCAGACAAGGGCAATGAAGCTGTGAGTGGTCTGGAGCACAAGTCTGATGAAGAGTGGCTGAGGGAGCTGAGATTGTTCAGCCTGGAAACAAGGAGGCTCAAGGAAGACTTCTTCTCCCACATAACTAGTGATAGGACAAGTGGGAATGGCCTCAAGTTGTGCCAGAAGGTTCAGGTTGGACGTTAGGAAAAATTCCTTCTCTGAAAGCATGGACAGGTGCTGAAACAGGCTGCCCAGAGAGGTGGTGGGGTCACCAATCCTGGAGGTGTTCAAGAAATATTTAGATTTTGTACTAAGGGACATGGTTTAGTGGGCAAGATTGGTAGTAGGTGGTCAGTTGGACTAGGTGATGTTAGAGGTCTTTTCCAACCTTAATGGTTCTATGATTCTAAGTGCAGCTGAGTTAACTGTGTCCCAGCGGTGACCAGCTGCAGTGTGAAAAGGGTGTAAGTAGGGAGGAAACTCTGACCTGGATTAAAACATGTGGCTTGAGATGTTCAGCCTAAAGCAGTCACCCAGATTCCTTCAACACCAAGAAAGAATGGCTGACATCAATGCATTTATTTTAGGATAGTATGGCTAACTCCCAGCACTAACCCATGCTTTCTGCATGAGTACAGAAGGAACGTGGATGGCAAACACTGAAGCTTATGTCTGCTTGAAGTTGGATGGATAACCACTGGGAAGTAGGTAGCCACCATTGGTATGGCTTTCACGGTCTTGTGAGCAAAGAAGTGGTTCAGGGAACCTGACATCCAGAGTTACAGACACTTTCAAGGCAAAAGAAATCACGGCATAGCGTTTATCTGCAAGCAGTCTGAATGCCATCCCTGGTGTTTCTCCTTAGCACAACTGATATCTGGACCACCAAGTCCAACTGCACAGCACTCAGGGAAAAACATGTTCTGCTCCTATGCTCATGCTGTTTGCTCCTTACGAGTCAATGGACATAACAAGAAAAATCAGCTCAAAGAGGAGGCCACCTTTAAATTTGTGTTTACAGAGATGCTAGGGGACCTTTTACATCATGAAATGAAGAAGAATCAAGGGAATATGTATATAAAATAGTCATAAAAAGTAGTATCACATTATGAAGTAATATGGTCAAGCGTGAATCCATCTATGATACAGATTACTTGGTTTGGGATTCTTGATGGGTAATGCAGAGAGAAGTGTGAGCTGCACATTTCATGAGTTTCCTACATCATCCAAGTGACTATCATTATCCAAGTTCTACTTCTGACTTCTTGGAGAGGAAGTGCTAGTAACATTCTCTGGTACCATTTCCACGTGGGGAGCACGTGGTTACTTTTCCTTCATGCGGAGGGAAGAAGTTAATCTTTATCCTTTCCTGTAACCTGCTGGAAAGGCTTTTGGCAACTGGGATTGCACCCTGATATAAATACCACTCACTCCCTCCTGGGCTGGCCCATGGGCAGAGCAAGCTACTCCATCAAGGGATGCTACGGGAGCAGAAGGGGCTCTGCATTCGTGTGAGCTGCTGTAAGTTTACTTTGGAATACCAAAACCTTGTTAGACGTTGTCTGCGGGGAACTTTTACCAGACATGTTGAAGTCAAGTTCACTCCACCCTCTTTTCAACAGCTGCAGTGGAAGCCAAGTGCAAGTGTTATATGAGGTGTGGACGTAGTGAGCATAGCAGCACAACCGATCTGCAAGAGTGGGGCTGTGAAGCTGAGTACTCAGGTGCCTAGATGGGTAGCAGGGCCCTTATATCAAGCAAGCAAGGTTCAAAACTGAAATAAGCAACATCTGGCACATCTTTACCTCTGCAATGGCCTCTCTGCTCTTTAATTACTCCCTACAGCTAATGCTGTGTAATGAGCAGTCCTGCAGCATGGGTGAGTGAGCTGTGTCCCTGCAGCAGTCCACCAAGCAGTTCGTGTGGAAGTGAAGGAGGCTCAGTGGCCTGGAGTACCAGCCTTCTTCTCCAATCAGGCCATCCCAGCTCCCAGGAGGTTATGGCATGGTGATTTTAAACCAGGGAAATGCAGAGACTAAATTGTACCATGCTCAGAACCTTTCCTACATAGGGATTAGAGAAACACACTTCTACACACTGATTTTTCAGCATTCTTGCCTGTCCCAGCCGTGCCTGGCTAACCACATTTCTCCCAAAGGCTGTGGGAGAGAGGAGGAAAGGAGGGTTGTTTTCTGCATGGCCTCACGTTCTGCCCACGCAGCCTGGCTAACCACGCAGCCCTGCGTCTGCATGGCTGATGGAGACAGCCTGTGTCCTGCTGCTTCTGTCTGTAGGAATTTCAGCTTTATGACACAGTCCTTCCCACAGCGCAGCCAGAAATATGGGAATGGGATGGGAAATGAAATCAGCTGTCTAGAAGCTGTACTAATAAATATCTATAAAAATAAGATTGGATTCCCAAGAACAAAAGAGCAATTGAGACGTTTAACCTAAACATCCACAATAAACTAATCAGAGCTGATTTATGGCAAGAAATATTTCATGCTGCAAGAGCACGGAGGAAGTGAAATAATTTCTGCCTAACACTTGGCCTTCTGCAGCCTGTCTCCTTACGCAAGCTTTGGGAAGATGTGACAAACCTCCTCATGACAAATCCCAGGAATGCTGCATCTTCCCCTCTGACTTTGTGCTGCTAGAGCAGAGCCGAGACGAGCAGCCAAGCTGCTCAGTAATAAACTGCAGTAAGCTCAGAATAAGCTGTTGTTTTGCATTTTTTTTGTATGTGTGTGATTTTTCTTTCAGTTTCACGTGTGAAAGAAAAAACTCACAATTCTCTGTTTTTGCAGCCTACTTTCTCCAGCTAGAATTGATCTGGGGACCTCTCCTGCTGCTATCAAAGATTTCAGTTGATGGCCTACCTGCACTTAGATCATCTTTTCACATATTTTATTTTAATGGATGTATTTACTTCATTAAATTTTATCTAGAATGTGAACTATGAGCACGTGTTGAGGATTTGTGTCCGCAGAAGATGTAAACCAGTCCAAAGAAAGATACAGGTGGCAGTGGAAAGAGGACTTCCAATGGGATGGTTGGCTTAGAATTGTGATGGAACCCTGGTACTTTCCTCCAGCTCAAGAGTGTTCCCTGTCACAGTGTCCATTGTCAGCATTGCTGTTGTGACACGTGGGCGCACACAGTCGGTCAAGAATGTTCAGGGAGAAGTGATGTGTGAGGTTCCTCCTAGGGGGCTGGAAATCATGAAACCTGCAGAATCCTCCTGAGAGGACATCTCTGAAGTTAAAGTCTCCAAATTAAACTGCTGAAACCAAAGTTTTATGCATGAAAACCATTGGCACTTCCCTGTGGGAGGTGACCCTGGCTGGTTTCATTGCTCCGGCTTAAGTCCAGAAAATGAGAAATGAAACTTCACTAACACAAAATGCTACACAAGCCAAAAATGAAATACATGGTCTCTGATTTCACAAAAGATATATGCAGGTTTCACATCAAGTTTCTCATATCCCTTCCTCCTCAGCATATTAGTGATTTTGAGAGAAATATAGAATCATAGAATGGCCTGGGCTGAAAAGGACCACAATGATCACCTGGTTCCAACCCCCCTGCCACAGGCAGGGTCGCCAACCACCAGACCCGGCTGCCCAGAGCCACATCCAGCCTGGTCTTGAATGCCTCCAGGAACGGGGCCTCCACAACCTCCTTGGGCAACCTGTTCCACTGCTTCACCACACTCTGAGTGAAGAACTTCCTCCTAATATCTAACCTAAACCTCCCCTGTCTCAGTTTACAACTATTCCCCTAGTCCTATCACTATCCACCCTCATAAACAGCCGCTCCCCTTCCTGTTTATACGCTCCCTTCAAGTATTGGAAGGCCACAACGGGGTCTCCCCAGAGCCTTCTCTTCTCTAAGCTACGCAAGCCCAGTTCCCTCAAGCTTTCCTCATAGGAGAAGTGCTCCAGCCCTCCGATCATCTTAGTGGCCCTCCTCTGGACTCGTTCTAAGAGCTCTCAGTCCTTCTTGTGCTGGGGGCCCCAGGCCTGGACGCAGTTCTCCAGATGGGGCCTCACAAGAGCCGAGTAGAGGGGGACAATCACCTCACTCTCCCTGCTGGCCACCTCTTTTTTAATGCAGCCCAGAACACACTTGGCCTTCTGGGCTGCAAGCGCACACTGCTGGCTCATGTCCAGCTTCTCATCTACCAGGACCTCCAAGTCCTTCTCTGCAGGGCTGCTCTCAAGGACATCTTCCCCCAGTTTGTATAAGTATTTGGGATTGCCCTGACCCATGTACAGCACCCTGCACTCAGCCTTATTGAACCTCATTAGGTTCTCATGGACCTACTTCTCCAGCCTGTCCAGGTACCACTGGATGGCTTCCCTTCCTTCCTACGTATCGACTGCACCACTCAGCTTGGTGTCATCCACAAACTTGCTGAGGGTGCACTCGATGCCACTGTCTATGTCACTGATATATATGTTGCAGAGCACCAGTCCCAAGACTGACCTCTGAGGGACACTGCTTGTGACTGGCCTCCACCCTGACACAGAACCACTGATCACAACCCTTCAGCTGCATCCAGCCAGCCAATTCCTAATCCACTGAACAGCCCATCCTTCAAATCCACACCTCTCCAATTTAGAGAGAAGGGTGTGGTGAGGGACCACGTCAAAGCCTTTGCAGAAATTTGGGTAGATGACATCTGTCACCTTCCCCCATCCACCGAAGCCATAACTCCATCAGAGAAGGCCACCAGATTGGTCAGGCATGATCTGCCCTTGGTGAAGCCATGCTGGCTGTCTCGAATCACCTCTTTATCTTGTATGTGCCTTAACATAGCTTCTAGGAGGATCTGCTCCATGATCTTCCCACGCACTCTCTCTGTCCAGGAGCCTCTTGCCAAGTTACTCCACACCCAGTCCTATGATTATAATTTGAATGGAAAATTGTCATGGAATAAAACCCTACTGGGGACCTCAAAAATATCTCCATAAATTCTGGTGACAGTGCTGTTTTTTCTGCATTTGTCTGGATAGATTTTTATTTTGGCCCTTTTCTAATGAATGGCTTTCAATTGTAGCACGTAATGACTTGACTAGTTTGCTAAGAGTGTCCATGAATCAAGTCCTCACCTCACTGAAGCTGCTCCCAAATGTTACACACGTTCTTTGGGAAAGCAAGGATGTGATCTGGGTGCTTTTTAGGGTCCACAAAGATGGTCACATTTCAGCAGGGCACTGTGCAGCAGAGATGATGGAATAGAAGCAGAGCACATGGTGCACAGATGGGCACTGGTGATCTGGGTAATGCAGAGAAAGGGGCACCCCCAGCTGTGCTTTGAAGGAGTGGAGTTGTTTCTGGACCAGATTTCAGAAAGCATGAGCTTGACTTCTGAACCACAGGATGGAAGAGTCTAGGCTACAGACTGAATTACCATTGGTGATCCTGGTCCTGCATTTGTCTTTGGTGCATTTTGGTGATGGGTGCAGCTTGAGACGTCATCCCTCTCTGCCTGCTCTGTCCATTGAGGGATGCTCTCAGCTGTCCAGCTGTGCCAAAAAACAGGGTTGAGGCTTTGTATAATTTCAGAATATAAACTCTCATACTTCTGAGTTTAGCTGAGTGTAGCTACTGAATCTAGAACTGACTCAAATCCAAAAGCACATGCAACCATGCTGTAAGATCTTTGATGGATCAGTTTGTGGCCTTTCAAAATCTTGAGTAGAAATCCTGGGTCAACTTCCAGTATCCTATGACTTCTACCATGTGCAGAGGATATGTATGAGGATGCACAACTGCAATATGAACAAAAAGGGTTTGGAAAGTAGCAAGAAGCTGCAGGGAATATCTGAGGGGGTGTGTAATGCAGCATCAAGGGTAGCTGAACTAGAGCCAACAAACAAAAATAAATAAAAGGAACAAGCAAAAATAAATAAAAGGAAATGGTTCTTCATGCAACACAATGTAGACTTCTGGAGTTCCCTGCCAAAAGATATTGTGGATGTTGAAAGCTAATACAGCTCCCAGAGGAGAGGGAAGGAAAGTACGGAAAAGGATCACTATACACTGGCTCCAGAAGTCCCGAGACGACAGCATTTGCAGGCTGGACAAATGCTGGGGGCATCATCACCCTTATTACCCCATCCCTACCTGTCACTATGCAGCTCAACAGCTCTAGGGACGGGTGCTGAGGAGAGTAGAACTGTAGCCTGAGCCAGACATAATCGTTTCCTTGGGTGTAGCATATTAGCAGGCTGTTGTATGCCTGTAGGTAAAGCAGTTGCAAGAGCAAATGTGAAATCCCTACATAAACTGGTGAACAATAACCTAGGAAATTTTAGCTTGCAAGCACTGGGTTGATTTCTGTAGAATGCCAGTTATTAACTCCTCAGTGCTACATAGTGCCCTCTCCTACAGGGTAGGTGGGTCCTTCTGCTCCACAGTACAAATGCAGTCACTGTCTCCTTCCATCCAAGCTCCGACCTGAGTGGTCCAGCACTAAATTACCATTTCTTCAGTCTTCGGAGGTCATGTAGTGGTCTGCCATGGCATTTTGCATCCCGAAGTGTGCTGGACTTCAGCCTCTGTTATGAGATTTTTATCAAGATTTTTCAGTGTGATGTTCTGATGGCACCACACAATTACTTTTTAAATAACATGCATAAGTTTGTGACTGCTTCAAAGAAAAACACTTATCTGGGGCAGTGAACACTGGGACAGCATTGGCGTTGACAGTGCTGGCAGACAAGTACAATTGTAGAGCACTTTTGAGCTTCCCAACATTGGCCAACTGTAGAGAAAATTCATTTTCAGCTTCAGGAGCAGAAACAGTAAGGCTGCAGACAGTTCATGTCGGGCTTGCTTTGGAGCCCTTTGTCCACCTATGCATTTTCCTCCATTTCCTATATGTGTGTTTTGGTCTCCATGTAATTTACTACACTTTTTTGTAGTGCTGCTCTCCATGAAAAGACAACTCTTCTGTTTCAGCCCCACAAATGCATTTTGCTGACTAATTACTACAGTTGGCATCTGTCACAGAGTGCTTTGGAGTGAAGTACCATACTCTTAAGATCTTGTTATTGCAACTGCTTGGTCTGATCAGAAGTGGGTAATGATAGAGGCTGCTTCCCTGCCAGCTGCGTTGCTCAATCTTTTTGGATGATTTGTGTTTCATTGAATTTCTGTGTTGGTTTTGTCCATTAACATACCAAGCCCAGCAGTTCAGGGGGGAGGATTGGTCACAGTGCCTTGCTTTCCTGTTTGTATCTCACACTGGCTCATTAGAATTATGAACGTGTTGTGAAATGAAAATAAATACAATTTGGGTTTATCCAGCATAAAACTAACTTAGTCATGCTGAGATAGCGGCTGTCTACATCTGTTAATTATATCCTGACAGACCTCATCTTGCAACTTTCAAGACATTGCAGGATTTTCTGAGATCTCTTGATACAAACTTTCTTGCCCTAAAGTGCAGAAACAAGGGCCGGAAATGTTTTTTTGTTCTAAAGGATTACAGCACTGGGTCAGCATTGGTGTCTCTATTAGGAGAGTTCCCAAACTTTGCACAGGGCGAAGTGCTCGCTATTGTAACTCAGAGGGGAATCTTCATTGCAGAAACTATGGAAAACAATGTTGTGATTTACCACCTGCAGCATTTTTCTATGACTAATCTGAATTTTAAAATGCTGTAGAGATTCCAACAAGTAAGCGTTAAACTTTCTGTAAGAAGCACATATGGAAGAGGAAAGACTTGCTAAGCATGAGCCCATGCTGGATACCTAAGGCCCAGAGAGAGAACAGATGTTCTACCACCTGCAAGCTCTTTTCTACCAGAATATAATTCAGATTTGGATGCTCTACCTTAGAATGTTTTTTGTTTCTTTCTTAAAGTTGACCTCCCTTCTAGTTATATTTAAAGAACAGACAGGGAAAAAAAAAAAAAAAAAAAGACATTAGTATTATACTCTCAGTTTGCACAGTGCTTACAGGAAAATGTTAAAATGAAGTTTCTGCCTCCAGGGGTTAATAATGTATGGCTAGCATAGGGTTGTTATGAAAAGAACACAACTACAGCGAGAGCATGTGGACAAATAAAAGAAGAAATGCAGCCTCTTGGAGATGCTTTCTCATGGAAAGGGAAAGGCACAAGCTGGCTGGAGCATAGGCAGGTTGTCAGCTGTTTGCTTTCCTTCCAAAACACAAGGCTATCACTTTAAGACATGCAGTGTGTTTCAGTGATGCTTTTCAGTGAATGACTGTTCCAGCCCTGGGATGAGACTTTACGTGGAGGCTCCAGGTTGCTTTTGGATACTCAGAAGCAAAGCCAGTGATGCAGGGCCCTTGTGCCATACCTATCCTGCAGCAGGCAGCAGGGTTGTGCCTCTTGTTGGGCAGTGCACAGCTTTCTGACACTGCCTGTAATGTTAATGATGGCTTGTGTTCTGCCTCAACGGAGCAGTGCCCAGATACAGCGGTGCAGAATACATTCATTTCTAAACAACTAGAAGAGAGTTTACTTTACTGACAGATAAAGATAAACAGGAGGAGGCAGCTGTAAAAAGAATTCCATTGACCACTGACCTGAAAACATGTTGCTTTCCATAAAACAAGCACAAACTAAATAAAAGGGAGTATTTAGATTCTGGAAAACTACTTCCTACAGAACTTAGCCAATTAATTGTAAAGGGTGATGTGAACAGAATATGAGAGCAGAGAGAAGGCATGTCCCTGTAGGTGAAATTACCATGCAATTCAATATTACTAGGTAGACATCTTTTCTCTCTCAAATGGGACCAAAGAAGATGCCCTGGCTTACTGCTGCCTGAGCACAAGGATTGAGGAGGATCTCTCACTCTGACATAGTGAATCAAGACCAGAGCTATGTAGAGTTGGGAGCTCCTCTTCAACTGCCTTTAAAAATGAAAATGAATGTGGGTCAGGGCCATAGCACTGGAAATAGCCCAGAGTGGATGGACAAGGATAGGGGTGCAAAAGTATGCCATCTTTGTCAGTTCTCTTCTTCTTCTTCACTTGCAGTGTCCAAAATAAATTAGTGATGGCTGCTGTCAATGTATGCAAAGTTAAGTCACTGATAAGATGGAGGAACTTGGGAATGATCTGTAACTTGCCAGCACATAAATACCGATGCTCCATTATCCTCTCTCTCCTCCACAGTAGCTACCTAAATCTAAATCCAGCACTATTTCTTCTTAGCTGGGATAAGAGGTTGAGAAATGACACTTACCTTGAGATTTCTTTTGCCATCCTTCTGCTCAAATCTTAGTAAGAAACATTGGCCTTCCTCATAATATTTCTTCAGGTATCACCTGTGCTTACATGCAGACTGAAAGTTTGGGCCTATTAAAACAACAACAAAAGCAAGACCAAAAAACTTTAATGCTGGACTATCCATCTTCTAAAATACTAGCATACAAAAGCATCCTTGATCCTTACAAGAAATTTTACTCTTGCATGGATGCCACTGTGCTTGACTACTACTCAATCACTGCAAACTACTGAATGTACACCCTTTCTTACCAAGGTCAGAATGACTCATTCAAGGTGAAAAGCTAAAGATCCTAAAGAAAATCTAGATTGGGGAATACCACAAGCTCTCACAAATAAGTGGTTCCCCTGCAAACACCAAGGAAACTAATGGAAGTCTATGGGCTGGTAGAAAATGCTTGTAGAAACCACATACAAGTCACAGAGCCTGAAGTAGTAGAAGAGGTTGGGCACACCAGGCTGTGTTTCTTTAGAGAAACTTCTGAAGAACATGAATAGTGAGTGACCACCATGGAAGCTAACCTTCAGCTGTCTATAAAGGCATGCAAGCTCCCAGAGGATGTGAGGAGCGAACAGCTGGAGTTCACAGCAACATGGGGCTTCACCATGCCACGCAGACTCTCACAGGCCCCAACACTCTTGGGCTCCATCCTTCTCCCAGCCTAGGGTACGTGGGGAGCCGCTCTTCTGGTCTTGCCAACAACACCATGGATGGCAGATCTGTTGTTCCAGGATTCGGGTGTCTGAGCTGCTCCTGGGCCAGCCGCTGGCACACTAGCATTTGTATCCTGGTACTGAAAGGCATGAAAAAGCTGCATTTGCTTTCCATCTGCCTCTCTGTGTCTTTGTGGTGCCTTATCGCATATCTGTCAGTGCAAAGAACTTGGAAGTAGTGATTAGAGAAGAAAGAAATGCTACTTGGAGAAACTAACGTCCTATGAACAGAAATTATTTATATTTTCACTTCCAGCTGATGTACTGTTTAATAATGGGAAATAATCACTTTTCTGAGCTGTGTTTACTGTGGTTGCCATACGCCTCTTCTGACTACTAGCTTTGTTTGTTGGAGCTGGCTAAAAATTTTCTATGAAAAATACAGATGTGGTGATATCATAAGGCTGTACACAATCAAATTTCATTTTTGTCGAGCTGTTTGTCCTTTAAAACTCCCCCAAAAGCCCACAGAAAATGCTGGAAGCAGCAAAGAAATAGAAGTCCGAGCAGTGCTTCAAATACTTTGGGAGATTTCCATTCTGATTGGATTTTTGTTCTTGAGCTTTTTAAGTTAAAATTATCAAGTCAAATAATCAAAGTAAAATTATTTCTTAAGGATGAGAAAATGTGCTTAATCCCAGATAAATTTTTCAAAGGGCTGAAAGCAATTAACGTTGGATCAACTCAAAATAAAGATATCCCTTGCTGTTTGTCCTTTACTTAGCTTGTTTTCAACTAGCATTTAAAAAATACCTATTCCATCTGCAGCTCTGGTGGTTATAGGCCTAGAAGTGCTGGTAGGGCTGCCAGGACTTACGTGAATGAAGCAAGGTGGATGCTTTGGCTTTTTTCTATGTCCCTCAGTCACTGTCTCTCCTGCCCATGGGGCCTTCTATATGCTTCTGGGGAGGGTGAAGGATGGGAATCCTTCAGCAAAGGACTGCATTAAGAGTTGTGTCTTTCCCTGTCAGCATTATCAAGGTTCTTCATGCTCAACTTTTCTTTTATTGTCTTCATACTTGGAAGAGCTTTAAAAAAAATTCCCGTATATCACTTGTGTTGACCAACACAACAGACAGATTGCCTATCTTCATCACATGAGCTCTGATATAACCTGCTTGGACACCATGCAGATGACAAGCCATCAGAACATGTGGGCATCTGCCAGCTGGGGCAGCCCAGACCCTCGTGGGACAGTCCCTCTGTACCTAGGTTGGACTTCTATAACTCCAAGCAGAGCAACAAAGCATTTGCTGGCCCTAGCCACAGATGTCCCATTGGAGAGATAACATGCTGTCATGATAAAAAAAAAAGCATTTTCCAATGCCATCATATCATCAATCAAAGGCATTGTTGTCATCCCATTCGTTCTTTTTTTTTTTTTCTTTTTACTTATTATAGTTTTTAATTTATCATACAGAATATACAAGGAAAAACTAGCTGACAAGTATTTTAGTTTCTTTTAAAATATGAAATAAACAGCTCCAACAAACATTGGCTGCCAGCTACATTCTGGGATTTGCTGTGAATGCAAGTGTGAGCTGAGAAATTAAGTCCCATAAATCTCTCCTGTGGACTCTGCCAGTTTATTTAAGTGATACAGTGTTATGCTAGTTGAAGTGATCATAGGAGACTGCTAATAGCAAGTGATTAGTTGCTTAGGCATATTTATTTAAGAAATATAATAGATTAAAAGCCTTCTGGTCAGAGTAGATACTCCATCATCTTTAAAGTAAAATAATTCCTGCAATTTATGACTTCTTTTGTCACAATTCAGGCTTTAAAACCATGAATCACGGCTGAATTGTTGTTGACTGGGATGTAGGTAGAGGCATTTCTAATGACGATAAAAGAAAGTGAAAATTTATGATTGCTGAACTTATTTTTCTCTGCAACTAGGTTAGAAAAGACAAAACTGAAATGCTCATTTCTAAAGACCCCATGCTTCTGACATTTTGAACTTTAAAATGTCTCTTTAGCAACTCAAAGTGCTGTCACATTATACAATAAAAGCATTTGCCTTACATTTCCATGGTAAATTAATGAAAAATGATACAAGTTAAAAGGACAGACACAATATTTCTGCGAGCGCCATGTATCAGACTCTCAGTGTTATTTATCACATTGGCATTCTATACGAGCGTCAAGAACACGACCTCTGAGCACAAGCAGAGTGGAGCTAATTACAAAAACATGGCACAAGAAGGATGAGAAACTTCAATCCCAGAGCTTGCAGGAATGCAAGCACAGACACTGCAGCTTTCACATTTTGTGTTAGGGTGGCAAGGTATACTTTATATCATACTCACTCCTGTGCAATGGTGGAAAACAAAGAGATTGAGCATTTATTTTTTAGAATTTGGTCCATGGAAGGGTTATCTGTTCAAACCAGCGTGGGTACAGCTCAGGGATGTGTAATTAGAAAGGCTTTGGGGATGACTGGTAAGGTTTGTAGGATGGTGCTCCATGCCAAACTAGAAATGGCTGCAATATTAAAATATCCTCCCTTTTCGGTTTGTCTGGCTGCTAGCAGAGCACCAGCTGCTCTAAGAAAGGGCTGGCTGTACAGCGTTTAAGCTGAAAAGGTCATTGTGTAGATCCCTTTCAGTGAGAGCTTTCATTTGCTATCTGGGACCCAGCAATGGAATAGCTGTCTGTGGGGGCACTTTTTCAAGTTAGGAATATGAAAAACATTCTTGTGTGACTTGCTGCATGGCAGTAGAAATGTTAATGTATGGGCAAATGTGAGCAGAAGGCCTCTAATATCTATTCCTTATGAAGACATATGATACGTGGCTGAACTAAGGCTCCTTTATGCTACACAGGAGCTGTGGTGCTGGTGCATTTTGGTGGCCGCTTCTCAGCTTGGAGGTGGCTTTGGTTGGAGAAGCCCTGAGATGAGCACTATTGCCAGTGTTAGATGCATCTCTCAGTGCCCCAGTGTCACGGAGTTATCTAGATCAATCTATGCCCATGACAGGGGGGCAGTAGGCCCGTGGGCCCCCTGGGTCCCAGAATGGGAAGGGAAAAGGGAAACAGGTAGGGGAACGGGAGCTGGGTTCAGAGAAAGGAAAAAAGAATGGAGCAGCAGCAACAATCTAAGGAAGAAAACTTATTTTACTAACTATGATATTGGAATGCAAGATAACAAAATGTAATACAATCTAATTGAAACTGAGGCTAATAAATCAAATAAAATGAAAGAGAAAGTTTCTGAAACAGAAAGGCCTACTTGAGTGAAAGTGCACAGCTTGGAAGCACACCCACTCCTCTGCCTGGTAGTGAAGGAGAGTCCCAGTCAGATCTAGTGACTTCCGTGAAGTATCTTCCTTCTTTGACTGTGAGGTCCTCTGGGATACGTAGTTCTTCTTCTCTTTTCAGAAGCAGGCCTCTGGAAGGTTGCCAATCCACGGAACTGGAGTATTAGCCCTTTAATTACCTGTGCTGTACATGATGTTATGATGTGGAATACCAATAGCAAAATTACAAAACCATCACACCCAGAATGAGAATCACGGCCTAAAATGGATCATTTTCCTGAATCCTCCATCAGCCTTGGCTGTGCCCTTAAACAGCTGAAGTTAAGCTAATGTTAGTGTTTCCTTCTCTAATCCTTTGTTCGAAAGACCTTTTTCCATATTCATAAAAGTCTGCATATATGTGCATTCAACCACTACAAAAACCAGCTCTACCACTAGGAAATTATGAGGATTATAGAGGAACTATGGCTTTGTGCTGTCTTCTACCGTGCTTCGATTGGCCCTGAAAAGCATGCTTTTCAGCAAGACAGCATTTTTCTATCTCAGTACTCTCAGGATTTGTTTTATAGAATCATAAGCAAAGTTAACATATTCCTTTTGACCAACATTTTTACTGAGCACCTCAGAACACAAAGTACTGTGAGACTGATGGAAGCCTTCTGAATTCAGGAATTAAATATTTGGGATTAGGATATAGTGTATCCTGTAAAAAATATAGGCACTCATTAAGAGATAAAGATACCTTCAATACTTTCTTCCTTTTGAAACTTAGGTCAGGCTATTAATAACATCTAAAAATAAATAGTAGTCATGAAAAATAATAACAGTGTAAAAACATATCGGTAAACTACAGCTGTGAGGTTACGCATATATATCCCACAAGTGAAAATTACAAACTAAGCCTTAAGGATCCCACTAATTCCATGGAAAATCAGAAAAATTTGGACCTGGGATTTCAATGGGTCCTTGGAAGCCCCTCACTACAAGAAAAACATCGAGGCCCTGGAGTGTGTCCAGAGAAGGGCAATGAAGCTGTGAGGAGACTGGAGCACAAGTCCTACAAAGAGCAGCTGAAAGAACTGGGATTGTTCAGTCTGAAGAGGAGGCTGAGGAGAGACCTTATCGCTCTCTTCTCCAAAAGAGTGATGAGGCACTGGAATGGGCTGCCCAGGGAGGTGGATGAGTCACTTTTCTTGGAGGTGTTCAAGAAATGTTTAGAAGTTGTACTAAGGGACACGTTTTTGTGGACAAAACTGGTGGTAGGTGGATAGTTGGACTAGGTGATCTTTGAGATCTTTTCCAACCCCGGTGATTCTATGATTCTATAAAAAGCTTCCCTTCAAGGCTCCAATAACTGTTTTATGAGCATTTGACTATTACAATGTTATCTATGAGATTTCATGGCCTCACCTCATTCAACAGATATGTCATACTTCCTTCTTTTCCTCCTGATTCTGCCTGGGTCAGTTTGCTGGCTTACATATGTGCTCATTCTCAGTTGCCAGCATCCCCTCTCTAATGCCTTCTCTCTTCCTTGGCCTAGGGTCTGTCATGGCCCGCAATCAGCACACCCATGAGATTTTTCCAGTTTATACTGATGGAACTGGTTTCCAGTTTGCTCATTTCACACACATTATCTTCAGTCCTAACAAATCAGCAAGTGTCTCCATCGCTTTTCCTGCCACAGTTCTCATTGTGGCTGGATGACTGACACACTCCAACCACAAGAACTGTGCTGAGGTGACTGTGAGCCCAAAGGCAGTGAAAGGCCTATTGCTACTTTGTATTCTAAAGACCATTTTTAAGCTAGCTCTTTAATTATCCATACCATTTTGCAATTGGTCATAAAAGAATGAAAAAAAGCTTAACAATCTAAAGATTTCCTCAACTTTATCACTTAAGATAAGAGCTGAGATGGAATTCACTCCACTCCTGCCTCAAAAAGAAAAAAAAAACAGCAAAAATTTTGCACAAAGCAATGAAAGTAAAAACATTATCTTCCTGTTTGCTCTGCTCAGCCTGCTTCACATCAGTTTCACATACACTAAGTTGAATTGAGAGGAACAAGGCTTGTCAAGCAGATACATGCAATGCAGGTATCAGCACCCATGGTTTGTTCTGTCTTGTGCTGATGGAAGGGGTTTGGGGTTCAGAGGCAGCACAGTATCACACAGAGTGATCTTGTGTCAAGGGGTAGTGACAGAGCTACAGTCCTGCTGCCATGTGCGCACCCAAACACAACTGATGAGTGAGGAGTTCCTCAGCTTGCAGAGTGATTGTGCTTTCCCAAGAGCAGGGAGGCACAGGAAGGAGGCAGATATGCCACACACGTATGAGCAGAAGACACCAGGCATACTCGCTTTACAAGAAGGAAAGATCCTATGAAGTTTTCCCCAGATGCTTCTCCTTACTAGCCTAGCAGTATGGCAGAAATAGGGAAAAACAGCCTTACATCCATCCTGCATATCATACTCTTGTTCACTTTTTTTTTCTCTCTCTTTTTTTCCCCCATCTTGTGTATCTGGATTGCATATAAGGAAACAATTGCAGTGCATGGCCATGGTGACATAATTAGTATTTGTCCTTAAGGCACTGAATCTGTAATACGGAGTGGTGTGCTGAAAGTCATCAGGATGATGCTGAAAGCAGCAGAAAGGGCTGGAGTATGTTAGGAAGTTTTAAAGGGCATTAATTTTGAGGGATATCAAATGCTCAAGGCAGAAATAGTCCAGCCCCCTGTGAATCAGAGTGAAATTACCACAATAGTGTAAGAAGTAGAGAGTAATCAGCGGAGGTTGTATCTTAAGAGAGGTTTTTCTAGAGCCCACACAGACTCAAGCACCACAAAGTAATTAAAACAAAACAGCACATTCTGGGAAAAAAAAAAATCAAACTTCATATGTGTTTTTATTTGAACCATAGAGTAGCTAAGGATTGAAAAGATGACTCAGATCATCTAGTCCAGCCATCAGCTCATCACCACCATGGCCACTAAACCATGTCATGGCTTTAGAGTTACTAAATTATTTCACAATGGGAAACTGAAGAGGACCAGATGAAGAGGGACAGAAGTGATGGGAGAGTACAAGTATGGGTGGATATCTGGTTGCAGTATAGATGATGCAGTTTAAGTACCCCTGTATACACATTAGAAGATGTATGGGTCTTCTCATAGTGTCCCTGTTGGCATCCCTTGTGCCCCCCAAGCCACTCCGGGCAGTGTAAAAGGACCCACTGTTCATCAGAGGCCAGGAAGCCTAGGCAGCCTCCAAGTGTGGAAAAGGCAACATTTTGCTTATCTTCCCTCTTCTCCTCATGCCCAGATGCTTTGCAAAACAAACAAGCTACATATCTATGTGTCCTAGCCAAAGGCGGGTATCGGAGTGCACTCGCTGAAAGCCTCACTGTCTGGGGCAGTGAGATTCAGCACAGCTTGGCGGGGCTGCCCGCAATCCTGCTGCTTGATTTATGTTTTCAGATGGAAACTATATGAAGCTCTTAGTTATGCCTGGTGTTCTGCCAAAATCAGTTTGACCTAAACTAGGCTTTATAGAAACTTAAAACACAAGGTGAAATGTCAAATAATCCTCAGCAAAACCTGGCTGCTGCTGCTGCTGCTTCTATCTTTTCTCTTTTTAAAGAAAGTGTACATTTACTTGAGCCAAACTCTGAATTTTTGACTCCTGTTAAATTCCCCCTGTGAAAGGAGAAGCTATGAGGCCCACAGATTTCAGTCTTGCCTTCTCTCACGGTGTATTGCTTTAGCCTGGCACCAAGGCAACAAGGGAGGAATGAGAGTCGAGCTGGACTGAAGGCTGTCTGTTTTCAATAACAGGCGCTATCTCCGGAGCAAAGGGTCCCTGGTACATGCACAGAGTACAGCTGGGACGAGTTTCTGCAAATACGGGGAAGAAACTACAGTGAGCCCTGCTCTCCTGAAAAAGAAAGAAAGAAAGACAGAAAAGAAATTAAAATAAGAAAGCAGAGATGAGGGAATATTCACTGATCTTGCCCTTAAAAATTAATTTAAAATTACTTTCTTTCTTCCATCCCCCTTAGCGACCCAACACCGCGGCCAGAGCTGATGAGCAGCACCAGAGGCGAGTTAATTGCTGTAATTTGCAAGAAGGGAAGTGCCACCTAGCGGCCGCCGGGACCGAAACCTGCAATGAATCCCGCACGGGGGGCAGCGGGAGCTGCGGCTCTGAGCAGGCACAGCCTGACGGATGGGGACAATGCAGCCCAGAGAACCCAAGATGGATGTCCCGAGTGCAAATGCCTTCCTTTTAATTCTGTTTGGTTTACCAAATAGGAATTCCTCTCGGAAACCTCAACAAAGAGTGGATTAATGAGGACTCTAGCAGAGAGTGTTTGCTGTATAAGCAATTCCGAGCCTAAGTAAAGCGAGGGGCAAAGTCTGATGAGCGTTCAGTACCAAAGTCAAATTCTGACAGAAGTGGGCGAAAAATGCACCAGCTGCAGGTCAGCACGAAATGTTAACAGCCCTCAAACACTGGCCTGCTTATTTTCATTAAAAAGCAAACAGGGAGCAAAACAAACACATATTTTTTCCCGACTTCTGTCATTCTCTGGAGTTTGTTTTGACACCCATTCTCCTTCAGCTACAGTGCCTCCTGTTTCCTCCTTTTCCATGGCACCTTGCTGCTCCTCACCCCTCTGCCTGTGCAAGGACAGATCTCTACTGAAACCAGCCCACTTTGTCTCTCACAGTGCTTCTGCCTTCCTGCATCCGGGTCATTTTATGCTTTCATGCTCAGAAGCAGGCAAACCTCCCCCCCAGGCTTCCTTCAGCTGCTCTCCAAGAGCATTCTGGGGACACCCTGCCTCTTCTTGCAACATCCTGAGCCTGCAGCGATAAAGATTTGTTCCATGCAAGAGGGGAGGGTAGCTTTTCCCTAAAGGACTCTGTTGAAACAGCTTGGTCATCACTGCCATGCGGCAGCATTGTCCAAAGGACCAGCCAACATTTACTTCACCATGAGTTATTGCTTTCGTGCTTTGGGATTTCCTCTAACTTACACACTCCCTATTACTTCGCTTTCCTGATAGGCCCCATGCAGTTTAGGGACGCAGAACAGTTAATGGGAACTAGCCAGAAAACAGTCTGAAAAAGCAAACTCCTCAACCCTACCATTCCTCTCCTACCACACCAGGACCTCCACAGCCACAGCTTCACCTGTGCATCTCATACATCTGTATGGGGGGATTAAAAGCAAAGAGAAAGAAAAAGATCAAGCAGTTGCAGGCTGGCATTCCTCAAAATATTCTGTGCATGTAGCTGGGCATAAAAACAAGGAAAAGAAATGGATCCTCTCTTAATTCAAGCAGATCCAAACCACCTCTCTGAAATAAAATACCAGCCAGGTGAGTTTGTCTCGTGTTCATTGTACCACAGCCCAGTCCTTCCTTGCCTTGCAGGTCATGACTGCTGGCAGCACCAGCGGGAGGAGCCCATGGTGACTGCAAAGTACCAAGAACGGCAACAGATTTTGGCAGGTCCCAGGCGAGCCATACCGATGTGAGAGGCAGTCCCAGTGTGAGAGCTCCTTATCTGCCCTGCAGCATGTCACCATCAGCACAGATAGCACCAGCTGTTATCTCAGTGCTGTGGGCATGGAGATGTTAGCTGCTGGGGGGGTTTGTGCGGAAGGTGCCCAGGGTGTCCAGGTTGAATCAGAGATGGCTGCACTCTGTGCTGACCTAGCTTAACTGGCACTAGCATGGAAAAATCTCAAAAAGCTTATGCTACTTTTGTCTGATTTTACACTAGAAGGCAAATTTTTATCTCCTATAGCCAGCGTTACAAACACTATAGTTTTCCCCCTTCTCTTCCATCCTGGGAAACCTCACTCATGATGATAAGAGGAAAGACTTCACTAATACCTGGATCTTAGAAAAGCCTCATTTTATCCTTCCTTCAGCAGCTAGAAGATAACAGAAGCAAATGTCTTTGGAAGGTGGTAGTGGGCAGAGTGCCCTGATTTCAGCCTGCACAGGCTTTTCAGCAGCACTGCGTGGTGCCTGGAGTTTGAGGCTGCCCCAAAGAGATATCCTCCCCTGCTCAGATTGCCTGGAGTTCCAAATTTCTCCAAAGACTGAACCTCTGAAGCAATGAGATTGCTTCAAAAATCATGACTAACTTCCTTCCTTTAACTATTTCAATTTGTGCATTAGGCCTTTATGGTGAAGCTGCTTCCTGCCTCCACAGCTTTCTCTGATAGCAAAGCAATCCCTTTTTTGCTTATTGTTAAATGCAAAATGGGCTTCTCCAACACTAGAATTCCTTCAATTTCTTTTAAAAACAAGCACTAAAAATCAAAGTACATGCAGTTCTCATCAGACCCGTTCTCCTCAGGGAAATGTAAGTGTAAGGCCTGGAGGCCAGCAGCAGCAGTGGCAAGCAGAACATGGAGCAGGAAAACACCAACACAGCTGCAAGAGCCCCAAGCAGCCCTGACTTCACACTCAGCCCCATAGAGAGATGTTCTGTAGCAGAAAAGGTGGGTATACATATCCCTGGACCACTGTGTAAGACTGGTTGACATCAAGGAAGCAATAGGTCTTCCACGGGGGACACTCTTGGCACTACCCCAAGAATTCTCTCAACTGCATATAACAGCATATAAGAGGTATCTGCAAACCCTGTTGCCCTTTTTATGTAAATTATTTGAAATTAAGGTGTCACAGGAATTATCCTGGCCACATCTGAGAGCCAGTCAGCAATATCAGGTATAGGCCTGACTCCACTCTTTCTACTTTCTTGCATTCAACTCCTTGAGATGGGCTGACTTTCTCTGTAGATGTGGATCTCCCTCTCTTTACTTGCTTCCTAGCACCTTTCAAAATTTCTCTTTTTATTTCAGTCTTTCAAAAATTGGTACTTGGAGAGGAAAAGCAGAGACTTTCATGCACGATTGAGGACAAGAAAAGAAGCCTGCTGCCTAGCACTCTCCTGTTTTTAGGACCTTCCTTTTCCATCTTATCTCTTTGCTCTCTTTCAAGCATGGCAGAGGGGAAGAAACTACTGACTGATACTTGTGGAGTCAGCGGTGTCTTTCTAGTGACTTCAGTGGTTTTAGGATTAATCTCATTGCTAATGTTTGTTATTGCATTAGTGAGGGATGAGAAGGCCCAGGAAAAAGAGATTAGTTAAGAAAATCTCTCTTGATCCGCTTCAGGAGTTCACCCTATCAGTGCAGAACCAGACCCAGCAAGCTTTTCTTTGCACAGTGGTGGTATCTTCATATCATATTAAAAAAAAAAAAAAAAAAAGTTATGAAAGACTCACTTCATTTGGTAACAGTAAGGGAACAAAACTACATTTGATTCTTTGGGATTACTTCTGCACTTAACCTCATGATGCAGCCACTGAGTTATCAAAATAAAAATAATGGTTGTCCAGGATGGAATTTATCAGAGGAAGCCCAAGACAGCAGGGATTAGCACAACACTTGACTATGGCCCAGGCTGCCCTGCACTGATATGTTGCCTAGTTTCTTCCCTCCTTACTTTCCTTGTAATGTGTTCACTCCTCACAGGGATCACTGTGGATAAGGACCTCGTCTGTGACCTGCTCACCCTAACAGCTCCTTCCCAAAATTGGAAGGCAACTGTTCCTTCAAGAGTCGGATCTGACTGCATAAAACAGACTGCTCTTTGAGCACAGCTGGTAGATAAAGCCTGAATTTTTTTGCATATATGGGACAGAACCAAGCACCATCAGCTTTTCAACATGGATTTCAAGGAGGCTAGCTGTAGAAACAGTGATGCCCTACACAAATGAAAATATCCCAGTGTGGCCCCTCACCCATAGCATCGGGGCAGAAATATCAGGGCAAGACAGAAGGGAGCATCAAAATGTGGGAGAAAAATGTAGGTGCAGGGCAGGGGCGGCTTTGCCACGGTCAAAGACTGACGACTTCGTGCCCTGGAGCTCCTCCCAACAAACACTGCCCTGGAAGATGGCTAACTTTCTGTAGATAATGTGGTGTCTGAATCATTACATTTAACACAGAAATAATACCTAACCATCAATTGTGGTTTGTTCTGATACCAAATGAAACACTCTATTCATAGTCTTTCATAGCTTAGTGCTCCCTCCTCAGCTACAGGAATACAGAGCATAAATAGGTGGAGAAGGGTTTTGCCACAAAAGAAACATTGACATAAGCCATCGTGTTTCTTTCCAGAATATGGTTGTGCTCACTTCTGCTGCTAGGATTGACTAACTTGAAGGTTTTTAATTTATCTCTAAAAATTAGTGTGACTAGCAGGAAAGAGAAAAACTGACAAAGGCTTTTCTTAACTACAGCATGAAAACTTGTCAAAGTCTATTGTCTCAAAAGAATTTACTGTTTCTGAAAATGCACTGGTTTAGATAATGGAACCACAGCAGAATCAGGAAGCAGTATACAATTCTTTATGATTACGAGGAAGACTGGATCCATGCTCTCGTTGCCATGCAGCTGGCATGGCACGGCTTGGTAGGTAGAAGGGCACGGAAAGTGGGACTTCCAGAGCAAATCAGCCAAATGGAGTAACCTTACAGGGATCTTTGATTTGCCTGAACTGACAGCGGTGCTGCTGGCACTCAAATTACGTTATTTCTTTGAATTTTATGTCAGGCTTTTTGGACACAGCAGTTTGGAGGAAAAAAAAAAAAAAAAGGATAAAAAATCACAAGAAAAGACAAAGAAAATGTGACTGTCAAGCCACAGAAGATGGGTCAAGAGAACCTATGCGAGATGAGGGAGATTTTCCTTGATAGTCTGTATTTCAGATTCATAATATTCTTTCAAGTGATGGGAAGCCTTTTTCTTCACAGATGCTCAGTTTGATATTTGCACATTGGCCAAAGCCACAGTCTAATTAATTTCAGATATTTCAAAACAATGGTTTCTCATAAAGAGCCATTTAGGGTCTGTGGTTCACATTTAAAATGATAATCATTGTTGAGTCAGTAACATAAAACCCGTGCTTAAAAAGTGTGTAATGAAAATAATATTTTTCATCATCTCTGGACAATGATGTAGCTAATAGGGCTTTTTCTTCTTCTGACGATATATACTCTAGGATTGAGACCGCCTAAATATCTTCTCTTTGTTGGGTTTTCTCACACAAATCTGAACATCTGAAAACAATGATTTGTCATGGGAGACGTTTGGCAGCCCACCTTCATGGCCTCTGCCTTTGTCTCACGGCCTCCACCTCGACCTCCCCACCCAGCCGAGCCCCGCGCGGGGGGCACAGCTCCTCGTCCCGCGGCTCCCCCCGCCGGGAAGGTGCGGGAAGGCGGCCCCGCACCACCCCCCCCCCCCTCCACCGCCGGCCTCCGCCCGGGGGCCTCGAGGCTCCGCGGGGGCGCCGGGAGCTCCGCGCCGGGGCCTCCGCGCCGGGGCCTGGCCGAGCCCGGGGACGGGGCGAGCGGGGCCGTGGAGGGGGCGCGGAGCCCGCGGCGGGAGAGGAGAAGGAGGAGGAGCGGGGGAAGGGGGTGGTTTCTGCAGCCTCCGCTTTCTTCGCGGCTCCCTGAATGAGCGGCTCAGTCGTCCGGTTCCCACCAGGACTCCGCCGCTTGGGGAGATCGAGTGGGGAAGAACGGGAGGACAGAGCTTGTCCTTAAATAATCATCTCTTTTTCTTACCCGTCGTGGAAAGTGAGAGCCAAGTGAGAAGACCTGAGGCTGCCCTGCACTGAGGTAGCCCGGAGGTTTAAGCCTCAGTGCTTTGTGGTGGTGAATGTGGGCAAAAGGAGTAACTTCCCCTTTAGCCTCTAAAAATCCTGGTAGTACGCGGTGTCTGCACCAGCTCTTCAGTTGGAGCCTGGCACAAGGATCCCAGATGCCATTGCTTGGGCAGCCCAAGCTGTGAGAAAATCTGCTGGGCTTGGAAAGAGCAGGGAGCAAACTGACCTCTCTTCCTTTACCAGGAGAAACTCTCCAGTCTCCAGTGGCAGAGAGTGAAAAGGCGAGTGGAGAAGCAAGACCAGGGCTTCAGAGGCAGCTTCTGCTTTGTGATAGATCCCCTCTGGCCTGCTGAGGCCAAAGGAGGGAGAATAGATGAAGATGAATGAGAAGGGTGGTGGGAGCTGGAAGAGAGATCTGATCAAGTTTTGGTTGTAATGACAAGAAGGAAAAATGCCCCATGCCCCAGGCTGCATTCTGCCTTCCTTCCTGTGGCCTGGAATGGCGGCAGGGTACCACCTCTACCGGGAGCTGCAGTGTTGGTGATGGGCCACAGGGGCTGGTACACAGGGGAAACTGATCCAGGCAGATGCTCATGTTGCCCACAACTTCTCATAGCTAGAGGAGGTCCTGTCCTTTGAGATGGGATCACCCAGGCAGCAGGGAACTGGAGGGCCTGGTGTCAAGACAGGTGGGGATGTGGCTGTGGGGATGGGCATCAGCCACTCCTTGCAGCCCTTTCTAGCAAGGAAGCAATTATGGGTTCCCTTTGGCTAAAGAGGGAAAAGCAGCAAACTCTGAGAAGGCGTGATAAGGATTTCATGCCACAGTCCAGCTCCATTTGGGGCTGGGTCATGGCTCACCCAAACCTGAGCTGGTCCAAGCCACCAGGTCTCTGTCTCCCTGTTTGGCTGTTATCTCCTTTGCAGCTCATTCCTCCAGCCTGGTATGGAGGGCTGTTTGGAAACAAGGGCTCTGGGCTGGTTTCAAACCTGCTGTCAGCAAAGCTCCAGGGACAAGGGGGGGGGGGGGGGGGGGAGTGGAACAATAAGGGTGAGAGGCACTGGAGGAAAACCCCTCCTGCTTACTGCTGGTGATGCTATCTGGGGCTGCCAGAAACGTGCCTGGAGCGGTGGATCAGACGCACCTATTTCTCCAGGTGTCTCTTTCCTGGCTGCAGATTTGCACCTTTCTGGAGGAGGGGGCTGTGGCACATGCTGCTGCAGGAACTTGTGCCAGGGTGGTGAGCCCTAAGTGTCTGCCGCATAGTGAGATAGGTACGTTTTGGGGAAGGAGTTGCCTGAGAAGCACGACACTTTATTAACTGGTGAAAGTCCCCTTTTTGAAGGGTGGTTTAGAGTTCTGCTTAAGACTTCTTCAAGAGGTCTGGACAGAAGATGCAAAGGCTAATCTTAAGGAGGGGAAAAAGAAAAGAAAAAGAAAAAGGAAAAAAAAAAGAGAAGAGAAAAGAAGAGAAAAGAAAAGTGGTTGGAGATGCGTAAAACTAGGGTGGAGAAGCTTGGCTCGGGAGGCTGCCGATGTGAGGCTGCCTGTGAATTGGCAGCGCTAGGGGAAGTTTGGAACAATCATCCATATAGTCTTTTATTGCAGCCTGTGCTGAGACTGGGGAGGCAGAGGGGAAAAAGGGATTTTGGTCCCAGCCACTTTCCCCACTCCAGCCGACTCCGGGAGCCAGAACGGAGGAGGTCTCCCCATTCTCTCCCCGGTTAATTGTTTAATTGGGGAACAATGCTCCTCTCGCGCCCGCCTGCCCTTCTCCGCGGGGCTGATGCCGGTGAGCGGAGGGACCCGTGCGGGGCTCCCCGGCTCTCGGGGGGCTACGGGACCCCTGCATTGCCTGCGGGGGCGGCGCGGAGCCGGGGTCTCTCCCGCGCCCAGCTGCTGGCTGCGGGAGCCTTGCAAACGCGAGGAGGCTCTGGTGGAGTCTGAGAACCCTCCTCTCGCCCAGCCAGCGCCCCTCCTCTGCAGCGCTGACGGTACAACGATATAATAATGATGGGTGGCTGAGACTCGCATTTGAACTTGCATGCGAGCTCCGTGTGCCCGCAGCTCGGCGCGGCTCGCAGGCAGGTGCTCGCCGGTGGGAAGGGAGGGAGGGGAGGCTTGGGACGAAGGGGAGACCCCCGGAACCAGCACCTCCTTCCAGCACCAACCAGGGAATTTACTCGTTCATGCGGCCACTGGGATCTCTGGACTAGCCTGGCCACCGCGTTGTGATTTTTTTGCAATCTCTGCAATACGCTACCTTTTAAGGTAACTATAACTCTTTTTAACGCGCTTTCCCCCCACCCCCTCCTTTACGTGTGGTCTCCGGCAAACACCTAGCGTGAGGTTTAAAGCGATCGTTTCGCTGTCGGTACCTGTAAGGACAAAGAGTTGAACGGCAAACCTTAGGCGGGAGAGGATAGTAATGACTGATGAATTTAAACAACCTGGGGTAAGTTCAGCGACAGCCGGAGGAGAGGAGAAGGGATGCCCGAGCACCCAACGCAACTCCTCGGTGCAAAGAGGAGAACAAAGAGAACTGGGCAATTTTGGGGTGGGTGCCCCGGCAGAAGTCTTCGTACCGGTTGCTCGGGAAGGTAGAGCTGCACCTTGGTGTGGGATGGGGCACTTTCTCTCCAGGGGGAGAAAGAAGGAAGCTATTTCCTACGGCTACTGCAGACACAAAGCGCTCGTGCAGCAGGAGCAGGGAATGGCCAGAGGGAACCTTTCCGGCCACCAGGTTTCCTTGCGTTGGAAAAGCGTGCGCTCAGCCTCCTCCGCCCTTGTGTGCTCCCCACACCCCACCTCCCCACCCCCCCCACCCCTTTTCATTTTTTCTCATTTTTTTTCTTTCTTTCTTTCTTTCTCTTTTGTCTTTACCTCTTTCTTCTTTTTAATTTTTTTTTTTCCCCTCGTGTTTCTGGAAAGCTGCTGCCAGGGCAGAGGCGCTCGGGTAGCAGCATCTGTTCGGAGGAGCTGGAGAACGGGCACCGTCCGAACCACATTTCCATGGCCGGGAGAGGTTGGCAGTGGGCGCGGGGAGAGACCGCGGGGTCAGCGGAGCGAAGCGACCCCTCTAAAGCCCACGGACGGCTCTCGGGGGCACGGGGCACTGCTTTCCCCCGCCGCCCCTCGGCTTTTCGCCTTTGTGTCACAAAGAAAGTGAGAGAGCATCGTGGAAGGAATTAAGGGAGTTCCGACGGCGGGAAAAAGAGGGTCTGTGTGTGCGGTGGGTGGGTGAGGGGGGCTTGCCGGAGGGTCGGGCACCCACTGCAGGGGATGGGGCCCCGCGTACAACCTCTGTCCCTCCATCCGCCCCCACGGGCGGCCCCGAGGTGACTCCGCCACACAAAGGGGCGACGGGGCGCGGGCCAGCCCTCTTTGTCCCACTTGTCACGTTCTCCCGGCCACCCCCATTCCCTTCGGGCATCGGGATTAAGCCCCAGTGGCATTTTTTCTTTTTTGTTATCCCCCCCCCCCCCCCTTTTTTTTAATTTTTCTTTTTTTTATTTCTCCTTTTTTAAGGATCTGAAACGTGTTGCAGAAATCCATCCCAGGACAACTAGAGTGTAAATGTTGGAGTGGTTTTTCTTCTCCTTCTTCTTTTTTTTTTTCTTTTTTTGGGGAAAAAAAAAAAAAAAAGGGAGAAAGAAGGAAGTTTCCTTCCAAAAGGGGATGAGTAAGACTTGGCTGCGGGCGGGGAACGCTGGCTGCGGCGGCGGGGCGGACCCCGGGGATGTGCTGATGGCCGGAGCGGGGGCAGCCGGCGGGTCTCACTAGCAGCGCGCTGAAACCTCGCCCGGAGCCCCCTCCCACAGGCGCCGAGGGCGGCCGCACGGCCGTATCCCGCGGCGGGGCCGGTAGGGGGTCCCGTTGCCACCGGGCGCGGCCCCGCCGCTCTCGAGGAACGGGACGGGACGGAGCGCGGCGGCGGCAGCGTTATGGCGCCCCCTGGCGGCGTCCGGTGGCGCCGCTGACGGGCGGCGGGGCGGGGAGCTGTGGTTGTACGAGTGTTTAATTTCCCGCCTGCGGCGTTGCTCACGTTCGGGAGGAGAATGGGGAATGACAACGGGGATAAAATGGTCGCCGAGCGCCGGCGGGTGGGCGCGGTGTGACAGCAGGGCGGCACCGCGATGAGGCGGGGCGGGGGACGGCGTCTTTCCCGCCTCTGGCGAGGGGTGGTGGTGCGGGGCGGGCCCGGGGCCGGCGTGGGGCAGCGGGCCCACGGGGACCCTTCGGGACTGCGCCGAGTCATCCGTCGGGGCACCGCCGGCGCAGCAGTCGTCGCCGTGTGCTTTGTTTCTGAGAGCCCTGCGTTTATGCCCTGAGGGGTAGCATATCTTGTGTTGGTAACGGCTTTCACAGAACGAGCAGAGAGGCGGACATGTTGTGTGAGCGCCTCAGTGCCCCCCTCATGGCTGGAGTGCCTGTCCCTGCCCGGCCTGTCCTGCTGCCCTCTGCACTGCGGGTACCCGGGGGAGCACGACCTCAACTTCCCAGAGTGCCTAGTAGCTGGGGCCCGGGGCCTCAGCTCCGTGTGGAGGTGCGGGGAGAGGTGGGCAGAGCTAAACGAGGCTGAGCCACCCTGCTTTCCTCGGGCAGCTTCCTCACACCTCTCTGTAGTGCCGCCTGCCAGCCCAGAGCTGCTTCTGGCTTAAATTAGCGCAGGCCTATGGGATGTCCTCAGGGATGTCCTGAGGGTTCCCCACAGTTGCCAGCATGGCGATCACCAGAACATGCTGTGCTCTGGTCACTCTCCCATCTGTGCCCCTATTTGGGGCCACAGACTGGACTGCCTGCCCTCTGGGGTGAGGGGAGTGCCCCTTGGGCCCGAGGTGAGGATGCAGCAGATGCCCCACGGCCTTCGTGAAGGCCATAGGAGGACCTTTGGAAGTGATAACAGGCTCAGCAGGTGACAATGATGACTTAGATGGAAGCCAAGACAACCATGTGACAACACAGCGTGCTGATAAATCACACGACAGAGATGCAGTGAAAGTAGCAAAGTCAATTAAACGGCACTTACAGTAAAGCTGGTACGTGTCTGCAGTTAACAGTCAGATGGCATGAAGGGATCAAAACCCTGCCAGCAGAAAAGAAAGTACAGAACCTCGAGAACAGATATCAGCTGAGAATGTCCCAGTGCCCAGTTCTCAGGAGGCAGTAGGAAAGGCACTGCATCTGGGATTGGTCATTTCCAGCTTGCCTGGGCTGAGCTGGAAAGTAATGCAGTTTACTTTTTTTCCCATTAGTAAGTACTGCAACTTCGACTTACAACTCTAGTGCCAGGTTCTCTTAGGTGTTTCTCCTCTCCTATTTCCCTTCCTTCCCCCCCCCCCCCCCCCCCCCGCTCCCCCTTTTTTTTTTTTTTAATTATTCTTTCTTGGCATGAACCTTACTTCATTATACAGACAAAGAGGTTAAATGGGCAGAGACTACTTTCTTCATACTCAACATACAGCTCTGCATCTCGTGCAACTGCAGAGCATATGTTGAATCAGTCTTGGTGTGACCTGAGAAGCTGCAGCCTTTTATGACACTGTTACCTCTCAGACGGTAGTTAATTTCTCATTTTTCCAACTGAAGGGAAACCTTTTGTGTGGTTCATCTCAGTCTGTCCCACACCAGGACAGTTCATAGAATTCTTAACCTGGAATTAGAGAGACATGATGTTCTCCCATCTGGTTAAATTAAAATAGCATTGGTGTGAGATCAAGCTTGTACTGTAAACTAAACACAAGCTGGAATTTGATCAGAACTTACTGCTCCTATGACTCTCTGCTGTTGTAGGGGAAGGAGCAGCGCCTGCAAAAGTAGGAGCTCTGTTCTCTTCCTGAAGGGAGAACCGCCACCATTAGTTTTCAGAGACGTACAGTTTATCAGGGACTTGGTATCTTTTGCTTAAAGCTCGGAGCTGCATCCAGTTTAGAAACGTGATGCAAATGACTGCTATGAATCAGTCTGTGTGCAGCAGCTCCGAATGAAGTGGACCAGTCCAGTTGGACACCTGCCAACAGGCAACCCGAGTGTGGTCACATGAAGTAAGATACTTTTTTTTTTTTTTTTTTTTTTTTTTTAAATAGGAGGTGGAAATTAAACACTTTCTCAAATCGTGCAGTCTTTAGTTGGCAGGACTTTCTTGCTATGTCTGTAGTGTTATGGCTTTCTCTTCCTCTAGGTGTAGCAACACTAAGGGAAAAAAAAAAAGGCTCATGGTGAAGGTGTGACTGGAAAGAGTTTAGCTACTTACTGCATACTTACTGCTGCAGCCAGCCAGCAGAGGCTTTTATAGAGGGCAGGACTAGAAATGCAAACCACTCTTCGAGCAAGGATTTTGTTGCAGGAGCAGCCCCGTCTGATCACAGTGTCCTGAGTGGCTAAGGTACTGGTTGCTAGCAGGCTCCTCTGCCTTGCAGGCTGCTCTTGAGGGAGATTGGTGCTTGCCTGGAGAGCCCATGTGCTCCTTCCAGGCTGGACTGCTGTTGGGGCTGGGCTGGGTGTTGCTGTTTGCATCTGCCCACTGTTTCTCAGACAGAGTAATGGGTCAATTTCACATTTAATTCTGCCAGCTGTGGTAGAGCAGCGCTTTGTAACCCATGAGTGTTTATATGAACCCATGGAGGGCCGGGCTGTGAAAACTCATGCATGGCGTATTGCATGGCAGTAGTACTTGTGATGCTCATGAACCTAAGGGTTGAACCCTTCCCCCAACATTTTTCATTGTTTAAAGGCCTCATGGTGGAGGAGATTTAGAAAATTGAGTGAGAGGAGATTTTTGAAGTGCTGGGTGGGGTTTTTTGGCAGGTGTCTCATATTAAGATCTGTGTTCATGTACAATACTTTTTTTTTTTTTTTTTTTTTTTTTTTGAGCTGTGTGAGCTCTCACTATAGCAAATATAATTTCATCAGTCCTCATCACAGGGCCAAGTCAAGATCCCAACCATGAGTGCTCTCATGGTTTGGTCCTCAGCGGTCACAAGGCATCTTGGAAGCCATTTCTCTGCAGTTGTCTTTTCTGTTTCCCCATTACGTTTTGAGTATATGTGTTTTTTTTTGAGTTCAGTGGCTGAAAGCTGAAGATGTTTTTACAGTAAGATTCCTCAAACTATGTTAACACTGTTACCAGCATCATGCTGGAGGCATGGTACTCTGTGTGCAAGGTGGGCAGGAACGAGAATGTGAGATCTTTCATATACCAACTGCAGCTGTCTCTCAGCAGCTCTGCCGTATGGTGGCAGGTCTGATGGATTTACCCACATGTGGGACTGGTTGCACCACTTTGTGTCACAGTACTTCAGTGAGCTTCTGGGGACACAAGACCTTGCATGGGTACATGTTGTCCACTGACAGAGCAGCAGCTACTGCAGAGGAGCATGCAACCCACCCCACTTCGGTGCTTCATACCTGTCTTCCTGGAAAGTCATTTGTTCTTTTTCCACTGTGAGTTTGTTTGATCCCATTGTCCAGTTCCCTTGTTTCTGGTCTCAAAAGCCATGGTTGCCTACTGAGGGAGAAGGGATGTGGAGTGTATGGGTAAACATGGAAAGCTAAACTTGTAAATAGTTTGTTCTAGATTTTTGTTTAGCTGTTGATGCAGCCAGTGTGTGACACATGGGAAACACATGTGGACAGAACAGCTCGCAAGGTCTGGAACTACCATGTCTTCAGAAAGGCCAGAGCTTTTGCATTCACCATCTTTGAGGTTGGAGAACACTGTGGATCTCCTTTGTGTCCCGTCTTCACAGTACTTGCATTGCTGCAGGAGCTAGTTGGCAATTGCCTGGGTGCTTTACAGTGGTTTCAGGACACAGAGATGCTTGAAGCATCTTCTGGTTTCTGCACATCTGCAGGCTCACGGTGACCTCTCATTTTCTGAGATGTTGTGTAATAACAGGGATGACTTGAGTGTTTATCTGAGAAAACATGTGTCTCCCTTTATTTGAAAACTGTCATACTGCATTCAAAGAATTCTGATGTCTGCAGCTCTTACCTAGTGCAACCTTCTTACTGTTGACAGTGTTCTATGGGGGCATAGTATTCTGAGGCACGGAATAGGTTTTTAAAGTTAGTTGTGCAATAAACACCTGTGTGTTCTCCATTTGCAACCTTGCTTGTATAAACTGGGAGAAAGATAAAAACAGCCAGCTAGTGTTCGAGTCCTCAGAAGAAGCTTAGTGGAGGATGGGGCTCAAAATGAATAAAGTCAGAGATGTCTTGGTTCTTGTTTGGGACTCGCTTATGAAAAGTGCAATTTTAGTGAAGTTAATATTGCCAAATCAGTGATATCACATCGTGCTGTGAGCTCTGTCAAATGGATGAAGCAGAGATGAGGCATCTTTGGCAGTGTGCAGCCTGCTCCATGGAAAGCAGCTGTATTCTTTCCTCCACGCCCTGGGAATAGGTTGCAGCGTATGTTTCCCAGTGCAACCAGCCAGCCCTGGCCATCTGCATATAGGGAATGAAAATGGCTTGGATTTTCAACCCTTTTGGGTGGGAATTTTGAGCATGATGCTGTTATGTTAGAGATTGCCTCATTGGAAAGTCTTCATTTGAGATGTTTTGCGTCTTTTCTGAACCATTCAGCCCTTGCAGGTCAGGTGCCAGTTCACACAGATTCATGTGAAGTATGGGCTGCAGCTGTTATCGGTGTAGGGAATTTTCCTGGAGTTGAACACATCATCAGTAATTTTCTGAAGAAGTTACTCTGCGTGTTTCACTTTCCTGTTCAGTATAGCTTACAGAATTTTGTGGGTGTATTTGTTAAACCCTACAACATTACATATAAATACAAAATAACTAAAATGCTAATGTAAAAAATGGCAGAAAATGTATGTGTTATACACAGTTCATAGCAGTAACACAAATCTGTTTAATCCCTATTTTGCTGTTCAGCTGTAGTCTATCTTAGAGTTCAGATTTCTTGCCTATTTCCGAGCCAGGTAGCATAATTTGACAGCAGTATCAGGAAACTCACTGTTCTGTGATTTAAAACTGTTGAAGGGCATTTGACAAATCATTGCTGAGAGCTATGCCTTTTGATGCCTCAGTAGTGCGTATGTATAACTGTGTGGGGAAGGGATTGTTTATAAAAGCATGGTGGTGAGTGGTCAGCTGTTGGTCTAACTGATCTTAGTGGTCTTTTCCAACCTTAATGATTCTATGTTTCCAATAGTTGACATTTATGGGAATTGTGGTGCTTTTGCTAGAAGGCTTCTTAAGTTTGCGGGATATTTGCAGATGTGTAATTAGCAACTGGAATAAAAATGAGGACATACCATTATGAACATGCAATGTATTATGTATGTGTTATATGTGTTTTCTGCTGTTAGAGCATGGAGCCTGTAAAAGAAGCGATAAGCGAGCATAAAGGGGATTGACATGTTTGTTTATTACTGCAGACTCAATAAACTGAAATTCATTATGAGTTAGTGTTATACAGCCATTAGAATCTATATTGCATTGCCACTATAATAAATTTCCACTATGAAATAATATGTACAGCACTTTTAAAAGCAGGACATTTGTAGATGGAAAGGGTCATAGTGCAGATGTTGATTCATGCTCAGAATTCATGAAGTTAATGTGGGAGCCTCTTTTCAAACTAAGGTTGTTTGCTGATGCTAATTGATAAGGCAGTCTGTGTTATGGACGCAGAACTTCCTGGAGGCTGCATCTGAATTGGCAGCTCTATGGGAGGAAGAAGTCATCATGCTGTACTTATGGACTGCTGTTGCTGTGTGAGATTAGATTTAAAACAGTATAAAATGGCGAAAGATCAGAATATTATTATTCACTGTCCTGCTGAACATCATTTTTTTGAGCTCACGACTGCTTCTGGTGTCAACCAATGATAAATAGAGTTGTACCGACTTGCTACACTTTGTAAGGACTCAATGTTATACTAACCACTCATTCTGTTTCTCTTTATTTGTAGATCAAGATGTTGTTAAACATAAAAAGCATCATATGGATGTGCTCTACGTTAGCTATAACATATATGCTACCTAAAGGTAAGTCTGTTATACTTGGAATAATTTATTAAAATTCATTCCAGTGACAGCAGGACGCAGCATGGTCCAACTGATAAAGTATTTCCCAGGACTGGGGAAATGCGTTTTCTGATTTTATCTCTGCCACTCTGCTGTGCTGTGTAACTAACTTTGTCCCTGTTTTCTCCCTTTTGCCTGCTGATTTACATAGAAAACTTTTGGCGGGTGAGCATGTTTTTGGCAAGGTTTTTGCACATCTATTTGTGTCTCCTGTGGTTTGTCAGTGACATTACCATAATTCAAGTAATGATAAAGACAGTGTGATAACGTGATAAAGACATTACAAAGCATAGAACGAAACAGCTTGCCTTCTTCAAATGTTCAGGAATGTGACTTAACTGCTTTAACCTCTGCTTGTGAAATGTTGGACCTGTTCATCAGATATGTCTCACACCTTCATTTGGCATGGCCCACAGAGGAGTTCCCCTGCATGGATGAAGTGGAGACTCCAGGGGGAGAATAATTTTGGTGAAAGGAAAACAGCTTTCATGAGGGCTTCAGCAGTGAGCAGTGCCAGCGCATGAGAACAAGAGCAGTTTGCTGCTACAGACCTAGTCATAGAATCATAGAATCATAGAATCGCTAAGGTTGGAAAAGACCCACAGGATCATCCAGTCCAACCATTCACCCTTCACCAGTGGTTCCCGCTAAACCATGTCCCTCAACACAACATCCAAACGCTCTTTGAACACCACCAGTCTCGGTGACTCCACCACCTCTCTGGGCAGCCCATTCCAGTGCCTGACCACCCTTTCAGAGAAGTAGTATTTCCTAACGTCCAGCCTGAATCTTCCCTGGCGCAGCTTGAAGCCATTCCCTCTAGTCCTATCACTAGTCACCCGAGAGAGAAGAGGCTGACCCCCAGCTCACTACAACCTCCCTTCAGGAAGTTATAGAGAGCAATGAGGTCTCCCCTGAGCCTCCTCTTCTCTAGACTGAACAATCCCAGCTCCTTCAGCCGCTCTTCATAAGGTCTGTGCTCCAGACCCCTCACCAGCTTTGTTGCCCTCCTCTGGACACGCTCCAGGGCCTCGATGTCTTTCTTACAGTGAGGGGCCCAAAACTGGACACAGTACTCGAGGTGTGGCCTCACCAGTGCTGAGTACAGGGGGACAATTACTTCCCTGTTCCTGCTGGCCACACTATTTCTGATACAAGCCTGGATGCCATTGGCCTTCTTGGTCATCTGGGCACACTGCTGGCTCATGTTCAGTCTAGCGTCAATCAACACCCCCAGGTCCATTTCCTCTACACAGTCTTCCAGCCACTCTGCCCCAAGCCTGTAGCGTTGCCTGGGGTTATTGCAGCCAAAGTGCAGGACCCGGCATTTGGTCTTGTTGAATCCCATCCCACTGGCTTCAGCCCAGCTATCCAACCTACCAGATCCCTCTGTAGGGCCTTGCTACCCTCAGGCAGATCAACACTTCAAGCCAGCTTGGTGTCATCTGCAAACTTACTGAGGGTACACTCAATGCCCTCATCCAGGTCATCAATAAAGATATTAAACAGGACAGAGCTGACCCCTGGGGAACACCACTCGAGACTGGTCGCCAGCTGGATTTAACTCCATTCACCACCACTCTCTGGGCCCGGCCCTCCAGCCAGTTCCTTACCCAGCCAAGAGTGTATCTGTCCAAGCCACGATCTGCCAGCTTCTGCAGGAGAATACTGTGGGAGACAGTGTAAAAGGCTTTGCTGAAGTCTAGGTAGACCACATCAACAGCCTTTCCCTCATCCACCAGATGGGTCACTAGATCATAGAAGGAGATCAGGTTGGTCAAGCAGGACCTGCCCTTCATGAACTCATGCTGGCTAGGCCTGATCCCCCGGTTGTCCTGCACGTGCCGCGTGATCTCCCTCAAGACAATCTGCTCCATAATCTTCCCCGGCACCAAGTCAAGCTGCAGAGGTGGCAAATTAAGTGCAGGAGTCCTGGGTCTACAGGAACAGCAGTTCTGCACACCAACCAGTCAGATCCCAATGCATGCACTCATGTAATTGATGCAACAGCAGCCCTATGAGTTTGTATGTCTCTGACACTCTATATTCGGGGTGAAAAAAGTGCCACATACAAGTGAGATATGGAGGAACCAAGAGCCCCAGACTCTGCCTGCCTCTGTGACAACTGAAGAATGATCCTAAGGAGGCATGCTTTTGGGGTGGGCAGTGTATCTGCCAGACCCTCTGCTGTGGGGGGGCTGTAGGCCAAGCTCGTTGGAAGCTGTGGCAAGCTCCTGGCTGCTGGGGCCTGGAACAGGAACATCTTAAAGCAGCTGCAGGTCTTAGCTTTGGGTAGAAAGTAGGAGCCCTATTTACTTCTCATGGTGATTACATGTTAACACCGAAATATATATCCATGTATGATTGCTATGGTTTGAAACTTTTGACTCAAAATTAGTAGGGAGCAGGTCCCTACAGCAGCTGCAGACTCTGAAAATTGGGATGATAGTTTTCCCAAGCCTCAAATCAAGACAATTATTATTCTACTTTCTTCTTCTCATGAGCCTTTGGAAAATCAAATATACTCTATACTTTTTTTTTTTCTTTTTTTTTTGGTAGCTCTTATACTGTGTCTAGCAAAGTTCTTTCTTAGGTAGTTCTTCCTGTAAGATAAAAACTGTTCTGCTTAGAGTTGACTTTAGAAGAAAAGATGGTGGGCTTTTTTTTTTCTTTTTCTTTTTTCTTCACTCAGGTTGGGAGCACTATCCTTCACTGTTTCCTGTCATCACTTCCTCCTTCAGTTTCATTTCTCCATTCTTTACTAAACACACAGCAGACCAAGACAAGTAGAAGACATTCTCAGAGACAAAAGACTCAAAGCTTCCGGGAGGGGCAAGGTGCTGAAACTAAGCTTCCATTTTCTCATTTATTGAGGGCTGAGATTCTTTTGGTTATTAAATGTCAAGCTTTTTCTTTTTCCCCCCTTGCCCCCCCATTTTTTTTTACTCAGTAAAATGTCTGTGAGTGTACACTGATGTACAGCTCTTGGATCTGCAGGCATTTAATTATTTGTTCATATGAAGTATTCTGCAAGGCAAAGCAAGTGATTTTCAGAAGAGGTCATGGACTAACAATGTCAGTTTATGTAGGGAACTTAAAAATTTTTATTTACTAAGTTGTAGCATGATTAGTCAGCTTTAAAATGGAGTAAATGCTAATACATCACTCACCTGATGAGAGGTATGAAGTTAAGATTTTAGCTGATAATCAGCCTTTGGGTGGAGAGCATGTAAGAAGAGAATAAGCAAGACAAATGAATCTGACATTATATGTAATGCTGACATTTCTGTTACAACCTATTGAAAATCTGATCATGCTTATTTAGGGCATAATTCAGTGGTCAGTCTAATCTCACATACATCATTTAACACTACATGGGGTAGTTGTGCCCCTTCTCCGTACCCTAGTGCTGGCTGACATGTTTTTCTTTGTGTTGACAGTATTTATGGGGATATATGTCCAGCTCAGTCAGGTAAATGACTTGTCTGAAAGACATCAGATAACCCTTTTTGCAAGTTAGTTTTCAGCTGGATCAGATCTTTGATCTGCCTCTCTGATTTATGCAATTGCTTGAGCTGATAGAATTAGGGGAATGGGAGTGCATCAGTGTCTGTGGAGAGGTGAGGCTGACTGGTAGAACAAGGGATGACACCATTAGGTGCCCCTGAACTTACTCCACCTTTCATCACCTCTGAAATGGTTTATAAATGGTTCGTGTAACTTCCAGAACACAAGCAAGATTTCTGTGAGTGTGCTGGTGTGGTCATCTCAGGAATATAGACAAGTTCTGACCTGTCCTTATTCACTTGAAACTTTTGGAAGAAGTGCAGAAAAATCCTTGTGTTCCTAGAAGTACATTGTGGACTTCATGGGTTTTATTTTTGAAGTTGAAGATCATATGTTAGCCACAGAGGCTCTCAAATGTGAAATTCTTCAGAATACAGCCATGCTGATGAGGACAAAAATGAGGTAAACTTTAATGTGAATCAATCCAATAGAGTCTGGGCTTGATCCATATATTTCTGTTTTGTAGAAATATTAGTAAGTTTATGTAATAACTCTTCTGAGGATGAATATTACAAGGTCACAGACAAACCTTTCCAGTCCTGCTGTTTAGAACAAAGAGAAGGAAAAAACACCTTTAAAATAAAATCTGTGCTTGCATTTTGAAAAGTTAGACAGGAATTTCTTACATTTCATTTCTTTCTTTTTTTTTTTTTTTTTTTTTTTTAATCAGGAATTTGAATGTAAAATTGATGCCTTGAAATCTTTTGTGAAACACAGATTCCCATGCTTCTGTTCCCCAAATGGGTTTGGTTAACCATAAGGGTTAACTGAATAGTCATTTGCCTATGATTAATGGCAGTGTTGCCTTTTGGGCAAAAGTGTTCTGATATCTTAGAATCATTCTTTTGAAACTCATATGGGAAATTTGTCAAAATCAACAATTATTTTATGAAAGAAATAAGCTTTGGCAGTTGTCATTTTCTGCTAGGAAAAATGTTGTGTTGAAAACTTTAAACATCAGTTGAGACTACGAATGTTGAAAAATGTGTACTGTTTAAAAGCTAACCTTACTGTCCAGTCTGCACAGCAGCGTTCTCTAATCATCTGTCATTCAGTCTGATGTTTGATTTTGGCATCATTGATTCAGTTGTTTCCTGGAGCGTCTTCCTAAGCACTTCCTTTCCTCTTCCACTATCTCCAAAAGGCTTTCTTTGGATGTTCCCCCAAGCACCCCTTTTTGAAAAAAAAGCAAACAAATTTGTTAATTTCGGAATCCAAGAGATTAATTAGGTTATTGAATTGTAGAATCATCAAGGTTGAGAAAACCTCCAAGGTTATCTAGACCAACCATCCACCTACCACCAATATTGCCTCACTAAAGCGTGCCCCTTTAGTACAATGTCTAAACGTTTCTTGAACACATCTGGGGCCGTGACTCTGCCACCTCCCTGGGCAGTCTGTGCTAGCACCTGACCACGCTTTGATAGAAGTCTTTCCTGATATCCAACCTAAACCTTCTCTGACACAACTTGAGGCCGTTCCCCCTTGTCCTACTGCTTGTTATGTGGGAGAAAAGGCTGACCCCCATCTTGCCACAGCCTCCTTTCAGGCAGCTGTAGAGAGCGTTAAGGCCTTCCCTGAGCCTGCTCTTCTCCAGACTGAACAATCCCAATTTCCTCAGCCACTCCTCATGAGACTTGTGCTCCAGAGCCCTCTCCAGTTTTACTGCCCTTCTCTTGACACTTCAAAGCCTTGATGTCTTTCTTGTAGTGAGGTGCCCAAAACTGAACACAGGGAGATGATAACCTCCCTGCTCATTCTGGCACAAAACTGAAGCTTAATTTAAAAAAAAAAAAAAAAGATTATAAGCACAAAGTGTTCTGCGTTCACCACTAAGTATTATTCCTGCCTTTGTTTTCTCTTTCACTCTCATCTCCTTGAATGGTCACATTCATAAATATCTAGCATATTTGCCTGGCTTGCTCCTTAGATTTTATGTAGCAACAGAAGTATTTTTCCTTAGAGAACTGAGAATGCTTTTGCATGACTTGTTTAAGGCTTGAAATACTCAGAAAGTGTTTTTTGAATAGGAGGGCAGCAGGAAATACGGTGTAAGCTTCTGGGGTTGCAGGAGTGCCTTTCCATAAGACCGTTGCTATTTACTGTGGTGCATGTGAAAGATTAATGACAGAAGTTCATGAGCGAGGTTTATGCCTGCTCCTAGCCTGCCATTTACTCACTTTGAACTAGCTGGTGTTACAGTTCTGTAGTTCACAAGCTGGACCTGTGATTATGATCATTGCTGAAGTTTACCTCACTCATTATAAGCTACTATTTATTATGTCATGGATAAGCGTGCTTTCATGAAAGCCCTATAATCCAAAAGAGAATACAAACACCCTAGGTTACAGTATGTGATAATGTCCTTTTGAAGGTATATGAATAATATACATCAATTTAGCATATCATGTTAATGTTATATATGTGCTGTAAAACATGTGTGCTTTGCTTATAATGTTTGCACATCTGTATGCATGTTACACTGAGTTCAGCAGCTGGGATTTATGCTTTTCTGGCAGATTTTCTTGCAGAATATGATGATGATTGTTTTTTCATTATTATGCCTCCTTCTCTTACTCTGTTTCTTAAGACTGCAGGGAATGTATGGGAAAGGTCCTCATTCTGCTCCTGCTTCTTATTCTAATATTGAAGCTATTTGATATTTAAATTAAGGAAGACACAAAAACCCAGCTGCTAAGACACAGAGACTCTGCTGGTAACCTGACTGCATGTCATACTTTGGGCTTGAATCTGCTGTCCCATCATTTAGTACAAAGCTCCCACTGATTTTATTGGCAGTTCTGGAAAGATAGATCTGTAGCCAGGTTACTTGGACTTAACTGTGTATTTTGTTTCTTTATTGTCTGTGTATTTTCCCTAAGGTCTTAAATATGCTCAAGAGTGATGCATTTTACTTAGCAACAGAAAAGAATGCTCATATTAATTGCCAGCCAGTTTAGTCATATCAAAACAATATCTCATTTAAGAATGTTATCAGTGTTTGAGGTTTTACTTGGGTAGGTGAAGATGTGGTATGAAACAGTGATTGGGTAATCACTGTTTCATGTGGTGATTGGGTAAATATCTGCTTTTCTCAGTTCGTATTCAAATTTACAAACAGTCACAAAATATTTTGTTTGCATTTTGTTGGCTGCATCCCTTCTAAGGTAGGGTTTGTCTCAGCTAGCTTGCACTACTGCAAGAAACCAAGTTTTTTGAAACTGCACAGGAATATCTCCTAATCTTCAATGCAAAACTTTTTTTTTCAGTAAAGTGTATTTTCTCCCCTTTTCTCCTCATCTACTAGTCAAAACAGATTGCTTTTTAAAAGCACTTCATAGTGCTTTCTACAGCTAAATGAGTCTGTTTGTAGGTACATAGTTTTCCCTTATTCTGGGATGTAATCCAGTTTAGGGTAGATCTAATTTGCATATCATTATGATACGTGTTTGCTGTCGAGGGTTTCATTCTACTGATGAGAAGACATGAATTCTAAAGAGGAAATTTCCTCAGGGTTTGATCACACATAACCAAAAACAACTCTTGAAAGTTTATTAAAATTCTGTCAGTCAGCGTAATTATAACTAGATCATTTTTCATTTAAGAAGTTCCTGTAATGTATATAGATGACAAGAGATCATAATAAAAACTAAATATTTTGAAACTGATTTTAATCTCCCACCTGTGCGATTTGGCAGTTTTTCCATCACAACTGATAGGATTGAGTATTCATTCTACTTCTTTAGCTCTTCCCAACTGTAATTAAATAAAGTTCCAAAGAATTAAAGGTGATATAAGAGTCAGTGATGTTTTCCTACTATAAATCTTGGGATAAAACCAGCCCATTACAGTTTTTAGCAATCAGGTGGCTCTAAGGAAGTCAAGTTTTTATTCCTTTTTAAACAATATCAGATGACTTCCCCAAATTCTTGTTTCAGTATTTTTTTTCAAAGAAATGTGTTTGCAATCAAAGCTTTTGAGCTAGTCTGTAGTCTGTAGGCCTGTCTTAAAGCTTTGTTAATTGCCCAGACTTAGTTATATGTTGGTCCTGTTTTTGTCATTCACTGTTTTATAAGCACATCCTTGCTAGATCGTGCTCAGGTTGTGTGAAACAGTTAGGTTGTGTTTGTTGAACATGAGATGTAGTATCTCACCAGTCTTTGCTTGTAAGACTGAAAATCTCACTACATGCTTGAATCAGAGTGAAGAATCTTGCTGGTAAATCAGCTCAGTTCTGTGTGAACTTTTCATTTGAGCTTTGGATGCAGTGCAGCTGTATTGGCAGAGTGCTACACCATTGTTGTTAGACTCTCTGTGGTCTAATCAGTTCTCATAGAGCTAGCTCGAGTGTTTCTGCATTGAGTTCCCAAGAATCTTAACTTAGGTAGGCATGAATGGAAATGATTTGAGGACTTCCGTTCCAACATCTTGGTCATCCTTGGCTGGGCCAGTATTTTTCTGGTTAGGACTTTTTTGTAAAAATGCATGGCTGTCGTACTGGTCGTTATTGAATATCTTTGTAGATGTTTCTATTAACGTTTTATCTCTGTGTGATGCGCATATGTTAAAATACATGTCAGCTTAATAAAGAGTTTTAAGTTTTTTTCCCCTTTTCTCATTCCCTCCTGTTTTTCCTTCAAAATATTCTGCTCGTTATAGTGTGATGATATTTTTGATGGTAGATAAATATCTAGATAACTTTTCAAGTACTGGTATCTCATATTTCCTGCTGGTGCCTGGTATTTGAAGTCATTTTGTTTCTAAACTTTATGAATCCTTGATGACTTCAAATTAATGATTAGCATTTTCAGCCTTTGAAAAAATGTTTGATTGCAGGTCAGTGAAACAGGAGATATGGATTCTATTATATGTCAGCCTTTAATCTTCATTAAGCCATTAAATATGGTGAAATAACATCACGTGACAACATAAATCTAACAGAAATCCTGTTTTCAGACAGTTGTTGTGTGCAGGTTGGATGAACAGTAGTCAACTTTCCCCTTGGGATATTGTCAGATGGAAGCATTTCACTGTAAAGTGTTTGCAGCTGGAGATGTCATAAAAATGATAAAGGTCCTATCAAGTCAAGTTTGAGCCAAGCAGGGACTTTCTGTGTGCTTTGCTTCTTTTTTGCTTTAACATCCTAAAATACCCCATTTCTGTAATGTGTTAAAGGCCCCTGGGCTACAAGGAAATAATTTCAAAAGAATGACAATTTAGGATAATCTCACTGAAAAGGCTTTTGTTTCAGCATGTATACAATAAAAAGAGTTAACCCTTGAAAGAGAAATGGAGTAAGGGATGCAACGTATGCAAAGTCCTAGGCTGTGTTTTACTTCTGGGACGTGAGCACATGAACAGGCTGCTGTAAGGTAAAATAAGGTGTAAGCATCACTAGCTCCCTGAAGTGCCTAGTTTTGGCCGGCAACAAATGTGAGGTAGCTGGTTGTCTTTCATCAAATGGTTTTAGTCTGGTGAAGTTTGAAAATGTAGCTCTTACAATTCAGCTGTCATCTGTAACCTTCAAAACAGTTTCCAAAGGAAGCCAATATTCATCCATGTTACAGTCAATGACTCCAACAAATGGAAAAAAACAAATCAAAGAGCAGGGAATTAATTTACCCAGACAGGAAAGGGCTCAGTCAAGGGCCGAGGATCTGCTTTGGCTTACTCTGGTCAGACCTGTTGTGAACCAGCTAGGGTTCATAGAGTTCAGGTCTTAAAAGTCTGTTAATCATTAAATAGTGATGAAATGTAACTGTTTCTGATTTTGCTGGTCGCTAATGTGATATATCCTTTCTCTTCTACTCTCTTCCATTCTTCTAGTTAAAGCAGAAAAAAAAAACCCTGGTGAAGGGATCCCTCTCTGGAACGTCAGTCCTTCCATGCTTCTTTTCAACCACACCCACCATAGCCTCCAGCTATGCAGCCGAATATCTTCGAATCAAATGGTCAAAGGTTGAACTGGATAAAAGCGGAAAAGATGCAAAAGAAACCACAGTCCTTGTGGCCCAGAATGGGAACATCAAAATAGGCCAGAACTACAAGGATAGGGTGTCTGTTCCAACCCATTCAGAGGAGACCGGTGATGCTTCACTGACTTTCTCTAGGCTGCGTGCAAGTGATGCAGGGGTGTACCGCTGTGATGTGATGTATGGAGTTGAGGACACACAAGGCATTGTATCGCTGGCTGTTGATGGTAAGAATTCATTTATTTCATTTGTACTCAGCAATAATCCCAGTCAATCCCAGTCAAACTGGTAACAGCTACTACATATAACTACAAAGCATTAATATGACCATTATTAAGAGATTGTTCTTCCTTCAATATTGACTTGCCCCATTCTCTTTTTGATTATTTTTAAGATTTTTTTCCAGCCCATATTTTTCTCATTTCTCCTGCACATGTTCAGGGAGGGTACTCCTGATTCACAGAGCAAATGCTGTTCGCTTGTTCCAGTAGTACATTGGTTGGTTTTATATCCTTTACAAGATGAACTCCTGCTTTCACAATTACTTTTTTTTTTTTTTAGCAGGTACCTCTAGAGTTTTCCAAAACCAGTCTTTTTGAACCATAGTACATAACATAAGACATCTATCTGAAAATGTCTGTGTCTTTCTAAGAAGACAGACTTGGCAGGCAGAAGCAGTTTCTTAATAATTGTTTCTGTAGGATGAAAAGAAGCAACTGCTCTGCTCTACTGGAGCTCTGGCTGCCGTCTCATGGGAACGTAAACCATCTAACCTCAAACAGCTCTTTCTGTGATAGAAACATCAAGCACCAAGGAAGAGTTTCTTTTGTCTCCATAGTAACTGTTGGATGGATAGCTAGGAGAATCACTTGCCAAAAGCTGCAGGAAGGCAAGTAGGTAGAAGGCTGCTAATATTCTTCCATGTGGAAGACCCAGACCTAAGAGCTGGCATGCAAGTACTATAAAGAAATAACCTCCAAAACTTTGAGGAAGAGAATTGTTCTTGTAAAGAAGCACAAGAAACAAAACTATTTTAAATAGAGTGTCAGTGGCAAAAGTAGCATCTGATCTATTGGCATGTTTCTCCTAAGGTCCTGCTTATACAGCACCATGTGTAGGCTGCTCCATATAGATGCTATATAGCCCTGTCAGTTTGGCACTAAGCCTGAACTATTAAACTGCTGAAAGGCAGGACATGTTAGCCCAGGCACTGTGTCATGTAAATGCAAATTCTGAACCAAAATTACTCAGAAGAACACTGGGCTGTGTGGATGTACCAGCTTGCATGAGCATTGGTTTGTACTCTACCTTGCACTTCTCTGCACTCAGGTATTTTTTGAAACTTAGATGTTGAGTCAAGTGACTGAGTCCCAAAACAAATATTAGGATCTTCTGTTGAAAATCATGGCTTTGGCTAAGATTTTTTGTAGGCTTAATACTATATTGTTCTTCCACTATGCCTAACTTAACTTTAGCAGTCTTTTGGCATCTGTTCAATGAACGGTTTTGAAGGTGTGGTCTTAATTTGGAAATACAATAAATCAGTGTAACCATTAATGTCTTTCTAACTTCATAAGCTGTGTAGTCTTAATGGCAAAAGCAAAAGAAATCCTGGTTTGAACATTATTTTTCAGTAATGAATGTACCTGGCATTCCTTAGTCCTTTAAAGTGCTCCCTTGACTATGTATCTATATCCAGGAGCAGCAGATGTTCACTACAATAAAATATCAGATGATTTATGGCAATACTTTAGCTTGTGTTACTGCTGCTGCAGAGCACTGCAATGAGATGCAAAGTTCAGATCTTTTTTAAATTGAAAGAAAATTTCAAACACAGCATTTTCTTTCTGAAGCTACTCTTTTTTGTGATTACTTTGATGTCAAAATTCGGGGGACAGAACAAGCTGTAAAGATTTCATATTAATGTTGTTGCTTCAATTTTGTACCCTTACTTCAATAAGGGCTTTGGCATTTTTGTGAGTTCGGCTACTATCTTAAAACAAAACAAAACAAAACAACAACAACAACAACAACAAACAATTGTATTAGTCACAAACATAATTTATTTTGGTTATGTCATCTTTTTGAATCTGTTCCCCCAAATAATAATAATTAATGAAAGAGAGATGTGTGTTCATCGTGCATTCTTCATCACCTGTTGTTAACACAGAATTGGGAAATCTTTATGCGTTAATTGTGGTAATTTCTGAGTTGAGAACTGGCATAGTTCAGCACTGCTTTGGTCTGCTCTTCCATGCAGAGCTGGTGCTGTTGCTCGTGTAAAGCTGGGTAAGATTATCACTTATCTTGCTAAAGGGCATATTTTATGATCATGGAATGAAAGATAAAATGCATTTGTGTAGCACCTATTCTCTAACATCTGAGCAAGCACCTTTTGCTTCATCTTTTCAGTGGATTAAAAGTATGTAGACAAAACAGTTACTATGACTCTACTAATATTACAGTAAACTTCTTGATTGTGTAGCTGAACCCTAAATGACTGACTTATTGGAGGCTTTTGCCAACTTCACTCTGGGGACAGTTTAGAGGTGGGAAGGAATGTTTCTGTGATGCTTCAGGAAGCACAGAATCATAGAATTGTAGAATCATAGAATGGCTTGGGTTGGAAGGGACCCCAAGAATCATCAAATTCCAACTCCCCTGCTACAGGCATGGTTGCAAGTCACTAGATCAAGCACTAGATCATGTTACCCAGGGCCCCATCCAACCTAGCCTTGAACGCCTCCAGAGAAAAGGCATCCACAACCTCTCTGGGTAGTCTATGCCAGCACCTCACCACCCTCTCAGTGAAAAACTTCCCCTTTACAACTAATCTAAATATTTCCTCCTTTAGTTTAAGTTTAAAACCATTTTAAAAGTTTAGTTTAGTTTAAAACCATTCCCCTTGTTCTATCACTATCAACCTGTAAAAATTTGATTTCCCTTCTGATTATAATCTCCCTTTAAATATTCTGTTTCAATTATTTATTTTAATGCTAACACTGTTCTGTATGTTAAATAATAAATTAAGGGGAAGTCATAGCAATGTAGAACCAGAAGGACTTGGTCACTTGAAATCTTGTTCCTTTGGTGTTGCAGATAACCATGTTACATATGCCTTTGTTAATGCCCAAATCAAGCAAGGCTTACCATTTGAATGAGTTGTCAGGCACTTTGCATGTTATGTCCCAAAGATCGTAGAATCGCAGAATGGTTTGGGTTGAAAGGAATGTTAAAGCCCATCCAGTTCCAAACCACTGCCATGGGCAGGTTGCTACCCACCAGATAGGGTCCCATACATCCTGGCCTTGAGTGCCTCCAGAGATGGGGCACCCACAGCTTCTCTGGGCAGCTGTGCCAGGGCCTCATCACTCTCTGAGTGAAGAATTTCCATCTAGTATCTAATCCAAATCTCCTCTCTTTTAGTTTAAATCTCCTCCCCCTTGTTTTATCAGTATCTGCCTATGTAAAAAGTCGCTCTCTCTCTTGTTTATAATTTCCCTTAAGGTACTGAAAGGACACAGTGTGAATTCTCACCAGACCCTTCTCTTCACCAGACTGAACATTCCTAACTCCCTCAACCTTTCTTCAAATGAAAGGTGCTCCAGCCCACTGATGATCTTTGTGGTCTTCCTCTGGACCCACTCCAGCAGCTCCTCACCTTTTTTATCCCGGGGTCCTCAGACCTGTATTCAGCTGGGGCCTCACAAGGGCAAAGTAGAGGGGAACAATCACCTCTCTTTTCCTCTGGCCACCCCTCTGTTGAGTCAGCCCAGGATACAGTTGGCCTTCTGGGCTGCAAGTGCACTGCTGGCTCACGTAGAGCTTTTTGTCCACCAGTATGCCCAAGTTCTCAGCAGGGCTGTTCTCAATGAGTTGTTCTCCCAATCTGTACTCATATTTGGGATTGCCCGGACCCAAGTGCAGCACCTTGCACTTGGGCTTATTGAACCTCATAATGTTCTCATGGGACCTCTTCTCCTGCCTGTCCACGTCCCTTTTGATGGTTTCGCTTCCTTCTGTCATATCAACTGCACCGCTCAGCTTGATGTCATCAGCAGGCTTGCTGAGGGTGCACTCAGTCCCACTGTCTGTGAGATCAGTGAAAATCAGTAGGGCCAGACTGAACTGTACCCCTCATTACTATTTTCACTGGTGAAAGCTTAAGAAAGAAGTGTGAAATACTTAATTTTAGTTGCACAAGAGGCATCAGGGCTGCCACATGGATACCCTGTTTAGTTAATGACACTTACGGGTCGTCCTTGCGGATGGGGAAGGAGCCTGCATCAACAGTTCTGCAGTGTTACATAGTTTCATCATGCTGGATACCTCCTTTTCCATTACTATTTGTAAGAAAATCTTTCCTTATACCCTGCTTGTTCCTATAATGAAATTGACTTCTCAGATAGGATGATTTTTTGTTCATAACAGACCTAGCAGTCTACAGTATTATGCACTAGGACCTCTTACGAAAAGTGGAATATGCAGAACACTTCAGCACTTCATTCATATTTGCTTTTCATTTTCATTTGAGATGATGTCTCCTCTTTGCACTTCACTGTTTGAAAATTTATTTTTCTCATGAGCAGTTCCTCCTTTTCAGCTGTTGTAATTTTATCTTTCTATGGTGTTTTGAGCTTATCTTTAGGACCCTTCTTGTTACTGATACTGTTAAACCTACATCATAAACTATCTTCTATTAGGAGTCTGTAGCAGTTGGACTTGGTCTTTATATGTACTTTCCAACTGAATTATTCTATTTTACTACTACTGTCTTTGGAAACCTATTTTGCCATTGTTCTTAGTTGCTTCCTTGTTGCTGTTACCCAAAAAATGCCGACTATTAAGAGCCTTCAGGTACTGAGGAGAAATTATTTTCCTTTCTCCTTAGCTGGCACTGAGCTGTCTCTCCATTCCCACTTCAAGCTGCTTTTTGACACCGATGGAATTTCATCTGCATCCTACTATAGATATATGGATAGAGATAATGTAGAGGTTGATTACCAGCAGACAATGATCTTCAGGCCTTCTGACCATCATCCCTGAGTGTTCAGCCACCCAGTAATAGTTTATCAAATTTCTCAGCTGTGCTGGGTCTGAAGTCAGGATAGAATTTACTTTATCTTCAGTGATTTAAAGTCAGATGCCTAGTCTAAGCTAAGCACTCAGCTCTTTTCTGATGAGAGTTGTGGGTGAGATGAGCTCTCTAGCAGTTCTCCTTCCTGTTCCCTGATCAGAGAGGCTTAGGCAGATAGTGTAAACTAGGCTCCTAACCTTCAGGAGCAAACAGTGCTAAGTTTGAATCCCACAAAGGGTTTAATGAAAAGTGCTACTGTACCTCTCCACATTTATTCCATTTCTCTAGGTATACGAAAGTTCACTTGTATAAAATAGATGTAAGATTCCTTATAAAAAGCTGACCTGGACATGCGGATTAACAGTACTTTTCATTCTCAAACATAATTGAATGTGTCATGGAACCGTTGCTTTCTGTAGTTCTGTGAGATATTAAAAAGCAATATATTTGGCCAACTGTAAGCAAAATGAAAGAATCTGAACTAACCACTCACTTGAGCCAGTTTTTGGTTATTTACCTTGGAGATGCCTGCACATTTAACTGAAGTGGCAAATGTGGTCTTTCAATTTTCTTGCTCTTTTTGAAAATCTTGTCAGGGAGTATTTTTCGGCAATAATGTTATCCTTTTCTTACTGCTGTCTTGGGAGTTCACTGCTTTCACGGGCCTTCTTTTGTTAGCTTCTGTTTGAGTCCACTGTTTGAGAGGCTTTTTACAAATTGGATTGTAGAAAAAAGCCAATAAGGAAAATCCTAAGCTTAAAATACTGACCTCCTTAATGGGAAGAAGCGGCAATTAGGGACGCAGAGTAGACTGTAATTCACAATTTCATTTTTATGCAAACTCTTCTTTCTTGCAGGCATTATAATGATAATAAATGGATGTTGTTTCCAGTGTGGGAACACTGCCTCTCAATTGTGCCGTGAGCCCTAAGAGATTGTGTGTTGACAACCTAATTGATTTATTCCCTCTAAAGCTAGAACTCCCCTTTATTAGCACCTAAGTATGGCATTTGAAGAGATGGGGTTTTGTAATCTTTTAGATTTATCTATCTTAAATCCTTATCACCAGTTGATGTTGAAATTCCACACTTCTTTGATAACTAAATAAAAATGGCCTGCTGCATTTTTAAGCTTATTCTTTACTCTCCTGAGGAAGTGATAGCAGGGGAGATGGAGGTTTCTTAGCTACAAGGTAAAGAGCAGAATATACAGTGGCTGTCAAAGGGAGGGGAGGGGAGTGGAATTCTGTGTTGAAATTCCTGGTTCTGCATGTACTGTGCCTAGGGAGTAGGAATAAAGATGCTGTGCTACATCTGCCACAGCGCTGGCACAGGGACTTGGGAGGTAGCAGCTGATCTTCAGGCTGCAGGTGATTTGGGGTCTGGCTGAGGATCTACAAGAGGACCACACACCTCCTCCCTTAAGAAGATAAAGTAGGTCCTGATATGCATGGCTACACTGATTTTTATCCTTTCAGTTATCTATTGTGAGAGCAATTCTGAGGGGCTATGTATTTCTTTTAAGTTATTTTTTAAATAATTTAAATTTCAGCAGCAGCATCTTGGCTTCACTGAATGCTTGTGCATCCAAGTACATCACTGTGTAGAGGTAACAAAGAAAGAGGGTGATCTAGGCTGGCTGTTCCAAGGCAATGCAGGTGTAGTAACCAAGTCCTCCACTTTGGCAAGTCGTCCGTGAGAAGAATGCAGTTCAGGCTGAGCAGCTACCGCTTTCCTTCTCTGGACCAGCTTCTTTGGAGGAGCCTGTGTACACTTGCATGCTGCTGCATTACTCTGTGAAGATGGAGGCAAAGATTTTGGGCAGAGGGGCAACGTGCGAGTTGATGCAAGAAGTCTAGTCCCTGGAGAGCCAGCAAATGGAGCTAGGTGGTCAGTTTGTGCTTTCTCTCTGCATGTAGAGAGGATCCTGGAGGCATCTGGCAGCCAAGATGCTGTGGATGCAACGCAAGCCTACTCTCAGGTTGCCAGAGCCAGGGATGGGAGTCGCAAGATGGTTGCAGAGCCTGGAGTGGAGAGCACAGATAAATTATTGCAGGAAGCTCAAAATACCATTCTATTCCTTCCTTGGATGCAGGGCTCTGCCCTGTTGCCTCTGTTTTGGATTGCATTTGTAATGTAAGTTGATTTCTGCATAAAAGCAAGGAAGATCACCGAATTTGTTTAGAGCTCTATTAGCTTTGGCATTGAGGGATGCTTGAAGGGTCTGTACCGCTTTGACTGAGACCTGAAAATAAAAGTGAACAGAATAACAACCACTACCATAATTATCTTTTCTCTTTACATATTCTTTGTGGTATGAAACTACTTCTGAAGTTCAGTCTTTCTGTGACTCCAGGAAGGCAAGTTGCAGCAGCATGAGCTCACCAATGAAAGCTGTTGTTTATTAGCCACAATAAAGCAGGAAGTGTCTTGAAGGAGCCCATCCCTCCAGTTCTCGGAAGTGTTGCAGCATGATACCCTGGCACATGATAAAGCAAAGCTGCAACCCAAAGGTGTGAAACCATATTATCAGTCTCTTACTCAGGAAAGTCCTAGTTTGTTAAGTGAAACACTTCATGCTTTCCTTCTCTGGTATAAGGCAAAGATAAGTGAATAAAAGACATTCTCTCTTGCTCAGACAGCGGTGGTGAATTTTGGATGCTGCAGATTACTTTCCTGTGAGTGCTCTTTTTTGCAGACACTGCTGCTCCTTCCTGTAATTAGACTGACTTTGCCAGATGTTCGGTGACAACATTACGCTGTTGTAGTCTGTTTTTCAGTTGCTTTATTTGTTCCTAGGACAACTCCTTTCTTGCCTTTTCTTTCAGAGGGCAAGTGGACAAAGGGGAAAAATCCTTTACAAATGTTGTAAAGTGCAAGAACTCGGACAATGGATTTTGCCCCCTTCTCTCTGTCTAACTGAAACAATGAAAGTCCTGCACTTTAATCTTCTTAGCCCCAGGGGGTCTTCTAATTATTGCAGCTGTTGCTCAGGCTTATACATACTGACGTCCTCCTTCCCATTCATCTTGGAGGCTCTTTTATGTCCATTGGCTCCTCACTGGAAATGGAAGAGCTTTAAACTCTGAGAATAGGTGAAGTTTACCTTTTGGATCTGGGTGAGGAGAACAAAGCATTCTCCAAGTTCCTTTCCAGGATTTACAAATGACCAAAGGCATTTTCTCGGCAGATCCTTTAAATTGATGTTAGCATTAACTCTTTAGTCCTGCCTCACTAAGGTAATGCAAGGTCCACATGTCATCAGCAAGGCTATTGATTGCTTTCAGTCTGTAAGAAATAAGGGGCTTGTTGAGAATGCACTCGTTTGTAGGCAGCTTAAAGCTTTAAAATAATGCGAGTTCAGAGAAGTATGTTGCCTTCTCCTGCTAAGTTAATAAGCCTTTCTGTGGTTTTGTGGAAAAGCAGTGTTCTTGTGCCTAGATGAAGTCATGTTACATCAGTTAAGTGAACTTGCAGGGGGGAAAAAGTATTAGAGGCAATGAATCTAAATGTCTATAAAATTTGTTTTAATTAAAATTAAAACAACAAGCCAAATGAGCAAATTACTTCACATACTTGTGCATTTCTGGTTTGACTCTGTATAACAGTCAGTGTCAAATATTCTATCCTACTGGTACATTAACATTAAGTGAGGTCAAGTTGGCTAGCTTTTGAATAATACCATGACCAAACAGGTCAATTGAACCTCAGAATTTTTATTACTATTGTACCACTGAATACATGCTGGTTTATACCAGGAGGTATATGTCCCAGAGTATGGACTGTGTTATAAAATACCCAATATATTAAAATAAAGCTCTTAAAACTCATATTTTTGTTATTTTGTATCTTTAAATTCCTAAAGTAATTAGTTGCTGGTACCTTAACTTTTTGTGTTGTAAGGCAGTGTTCTGTGATGGACATGTGATAAGGAGTTATGGTTATGGAGCATGGTTATGGAGTAAACAAAGCCAAAATACTGCTACACTCATGCTTGTTTGTATGCAAACACATACATAAAGATAAAGCTTTGCTCTATCTTAATGCAACACAAATTATCTGTAAATTTGCCTAAAGCAGGCAATGGAAGATGCCTTACAGCAGAGAAAGTGTAGGAGCATTGAAGCTGGTACATCTCTCTCTCTGACATTCCCTTTCTGTGTCACCCAGAACAGAGAGTTTACATTAGTAATAACATATGCTTCCTTGTGGCTGTGCCATAGCACGCAGGCCATTGGAGTGCTGTGGTCCTCATCTATACTGTTACACTTGCTCTTCTCATTCTCAAGAGAGAAGAAAGGTAGTCACGGGAAGTTGTCCCTGCTCTTTGCTAACTATTGAAGTCTGCCTAGAAAATTGTTTGGAAGGATGTTACGGGGCCAGAGCCAAGTAACTTACCGAACCAATCTAGCAGTTTAATAGTCATGATAATGGAATTGCAGGCACCTGGAATACTTAATTTATGTAATATAAACATAGCCATAATTTTGTTGTGACCTGCTCTTCACTTAGGACTTTGCCAGTTCAATATTTGAAGCTGAAATAATTCCTTTGCTGTTTGGAAGAAGCACTGTGCATCACGTATTCTGCCAGTGACTCTGAAAATGCACTTTATGGGGACAGTAGTGGCCTAGGAGGTTTCAAGTGGTGGCTGCAGCTGATGTGTGGGTCCATAGTAAAGTTGAAATTTCTGGTGCTTCTCCCATTTCTTGTTTCTCTGCTAGAAGCGTTAATGAAAAAATGACATCTGATGACAGAGCTTTGAACTATCTGTGTGTGAGTTCACACAGTGTGTTCTATTTTTGTTGAGAAACTTTCTTAGCAAACCACAGTAAGGAAAAAAGTAGTATTTTTTGCTTATTGTCCACAGTTAGGCCTTTGATAACAGGATAATTTTACTAAATTACTCTTTAAGAGAAACACCTACAATTTGTAAGTGTGCTGGAATTTGGTCAGTTTAGTAAGTTACTCATATTGCTGCTTACTACTGAGTTATCAGACTTCCATCTTTCAACAGTACACTAATAACAAAGACTTGGCATTAAATTTGTTATTCCTTCAATGCCAACATTTCCCAGGTCATTAAAACAGTATATTGTTTCCTCATCAGGAAATACCCCAATAAAATTATCACTAAAAATAACATTTTGTGATTTATTTTTCTTGTTTTGTGGCATTCTGCATAGTGGATTATTTATGATGCTATAATGTTTCTGAAGATTTTGATTGAAATAAATGAGGTTAGGTATATTTTTCAACCATCGTCAGGAGGCATCCTTGTGGTGCTAAACTGTAAAAGACTTTAGAAATGGGGAGGGATGTGATTTGGCCAGATGGAGTATCTGTTGTCTTAGAATTGGTGCCCATCGTGGGTCATTTTAGGTATGCAGGCACTACTGTTGTCAAACTGAGTGGGAATCATAAGTGTATGGAAAGCAGAATGTGGCTTCTGTACTGTGGCTGACGAGTACTGTCAGTACTTGTCTTAACTAAAACCATCTTAACTCTTATCCTACTCACTCCAGACATCTGACATGTTCTTGTAAATTTGGAAATTGTCTAGATTCTTTCCAGAACCAGAAAGGACATAATAAAAGCAAGATTTGTTTTGTCTGCTTTGTTGGTACTGTGTATGGGAAAGCCTAGTTATGAAAAAATAGGTCAACAGGCATATATTTATAAATGCTGTGTTTGCAATAATCTGTGAATGTGTAGGATCAGACATGAGGGCCATCACTGATGATCCAGCCTGAATCAGAAGAACAAACTGTTCGGTGTGCCCACTGGCTGCATGCTTCCCTGTGGCTGGCAGTCCTCAAACACTCAAGGGTTACCCCATTCACTCTTGGCACTTCTGCATGCAGTTACTGCAGCTGGCTACTTTCGAAAGGCTGGTTCTTTTCTTGCTTTTTCCGGTGATTAGGTGTGTTCAGTCTTGCCTGGTCACACAATTTGGCTTGCAATTGGATGGGCTGACAAGCCAGTGTGTCAGGTAGTGCCCATAGCATATGGATGTACTTCAGTGTGCATTCTTCCTTTTGATCATGGTGCTCCATTTTACATAAGTGGAAATGCTTACATGGTTTAATTACTTTTTCAGAGTATGCTAAATATAGTTCAAACTATTAAAAAGCTAGGATGTCATATAGTTACTGGTAGTAGCCACTAGAGGGGGGGAACATAATTCTATTGATGGAATATCTCAGCCTTCTAGTGTTTTAATTGTACCCATCTGTTTTTACCATAGTAACAATATCCAGGTAAAGTTACAGTATAATGATGATTGCAGAAATTGTGCGAGATGTGTCAGTAATCTGAGTTTGTTATCTTTTCAGGTGTAGTATTTCACTATCGTGCAGCCACCAGCAGGTACACTTTGAATTTTACACAAGCTCAGCAGACTTGTTTGGACAATGGTGCTGTCATAGCAAGCCCAGAGCAACTGAAGGCAGCATATGAAGATGGATTTGAACAATGTGATGCTGGCTGGTTGTCTGACCAGACTGTTAGGTGAGACATTTAAAACGCACTTTGACAGAGATTCTCCAAATTAGTATACTTAGCCTGTAAAGACTTAATGTTCTGACTTATCATGTTAATAAATACGGACATGCTGCATTTCAGGTATCCAATTAGACATCCAAGAATTGGTTGCTTTGGAGATAAAATGGGAAAGAAAGGAGTCAGAACATATGGACGCCGTTTTCCTAATGAAACTTATGATGTGTATTGCTATGTGGAACACATGCAAGGTAAGATAGGTCCATATTTATTCTGCATGACAAATTTCAAAATAACTTGGGGTTCCAATATGCAAAAGCAAAGAAATAAGTTCTGTGTACAATGCATTTTGGCAGTTTCAAATCTGAAGTGCTGAATCAAGTGAACCTGTAGTTCGTGGTGTGCTGGACCTTAATTAAGAGCAAATGTGAAGTCGACAAAGAGACAGTCATGTTTAAAGATGCTATAGTTAGTGACAGCAGATCACACAAAACTGGTGTCAAAATGTCTTATTTTTTAGATGATATTAAAGGATATGCGAAGAAATACATTAAAAGTTTGAGAAACTGTAAACATGTTCTGTATATATGTTTTATATATATATGAAGGTGGATATAATACAAATGCTGCTAAATACATTATAGTTCATATGGTATGTAATTGAAATCCATGTTTAATCTTTTGTTTTAAAAAAGAGGCATCTCAGTGTCAAAAAGAAAAAGACAAGCATGAACTTTCCATTGAGGATTAGCATCTTTAATTAAATTATTTGCAGTTCCATAATATAACCATAGTCTTTGCAAAAGTTGCTAATTAAATCACTTTAATGCAGCAGAGATTATGATCCTGCCACATGTTGATTACAATCCATGGGTTGTGATGTGAAGTCCATGGTACTTCATGATCCATGATATGACTCTGTGATCAGTCTTTGTTCAACAAAAGGTTGGATGGTGAAAAGAAGATTCAATTTTCCTGTGATTGGTCTATTCTCATATGCACGGATCCATTCACTGCAGTGGTTTGAATAGGTCACATTTCTTCTGTCTTGGCAGATTTTTATTGCATATCAGTTTCACTGCTCTTTTCTAAAAAGATACTTCTGGTTCCTAAATACAGATTTTTTGAGCTGATGTTTGATTGATATACATTTGGTTTACTGTGGTTAGTGGAACAATAAGTCAGCTATGGTTTTGAGTAAAATCCACTTTTACATAATTAAGGTACTAACTGCTCATTTGTACTCTGTATAAGAGCAGAAATAAATTAAAGCATGCAAAATTTTCTCCTGATAATGACTTCTAGAGATTTTAGTCTCTGAAATCGAGTATGCATTTTTCTCTTACATTTAGAAGATGGTCCCAGTCTGTGTTGACTTTTTAAGAGTTATCAAATACAAACAATACAGGTCTTGCAAAGGCTAGAATCATAGAATCACAAAATCACAAAGGCTAGAAAAGACCTACAAGATCATCCTGTCCAACTGTCCACCTCTCACCGATAGTTCTCACTAAACCATGTCCCTCAATGCAGCGTGTAAATGTTCCTTGAACACCTCCATGGTCAAAGACTCCACCACTTCCCTGAGCAGCCCATTCCAGTGCCTGACCACTTTTTCGGAGAAGTAGTGTTTTCTAACACCCAATCTGAATCTTCCGTGGCACAACTTGAGGCCACTCCCTCTAGTCCTATCACTTGTTACTTAAGAGAAGAGGCTGACCTCCATGTCACTACAACCTCCCTTCAGGTAGTTATTATACATGCAAGCTTGGAACGGAAAATTAAGCAAGGGAATTTCATTAATGCTCAGTATTGTCTTAGTTTTACTTATGTTCCATCTGTGTCTGTCAGTGGACAACTTGCTTGAACACAAAAGATCCATAACATTCCTCAATTCCTCCATAAATCTGTGATGGAATTCAATTCTGAATCAACTCTTGAATCTGTCAGATCAATACTGAGCACGTAATAAAACTTATCCTTAAGCTCTCTATTTACATAACTGGAAAGTCCTTTATGTGAAGAGGCAGCTGTGGTGGAGAAGATAATTGCCAGTTAACAGTTGAGTCTCAGCCTACTGCATGGGGATTTTGTTGCTTCTATCAATTTTAATGCCAGATTATTAGACTACTGTAACAGCTAACCACTTTTTTTTTTTTTTTGCCTGTATACTCAGTTTTCAGTGAACTTGAGTCAGAAAATAGTATTTGCAAGTCAGGAGTGTTATATGGTATAGATATGTTATACTGACATGCAGCGGAGTTAATTTATTCTCTTTGCTGAAGAGGAACAGATGCAATACCATGTTATGATATAATGCAGGATAACTTTTTGCCGCCAACTTCACGCAAACCTGTGCCTCTGAGTCAGACTTCCTTTTTAAGACAGAGCTATGGAGCCAAGATGGCTTGATGACTTTCTGATAACGGAAACAGTGTTTTTTTGTGGGTTTTTTTTTTGTTTGTTTTGGTTTTTTGTTTGTTTGTTTTGCTTTGTTTTGCTTTTTTTTTTAAGAACAAATGATAACTTTAAACACAGAACTTGTTTGAAGTTACATCAGTGGGATTACACTCTGCAACCATTCATCTGCAGAAGACAGGCTAAATTTAGATAAACTGCCAACAGAAGTTATTGGAAAGTGTACACTGCAGTAAAACAGCTCCTGCATTTTGTCTTCTGTATTGTAGCATGCTCCTCCACTGGTGGAAAATTTAGCAGTTCAAGATGTAAGTTTTAGTCAAATTTCTTATTTCCCTTATTTACCCCACCTAAGGTTGATTCTGAAAAGTGCTGTCAACACTTCATTAAAAACAGCTGATACTTTGCATATTGTAGAACTGTGCTTAAACATGATTATTTCCATCCAAATTTGAAAGTTCTTATCTACATAGTCTGTTCTGTTTCAGTGCCAAATCTGATACTTGGGCTAAATAAGTCCTTATTCAGAGAGCTCATGTCGGGCGGATAACTATTCATGGAATAAGATGGTTGTTTGATTAATGATATCAAAATCTGGACCATAATGAGATGTCAGCGTGGAAGTCATGGAACAGTTAAAGGACTGTTGGCCAAGGCTTGAGATACTGTTAGCCTAGAAGGCTATAAATGGTGGTAGGAATACTTAAAATACATGGTATAAATTTGTATTGACTTTGCAGTACTAATTTGGGCTGTTACACAGAGGATTTGTAGGAGCAACACCATTTCAGTTTTCTTCCTTTCTGTCCATATAAGTTAGCCAAAAACTTGGATTTCTCCTTGAAACACACACACACAAAAATGGCTTAAATTAAAACCAGTTGTCTAAACTAAATCTTGCCACTTCCTTGCTCTAAGGAAACCCACAGAAATTAAAGACTGCACAATTATGCATAAAATATTTTGAGTTTTGCTAAAAACGAAACAACAGCACAGGATAATACTTCTGGAAGGATTTTCAATTTCTGAACTCCCAGTGATAAAAATAAGAATGTGGAGATAAAATCTGGAGTTAAAATCTTGTTAAATATGTACTGGGCTTGGGGGTCTTACTATGCACTCGTATACTTCTAATTCTTCCTATTTCATTGCATATTTCAGTATGCTAAGTGTTTAAAGAATTTAGAATATCTACCTTTACATATAAGAGAGGATTCTTAAGTAAGGGTTTAATCTAAGGAGATTCATTGCCAAAGGTCTGGACATAACTGATGTTCTCCAAAAACTCTGACTGAAAAGTGTCCAGACCAATGTCTGATGTAGGAGACTCCCTTCTAAGGAGGTGGTTGATGAGGAACAAGGATTTCCATTCTGTCTTCAGATAAGGTTGGATATGACTGATTTGACACTGATATGCTGTCAGAAACAGACAAAGTGAAATCTGGTCACTAAAGCCTAATGATGAAATGAGTGGCTGTTAAAGTGTGCTGCAGAGCCAAAGCACAAAGTACTCCATGCAGCATCATCTTCTGGCCAAAGCCAGTTAGAAGCCATATATGTCTAATAAGTATATATAATATACAGATGGGAAGTCACGCTAAGAAAGTTATTTTTGGGTGGCTGTGGGGAAGATTATACAGTCTCCTTTTCATGCACCATTTTCAGCTCCCCAGTGAGTGTGGGGAAGAAAAAGAAAACAAAACCAGATGGCCTTTAAATACTTTCAAATTAGTCTCATGCATTTTTGCTATTGTCATGGAAATTTGTGTGAGAACAATAATGATTTAAAAGGTCTTGGTCTAAAATACAGCTTCAGGTGTGAAGTCTCTTGTGCTTTGAGCAGCTGAAAATCTTCTCTAGAGTCTATTCTGACTCTGGTGTGGCAGTTGAATTTTAAAAAGGAAGCACAGAAAATTATTTTTTCTTCTCAGTTCAAGGCCTGTGATATGGTCACAGTTTTTGCATTGGTATTCACTGGATGTGTCTCCAGCCTTGAACTGTGTGATTTGATTTAAAGATACAAGAGTTCTCAAGAACTCAAGTAGTGCAAACTAGGTAGAAAGTAATCCCATGCTGCTTTTTCTGTATGAAGTGATACTTGAGCTGGAACATGAGAAATCTTGTCTGTAGGGAGATCCAAAAAATCCTGATTTCTGAGTACTTTCTATGAAAGTAAAGCACAAAAAGAGAAAAAAAATATATACAGTTCAAAGTTCATTTTTTGCCTTCGGATGAGGCTGTGACCAAGCTCTGTAAGGATATAGCAGTTGCCAAGGTACTCTGCATTCTTGAGGGCAAGCTGATGGGAAAAGTATACCCTTCCAGTCCTATCAAATGCAATAGATTCCTGTTCAGCCAGCGATTTTGCATAGGACAGATCTAAGACAATCAGGAGAATTTAATTAAATTGTTACTGATGTGTATCAAAAGGAATCAACTAACTTGTTCTAACATGTAAGGGAAAAAGACTTCAGTTTGTCTAACATGCTGCTTTAAAGTTCAACATAGCTGCTTATGTCTTTGTGATAAAATGTTCAAGGCAGAATAAGTCTGTCTGGTTTCCCTAAGTGAACTTGAATGAAACTGTACATCCAGGCTGGATTTCCAGGTTTTACTTTCCTAGAAAGAGTTTCACCACTGTTTGGGCTGCTGTTAGGGATACTTCTTTACTAGTCTGGTGTATCAGAGAAGAAGCCCTTAGCAGAGGCAGGAGGGAGGAAAAGAATTGCAGCTGAGACAACAAATCTTGTCTGTGCAGCTTGGGAAATGAGGGCTGACTCAAGAGCTGGACTATTAAACAAACTAACTGTACATAGCATCTAAGGACCCTGCCTGTGGTGAGCTTCTCAGGTCCGTCTTGGCCCAAATGTGTATGTGCTTTTTTTCCAGAGTAAGCAAAACAAGGGTAGTGGTCTCTGTTGTCTTCACGCATGTGTATATAGATAGGGCAGATGTGAGCAAAACCTCTCTGTTCGTGGTGCACAGCTTGTCTGATAGCTCTGTCAGTGTCTGCATTTTGCAAGGATCTTTTGGCCAAAGAACGAGAGGACACAAAAATGAAATTTAATATTCCCCTGTGTTGCCTTGATTCTTCCCTTTGTCTTTCTTTAAATGACACTGCTGATAGTGGAAACTGTAGAATCTGAGCACCCAGCCACAAGATTGGTGAATGCTTGTGAATTCTTCTTCCTAGTCAGTGTCGCTGAATCCCAGATGGGATGTTGTTTATGAAGAGCCTTGTTGCTCTGGGAGAGTAAAATGGGCAAAAAGGCCGAATATATTAAAGATTGATGAATGTAAGGGTCTTTTGGTCATTCCCCAGAAATGGGTTGGGTAACTGGTAGGACACTCTATAGGTAGTTAGCAGCCACTATTAACACCAGCTGGTGTGCTTCTACATTTGTCTACAGCATATTCAATGAGAGACTCACAGGTTCTCTTGTACGCTTCTCTGCAGTTTGGAGGAATCCTGTAAAACTTGTCATGACTTGCATATGATGCCTTCCACTGTGAGTGTAAGTGGCTTCTTGTGCTGTCACACTGGATTGCCCTGGAGGGGTTTATGCTGTACCCAGGGAGAAGAGTGCCACATAGCAAGGCTCAAAGAGCTTCTCTAGGAAATAGCAGCATACCAATCTCTTAGTTGTGGTTTTGTCTATTGGAAGATAAATTACTGGTGAAGGCTGTGCTGGAGGACTAAATCTAGCTTTATCACTTCTGCCCTAGTCAATACATGTTGCATTTTGACCCCTGGCTACGTCTGCCCTTATTTCTGTGCCTGCTTTTGAGATGTGTGATTCATGAAATTCACACCTATAAACATGCCCAGCTCAGTGAGATGTCTCTGATGAGAGAGGATAAGTGAACTAGCCTTCAAAAGAATGAAGCTTGCTATAAAACTAGCTGATAGGTTTGTGGATTTTAAGCTTTTTCCTTGGGGGTTGCAGTGAATCAGCTTGTCTTCAAGAGAAAAAGCTGGTTTCCTCAACGTGTTTGATCTGTTTGAAAGAAGCAATAAAGAGGGAAAAAGACAGTTAATATGGAGAACAACATGACTTCAGACCAAGTTCTCTTTCTGATGAAAAGCATGTGTTTACAGTGAATTGGACCAACACTTTTTTCATGTACTATGAACTGAATTTCCACACTGCTGTGGGGATAGAAATGCAGGGAAAAGAAGTGGGAGATTATTAAATAGTCCTTGCAGCACATGCTTGAAAAGTTTTGGTAATTTGCTAACCATCACTTCCTGACCAAGTACTAATAGTATTAGAGAGGTGACGCAGATAGCAAAATACCTCATCTAAATGCAGAGAGGGGAGACTTCTGCATGCTCTGCAGTAGTGTAAGGCTGGTTTTAGGAAATACAGGACATTTTACATCCCCGCATATTCCAAGTGATTGCACTCAGTGTACACAAACAGTGGGTCCTGATGAATTGTTTCTGTGCTCTATGGGTCAGCAGGTCCCTGAAGTGCAAAGAATTCTGTACATGCAACATACATGACCACAGCATGCTGCAGGCGGGATGTGCAGGAAGGATTGTGCAGAATCACTTGCATCATGTGTTTTTGGGCTGCTGTAAATGAAACTGATTCTATCCAGCTGATGAAATATACAGAACACTGTTTTCTTTTCAAATGCTTGACAGAAGACAAAACTTTCCTTTTTTTTTTTTCTTTTTTTTTTCTTTTTCTTAATGTGGTTTTGCAATAAGGTTGTAAGACAGCTTTTAAGAATTTTTGAACTTCTATAGCAAGGCCTTTGTTAAACCCTTGCTTTTTTTTTTTTTTTTTTTAACATTTTGTCTCAGCAGTTATTACTCACATTGAGAGCACACTCAAACAAACATATAGAACGTAAATTTATTTTCAGACTGGACGGCCAAATTGTGGAGTCGTAGTTTCCAGTATGAATGACTGCTGTTTGGAATCTGACTTCTGCACTTCAGTGGATTGTTTTTAAATAAGAATTCTGGAATCATAGCAAATCACTCTTTAGAGCAATTGCAAGTTGCTGAGTTTTAGCATGTATTTACTCTTTTTTTGTCAGCAGTATTCTTGAAATACATGAATGGTATGTGATTAAAGGGAAAATAAAAGCATTTTATTGATTGTTCTGGTACCCTTTTACATTCTCTCTGAATGTATCTATCTTCAGATTTTATTTTTAATATGCCAAATGGGTGGGAAAGAAGAAGCTTGGCTTTTACTTTGCTTGATGAACTGTTCTAGTTAAGGCTGCATCCTTTCTTAAATATGTGGGTTTTTTTAATCATTGGATTTTTTCAGGTAAGATACCCTCTGACAAAGATTGTGTCTGTATGGGTATAGCCAGCTTCAAGAGATGAACCAAATGAATTGGTGGTGAGTCAGTAGAATTGATTCAGTACAGACATGCCGCTCTCCTATTAAAATTGCAGCATTATCAATATTGCATATACAGACAAATTCATGCAAATGCTTATGTGAAAGTCTTCCTGAGCCTTTTGTGTAAGTTCTTTGGAAGCTACAGAGCAACCTATGTAATTTCTGTATGTATAATGGCTGCTATGTGAGCATATAGTCCTCAGAGAAGAGGGAACTGTACTAGGGAGGTATTTAATGACGTTGCCATCTGGCTGGCATTGTGGGATAACTGCACCCATCATTCTGTGTTGGCCATGATAAAAGATCTGTGCCACAATACAGAAAAAAGCTGTCTTCTGCAGATCTGTTTAATAAAAAGGTGTATTATCTATGTGGTCTTGAGAGCTGGATTAAGCATTCTGGTAATTCTGAGGGTGAATTATTATTCACTTTCTTTATCAGGAAGTGTTTCTGGTAGGCATGTTCTGTCCTTCAATTGCTACTTTACTTCTAATTTAGAAACTCCCCACAACACGTATAAAGAAACTTACACTGTGGGATTGATATTACAGCTGTAATAACAAACCAGAGTTTCTACCTAGGAGGAAAAAGAATATTGGCATTTTGCCTTCTTTCACACTTGCATTCCTTTCAAGCCTGAAGCAAGTGTAATATGTGAATGAAATTGCTTGGGGTGATGTAGTCTGTCTGCCTTTCGCTTGGTTGTCTTGAGACAGCTGCTGAGGCGGGATGGATTGCATGTCCAGTGTGAATAAGCAGTGCTGTCCTGCAGCAGTGGTTGTTGCTGTGTTCTGGTCTGCATAGTAAGGGTGCGGGAGGGAATTGCTATTTTGTAATAAGTATTATGAGTTTGCACTGTTTTCTGCAGATGAATATGTTGATTTTAAGTTTGATCAGTACTTTCTGAAGCCTGAGCAAAAAAACTGGAAAGAAGTCAGTTTACTTCTTCATTCCCAGGACAGAAAGATCAGAGCCTTGATTTTGTTTATAGTGTTTGGGCAAACAAGGCAACAAATCAGCTACATAATGACTATTTAACTTTGAAGCAAAATATTAGACACACTGTTTGTTTTCAGTGTCTAACTGAGAGGTTATTAAGTGCAAATTACTACTTAATGGAAACAAAACTACAGTAGAGGTAGTCTAGATTGGTTCAACTTTTTCACAGAAAGGGCTTTGTGCTCAAAACATGCATTCCCTCATCTGTGTTTCTCCACAAGGCAAGACCAAGACTGATGTAAATATGACATTTGAAGCTGCTGTGAAGCAGGCAGGGAGGAGCATTTGTTCTTTGTGTCCCAAATGAGATTTTAATGATGACTAAAAAGGTCAGGTAAAAGGTTTGCAGATGTAAAGGATTTGTTATACTGAGAAAGTAAATTCTGTTGGGCTGGATTTAATTAACGAAGTTGAGTTGGAAAGTCTGCTCCAGCAGAGGTCGCAGAGGAGGTTTAGGTTTCTTGTTACCACTGCCTAGAGACTCAGTTTCCAGCCATGGTGTAGGCCATTGTGTACAGTTTGAGTATAAATGCTTGGGCTTTCTGGTAGGCACTTTTTCATATAAAAATCTGAGATTTTGGTTTTCTGTCTGTTTTTGTTGTTGTTGTTGGTGGTGGTGGTGGTCGTTTGTTGATTTTGAGCAAAATGGTAAGCAATAGATATCTAAGCAAACTTTGAAAGTAAACTCTCAGGATACGGACATGATGAGAGAAGCTAAGTTGACTAGATTGTGGAATTTGATACTCAATCTTTACTGTCTTTGTTTTCTCCCTGTAGATGAAGTTGTTCATGTTTCTGTTCCTGAGAAGCTCACCTTTGAGGAAGCAAAAGAGCTATGTCGGAAAAGAGATGGTGTTCTTGCTTCTGTTGGAAACATGTATGTGGCCTGGAGGAATGGATTTGACCAATGTGACTACGGCTGGCTGGCGGATGGAAGTGTTCGTTACCCTGCCTCTGTGGCAAGGCCCCAGTGTGGTGGAGGTTTACTTGGGGTGAGAACCCTGTATCGCTATGAGAACCAAACAGGCTTTCCTTACCCAGATAGCAAGTTTGATGCCTACTGCTACGAACGTAAGCTTTTTCAGTTATAATTTTCAGTACACTCACTGTTCTAAGTCTGAAAATTGTTCACTATAATATGTTTTGTTTCAGTTCTTGAAGTGCACAAGTCCTTAAAAAATGTTTTATCATTATGGCTTTAAAAAAAATAATAAGAGAAAAGCCAAGCTATGACAAATGTCTTAAAGTAACATCTTGGCACATTGATGCAAAATTTTAAGGTAAGATTTCAGCCTGCCCAGAACTCTTGTGGTTTTACAGTGATACACAGTATCCACAGTCATCCTGGGACTTGTGGCTGTGGAATACTATGTAGTTCACTGCCTGACTGCGCCCTGATATCTCCTATGTAATGTCAGTGAACATGAGAACAGAAAAAAATGTCTTCCTTGACCAAGGGAATGACTATCGTCTAACCTGATGCTCTTTTCTGAATGATGGCAATAAGAGAGGCTGTTTACAGATTGCATACAGTGCTACCTGTGGAAATGCCAGTAAATTGGGGGCTGTCATTGGATTCTAGATGTTTCCACCCGTCATTTTTTTTATGCTTCTGAAGCAGTTGTAAGTCCTGCTCTCACTCACCTAATGTTTCCTGTACTTTTCAGTTGGCACTGTGGATGGTCTGAATTGCCTTTCTTACTGCTGCTTTTATTTAATCTGATATTTTCTGAAGCACATCAAGTATTTGCCACATCCATCTTTAGACTGTATCAATCTAAATCAGATCTCCTCCATGCCTGTCAACTTTCCCTGGTCTTTGGGGTTAAATGTTTCTCTGTAACCTCTTCCATCTTCTGGTCAAACAGCCTAGCTCTGCTGTTATTATGGTGCAGTCTATCCCTGCACAAATTCCATTTGTCTCAGAAGTTCCCCAGCATCTACTATGAGCTTCTCTTCCCTGTAGCATCATTTCACCTGTGCACTGCAGTTCTAGATCCCTGCCTGTCTCTCTGGCCTTCCTGGAACTGGCAGTGCTTCATATACCACTATGGAGAACCTGGCCTCATCTGCCCAGCCTCTTCCAGAGCACTTCTCCGACATTTCTCTCCATCCTTATTGATGATTACTTACACCTCCACCTCCCCTACACTTCCTGATAACTTATCCACACATCCCATGATGTTAAACATGTGAGCTACTATCTAGACCTTTCAAATATTGCAGACCAGCTAACTGTGTCTATGAGCAGAGGATTCTATCACCTTGTTTCTGTCCTTTATGATCCTTTCTATCACAGAACTGTTCCTGATGCAAGAGGACACTGATACTCTTAGAAGGTTGGTCATGTATAAGAGGTTGGAGTTTGTGTCTTCCCAGCTGAACATCCTGAGTCTTGCAGCCTCCTCACCAGCACAGGGAGGTCAGACTGCTCAATAATTTCCCTACAGACCTCTGTGGGGAAGTTCCTGTGGTTGCAGACAGCGCTGTTGGCATTAAGGAGTAAAGACTGCTTGTGTTGTGTTGGTCTTTAACTAAAAAAGTACAGTTTGGCGGGGCTCACTTCTATGACTGTAAGTCACCTCTGCTTGAAATCTGCAACCTATGCTGTCCCCAGTTTTGTCAGTGATGAGCTAGTTGAAGATGTGGATCTATCCAACCGAGGCACTGAAGGCTCCTTTGTGAACAAACCTTACTGCTTGAGAACAAATCCCAAGATCTAATATAATGTTACAGTCTGATTGTTCTCACACACTCAAGCATGCATTTTTTAATTTTTACTGTTGTTATTTATTGCTTGTGAGTTAGATGCTGCAAAACCTTGCATGTGAAAGTAGTCCTGGAAGACTTCAGAGGAGCTGTATAATAGGAATAAAGACAAGTTACGTTCAGGAGTGTGTTTTAATCTGCAGGGCATAATTTTGTCATATCACTCCTTCTGCCTCTTCATATTTATTGTTTGGAAGTTGCAGGTAAAATTGACTAGTGGACTTGAAACTCATTAATCACTCTAAAAGGCCGAAGTAGGGACTGAGTGGTTTGCCTATAGTCTATGATTATGGATCTTTTTATGAGAAAACAAAGAAGACTATACCAAACCAGCATAATTTGTTAGATAGTAAGTTTGCACTCCAGCAATTTTGGTTGCAATCAACATTACATCAGACATAATTAAACACTGCTAGTTAGATGACTCAGGTTTTGCCAAATATACCTTGTTCTGTGCAGGGAAAAAAAATGGAATATACTACTGAATTGTACACCCCCCCCCCCCCCCCCCCCCTTCACAGTTACTGAAAACCCTCTCTCCCTCTCATAAGGTGCTTAGAATTTCTCAGAAACCATCTGCAATTCTCCACTGCTTTTGTTAAAAGACTTATACATGTGGTAGTGAGACTGTCTAGTGTTTTGGTCTTTCACATCCCAGGCAGCTGCCTGAAGTGGTAACTGTAGTGAATCACCCTCTGTCCCTTTTCTGGGACAAGGAAAAGGGAAAAAGTTAAAAATGGCTCTGTAGCATAGCAGGAGATGTGAATTTTAGTCTTTGTTTCAAATGATCCTTTATATGGAATTTTCATCTGAAGTTTCCCAATCGGCTCTATTTCAGCACGGTAACATACCACATGAAGTCCTCTGTCCTGATGCTCTGAGTGCTTTTAACTTGATATGAAGCAGTGATTCCTTCAGTGCCAAGCAACTAAACATTCTTCCCTAAAACCTTGATTCCTTGCAGTTAACTCTAATACGTTGCCCATAGCTCTTGCTATGCTCATTATGTGTCTGATATTACAAAACATTTCTGTGGCTGAAAAAGAATAAAAAGGGGAAGTGGCTATGCACATCTGGTGCAAGAAAAAAACACCGAGTACCTCTGCAAACAAGGAAGGAACAAGTTGCCTGTCAGGTAGCACCAGTGCCAAAGGTCTGCAGCACAGATGTTCATGCAGTGACCTGAGGTTTTTAAAGCATCCCTGTACAGTTTCCTCTGCTAGCAAAGTTCACATTGATTCAGCCTTGAGTGCTGTGCCCACATGCTGATATAGTTTGAAGCTCAATGGCAATGACTGAAGACCTGCATCTCACACTTCTACTCATGCTGAGCAACACTTTCCTCCCTGAGTAAGGCCACTACAACAAATGCTGCCCTGCCCAGCACCAAAAGGAATGAGTCTAACAAATTTACATATACTCTGAAGCAATAGGCCTGTGGCAAAGCAGGCAGCTGTTTGAATCATTATGATGACAAGTGTTGAGTTTAAGAAAAGGGATACCTCTTTCTTCCGCCTTCTTAAAGTCTTTACTCCTAACTTGTGATTGAAAGTATCTGAGATCAAAAATCACAATATATTTATTTTAGATTGCAGTAGAGGAAACCTTGACTGATGCTATGAAAAATCTAACTTTCAGATTCACAGTGATCAAAATATATATATAAAAAGAAACATAACTCAAGCTGTAAATTAAAACCAGTAGGCACTAATTTCAATAAAACAGCTGACCTGGACAACATTTAATAACTTCAGCTCTTTTCTGGCTATATAATTACATTGTGTGAAGTGTCTTTACTTCTGGAAAACAGAAGTGGCCCAGACTAATAATATATGATTTAAAATCTAAAAATCTTGTTAAAAAATAACAACCCTCTTCACTTTGATCACCCATTTTTCTTATTCTACAGAAACCACATGTCTCTGAGTTTCTGAAACACTATCCATGTGTTTCATCTCATCCCTTGACTTTTGCCAGACATCTTACATCTTAGTTCTTTTTTTTTTTTTTTTCCTAAGAGGTGCCTAATCATGTATCTGTTGAAGGTTGAAAAGGTTTCAGATTAGACACATGATTAAGTACTTGAAGCTCCTTGGGGGCCATCGTCAGGGGAAGTTTTTCAGGTGTTAAACTGTAGGACTTCTAGTCACAGTTCAAAGAAACAGACAAACAGACATATATAAAAAAAAACAACTCACAAAAAAGAAAAATAAAAACAAACAAACAAAAGAACTCCACACAAGAATTAATGGTAGAACAGTTGTAGAACACTGGCATTTATTTATAAGAGAATAAAACGTGGTTTCAGCAAAAAAATTCCTTCATCTTTAATGGATACCTGTTTAATATTTGATTGTTGCGTAGAGACATAGGGTATTTATTTAACCCCATTCTCACCCCAGCCTCTTTCTCTTCATGCTTAATTCAGTGAAGCATGTGGGAATCTTGCCACAGCCTTCAACAGACTTTGGACTAGGTGTTTCGTACTGCATTATCTGTAGAATAAATTGTGCTCTAGAAATGCACTAAATGATATCTGTGCAGTTTTTGATGTGCATATCTGTAGCAGAACTGAAATAGATATACACAGAGGTCAGTCAAGCTTTGAAAAATAAATATGTGTTTTGCTGAGAAATGCTGGTTTATCAATGCTGAATACTTTCGTAGACCTGTATGGTTATTGTGAACTCCTCAGTAAAACATTTTTTGCTTGACTTAAAACACCTGTTTGATATTTCGGAATAATTTTATTCTGGATTGACCCTTTTGTTTCGTATTTGCTTTTTCATTTTGACTTTTTATTTCATGCACCTTCACTGATTCTCTTTCATTACACCGTTTGGTTTGGCTTCATGATTTAATTTTAGCTGGGAATTAGAAAATTCCATATCAGAGGGAGCATTGCCTTACGTGGTCATCCATGAACAGTGTCTGTGTTCTTTTGTTTCAGTGGAGCTGCACCAGGAGTGATTTTAAGTTATCTATTTCTCATGAATGGGTCTTGCTCATTTGCTACTTCATCTGAAGTTCAAAATCAGTGCATTTTTACAAAGAAATACAGGAAACAACAGTCTTCATAATATGTAACAGGACACATCTTTGTAAGACCCAAAGGGAAAATGCATGTCTCTATGCAGGCTTCTCCCCTGTCAGCACCAAGGCCTCTCCAATCTGAACTCTCTGTTTCTTGTTATTTCATTTGGTACGTTTCACTAGGATGTGGGTTTTGGTAACTTGATAGCAATGTTTTCCATAGAAATGGGTAAAAAGAAAAAGTTAGAAAGAAAAAAACGTCCTCCAGCATTAGCCATCATCAGCAAACTGCTGAGCAGGAGCATCAACTGTGCTTAGCTTGTCTGACAGAAGAAAGGACAACATTTTTAGGCACTCAAAAGCTGGCAGAAACATTGTTGTCTATCTGTTTGCTGTGTGTGCCTTGGTTTTGAAAACTTCAAATAATTGAGCAGTCCTGTCCTTCTCCACAGCAACCATCGATAGCTGCATGTCCCACCTATTTTCTGTATGGGAGGATTATTTCTAGCCTCAGGGGCAGCATTGAGGGAGATTTGTGGGTTTTTGATCTATTTGAGAATGGCTGCAGAAGGCTGTAGACATCAGCTATAGTGATACTCAGCACATAACAATGTAAACGTAGATTAAATTTTTTAAAAACAGTTTATCTTTAGAGAAACACAGTAGAATACAGATTTTGTCAAAGCCAGCATCCTCCACCCCTTTGTAGCTCAGTTTAAGTGTCAGCGTGAGCAAAATAACTTTGAGCAGGCAAATGTTTTTAGGTGATGGTGCTGGCCTGTGAGTACAACAACGTGGGCTGTGCACATGCTCCCTTTCCTTTTGTGGAGTTGAGGCCTACTGCAACACAACAGCTCTATGGCTTTCATTATTTTGCTCAGATGGTGGATTTCTATACCTCTCCCAAGTACACTGTTTAGCCAGGCCTACAAAGCAGCAGAGCTGTCCTGAAATATCTTGGGCTAGGTGCAGGAGGGCTAAATCCCCAAGCTCCCTGAAGGGTCTGTGGGTGAATGTCATGAAGGCTGTGCAGAAGGACAACTTCTAGTGGTTCTAATCTCAGCCTGCCACACTTACAGAGTGAAGGGATTTTGTGAAAGCATCCAGAGCACACCAAAACAGGGAAGGAATTCTCTGTGCCACACTCCTCCCTAATACCTGTAGAAGGAGGAGGAGGTGGTGGCTGGGTGCAATTTAACCTTTTAAATATCATATGAAGTGTAAAGACAGGATTTGATTTATCCTGGACCAAGCCCTGTAATCCAGCTGCAGCCCTTTGGTGCCTCTGGAGGTACAACTCCAGGTGCGTGCACTTCTATTGCCAGAGAATGCAAACATGCATTTCTCTGAGAGGTCCACAGGTGGGTTGCTGAAGCATACCCCTGAGCACAAACACTGAACAGGGAAGGAAAGGGGTTGCAATGGGAGGCATTTTCCTTTCATCCTCTCAGATGAAAAAGGTAGAAGGTCCTTCTCTTTGGGTGTTTAAGTACAGGGAGGACAAAACCTTTTTGCTCTTTATTGCCTGTGCTCATTGCTTTGGGAGCTGCATACCACCCATGGGACATACAGGTGATTTGTCTCCTTTCACAGTGGGTGGTGAGAGCAAAGCAGTGAGATTTTTTGTACCAGTTCCTGACAGAAGTGACAATCTTGGCTTTCTTCATTCTTCCATCATTTATTTTTGCAGCCAGAAAACAAAGGTTGTTTCTTCTATTTAGTGCTGAGATGTGGACTCTGTTAGGAAGAGCTGAGTGAAGAGGCTCACCTAAATTTTGTTTCCTTTGGCAGTTTAATTATAAATAACATGGAAAGAGAAGTACTTTTTGCTGTTGTTCTTTTTGTGTGTAGGCAAGTTATAATTTGTTCACAGAACCATATTTACATCTGGAGAAACTGAGGATAACATCCTTCCCCCCTTAGTTGCCTGACTTCAGATACTACAAAACAGCAAATGGTTTCACTTAACAGTATTTGTGTTTGTAGTGCTCATGGTGCTGCTGTTCATGCTGCTTTGTTAGCTGGAAGGAAGCAGCCTTAGCTGCTGATGACAGGAGGATGCATAACCTTTCTTTCTCCAGTTTTTCCTTTCAGATAAGATAGACTGTCAACTAGTTATTGATTTGAATTATTACTTTTAAGAGTCCCACTTAGTTTCTCTGATTTTGCATGTATTTTTTAAGTGAGAAATGACGCTGCAGTCACATTTTTCATTTTTTTTTTCTCATTACATTTGGCTGGTGTTCTGATGTCAGAACACAGTGTAGGTAAGTGGGAGTATATTCCTGGGGTTATAGGGAAACTGTATAGCTGTAACATCAGATGTTGAGGCCTCCATGTGATATCACATATCCCATGGATAGTGATTGAGAATGGATATCTAGTCGGTGTACTACTGACAAATTTTTGGCTCTGTATGTAGCCCAAAGTTCCAGTTTTTATTTTTTACTGTTCTGGTCTTATTCCTGGAGTTGTCCAGGCTGTGAGGTTCTGCCCATAGTTTAAACTCCATCTGGGCACCCTTGCAGGGGAGCATTCAAGACAGTGCTGTGTGCTGGGGCAGGTGGCAGGGGAGGAACAGAGACTCAGAGCAAACTTAATGAAGTAGCAGGTAGGAATGGACACCTCACAGTATGTAGAAATGAAACACAGCAAACTGCTGGTTTAGGCGCCATACTCAAAATGAATGGAGGATGGAAGATGTCAAACCATTAATTTGGATCTTTTCAACATAAGTGCTATTCTGGAAAAATTTCTTTTGGCTTCTGTGATTCATAGAAGGAATTCAGCATTTACAGATTTTAGTGTGACTTAAAACTTTTTATGTTTTTATTTATTTTTTAATTGTCCTAGGTGCTGACAATGACTTGAGGAAATCTCTTTTTCTATCTGTAGGGTCTATGTTCATCCAGGTTCTTACATACCTAAATGCAAATACAAAAGCAATATTCCCAAGTGCAAAGAAACTGTTCCAGTGTCTCATTTTAGACACATAGTTAAAGTTCTGTGGAACTGACTATGCTGAAAATGTCATATATAAACGTCATAATATAGATAATGTATGTAATCTTTTAAAAAAGTATTTTCTCCTCCAAGAAGTACACCTAGATATCCTGAACGTATTATTAAATAGAACAGAACATATTAAAATCCTTTTTTGGTAGTTGCAAAGTTAAACCATGTATAAAGTAGTGTAGTGTGATTTCCGTGAAAAAATATTAAGTTTTAATATTACTCCATTATTTTAAATCCTTCTTTAAACAATAGTGGGAGAGAAGAAGAAGAAAATGCTGTATAGTGAAAGCATAAAATAAATAAACAGAGAATGAAAATGTGCAGTATCTCTATAAAACCATATACTCCATCCAAAATCAACTTAATTCAGACTGTTCAATATAAAATGAATTGATTAAAAACCTGAAAGATAGCCTTTGATATGAACAGCTGTTGGTGAGATAATTTACTTTCTTGCTGCTAACATGTTCATGAATTTTATTAGGAAAATCTGTCTCATGTCTTGCATAAGAAGGACAGAGGAGCATATTGCATGCATGACGCAAGGAGTACAGTAATACAAAACATCTGGGTGGAAAGGACAACAGTTCAAACTGATGTTCAGTCTACTAAAAAGGCAACCTTCTCTTTGGTTTTCTCTTTTCCCATGGAAAGAAAAGAAAAGAAAAAAAAAAAACCTCTGATAGATTTCCCATGAAGAAACTCAAAACACAAACTCAAAAATGTCTGTTAACGTGAATAATGTGTATGGAAAGCCTTATGTATCACATTTATGATGAGACAGTTTTAGAGGCCCTGATGTTTATTTGAACCACAATTGCTCTTTGTATGTTGGCGATTGCATGTCTTGGAAAAGAGAAAGTTTGGCTGTTCATTGATAAATTATTAAAAAATACATACATTTCTTATAGCAGTATGTGAATTCACATTTGCTGAATCAAATACACCTATTATTTGGTCAAATTTACTGCCTGTGTACTGATTTTATCAGTGATAAGCAGATAATTATAGGGAACAAAAAGTAAGTGCATTTGGGCACAAATCTGTGATCTTTTGGCACTTGCAAACACTTCCAGGAGATCAGGAAGTTACTTAAATTTCCCAGCCGCAGGGGAATGAAGTTACCTTTCATTTCACTGTCTATAAAACCGACTTTTGTACCCTCATTTTTATCTGGCTTTATAAGAGACCATTAGATACCAATATTCTTTCAAAGAGTGCTCTTAATTGTCTCTTAAAGAAAATCAATTCAGGCACTAAATTGATGATATTTGCTGCAAAACAAAGTCAGTCTTCGTTAAGAAAATGCATCCTGTGGTCGAAAGGGATAATATGGGGCTATGCTGTTTGCTTCCCACTTTTCTGTACAGAAGAGCTGTGTGGCAGATCTGTGGGTTCTTTGGTGTCAGCATAGCAATTAGCTGCTGCCACTCAGCAGAGCTCTTCTAATTTACTTTTCACTCCCTGCTTATGAAGAGAAACTCCATGCTTCGGACCACCCTGTACGCTCAGTGATGAAAACACTGTAAAGCATAGTACTTTTTAAGGTGTTGATTTTGGGAGCAACATCTCACATTCAGAGATCATAGGTACAGAAACAAATAAGTATCCTCTTCAGGTCATAGGACACTGGAACTCAAAAGTCACTGGCATTGAGGCTGTGCTTTGCTTAGTGAGCTTTCAAGAATTCTGCTCCTACTTGATCAACAGCTCAACTTTTGCCTACAAAAAAATGCATATAAGTGGATAAATCTTCTTTATAAAGCCACACACACACACAAGATCACATATATGGTAGAGACTGAATCTATTCCTTTTTCTGCTGGCAAAGAACATTGTTTTAAACACAGCAACATCCTGTACTTCTACCCTCACAATTTCTTTTTCACTTTCACTTCTTCAAGAAAGCTGAAATATCAGTGTTGTTGTTGGTTTTTTTTTTTTCCTTATTCCAGTGCTCTGTAAATCCACCTAGATATCCTAAGCAGCTAGCATCTGGCAAGAAGCTTCTGTCTTCTCTGAGGTAGATCAAATAGCTCTTTTGCAAAGGTGACATTTTCAAAGTTTGGTGTGTGAAACTAAACAAATATTTGCATGACCTTCACTTGCACAGGCAGAATCCACATATTCAATATCAAAGGCTCACCCACTTAGGCATAGTTGTGTGAAAGTAACCGATCTGTGCATACACACTAGGTTTGCTTGAGTGTAAATGGTCACTATACAAATATATATGACTACAGTTGAGCCTTCCTAAATATTTCTCCCTTGTTTACATTCTGTTATTTCTGCATACTCTTAGCTCCTTTTATTTTTCCTTCTTTTTTTTTTTTTTTTTTAATTTTTTCCTTTTATTTTTCAGTGTTACTGAAGTCCCAGGTCATTATCCAGAACATCTTCATCTCTGTGCCAGGCAGTAAAAATCCAGTTTCAGAATGCACTTTTCCCCCAATAAGTAACTGGTATTCTTTCCTTACATTGAGTAGAGTTTCCTGGTCTTTTACTATCTCACAGCAGTAATAAGAACCCTCTGGTTTCAGGCTTGAGTCACAAAATATTGCATCTGATTTGATACTAGCATGTTGGAGGAACAGATTTCTTTGTTCACATAGATGTTTAGCAGTATTTTCTTTTGCAAGACGCCAAATGTCTAGTAATGTCTGTCTGTGGTAAGTTGCTAGTTCTCATATATGCAATCTATCTAATGCATTCTCCTTATGCTTGGTGTGATGCAAAAGGCCATATTTTGCTCTTAGCTGGCATCCGTCCAAGGTTTCTGACTCTTTGTCACTTGGAAATGAACAGCACTGATTTATGACTTTCACACCTTCCACCTCTCTATTACCGTTGCTCTTCTGAAGATTGCTGGCCTAGAAGAACTGGAAGAAGGGGATACATATCTACCTAAGACTTTTCCTGAGTAAATCTTGCTTTCTGAGCACAAATTCACCTTTTTCAAGAGTTGTAATTGCAATACCAAACTTTGGAGTGAAATGGTGCATTTCCTGCTCTGGTGAGGTAGCAGTCTGTGGCAGGATTGGACAGAGAAATGGCACCACGATCCTTTAAATCATCACAATTTGGTTCACTGGAAAGACACAAAGTTATTTGCACCTAGTTAGCTATCCAGCATAGCTACCCCTTACTGCTCACATCATTCAGGAGGTTCAACAACCTGCTTTTCATGTTCAGCACTCTCGTAGAAGCACTTCTGTCTGTGAAGGAGGTTCAGAGTTATATCTTTCAAGTGTTTTCCAGAGATCAACATCATCCTAGCAGTAAGTTTATGGTCTTATGGTTTACTGTTCTCACCTTTCCCCGTAATCAGAATTTCTCTCAGTGTAATTTAAAGCAGTGTAGCAGTTCTTGCAGCATTTTAATGCAGTATGTTCCAAAGCCACATTTGTTCCTGCTGCTCAAGCATGCTCTCCAATCGGTAACTATGCATTGAAAATAAGCTGAAATGCTGTTTCAGTTCCCTTATGCATTTGAGTTGTATGCCATAGTAAGCTTTGAAGAAAAACCACAGATTTGCAGTACCACTCATTTATGACATTGTGAAATAAACTTCTATATTTCCTGATCAGTACTTAGCTGTCAAATAGATACTTGTATAGTATTAGGACACCCAGGGATAATTATATAAACAACTGCTCCTGTTCTCATTTCATCTGACATTAAGTTACATGGAACTTAAATAATATGATATTTATGTCACTCAGAGCTCAGTTGTATGCTCAACAGTTATCTAAAGCTTTTTGCCTCTATACTTATTTCTCAGTGTAACATGTAATTTCTTCTAGGAACATGTGAACTAATTGAAAGTATTTGTAATATTACTGAATGATTCCTTAACTTTTCTTTATTCTCTCTTTTTTTTTTTTTTTTTTTTTAAGGTAAAAAAATTGTATCAGAGCCTACAACTGTTAAGCTGGTTACAACTCTGAAAACTGACAGTGTGGAACTATCATCTGCTAAAGTTACTCTTAAACCTTCTGTTTTTGAGAGTTCAGTTACTGAAGTGGCTGTCACCAAAACAAAGGTCCCTGCTTGGGAGGAAGCAACCCTAGAGACTGAAGATACAAAAATGACTACTGAAGTGGCTGAGGAGAAAAGGGAAATGGAGGTGCTTATGGAGAACATTAAGTTAACCACCCTTTTACCTCAGACTGTCACAGATGGTGAAATAAGCCCTTATGATACGCTGGGAAGGACTGAATATGATGTTTCACCTAGGTTAACAGAGAGCACATCTGCAGCTTTGGAAGTGGAGCACACTTACTCTGAAGCAGAATTGTCCGAGGAACAAGGTAGGTCTGAAAGCACTGAGGACGCTTTCTTGACCTCTGTAGTTTTTCAGGATAGCACAGCTGTAGCTAAGAGTTCCACTGGTTCATGGGAAGATATTGAAACAGGAGATACACAAAAACATGATGGTGATAATCAGACTGAACAAATAGAAGTGGGTCCTGTGATGACAGCTACAGATAGCTTGGTACCAGCTTCTCAGAGAGAGTTGCCCAGGACAGGGTCTTCAGTTTCACTAACAAAAGAAAATCTGTATCTTGGTTCTCACTCAACAAAAGAACCCACAAAAAAATCAATGGAAGCAAAATCTGACAAGAAACTTACAACTGTTGTAATCCCTAAGGCTTTGTTCACTGATCAGTATGATCTTACTACAGAGGGGGAGGGAAGAGAGAGCATGTACACCGTTATGCCTGATAGAGTTTCTGGCGTGGCTCTGGTTAGCATCCCAGAATCAGATGTTCCTGCTGTATCAGAGACACTCATGGATGAGCTTGCGGTAACCACTGGACAATCTTCTACAGCAGATGAGTCAACTCCATTCATTAAATTTAGTTCTTCTGCAACTGAGTTGGATAATGAGGCGTCAGCTGAGGGAAGCAGAGAGGACTTAAAAGATGTGCATCTCACCACGTCATCTGGAATACCTGTATCCTTTACTTTATTCACCGCCAATGAGACAGGATCTGAGGTCACTGCTCTCTCAGAAAGTACCAGTGCCCCACAGAAGTTTGAAGAAGGCATCACATCTGTTCTTCACTCATCGCAGCAAACAGAAGGATCGGCTATTTTAGAAAAGCAGGAAAAAACAAAGGAGCCAGAAATGAGTACAATAGATGCTAAAGTCCTTTATATCACAACTGTTGTTCCTGCTTCTGTTACGGCAGGATCTGAGGGACGCTTTGGAAGTGAGAAGTTCACGCACACTCCTCCAGTTTCTGGCATGTGGCTGCAGACAGATAAGGATCAGGTCTACATGACAGAAGAAACATCTCATACTAAGAGAATTGAGTTAGACACTGAAGATGATATCTCTGGAATGGAGCCTACATCATCTCCAGGGCAAATTATAGAATATACAAAGCATCTAGGAGCTCCAGTTTCAGCAGTAACAGATGAAACCAAGACAAGCATGGAGACAGCAGAAACAGAAAGTGATGAAGAAGTAGTATCAGCTGATTTTGATCAGACTAAAGGTACTACAGAGGTCTTCCATACAAGCAGCTCTTTAGATTTGGAAAAGTTTACTCTATCCAAAATACCAGAGGATGAAAGTAGTGCAACAGTGAAATCGTTTAGCTCCTCAAGTGGTACTGTGTTACCAACTGCTGTGGCCACTGTCTTGGAGGTGACTGATCATGAAGCAGATGAAACATCAGGATATGTTTTGAACATGACCTTTTCTACCCCAGAAGGTGAACAAAGAAAGGCTACTGAGAAATCACCTGCAACTTCTGCTGAAGATGAAGTCTCTACAGGAACAGAGATCTCAAAATACACAATGACAGAAGGCGGCCAGATAAGCAGTGTGACATCTGCTGAGAAGGAGTCAGTGGCAGCACTTCAGGAGAGGGAAGAACAACCGTCTGTTGGCTTACCAGAAACAAAGGAACCCTTTAAGTTTACAGATGTAACAGAGATAGAGACTACAGTTCCACAGAGAGAAGGTGATACTTCCCTAGTTCCAGTCACTGTAGGTAGTGAGGACATTGGAGAGATGCAAGTTACTGACCATACTTCTTTTGACAGTATCATTCATACTGAAGCAACAGTAACAAGTACAAAAGCTAGTGAAGTGTTTCCTAAGGAGCTCTCCACAAAAGATCAAGATAGGGAACTAGGTACTGCCATGGGGTCTACCTTACCTGTGACATCTGTCCAAATGCATGAACAAAAGACGACAGCAGGATTTGAATCACCTCAAACAACCACTCAGGAAAAACATGACGAGATGGGTTCAGCCTATGATGAGATGTATCCAGCAACAGAATTATCAGTGCCTGCATTAATGCTTACAGAATATGGACAAGTTTCAGGGCCTGTTGAAACTAGCACCAGGTCTTTGCATCTCACAGGGACTCCCAAAGCTGAGACTGCTACTGACCAAGAAGAGAAGATTACAGAAGCAGTGCCTGTAACATTTGGTACACAAGCAAAAGTGTATGAAAGCAAAGGAACCACCACAAGGGAAGAAGACAGAGATGTAGGAAGCTGGAATTCTGTGTTGCCCCCCCATACGATGCTGAGTAGTCCTTCTACTGCAGGAAGTATTAGTCTTCTGACTTTGGGAGCTTCTCCAAGTCAAACTCCAGAAGGTTCAGGAATATCAGAAGAGCTTGAAGAAGTCAAAACAGTTCCATTTTCATCTAGGGCAACAGATAAGACAACTGTTATTAGTGATTTAACTACATCATCTATTAGCGCTGTAGACAAAATTCAGCCTACATCAGCATCCAAACCTTTTGTTTCTTCAAAGTCGCCACGTATTATTCCTGAGGAAGATGAGGAGGTAACAAGCAGTGACATCATAGTAATTGATGAATCTATTTCTCCAAGTAAAGCCAGTGCTGAAGATGATCTGACAGGAAAGATGGTAGAACCAGAAATTGATAAGGAATATTTCACATCATCAACTGCTACTGCAGTTGCACGGCCTACTGCACCACCCACAGTGATGGAGGCCACAGAGGCCTTACAGCCACAAGAGGTGTCTCCTACTTCACACCCTGACAGTGGAACTGACATAAGATTGTATGTTATTCAAATCACAGGCAATGATACAGGTAAGATTTTGCCTTTTAGACCTGCAATCCATCGTCATGGACAGTGTATCTTAACAGGCTGGTGTGACACTTATAGAATATACAGGAAGTGCTACTTGGATCACTGAAGCATGCAAAGCACAAGTTTTATCTAGACAACAATTTGCTAAGTATTGGTAGGTCTATTTTTCTATCAATTCAAAATGATTGGAAAAGTGTTATATATATGGTTTCAGGTGAGGTTAATTTCTATATAAGAGTAATATTGAACTGTTATACTTCCTATTAAGATTAATGGTGGTTATATTCCAGTTTTCTTATTTTATGTTGTCACGTCACTGATTTAACTTCAGCTATCTGTGAAACAAGCATTTTAATTTCACAGCTTCCATTCCATGCATTACTAGTCCTAAACAAAGCACTAGATTATTTTAACATTCCATTAGTCTGTAGCAATTAACAATGCCATGTACATGTAGTCAGCTAAAAAAGGCTAATGCATCCTGCTGTGTCCTAAGATGGATCTCCTGTGATTTTAGAGAAGGGTTTTTAAAAGTTTCCTTAGATCTTTTCTACCATTTTTACAGAATCTGAGATGTAAATTGATGTAATTTGTGCATTTCATTCTATTTTTTAGCTGATTACATTGTACATTTGTATGTGGCTTCAATTCCATGGGTATCCAGAACAGAAACTTCCAAAGGAGCAATGAACTCTTTAGTTTTATTAAGAATATGTCTCCATAATTCAAAAGTTGAAGGCTATTTTTCATTAAAGAAACCTGTAAAAGAGACATTATTTAAGGAGCCTTGGTAAAACCTTATTTTTAAAAATTAAATGTAGAACAACTGATAAAAAGGAAAAAGCTCAAGTATCTAGAAGGTTTGGTATTGCATTCTGTTTAATTATTTTTTTTTTCAACAGAAACAGTAAAAATCCATTCTGTGTCTTTTAAAGCTTAACTACGTTTGATGCTTTTGAATGATTATGCAAGAAACTGTTTTCTCATTGATTCTTTGCCGTATTTTGAATAAGGTTACCAACAGAAATCATAATTTATGGAAGTCTGGAAGACTGGTTTTATCAGATTTATGCTTGGTAGAATTATGTTTTAAAATCAACAGGCAGAAGTAGATCCCTTGAGATGTACTGCATTGTTGTCTGACTTTCCCAGTGGACTTGGTGTCTTTATTTACTTTGTGCTTGTTACTGTACTTTATATTCACTAGACATAAAACTACACAAGTCGTATCAACAGTGACTTAACCTATTTCAGAAAATAATAGTTATTTTAAAATTTAAACACTCCTTTTGTTTCTGTGATATATTATCATTATCTTAACTGAAGCTATAGTTGTTGCCAGTGTCTTGGAAATCTCAATTTAATGAGACAAGAGCGGTAAGTCAGAACGGAATTTCTCAAGACTAGAGTTAAGCTGCATATTTTTATACCTTAGGAAGTTTGGATAATTCTGTTTAATAACTAATAGTTGGACTGTGTAGTAGTGAAATAGTTTTCTCTGTTCCACTGTTGATTTATGTAGTAGTTTGTTATGCAATTGAGTAGATGTCTTCAGGCAGCTATTTGTTTCAGGTGGATGGGAAGAAGTAGGATGGTTTGGCAGTGTGTGGAATCTTCTTGTTCTCTTTAGATAGTGGCGACAGTGTATGATTTGGTATTTTTCTCTGTCTCCCTCAGAGAGTCTTGTTTTATGCTTTCTTTGGAATGCTGTGGGTAGGAATTAGTCCAGTTCCTAATTTCTGGACTATCTGAGGAACAGCAGATCAATGCACAGCCGTGATTTCTCTCACTGGGGTGATGCAGTCCTCAGAACTGACTTTATTCAATGTTTAACTTTTGGGTCTTCGCAAACATTTTTCTAATGTTGCATATTTTTGATGGTTATATGCTCAATTAAAGTTTACAGCCTTAAAATTCTGCCCTTAGCAGTAATTTCATCTATCAGCATAGGTAAAAAAATAATTTTCCTAAAATAGTATGGCAGTATCTTCATTTTGCTTAAACATAATAGGATTTATCACATATCCAGTGAAAGGTCTAGGAGTAGCTTTATTTATTTTTCTATTTTCAGTATGTGACAGTGGTAATTCCTCCATTTAGATATTCAGAGAGAAAAGCCACCCTGTACCTACTTGCAACAAATTGAGTTAGAGCTGCCAAAGATTTCTTTTGTCTGAGGATATGGTTTAGGACTTTCTTTTCTTTCTCCAGAAATGAGAGACTGTTTGAAACAGACTGCCAAGCCCAGTTTCACTTCATTGTTCTGCAGTCCATAAACTTTTCTTTGTACTAAAGAAAATGTATATAGGAGGTGCTAAAGAGAAATGAATTTGGCAAGAATTACTAACATATGCCCTTCACTCGGACACAGTTCAACTTCTTATTCTTTCACTGTTTGTCTGAAAATTGATCTGCAGTCATACTTAAGCTGCGTAAACTGTACCTCTGACGTTTTGTTCTCAGCTAACTGACAGCAAGACATAGTTTTCACTCTTTTTCTCGTAAAAAAAAAGTTTTTCCTTCTTTGCTTTGGTATTCATTACAAGACAATATAGTTTAATGCTAAGCAGTAGAGAATGTCAGGAAGGGCCCTCGTGATTTTAAAGTCAGTATCCAGAAGTATATATTAAGAAATGACAATTTCTTTTTACCAAACCCTTCAAACAACAGCTGTTGTGGAATAGTAATGGGAAATTTGCTATATAAGGGGCATATATGACTATGCATAAATGAATGTAGTATTTTCCTTCTTGTGTGTGCACAAGTGTTGGAAATATTTATGGGATTAATTTTTCAAAAAATCTTTCTTCACCTCGTTGCCATTCAGCTTTCTCCAGAAGCAGTGCTCAACGGAAATAAACTATCAGATTTGATTCCCTAACCACATAACTACGGTATGCAGTTCACACTATTGTACTAACAGTTGAATAGCACTCTCTGCAGCTCTATTTACTATCTGTAGCGTAACCATAACAATATTTCTGTAGATGTACTGTTGGCTTTGTGAGCCATGAGAAGTATTTCACACTCCATGAGGAGGACTCACACCAAGGGCTATAGGGAGGCCATGGGCATCTCTTCTGTGCCCATTGAAGTGAGGAGCATTTCCATGACCACACTCTGGGATGAGGAGGAGAAGGAGGGAGGATTTCTTGAGCCTTTCTACTTGATCTCAAGGCCTTGCTAAAGTGGCATCACCTTCACTGAGGTGCTTTGAAGTCCTCGGCCGGAATGTGCTGTAGATGCATGGAATGTGTTATGGATGTATGGAATGTGGGGGATATGGTTGTTGATTATTATTGTAGACTCAAGCTGCACTTAAAAGACTTTGAATATTGGTGGTGTTAAAGTCAATTGAATCTACTGATGAGAATTTCAGGTTCTCTTAGACTCTCTCAGAATAATTTGTAGTGGTACCATATGTAAGTCAGATATTTCTGATTTTAAATAAAATAGCCTGTTGAATTTATTGAACCAGCCATCCAGGAACAGTTTCTCTTAGAGGGCTTCTTTTCTCATGCCATCCAAGAGCTAAACAGTTCTTCTCCTAGCTTTTAAAATACATGTTTGCAATCCGTTAAAAATTTCATGAAGGAAGTTTCAGTTACTTTTAGATAATTAAATTTATGTATGGGGGCAGAGTTAATTTATGGGCCTGTTGGAAGATCATCCTCATTAGCTTAAATTCTGATAAATACACTCAAATGCTGACGGGAAAGAATGCATTACTGGATGGATTAAACAACTTGTTTATATCAGAATATGTCACCTTTCAGTGAGAAAATGTCATGTATAAGCAATACATGCACTTCCACGTGAGCACGTGTGAGGCAGGTGTGCAGATTTAAGAGGAATATCAGGCATGGTGTTTCTGATGGGCCATGGTACATGGCCATATCTGGATCAGGTATTCCAGTTAGTGAGGAAAATATATTTGTATTCAGGGAAACATGCCTTTGTTATTGTTCTTATAAAGAGGATCACGCACACGTTTCATGATAGAGAAAGCCTGGAACTTCATTTTCCCTTATGAAGCAGAAGGCTGCTCCTGCTGCACAGTGACATAACAAAACAGCTCTCACCCTGGTGTCTGACCACATGAGCACTTCTTCATTACATGGGATAGGACAAGGGAATAATCTCTTTCAAGGCAAAGAGGGAAATCTTGTCCCTTCATTTCCTTTATCTCCTCACAGCTCTGCTACCTGTTGCAGTGGTGAGCAGTGGTACTGTTACTGGAAAGTAGTGTATCAGCAGCTGGGAATAAAAGAAAAAAAAAAAAACAAACCTGAAGGAACTTTTCAGCTCATAAAGATTTTATGAGCTGAAAAATGCTTGTGGGGGTGTTGTTTAACAGTGATACTGGAAACATAACTCCTGTCTGTATCAGGAGTAATTTGCACACCTGCATTTTTTGGAGACATTTAAAAGCCTTTGCTTAGTGAATGTGTTTCAAAGCGCTTATTGGACCCTGGGACTCACACCAACTCCGTCTGGTTTCTTGTCCCCTCCAGCTTTGAGCAGAATGAAATTGCAGAAACTTGTGCTTTGTAGTTGAGGAATTTTATGGAAAGAGGGTTACAAACCTTTGTGTTTCAACATGTAATTCCCTGATGTGCATATTTCTTTATTAGAAGTGTAAGAAGATTATGAAATTTGAAGGAAAAGGAGTACTGTAGAATGCAAGATGAGTTAATGAGTCATAGTCATTAAGCTGAACAAAAGAGGCAGAATAGAGTCTTTGCAGGTCTGTCTTAAAATTCATTTAATACTTTTGTGTTCCCTGCTCCCTCTGGAAGGCTGTCCCAGATCATCATGACTCTCCTAAAGTCTGATTCTAATATCTAGCCTGAATTGTTTCTTGGCCAGTTCAAACCCATGTTTATTCTTGCCAGCATTGTCTTTAGCTTGAATAGGTCTTTTTTCTTCTTGACACTTATCCCTTGATACTTTTATTTCTCTGTTCAGTCATAGAGAATAACCATGTTCCCTTTCAGCCTTCATTTTTGTCATTATTGATGGGAGAGTGGAAATGCTGTGGGATCCTGCAACGAGCAGGTTCTACTTCTCAGGGTCATTGGGATGGTGCTGGGTGATGGTGTAGAGGAGCAGGACTATATGGCTCCCAGCTTTCTCCATGTGGAAGCTCACATGTGATAGAGCCATTTTAGAAGCTTGCAGCGTCTGCACTTGTCTTCAACTTCCCCTTACAGTCTTCAGCTGTACCCACAGTGTTCTCTTTTAAGTTGTTTTATTTATGCCTACTGGCAAATACCTATCTGGACACTGTTCTTTGTAGTAGGTGCACGTGTGCTACGTGCAACTTTTGGCATACTTTTCAGAAATTATTAACATAATAATTGTTGTGTTTGAGAATTCTGCTGAGGGAGAAGAAACTTTGTCATTTATGTGCTGAAATCACCTATGTCCTCCTACAAATGATAGATATTTGCTACTGAAACATAGCATATGCTTAGGAACTATTTCAAATCAAAGTATATTGCAAAGAAGAAAATGCTGCCCCTCATAAAGCATTCTCCTGCTTTATGCAGGGTCTGCTAACACACTCAAACATGTATGGATAGAACATCCCCAACAGCCTGCACAGGTTGTTTAGCTTTCTTAGCAACTGTGTGATTCCTGATATCAGTTGTGCATTTAAGAGAAAGAGAACTGAATATGTGCCTGAGCATCATGGTGATCAAAATGCCATTTAATTTTAAGTGCATCTCTTCTGATGTGGTGTTCTATGGCCACGGTTCTTGGTAGTGTGCTGAGCTAAGCTCATTTCTGATAGGATGTTGGAGCAACAGTAAGGTGACTTCACTTGAGCTGACCCAACCTCCTATCTTATTAAATGCAAAGCCTCCTATTTATTTAATGGAATCTGGACTTGTCTGCTTACTAACTGTAACATTCCAGCTGACAGTAAGACTATGGTGTCTGCTGGCCTTCACTAGCCCTGGAGTTGGTCTCATTCCCTGCTGTTTGCAGCAGTCAGTCGGCATGGTTTTATTTCAGTTGATGAATTATTAATGCAGACTTTCCTAGTGGTGTTTTGGTTTGAGCTCTGGGTTTGTTTGTTCAGCTAGAAAAGAAAAACACCTAGTAGTTTTGAAACACATTCTGAATGAAACAGGTTTGTCAATATTAGATAGCTACTCAAATAATTTTCATGGCCTGGATGACTGAATTCTCTGTATCTTGTAAAATGTAGCATACAGACAGCCAAGTTTTCATTTTGTTTAGAGTAACTCAGGTTAAATATCAGCAAACATAGCCAGATTCTGATTTCATCTTCCCCAGTGTAATTACACCACAGTAATTTCAGTGAGATGACTGAGAGCAGAATTGTTTAGGGGACAGTAGGCATCTGAATGTCTTCATAATATTCACAGCTTCTCTTTTGTTCTATAATTAGTTAATTTTTACTTCAAAAGACACTTGTACCATAGGGACTTAAAGGAACATACTTAACCCTAACTGATAGACTTGTTACTTAATTAAACCAGATAGAATTTTTCTGTATTAGAAAATTCATGTTGTACTGGTGCCATGAAGGATGTTTTAAAAAGTGCCCTTAAGTTGGGCACCATCACATATAAATCATAGTTAAAATGCACCAGCAAGGATTCCCGGCATGAGAGAAAGTGCTAACAAACAAATACAGTTAAAAAACCAAACTACCAAGCCTTTTATACTCTGAAAATAACAGCTCCATACTCAACAAAGCTGAAACTTGATATTCAGAAGTTTTCACAAGAAACCGAGACTGTGAATTAATGAGAAGTTTTTAAGCCACTAGTGCTGGCTCTTCTTGCAGTCTTATTAAAGAGTAATGATTTCTTTTTTCACATTCTTTTAAAGACTTCCATAGATACAAGGAACACTGCCCTCACATTAAATACTGCTCAGAGGATGCACACACATTCCCTGCTGTTTTTGCATTGTTTCCAAGGAAACATCTCAGTCCTAGACATAGGGATTACACATTTCTAACTTTCTTATAGCTCTTTGTTTATTCATGAGACAAATGAAGGAATTTTATTCATAGGTACAATGTAGTTTTTCATATATCTGCTATAAAGGAAGAAGAATCCTTTTAGGAGTTTTGTTTACATGTGAAGAAAGTCTTAAAAATCCTTTGGCAGAAAAGATGAACTGTCATTTTCATGGAAACGACATCTGCAATATGATTCTTTTTTTATTATTATTTTTAAGGAAGGTGATTGTCTATTCCAAAGTCTTCTGAGCTTAATCCCCTTTGTAAGAAATCTTGATACTTATGATGAGAATATCAACTTTTTTGTGATTTTCAGAAAACATTATCTATACTGTTTTGCTTTACATGAAATGTTAATGGAATACAGTGAAACTCTGAATGAATACAGGATATGGTCCCAGAAATATAAATATTTTTATAAGTGCTTCAAATAATAAAGCTCTTAATTGAAAATCATTCCTTTAAGATAGGTCACTTCATATTTAAGTCTGATAATAGCGCTCAGAAAGTGTTTGCAGTATTCTTTCTTTCTGAGTGCATAGTTTTCAGTGCTCTTTTTTTACTGCTGTTTTTTGCACATTTTAGATACAGTGATTGAATTCACTCCTGCTGATCCAGCTAGCCTTTTCTATCACCTTCTTTTTGTTAGTGTTTAGATGATAAATTTGATCAATAATATACATAATGCCTGCTGGTTTCTTTCAAGAGGTTTGTGAATTATTTCCTGGCACAAGTCGGGATGTGTTTAGAGTGTCTGCTACATATTTTCTGTAGCCTTTGGGAACGTGGAGTTAAAGTCCATCTTGTTCTTTGGAGTAATTCACGTTTATTAAAAAAACTGCTTGCTGAATTGTATTAGGACTTGTCAGTCTTGTATTACTGTGCTTGCTTCAGTGAGGATAATCCAGCATCAAAAATCATTCAGACCTTTATCTCCATTAATGATTAGAGCTGAAATTTCTCCTCCCCTTCCTGATAAGGAGTTAGAAGTTTTGTCTTCTTTAGGATTGATTTTGTCTTTCAGAAGCCTCTGCTGTACTTTTTTTTTTTAACTGTAATCTTTTAATTTTTCATCATCCAGTGAAAGTTTGATAGTTTCAAGTTGGAGTTTTTTGGCATTTGAAGAAGAATTTCCACATAGTTGATGTAGTTCTGTGCCAAAATAAAAGGGATATTCCTATATGTACACAGAATGACATTCTTTTAATAAAAGAACTTACAGTGAGATTGTACCTAATCTATTCTTTTTTTTTTTTTTTTTTTTTTTTTTCCCCTTTCTTAGGGGTGGTGACTGAAATGAGACCTGGATTGCGCATGCATTTGTTATTCAGGTTTGCAGTGAGTCACCATTAAATATTACAAGCAAAATTCAGAAAGCCCTTTGTAAAAGTTGTATGGTCCAGCTGACAGTTTAGGAGGCAATTAAATAATTATTGACAGATAGGCTGCAGGTTGCTTTCAGATAAGACCTCTGTAGTTATAACCTCATTCTGGAGTATTTCTGCTCCACCAGGCTTCCTTTTTGGCAATGCTTATCTTTCTGTCTCATTTGCTATGCACACGTCCCTGCAGACTGGAAAAAAGTGGAAGGATCAAAGACATCCCAAAGTTGATTCAGAAAGAAATGTATCAAGCTTAGTATTTAGTTTTTGAAAGGCTTTTACCTGCATGACACTGTACTCCTTTTCCTAGAAATATATTTGAAAGTAAGAGTCACATTTGAGATATTATGTCAGCAACAGTGGATTTGTACAGTCTTACATTGGTAAAACTGAGGGTCCAGTTTATTCCCAAACAGGATTTGGATTTGTAATACCCAAAGCAACCATGCTTATTAACCATGTATAGATAAATCTCAAATGTGTGAAGGCTTTTTTATTGTTTTTCCCACACATCAAGAGATGGTACTCTGAACAACCCATTGAAATTATGATTACAGAATCTATTCTCTATCTTCTGTGTAAATTTGCAGTGCGTAAAATGTGCAAAAATCCACGTGCCAAGTAAGTCAGTATCTATGTGTACAATCATCTAAATATTTGAAAACATACAAAGATAAGTGTAGTAACACAAGCATATTGGTCTCGGCCAAGGTTGGTTTGGCCTACAGTGGACTACTCTAGAAAATCCTTGCTCATATTTCAGTGAATAAAATTCAAGCCTTAAAATAGATTGGTGAGTGTGGACTGTCCCAAAAGTAATAGCTATAAATTTGTCCCCAGAAGGAACAGGGACTGCAGCTAAACAGTGTGTCTGATTCACCATAGTTTTGAGTGCTGTCTGCTAGACCAGTGGGCTTGTGCAGAGATTAAACTGTAAGTGTGCTTATGGAGTGCTTGAGAGATATTTGGAGAATTTTAGGGGATAAAATTTCAGAGAAGCATCACAATAGATGGCAGCACATATGTATAAACTACTCGAATATTTTGTAGAAAAAGCATTGTGAGCTAGATCATATGGGATAATATGACATATTCACCTAACTGTGTCTGTATGTATAAACACAATGGCCTCTTGTGGAGCTTGAACCTCAGGAAATTTTCTGATTTTATTTTTGCCACATAAACTTTCACCTTTGAAGCAAATGACATGAGCTAAGAAAGTAAAACTGAGCACATGCCTGCTCCATAAAACAACCTGTATTACTCCTACATTAATATGAAATCAACCTAAATTTTTTGGGAACTACCACAATAGGGAGTCTACTCCAAGTTTGTTGCTAAAGCCAAAGATTGCTGACGTTTACCAGGGGATTGAGCTTTAGTTACTGTTATTAGTTAGCACTATGGCTGTTGCATTTTGATGTTGGCCCAAAGTTTTGTGGCTACAGGTCATTCTTTTTTTGCTGGGAAGGGGCACTCAATTCCCACATTAGTAGGGATGGAACTGATTCTGTCTTGTTCCAAGTGTGTAGTGACAGAAGCATTTTGGGTTTGCCCTTGTGTAAATGACAGCAAAGGGCAAGACCTGTTTACTTCTTTACCATGGAAGAGTTCCCATGGGATCAAAGCTGAAGTTTTGGTGAGCAGTTGCTTTCCTTTCCCAGCCAAGACTACTCTCTGCCCTGGTGAGCTGGCCTCTGGAGTTGGACTTTTATATATAACAGGCAGAATGGCTAATCCAGGCTGCACAGTTTGACTTTTTACTTTGTTTAGGATTTCAGCTGCAGACAAAGATGTAGTGTAGTGGGGTTTTTTTGTTTTCTTTTTGTTGGTTTTTTTTTTTTTTTTTTTTTTTTTTTTTTAGCCCTGCAGAGTTTTACAAGTGTCTTCTCCATAGGCATAAAGTAAAATGTCATTGTTAGAAGGATGCTCAGGAGTGAGACATTGGTGTCTGGAACATAGTTTTGTTAATGAAATATTGGAGCAGAGAGGAAATGGGAAGAAAATAGTTGTCCGTAGGATATTGTATGGCAAATACTCACTTGTTATCCAGGAAAGTATATCCTGTGCTTGCAGGGGCTCAGACTTGACACTACAAAACTACCATTTTTAACAACTTGACATTTTACTCAATCTGTTTTTTCTTAACAAGCTTACTATTGTGTCAGGGGGGGAAAGCAGGAAGCAGTGAGGCTGAAGGAAATGCCAAAGGCTGCCAGAAGGTTTCATGATACTCTTTTATAATAAAACAGTTCCTTTATTTCTGACATGGTTTTTGCATCATCATGTCTATTACTCCAAAATTTGGCAGGGATGCTGAAGCAGAATGATGCAGTCCAGAGCCCTGTGCAAAACAGATGTCCAGATGAGTGACACCCTTTACACAGGTGTTTCTGGTTATGGCCAACAATTCAGTCAAGTGTGAACATGTGGAATGGCATAGTTGGAAAAAGGCTGCAGCTTAAGAACATGCCAGCAATTGATACTGAGGCTTTCAGCAGGGCTGTATCTCACATGAAAACAAAGGTAGCTAAATAAGGTAAAGCAGAATGGTGAAGTGAATTTGAGTAGACAAAGCTGACCACCCACCATGAATTGCTTTCAACTCCTACCCATCCAGGTGTACACAAATTCTTCCTTTCCAATATTTGCTTCCAGATATTTGCTTGATAGATTTAGATTTCTATTCAAGCTCAATTTATAGAATTTATGTCTGATTTTTATTTTTTTCTTCATTTTTTTTCTTTTTCTTTTTAAATTACTATTGAGATTTAAGGAATAGTAGCTTCTCTTTTGACTGTCAGATGGAAAGCAAAAAATAAATTTTGATTAAACTTAGGGGAAAAAAAGCAACCAAAAAGCCCAGTGGAAACGTGCATTACATCCTTAAAATTTTCTAATGGGAGCCAGAGTTAACAAAACTTTCAGAAATATATACCTAACTGGGGAGCACTTTAAAGTGAACTAAATAAAACCCATTATTTGTTTAGACTAAAGAGTCATCAAGAACGGGCTTTAACTAGACCTCATCATACATGTTGTCCATGTTAATGGAGAGTAAAAGCATTAAAATAATCAAAAGTTTAATTATTTCTGGACTTGTCTTTGTTGTCTTTTACTTAGGTGTGTATAGTAGTAGCCATGTTTCTTTAACACCTCAGACCAGCTCCTTGGCAGCATTCCCACCTTTTTCTGGTGGGGGAGATGAGGTATGCCTGGAGCACTGCTGCACTTTGACCGTGCTTAGGTAGGTTAATGGTATTACAAGATGGCACAAGTTAGAAGAATTGCATATACTGTAGACTGACACTTGGAATTTTCCTTCAGCAGAAAATATCTGTATTTCAGAATCTTATTTCTTTTGAAATGAGATGAAAAGAATAATAATAATTTAGAAGAAAAAAAAAACCCTGTGAAACAAAAGAGTCCAAAAGATGTTATCAGAATGTTTTATTTCTGTAAAACAGAAGCATTCTATATCAATTTAAATGTAACTTTTTCTTCCTTCCTTCCTTCCTTCCTTCCTTCCTTCCTTCCTTTCTTCCTTCCTTCCTTCCTTCCTTCCTTCCTTCCTTCCTTCCTTCCTTCCTTCCTTCCTTCCTTCCTTCCTTCCTTCCTTCCTTCCTTCCTTCCTTCCTTCCTTCCCTCCTTCCCTCCTTCCTTCCTTCCTTCCTTCCTTCCTTCCTTCCTTCCTTCCTTCCTTCCTTCCTTCCTTCCTTCCTTCCTTCCTTCCTTCCTTCCTTCCTTCCTTCCTTCCTTCCTTCCTTCCTTCCTTCCTTCCTTCCTTCCTTTCTTCCTTTCTTTCTTTCTTTCTTTTTTTGAGGGGGATGGAGGAGGAGGGAGGATGTCATTCCACATACCCAGTTTTTGAAACTTTAAAGACTTTAGTTTTTTTGTTTAAAGGTCATCTTGTCGAATTGCTCCTCCACTCCTTCAGCATGCTTTTAAATCAAAATATTCATTGAGACTGACACACTGCTGTGGGATTGACTGGGCTTTCTTTCACTGGAAGATTTTCAGAAAGCTGTAGTCCTCAAACTGTTTGAGTCAGCTTCTGCTGCAATGCTGATCCTCAGCAGAGCTGAGAGCTCTGGGGAGTCAGTGGTCACCTGGAGCTCTTACAGTCATTCCTCAGGCTTAGTCTTCTCCAAAGCCCAGATGTGAGCCCTCACTGACTTTTTTTACAGTTTAAATAATTCAGTTTGGACCCCCCCACTTTGAGGGGTACTAAACATTTTAAAGAAGAAATGGAAATGTCTGTTGTCTGAATTGATGTCTGGTGACTCTGTGCTTACTGTTGGTAGGTCACACTTGCTAACCTATCAGGTGTGTCTCACAAATGTTTGTAAATTTTCAGATAACGCATAAAAGCCATGAGTTTGGATTCTTCAGGGAGACTTAATCAAACCCAACGTGCATGTTTACTGAGGTGCTCCATAGATTTCTGTTTGAATCAATCTTTCAAAGCATCTTTTATCCACTGTCTAAGGTTGGAATTACTGAAATTCTCTGACCCATCTCATGTGAGAGGCTAGGCTAAATTCTGTGAATATACAAAAATGAATCAGATACTGATTTGTGCACCTAGTCCTCAGTTCTATCATCGTGCTTTCCACAGCATGTTTTTAAAATATAGTCATGTTTTGCATTGTGTTTTTCAGAATGTTTTCTATAAGTCTAATCAGTAGATGGTTTGAAGAGATCGCTGCTTGAGATCGCTGACTTGAGTTCTTTTATCAGCTTGCCACTGTTCTTCCACAGTGCTAACAATTACAGTTTTGTCTATTCCCTAGTCCCCATCCCAGATACCCAAACGATAGTCCCAGAGCATGTGGTCTGTTGGAGGTGATATTCAAGGCTGTTGCTGAGGTGTGTGTTTATCATAGCACATGTGATGGGGGTCTTCTGCAGGAGGTGGTGGTTGTCATACTGTGCTGACCAACTGTAGCAAAGAAAAGGAGGTACCTGGTAGTGTGGAGTATATAGCTATGGGGAAGAAACAAGGTGATGTAACCAGTAAAGCATGGAATGTAGTAACTAAGGAAAAAAGGGGGGGAGGATTCTCCATTTTTTGTCTTAAATGGTTAATCACTTTTCCTTCTGAGCCAAAGGTTATTTTTTAAAAAAAGTTTCTTTGCAAGTTACTACATTACCTTTTTTTTACAGTCAATAGATGTCACATTTACAGAGATATGATAAAAACACATATATACAATATACAATATCTTATTGTAATTATAGTCATAATATGAACTAAATCCACTGTGATATAATTCTGATGGAGTCAAAATAAAAAATTCCTGATTATGAAATGCAGGAATAAATGTGAGTAATGCAAACTATATCGTTTCTTTCATCCTAGCCTTGTGGTTCTGTATTCTTAATAGTGAATGCTATGTAAATTGTGATAGTGTCGCACTATGGAATGATACTCACATTCAAGACAAACAGTCCAAAATGTTTTTGTTCTTCCTTTAAAATTATCTTTTCTTTTTATCTCTATTCTAAACAAAATACAGGGCCTGAATCAAAGTCCACAGAACATTGTGTGACTCTTTCAGTGGGTATCATGGGTTTATCAGACCTGTAGTCCTACAAAACAACAAACTCTATTACTTCTGACACATAACTTTGGAAGTTTCACCATAAGTGGAGAAGCTGCAGGAATCCACAGGTGAAACTGTGCTGTTTGCAGAATGTCAGATTGAATGCTAATATTCCTGTTACGAACAAGACTTACAAGAACATGCTTAATCCATACATCTACTGGTCTTTATATTTAAGTTTTTTAAAAGTTTGAAAAAGTCAGAATCTATTTTTCATTTAACTTTTTACTCTAACTCAGCTGCTTATCGGAAGGGTTTGTAGAGGGGAAGCCCTCTCTAATGCCTGCCCCCCTCCCAAATGATCTTGGAAAAGCCTTTTAGAATTCATTATAGAATATTAATAGTGTTTAAAACAAACAAACAAAAAAAAAAACAACTGGTATCACATGTTATACATTATTTACATGTGTGGAAGGCAGTAGTGAGTAACTTTGGGGCAACTCTTGTCTTTGAGCCTGTGGAAAATTAATTTGACTTTAGAGCCAAAGATCATGAGAAGGCGTGGAATGGAAATTAATGCCATCTCCATCCATTGCTCTGTGGTTTTCAGTAGTAGCAGTCAAATCCTCTTGTGTCCAAAAAGCACCTGGAGCAAGGGAATTTCCATTCCTTATTCACAGTTACACACATTCTGAGATAGATGCTTATGCTATGCAGGCAATTTAAAACATCTAAATGTATTAAATTGATTAAGCACTCTAGGCTGCATGTAAAACTCTCCACCTATCTATTTCATCTTTATTTCACTCCATACCCCTTCAGTTTTTCAATAAAAGGCTTTACTGGCAAATCTCTGTTGGACTGGCAATCTAGACCTACTACCCCTGTTTAGACAACTTTTTAACTGTTTGTTTTTACTTTCTTCTTGAAGAAGTGATAGAAGAGCACCTCTTTGAACAAGTGCTGCTTTGGTCTTTTTTGTCATTGTAATGTGAACTATTGATAAGAACATATAGGAACTGAATTCCTTTCCTTTATCCTCACCTCACCTCTTAATATCAGGCTCCAATCTAGATGTCTTTCCCTGCAGATGAAATGGGCACAAACATAGACAGCATCTTTCAGCTACATCTAAAAGTTTGAAGCTATTGCAAGTGTTTGCGTGTCTGCCGTGAGCATCAACAAACCACTCTGATAGATAAAGCTTCTCCCTTCCTATTCACATTTTATGATTGTATGTAAGTTTTCATCCCAGAGTCTTGCTTATTCTTAGAGGACAAGATTACATGGTATATGAGCTGTATTGTTTGTTAGGTTATTGCTGTTACTGCTGAGTGTTGGCAACCAAAGCTCCAGAAAGGAGAAGAAATTTTTAATAAAAAAATAATTTAATTGGATTCCTTATTATTTTCTTAAAAGCTGGTAATTTTTTTTTTCATGTGAAAAACAGAACAAGACAATAATATTTAGTATTTGATGAAAGGGTCTTCTCAAAATTTATTACTGGAACATCACACCATAGCCAACATTCTTTTATGTGGATCTCTGTGGCATGTGAGATCTTGAAAAAGCTAACAAAGTAGAAGCAATGTCTGATAGAGATCTTTGCATATGTAAGAATTTGTATATATCTTCTAGGTGAATTTGAAACAGATGTTGTTCATTAAATTTATTACCTACTCTGATTTAGCATGAGCTAGTAATTTGAGGGACTCCCAGGTGTGCACTTGTACAAAAAACAGTGCACTGGTCAGAACTTGTTAGTAATGGTATCCTCCTACAAATTATAACCTGTCCCATCCTGGGTTTTTTTTGTTTTTTTGTTTGTTTGTTTTTTGGTTGGTTTTTTTTTTTTAATACATATAGTTCTTTGCAAAAGAGTACATGCTTTGTGCACAATCCTAACAGTTGTATGTGAAGTTAAAATTTATGCTTATGTCATGTTAGTCTATATACTAAGGTATTTATACATATTCTTTTATAAACTGGACACAGCCATCTTTCTTGTCTGTGCATATTTTCATTTGTAATTCTCTGGTTCCTTATTTCTGTGTTTCACATAATAGCAAATTTACCAAGAATCAGAAATTCTGAAAGCTCTCTAGCAGATTTAACTTGCCATTCCCTTTTTCATTTATTGACTTCTTGTGTATTTTTTAGTTCAGGATTTTGAAAACAAAGTGTACAGTTTTGTGCTAATAAGAGCTTCTAGTTTTTATGAAAATACAATTCCTTGATACTACAAACTTCACAGGGAAAATACCCGCAATAGCTGGGTAGAAATTAGATATAAGATAACATTTTTCATTGTAATGGGAACCCTGAACTTAATCCTGAACAAACTGAGTGGATCTTAACTTTTCCCAAATTCTTTAGCAATTAGGTCATAGCTTCTGATTCTTAATACTTGTTCTTTGTGAAATGCCATTACTCTTCAGCTTGAGATTTATCAAAATGAAGATTCAGTAGTACTTGTAAGTTTAGCAGTAAGCACAGGGTAAGCAACTCAAACATTAATTCTCCACTGAGTTGCAGTGACCTTTCCAAAACCTGAGTTGCAGGCAGTTTGCATGCATTGGGAAAAAAAAAAAAAAAAAAAAAAAAAAACAAGCCAAAGATTCACCAGCCTTTCACTGCGTTCTGCATCAGTTCAACAAGATTCAACACATTCTTCTCCAGAATTATCACCTGATTATCTCTGAGGGCTCTGTTCTCTCTGTTAGTTTCTCTCTCTCTCTCTCTCTTTTTATTTTTTTAAATTATGTGTAAATAGTTCTAATGAGGAAGATGTACTTGTAAATTGTGCTCTATCATTTATTTAGTTTCCTAAAAGACTTCTGGTAAATTGTGCTCTATTATTTATTTAGTTTGCTAAAAGACCTAAACATATCCTCTGGATAGTAATCATCACTGATGGTGCTGCAACGAGTCCTGTATGTTGGTTCAGATAGTTGTAGGCAGAGGTTCATTTGTTACTCGAGTTTATATCAGCAAAGTATAATTTCATCAGTATAATTACTGATTTGGACAAGATGGCTTTGAACATAGCCTCAGAAGCAGAATATATATTCTTGGAGTAACATCTTGGATCAAAGTTTCCAGCTTCAAATCAGTAGGCTAAGTGTTTTATCAAACAGCCTGAAAATTGTTGTTTATTCTCTGAGTCTGTAGTCTGTATGGGTGGATGGATATGAGTACATTCAGTGGGGATAGCATTTATTATCTAGACTAGAGGGTTTGAAGTAATGTTTGTTCTGAGAAGGTGCATTTATAAGGTGCCTACAGACTTTATGATCATTGGGGTTTCTACAGATAAAAGAGTGTCTACTTACAACTTCTTTCTTCCTTTTTATCTGCTTGACTACCTTGACAGAAGATGAGAGGTCTGTAGTCTGTGAGAGTGTGTAAATCTTTTAAAGTGAGTATTAAACAGAAAGAAAGTAACTGGACTTTCCTCGTGTTACTGTCTGAATGGTGACTGATTTTTGAATCTGGTATTTATTTATTTGTTTGTTTGTTATTTATTAACTAATTTAGAATGGCAAATTGCAGCAACTTTGTAAAGTGAGACTATTTGCTAACCAAGGGTCCGAGTGTAATGAATAGAGCACGTGGTGTGGTTTTCATGGTATTACAGTAATATAAGTTACTCTATACTGAAGATAAATGAAGCTATAGAGTTATGTTCTGTATGTCCTACTTTAATTTAGATTTCACTTTGCTTAGCTTCATCTAAGCTCGGTTTTAGTGAAGATTAGCTAATGTCACTAATCAGCACAAGCATTTGCTGCAGGTTGGAACCATAGTCTTGTGGTCTAGAAATAGTTCTTGTCTCTCCTATATAGCAAGGGAAAGGTTAGCTCTGGTGTGGACAGCATTACATAAGCAGTGAACTCAATATTCAGAGGGTCTGATTAGAAAGTAAAATACTGTGACAGCATTTAACATACTGTGAATGAAGCAATATACTGAATTTTCTGTGTTTTAATTTTCTGTTGTTTTTTTCTTGCTCTAAAGGTTTGTTTATACTTCATGTGTTTGCAATAATGCACAACCATGACTGCTACTTAGGGATTATGAAAAGCTCTTTTTTTTTTGCAGATCATCCGGTGAATGAGTTTTTGGATCTGTTCAGTCGCCACATTCTTCCTCATGCAGTAGATGAGACCCATACTGATGCAGAATCAGCTCAGACTGAACCCTGTACTTCAGACTCTGTGCAGGATTCGTCTGAATATATAATATTGGATCCTTTCTTTCCAAACTTTATGGACTTTGAAGAGGAGGAAGAGGACTGTGAAAATACTACTGATGTTACAACTCCTCCAGCTTTGCAGTTCATCAATGGAAAGCAACAAGTGACAAGTGCACCTAAAAGCACTAAAGCTGAGGAAGCAAGAAGTGACCAAATTGAAAGTGTTGCACATTCAAAAAATGTAACTTTTTCACAAATCAATGAAACAAACACCTTCATAATATCTGAAACAGAAGCTTCTGGTACAATGCAGCCAAGCAAAGCTGGAGAAGTAATGGGGGCATTTGAAGTCACACAGCCGACAGCAGATGTTGCAATGTTAGAACCAGTATATAGTGGTGAGTCAGAAGTTACCACAACAGACAAATATTTAGAGATTACGTCTGTGTATGAGCAGTCACCACAAAAAAATAAGGAGACTGTAATGTGGCATGGAACTGAGGAGAGCTCTACCAAAGACACAAAAAACTTGCTTTTGATCACTAATGAATCTTCTGGAGATGGCTCCACTGAATCTGATTTGTCTAGGTCTGTGTTCACAGAAATTTTGACAATGTCAAGTCATGAAGATAGTGAAAAAATTTCTCATACAACTTCTGTTCCTACTATCCTTTCTGTGGAAAGATCTGCAGTAACTGCTGCTCCGAGTGCAGATTCTGATACTGCTACTGTAGGCATAGATGTGAAAGACCTTATTCCAAAAGGTGGGACCGCTACTCCAGGAAATTACTATAAATCGACTATTAAACTTGATGCAGAATTCCCTTTTGAAAGCAACCCAGAAGCAACAAGTCATACAACAAAGCCTGACATGACTGCTTCTTCTTTTATAGTTCTGGAAGGTTCTGGAGATGTAGAAGAGAACAGCACTTTAGCTTCAGCCATGACAACAGAAACAGCAGTTGCAGAAACACTTTCAGTGCAAGATACTTCTTTGGGTTCTGGCACAGTACTGCCAACAGAAATTTCTGTAACCATTTCAGAAATCACCCCTGCTTTGCCTGGAGGAACAAGAATTCTTTATTCTACTTTTGATCAAAGTTCTGAAGCAACTGTTTCCACCAATTTTGTGTCTGAATTAATTATGGAGCAAGTAGTTGGCAGCTCTGTTGCAACTGAAAAGAAAGTTGAAGATGAAAAAGAAGTACAGACTACCGTTTATTCGAGTCAGGAAATTTCAACCACTGATGCAAAAGGAAAATCAGAACTGGATGAGTTTGGAAGCACTACTAATGAAGTCAGAACTGTAAGTCAGGAACCCACTCCTCTCAGAGAAATAGTACCAATAACAGGTACCATGCATTCTGAAATCAAAAAGGTTACCGCCACTCCTTTCTTGAGAGAGAAGCTTTTTATAAATGAAGGATCAGCTGAAGAACCAGCAGACTTATTTGCAGGGAGTCCCACAAGAAAAGTGGTAAGTACTGACTCCCCATTTACTGATTCAGGTTCTGGAGACATAGATGTTATCACTGAGTCTGCTACTTTGACTTCAGTTCCATCAAGGTCTGTCATAGAAACACAAACAGTAAAACATGAAGGAAATATTAATGTCATCAGTGTTTCATTGAAGAATACCACAACAGAATATGAAGAGCACATAGGAACAGGTGGACCAGTGACATCAGTTTCAAGTACTGGATCAGACGGCTTGACAGAGGAGTCTGAAGTAGCAATTGAGATGTCTGAGAATGTCTTTAGTACAGAAAACCAAGGAGAACCAACACAAGAAGCAGTACCAACTTACACAGCTCCTTCTGACATCAAATCAAGACTTGGTTCTAGAAGAGAGGTAACATCCCATGTTACACCAGTAATTAGAACAAAGGATTTAGAAACAGCTGAGGTCACATCATCTCCAGAATCAGTTGTGAATAACAGCACTCTTGACACCATGGTGACACATGGTACCATAAGAGCAGTAGCTGAGTCTACAGAAAGCAAAAAGGGAAAAGGTAGCTTTTCAGCTGTTTCTTTGGGCAAAATTCTAATGATTGAGCATGGCTCTGGAGAAGAACTCAAAGTTGACAGCAGCACCACAAAATTAATGTCTAATGGACCTACGGAAAAACTGCTTGGAAGCCATTTTTCATTTTTTGACCAGGGATCTGGTGAAGCAGAAACTTTAACTGAATCATTTACAAAAGCATCAGTTTCACCCACTGGGAAACCAGAACCACAGGAGCAGTATGGCAGAAAAACTGTCAGCATGCCATCCGCTGTGGTTCATGCCTACACTGCTGAACCTAATGAGCTAGTTACAAGTACTGAACATGACATAACCTCTTTGCAAACTGTAACTGATACAGAAATGGAAGAGAAAGCAGCTAATGAGCTCACAGTGACATCTTTTGCTACAAATCTTCCTTTGTCAGAAGATGTGCATTCATGGGAAGACAGGCCAAGGGAAATTTTACCAAAAGCAATAGAATCTTCTGGAGAAGCAACGGAAGATCCATTCTTCATAAGTACACAGGCTAACCATGAACATGTGGAATTTTTAAGTGTTCCCACTATCAGACCACACTCAGAAGAAAACAAAGTAGAAGCTGAATCTGATGAAAAAATATTGTTGCCATTTAATAATGACAGAGTTACTGAGTCTGCAGTAATTGAAAGGAAATACTTAAGTTCTCCATTTACAGATACAGAGCAGGAGGAGGAGTTGGTACAAAATATTTTTCCTACAGAAGATATTCCCAGATTATTCCTGACACCTAAGGAAGAAAAACCAACAAACAATGAGCTCATCAGTGATCCATTATTTTCAGGACAAGGATCAGGAGATGAATTTACTGTTATTCCTTTAGTAGAGTCATTGGCTGTGAAAGAAACCACAAATACTTTAAGTCCTTGGCCTTTTCATCCTGCAAGTGTAGGACCTAAACTTTCCACTGACAAGACACAAGTCTTTGAAAGTGGAAGCACTGACTCAAATGCTGAAATTAATGAAGAAATTACAACTACTGCAGCAGAGCTGCTGACAGAAACTGCATACTCAATGGCCACCAGTTCCCCAGCTTTAGAAGAAGAGAGCTCCAGTCACTCCAACTCTAAAGACAAAGATATTACACATTATTTTCTTGTGATTGAAGACCCGTACAACAAGGAAATGGACCATAGAAGGGGAGAAAATGGAACGAGCAGGCCACTACCTACTCCTGGAGATGTTTCTCTTGAGGAATCTTCACATATGCTGACTACAGATGACGTAACTCCTGTTTCTGTAATACTGAGCGAAACTCCTTATCTTGAAATGGGAAAATCTCTTGCAACATCAGCAACAAAAATGCCAAGCAGAGTATTACCTGAAAGTTCTGGAGAGGGATCTGGCTGGGATGGTGTTTCAGATTCATTTGCCCCTGATACATTGACTCATTCAACAGCACCTTCTGTGATGGAAGTTGAACTAACTGCTTCATCTCATATTCCTGGGGTTTATTCTGAAGTTATGACAACACATGTACCGGGAGATGGATCACAGACTGTAATCACAGGATTAGCATCTCTTTTTACAGAAGAAAAAGAGATTGTGGCAAATCGAACTGCTGCTGATCCAAAGACAGGTACATCGGAAGAACTGACGAGTGATACTGGGATGTCACTGGATATTATTCCAGTGGTTGATGATAGAAGACACGTTACACTGAATGTTTCTGTTTATGGTGATATTACACTAATTGAAGAACGACTTCAAATCCCATCAGAAAAAACAACTATTATAGACATGGATCACTCCAAGTCAATGCCTGAAGATATAATAAGTGTGCAGACAATGCCAAATCTTGTCATACGGTCAACACAAGTCAGTGATGATAACATGAAAGCTGAAGAGGACAAGTATGATTCAATACTTAATTTTTCTACAGTTGAAGAGAATTCATTTGGATCTGGTGATAATCTTTCTTTGACTACTTCCATTCAGCCAAGTAGTGAATCAGTAACAGCTGGACATGGACCAAAATTAGTAGACAAGGATTTAGGTTCAGGGTATGCCATGCAGTTTGCAACAGAAACTCTCACAACTACTGTACTCAATGAATTGGGAATTTTCCTTCCAACAGTACCCTCACTGGTAAGCCCACATATGCCTCATGAGTCTAAAGAATCTGAGTTCGAGGCTAAACACATTGGAAGGACAAGCACAACAGATGATGTGTATGAGCCTTATACTTCAGCAAACAACCAAGTAATAACAGATCAAAGCAAAACAATGTCTATTTCTGGATTTTCTGGAATGGGCCAAGAAGAATCAGGTGATAAAAAGCCTATGATTCCTTCCCTTACACCAGATTTAACTATGGAGACAGAAAAGGCTTTGACAACTGACACATTTGATGTAAGTATGGTCACCACGCAGAGTATGTCCCAACATGCAACTGTATCATCTAGCAGTAGTGAAGAAAAGCATTCTACAGTATACATGCAAACAAAATCAGCATCAACAGAGTATGAAGAAACAGACTCAGTGAGTTTAAATTCTGTATCTCAAAATCCTAAATCCTCAGTAACTGTTTGGTTAGTTAATGGAGTATCTAAATATCCTGAGGTAATTATTCCAAGTACATCATCTGCAAAGGATTCAGATCAGTCTGATCATTCCTCAGATGGAACTTTCAAAGAGGTTAGTTCTGATATGGCAGCAACTTATAAACCACCCACTACAGACCTAGATACAACAGTGTCTTCTCTGCTAGTGTTTTCTCCTGAGCCTGAATCAGAAAGCATATCTACTGAAAGTACTCCTCACTTTAATAAATTTGTAACGGAGAGGTCAGAGGAGACAGAATCTTCTGTAAATGATCTGATTATTGAGGAAAATGCTACTGTTTCTGGAGATTCTCCATCAATACATGACTACCCTACTGCTTTTTGGAATTTTGGAGAAAGAACAAGCACAGATGTTCCAAAACTTAGCACAATAGAAGTTGAATTTTCTTCAGAGAGAGTGAAAAATCCCAGTCAAGAAAGTGATAGGAGTACTGAGAGAGAGAGACCAAGGCTTTCATCCGCACCTGTTTCAGATTCACCCAACAGTATAGAAGTTGGAGTATTTAAACCTGACCAGGAAGCAGTTACAATGCTAACTTCATCTTTGGAGCCTTTGGATAGAAGTTTGGAAACACAGTCAGCTTTGCTTGGTCAACAGGAGATCACAACAATTTCTTCTAACATTGCAACAAACAATACAGCCCCTGGAAACAATCCTTATTCAAATGAACAGTCAACAATAAGCTCTGAGTTGCTAAATACTATTGAACTTGTAACTTCATCATTTTCCCTTCCGGAAGTCACTAATGGATCAGATTTCCTGATTGGCACAAGTGTGGGTTCGGTTGAAGGCACAGCAGTGCAAATTCCAGGTAACTTCCACATATGATCACTGTTATATATTTTTGTTGTGATATTTGTAAATGATGTCTTAACTCTGATAAGAGGTATGGCAATCAAAAGCTCTGTATGAAATGCAACAGAACTTGTGAGCCTCAAGCTTTGAAATCAGCATGATTGTAAACCCCACTGCGACAAAATGGAGGAGAATGGGAGACCGAAACTCAAGCTCAGTGACATATCCTGAGTGTTTGCATCGTGGAGCTCTGGATCAGACTTTGAGGTCCCAGCAAGTTCTAAAAGTCAGGATGATAACGCTGATTGTGGTAGAGAATTCAGCTCTGATTATTCAGTTTTCCAATTTTCTATGAAGATACATATAGTTATTTTATCTGGTAGCTGTTCTGTGTTGGCATGATGATAGCACTTATACAGCTGGTTTACAAGTAGATTTTTTAATAACACATAGCAGAGCAGATCTAGCGTGCATCTTAAACACTGGAATTTTCTATTAAAAATATATTTTCTTAATCTATAAGGTAATTTTCCAAGAAAAAACTGAGACTTCATGAATTCAGTTTATCCGTAGCTTACCTGGTTAATACAGTGTCTATCTTTCATAAATTATAAATCTTCTTGTTAGACATAATTTGCTACAATAATTTGGTTTACATTAATGGTTATTAGGCACCATTTAATCAAATGCACAGATGGTGTAGGTAGAATCTTTATGATGAATGTAACTTCAATTTATTTTGTCTAGATATACCTGAAGAAGGAACAAAGCAAGTTTAAAATTACATGGTTTTCTATTATATATCTTCAGGTAATCCAGGTAGCTATGGATTTGAACATGTTTACTAGAAAAATATCTGTAGAACACATGCACTGTAAAAATAGGTGCTTAACATAGGTCTGCTTTTTGGATTTAGACATAAGCAGTTTGAAAATAACTATTTTAAGATTATTAGATTCTTTTGAAAACCTCTAAAGCAAGAGTCTGCCCACTTACTTGCATGCCCAAACTTATGAAGCAGGATTTTCTCCTGGAAGCTTGAAGCAGAACTTAGTTACCTCCAGTGAGTAGATAGGGAATTTGGTACCTTAAAAAGACTGCTTCTGTAAAAGTTTTACTTGAAAGGGTAAAAAAGATGTTATCCTTTATTTTGTAAAGAATATCCAGAGCACTTTGGGAAAATGTAACCAAAATATAAAGTTTTTTCATGTCTTTGAATCAACTTAAGTTACAAAACTCTTACCCATTTTGTAAGGTAGGTATTTATTCTTGTATCCCAGAAGGGTTGTCTTCATTATTTTCCTCTAACTCTGAGAAGTGGATATACAGAAATGGTTGTCTAGTGGATTTTTGTGTGAATGATTGCTTCTAGGCATTAAATCAATTGCAAATACCTAGGTATTTAAACTCAATTGCAATACACATCACTAGAAGTCATCTCTGCAAGAAAAAGCTATTTAAATGATAACTCCTGTAAAACCTGAGGATTTCACAGCAGGTAAGCTTTTATCTTAATGTTTAGTTCAGCTACAAATGTACTCAATACCTTTATTTATATTCTTGAAGTGTGGTTTAAAGAAAGGTTACAAACGTGTATGAATGAAGACATAGTTTCAAAGAAATAAGAATCTGTGGGCACTGATTGTTTGAATATAATGAAGTGAAACATCAACACCCACCCAGTATATTCAAGAGATATATGTTCTGTGTACCCAGTCATTCTACATAAACTAACCATGTTCAAAAAAAGCAAAAGCATTTTCCATTCATTTTGCTTATGTTTAACTATTTTCAGCTATAATTAATTGTCGTGTCATGCTGACTAAATATTCTGTAGAATATTGTGACTGCCAAATGTAGTACAGATTCTGAAAATTATTTATGCTGGTTCATAGTAAATGCCATGTAATTTTTAAAGTTGTAAGTAGTGATGCCTGAAAATAAGCTTTACTATTTTACGAAAATATCTTAGTATTCTATCTTGTTGTTATAATGTCTGTAACAAGAGTAGGTCTTGCAATATAAATGCAAAAATGAAGAAAGATTTATTTTTCCAAAAATTAAAAAAGATATCAGCTCTTTGAGACCACAGGGTAAACTTTATTTTTCTACTTAACAGGACAGGATCCATGCAAAAGTAATCCCTGCCTTAATGGTGGTACCTGCTATCCACGTGGTTCATTTTACATCTGTACATGTTTGCCAGGTTTCAATGGTGAGCAGTGTGAATTAGGTAAGTTGATGCCATCTAGATACTGGATTGTCTACAGACTAATTTAAGTATAAAATTTTCGTACAAGACATTTGCAAAAGTAGGGTTGTTTCTTTAAGTTGAAAAAAACATGGGCGTGTGAAAATATTCTGCAGTAAAGCCTTAAGAAGAGAACAATAATAGGTCCCCTTTTCTCTCTGCCTGCAGAGTACACAAGCATGTGCACACACAAATTTAAGTGAACTGTAACTGAATCACCTAGAAGCCTAAACATCAAATTCATAAATACATCAAGTAAAGTCAATTTTTTCAAGATAATTCCTTAAAAGCGTTTTGTAATTATATTTAAGAGTGGTAAAATAGGCTAGTCCCAAATGTAACCACTGAATGTTAGCTGGCATTTTTTCAAGGAAATTGAAAGTATGACCATAATCAGATGCATTTCTGATAGAGGTTAGTATTTTAGTAACTCTTGAAGCAGAGGAACTCTTCAAGCTGCTTGTGACACTTGGATTTCTGTGCTATGAATGTGGGTTTTGAGAAACTCACCAGTAGAGTTCGGGATAAAGTTTTTCCTTTCAAACCAACAAGCGAAATTATGATGAAGCTAGCAGTTCAGCTATTTTGTATACAACTTTTACACAAGTTTAGTCTTTGGAAAAGTTTTCAGTTTAATTCCCTGATCAATACCGTAGGTTTGTTTGTCATCCACTGAATATGAAAGAAAAAAACCTTTATGCAATATTGCTGAAATGAATTCCACTTACCTCAACCAAAGATAGGTATCAGTGCAGAACAATTGTCAGGACTACTACGGTTTCATTTGTTTTGTGCAGGAAGACAGATGATTGAAAAAATAGTTAGCCAGTGTTTTTCCTAGCTGACATTGATTAAATTGGTAGTTCATTAGTGGGTTGTTGTTGCTAAAAGTCACATTTTAGATGCTGCATCTTAGATCTTTGTCTTTGTTGAGGAATCCTCTGGTTACCAGCCAGAGATCAGAGGGTATATATATTTTTTTCCTTCGATTTGAGATTTGTGAAGATATTTGAGGTCTCCAGTATTTGATGAGAATTTTTTGTGTGATGGTCACAAATCCAAGTAAAAATTCTCTACTGATAATGGTCCTGCTGCACAAGATGACTTCTTTCTAAGCTACACAATGCAGTGTTGAAGATTTAGAAATTAAAGCAGGAGTGCAGGACTTTGTTGATCAGTAAAGTCACATTTCCTGAGGAAACTGCTGCTTGATTTTTGGATGAACAGAAAGGAAATGTGTATGAAATCAGCTATCATGCAAATAAAAATAAAACCACTCTCTTGGACCTTTCACAATACTTCATTTTTCTGGTGTGAACTAGTCCTGGTAATAATTATGAACAAGGCTCAAGAACATTTCCCTTCTGATAGCTGGGTGAATTATAAAAGCATTTTTATCTTTGTATTGTAGATATTGATGAATGCCAGTCTAACCCATGCCGCAATGGAGCCACATGTATAGATGGCCTCAATACATTTACTTGCCTGTGTCTACCAAGCTATATTGGTGCTCTCTGTGAGCAAGGTAAGATGTACTTTTAAATCTAGAATGACTTAGGCCATGCATATGTGGCTGTGAAAGAGGAAAAATACTGTCATCTTTTCCACGAGAACTAAAGTGAATTAGAGTGCCAGAAGCCATACTTATGTATCTTATGTTTCTTCTTGTTAGACTATGAAGTTTATCCTTTCATTCTTTTTCTTTCCTCATATTGTTATGCTACATAGCTATCTTCAGTATGAAGAGTAGAATGTCTTTGTTTTGTGTTTTTGTTGTTGTTGTTATTTGTTGTTACTGTTTTCCAAACAGTGGAGAAACACAAAACTTCTTTTATAGAGATGAATCACACCAGCAGAAAGCTAAGACACTTCCAACTTTATATGCCTACCTGTTTCCAGCTATCTTCCTCTAGAAGATAGAGAATTGAAGAAACTATTAAAATTTATGGGAAATTGTAGTGATGAGTTTACATTTTTTAGTCTGAACAAAATTTGAGTATGTTAGACTCTCATGATTTGTAGCTGAGGATTCTTTGTTTAGCATTACATCTACACCATCCTTCTCAGATGGATGAGAGCAAACACTATCCATATGCTTAACATATCAAAATTCATACTATTGCTGTACTGAATATTAACTGAAACTGGGCTCCAAGGCAAGCACATCCTGTTCAGATTAGCTTGCAGACGCAGTATCAGATTATTTCACCACTGTAGAGATGCCTTTGGGATAATGAGTGGAATAAAGTTTTACTGCCTTCTGAACTTTAGTTTTAAAGTTATTACATGTAGTGTGAAAGACATATCAGAACACATCACTTTGAACAACTGTCACTGGAAAGTAGGAAATATCCCACTCAGTATACTAGATTATATAACAACTCTCTGCAGACTATAACTTTGACATCTTCATCCCAGACTTTTCTAGATCGATTCATTTGGTGTTATTTTAGGACAAGTAGGTTGCAGAAATGCAATTACAAGTAAGTTTTAAAAGATTTTCTGAATGGGACAATTGAAATGAGATCAAGCATCTGATTTCCTGTAACTGTTAGAACATTGCTGCAAGAAATTCTGCTGTATTCAAGAGAAATATCTGTGCTCCAAGATGCTTAGTGTGTAGTCATAGAAGTACAAAAGGGGTAGCAAAATCTGTTCTGTCAGTAAAATTAATGAAGACATCTCCATAGGAAAAAGAAATGGGATCTTAAAATGTACTTTCTGAAGCTTATAAAAATATCGTTTTATTCAGCTGAGTAGTTTCATTCATAGGTGAATGAACTGGACCTTTGGATTTGTGTAATTAATGCTGTGTCTGAACCCTTTGACATACTGCCTATTTTCAGGCTTGTTTCTCAACTTCAGTGAGTGGAAGGCAGTTTGAAAACTCTTCCAGCTCAACCTAGAGAGATGTTTCTTAGAGCTTAAACCTCTTGAAGCTGCCTGGCTCCAGGACTTTTCAGTATTTTTTTCAGTAGTCTGCCTAACCTTGTGATTTGAAAGTTCTAAATTTGCTCTTAAAAATTGCAAGTTGTCAGTATTCTCACAACAAAAGAAATAAGTGTTTTGCTCCCCTCCTCCTACCTTTAATTTCAGCAAGTCCATAGTAGTGACTGGCTCTGAGTACCATGGTAGCTTTCAGCTGCTTTTTATGACCAACCTGAGAGTGCATTTTAGGTGGTTAATGGGAACATTTCCTAGTTTGTCAATCAGAACCAGAGCCCTGCTCACTCAGCTTTGGAATTTAAATTTCCTCCGCTTAAAGTCCTGCAGTGGTTTGAGACTTGGGAAAAGTGTTCAGTGCCAAATTTCCACTCCACCAGACAAAATAAAACCGTGCTGGCAATTGAGACACAGTTGTCTGGCAAGCAGGCTTTATTTCAAGGCACCAGTCCTGACCTCACTAGATTTAAAGACCAGCCAGAACAACAGAATATGTACCTCAGTGCCACAGGAAAGGTGGAGTTGAGCACACTAAGATTATATTTCATTACTTTCTCTTATTTTTCTGCAGTATATACTATTCATTTTAGAGAGCCTCAGAAAAAGTGAAGTTGAAGGGCTTTCTTAGACATGGTGCTGAGTATTCAAAATATGATGGAAGTGAGAGGAAGCAGCGACTGCACATTACTTCTGAAAATGAAATTCGAAGTGAGACTTTTTTTAGGATAATGGATTTCCAGCTGACATAAAGCCCAGCCCTTTCCCCCACGGTATTAAGCGTGTACCATCATTAGGAAATGTGACATGGGGACAAACCCAGGAGCTCCAGCAGGTGGTGGAAGCTGAGGAGCCTTCAGGGTGATCTAACCCAGGGTGAAAGAAATCAGTTCTGAGAACCAGTGAGCTGTAACTGGCTCTCTGACAGACATTTTTCTTGCCAGGTGGAAGCGGTTCAGCAGACAATCTGAGCCCGGGAACTTCTTCCTGAAGAGAGCTAAAGTTGTCTGACGTTAGAAATAGAGCAACTGAGGGTGTTTCCTTTTTAAACTAGATTTGTAGGTCAGCACGCCAGCATTACTTCTGAATCAGACTAGATCAAAGTGGAGTGGAGGACCTCTGCTAGAAAATACTCTCTTTTTCCATCACATGCATGTTTTCAAAGCACAGCATGCCACTTGCTGACATTTGCATGTCATTTCCTAAATGCGGAAATCCACAAAAGGTTTTCAAAGGATGACTGCAGACTGAAGTAGATCTCTGTATGAGCCTTATCCCAGGGGAGCCAGTGGTCATTGCCTTGGCATCCTTCTGTGGAAAGCCCTTCTGAGAACTTCAAGCATCTGCATAAATGAGGTCAGAGCTCAGAGCCTCCCAGTTCCACTGCCCAGAGTATTGCTTCACACACTCCATGGCTGAGGAAGGAGGAGGGGAGATGAGCTGGGTATCTTACACACAGTTTGTGGAATGAATGCCAGAGAAGGTGTGCAGTGTGGTATATCAATTTTTGATTCATTATTGAGCTGCCCATATTTAGGGTGGGGGGAACCTTATTTCATGGTTACATGGGAAACAACAGAATGGTAGGGAATTAAAGTTTCTGCTGCAGCATCAAGAATAACTGGGTAGATGAGCATCTATTTCTACCTTCCTTTTCCTTCCCTGAATGGCTTGAGTTACCTTTGCTTTTTGTTGCCCCCTCTCCCTTGTTATTTTCCCTGGTATCTACCTGCTTTTAATGTATACTGTTTGCATTTCAGACTCAAAGTTTGGTTTTCTCCACTGCAGAACCCCTGCAGGCGCACCTAGCTAAGTCTGTTTACCAAATACAGCTGCATGCTTGGCCCTTTGTGTTGAAATGGTGCCTGTGTGTTTGTTGCTGGACATGCCTCCTTGGGATAATATAGCCAGCTGGTCTGTATTCCAGGTTCTGAAAGCAAAACAGCTTTTTTCTTTATAATTGTATCAGGAACAATGTGTTGGTTTTTTTTTAATAACATTTTTCGTACATAAGTTCCTTGTTGAAATGCCTGTGATTACTTCTGTCTCATTTGATTCACTTTGTTCCCCGAACTTGCTAGACTGGGATGGACGTATTTGAGAGAGGCTCAGTGCAGAGATACTTTCTGAAAACAGACAATCTCTAGCTGATGTTTTACAGCTGAGAAGGGGATATTTTGAATATTTAGAAATGGTTCTTCTTCGAGATGTGTGAGCTAATGGGCCCAATACATTTGTTAGATACCTCAAAACTGACAGTCACAGATAAAATTCACAGCTGAGTAAGACTCTCGTTATGTTCTAGTACCTATTTTTCAGTCTTTTATTTACTTTATGCCTCTTATGAAATTTATTTAAAGACAATGGACGTACTGTCAGCAGTGTATTGCAACTGTTGAAAATGTACTTATCATGTCTGTCTATGTATTAAATCAGCAGAGAAATATTCTTTTTTTGATGCAGTCTTTAGAGATGTTGTTATATGTATACAACTGCAGTTACAAAAAGCAGAAACTGTGTAGGTGTTTCCTTGCACACATCACTGAAAAAGCCTGCAAGTTGTAATAAATCCTAAGGCTTACTCAGTCAACTTTTAAAATACCATAAATTTAGCACACAGTTTGTCAGTCTTTCCACCATATTCTGGAGCAAGGTCACAGAAAGCTGTGATTACATCCCAGGTTAAGTATATAATGAATGTGGAATATTGTATTCAGTAATTCCTCCCACCTCCTCTGCTCTCACGGGTGATTGGGTCAGAAAGTTACAGCCACCTTCAATTAGACTTTCCTGGTTTGTGGAAGGCATTAAAAGGCATTAAAACCTATACACATACAGAATATTTACCTCTATGTTACTCTTTCAGCTTTACTAATGTAGTAAGATACATACACGTTAATATCTGTGTGTCTGTATGTACATATGGATGGATGGATGGATATATATGCATGTATATATATATAGGCATGTACATGTGCCTCCACACACACATAGTCAGGGCAAATCAATGCTCGTTTCAGTTCTCCATAATAGAGATGAAACAGTCTGCACAGTTTTATTTGCTGGTTCACATTTTTATCCTCCAGCCTCCTGATTCATCATCTCTTAATTCCTTTTTCTACTCTTCTTTTCACTCTGTTTATTATTCAGACTTCACTCCGGTCTCTTTCCTTGTGATAGTTTTTGGCTACAAGCAGGTGCAGGAGAAGTTATTCAACTGTTCTTGGAAAACAAACATATAATTTTGTATAGGAGGGAGGAGTTGTCTGTGCAGCATGGGTGAGTGCGTGTCACCTCTGAGTAGGTATGTTGCAGTTTGCTGTCCACTGCCTTAAGAGGAGAATTTCTGGAACCTATGGTTTATGCTACACCTCATTCTTTGAGCCTCATCTTTTAGTTTTTCTGCTTCAAGACTCCTTAGCTCCCATTCAACCTTTCTACAGAACTTCTCTCAAATTGTGGAGTTCCTTGTGTGCCGGAGCCAGACTAGCACAGCCCAGATCTGCTCTCCAGCCACAATGTTCTCAACATGCAACACTGCCTTGTTGTTATCTGGCTTCTTTCCTGTGGGACAAGGTTGTCCCTGAACAAGATGAATAATAAAAGCTGAAGTGCCTTCGGAGAGTACACAGCAGTACACTGTTAGTCAGCATTGTGCGGTTAAACGAATGTTCAAGGGAACCAAAGGCAGACTAAACTTTGAAATGGCCTAGATCCCAGAGATTACAGCCTGCACCTCCTACAGAACGCAAAGCAGAAAACACCAAAAACTAACAAGCTGGTAGTATAAATTACATTCTTTTTTCATATCTGGTATTAGTCAAAGCACAAGCAGCTTTCTGCAGCATAACTTGTTGAAAATAGAAGAGAGATAACCAGTGTAAGTTGTGTTATGCCTTCATATTCAGTGTATCCATGTCTGTACAGATGACTTAAAACAAGATTTTGATATGAGACTCCTAAGACAGTAACTGCTTTGTTATTAATGTTGCCAAGAGCTGACAGGGAAGGCCTCTGGAGTGATATGTTTGCACATATCCATTCACACATTTTAAAGTTCAGTTGTTATCTCAGAAGATTAAAAAAGGCAACAAAACTTCCAAAAAAATGACAAATTCATGCTTCAGGATGTGAGCAGCATCTTCCTTCTGTCAATTAAGAATCTGCCTTCCATTGTGAATTTGTTTTTCCAGAACTGACTCTCAGCTGGTAGCAGCTCAAACCTGAGAAATATCGTGGTTGAATAATTTGCAGACATATGTCACTGGCATATCCTGTAGTATTTGGCTTTTTCCTGAAAAAGTGCAGAGTCCTTTAGGCCAGAGCATCTTATTAACAATTATCTATATTGACTTACTGAAAATAAGAGATGAGATTCATACCCACAATGCATATATACCACCGGAGAGGCAAGATGGTTGCTTTCAGATAAAGCTGTGTTTGGTCATTGATACAAAACCTTCTGGGAAGTTGCAAATTCCTGTTTCGAGATGAAAAAAAAAAGCTTTTGTTTCTGTTCTTTATCGTCATGCAGCTGAGGCTCTTCAGAGTGAGCAGCATGTGCTGAGTTTTCTGGAACCAGCTGTAGTCAGAACACTCCATAACCTTGTGCTGAAGTGTCTTTTTTGGTGCTACTTTATCCACCACCACTCAAAATAATCCTGGGATTCTTCTAAAGTTTTTCACATTACTCTCTAAAGGTCTCTCCATGATAAGCTCTTCCCATTATCAAGCACAGATCAGAGTAATCCAGTCATTGTATTTGTTACTGCATATCTCATTAATGCTGACTTATGTCTGTGATTCATTCCTACAGTGCTGGTACAAAGGCAGACTTGGGATGGGAATCTTGTTCCTTACCATCTATTCTGATCACATTTGCCTAACCTTGACAAAATAATTAATATCAAATCCACAGAGTGTTACTGTTCTGAGGCTCATGTTTATTTTTCTTGATATAAAAGGAAATACTGGCTGATATGAACTTCTGTCTATTACATATTCTTATCAGCACCATCTCTCATAAGAGCACTGACAGTGTACAGCAGTTTGTATTTCAGCTTTATAGCCTTCTTTTGAAACTGATGGCTAAAGTTCATTAATTGATAGTTTATCAAGGAAGGTGGGTTCTTGTGAAGGATTTGGAGAGGTAAAATCAGAAAGATAATACAGCAACTTTGCATCTGTGGACTGAACATTAGTAAGAACTTTCCTATATGATTACTTTCTGTTATCAGTTTCTTCCAAACCAAGGTAATTCAGTGCAGTCATTCGCAGAACTATTTGCCCTTACAAATGAAAATCTTAATCTTCACCTACAGACTCAGAAAGTTAAGATGATACATAGACTAACCGCAGTGTAGCATAAAGGCATTTCATTTACCCTGGGTAATGGAGTAAAAATGTCCCTGTGGAATTGCCTGGGTACAGCATAACTCGATCAGTAGGTCACAGAGTTACCAGTTATGGATATATTCCTTACATAAATAATTAGCTTACATTGAATTGGGTAGACAAAATAACTTGAAAATTTAATGAGTACTCAAGGATGAGTGCTCATTGCTTGTGTTCAAAGAGGTGGTTACAGGTGGTTACTTGTGTTACAGGTGGTGGATACCTTCATCTTTTGCTTGCAAAAAATCCATCCATGTGAAACATATCTATTTTTCACACGCATTATCAGAACTGTGGTTTGTTTACTTGTCACAGACACAGAGACTTGTGATTATGGTTGGCACAAGTTCCAAGGACAGTGCTACAAATACTTTGCCCACCGACGTACCTGGGATACGGCTGAGAGAGAATGCCGCCTACAAGGAGCCCACCTGACAAGCATTTTATCCCATGAGGAACAAGTCTTCGTGAACCGTAAGTACTGTTATCTGTTACCATCTCTCTATTCACAACTTACCCTCCTGTTCCTTCAGAGTTTGCATTTCCATGTTAAAATGCACTTTGAGTTTTTAAAAGATGCACTTTGTTTTCCTGGTGTCTACTTCTGCTGTGTGATGTCCTTATCTCTACTAAGTTATGATTTGTTACAAGGAAAATTTTCAACTTTTGAGGAAGTGAATGAGACGCAGTGTTTTGGCATTGAAAATAATGAAACTTTTTTTTTCTGGTGGCTTTACATTTCTTGTTCAAATAACATGAATGCCATCATATTAGGTAGGCAGTAGGCATAAAGGTTCCTGTGTCCTAATGCTGCACAATCTGGACTTTGGTCACAGCCTACAGCCTAAATAAAACTTGAAAAATGTAGACTTAAATACATGCTTTTTGTGAATGTGGTTTCCTGATATGTGCTCTGATAGGAAACAAACCTGTTTTCTTTGGGGGATGTAGTCAGGACAGAAGAGGCAAATTGTTTAAAAATGTTAGATGAGAATCTGCTTTTTTTATAGAATCTTGAATTAAAATTAAAAAAAAAAAAAAGCAGAAAAACAGACTGTAAATAGTTGTTTGCATAGGTATTAGAAGAATCTTAAGAACAGGATGTCTGATTCATTCTGAGCAAATTCTTCTAATTTTCTTTGATGAAATCTCTGCCATTTATGGGAAAGTTAATAAAAATATCCTTCTGGTTCCTTTCCCATTAGGTATTGGGCACGACTACCAGTGGATTGGCCTCAATGACAAGATGTTTGAGCGTGATTTCCGCTGGACTGATGGTAGCCCACTGGTAAGATGCCTTTAAAATGAAATCATTCACTCAGCTTTTTGTGGTGTTCCCACCAGAACTGAGAGAAGCTGCATGAAAACATGTAGTCACTAAATATGCATTCAAGCAAACAACCAGCACACCATCTTGTTTCGGGATAATTACTGTTTTGTGGTGTAGTTCTAAAATCTTATTATTTTACACTTTGGACTCCCAGAGTTTCCATACAGAAAAACTCTTAAACTTTTTGTCTAAGACCATTACTTAAGCATCTCAAATGGAGAAGAATTTGTGATCTCTAGCTCTTACATTATGACATACAGCAATTCACCTCTCTACCCATATATAGAGAGCAGAATTTTTATTTTTATTTATTTATTTATTTATTTTGGCTGAAGGTATGGCATACAAACCCTTGCATTGGCTGGATCTTTGAGGATGCACGAAGGAGCCTCTCAGATGTTCTTGGAGGCTGTCCTAGTCTGTGTGGCAATCGTGCAGCTAGGCTGGGGAAGCAGCCATCCTTAGGTGGTTCAGGAGGCCTTTAATCAATTATCTGTCCATACAGTTTTAAGTTGCTGTTGATACCTACTGTTACCTTAAAATAAAAAGGAAAATCAGCAGAAGGAGAGGGAAAACATTTTCTGCTCATCTTCAGCTAAACTAAATTGAAGAGCTGCTCAGTACAGGAAATAGTGGAGCTCTTTCCACCAGAACAGAAGGGATAGTTGCATTAATGCTGTTTAATACTCACTGAATAATATTATGTGTACATATATATATGTATATATATAAAAGAAGTGGTTTGCTTTTTATTTCCTTTCCAGTTGTTAATTCTTCTTAAGGAAGAAAACATCTGGACTTCAGGTTATACATGTGCATGTGCTCACATATGCACACAATTCCATGTGTACTTTACTGCATTCTATGTGGCTACAGCTTATGTAGACAGACACCTGGAACAGAGCAGGCTTCACTTATTGCCATTTCACGTAAATAGCCAAAGGTTTAAAGTTCTCTAAAATGACTTACAAATGAGCCATTTCTTGAGAAGCTACCATGTGTGGGAGGTGACAGTATGGAGAAAAAATAAGGAAGATCTTAAGTTTTTTTGTGCACTTGGTTGCTTGGTGATTCTTTGGTGAAACCAATGTGCCCATTTTTGCTTGGAGCCACATAATCTTGCAGGATGTGAGTGGAAGAGCTTCTTTTCATCACTTTCTCTTAACTCTTCTCATGTATTTTTGGGAGCAAAAGATGGGCCACAGCCTCAAGCTTCATTCATGCTAGATGAGTTAGTTCTGTGTCTCTTAACGTGGCTTCTCATACCTTGCTGACAGCAACAGGCATCCTCTTTTAACTTTGATATGACTATTTTCTACTGCCAATGATTTATTACTTCCCTACTAATTAACAGAAATAATGACATAATCAACTGTATGCATTAAATATAATTCCCTGATGATGACCTAAAATTCCAATGAATTTCAATACTGTAGTTCAAAAATCTACAACGTTTATGTATTTGCATCTGAAAATAGTCATGATAGTATTAATTTACAACCTTAAAAATAAGCATTATTTCTTAAAAACTCATATTCTATTATGAATTGCTGGGTAGAGGTTGTTGCATATATTAAAACATATATATCAGAGTGCATCTGTAATTTGGCTGTTTTTATATTTGTAGCCCAAAACAAAAGTTTTTCCTCTCAAAGAGAATATTTTCTATCCAGAATATTTTCTATACAGAATTCTGTTCACGACTTCTAACTTCATAGAAAGTTTGCCAAATCTGCTGGGTATTCCCCTGACATAAAGAATTTCCTTGGAGATACTATCAAAATCAGAAAAATAACACAAACTTCTAGATAGTGCATATAAAAGCTGCTCACATTCATCTTTATTTTGGTACTTGTTTGAATACTAGGATAATAGCTTAGCTTAATTTGAAAATCATACCTATGTGGTTTCTAAGTTTTTGAGTTAAAAAAAAAAAAGTTGTGATATTTGGTAGATTAAAAAGTAAAAAGAGCAAATGAGTAACACCACCAACAGCAAGACACATCATGGATTAAATTACTGGCCCACTGCTGCATCTGACCTAGTAGTGCCCAGATTAAATAACTGTGATACGTGTTTATGCAAAAAATTATGATTTTTCTTTCATTTGAGTTTTCTTTCTGAGCCAAATAAAAGGAGACATACTTCCACTTACAACTGGAATTGAGAATCGCTGAATGACAGATTTTACCATTGGACAGTATGAAATAAGTCTTGAATTATTTTGTTGTACTTTTTCTGTGGATATAAGCAACCCACAACTTAAATATTCAATATGTTGAAAGGAACTCTTTTTCTAGGTGTTTGCATACAGCTTATTGACAATTTCTGGAAAAGGGATTAAATGCCTTTTTAACATTTGCACCTAGAGGATATTTCAACCAATGAATTCAGTTGAAGGAAATCAGTCATTTTTTTAAAAGTTTCAGCTCAGAACCATGCCATGTGTTTTTCCAGAATTTTTAAACCGAAACTAAATGCCAGCCACTATTATTTATAACCATTGGACAAAAGCACATATATGAATTCCTTATTGAAAACCAGCAAACATACATTCAAATGCACTGTACATCATTTCCATCTATGGTTAGCTTACACCTTAGCTATTTTCTGTGGGCTTCATAGTCATAGTCATATCGAGCATTGACATTAAATCTTGTGCTATTTTAACTCCATATGCTCCCAAATTACTTTTTTTTTTCGTGGCCTTCTAATACAATCATATGAGATGAGTGTTGAAATGCTGCAGCTATAGGAGTAGAGAGAGTGATGAGTTCTTCTTTATCATTAGTCTAGTAGGATGAGAAGGCTTAGATTCTCTGATGTGGTTGTGGAAATTTCCCCTCCCTAATGAATCAATGGATAACAGTTTTACCAATCAACTAAGAAAGGGCCTTTAGTTTTTCTTTGAGATCAGTTCATGCCACTTCGGTCAGATGGGAGATTTGTTTTAATTTGTGTAGGGACAATATGACCAAAGCTTTTAAGGAGTGAACATATATAATTAAGCTTCTTATTGGAAAACCATAACTGAAGCTAGGGTAGCAGAACAGGTTCGTGGTCATACTGAAAACAGGAGTGATTATTTAGGTGCCTAATAATCAACTAACTACTGTCAGACACTTTTGATATCTTAGCATTCTTGGAATTCCCTATAGAAAGTACTGACTGTCAACAGTTCATCAAAAACAGTAGCAGTCCATAAAGCCCCCCTATTCCTATGCTTGTTTTTCATGCGTCAACTGGAATTTATATCTAACTTGCAAAAATAATACCACTAAGCATATTTTGGAATAAATGAAGAGTTATCTTGTAAAAGCACTGTCTGATTCTCAGAGTTACTCTGGACACAAGATGTTGGTGTCTTCAATAATGAAGCATCCAATCAAATTCAATGAGAAAGCAAGTATTAGCGTTCATAACATCAGAAACATTAAAACTCTTTTTCAGTCCTCAGGACATTTTTCTATGTCTATGTTGCTGAATTTATTCGTTTGACTGTACCAGCATTACACACTGAAAACATCAAGATGTTTTCTTTAAGGAGAACTGTTAGGACAAGGAAAATTTTCTTAACAAAATAGAAACATACATAGTCATAATTCATAGTATTGTATTCCTGCAAAGAGAATGTGAGAAGACTTTGATGTACCTCACTGAATCATTTGACATGTATTTATCTGTGTCCTTTTAGCAAATTTTGGCAGGTTTTAGGTCTTAGGTGTAAAGTAGCTTTTAATGTTAAATTGTTCAGCAGTTTCCTGTCTTTTGGGCAAAATAGCATAGTGTTGTGCACTGGATTGGGTTGTCTAAATAAAATCTCACTGTTTCCTTGTAAAAACACCTGTTAGCATGCTGTTCCCACTACATCTGAAATACATACTGGGCTTGAAAACTGCAAAATAACATGAATAAAGCAACTAGGTAATATGTTTCATACCCTGAAGTTCAGCTGGTAGTCTAGACTTTCCCATAAACAGATTACTTTCTAGGTAACTGATACTGCATTATATGGGATTTTATTAGCCAGGCCATATTTTATGTGTATTTGTCTATTTTTTTTTTTATAACTCTTCTGTAAGACAGATTGGGAGCTTCTTAGATGATCGCAGTGCACATCATCAAAGGAGCTTCTGGGCTAAGCTTAGGGTATCCTGTCCAATATGTAAACCAAAATGAACTGTGATTTCAGTAAACTGTGGAAGCTATTGCTGGCCAACTGTATGAAGTTAATTTGTTCTAATTGTTGCACTGCATCAGTATGGCAGTAAGCAATCTTTTATCATCTTCAATCTATCAATGTTCTTCATCCATTTCTCTTGGAAAGAGAATTTTCCAACATTTCCAGTGGCTAAGAAAGGTGGATTAGTGTTCTGGAGCTGACTGCCACATGAAAAGCACTTCAGCACTGTTTTATCTGTTTCAGTGTTCCCAAAGTGCTGATTGCCACTGTGTGAGTGCAACGCAAAATGTTAATGTTCTTTCAGGAGACCAAGACCTAGGTTTGTGGTGCAAGTTCAGCTTTCACCACAATGACTGCAAAAAGTTAGTGGCCATGGCTGCAGATCTGGAACATTGGTAGCACACAGGATCACCTGGGCCACTGCGAAGAAAAACTGGGCCTACCTGCCTAGATCCCAGCTTCCAGACATCTAACCTCAAAGGTGATGGCACTGGGGTGAACCCAGAGCACTTACAGCGCTCCAGTATTCCTAGGGCTTTATTATTCATGTATTCCTCAAAATTCAGCAAATTTCTGCTCGGGACATTTCAGATATGATTTCATTGACAGGTGGAAGAGGCAGAAGGAAATAATAGAATATTACAGAGCATGTTTTGTTTGCTCTGCTTTCATTCTTTTACGGTGTGTTTATGTGCTGTTGGTATCTGATGTTGAAAAGCCCTAGTTTTACTCCTATTCGTAATTTACAAGGGAATCAAAATACATGTATGAGAGTTTATTTACATAAAAGTTTACAGAAACAAACTTATTTCTTGTACTTTTCTCTAAATTTTTCTTCTGACGTTTCTGTGATCCTGAACAACTCTTTTATGTTCAATCATGGATCAATTTTATGCCACAAACATTGTAATCTTGAAGCAACAAGAATAACTTTTGGAAAGTCACAATGATACAGAAGGAGGTAAGGCCCTAACGGTCATAGGACTGTAGGAAAAAAAGAGTTAGTCCATACTTACTTTAGTCCTTGTATTGTGTCTTGAATTTTGGGTAATACAAACTAATAAGGAACAAAACTTAACCTATCAGTGGGGATATTTAACAATTGGCTTGATCTAGGAAAGAGTGAACACAATGTGACATTTGAAAATATCTTAGGGAAATTGAATTTAAATAATTCACTTAACTCTGTGAATAGTAACTTTTACAGCTGTAAAGCACACCCATCCACACAGAAAAAATCTGGTGTTGTTCTTGGCAGCTTCTCCATTGTGTTTTGATTGCTGGCATTTCACTGTTAAGGACCCTTGTGAGCTGGCACAGTGGTAAAGGAGTCCTTTGGAGCTATTCATGTTATGGATTAAGCACATATATAGCTACTTGGGGTTGTGCCGTGGGCCTCCATCTCACAAGGGGTGTTATTCATATCCTTCGGAAAATGCTGTTGATAATTAATGCTTTGTAGGGCAGTGAGCTCACTCCCATTACATAAGATTAGCGCAGTAATAAAGAGCTGGCTAGTGTCTGTGGCCAGATTGTCTGTCACTGGGAGAGTAATGGGGCATATTGCTGCTTTTAATACTGTCCAGAGACTCCATTTCGTTTTTCTTCCCTTTGGCACTACAGCGTTACACCCTGCATTCACAGTGCTGGCCCTCCAGTTGTCAGTGCTAGGTAGTCACATAAAAACAAAGCAAAACCAAACAGAAGTTTAATTCTGGCAAAAACAAAGCCCCCTCTTTTCCTCTCTTTATTGGTCAGTGAATCAGAAAGCTCTGACCTGAGCAAATCCATAACTGCGTCCTCATAGAAAGAGTAACGTTATTAAATGCAAAGCCCTTCAAAAGGCTTTGGTACTGTAGGGAGGCAGTCTGCCTCCGAGGGTTAAATAAAGCAAACAAACTAAAAAGTACTGTAGTCAGCTGCAAACAAAAAGCTCATTGTGCCAATATCCCACAGGATCCCTGCAGAAGGAGATTTTAAATCTACCAAATGTTTTGATTTTGTGCTGCAGTCAGTCATTACAGACTCTTTTTAAGATGCTCGTTTGACCTGTGTTTAAATGGAGGAGAACTATATAATGTTATTAATGACAGGTATGTTTCTAGTTCAGAATGTCATAGGCAGTAAGGAGGGCCTCTTGGACAAAGTGTTTTTTTTTGTCTTATTTTTACCCATGGGGCCAGTTCCATCAGAGCCTTGTTTCAGCTGGGCTAAAGCTCCTGGACAACTTCAGACGTGCTATAACTGTTAAAATAAATGACAAAGTGGAAGATTTTCTTTTTTTGAGTGGCTCTCCTGGAAGTTGTGCACAAAAGGAGAAAGTCACACCCTGCACAATTTGCATCACATCGGTAACATACAATTACGTTGGTGTGACTCCCAAAGAACATGTATTCTGTCGACCAGCATTTAACACCGTAAAACACTTTTCTTCCAGTAAAACACCTGCCCATTAGCAAAAGAATTTCACCAGCTCTCTGTGCCACTCATTTTTCATTCTCTATACTAAGAAGTATTCTGGCAGACCTACACACAGTATACACATAAAAATGAACCATGCTCAGTGTGTGAACTGCAGTGAAAGTTAACACCCTAAGAGGACTTGGTCCAGAGCAGGTCAGAGTCATTGAGGTGCTGTCCACTTACTTCAGTTAGTCTTTAAAGAGTTAATAAAAGAAAGATCTTTTCTGAATAATGATGATTTTGCAACTACTGCGAGCAGCTGGAGGCAGTCGTGAGTAGACATTGCCATCTAGTGGGAACTTTCTGCCATACATGGCAACTTGTGCTCCCCCCAAAAGATAGGTTTGATACTGCTTCTGTGTTTCAGCTACATCAGCTAGCAAATCATTTTTACATATTTCAATCCTAGTTCCTAGATTTCTTTTCCCCAGTTGTTTATTTTTGCAAAAATCTAATGCTTATTCTATATGTGATCATTTCTAGTGGGTGTTCACAGAGCTACACAAAATTTTTTCTGAATCTGTATTTGCCAGTTGTTGTGTAGGACATAAAAGCATTTGCAGTATATCTGGCTGCTCTGTTACAAAAAATAACAACAAAAAAGGCCTTTAAAGGGGAATTTTTTGCAAAGGTCCTTAGGAAAGCTCCTTCTGAAAGTTTGACTTGCTCACAGTGTGACTGACTGCAGTGGGGAGGACTGCATGCCTGCCTGATCCAAATTCTGTATGTTTCCCAAATTGTATAAAAAAAGACCAGATTAAGGGTCTGTGGGAGGTCATTCATCTATGATCTAAATATTCAGAATATCAGGGTCATGACATTTGATTTATCTTATGTGTTCATAGGCAAGTTTAGACATAGCTGCTGTCTTCAAATTGACACAAATTTCTCCCAGCAGAGACTTGCCAACTTTCATAGCCCAATCCTTCTTTCAGTGTGTTATTTTAGCAAGTGCTTGAAGTATGCATGGGATCTACCCTATGGAGTTTAGGACACCACTCAGGGCTTTAAAACAAGGCCTGTGCTTAAGCATCCACTGAATGGATTTTTTAGTCTTACGAATACTTTTGGTGAGTTCTGTCAAACTACTCCCATTCATAAAATTAAACAGGAAATCTTTTTCAGGACTGGGGTGAAATGAAGTGAAACAGAGCCTATGCTGTAAAGTACATTTTTCTCAATGTATAAATGTATTTAAAGACTAGGAGAAGTTAATGTAAGTATTTTATTCACTGCCAAATCCTCACAGTAATCTGTTTGATTTTTTTTTTCTACTGAAAGGAAATGCAATGCCTTTCACCCCCCATGAATATCTCGTTTAACAGTATCAGTGCTGCCTAACAGCATGAGCCACAAGCCAAGGATTTCTGAGCTGATCCATATACTTACTGTATCCTAGTGGTGATCTCTTGTCATTCAGCCAACCTATAAAGCAAGGTAACAGGACCAGCACTTGCAGTCTAGTTATAACAGAACCTCCACAGTGAGGGACATATTCACAAGCCTTTTCTGTAGAAGGCTTCTAAGAATTTGTCTGCTATTGTGAAAAAGTATATTCCTATTCTGTAGCAAAACTGTGGGAAAAAAATAGAGACAGCAGTCAATAAGCTTTGTAATGGTGGCTTACACTGATATAATGAAGTTGTGCTTCGCTTAAGGTGAAATTGCATACTGAACATCCAGTCAGCTGACTCCCTGCATCACTGCTAGTTTTTTGTTTAGTTTAGTTTTGTTTATTTGTTTTACTGCTTAGCTACATTAATCTTGCATTAAGAAGCTATCAGGTAGGGAAGCAGCCAAAATGAAATAAAATAAAAATCATGGTGGACATTAGAAGTGCTAAAAGTTGCCAAGATAAGTTTGTGCTTTAAGCTCATTTAAACATGCTGAAAACATGCTTCCTTAATCCAGAAGTAAAGTCATTAAGCCCATAAATCTAAATAGTAGTTGTATTTCAAATAAGCTGCTTCCTAGCTCTAGTTACATACAAGAGATTACTGGCCTTTGCACTACAAAGGGGTTAAGCAGTACTGTTTTGTTTGCATCAGTAGCTGTGCTTCATTAAACATGGTATTTGTTGACTGTTCTGGAATGCAGAACCCGGTCATTGATCTAAACGACTTTGTGCACCCATTGGAGATAAAGGGAGGGCTGAAATGTGTAAGTGCCAGCTTGGAGGCTAGGTTGCAGATTCATGTTGGCAAGGCAAACATCTGAACGAGATGAATGGGTAACTCATTAAAAATGAAATTAGTCCCTCAAATAAGGCTGGCTATCTAAAAAAATAATTAACAAATCTCCCACAAGGTAGGATCTTGTACATAACAGGGAGGTGATACTTACTGCCAGCCATCTGAATGACAAAAACAGTGACTGGCCACTAAAATCGGTAGTTTTACACCTCTTTGAGTCATCTTGGCTTTCTTTCCCTCCTTTATCCTGTCACGTGATAAAGGCTGATTAAGGCTGTAATTTAGTTCAATGCTGCATAAGGAAATCTTCCTCAAACATGTGGAACTTTCACTGTAAGGCACAAGACAAGAAAACACATTGCCACTGCATCACTGACTGGAGATTAGGCAGCCTGGGAAGCCTGAGGAGCTGGTGCCCTGCCTCAGCTGTGGCTGTAACCAATAGGCCTTCTGTCCTATTCCTCTGGGGAGATTTTTGGTACTTTTCATCCTGTGGGCTTCCGTTTGATCAAAAGACCGCACAAAAAAGATTTCTGAAAAAGTGAAAAGAGTATAACAGGAGCTCATATTTTCAGTGGAAGCTAATGGTAAGATGGAACGGAGGTGTAGCTCTCAAAGAGACAAATGAATATACAAATAGCAAAATACAAGAAATATAACTTGTACTTTATGTGTGATACAGCTAAAAGCATCACTAATGGCCATGATTGAAGCCTGACTGTTGGCAGAAGGATGCCCTGCACTTCATCCACTGAAACACCATGCTGCCAAGTGTGGTTTTGCTGGTGTCGACGTGATGTGGACGAAGCAGAAGGCTGGATGGGATGGTGCCAGTGGGTTTTGGCTTCTCTCTGACCATGGCTGATCTATTTTGGACATGGTCTTAAAAAGCAAACAGTCTCACATGGTACATGTTGCCAAGGAGTGAAACTAAAATACTGAGCTTTTTTCTTTTTAGTAAAATGTAACTTTTCTAAAACTCTGTAATTGCACCGAAATATGAGGATCTCAAGTGACACAGACACTTAAAAGACATCTTACTTAGAATGTTTTCTAGAGCATTGCTTTCTGACAGCAAATTTATGAATTAAGAGTTTTAAATAGTTTTTTTTTTTTTTTCTTGTGTGATTGAAGGGAGTGGAGTGTTTACACATAACGCACTTTATATGAGAGGTTGTAAGGAGTGTCTTTGAAAACCAACAGTTCCATACACTGTCATAAGGGACTTGGTTCTTTTTGGTTCTTACCCACAAATTTTCTGCTGTTGTAGTTCTACTGTGTGTAGTGCAGTCACCCCTGGTTTTCAGTAGTGAAAATGGAAAACAGTTTCAAGCTGGTGGTCATGCAAAAATATCATCTGTGAGAAAAAAAAACAAACCAAGAAAACACACATTGGTGTATTTCTCTAGCGTCTTGTTCCACTAGGACTATGAGAATCCTTTGGTACCATTATCATGTAATCAGTGGCTAAATAAGGATCTGAAAAACTACAGAAGATCTGGGTGGAGACCTAAGAAAGCAACTCAGCAGTCTGGAACTTCCTCTGCTTAGCAATTCTGGCACTAAAACCAAGCTGAATCAGAGGTATTCTGCCAAAATAAATTTGTGCAATGATGATATCAGATGTGAGGTAACAGCATGTCATGCTAGAGGATATCAGACATTCTTGGATAAACCACAAAGTCTAGATATAATCCTTTGCCATTACACAGCAGCCCTGCCAACAAAGCAAACACAAATTTTCAGCTCCTTAAGGCAGGGCAAGTAGCAGTGTGTGGAGCCTGTGTGGCTCAGCTGGGAGCTGGTGTGAAGTGCTCAGTTCTGGTCTTGAGTAAAGAAGTTAGCGTGTGTTGTAGTTTAGGACTATTAGACACGGATGAGACTAAGTAAAGATGAAGTTAAGCTTGTTCCACTTGAAGGATGTTTTATGAATCGGAAGAGGTAATAAATTCAGTACAGAATGGATTTATTTAGACTATAATTGTTAAATTGCTTGGAGAATTAAAATCTATGATAGATGAGATGACATATAGCAGGAAAAGGTCAAGTTTTGTTTTTTTTCATAGCCTGATTCACTATAAGGTAAATACTACCCACATCATATTTGTTAACTGTATTTCTAAAATGTGGTCACACAGGCAGTGAATAGTGGTTATTTGATAAAGCTAAGAAAATAGAAAGCTAAACTTTTGTGATATTTATATGGCACAGCTCTAGCCAGAAAGATGTAAGCGCTCAGGAAAACATAAGCATTATAGAAACTCTGCCATTTTGACCATACAAGGGTCTGTCTGCCCAGTTAAAGTCTGGCATTTATGTGAATTCCTGTTCTTTTAGATATCCATTTTTATCTTTCATTGAATTCTTCATAGGGTGACACACAGAAATCCCAAAGAAAATTGCTAAGAATAGTTTCCCGTATCTACTCATGCTTTCCTTAGCATAACATTATGGAAGCCTCAAATTACTATGCTTCACTTGGGATCCAGATGAATCAAGAAGTGGGGTAAAGATTATCCCACCCCTGCTAACTGCAAGGACATCAGACCATACATAACCTATCAAAGACCGTTGCGTGGATTTTCAATCTGTTTGACAGTTCTTTTGCTTCTGCTTTTCCTGATGGTTGGGGTGAAAAAAAAAAGTCTAAAGTTAAAAACATATGTTCTAGTCCATGTATCAAGCTGCACACAGCATATTAGTAGTCATGGTCACACAGCTCTTGGGAGGGACATCACTTAGGGAGATCCTGAGCTGGAAGCTGAGAGCTGCGTAGCTATATCACTGCAAATCTGCACATTGCCATCTTAGAACCCAAAATGCAGAGACTGCCTAAGTTGATGTGCCAGGTTTGTGTTCCAGGTACAGGGCTAGAAAACCTAGTTAAAAATATATATATATATATATATATATATATATCTTTTTTATTATTATTTCTATTTCATACTAACAACCAGATTTGTACTTCCAATAAGTGTGCCAGTTTCAGTTTTCACTGCCACATATATATGTTGGTCACTCTGGAAGTAATTCCTTCTATTTATTTCCATGGAAACTTCAACAGATACAAAAACAACAGTAACACTATTTGGGAGATCAAATTCTCATCTACAAAACACTTTTTTACAGTGTAGTCACCACCATTAGCTATGCATTTTCACCAGTGATGAACAAGAACCTGCATGCTGTGCTTGTGACAGTCTGCATGGCCATCCGGAACATTGCTTGTCTTTCACATTGCTGATGCCACTGCTGAAACATACTACCCACTGCCTCACTGTGCTCACGTCCACTGGTTGCTCTCCATCAACGTTCAGCAAGCGTCAGTGAATGTCACTAGGTGCCATTTTTTCCACATGGAGGAATTCAGTTCCACATCTTTGCTTCATCTGCATTTCTATGTCAGATGCCACGCTGTCACACTGCCCCTCTGCTGCTATCGGTCACATGGCAACAGCATGTAACAGAATATTGGTGGAAAGGTTCAACCTTTACTGCCATACCACCAACATTTGCCTCTGATGTCCTGAGCCAACAGCAAAAATTAGGAAGCAATACTTTCAGAGCAGCCCTCATATGATCAACATGTCTGTGGTATTAGGTTTTTTTCAGATGGAAGAATTTAGATAATCATTCCTTAATCTGAAAGGCTTCTCTATGCTACATTCTATTTTTTAATGGAGATGTCCATCCACAGTGATCTAGGGACGCACCCTGACACCTTTATTTATTTTACACCTAATTCTGCAAGCTGTCCCATTGCATGGCTTCATTAAATGAATTCAGAGAACAGATAATTTGAATCTGAGTAGCCAACCTGTTGTTTGCCATTTAGTAGTCATGGACTAACAGGGATAGCAGTCATTTATTGCATCTGTTAATAGAGTGGGAAGATATTGTAAATCTAGCTTTGTTTAGTTTGTGCTTAACTGCTTGAACCAAACAATTGAAATTGCTGTTCATTAAAGGTAATGTTGTGTGCTCTTCTGTTAAATGGAATGTAAATATATCTCAACCCTGGGAATAATGAATTTGTTAATCTTTCCTGCAGCAATATGAGAACTGGCGACCAAACCAGCCGGATAGTTTCTTTTCTGCTGGAGAAGACTGTGTTGTTATAATATGGCATGAGAATGGGCAGTGGAATGATGTTCCATGCAATTACCACCTGACCTACACCTGCAAGAAAGGAACAGGTAGAAACACTACAGAAACTATGGCATATAATTCTTTATTCCAGTTTTATAATGTTAAAGGGACAAAATGTTCTTGGTTTATGGTGATCAGTACAGTGATTTCAGAAGTGAGTTAGCCCCTCAAAATCACCCTTATCCACAGATCACATCTCCTCCTAATCTTCTTTTGACTCAGGCACAGAATGATACCCAGTTGAAACTTGTGGTTAAAACCAGGCAAATTTCTTATGTGCAGATCTCAAGAGACATTCATAGACCTGGCAGGACTGTTTTACTTGCATGCCTTGAAAAATACTACCAATTCTTTCTTTTGATATCACTGTGAATGATGTGGGCAGCAGAGATAGTATGCGTGGGAACAGAACAAAGCTGCAACAGGGCAGGTTCAGCCTGGATATTAAGAAACATTTCCATGCTTTGAGGGTGGCCAGACACTGGAACAGGCTTCCTAGAGAGGTGGTGCGTGCTCCATGCATGTCGGTGTTGAAGAGGCATTTGGACAATGCCCTCAGTAACATGCATTAACTTTTGGTTAGCCCTAGAATGGTCTAGAAATTGCTCTAGATTCCAATTGCCTCTTCAACACTGAGCATCATCTGTCAAGTGATGCTGCCCTTACCTTCCACATTTTCCAAAACCGTGTAGCTTAATCACAGAATCATAGAATCATTGAGGTTGGAAAAGACCTCTAAGGTCTAGTCCAACCTGAGTTGCACTTTTGGAATCTGAAAAGCATTCTGGGCTTACACACTGTTAAAGCTGATAGTTACAAGAAACCTGAGAAATGCCAGGAGCTGTACATTAACATCTTAGTTGTTCTCTGCCTCTCTGGATTGGGAAAGTAAAGAAGAACGAAAATCTTGTGTGCACTTCACCACTGCCCAGTCACCAATTTGCAGCTTCTTGTTAATATGTACTCTGTGCATTGATGAATGTATGAGTTTAACATGTCTTTAAACAGTGTATTTTTGAGGAGGACACGATAGGTTTTGAGAATAAGATACTTTTCTTAAATGCTTGCTATAACTTCACTACTTTTCAGGTTTTACAGCTCTCCAGTGAAAATCTTTTCTTTGTGTGAGTATGAAAACTTTTTTGGTTCAAATTTATATCAGTAACTTAAAGCAAAAAGGAAGTATTAACAACACAACCTCTGGATTTCCCATTTCCATTTGCTCTATAAGAACAGGAGAGCTACAGAAAACACTGATCTCCCTGTTCTTATTTGAACATGTCTCTTTGGAGTCTTGCTGAAGCCACTGGTGTAGAAGTCAATTATCACATTCAGAAGAGCTTTCACTAACTGAAGTTTTGGGTTCTGTTTTTCTTTTTTTGTCTTCCTTTCAGTTGCCTGTGGTCAACCTCCTGTTGTAGAAAATGCAAAGACCTTTGGGAAGATGAAACCTCGTTATGAGATTAATTCCCTTATTAGATATCACTGCAAAGATGGTTTCATCCAACGTCATATTCCAACCATACGTTGCCAAGGGAATGGAAGATGGGATATGCCTAAAATTACATGCATGAATCGTAAGTTCTTTGAAAATGAGTCAGTGTTGGACTGGGATCAATAGACTTATTTATGTAAACATGATCATCTATAATTATAAGTAATGATAAGTAACAAGCATGTCTTTCAAGGGAAGTGAAGGAGATATAAACTAAAGTCTCGTATTACAGATGATGGCAGCAGTGCAACTCCCTCTGTAGAAAAATGAACGGGATTCAAGAACTAATATGAATGTTCCTTTTCTGTTCTTACAGAAGCCATTAAGATTCTTTAAATTAAACGGCAGGACTCTTACAAAGGCCCTGAAATTAATAGGTTACTAACAATAACTTCTATAGGTGTGTTCTAACTTTGTATAAGAAACGATACATAAATCTCCTGTCCGTAACACGGTTATACTAGTTAATCATTTGTTAGCCCTCTAATTAACCGAGAATAAATAGAAAGGGGTGTAAAGACAAATGATAAATGCTTGAGTTATTTTGATTTCCTTTTATTTTTCCCCCTTTTCATTGCAGCGTCCACATACCAAAGGACTTATTCTAAGAAATACTACTATAAACATTCTTCATCAGGAAAGGGAACATCATTAAATTCCTCAAAACACTACCATCGCTGGATCAGGACGTGGCAGGACTCAAGGCGCTGAGTGCTAAATGGTGAATGGGGATTTCCACCATTTCAGCCAAAGTTCTAACTTTCTGTGCCTTTTCTATCACTTGTAGGAGTATTATGAAATTGTTTTGAAACTACGGACTCCGGTATTCACAATGCATTTTGCAAAAATATTGTGTTTATCAGAAAATTTAAGAAAGTATATAGAGGTAAAGTGCTTATGGGGATAAAAAGAAACCATTTCCAGCCTATAATGATCATTAGTTTTCTATATGCCATCAGTGTGGACCATTTTATGATACTTACCAGCCTTTTGCAATATTTAAACAGCTGATTTTAGCACCAATGAAAATGTAAATAAGATGATTTTAATGTTGTTTAATTGTTTTTTGTTTTTAAAATCCTGTATATAAAATGAAAAGTCACACTAAGTTTGGGCATATTTATGGTTAGAATGGCCTCAGAGGTCTTCGGTCATTTATGACATTGTTTTTATGTTTACCTAGGCTGGAAATGGTTGGAATAACTTTACTGACTGAAATTTGCTATTAACAGGTGAAGATAAACACAAAAGTTACATGATTTTTTTTTTAAATGCAAACTGTGCCAGTTATCACTCAAGGTACAGTGTGTGTCCATGTGATGCAAAATTTAGAGCACATAAGTGGGGATATAGCATGAACTAGGGACTGCAATGTGGAACTTTTTTTCTGCTCTCCATTCCAGCCTCATCATTCGTGAGAAAGGACTGCATGGAGGACTTGTATATGACAAGGAGGGCCTGTAAAAATCCAAGTGCTAATACATTAACTTTATCAACCAGGGCCACCCTTTTTGAAAGAAAGAAAAACGAAAAAAAGAAGAAAAAAAATGACTTTCACAACATTAACTACAAGGTCTATATTACAGGTCTCTGCATTCTAAAATGGAGATAGACCTAGCGTTTGGGGGATCAATTTTTGTAAAAAACAAACAAAATCAAAAAAGTAAATAATTTTGTATATATAACCATTTTTTAATCTTTTTATAAAGTAATGAATGTTTGTGTATGAATGCTGCAGCTGTGAAGCGTACATAAATAAATGAAGTAAGCCATACTGATTTAATTTATTGGATGTTATTTTACCCATGCAAAGAAGATTAAAAGAGCTCGCCAGAGCAGTATTAGCCCCTGAGCTCCACTTTTGGAACCATCGTTTGCTATTTCCTTAGAGAACAAAATTCCTGCTAAACAGGATCATTTGTTTGCGGTTAGGTGGGTGAGATCTGCGTGACTTGCGGAAGAATCAGGATCTTGGCTTTCTAGAAAGAAGTGTGTGCACAAAGAGATTATAGGTTGTAATTGGTGCAGTGTGTGCGTAGGAGTTTTTCTGTTATGATTTCTTACCCTGGTCAGTGTGACAGCTGACCTGGATGTGTACAGTAAGTGTAGAAGGTAATGTTTGAAAGGACCTCTCCACATAAAGGACTGTGTCTGATTATTTCTGGGAAGTTCCCTGCACAACTCTGGGCACAGGAAAAAAAAGGAAAGAAAAAGGGAAAATAAAGAACAGTTAAGTTCCCTGGGATACACTTTCTAAAATAGCATTGCAAATACAGAGACAGATGAGAGGTTTATGCCTTTGTGTTATGTGGGGACGATACAAAAAGTTGTAAGGGAGAGGAGAAGAATAGAAAACACAGCCAACGTTTAAGAGTTTGTCCTAGGCAGAGCTACCCGTGAGGCAGCCTTGCCACGGCTTATTGGGAACACTGATTACAGTCCCAGACAATATCTCTTAAAAAATGGCAGTGACCGCTCCATCCTGGGTACCTGACCTTTAGATGTTCAGCCTGGCTGGTTAGCTGGTTCATTCCCCACCCCTGCCCCCAAACAATGCACATAATACTTTTCTCTATTTATATTATCTTGTATAGTGTATAATGTGAATGTCTGTTTTTTTGTGAATGAAAGTCTAAAATCTTTGTAACTTTTATATCTGCTTCTGTTTCACCAAAGAAACAAGGTTTTGCTATACTGTGACTTGTCTTGTTATTGCATGTCTTCCTGTTTAAATCTATGCAATGTGATTTTTTTCATATGAATACAATTAGACTATCAGGTACTTCACAGTCATCATGGGTTGGTCAAATGCCCACTGGAGTCAAAGAGAATCAGCTGGCTGAACTTTAATAAGTGCTGGATTTGATTTTATATGAGCAACGGTAGATTTGGAGTAACATTTTAAGATACGCAGTTTATGTTTTGAAGTTGATTATTGTTTGTATGAGTCAAGGCTCATAAGTATACAGTACTCTGCACATCACTTCCTTGTACCAGAAGCATACAGAACAGAAAATATATTTTAACACTTTGCAGACTTTCTCACCATATGTATAAAAAACCCTGCATAGATTTGTTGTTTTCTTGTCTACTTGTTGGATTTAAACAATGTTGTAAGGCATTCAGATAACATTGTGATTGTAGTTTAAGTAGGTTAGGTGCAGTGCTTATATTGATTTTTTTTTTCACCTCCTTCTATTACGCATAATAAAGTAGGACTGACAACATTCCTTATTAAAAAAGAAAAAAAAAAGAAAAAAAATACAACCTGTTACCCATGCTTGTTTATTTAGACAGATAATTGAACTTTTTTTTAAGCCTGACCTGAATCCCAAGTTGTCCAGTGCTGGAACTTGTGTCACAGGGCAGGTCTGGTGGGACACTGGGACGTCACTGCATCCACATTGACCTCCAGAACATGACAGGGCATTTGATAGTGTACAGGAACTGCTGGCAAAGCCAGGGATTCACATACATTCTTTTTTTCAAATGGTCTTCCTTAGCTCTCTTTTCTTGCCTTCCAAGTTTACCCAGGATCCTGTTTAACATTTGTCAGACCCCCCTCCACAGATGAGGTTGTCCTCCTGCAGAGCTTAGCACTTACACAGGGCAGGGACAAACCAGGCCACCTATTCTGGTAGAGCACCTCAAAGGGGTAGTGCACTAGGCACGTGCTGCCTACTGGAAACGTTCCTGTATCCCAGCTGCACCATAAAGGCTGCATGACTTGAATCTAGGTAGAAAGAGACAGCTTTATCTTCTTGCACGATATTGGTGCCTTTGGGACATCCTATTGAAGTGTCACTGCAAATAAGAGACTCATCAGAGGCTGGGGATAGAAGTATGACACAGGTGAAAATATAAGTCCCTGGATATACCAGCAAGGTACAAACGGGCTGGCAAGGGGCCACCAAAGGAAGGGATAGCATGCAAAGAGATTTTTGCAGTGTGGAAGGGTTTTGCCAGCGCCATGGCTGAATGTTGACCTTCCACTGTTGGAGGGTCAGTCTGTCAGTATGGTTTGGGTCCATGCCACTGCAAGTGAAAGATCCTCTCTTCTGCAGATGCAGAAACCAGCACACATGCAGAGACATTTTGTTGACAGGAGGATGATGGACCTGCCACAGCCAGTGTGATCAGAGCTGTGAGGAGCTCTGGCACGGCAGCTGGCTGGTGGGAGCAAGGCGAGCAGCAGCTGCAGCTACCAACCTAGACATTATCATATAACTGCTGAAAACTGGGATCATGATAAAAAGTCCTATCAGTGCTGGTGGATATAATTAAATCTGCATGCTACTGCCTTAGTAACTTGGCATCCAGGGGGGCTGTGTTTGTGTTTGTTGTCTGTCGTCTGTTCCTCACCACCCTGTGCCCCACAGAGCGATATTTGCTTGTCGTGTCTCTCCGAAACACCCCAGCACTGAGCAGGGCTGTGTGGCAGATCCTTGAGCTTCCATGGCATTCATAGGCAGAGGTTTGAGATCCTTGTGGTGTGAACCCGAGGTGAAGTTTGGTTCGGAGAGCAGGGAGAGAGGGAGGCCATCTCATCTCGCTGAAAGGCCTGCAGCATGGCCTTTTGGGTGCCCTGCCACAGCCATCTGGTAGAAAAACACTCCTTCACCACCAAGATTAAGGCTGCGTATACTAAAAATGATGAAGTATTTGTGTTTTCAGTGCAGCTGCATTAAAACTCAAAGGGAAGTTCGTCTCTTTTCATTGTATTATTTACCAAAGCAGTAACATGCATAGGCCTCTGCGATCATATTTTTTTTCCTGACAAGCTGTGAAAGGGATAGAGATGCTGTTTGAATTGAGCATTGAGGAAAGCTGTGACATGCAAAGAGGTCGTGTAAGGTCACTGACACGGTGAAGCCAAGAAGTACAGTTATTGTAAGGAAAGAAGTAAAATGCAGCAAAAATGTTTATGATCTGACATTCATGCAGTAGAAATTGAAGGAAATGCAAGATTTTGCAAAGCACGATTTGATGCAAACTCTGGCTTTCATGGAAAATACATATTTTCTAGTGAGGAAGGCATCAGCTAGTACTGTGCTAAAGGCTAACGTACTGTTTAAGTGCAAAAAGAAAAAAGAGGAATGGGACCTTGAGGTGTATCAGAAGAATTTCTTGCAAAGATGGGAAGAAGTGCCTCCAGATGTCCATTTGCCAGCAGCCAGGAGGTCAGTTCCAGCTGGAAGTGGTCTGGAGTCCTACTTTCCGAATGGTCAGAAGACCCTCAGTTTGACAGTCCTTGTGGGTCCCTTGCAACAAAAGATGTTCTGTGATTCCATGAGTGGGGATGCTACAGGCCAGGCAAACACAGGCTGTGTGGTCCTGCACCAATACAACAGTTCTAATCAACAACTGTATGGCTTCTGGCTGTAAGATATAGGAGCTGCTTCATGCAGTGGTGAAAAGTTCTGTGATAGAAGACCTTACAGCTTTAAAGCAGGAGGAGATCAGCCCAGGGAAGGAAAGAAGCAGCGTGACTGTCTCTGCAGGTAGTAGCAGGTGTCCTTCATCTCTTACACTGCAGTGTTCATGGTGTTAATCAAAAATAATTTTCCTACACAGCAGGGAAACAGAGGCTTGGCAGAAACTGCACACAAAAATCTGTACCAGACCCAGGAAATGAATTTGTGATTCATAAAGGGCCCTACTCCTTCACAGGTTAAAAAATAAAAAGTTTCTAGAAGATGGAAGTTTTCATTCCACAGGCACAGGTGAGAAGTCCTGCAATGGTAACACCCTTACTTCAAGACTAAGAGGTAACCACAGCTGCTGGCTGGGCCACAGCTCCCTGATACTCACCTGGGTGCCTCCAGTGCATTCTCCAGAGGCGCCAGACTCCCAGCCCACACACCTTGCCTATGACCCTTTGCTCAGTGGAAAACAAAGTAGACTGGACAGCTCATGCTAGCTTTCTAGTACTGTCAGGGTGTAAGGGGATCCTACACATACTATAAAGTGATTTGTGGTACCTCATCAATCACATGCCGCTGGGTGACCATCTCTGTGTGGGTGGGATCTCCGTGTGCTATCTACAGCACGTTCTCTGGAGCAAAGGAATTCCTCTTGCCTCTGTGTGGTCGCTGACAGAGAGCAACACTATAAGGAAAAAGGCATGACTGGAAAAAGTGATGATTTGATCCCTACTCCCCCATGTTCTTCCCATGCCAGCAGCCTGGCTCTCTCCCCAGGGGAACGCTCTCCAGACTGCCATTTCCAAAGGCAGGTTAAAATGGACCAAAGTCTTACGAAAATGATACTGTTATGGGAAGAAGTAGTTAAGTCAGAGGGAAAAATGCAGGAAGAATGTCTGGATGAAAAGAACATAGCCATTGATTTGAAAACGGTAAGTCAATCCATATTAAATTTGTCTTAGGGAAGAATTTGAGCTTATACTAAAAAAAATTACACCAGCTGGACAGTTATATTCCCAGTGACTGTATGTCAGTATAATAGCTAGTTATAATATAAGATATCTGCTACTGTAGTTTTCAATAAATAGGCTTAAATTAATGTGTTCTTGTTCAGTAACAGAATTTTTATTTGCACTTTGTTACTAGAATTTTTTAAAGCTCCTACAATCCTTCAGGACTTTACTTAGTACAGACTTTCTGGGTGGTGTTTGTACAAGTGGGCTACACATTCAGTGACTTTCTAGTCCTGGAAAATGGTTAGGAACAGCTATTTATATTACTAAAGCCAAACATTTGAGCTTAAAATGACAAACAGTGGAAATACTAAAAAGGGTTTTTTGGGATACCTCAAGTGATATCAACATAGTGCTGAAGTGATATGACTTCTAAAGTGAGTACCTTAGGACATCCAGCATCTGCCACAGCTGTTCCCAAAGATGAACATGAAAGATAAGGAAAAAAAAAAAATCTTTTTTCTGCAAAGGTGAAAGGTCTGCTACAAGAGGAAGAGAGAATGCAGGGTAGTTGGGCTGGTGTAATAGGCATGTTCAAGGCAATGCATCTGGAACTAGTGTAAAACAGGGCTGAATCTGCAGATAAGGATAATATGCATGGTGCAACAAATCTTCAGGCTGCTAGGATAGCTGCAGCTCATTTCTGTGGGAGTACATTTCCATTTGTGTTAAATCACCGTGGCTTTCCAAATGAGGGTGCAGATCAAAATTATCCCTTCATGCAGCATAATCTGCTGCTGTGCTTCATGTGCGGCTTGGAGTAGCCAGCTGTCCTTGAAGACACTTCTCCTGCAAGCCATCCCCATCATTGCTAAGCTCCACTTCACTTCTGTGGAGTTTGCGGGCCTTGCCCTTCCTCTGCACCCTTCTGCAGCTGCATCCCAGTATTTCACATGTTCACTCAGCTACCTGTGTGTTCCTGTGCAATCTGAGTGCAAGAGAACTCAGCGCATGGAGTTAAGGCTACAAATACCAGATCATGAGCAGGGCACTGCAGCACTTGTTCTCAGCTATCTAAACCCCTGCAGAGTATGAGATTCAGAGAAAATGTAAAAGCACAGGCATGTGTAGAAGGACCAATGCGAAGCCATGGGTAGAAGTTTCAGCGCTAGCCAGGCAGAGGAGGAATCCTTTGCCAGTGATTTCTTGTGATCTGTTTTTGCATTGGTATACTCGTTGGAAATGTGGGCCAGAGTGTGTATGAGTAAGATGGGATTTGACTGTACAGCTGGAGGGAGAAGGGATCTTCTCAAATGAAGGGCTGTTACTCACTGTGAAGCCATCAGGTAGTCACACAGTCATATCTGTTGCCAAATATGCCATCCAGGATTCTTCACCCGCAGGCAGAGTGCAGGAAAGCAGTTTTCCCTGACACGTGCTTTCAGCAAGGGCTCATACAAGCTAATAATGCACAGCAAAATGCAAAGGCGTGGGTCATTTCCTTTAGCCTCACCTTTACAACGGGGAGAGCATCAATTTTAGTACAAACATTGCAAATGCATACATTACATGTACAGATAAGGAAGAAGAGAAGGAGAAGGAAAAAGCAGGATATCTTCAAATGCTCCTTCCAACACAAACCATTCGGTGATGCTATGAAAACAGAGAAACACTGGGAAAAATATTGCTGGGATTGGTTCTGGTAGGCATTAGGAAGTCTTGTTCCAAGAGCAGCCTCGCCATGTCCAAGAATGAAATAAGCCTCAAGAAGCACTGGAGTACATGGATCTTACTAAAGTTTGTTACTTCTTCAGTTTTCCACACACTTAAAAATTAAACCCATATTGTTATGCCACGGGGCCATGACATTTTTGGGTAAAATAACCATTGGGATGACAACAGCAGGAGACAATTAAAATCTTGTTTACAGGGGCAGTGTCTCCCTGCTTTGCAGGGAGGAGACTCCCTTCCTACAGCAGGCATATAGCTGCCTAATTCCTCAGAGATAGATAGTCAAGGAGTTAGAGGTGGAGGCACCTTATTTGCTTCCCTGTGTTATTTATTTAAAAGAAAAGTGACATAGGTAAAGTCCCAAAATGAGGGCACATATGTCCCAAACTCATAAACCTACAACATACTTTTTCTTTGGTCAATGGCAAAAGTAGTATGGCTTTTCGTCTGTTTAAAGTATTGCTTTGGGTGGCTACAAAGTTGGCGTTGAATCACTTGCAGATTTATATAATCTGTGCCTACATGGAACAAAGTCAAAAAGGAAACTGAGATAGCTTAAAAAAATGAGTGTACTAATTGCAAGTCATATCTTTCAAGTATGTAAGTATGCCAGTAAGACGTGTTTTACAGCATTGTGGTGCTGCATGGGCATACCTTCTGTCCAAGGATCATAATGAAATACATAAGCATGGAGAGCTTGGTCTTGCAGTATTCCAGCACTTCCTCACACTTACTCTTCAATAGATCTGGGCTGTGCAAACAAATTTTCGGTACTAAAAGGTTTGGTACACCCAGCATGTGGGGCTTTGCTCCAGTATTTTTTAATGCCGTAAGTATCTCATTACACAACACAGTTAACATCACGCCTCCAGGCCATGTTTACCGATATGAAGCCAAAGACAGCTAAATAAACGACAAAATGTTCATGCCTTTACTCATTGTGTGTTCAGGACCAAGTTCAAAACGGCCGGCTTAAAGCGGGCAGATGTAAAATGCTACTTCCTGTAACCTCAAACATCCAGATAGAAAAGGTATGATGGGGAAACACTGGGGAATTGCAACTTCACTTCTTAATGCTCGTGTTTTTTGTAGGAGCTACAAGTGTACCCCTGAAAGCTGAAGTGGAAGTTGAGCCAAGCTGGGTGCTAGCTCATAAATGTTACAGAAGGACGTAACATTTGCTATTGCTGTTGATAAAAGCCTTCCTTCCCAATGGAAGTTCACCTATTAATATCATCTATCTATCAGGCTGAACAATAGGAACGTGTGCCTTTGTACAATCCCATGTATGGATCTGCTGAGCCTTTCAGAGTTGCCAAACATACATGTACCTCTTAGCTTTGTGCTACAAGCTGTTTCAGTTTAGCACTTCTCTATTTTATGCCTGTCTCTTTTCTCCTATTTTAGAGCAAATGTTGAAAATATTGCCAGTGTTTCTCCACTTACCCCTACAAAGCCATAAGGTAAGACAGCTTTTTATTCTCTTTCTTTAAGCTTAATATGTTTAGCAAAGGAGATTCTTGCTAAAGCTGAACACTCAAAAAAGTCCTTAGACGAGAAAGCTCGTTTCTAACTTTGGAATGATTTATTGATTCTTTTCATAGGTTTCTATTGCAAAATATTAGCTGAACATCTTCGCTTTGCTTCTGAATGAAAGCTGAATTCTTGCACAGGTGCATGACTGGGGGCTTCAACAAGAACCCTCAATACTGGCAGTCCTGAGGTACAAATGTTGAATTCCCAGTGAGGGAAACAAACAAACAAAAAGAAGAGTTTCTTAGGTTACATACACACAACAACACATTCAAAATCTCCATCTGAGCTACAAAGACTTGCACGGATGACTGCTGTGTACATTACATTGACAGTGTAACAGAGAACCATCAGGGGACATTCCACTGCCTGCTGATTTATTTTTCTCTGTGGCCACTGTCAAAGTGTAGAAATGAAAGGGAAAACATGCTATTTCCCCCAACTGCCCCAGTCCTTACGTTAGGGGCAAATACCACTTATAAAAGCAGAAGACACTACAGGTAGTGTAGAATCGTGTGTTTTCAGTGACAATGCTTCTTTTCTTCCCTCGCTGATGTGCTGACTGCTTCAAGAGAAATCTTGTGTCGGCCACCATTTTAGGATCCATTTTCAGATATTACTTTGTAATAAAAATGTATAATGTGCATTTCCACTGAGCGCTGAGACTAAGCTGGGCAAACAGCAGGAAATGTCATGTCATAATGAAGTTCACAGCTAACAGCCTGTCTTCTGTGAAATGACAAGTTTGAATCATCTGCCTCGTTTGCTTTGCCTCCTGCGTGTTCTACCTAAGTATGACTGGTGAATTTAAGGACCATCTGGTAAAACCTCAGTATGTGGTAGAGCACATGTAGGTCCTTTGAGAGGGATTGGTGAGAATACTGAGCACTGTTTCCCCATGAGGGTTCTCAGAGTTGCACCTGTGAGCGTGTTACGCTTGCTGGAGAATGCTTTGATGGAGGTATGCTGGCTGATTGGCTGTGACAAATTATCCCTTTAAACATAGGAACATATATTCATAACGAAACCTAGGAGGAAGTTTTCATTGCTCTTTGGATAAATTGGCTGCATTCAGATTGTGATTTATTCTTGTGTGCTAGTTTGAGTTATTTTGCGGTTCAAGAAGCAATAAAGCTAAGGTCCTTTGAAATGCTTCTGGCAAGCTTCTGCTCAAAGCCACCTGGTGTGGGTGAAAAGTACATCTTTTCTTTAGGAACATGATTGATGATAGCCTTTGTAATATAACACATTTTTCCCTTGGATGGGATTAGAGTCCACCAATTTAGTGGTTATTATTTTATCCTTTTTTAATTATACACCATCAACAAGGATGAATACCAACAGCTTTATTGTACTTTCTTTGTTGCCACTATACCAATACCTCACTTCCATAGAATGCCACTCTGTTTCCAGCTGCTTTGGCAAACAAGAACACAGAACATTTGTCCATCCACAGCTGCAGATAAAACAGAAGAGGTGGTCAGGAAGGATAAATTTTAACACGGCTGTCAATCGATCAGTGTGCAGAGACAGAAGATAAAAGACCAAATTAGGGAAATCCAGACTGTGCAACCCATTCTAGGGAACCTGCTCTAACAGGGGGTTGGACTAGCTGCTCTACAACCCCTACAGTTCTGTGATTCTGTAAACTAAGAGGAGCAAATGGACACCACCCTTTTGCTAAACATACAAACAGCAATGTCCAGGACAGAAGAAAGTGAACGACAGTGATTGAAACTACTGTGTTCTTTTGTTCCCAGAGTTGTGGCTTTGTGAAGTCACCTTTCTGTTAGCGTCTTCAGGCAGTGCAGCAAGGAGACAGCCAATGTCCACTTGTTCTTTTCATCGGAATTTCTTTTTTCTGACCAGCGATCAGATAAGCACACATTATTTATGTCAGAGGCAAAGCGCTGCTGGTAGCATCCTCATTGGTTTCTGGGGGACCGACCTTGACAGATGACTGTGGCAAATATCCCCAGCCGGGAGAGGGCTCGGGAGGGACGGCTACCGCTGGCTGGGATGCAATCGTCGCCCTTCACCACACGAGGGAGAAGTGCTTGGAACTGTCATCTAGGATTTCTCTCTTTTTCCTGCCCTGTCTTCCGTAACCACGTTGGACTTAATTGTCCATGGGTGAAGAGGCTTATAGACCGCTGGCTCTAAAACGTAGGTCCTTCTACTCTCAACACTCTAAATTGATGATGCCATTACCAATTTACGGTGATGGAGCATTTTCAGCTAACCTAACAGTGCTTTATATGCCAAGACTTTCTAAATGAGTTTCTTGGACATTTGATTTTTTGCTACTTCATTGGCAGTTTTATTTCCTGTTAGTAGCTGAGTATGGCAAGTGTTATTTTTATGAGCTTTGTGATGAGTTTCTGTCCTTTGCAATACGAGGTGTCTTTCTTGCAATCTGATTTGGCTTCTAGCAATGCCAGGTCGAATTACTCTCAGATACTCCATCTGTTGATTTTTTTCTGGTTTGTAAGAAAAGTGACCTCATATGGCCTATGAATTCACAGTTTTCTCCAGTTTCTTACAGGGAAAATGTACCGTGTTCCTTCTCTAGGAATATTCTGGCCTGGAAAAGGCACATCCTTCAGTTTTAAAAAGGCTGTCTTCCACCATCTGTAGTCACAATGTATTTGTGATATGACAGCTCTTTGAGTGCTGTTGGACTGCAGAATTTAGCTCCACGGAGACTCAAGTCCAACCTCTCCAGTTTGACCTAAATATTGTCTGCATGCAGAGGTGGGGAAAGAAAGCGCTGTGGTCCCAGGAGCAATTTCTGAGCACTCCTCTTAGAACAAAGGATTGCAGGGGATGCATTTTTCCCCTTCACTATAAAATAGTCTTTTTAACAAACCACATCAGTGAATTGAATGAAAGACATGGATCTGCCTATAACCTTTGCCTTTCATTATACTCCACGTGACCTCTGATAAAATAGCAAATTGAATCTTAAGCCAGAAATACTGTTTCAAATAGAAAATACATACCGTGCATCTAAATGTATATTCCTTTTCTTCTCATCAGCCAGTCAAGAAGAAAAGCTCTTCCTGCAAATTCTGCTTTTTAAGCTGACAATATGTGATAGAAGTGGGATACTAAGGATAGGTTTACCAAAACATGAAGGGAATTTAGGAACAGAAGTATTGTTTGCTTTCTGAATCTTTGTTGTTTTTGTTGTTGTTGTTCATAGGTTTTCGGGGACATCAGAAAATCTCTACGCTTCATTTACTCAGTCAGTCCAATGACAATGACAGAAATCATAAATGTCAATAACTGTACAGCAATGGCCATTACTTCGATATCCAATTAAGTACCTAAAATACACCTCCAACATCCTTGCAATCTGCATAGAAGCGATGGCACTAAAACTCAACTCAGTGAAGTTTATTTCCTTAGACAGTTTTTGTTTTTGCAATGATTTTCTGTACTATGGAGACAACATATGTGCTCACTATTTTACTTAACTCTTCGGATGGAATGAACTTGGTTAATTTACTTCAGGACCAGTACTAGTCTTCCTAGAAAGGGGAAAGCAATTTCAGACCTGTTATCAAATAATTGTATCTTAATGATGCACTCTTTCCCCCTCTCTGGCATGAGTCAGAGGTTGCCAAGGACACCTTGGATGGGCTCTGCCAGCACACAGCTCTTTGCTCTTTCCTTGGCGGTTTGTGACACGACTGAGGGGTGACCCAGCAGCAGCAGTGAGGAGAGCACCCTTGCCACCTGCTTGGGCCTTTGTGTGGACACACTGGGGTAAGTGAGTGGATTTCAAGCAGAACAGGCCAAAAGGATCCCTTTTGAGTTAGATGGCAGAGCAGTGCAAAGCCTTTGGTGTTCATAGAATGACTGAGTATCCCAACTTGAAAGGAACCCACAAAAACTGAGGCCAACCCCTGCACCACACAGCACCACCCAAACGCTACGTCTCAGAACGGTGTGCAAACACTCCTCGAACTCCAGCACCGGGGCCGTGCCCACTGCCCTGCGCACCCCGTTCGGTGCCCAGCGCCCTCTGGCGCAGACCCTTCCCCTGACCCCCAGCTGCCCCTCCGCTGTCCTTTCCATGCCGTTCCCTCGGGCGCTGTCGCTGTCACACAGAGCGCAGCTCTGAGTCCTTCTTTCTCACTGCGGCACCCAACTCCGCACAGCGCAGAGCGCAGTGGCACAACCCCTCCCCTCGCCCGGTGGCAGCGCCGGTGCGGATGCACCCCGGGCACGGCTGGCCGTTTTGCCTCCCGGGCACAACGCTGGCTCGCATTCATCTTGTCATCAACACCGCATCTCCCAGTAAAAGCAAAACCACGCGCGTGAGCCACGGGCTGCGGCGCCGGGCGAGCTGCGGAAGGCAGCGCCTGTCCTTGTGGCAGCCCGACGCTAGGTGTCAGGCGGAGGCGGGGGATCGCTCTGCCTCACTCGCCGTAGAAGCGGCTCGGAGGCAGCCGCGCGTTGTAACTGGCGACGGAGCGGCGTCTGACGCGTTAGCGCTGAACGCTGGCTGAGATTAAGGCCGCGTTTCTAGCTTTTGCCCAGGCTGCAGCACGCATCTGTCCTTACTGAGCTGTGCTTACCGCTGTTTGAGGTGGGGAGATTGTCGTTGGCAAGTGAAGATTCCTTAGAACTGCATCTTCAGACGTTCGGGATTCCTGTAGAGATGCGTGTTCCTGCTGCAGCTGTGACAGCGGGGACCATTTGCGTGAGCCCAAAGCTGCACTGTGCCCTGCAGATAAATCACTTGCATTTTCTGTACACGGAGAGCCGCCTGACTCAGTTGTAACTTCCATCTTCTCTTTAATATCCTCGCTTTTCACCAGTGGGTGCTGAATAATGCAAGGTTTGGGTTTGTATGGCACTCCTGATGCCTCCTTCTCTTTCCTGGCTGCAAAGATCAGTACGTGCTTTAAAGTATGTGCCTGAAGCTTCCCATAATCACAAAGAATTCCACAGATCATACTTGAAATGCTTTTGTTAAGAAGTCTTTAGAGACCCTTTGGGGCACAGAGAGGCGACTACGTGTCTCTTTTTTTTCTACTAAAAAACTACTGTTGTCCAGTTGTGTGAGTTGTCCTGAAGTTCATTTGCAGAATTTGGCTGATTTTATCACAAATTGCTTTAAATTATTAATTGGTGCCTGGGACCTGAACCTGAACATTTCAAGTTCCTACATTTTGCCACCCTAATTGCGACAAGAGAAAATTAAATACTGCTTTGGTAACTGCCACAGTTTGATAAGTTGTTATTTGAGTTTTGAAAATGGAATTTATCTGTGAATTTGATCCAAACAGCTGAGGCTGGCCATAAAAGGGTGCTCAGAGTGCAAGGAAAAGCACCCTGCAGGGTAGGTTTGACAAGTTCTCTCCATCAGCAGGCTTCTGAAGTCTTTCAAGTGGCTAGAATCGTTTGAGTTGGGAGGCCATCCTTTAAAGGCTATCCAGCCCAACTCCCCTGCAGTGAGCAGGGACACCTACAGCTCGATCAGGTGCTCAGAGCCCCTCTGACCTGGCCTTCAATTCCTCCAGGGATGGGGCATCCACCACCTCTCTGGGCAAGCTGTCCCTGCGCCTCACCACCTTTACTGTAAAAAAAGATGCTGCAGTACAGCCCTGGTTTTTGTCAATATAATGCCTGCAGGCTGTGAAGTGTAGGGAACATGTACAGAAAGAATGTGATTTTCTGCTATGCGGATTTATAAGCAGAACTGCTTATATGAGGCAGAAGCAGGAAAGTGAATGTGTCTGCACCTGGCGCTGAATGCAGGTTGGGTATTAAATCAGCGATTTAGTGTGTGCAGACAGCAACAATCATTCAAGGCTGGGAAAACTGCTACAGGGAGACACTGAAGAGTTCTGTATCACTGGGAAGGCATGGCCAACAACCAGTGCTGGAGGAGGATGTAGGAAAAAGAAAACGTTCTATATAGTCTGCACAATTACCACTGGAGTGAATGGAGCTTGTGAATTTTCAGTGGTTCAGCATTACCAAGATAAAACTGCATGCATTTCTGGAAGCAAAGTGTTCAGGGGCAGCACAGAGCATTGGAAAAGGCTGCCCGGGGGGTTGTGGATTCTCCTTCTCTGGAGATACTCAAGACCCGCCTGGACACCTACCTGTGCAGCCTGCTGTAGGGAGCCGGCTTTGCAGGGGGGGTGGACTCGATCCCAAGAGGTCTCTTCCTACCCCTACAACTATATGACTCTGTGGTAGCACCTGGTGAGGTTTGAGTAGCACATCAGTTTCCACCAAGGTTGGTCTCCTTGGCAAGCTGCATTGACTGCATGATGCCAACCATCCCTTCCTGGAAAACCTGTTTCAGCACATCAAAATCTGTACCTGCTTGCTGGACTTTGGTGTTGCGTCCAGCATAGACTCGTGTCAATTAATTTTTAGTAAGGCTTTTTTAAAGTCTCAGAACACTTCCAAACTCCCGTCCCAGCTAAATAGTGGTGTGAATTCTGAATATTCAAGCAGCTGCCTCAACCCACAGGATCAGCTAGCATCATGTGGTCATAGCTGACGCAGAAAATGTTGAATGGAGTACTTAAAATCCTAAATTTTTATCTTTCATAGTTCTTTGATAGTTAATTATTGCCATGTATAAGAAAGAAGGGCTGTCTTTTAAGTAGTCTGGCTTAACTCAAACAGAAATACAGAATGAAATAACTGAAAACAGAAAGAGTAGTATGCATATCTGTTGGGGTGCAGGTATGGTTTCAAGTTCTGGTTTGATACAGAAATGAAACTATATACTAAGTAGGCTGCTCTGAAAGTAATGCCTCCTATTTAGTTTGGTGGAAATGATGACAAATACAAAGAGCACAATAACACCAAAAGAGAGCAAATTCTCATCTGTAAAGCACTATCTTTCAATATAGTCACCACCATTAATTATGCATTTTTTTGCCACCAATGAACAAGAGGTGACAACTGTCATCTCCATGAGTGACAATCTACACCAGTGGAGGTGACCCACTGTTGCTGTCTCCACTTCGTATCCTATCGCTGATATCCTTAAGATGCTTGCTGGAATACCCAGTTTATTTCTTTTTCACAGGGCATATATTCTTGACAGAGACATCAATGTTCTTCATACAATATATGCCTTATGTAGAATGGATACTTGTAAGAAGAAATTATTTCAAACTGAAGTGTACCCAGAACTGAAAATTGTTACGGTACAAGTAGGTGGTTTTAAAAGGTCCCTTTTAATCCAGGCCATTCTATGATTCCTTTGTAGTCTTTGTATCTGTAAAGGCCAGATGCAGATTAAGTGGGACTGGGAAGAATATCTGTTCCTACACAAGTACTCCTAGATCAGAGAGAAGGCAATTTTAAAACATTTAATGTAGGAACACGATTTCAAATGCATTTACAATGTCTCAGCAAATGACAAGCAAAAGAACCAAAATACCAGTGGACAACCTGGTGAGCTGTGCTGCTGGCAGCAGCATTAGAAGACTATGTGGTGAATCATCACAAAGGTTATTCATGAGTTATGATGTTATGTGAAAGAGGCAGACAGCAATGCTTTTTGCCTGAGTGCCCTGAAAGACTGTTTGTCTGTCAAGCAATGTTATTAAATAACCTTTTAATCAAATAAATAATTCACGGCTAGTGCATGATGATACTAGTGCCTGGGAATTGGGCACTGCAAGAAGTGAAGTAAGGCTATCAGCATGAAATGACAGTGTTTTACCCAGGATGTATCAACGGGGAAATGTTTCAATATGTAGAGATAGACTTTTCCACTTGATTTATAAATGGGATTAATTTCCATTTTTAATTTAATTTTTTAATGAAAAAGTCATGATGTTTCCTGCAACCTGTGTTCAAAGTCATTTCAACATGACCTTCTCGATCTTCCTAGCTGGTGATGACCCTCTGCAGGACTTAGCTCTTACTCCTCACTCAGATATGAATTTTAGTCATCATCCCAGAAGAGGTAATACTCAGAATCACCACTGAGTGCCAAGGGTGCTCCCTTGGTGGGAGGTTCTTTCCAAAACTTTCCTCCAGGCCCTTGGCAGTGAAACCTCGACGCAGCGGCCCTGGGCTTGTATACCAAAGGCAAACACCAACCATATGGGAATCGTCTTCTGTTGTACTCCCACCAAGAATCTGGTGTAGAAACGAGTGCAGCCATGGTGTGATGGGCCACTGCAGAGTTAGGAGAAAAACAGTCTTTTCATAAGCTGTTGAGAACTGTCCAGCACTCTGACTTGTTTTGCATGTTTATGCTTAATCATTTGCATTCATATGGAACCTTTTGGGGATAGGACTGTAACCCTATCACTCAACAAGTGTGACTCTCAGTGTGAGTAATGGTTTAGTTGTGTTTTGTTTTTCCCATTTTGGTCACTCTAAGGAAACTAAAGACATCTGGTCTCTTTTTCTTCAGTTCTTCAATTAAAAAACCTTAAGGTTCTCATTGCTTTGGTTAGCTGTCTGTTTACATGAACACAACCCCCCAGTTAAGGTTGGATGATACCACAGGAGTTACACGCTGCTGAGTGCTAATAAAAAAAATTGCCCAATATTTGATGCAAAGTAATTATTTTCTCTTCCCTCTCCTCCAGACTTATACTTCAATTTTTGTCTTGATTTTTATTTATTCATACTTTTTTAAGGTTTGATATACGGAAAGCAAATCTTTACTTCTCTATTCTCTTCATATTTCTTTTTGCAGACCCCCTTCCTTGTCCCAGTGTCAAGAAAACATTGATGCTTACCTTCGTTTCCATTTTTGTTGGCCTGGCAGTAGACAGGGTATGTCAGAAACAACCCCTAATTTTACAAAGCGGGAGATGTTTCATCCAAAGAGTCAGGCAGGCCACTTGGAGCAACCATTGTCCACAGTGGTATCTACAGTTTCTTCTGCCAGGGATAAAGAACTCTGCAACTTTTGCATGCCTTCCTATTTTTTTCCACAAATATAATACTGCCAGAATCACTTTGGAAAACAAAACTAGTGTCTGTATATAACTCAAAGTATTTCTGTGAAAGGTCATGGTTCACTTCTTGCAGTTTTGCAGCAGGAAAGTAAATAGTGGAGGTCTCTTCCAGGTCTACTTGAAGGCCTGTGCATACTCTAAACTAGGAGCATAGCATTGCACACGTGGAGGAGCAGCAGAGCTAAATATGGTTCTCATTATGCCACATTAAAGACAACATATAGTGACTGCAGCAGTTGCATCATGTTAAACATGCAAGAGGAACATTTAGCAATTGTTTTCCATGTGTATTTTAGGCCAGTTCTCTGTTTCCTCTCCTAAACACCCTTTAAGGTGTGTGAAAGTTTTCCAGGCAGGCAGTACAAGGATACTCTTTACAAGCCAGGACGGTCAAATCTTGAGTGACACAGGAGAGTGAGACCTTGCCCAACTACAAGACCTTGCTGTTTAGGGCCAGCCTGGAAAGGGGGATCAGAGGCAGATTTACTGAATCACTGCTCTTCCTGGAATATTGGAGTTGCATTGAGAACTGGCTTTTTTTGTCATTTTAATTTGGAAAGCAATGAATTTTTGAGCCTACTCTCATATCCACTCTAAACTTGTAGTATAGCAGCAGAGAGTGGGAACCTCTGGTAGCACCAGAGCTACTTGCACATTTTCTGCAAGAAGTACATCTTTAATGCATCACAATTTAGCTTTCTTTTTACTTTTCATTGCCCAAGTAATTTGAAGGGTTGGAATAGTTTTAATGTTCAAGCCTGCTATCTGTAATTGCCAAATACACCAGTCATCCAGAGACAAAGGTTACATTTGCTAGTGAAAATCTGCTCCAGACTGAAATGTGTATCTAGAGTTCGTTTACTGTGCAAGGTCTGCAACCTAATTTTGTTAGAATTATTATTATTATTATTACTTGTAATTTGATTAATACAAACTCAGTTGCTTTTTCAGTTATGAAGTTAGTGAGCAAACTACAGTAGGATTCGAATAGCAAAGTGCATTTACTTTGTATTTATTCAAACCTGGGCATTAAATAAAATGATTGTACTAATTGTTGAATTTGTAAATATAAAAGAAAATCCTGCCCATGAGAAGTAACAAGTTTCTTATCAGAAAGCAGAATGGGGCACCCTCACTGTGCCCTCCTCACATCCCCAGTCTGCAGGGACCTGGCATGCCAGAAGCTGTGGGAGGAATGGGGTTGATCTCAGTGCTGCAGTGCGACTGTAGCTGAAAGGCAAGAGACCAGGGGCTTTTCAAGCCCCATTTAACAGTGAAGGAAGCACAGTTTGAAATGCACTGGCAGTTCAAAGGACTGAATGAGCAGACCCACTGATAGACAGTGATCTGTGATACAGGCAGGACTGCGACAGCAAGTAACTGTGGTGAGGTAGACCTGAGAGTGCTCAACAAAGTGCAAAACAGCAAGACAGGGATTTAGGTAAGACACTTTCATGGCTTCTGTGACCACAGCTGTGAACTCCAGCTGAGATGCAGACAAAACGTGCTGATTTCTTGGCAAGAGACAGTAAGCAGCAGGGCCTTCTCTTCAAAAGATGTCTGGCAGTTTATCTTGAGATGTCCAGTCAATGTAGCTAAGTCAACATGTGAGATGAAGGAGTTAGTGATCTCTTATCCCTCCTCCATAGACGCAGACTCCCCTCCTGTCTGATTTATGAGTTCCTGCTGCTTTCCAAATGGCCCCTGATCCTCCCTTGAAACCTGAGATCTGCAGGACCCTCCTGAAGTTTCTCCTTCACACTCAGAGGGGGAGAAGAGGTTTCACGCTTTCTGACAAAAGTTTTGTGCATGCTACTCTTCTATCACTGTATATGTTAGACTAGGTATTATTACATATCAGCTACTTCCTCTGGTAGGCATCATTTAGGATAACATTTAGGATAACCTACAGTGTTGCTCTTTACTCAAATGATTGAACTTACACTTAACCTATTGTGGGTACTGCAGGGCTGTTGCAGCTGTAGTATCTCTGTGCCCGATAACAGTTCGGATGACGCAGGGAGAATTATTTCCATTTTACATCAGACATACAGAGAAGATACAAATACAAATTGTGTAAGACCACACAGGGACTTGGTGCTGAATAACATGCTTAAATCCATCCTGCACAAAAATGAAACATCTCAGCCACCTGCATGAACTTCTTTTCTTCACCTTAACAGAGGCCTCATTGCAAAAGGGAAGGAGGCCTACTGATCGAGCAACAGCCAGTCACAAAAAATCAATACAAAGTGAAGCTTTCCTTGGAAGGCTTCCATTGAAATTTATTGCTTGACATGCTCCTGATAGGCCTCTGGAGAGTGTTCAAAGCTTGAGAGAAATTGATGGTGTTCAAAAATGTGAAGCAGGAAGTATTAGCTGTGTGTGTTTGCTTTGGGGGGGTTTGGTGGTGTTTTTTGTGTGTGGTTTTTTGTTTGTTGGTTTGTTTGTTTTTGTTAAACACTGATTCTTATTTTTGCTTTCATTACCTTGGCACTGATTGAAGCATACTTCTGCAGCCTAACATGGAAATCTGTGAATGTTGTAACATGCCAACACTGACACTTTTGACAGGAGCGATGTGGATGCAGTGGCATTAGCAGAGTATATGCTGAGCTTGAGACACCTCTCCACTTCCCTCTGGAGTCCTTCTTCTGAGCTCTGAGAGCAGTAGCTCAGGTCTTGGCATGACAAAGGAAATACCCTTTCAATAACAGCTATGCAATGCTCAGAAACTTTGTGAAAAGCTTTCTGAATCCCTTTGTTCTTCTTTCGGGAGAGACAAATTAGATGGCTATGAAAATACCGAGTGTCTCTTGGAACAGATGACCATAAACACTAACAGACCTTGGGAATATGTGGCTTTCGGGAACTGCTTGACCATATAATATCAAATCTTGAGATTGGTAAGCAAAGCAGCAAAGTCACCCAGGCAAGAATGATTGTTGACTCCTAAGGAGTTTAACTGGGGAACTATGAACCGGTCAGCCTCACCACTGCTCCAGGTTATATCATGGACAAGATCCTTCTAGATGCTATGGAAAGAGAGGGAGGTGATCCCGGACAACAAGCACGGCTTCACCAAGAGCAAGTCCTGCCTGATCAGCCTAGTGGCCTTCTGTGATTGCGTAAGTGAATATATGGACATGGGAAGAGCCAATGATATCATCTATCTGGAATTCAGAAAGGCCTTTGACACAGACCCCAGTAACATTCTTCTCTTCAAATAGGAAAGGTATGAATTTGATGTGTGGACTATTTAATGGATGAGAAACTGGCTGCAGGATCTTAGCCAGAGAGTGCTGGTCAGTGGCTCAATGTCCAGATGGAGATCAGTGACGAGTGGTGTTCCTCACGGATCAGTGCTGGGGCTGATGCTCTTTAATATCTTCGTCAGTGATGCTGACAGTGGTATCAAGTGCACCCTCAGCAAGTTTGAGGATACCACCAAGCTATGTGGTGAGGCCAACACATCTGAGGGATGGGATGCCATCCAGAGAGACCCAGACAGGCTTGAGCAGTGGCCTATGTGAACCACGTGAGGTAAAACAAATCCATGTATAAGGTCTTGCACCTGGGTCGTGGCAATCCCAACTGCCAGTACAACCTGGGGGATGTAAGGACGGAGTACAGTCCTGCCAAAAAAACCTTAAGGGTACTGGCAGATGGCAAGCTGGACATGAGTCAGCAATGTGCCCTCTCAGCCCAGAAAGCCAACTGTATCCTGGGCTGCATCAAAAGAAGTGTAGTCAGCAGATTGAAGGAGGTGATTCTGCCTCTACTCTGTACTGTGAGACTTCACCTGGACTACTGCATCCAGATGTAGAGTTCTCAGTACAGGAGAGACACGGACCTGTTGGAGCGCATCCAGAGGAGGGCCACGAAAATGATCCATGGGATGGAACACTTCCCCTGTGAGGACAGGCTGAGAGAGCTGGGGCTGTTCAACCTGGAGAAGAGAAGGCTCTGAGGAGACTTGATAGCAGCCTTTCTGTATCTAAAGGGGGACTATAAGAAAGAAGGGGACAGACTCTTTTGCAGGACCTGAGGAAATGGTTTCAAATGAAAAGAGAGAAGATTTACATTGGATGTAAGAGAAAGCTTTTTTACAATAAAGGAGGTGAGGTTCAGGGACAGGTTGCCGAGAGACGCCCATCCCCAGAGACATTCAAGGCAAGGCTGGATGTGGCTCTGAGCACCTGATGGAGCTGAAGGTGTCCCTGTTCACTGCAGGGGAGTTGGGCTGGCTGGCCTTTAAAGGATGGCTTTCCAACTCAAACGATCGTATGATTCTGGGATTCTATGAAGTGCTTACTCAAAAACAAGCAGCTCATTGTCTATCAAGACAAACCTAGAAATTATGGTAGGAACTTGGTAGCTAGTGTTACTTGTCCTCTCTGTTGCACATCTGTAACACTGGCCAAACAAGCTGGACATGTCCATTTTGGTCCTTGTGAGTATGAGAAAATGGGTGAAATATGACACACCGAATTAATTTTGCTTTAAAGAAATATCACCTTCTACTTTGAAAATCCTGAATTAGTTTTACGGAGTGAAGTTAAACTGTGCTCTCTCTCTTTTTTTTTTTTTTTTTTTTTTGGCCCTTTTCAGCAGTGCTGTCAGCACGGCACAGAGCAATAGTATTTAAAATAGAGGTTCCACTGTTCCCAGGATTGAGGCTGCTTTCTCACATAGACTCATGATGGTGTGTTGATCTAGAGGAGAACAATTATTTCTCTACCCTACCTGCTACTTACAGGCATTTGTTTTGATGGTATGAGTAACAAGGATGTGCTGAGCTTTCACAGGAGCAAGTTTTCTTTCACAAGTGAATGATTTTTGCTGTCTTTGAAAGGTACCTGATTTCTGAACATCACTGCATTTTTGGAATTAAGAGCACTGTGGCTCTAACCAAATTATGTGAAGAAATGTTACATATCTCTATTCCCACCACCACCACCCCCATTTTATTTATTTACTTTGTTTGTTATCATCAGTCTCTGAGACAACTTGCCACTGTCCTTTTTCACTAAATGATCTATCAAGCCAAAACATTACTCAGCCAAGTATAGGTGCCAATGAAAATGGAGTCAATGCACAGTGCAATGAATCATTTGAGGTTCAGTTGTGAGCTTGGTCTTTAGTGCTTACAGCTGACATATATGACTGTCCCATACAATGACATGTTTTGTTATGGTCTGTGTTCAAGCATGCTTACACTGTGTCAGAACAATATTTAGAGGACAAGGACTGTTCTGTATAAGGTAAATCCAAACTAACCCCGGTTTCTATGCTGTTTTCTTAACCCAAATTTGCTGCTTACACTCAGGAGCCTTTACAAGTCTATATTGGAGATACAGCTAGGTTAGACTACAGGAATGTACTGCCTTTGCAGATCTGGGGAACCTGAAAATGAGTGTTTCAGGCACTGGACAAAGAGGTTTTAAGGCAGCTGGGCTTGAGGGTCTGGGTTCTTGGGATGAGAGGTAAGTGGAAGGAGATACGCACCGAAACTACAGCCAGTAAGGAAAGGCCATCCAAGGCCAGAAACCTGGAAGCACTTGTATCCAGTTCCCTGGGAAACAGTGTGCATCTGGGCAAGAAAATTCTGCTTTGCAGTGTTGAATTTGCCTTTAAGACAAACTGCCAAGAAGGTACGATGGCTTGTTTAGCTTAGGTTTTCGTGTTAGTTTTGTTGTTGTTTTGGTCTGGTTTGGTTTGATTTGTTGTTTTTTATTTACCTTTTCCCACTCTGTTTTCTTGTTGCTGTTATTTTTTGTGGCTTTTGTTTGTTAGTTTGTTTTTGTTTCCTGTAGCCAGCCTTGAATTAGTTGCAGCTAGCCAGGCAGACTCACGTCAAAAGTGATGCCTGGATCTGGCTGACACATACAGTAAGATATACAAGATCTCAGAGTGTGCACAGGGTGGGGAATCCCAAAGGAGGCACCACTCTGGGAGGGCATGGCTCTGCTCACAGAAGCGATGCGATTTGCCTTGTTAGCAGAGTGCTCCAGCACAGCTGACAAGCCCTGTCTTTCTGTAGGACAAACTCTGTGAGGTTGTGCTGGGCACAGCTGTGCTGGTTGAGGTATCTTCACAAACATATCCTCATTGTGCAGTAAAATGCTCCTTTGAATATGTCCAGAAGAATATTTGTCTCTGCAGCTGCACCTAATTGGCTAAAACTGATTAAATCGCTCATTTAGGAAAATGTAGCAAATGGACCTTGTAGAAGTAGCTGGTAGTGTACATCCGCAGTGCTCGCTGTGCTGTGCAATGCACTCAGATGTCCCTTCCCTTCCTCCCTCTTTTCCTTGGCAGAAGACTAGGAATTGCTCAACCACCGTGGAGCCTGGAACACGAGTGCTCTCCAGTACGTAAGTAAGAATAATTGTCCACAGCCAAGAAAGAAAAAAATTGTGTGCTCTCTGTTCAGTCATTTGAAAATGATGCAAGAATTGGGGCAGCAAACCTGGAAATACCATCAAACTTGAACTTGAAGTAAACGTACACTTTCTGAAGTCCCCCTTTCCCCCATGAAAATTCCCCAAGTGGAGAGGGAGCGGGAAGATGAGAAATTTTGAGTTCGATTAGTTCTATTATTCCTGAAAATAAGGATTAAAAAAATATATATATAAAAATAAACAATCATGTATTTTACTTTTAAAATGCTGATGTGAGCCTTCACCTAGCTACAAACCTGGTCTTGTCTTTCCTTTTCAAGCAGTGCTACCTCAGGTTTCTCTGTACAACTGTACATAAACAGTGCAGGTTACAAAAACATTGCAACAAGATACAAATTCCCAAATTACCTTCACTAGGTGTAGTAGCACGGGTTCCCCATGGGTGAATGAGGCCTGTGTTTTGTCACTTTGGTGACAGTAATGAGTTACGCTGTCTGCTTGGGTCAGGCTAATTTTCTCTGTACCTACTCTGACATGGGGGCACTTTTCATCAGGGCCACTTCTTCTGGCCCTGCTGACAGATACTGCTGTGTTTTCCTCCTGGTTCTTGTGGACACCTGCCTGGGTCGGATGTCCCCAGTGAGAAAGGTGACAGCTGAGAAATGCTACTGTCTGCATGAGCAGCATGAGCTCTGCAGGGCTGTTTTAGATTCGGCTGGGGCCATTGCTGTTCTCTTTCGTGTAGAACATGGACTCCACAATACCATAAAATGTATTCAGTGACTTCCAGTTCTATCCCAGTAACAAGAATGTAGGGCTAATTGTTCAAAAACCCTCCTGGTCTTGATTTAGAGGCTAGAAAATTAACTTGCAGTTAGGGAGATTTCCCACAAAAGACAAAATCTATGAAACCCATCAGTCTCTACCCGATTAAGACAATAATTCAAGATTTTTTTGACATAGTATTTATTCTTTCACAGAGTAAGGGAAGGATAACAGACTTTTTTTTTTTTTTTTTTTTACTTATGTATTTTGCCTTGAAACTCTGATTTTGTATTGTCAAGTTTTCAGTATAATTACTTTTTACATTAGAAATCTGTCACTAATTCAATATAAAGCTATTGGAACAGGAGTTTCAAATATATTTGAAGTGAGGATCTAAAGTACTGATCTAAAGTGATTATGAGCACCTTGTAGCTATGCAAGTTCAAAAATAAATTAAGCCAATAAATGAAGTCTGGGAATTAAATGGCACATTCTGACTCAGTTTTCATTTATTCTCTTGTTCTTTATGCTCAGTGCATGTCTCGCTCTCCCTCTAACTAAACACACCATGTGTCACAGGTCTGGAAGCTCAGACAGATCAGAGCAGCAATTGAGACTCAGTTGTCCTTCAGGAAGGTCAGAGGATTAAATCATGGCTCTGTCAAGTGGGCTGTCAGAGTCTGACAGCAAAATGTGTCTCAGCAAATTTACACTTCAGTGACAGATTCCAAACATCAGTAATTCCAAAGTCATCCTGTGAAATGCAGTGATCAGGATGAAGAGGCATATGGCAAATGTAGGGCTTCAAAGCGACCAAGTCATTTACATCTGTGGTGTCACCTAGTAGCCCTGATTAGTGAGCTTTTCCTCCTCCAACTTCTCTCCCATAAACAATGGAAGAGCAGAACAATTTCCAGCCTGTTCAGGAGGGTGTCAAGAGTTCCAGGCTCCACAGTGACCTTGCATTGCTTCGAAGGACTGTGGTTATTTAGAGAGATCTGCTGGGACCTGAGTAATTTTCCTGCTCATCTCTGATGGGTTCGCAGAGTGAGCCCCAACTGAAGTGTAAATGTGAGAAAGGTAAGAAAAGAGGTGTGTTAGGAGTTAATTGTGGAGACAGAAATGCCAGGCTTCCCACGCCTTGAGTACAAAGCGTGCTGAGCTGGCCGCTGCTCTCTCCTCCCCTTTTGAAACACACACGCTCATCTCCATGGCGGAGAAGCCTCGGCCCCATCAATGTGCTCTCCCTCTCCCCACATTTCTGAGAAAAGAGAGGAAGGAGGCAGTAAGGACTCCCTGCCTGCTACAGCAGAGTGCAGGACCAGCCTGTTCTATTTGTCTGGTGTGGAAACATCGCTGTAAGGCATTCCTCTTCTAACTGATTGGGGCAGTGTTTTATTCATGTCTAGGTTCGACTTCTTGAGCAGAAATTGTACTTCCATAGACAACCATACATTTAAACTCAGAAAAGAAAATATGGAGAATGGGGAAAAGATTCTCTCCTTTAGCTTATTAGAATATATATATTTATTTATATATATATATTCAGTTTTTTTTTTTTTTTTAATTTTATTTTGGCAAAGACTGAAGTGGCTGCCAGCCAGCAAGGAACTAAAATACAGTCAAAGACTGTCCTTGTCCACATGTTTGAAATGGACTACCAAGAATGTATCGTTTTCTTTCCAACATTTTTGTTGGGTGGAGCGCGGAAGGTGATTCCCCCTTCACACCCTTAGAAAAATATTTATACAGAACAGCTTTAGTTTAACCTGAAAGGAACATTCTGGGAGTGCTTCAGAAAGCCTGTGGTAGGAAATAAAAACTGAAAACAATTTCCATTAAATCGCTGGCTCTGAAGACGACGTCGTGGGCTTGGCATACATCGTGGGTTTAGGGGAGAACAAACGGCCCTACAGAAACCCCCGAAGTTTTAGACTGCATCTTCACAAAGTGTCTCTGTTAATCACCAGCCTCGGGAAAAGGCAAGGAGGAAATGCTTTGCTGCCTTGGGAGGGCACTGTAAATAAGCTTGCTGTCCTTTTCTACCTCCTCACTGAAAAGCAGAAGAATAGTGAAAGGAAGCTGTATCTGGGGAAAAAATGCATAACTTCACAGGCACAAAGGGAACGTATAAAGGACCATACATTTTTTCAGAAATAAAAAGGTCCTTCATAAGAGAAGGAGGGGTTTGGATATGCCTGGTTACTTACGGCTGAACTGGCTCAGGTTCTCCTAACCCAGCAAAGGAAAAAACCAAACAGGTCTAGATTCGATGCTGGGGAAGCAGTACTGATCTGAGTCCTGAATTTATATATCCCTTTAGTTTCTTCCTCTGCTAGGTTATGTTAAGCCTCATTATTAGTGACTGACCCATCCCCAAGTGCTGCAGTTAGAGCTGAGGCTGAGCAGTGATCCCAGCTGACCTCCTTGCCCTGAATTCACCTTCATTTCTCACTCGTGGACATGGATCAGCAACACGGTGCCTGGATGGGATAAGCTTTAGCCTCCTGGCCAGAGGATCAGTGTGATTGTGCAGCCATCTGCTTTAAATGATTTTCACAAATCATGGAACCAGTTAGGTCAGAAAAGACCCTTAAGATCATCAGTTTCAAACAGCACCTGGCTCTAAAAGTGCACCACTAAATGATGCCCTTAATTAGCGCTACATCTATGTGTCTCTCAAATACCTGCAGGGTTGGAGACTCCACCTGCCTGGGAAGCCTGCTCCAATGCCACCTTTTCCATGAATAAATTCTTCCTGATATCCAATCTTAACCCCTCATGGTGCAATGTGAGGTTGCTACCTCATTTGTTGATTTTTAGATTCTGGTGTATATCTCTTAATTGTGCTGGTTTTAGGTGAGTTGGGAAGGTCAGACAGTGCCAGTTTCTCTTTAAAGTCTCTGCTTGTGCTAATCTATAGGCAAGTACTACTTCACAGGTACCTTATTTACTCTGTTGGAAAACTGCAGTTTAGCATTTCATTGTGTAATTACCTGATTAGCAGCTGTTAGTTTGGTGGGGGCTTTTTTTGTTTTGTTTTTGTTTGCTTTTTTTTTCTGTTCTCAAAAACTACTTAAATGCTTGGATATTCATAAAGTTCTCCCAGAAGGAAGCAATGCCTTTTACTTTATCTGAAAGTTTCTTTCCAATTTTTTCTCTGCAGCCTGTGAAGTTGCACTGCAGCTATCATGAGAAATGAAACAATGCTCTTCATCCTGGTTCCTGGAAAAAGACAGAAATATGGTATTTCACCAGAAAAGTCTGTCCAAGTAGGAACTGCAAGGCGACTGCCCTGCCTGGGGAAAGAAATTGGCAGCAGCTGTAAGTTCCTGTTGACCATAAAAGCAACTATTTGCAGAGAAGGGGATGCAGAGGCTATGGCTGCTACCTCCCAGTGCCCACGACAGCTATGTCTAGCCATAGCAGCAGCATCCTGCAGGTTCATCTGCTGACTGCCTCCTTATTCTTGTGCATCACGGCTGAGATACTTCAGAGTCCTTGCCCTCATGTTACTGAAATGCTGAGCTTGGTTTCTTTGCTCAGTGAGTCAGATCAGCTTCAGAGGCAGAAACAGTGAAATATACATACTGCTTTGCATTTTTAATGCTTATAAATAGGCATTTACCAAATGGGCAGGGAGCCTTTAAGCAGCAGAACAAATGTTATAGCTTTATGACTAATCGTTGCAACAAATTCTTACTGTGGAGTTCTGATTAATAAACCATTACTTTCCACTTGGGAAATGTGTGGTATTTATTAATGTGGACTTTTAATCCATGCCATGATGGAAATACTTAGCAGTGCTGCCTTGCTGCCTGATCTCAGAGTTCTTGTTCGTAAATCTAAGTCACATTTCCTAGTTATACCTTTTAGTTTGGCTAAGGATAATTTGAGTGAAGACTTTTATAAAAGTGCTTATGATTTTGGGTATGGCTTAGGTGGGCTTCTGTTTCAAATCGAGCTGAAATAATTGACTAATTTGTAATGGAAATGAAGTTTTAAAAATAATGCAAGAGAATGTATGGATTATTAAGCAGTTGTGGCATTGTCTTCTTGCTGACATGTGTAAATTTTGTTCCCAGTTATCATGTGCATGCAAATTGTATTTTTGTGGGGCACAAGCCTTGCTGATCTCTTCTTATAACAGAGGCATTTTTAGATCCTGTCTGGAAGGGAGGCTGAAGTGTGTGCAGCTGCACTCATCATAATAGTGCTGCCCTGGCAGCAGCTGCAAGCAAGGGAAGTCCTGTGTGCACCTTGTGTGCAGTGAATGAAGATGACAAGAGCAGGGGTAAGACCACGCCTTTGTATTTTTGCTTTGCTTTCTTGCTTTCCTTCAATATATTTTCTAGCTGGAATGACTTACAATGTTTTAGACAGTAGCTATTAATAACAGGTCCTTTTTCTCATCCTTCTCACCTAAGTTGCTTTGAAGAGCAGATGCCCTTTGAAGGCAGAACAAGCTACCACCTAAGCCACGCTTGCTTGTTTCGACCAACTGGCAGGCCATGTCTTGTCTGTCACAGCTTCACTGCTGCAACACTGAATCTACTTAGAGAGCATTAAGTCTGGGAGTGCAAGCCAGATCTTTGTCTTGCTTGGCCATGCTGCCACCCAGAGGGGCCTGGGCAATCTAGAGAAATGGGCTGAAAAGAACCTCATGGAGTTCAACAGTGAGAAGTGCTGAGTCCTGCCTCTGGGGAAATAAACCCACAGGCTGGGGTCATCCAGCTGGAAGCAGCTCTGTAGGAAAGGCCCTGAGGTCCTGGTGGGCACAGTAGGTTCAGCATGTGTCACTAAGAAGACTAACAGTATTCTTGGCTGGATTAGGCAAAGTATCACCAGTAGGCCAAGGGGAGTGATCCTTCTCCTTTGCTCAGCACTAGCAAGGCCTCACCTGGAGTGCTGGGCTCATTTCTGGCCCCCTGGAGAGAGCCCGGTGCAGAGACACTGAGATGCTGCAAGGCCTGGAGCAGCTCTGCTGTGAGCAGAAGCTGAGAGAGTTGGGGCTGCTGAGCCTGGAGAAGACGCCCAGGGAGTTCTCATCTGTGCCCATGAATACTTGAAGGGAGCCAGGCTCTGTTCAGTGGTGCCCAATGGCAGAACCAAAGGCACTGGACACAAATTGGAGCACAAGGAGGTTCCCTCTGACCGTCAGGCAGCACTTCTGTGCTGTGCTGGTTATGAAGAGCTGCCACGGGGACCCAGAGGCTGTGGGGTCTCCTCCTTGGAGATCTCCAAAAGTTACCTGGACATGGTACCAGGCACACTGCTCTGGGTGCATCCGGCACTCACTCAGTTGAGGGGACAGAGTAAGTACCAAGATAGATATTCCTGTGACTTTCCATTCTTAGTTTCTCAGCTGTTAGCCTTTAGTTTAATGTTACAAAGGACATATATCACACTATATACAATACATGTATATATACACATATACGCATATGCACACACATATACACATAAGCGTCATAGAATGGTTTTAGTTGGAAGGGGCCTCAAGGATCATCATGTTCCAACCCAACTGCCACAGGCAGGATTGCCAAATATGTGTGTGTGTATTAAAGTACTTTAGAAGTGAAGACAGCGAAAATACAGACTAGCACTGTTAATGATATCGATCCACCCTGTTTCTGAAATCACTACTATTATACGTGTTACTTGAAAACATGCTAGTCTGTGAGGAATACAAAATTCCCTTTAAAAAGCCTGATTGATTTCCATATATAGTTAATCTTGCACAGCTGATTACTGCATTCCTACTGTAGCTTGTACCTACTTGAGAAAAACCTCATGAGGAATATTCTACGGAATCAATATACGGCCAAGTTCATTTCTGCTCTGAATCACTGAGGAGACTGAGGTGTTGAAAACTGCAGAGGAAAAATTAACATCTATTTAAGTAGTATTAATTATGCTTGTCAGTTTCATAACACATCTGAGAACTTTATTAAAGAACCACAACATGATTATTTTGTAGAGTGTTTCTGTTTTAAGGTGTATATACAAATTATTTTCTTTTTCCCAGAGTAGATCAGGATTTATAGGCTATCTTCAGATATTCTTAAGCACTGATACAAAAAGGAAATATTAAGTATTGAAGATCATATTTTAAATATTGGAAAGACAGTCTTTCCTGGTGTAATCATTGATGCAGTCATTTTATGGTAATTGTCTTTCAGACGATGTGAGAATTGAAAACCTTTCCACAGCTCTGTGTTTTCTAGCTGAGGCCATTTGTGTGCATTAGGATGTCACCTCTTGGGGTAATAAACATGAATGAGTCACTACAGAGGGAAGAAGCAGAGAAATGAAATGGTTAAAATGCCCTAACTGCTCGTTTTGTACTGAGTACTGTGTTTTGCAGAACCAAATATCCAAGGAGCGTCCCTTGAGACTCAGTGATGCAGTAAAGCTCAGCTATACTTGATTGCAGTCAGAAGCAGCAAAAAGTCTTATTTTACTGTCCTTCCACACAAGCAACACTTGGTGCATGCTAATAATATTGTGTTGTGTTGGTAACTAAACAAAATTATTAGTATTGTATAACTAATGGATAGATTTTCTGTATCTTTCGGAACTGATTGGGATTTAGCAACTTGATGAAAACAATATGATTGCAGTTTAGCACTGGGACACCATTTGATGTGCCTGAAAGCTACTCTCCAATCTTATTTTTGTAGTCTCATCTTTAGAGGCTGTGCACAACAGCTTGAAAATGCATGTTTAGAAACTGCCTAGCTCTGAGAGATTGTCTGGAGCCTGTTCAATTTGAGGACCAGCCTGGGAGAAGTTATGTCAAGCAGTCTGCGTCCTTCATGCCTTTTGTATTCTGAGGCTCATCCAGACACATCTCTGAGAGAGCTTGCAAAAAGGAAAGGATTCTGGGGAGGGTCTTGTGATTGCCTCCCCACAGCCTCTACTGCAGCAGCTAGTTTTTACAGTATGATACCGTATGATAAGTACACACCAGTCCTAACCATTCCATCCCTTCAATTGGGTATGAAGGACCCAGAGTAGAAGGGAGCACACAGCATGCGCCTCCAATTGGACACACAGCTCAAAGACAGCGAGGACTGTAAGGTTTGCTCTTTTTGTGAAGTCGATGAATTATTCGATTGATTGATTATTAATTTCTCTATGTAAAGCACTTGAGGGTATAAATGTACACATACAGCCAAAATCCTGCAGAGGACTCACTGGACATGATGGCAACCCAATGCACTTCCCTAGGACCTGAAGTAAATCTGTATTACAGGTGCAAGAGTGCTGCATTCAATACTCCTGATAGCTGGAAATGAGCACTGTTAGGAAATAACACTGAGCTGTTATCCCTGTGGCTACACACTTATCAACGGCACTCCACATTGTCCATCTGTTCTATGTCTGCATTAGCAAGGAAATCAATACCACAGGAGGGGTTCATCAGATAGGAGCAGTTAGTGCTGAGATTCTTACTTCAGTGTGTAGTATTTTTCTCTGGGTTAAATTTTAGTCTGAACCAAAAGTACATTGCAGTTATGTGGATTGAAGATATCTGAAGGACGGAGTACTGCTTCAGACCCTTACCTACCCCATAGGGCTGGGGGACACTTGATGTCCACCTCCACTTGAGCTTACAATTTAGTTTCTTCCAAAGATAATCTAATTCATGCCCAACAGGATGTCTCTGTGAAACCAATCAAAGTGCAAGAAGTGTAGATGATCAGAAGATAAACTTCGAAATCACGGAGCTGCCTTCAGTTAATTGTGTTATTTTTTTAATGTACATGCAGCCGTATGTAACCGTGACATCAGCCTGTGTGTAGAGCACTTGAATTATCATCCGACTAAAGAAAACTAAAGAAAAGTTAGATTCAAAAAATCTGAAGCTTTTAGCTAGCAGATATATTAAGTTTGGGACAGGCTGAGCAGGGTCAAATGAGCATTTCACCCACTGTTCATGGAGAAATATAAATACAGAAGTTGACACTGAGCATACGGGGCACCCTGGTTTGCAGGTGAATGTCTCTGTCTCTGATGTTCACTGAGAAAACCTTGGTAAAAGGGCACAGAGGAGCATTATACAGGGGTAGGAAAGTTGCTGTCCTTATCTACAGAGCAAACTCAGAGCTCCTTCCAGCTGCACCGTTCCCAATTTCACACTTTCCACAGTGTAAGCATCCTGTTGTGTTATCTGGTGGGTCTTCCCACCCCCATGTACCTTCCTGGGGCACATGAAAGATGTCCAGTGGGGATTCAAGGGGCAGAAAGACATGACACATTGCAGGAGCTGTGAGAATGCAGTCCTGCTGGCAAGCCTTCCTTAGAGTAAAGCAATTGAACTGAAATTACCAGCTATGGTTATTCCTTCATTTTTCATACTTCAGTGTCATTATTAAGACATTACCGATGTCCACTGTTCTTGGTTGGCTTTTCCCCTACTGGCTCTTACTCTGCAGCTTATTTTTTTTTTGTGTCTTGTTTTCTTCAATTTTATTCATTGTCAATGAAAAGAAAAAAATTCTCCAAATCAAGAGCACTAACAAGGAAATAAAAACTCAAAAAAGCATCCCTGAGAAGAAAAAGAACAATCACTTCTGCTTTGTGTGTGGTAACACAGAATATAAATTAGTCTTATAACAGGATTTAGAAGCTCGCCATGGTAAGAAGCAGCCACAGATTCAAAAGCCACAACTTTTGAAATGAAGACTTGTTAATTATGCTGTGTTTGAGGTAGAACTTGAAATTACTGAAATCTGATGTTTCTTCACATAATCAGATAATTAATTTTCTGCTGTTAAAGAAATCAGAATGAAATTAACTGGGAGGCAAAGGTTATCGTGCTTGCAAATGACAGTGAACACGAGCACAGGAAGTAATGAGCTGACATGCCTTGCAATATATCCTTTTAATAAGGAATAGAAACTGAACCTCTCATTCAACTTGTATCACTGCAAACCACTTTATTTATTTATTTATTTATTTATTTTGCTAGCCTTTAAAAAATATCAAATATATATAATAAAATGCTGGTTGGTTGGATTGAAAAATATGCTGGTGCATAATTCATTAGCTTAGCACCATGTTAGGACTGTTGTCATTAGTTAAACAATTGCTTGCTTCTGGCACAACACTGACGAAATAGATGGGCTTTGCATGTTAATACACAGTGTTTTCACAGATTGAGGCACTGTCAGACAAAAAAGGGAAAAATACTTATTTTCTAATGAGCATTTTCCTCTTCCAGTTTGAGGCTTGCTGAAGAAAAGATGAAATCCTTTCCAAACCCCTGTTCTGTTTCAGTATGTGTGTTGCTTCTCTTCCCCCCTCCCCCCCCCCAACCATTATTTGTTTACTCTTTTTTAAAATTATATATTTAAACTTGTGCCTTAATTATTGCTGGGCTCAGTACAAAAAAGGCAAACACATTGTGACAGACAAGGACGGAAAGTATTGTTTTCTGTCTTCTTTTCTTTTTCTCAACAACTGTCCAAGTCACCTCTGTTTTAGTGTGTACCTCAGTTTTTCTGACATAGGAAGAGGAGTAATTACTTTTTAAAGAATTAATTTTCATCATTTCACCCTTGCTTTTTGGAACTTTGACTACTTCATGCTGTTCGCTTAAAATTAAGTATTAATTTCTTAATTTTGCATTTTGAATTGAAGTCTCTTTCCTTTTTACAGGAAAAATTACCTAGCACTGGAATTTTGCTTCCCTATGGTGTAGTTGTTCAGCTTCCATAACTGCTAACAAATGTGTAAGATTCAGCATCTTAAATCCTTCAAGAAGAACAATTAGCTGTTGTCCTTAATGAACAGAAAGCTGCTAATATCCTTTGTGTGTAAATGAGAGAATGGCCAAATAAAATGGCAGCCCATTACTTCGTTTACTATGTCCTCGGGGGAAAATCCAGACATTCTATTTCTGTGCCAGCTCCATCAAATGCATGCCAAAATTCAGCCACTTACAAACATGAAGGCAGTGTCCCTGTTTCAAATAGTGGGATGTCATCCAATGGAAGCTGCTGCTACAAAGGAAGTATTAATTACTGAGGGATTGTTTCTACCAAAGGTAGTTTTAATTTTATGCTTAATGCTCTGAAGTCAAAATGTCACTCATTTAAAAATTGTTTTAACTATATTGTTAGAAAATCAAGTAAGTAAATCTCATCATGCATTCATTTTATTACAGATTTCCCTTATCCCCAGTGATAAGGTTTTCAGATCAATCACCTTTGAGGCTCTTTCTCATTTATTTTTAAACATGGATGATAAGCTTTTCAAAGATTAATGTTCCTCAGCAAACTGGTGCACTGCGTGTAACCTTCAGGGTTAAATCTCCAGCACAGATCAATACACGCATGCAGAAACTCTGTGATTACAGAAGCTGAAAATCTGGCCCCATGCTTTGAATAAATAATCATTTGCTTGTCACTAAAAATCTTTCTTGTTACACATTATAAAGAGGGATTTTTGTATATTTTTAGTTTGTAAGCCCAGGGGATCAAAGAAAGAGTTTCATAATTTTTCTAAAATGTGACATGCTGTACATCCAATTTCTGGCAATGCAAACGCGGAGTACTGCAGCAACCAAATTAACAAATAAAAATAAAATAATTAAAAAAAAAAAAGAAAAAGAAAGAAAGAAGGAAAAAAAGAAAGAAAACAGCCTTCCTTGAATATACTTTATTTTATTTTAGATGATGGGAGAGAACATGAAATAAAAACTGGCACTCACATTTCTACTTTCAAAATGCTTCAGAGAAGCATGAAACAAAAGCTCTGGAATATGGTCCTCTTTATGATCATTGTAAATCATTTTCACAGAGTAATGACTTCTTTTTTTTCCCTATGCTGGTAATTGCTTTGTTTACTATGTCAAAGTTTTTTCATGCTTTGATCTTTTCCATTCCCTTTTGTCTTTTCTGGGAAAGAAGAGCGGCCAGTCAATAAGAAGAAATCGTCATATTGAGAAAAACAACATGATTTAATTGTTGTCATTCATGGGCATTAAAATTCAGATACATTGTGAAATACAAGATAATGACAGAGAACATGAATTGATTCTAGTGATAGAATTTTCTCCCACCAACAGAAAATAGCACAGACTTTTACCCAGTTCTTAAGCTGCTTTTTAAGGTTTTTATCCAAGCACCTAGCTAGCTTATTCAAAAATAAGAAAACTTCCTAACATTTGACATTATAAAAGGAGATGGAGTCAGTAGCTGTAAAAATAAATAGAATTCATGTCTTTTTGCCTATTTGTGCCCATTTAGTATGCATACACTTTTAATGGTTTTTAAACCTGCTTACATTAGAGCTAATTATATTTTCCATACAAATATATTTTCATCACGCTATCCCTTTAACTTTATCCCTAATAATAATATATATAATGTTGCATATCAATATAGTGATCTAAAACTAGCTTGATCCCAAGTTAGGCTATCGGGCTTTTTGTAATTAACATGACAAATGTAAATTCACCTACTGAGACTCCATTACATGAGCATTTGCTTCCTAGCAAGCGGTATCTTCAGTGCGAACTTAAAGCTACAGCTGAGCGATAATGTTGCCACTTGTGCTCACATAGCAGCCGAGAGCCACTCTTTCCTCGCTGTGCCATGGCCTCGTCATGCTGCCGGACTGGGAGCAGCGGAACGTCTCCCAGAGCCAGGGGACGCACGGGTAGTGCAGAGCCCGCTCAGCCACCAGCCGGTCTGGGTGACGCACGAAGCGGGGTGATGTGCTACGCCTGGGCTGTCACAGCGGCAGCGCCAGGATGCGGAGGCAGAAAGCATAAGCAAGAGCAAGCCTGAGACTGCTGTGATTTAGGACCTGACCAGCCATCCCCAACATGTTGCAAAGTTGACGAAAGGCTCAAGTCGCCTTTCCTGCAGTGCCTTTGGTCTAGCAGTGAGGGCACTTTAGCCAGCCCCACGAGTGGGTTGGATGACTACATTTTTAGGCAGGTACATTATAATCCCCAATCCTGCAAAAAAATGTGTCTGGGTGAAACCCTGTGAAGGGTTTCCCTGGAGAGGTAAAAAAAATAAAAAAAAAAAAAAAACCAAAAAACAAATTCCATGAGGGTCTCTTAATTGCTGTGCAGTAGGAACACCGTGCAGCCTCCCACTGGCCAAGCAGATCTTTGGATCTGTCCACTTTGCAGCAACTCTGGTTCTAGCTGAATGAACAACCACTCTGGGACACTCCCCATGGCTTTTCCTATTCCACAATCTCCCTGTCCAAGCTCCAGAAGAGACTTTCAAATACTGTCTGCCTCTGTTTCCATACTTTTGAAGGTTGGATGGGGGAACAACATGTATTTCTGCTGGTCATAGTCCAGTCTTGCATACTCCATTCTTCCTCTTGCACAAATATTCTTTGTTTTTACTTCCATTTCTGTTTCTCTTTCTCCCAAGTGTGTGGAAAAGATTCTGGTGCCCTAAGAATGTGTGTGAAATGGGCACTGATTTAAAAAAATGGCTGATAGGTAAAGGTTATGCAGGCTTAGGGGCTTGGGCTATAATTACTCCCTATTAAAAACTAAGTAATAGAGCTTCAAGACAATCCAACTTTCAGTTTGAATGAAAAAGGGAAAGGGGTAGTTTGGCACCAAGATCTGTTAATCTGAGTAGTATGAGAAAGAACTTGTACTGACAGTGACTTAGAATGATGGAGAATTGCCTCTGAGCTTGATGGGAATGAACTCCAGCACAACACCTCTCACACTGCAGTATCTCTCCACTACACTCCTACTGTTTATTGTTCCTGGTTTGTTCTCCGGTTTTTAACATAGGACCACAGCCACTCTGGATATCAGGTTTACTCATGTCCATGGGAACATATCTGCGCTAAGCTCTTCATGAAAGCTTACTGTTGTTGCCTACTTAGATACATATCTCTCTTAGATATGGAAACAATGGCAAGATACAAAACTTTGTGCAATACAAATATTGGTCCTCTGGTATCTTCATTGTCAGCAAGTGTGGAGTAGGAAAAGAGTTCTACATTTTTAAGTGGTAGAACCAACACTGGATAGAGAACTTCAAAATGCCAGAAGATTACTCAAGACCAAGATGTTTTTATCAGCGGCCTCTGTTTTTTGGATATCCAGCTTGAGACACCATAAGTGGAGTAAATTTTCAGAAAGCCTTGAGCACCCGCTATCTGGAAAACTGGTTGCATTAAGGTATCTGAAGATGAGCACCAAGAATTGCTGCATCCAAAATAAGTTTTCATCAGAAATTCAAATTCCCTCAAATTGGCATTTAAGGAGGACTTAGTACTTTAGGCAGCTCGGAAAATCCTAGGCACCATGCACAGTGCAAGTTTATCGCAGACACTGGCAGATATAGGTAAACATCTTCAACCTAGACCACTACAGATTTAGAGGGAAGTATTTCAGTAATTAGGGCTAGCAGTACTATTTTTTTTTTTCATTGATAGTTTAAAAAACAGATGTATATTTAGATACAGATAAGATGTAAGGAAATAAAGTACTTCTTCTCTTCTAAACCTTAATAGCTGGTTTCAGATTTTATTCAATAATCTTCTTCTAAGACTTGATCATTTGATTTTTTTTTCCAATTTTTATTTCTTGTGATGTGTAAATAGCTAAGAAATATTAAATATTATAATATCTTTAATTAAGACAATAACATTTCAAAGGCTAATGTAAATTCAAGCTGCTAAAGTCTATAATTTTTCTGTCCAGCAGTTCATTTACACAACTGCCCTGAGTAGATGCTATATGCGGCTTAGCAAATGGCCCTAAGAGTTTTAAAATAACTCAGTAAAGCTACTCAAAGGTAATGCAATACTTTTCAGGCATCTTTAATTTGAGTTAAGAAGAAAATAGGGCTTTTTCATTAATTATTAACCCACCTCTTCAATGATTTATACACATTAAAAACACAATTGAAACATTCAGAAGTAATTGTGCTTGTAAATATGTATGGGATCACAAGACTGGTTTTCAGAAAGGCAAGGTTTTATGCTGCAAAATAAATCCTATATTTCTGGACTGTTTAAACTGCTTTTATTAAACTGTATATTGTTCCCATGCAAAAACAGTGAAAACACTCTTTTCTAATCTAGCTTTCTATTTGTTTTGTGTTGGCTGTTTTTGATTTTTTTATTTTTTTTTTTAATTTTTATTTTTTGCAAAACCTCACTGACCCCTATAAACAAAAACATCTTAATTCAAAACTCCAGATACAATCAATTTGCAGTGTATCTCAAACGGGTACAAACATGTAAAATTTGTGCTTTTAAAAGCTTCTGCTTTGAGTAGCCTTACATTCCATAATTGTGTCCTAGCAATTGTCAAGCTCTATTGCATGCCCCATTCATGAAAATTATATTTTGTTGGGATGACGTAGCTTAAAGAATTTGGCTCTTCTTACCTAGAGCTTCCATTAAATTATATTATTTTTAAATATCTATGGAATGATACTTTTACAAAAATATTTAAACAGAAACAAAAACAAATTAATGGTTTTGGTTTATGAAAATGACTCTACAGTAAGTAAGAAAGGTTTATCACAGTTTTGGTAACTTGCACGAGTTCATATCGAAATATTTCACATGTTCTTAATGAATTAAAGACTGTTGCAGCTCTAGGTATTTTCAGTTGTAAGCTCTGAAACAGTAGACACCATACAGCTTGTGCTTTTTATCAGGAAAGCCTACAAAGCGGACGGCAGCTTCGTTGGGGCTGCAGCGCTTTCTGGGTCTGGAGATGGGGTAGCGGACGCTGCCGTCTGCCAGCCAGCCGGCATCACAGCGGTCATAACCAAGGAGCTTCCAGGCAGCGAATATCTGCCCAACCTTGGCAATCTGAGCGCCATCCTTCAGGCAGGCCTGCACGGCTTCATCATAGGTCAGCTTGGTTGGGTGTATTAGGTAGTAAAAACGACCTGGGGAGAGAAGGAGGGAGAAAGAGGTGTAAGTGAAGAGCATATTATCAAGAGAGGTTTTGAGGAGAAATTAGGATATTCCACTGCAGAACCGGACAAATCAACATCTGCTCATTTCAGAGTGCAATAAGTTGTGTGTTCTGCTGTTGAACAGGTTATAATCCCTTGTATAATGACTTGTTAAGTAGTGGGAGTGAAAAAAAAAACAATTTGGAAGTAGAGAAGAAGGTCAATTTATACAAAAATATAGCACTATACTTCTTTCTGCTAACTTAGCACAGCATAGTGGCTGCAACTGCATGGGCATTCAATGCTAACTGACTCGTTGCAATGCACTTCACAGAATCACAGAATGATTTGCATTTGAAAGGGCCTTAAAGGCTGCCCAGTTCCAACCCTCTCCTATGGGCAGGGCTGCACCCCACCAGATCAGGTTAGAATAGGGCCCCATCCAACCTGGCCTTGAGAGCCTCCAGGGATGGGGCACCCACAGCTCCCTGAGCAGACGTGCCAGCGCCTCACCGCCCTCTGAGTAGAGGGTTTCCATCTAACATTCAGCCTCACTTTCCTCCTCTGTCTGCAGAGGGAGAATAGTGGGAAGAACGTTAGGGGGTATACTCTGGGGCTCAGAGGGAGCTGTTCTGAGACCAGCATCAAGGTACTACCTTCAATCCAGTAAAATGCCTAAGGAACCTAAGATCTCATACAGCTGCATCTTGTTGTTAGAGAAGGGTAATTAGTTAAATGTCCAAAGCAGTGTAATCCTACATCATGCTATCAACATTAGATGAAAATTCTTTGTGTTTCCTTCTCAGAAGCATGGTGTTGCAAGATCTGGCATTTGAAAGTGTTTGGGTGGGAGCTGCTGGAGCTAGCACGTGCAGTTCTGCTTTCCAACAAGGCAGTGACCTTGTTTCTGATTAAGTATAAGCACAATTTCTTTCAATCAAAGTTTTTTCTTTCTTTCCTTCTTTCTTTCTTTCTTTTTATTTTTTTTTTTTCCTGTAAGAAAGATGAGATATTGCACAGCTTCTCAGAAGCAGCGTTTGAACCCCTGGTAGATCAAAACCATGCCTGCTATAAGTCTTCATTAGCTGTGCCACAAACATTCACAGCAGTTCTCCAGCTCTGTTTCTCTTTAGGCATCAAAGGGCATATCTGTACCATACCACAGCACTGAACTGATAGAGCAGCTAAGAAAAATGTGCCCCCGTCACAAGGTAATGAAAACACATGCCAGCAAGTAGTGCTCGGAAACTCCTCTGTACCAGTCCACAGGTAGCAATAACACTAACATTAATTTCACTTATCAAGACAATATAACTTTATCATAAGCCTTTCACTCATTAGAGTTATTTATCAAATTTCCAAGTAAGTTCACAACATTTTCAATCTTACTGCTCTATGAAAGGGGCCACTTGTCTGAAAAAACGAATCCATTTATTCATGTGGGGCAAGCACATTGTCTGCTTCTTAATTAAAAATGTACTCCAGCAAAATATCCATTTTCTTCCTCAGAAATAACAAGTTAAATACACAGAACATATTCTGCACAGATTACTTTCTTGGTGAAGAAAAAGCAGCAGGTAGGAGAATGAGTTATGTGTAAATCCCAGCAAAAAAGCAGAGAGGTTTTTTGAAGTGAAGAAATGTCAGGTCGGGTGAAAATATAAAGATAATTGAATTAGCTTTGTGCAAAGGTCTGAAATTTTATACTATGATGGGAATCATTAAAAAAAAACAAAAACAACCACTTATATTGTGGAGAAGAACCTTTTAAACAATCTCACTGTTGTCAGAGGCAGTATCTACAGTATTTTCAACGGAGTAGAGTGGATAATTGACCCTTTGTAAAATGCATTGATTCCAGTGCAGCAAGTTGGCAGCATTTACAGGCTGTTGCTGAAAAGAATGTTTATTAAGTAGAACCCTGTTCTTACTAGGTTTATAAGAGGTTTCCCCAAAGCAAATAGGATTTCAGACTTAAGGGAACAGGGATTTGGACTGATAGTATGTAAACTTCACCTAGCTTATTAGTTGCTCTTCAAACCATATGTCAGTGGAATGTAATTTCCTTGGGATTTGCAGTAAGGTCAGGCTTTTGACATATGACATCAATAATAAAAACTCCTACACTCTGCCCCTTCCCCAAATGGGAGAACTTTAACAGCAAAGCCCACGCGAGCGGGACATGCACGTAGAATATCCGATTAAACAAAAGATTGTGAATAGACTTGGTGGAGATTTACTGGTTTTCCCCCACCAATAGGTTAGAAATGCTCCTAAAATGCTCAATCCTAGTTCTCATTAATACACGTGGAAGGAGGGAGAAGCGTTAATCCTCTGTCTGTAATTAATGTCTGGGAGTTAGGTCATTCCTATAGAGAATGAGTGTGCTTGGCTTGACTTTTCACTCCAAATCAAGGGGCAGGAGTTTATGCAAACCTAATAGAACCCCACTTATAACAGTTATTTTAAGGTTTTGCTTGTAACAGAACAGCTTAAAGAGCCAAATTTGAGCACTTGACTTAAATACCCACACCTTGTGACTGCAGGAGTGTGACACATGCACTGCCAGTGGAGATTTTTTCCAACCTCAGCTCTAAATTGGGTATTTCAGGGCAAAGTTTTTCTATCTGAGCTGAGTGCAGAGGAAGTGGGACATCATGCTTAGTGGTACTGAAAGGTGGTACCACCCCACCCGATATGTTCTGTGTGAGAGCCAACACAGTGCCTGACAGGGAGGGTTCTTGCCCATGTGCTCAGGGAATTAAATGGTTTTGTCAAGTAGAGAGCACACTGCAAATGGCAGTGAGAGGCATTCTCAGCATGCAGCACAAGATGTAGACCTATCATCGGCTCCACAGACTCAGCCCAGTGTATCTCACAGCCACAGCAGCCAGCTGAGTGAGACTGTTGCTTTTCAAAATATATAAAAATTGGCAAGAAGACACTTTTCATTCCTTCAAAAATAAGATCATGATATGCATGTCAAAATCAACATTTAACTCAGGTAACTGTATTTAAACTGCTACATTAAATACATGGGTTCTATTTTTGAAAATCCTCTTCCATTCCTCCCAGAAGCCATTGGCTCAGAAGCACGCACTTGTCAGAAAGGGCACATCACTTTTCTTAGGGTAGCTTTGTTTCCCTTTTTAGAGAAGCGACGACATGTTCAAATACTCTATTTATCAATGGTCGAATGAACAGTCAGCGTGCATTATTTGGAAAAGATCTTCTACTGCTTTAAATGGTGGTGGTCAGCTTATCATGTGCATTACTGAAATAAGCAGCTGCACTCACACAAGATCCCTAAAATTTATTCTTTGTATTTTTAATTTAGTTAGCGTAAGATAATTGTATTCAGTTTTGCTAGACGTGATAACAAATCAATTATGCATTGCAGTTCAGTGCTCAACGTACATAACAAAATGCACATTAATGAACTGGAAGTGTTATACAGGCAGTATTTGACCTCTTTTTTTGTTCAGTTTTAGAGGAACCCTCCTGGACACCTTCCCATGCAACTGGGGTTGGACTCAATGATCTTTTCCAATCCCTACAACTCTGTGATTCTGTGATTTAACTTGCCTAACACTTCTCAGAGTCAGGGATTCCCATTTATTTATTTATTTATTTATTTATTGAGAGACTCACTGCTCCCCTCAGAAAGCCCTAGAAATTAGGCTAAGAATAACCCTTCAGCTATATTACTACATGTTCTTTTCCCCATACCATGTGGGGTCTCTGGGACCCACATATTTCTTCTGCAATGTTTATACAAAAGAGGACCAAGTCACATCTTTCTTGCACAGCCTTGCTGTCTGATTTTTGAGCTCTGAATAGTAAGCACATTGGTGGGATTATGTTAATATTAGGGTTTTGTATAGTTTTATGAAATTCATTGCTATATATTCTTATAAACCAAGAAATTACTTGTACTGCCATTTTCAAAAAGCGTGCATTACCTTTTGGGATTTCTGGCTTTGCCTGCACAGCAACAGAAGACAGAAAGTTCCTCTATGAACCAATCCAAGGAAGGAGTTACATGGGCAGAACAAAATGCTCAAGTAATGCACTTAAACTACTCTGAGAAAAGACACTGTAGAGGGTAATTTTGCAAAGTAATGAGTATTGTATATTGTATTGCAGAAGAACTTTGCTGAAACAATTTTCCTGTACAGTTAAGAGGAATGAGTACATAATTCTTTGCTAACAGAATGAAAGTACTTCTTGGTGTTCACCAAAGAGAGGTCTCATAGATCCTGAGTGAAAACACAGAATCTGGATTGGAACTAACTGCATTGATGATTATGTTTCCATTTTTCACCTTAATATCTGAACAATTATGTACCTTCATTCTCCAGGTAAAAACTAAGCCTCAACTACTTAAAATAGAGCCTTTTTTTTTTTTTTTTCTTTTCATCTCCCCTGAGATTATAAGGTCCTTAGGGATGTCATTCTCTAGAAAGAGCCCAAACTAACCCTCACGCCCCCTGGTTACTCACAGCAGCTCACACCACTGACACTCTTTGAGCTGTGCTTTTTTGAGCTAGCATTGCATGCCTCCGATCCTGAGGCCACTGGTGTGTTTCCAGCTCCCTCACACAGAGCTAAAGGCTCTTCTGTTTTAGACCATCAGGAGATGGTCTAAAACAGAGAAGCCTTCACTGCCACTACTGGTCACTGCCACTACTGGTGTCCTGACCACTTCTCATTTTTCTTGGCTGTTCCTGAGCTGAGAGAATCAATATTGGGTGTTGCAGAAATAGCTGTGTGCCCAAAGCCACTATCTCTGGCAGTTGCAACCTGGTGGCAAACCAGGTTATTATAAGATTTTTCCTTTTACAGTGAGAACACTAATGACACTGTTTAGCACACATAAGCTGTCCAAGGTGTTAAGCTGCAAATAAGATGCTGGCATTTTGGGGGCATTTCTGGGATTATTGTGGATGTTTAGGTGTGCTTGGAATACAAATAGTGGCGAACATAGAAGGTACACAAGAGGATACATCCAGATTTTCTGCTGCCACCTCAAGAGATGTATATGGAGGTGAGCTGAAGGGACCTGGGTGAAGTGGTACTCCACGCTTCACATCACAGTGTTGCTGTGTGATATTCTGTCTTGCATGTCATTTTAGCAGACTCACCAAGCATGTGATCAATACTAATGCCTTCTCTTTCACTTCCCTGCCATCTCTATGCCATATTCTCATCTTACCTCATTCCTCTTTCTCCTTCTTTCTCTTGCAGTATCAGTGTACAGACAGTATTTGTCTGTCAGTACTTCCTTATTTTTTTTTCCAGAAATGTTTTTTTTTTCTCTTTCCTTGAGAGATATTGTCCAGCTGCTAGTGTGGACAGTGGTGGTCTTTAGTGACCAGTGAACTCAAGAGTTTATGCTATCAGCACTTTAAATAGTGTAGCTATAAATTTTAATTTTTTCCTTTGTTTATTTTAACCCTCAGTGATATTTATTTATTTTTCTCCAGATTTAAATGAGCATATGATGAGCTCATATAGGATTTTGCCTTGCTTAGATGGAATAAGAGAAAAATGAGCCAACATTTCATGGAATTATGTAGCATGATAAAAATCACACAAACATTTGTTTCTGACTGCGTCCCACCTAATTTTTTATATTATTAGTTTGAGAATTTGTTGTTTTTTTTTTCTTTTTGAGAGTGTGGGACAGGCCTAGCATTAAAGCATATCGTCTGAGAACAAGGCTTATGTTTATTTTTATGTATGCTGTAGGGCAAAAATGCTTCACTGAGGATAAGCAATCTGAGCATAAACAAAAAGGGCTGTGCTCCTTGGTCTGGTTGGGCTGAATGCCAAACACGTGTGAAGTGAACTACCCGTGAGCAAGATGCTATAGAGGGCTGTAGGCTCATTTTGCACTTCTTACTTGCAGTGCTCCTCTCATCCACAGTCATGCTTTGTAAATCCTTTCCAGCCATTAGATTAAACCTTAAATGATAGCAGTCTGAGATCAACAGATCAGCTCACTTCATACCTAAAGTAAAATCTACTAAGAGCTGAAATTTTGCAGTCACTGTAATAAGCTTTAGGGCAGACCAAGCTCAGAGTAAGAGGGAATGTCTCAGTTTTGACAGCATGCTAAGATTAGAAATCTGAATTATTACTTATATAAGCTACAAAAAACTTTGCTGATAAGGAAATATTTGTCATATTAGACTCGTTGTATGAACTGGAGCTGCTTGAGGCAACAGCAGAGATGAAGTGGCAATCAGAATTTTATTTTGGTGGCACTGATGTTGTAAAACATCCTACTTATAATTGAATTCAATGGGAAATATCAGGTAAAGAAATTGCTAGTTTATTCACCATTTTAACAGAAATAAAAATTAAAAAGGCATGTTTAGTATGGTAAAATTGGAGATATAAGTAAGCACTACTAATTATTAGCTCTGACTTCTGAAAATAATCTGCACGAGCACATGGCACAGCCACCATTACTATGGTTATGTGTCTTTTTAAATCCATCAGTAACATTTCTCAAAGTTAACATAAACTTCGGCCAGTCAAGTGCCATCTGCTGCCCTCTGGTGCCGCTGGCATCTCTTTCTTTTTAAAGCATGGAAAAAGACCCTTGCAAGGTAAATGTAAACCAGGTTCTTACCATTGAAGTTTGAAGTAAAGCAGAAAACATCATATCGGCTCCTCTCTTTATCCCAGAAGCCATAGTTTCTGACACCGGGCACCGTATTCTTCCCTCCACAGGGCTCCCTGGGCTTGGTGATAGGGTACTGCACTGAACCATCACTGAGCCAGCCAGCATTGCACCAGTCCAGCCCTGACCTCCAGGCCTCGTAGAGCTGGTCGAAGGAGGCAATGATGGAGTCCTGGTCCAGGCAAGCTTGCTGAGCCTCATGGAAGTTTAGGTTGTAACGACCCAGACGTGGAGAATAGGGGAAAACAACACCTGAAATGGCAGAAAGAGGTGAGCTGGGGGGTAATCCCCACTAGAAGGGGTTTTGAATCTTCAACACTGAAAGAACGGAAGGAGAAGCAGCGTTTACAGTTGTTAGAAGGAGAAATAAAGGTTAACTCCATGATGTGTTAGAATCATAAAATCACAGAATCATTAAGGTTGGAAAAGACCTCTAAGATCATCTAGGCCTACTGTCCATCTACCACCAGCAGTGTCCACTATACCATGTCCCTACATCTGCCCTTCTCTTAAAATTTCCATGAAATTGTGTGTGATTTTAGGGAGACATTTATGATACACCCCAGCTGCTTTTTTGGCAGTTTCTCACCACTCAAGAACCTCCTCCTAGAGGGCACCAGGGAACTTTAATACCAGACAGATGTACTCAATGAAAGCTGACAAGCCTTGCTGCTCATCAGCAGTCAGCAGCTGCAGAAAGGTGGGGTAGAGAGACCTTGGGACAGGGAACATCCAAGTGATGATAGTAAATGGGGAACAACTTCTGAGCTGTTTCAGCAGCAACGTTCATAGTCATCACCTTTATTTCACAGATCCTTCCACTGTATATTTGTTTGTTTCAAAAATTCTCACTGTGACAGTGAAAGGGCACAGGAATAGGCTGCCCAGAGAGGTTGTGGAGTCTCCTCTGGTGATGCTCAAGACCCATCTGGACCCCTTCCTGTGTGACTTGCTACAGAGAGCCTGCTTTAAGAGTGGGTTGGACTTGATGATCTCCAGTGGTCCTTTCAAACCCCTACAATTCTGAGATTCTGTGAAAAATATCTGTTGTTAAAAATTGCATTTCAAAGCATAAAAGATGTTGAATAAAATGCTGAAGAACCACCTCCTCATGTGGCTCTGATGAAAGACTGTGCAAAGAAGAGAGAGACATAAAACAAAAGTTTGGATCAGTCCACTGTAACTTTGGCAGGGTTTAGAAACTTAACCCAGATCTAAATTTTATGGTTGGCTTCAGCCCAGTCTTCATAATAAGCTGAAATAAAACGGCATCTGAAAAGAGCCAGCTCAGAGAGTTCATTCTCAAACATCTCTGCAGAACTAGTTGCTGTGGGATGCTGAGAGGCTGAAGACAAGATAACACATTATGGAATGAGCAAAAAAACTTTAAGCCAGTACAGACATCCATTTTTCTTTTTATTTTCTCCCTGCTGATGAATTCTCCCTGTAAGAAGTTCCTTGTCTCCAGGGCAATGTACGGAGCATAGGATACTGAAATTATATTACAGTCATGCAAGACAGTCAGCATGCAATGAAGTCATTCTTCTTCTTGAGCAGTCAGTCCATTTTGGTGTCTGTTCCACTGGTATCTTAACATTCCCTTTCTTTTCATCTTCTCCCTCACCCATTTATCATCCAAGTACTGTTATTTTTGTTAAATAAAATCTTTGTTATTACTAAACCTCAGTGACTTGATCCAAGAAAATAAAGCATACAAACATAAACTTGGCAAGGGAATAATAAACAAGATTTTGTTCTCCCTCAGCAATTGACTAGAGATTCTGCTGACCTTCTTCCCTTTTGTAAATTCTTTCATAAAGGGTTTTTCAGTTGTTAGTTGTCCTGAACTATAAAGCATGAATGAAATGTAACACATCGAGTGCTGCTAACTATAACTTAACAAACATGTTGCTGTAGCTATTTCATTATTTTTTGGTCCAGAGGTGGACATGAGAAACTGAAGAGCTAAACTTAAATTATTTTAAAGACTGAGAAACAATTCACCAGAAACTGCTGAAACTGATTTGATCCCTTAAGGTTTCCAAAATAACTTTTTTTAGATCGTTAAATATATATGTTAATTTGTTACCAATGTACTTGAGTTTGACGGTTTGAAACATACTGTTTTAATAACATAAAGATGCAGAAAATTGTAATATTAGCTTTGAACTACATTTGGGTAGACTGCATAGAAGCTGATTTCTGTTTGAGTTCATCTGCAGTACACGTCTGCAACTGATTAACACTAATTTCACCCTGCAGATGGGGGTGGCCATTGGTGATTTGTATAGCAAAACTGACTGGATATGTGTTTTGTGCCGCTTTGCATTATCTTGCATCTTTGCTCATACTATTCCTTCCCCTTCAGTTTCCTATCAAACCTCACACTGAATTCACAGCTAGTCTCACTAGTTGTCTTTCTTTTGGTACAGCTTAGCAGTTCTGAACTTCAGTTAATTGCACAGCATCTTCTTCAGTCTTAGATCTTACAGCCCGTCAAAAGATAATCCATCCCATCTGTTCCTGAAGGGACAAAAGCTGTCTGGAGGCTTGACTCTGTTCCCAAACTAAAGACTGACTCAAAACTCCTGACTCCAATGCTGTGTTTTGCCACCAGACAAAACACATATTTCCAAATGTTAACAAAGTGGGTTTAGGAAATGGAGGAAGAGAACACCCAGACTCAAATGGCCAGGAATTAATAATGCTTTTTTTTTTTTTGGTCACATGAAGGCTCCAGAATGTCTTCCACAGGGAAAGAATGGTCTTCCTCTTCCAAACACTGGCTGTAGCCTTTTATGTCTGGATTTCACTCCAGCTGAGTGTGAACAAAAGTTGTTAATCCCTCCTTGTTTTCTGTAGAACGTCTTGCTGGCAGCCTTCACAGCAATGGCACCCATGTGCAATCAGGCACTTCTAGCAATCTACCAAAAACTCTGTCTGTCTAGTCAGAGGATTGATGGGAGCCTGTTTAAAACCCAGAGAATTGCAGTTCCCTCTCCCTGTAGCAGGAAGGCTGAGCTGAAGAGCCTTAGCTTGATCTTGGTGGTCCAGCTCCATGCCCCAAGGAAGAAAAACTCTAGTGGAGCCTGAGTGAGAAATATTAACCTACAGCATACACTCCCAAACATGCAGTTTTCTGAAACTGGGCCTATCCACAGGGAAGGACAACCTGCTGCTCAGGAAGAACCTGAGAAACACTGGTTCACTGGAGAATAAATCTAGCACTAAAAGGCTTGCTGTATGCACCTGTAGCTATGCAAACATTTTCCTAAAAATAATGGAAACCAGGATTTGTATCAGAACAGGAGATAAAATGTGGAAGTATAACATATGAAAAAAAATCCAAGAGAAGGGAGAGAGGGAGACAAGTGAAACAAACTGTCTTGGAAAGCATATCATAAATGCTTTTATGTGGAAGTGTTTACTGCTACCTTTTACCCTGATTTTTTTTTTTTTTTTTTTAGAGAATTTATACAAGTGGAGAATAATGAGAGAAGCAGAGCTCAGTTCTGATCTGTTAAGGGTCGGACAAGACATAATACATGTATGTCCTTACATTTACATGCAGGTAATCCCTAACACTCAATACAAGTACTTTGTAGTTACCTAGTCACTGCAAGTACATTCACAATGTAAGGAGCTGTAATGGTTATCCAAGGCAAGAAGATGAGCAAATAAACCCAGAAAACTCAATTCCTGTAACAATTTATGGGTGCCTATTAAGCTAGCACCATGAGCAGCCAGCAATTTTAAGAGCATTTACAGATAAAAGAAAATTTCTGTTAACACATATGGAAAAAAAATAGGACTTTTTACAGCCAGAGTAAAGAAATTGGCTTCCTCGAGTTCTAGCCTAGACAGAAAAGCAATTTTTCTTGTAGCCAGTGTAAACACTAGTTAAAGTAGAGTTTGCTATATGCTGTACTGCAGGATAGAGTTTTACACTGGCAAGTTCATACACTTGAAGGCAAAATTTTCCATGTTGGATTTCTAAGATTCTGTGATTAGTAAGTGGTAAGTCCCCGATTTTCCTTCAGATTCCACCTCCATTTCTCCGTTTGTCTGATTACTCAGCACAGGTTGCATGGGTGGGCTGCCAGGTAGCATCTTCCACCTGAATCTGGGGCCATCCATCCATAGTACCCCAAAACCAGCTGTCACTGTGATTGCTTATTTCTGACCGATACAGGCATACAAGCTAGGCTTGCCTGGCCCAAGGGCAGGCTATTCCCTTATACTCCTACAGCTTTTATCAAAATTTGAAGACTTATTTTTCTCTGTTCCCCTAGGGCTAATCAGTCCTAAGTCTTTTAGCATCTTCCTTTCAAGTCATTGTTTCCAGATAAATTTTTGTTTCTCTATTTTTTACTTTTACTTCAGTGTATCCTTGAAGTGCCGTTTGTCACAGTGGAAACAGCACAAAAGTGTTTGTAGAGAGCTGTTACCCTGACACAGAAGGAATTACATTGGACCAACAAGATTTACTCTTGAGAAACTGCTGCTGTCTATTACAAAGAATCTTGTTGTCTCCTAAGCGCTCACAAATAGCATGCCTTATATGATCAGATCTACAGCAGACAGATAAACAAATTGTCATGCAAAAAGTATTTTAAATAGCTTTTGGTGTATGAGTGTAACAGCAGCATGTAGGAGAAACAGGTAAGATATCATTAGGCTAAATCTAATTAGAAAATAAGACTAGCTTAGAAATGATTACTGTGACAATTTAGAAGAACTTCTTCTTTAGACCTTTTGGATTTATTTGCTCTATTTTTGAACTATAAGGTCTGTTTTTGAAAAAGAAGCTTGATCTTTTTCTCACTCTATGTTGGAAGCTAATGAACCTCCAAGCAAGATCACGAAACCTGCTGGTGTAGGGTTAGTGTGGAGCCATCTAAGGATTGCCTTCAACTGAGAAGCACAGTCTATAGACACTTTCAATAGCTTTATCTAGATCTGCATATTTCTGGTACTGCTGAATATATAAAATATTTATAGACTGTACTGTAAGGCTGCCTTTGGCAACCTAGCATTGTTCTACTTTCTCTGCCACAGCCCGCCAGTGCCATGAAGAAACAGTGCGCATAACCTGTGCCAGAGCAGTGTGAGTGACGGGCACTGCTGGAGGCTTCACCTGCCTAGAAAACCAAAGCAGATAAACCTGGCATGGGGAGATTCATTGCAGTGCATTGTGCTTGTAAGACAGGAAAACAGTAAAGCATGAAGATAAAATGTAGTGCAGAAGAATACAATGCCAATATAAAGAAAATTAAATATAAGCTGAGAATTCTTTCTTTGCTTATGAATCAGGCAACTGTATCTATCTACCACAGGGGTCCTTTAAATATGTTAAGCTTTTGACTCTCATGACATCTGTAAAATAATGCAAAGTTAATAATCCTTATTTTATGTACAGGAGCATGGCCAGTTCAGCGAGAAAATGGCTTTGGTGACAAGGTCAGTATAAAATATATCCCCCACTATCTACAGTTCCTGCCACTTCTTCCATCTGCCATGCCCAGCCCAACAGTACCATACTTAGACTCTGCATTTAAGGGCAAATGTGAGATGATAATGATGACATGGCTAAAGAATTTTTGAAAGATAGAAAGACAGAAAGAAGGAAAGAAAGGAAAGAAAAGAAGGGAGGGAGGAAGGGAGGGGAAAGGAAGAAGGGGAAGATTGGCACAGTTCTTCACTTCCATAGTAGCAAAGAGAACATACAAAAAATGTGTAAGATATGTGTTGTAGTAGGCATCTTGCAGGGGTACAGGATGTACGGGACAGGCCTCTCTCTAAGCATAGAGAGACAGTGCTATCGTGCTGACCTTGATGCAGAGAAAACAGAAGAAGAAAGATGAGAAAAGAATGGGGAAACGGCCAAATAAGGCACAGTGTTATCTGATGTGAACCAATCAGGGTGGGACATGACAGCACGATTATGTAGGTAAAAATGTATATAAGCTGTGTTTAGTAGTGAATAGACGCCATTTTGCTGCTCATCATATTGGTGTGTGTCTGCAGTCATTTGGCCCTGATCAGGCTATTGGTCAGTGACCGCAGAGGCCTAACACAGGTGGCTAACATCGTTGTTGCAGAAAGCAAGAAATGGTGCCCCGTGTGAGGCCCGTGTGAGGCACAGACTGTGTTCCGATGCCCTCTGTGCGGCTATGAGCTGTGAGGTGACGCCGTAGCACGAGATTTGGGGTGATGCCCAGTCCGAGTACCCTGAAGAGAGGGGGAGCCAGCAGAAGACGACTGGGGTGACGCCCTGCAGAAGATCGTGGCGACGACAATAGTGCCGGCTGGCAAGTAGAACCTGTGTTGCGGTGGGGTCCAGGGGGACGACAGGACACTCACGGAGGACCCGTGTGGACGGCGGTGTCAAGTGTGACTTCGTGGTGACGGCAACGGGCTGATCATGGACCATGTTCTTAAGGTATTGCTTCAGTTTTGTAAGGATTACTTTGGCAAGTATGCTCCTTCTAAGAAGGCTATCCACGCATTTATTTCCCGGTTAGAGCGGGAGGGGGAGGTTAAAGCCCCCCACGAGATCCTTGATCACCGGAGGTGGGATGATCTCACCTCTGAGTTCGCACAACATATTATGAGTGCTCAGGAGGGTGGGTCGGAGTTAAAAACTTGGGGTCTGATACTGGGGGCGTTGAAAGCGGCCGGAGTGGAGAGAAAGGTATTGGCAGAGGCTCAATACCTTTTGGATCTTGGCGGTGGAGGCGAGACACCAGACTCGGTGGGGTCCGATGGGGGCTCGGGAGCAGTTTCTTGCAGGGGCCGAGAGGAGACGGAGCCGCCAATGACCGTTGGCGAGATGGCGCCGGGTGAGCCGACTGTGCTCAGTTCAAAAGAAGACAACAAGAGAGTGGATGTTCATTGTCTTGTCCCCCTCCCCCATATCCGGACCCCTCAGGCGGAACGTTGCATCCTTTATCAGAATTACGTCAGTGTTACCTGACTCAAGGGGGCGGAGGAAGCTGTGATCTACATGGGCAGGATCAACTTAGTGCCCACATGGGGAGGGACCAGACAAAAGGTCCGTCCAGTGTGGACAGGGAGCATAGCCTACCGTCTCTGGTCACTCCCAGGGGCGGTAGTGCGAGTGATAGTGTAGAGGAGAAAGAAGAGACTGGCTTTGAGCGTAGGGGGAAGGATCAAATGACGGACTGGAATCGGATTAGATCGAAGGCTGAGGGGAAGGGTATAGTTCCAGAGGCATTCCCCATGATTGTGAGTGATCGTGGTCCCGAATGGATGCCGCCTGACCCCGGGGGTGTTACGCGCCTGGTGGAATTTATGGATAAAAGAGGCCTGAAATCGCCTCTGACATTAAATGCACTAAAGACTTTGGCTGCACTGGGGCCTCTCCTCCCCCGTGACATCACAAACCTAATGCGTATGCTGCTCAGGCTGGTCCAGTTTACGTTATGGGAGACGGACTGGATGGCCGAGTTGGGGGGTTGTGCCGGGGCGGCAGGGGTCGGCCTGGGCTGCTCCCTGCATGGGACCGGCATACAGCGGCTTTCAGGGAAGGCCGTGGGAGTGGCTTCGCCCCAGGGCCAGCTAGCGAAACTAAGGCCAGGGGAGCTAGTAGCAGCCACAGATGCAATGGTGGCAGCGTTTAATAAACTTGTGCATAAGGCCGAACCACCTGCTCCGTGCACAGATATTACCCAGGGCCCGAATGAATCCTTTCAATGCTTTGCAGACAGGCTTTTAGCTGCTGCAGAGGGGTCTGATCTCCTGGAACCAACCCAAGGGCCACTGATCATTGACTGCCTGCAGCAGAAATCGCATGACAATGCTAAGGCATTGCTATGAGCCAGCCCAAGTACGCTTAATACCCCGGGAAAAGTTATTCAGTATGTCTTAGATGAGCTCAAGGTGGCTCATTTAACTAATGAAGGGCTAGCCACAGCTATAGTTGCAGCTGTTGGCCTGCAACAGCAAAGATCGCTGCAGCAGCAAGGGCTGTGTTTCTGATGCGGCCAGTATGGCCACGTTAGAGCACAGTGCCCCTGTGGGGGAGGTCAGTCAGGGTCTCCTGATCACAGGAAGGGCTTGCTAAAGGGTATCCGTAGTCGGGTATGTGGCAGTCAAACATCATGAATCTGGGAAAAATTCTGTGGGTACCATCGCGAAAAGTAATACCAGATATAAGTAACATATCTGCAAAAACTGAGTCTAGGTGTGAGTTTTCTACAGAAATTCTTCGTTGGCAAACTGAAGCCAACTCCAGAACAACTGAGGGACAGACGACGGGATCGAGAACCACTCATCAAGAGGAGCACTACATCTGCAACGCTGACACTTCCGATGTTGCTGATGTTTATGGTGTCCCTGGCGATTACAGCATGTCGCAAACAACTACAATGGATGCAAGAACATACGCAGAAGATTAAAGAAGAAAGTGATCCTTTCGGAAACTGGCTGAGCAGACTGTTTGGGGGAGTGGGTTCATGGTTAAAGCAATTGCGTAAAGCTCTCGCAGAAGGATTTGCAATCTTTGTGTGTAATCTGTCTTCCATGCTTTGTAGGATGCTTGCAGAACTGCCTTCAACGAATGATGGACAAGACCTTTGACTATCGAATTGAGTATCATAGATTGCGTGAAAAATTATAGAGGGGCTTAGGTTGTTGCGTTTGTGCTGTAACAGGGCAAGGCTTGGCCGAGCACGGGAAAGGATTCCCTGTTGCTCTGATGATTGCTTAAGAATTGTAGAAGAAGGTATTAGGAATAGTGTGCTGAAATATATTTAGGATTAGGCATTTTGCGCTGCTTCGCGATGTACGGGTTAGGCGTGTGTGTAAGTAGTATTGAGCTTAGGGAGGGGGAGATGTTGTAGTAGGCGTCTTGCGGGGCTACGGGATGTACGGGACAGGCCTCTCTCTAAGCATAGAGAGACAGTGCTATCGTGCTGACCTTGATGCAGAGAAAACAGGAGAAGAAGAAAGATGAGAAAAGAATGGGGAAACAGCCAAATAAGGCACAATGTTATCTGGTGTGAACCAATCAGGGTGGGACATGACAGCACGGTTATGTAGGTAAAAATGTATATAAGCTGTGTTTAGTAGTGAATAGACGCCATTTTGCTGCTCATCATATTGGTGTGTGTCTGCAGTCATTTGGCCCTGATCAGGCTATTGGTCAGTGAGCGCAGAGGCCTAACACAGGTGGCTAACATCATTGTTGCAGAAAGCAACAGATATGTAACTGAGCCTAATTCCACCTTCAAAACAAACAAACAAACAGACAAAAAGAAACAATCAAAAAAAAAAAAAAAACCAGAAAACCTAGTTATTATGTGTAGCTTATTTTATCACAGTACTAGGAGGCCTTTAAGTCTAACAAGAATGTAACACTACCACTTTCAGGGAAGAATAGAGGTCCACTGAGGTAGAGGTCAACTATTTTCATTTGATAAATTAATATCATTTTGTTCAGACAAATCTATGCCATTCATACAGTGAACTCACACTGGAGTGATCAGTTGTTTTGTACTGCTAGCAGGCATTCCTGGGTATAAATGGTTTTGTCTTGCTGCCAGTTAACATCCTTCGGGCCATCATCTCAGGACATCATGCTACTGATGCAAGTCCTTCCTACTGTGAGATAAACCTTATTACATGTAGCAGATGCAGAATTTTAGTGTGGAGTAGTATTTTTACTTTTGTCCAAAGAGACTGATTTTCTAAAGTCATCCTGATCTGCACTGCACAGATGCATGAAACAGCAATAAAAGTGAATACTAAATGAAGTTACAGATGAGATGACAGGATGAGTGCAGGGGCATAGAAATATATGAATACACCCCGTCAACTACTTATGTCTACATATCCACTGTAAATATAAGTGCACTTTAGTAGTTACAGTTTTAGAATGAGTCTTCAGTGAAACTTAGACCCAGAATCACTGGATTTAGTTACCCTACTTGGAACTAAGTTGTTTTATTCTAAATCAACAAACTGAATAGTCTTATCTCACTTCTTGAAAGGTTAGCTTTTACCATGAGGTTTCACAAATGATTATTTTCCAACTCCCTGGGAAACTTCACTCTGTAATGTCAGATAGTGTCAGCTTGACACCCTTGACTGACAAAAGTCATTAAAACAAAACACTGTTCCATACGTTAAAATGCATAAACGTTCCTTTGATCAGAGATTGGAACAGTCTTGTTAAAGACATATTGTACTTTATTCCCCTCCTACCCAATAAATTTCTTTATTTTGAATTCAAGGGAGTGAAACAGGAAGAGGTGGTGGTGCTGGAGAGGATGGATTGGAGTTGGCATACTTCAAAGGCAGACACTGCTTAGAGAAACAGCAGCAGGCTGAAAGTGTCTGTCAGGAGGCAGAACCTAGATCTTCTATACAGTAAGCTAGTGCTCTATCCCTAAACAGGCAAGGTAGAAAAGAAAGATCTCCTTTTTGCAGTGGTGTTTAAGAGATATGTTTCTCCAGTGCATACTGATGACTAACTTCTCTGTGTTGTCCTTGGAGCAGCAACTTTCAGGAGTGTCGGGGCTGAGAGGCCTCGCTATGCTCAAGCTCTGTTAAGGACGTGCAAACGTCTACCTGAGCAACCTCATATTGCCCACTAGTCCATCTGTGCGTTTAGCCCTTAGTTCTGGGTACTGTCCAAAAACATGTAACTATTGCATGTAGTTAAAAAAAAAACATTTCTCATCGTCTTCTTATTCTAATATCAGTTCAGTATTGCCTTTCAAATACTAGTCTCTGCATGTGCACAAGGATTTGTACCAAGCTCCAGGCAAAGTCTCCCACTGTTACTGCAGCTGTTAGTCATCTCCCCCTTCCCAAACTCTCCTGTTGCAGCTGCAAGTGTTTGTCCTGGGATCCCGTTGTTTCTAAAAGCAGAAAGGTGATGAACATTTACTTCAAAGGCACAATGCTAGTGGCACCAGAAGGGTACCTGGTCCAGAGGAGCAGCATGATGAAGATTTTATGCTGTCTCTGACCATTTTACACTAGAAAAATTGTCATAATATCATGAAATGCTGGGGAATATCAGTATTTGGGATCAAGTGGTACAGCTACTTATCTGGACAAGCTCTAAGTCTGGCAGAGGAATGTATTTAGGACATATGGAGCCTGTCAGAAGAATATTATCACATGCCATTTTGCAGGATTATTGAGCAACACTACATCCCACCTTGCAACCCAGGAACGAGCTCCAGGACAGCCTGCAAAATATCATAAGGGGAGGTGAGGCATGCTGAGGTCAGACAGTACTAGGAGTACTGGGTCTGATCTGCATTATGTGGCAAAGTCAATATCTGCATTTGCAGTTTTACTTTGAGGTGACTTTTTTTTTTCCTTTTCTTTTCAATTTTTCATCTTCTTTCCCCTCCCACCCACCATCCCCCCCAGCTAACAGATAATGCAGCTTCTGCAAAGTTTCTCCTGAAACACACTTGTTGGAAGGTACAAATGTAAAGGAACAGAGAGATATCTTCATGCAACTCTTAGTTTGTAGTGGAGAATAATACAGGGCTTTGGGGAAAAGGCCAGATGCTGATTTACATGCATCAAATCTCATAAATTAATCTAAATTTCATAAAAGCAAAGATGAATATTTTTTTCTTTTTAAATCCATTTCAATAATTTTACTAATGCTTTTTACCGTATTGTTTACAAAAAAATTGCTGAAAGAAATGACTACCAGAGCCCACGTGCAGGAGTTGCCTTGGCAGGCAATATAGAGATTTACTTTATGTAATTATAAGGCTTGAAATAAACAAAGATATTTTCTCTGTAAAATTACTTGGACAGTTTCCCTGTTTGTAGGAAGATTTTTATCTTCTTGATAATCTAAAATGTCCCAAAGTTTTGCAAAATGGCTTTTAGGAAAATGCTTAATATAATTTTGACTAAGTCTACTGAAAAAACACACAGCAATTTCTGTTGAATGAAGGGACCAAATTAAAAACATATGGAGTCTTTCATACTGTGTTTGGACATTCTTTTTTGGCTCCCTTTGCAATGGGGCTCGCTGGGAGCAGACTATGCCGTGGGCTAATGTAAGTTATAAAAGTCCTTATGTTCTTCTAATTTATGATAGCTGCTAGAGGCTGTCAGACCAAGATCCCCAGGGCACAATGAATCCCACTTCTCAGTTGGCTGCTATCGCTGTTATTGCACAATACCAGCAGTATGAGGAGGAAATACAGGTATTCCTTAATGCTGTGCAAATCTAATTTTAAGTATAATTCAGATGTTACCTACCTTCCAAATTCAGAGCTACCACTGCTGTGTCGTCCTCTAATCCTTCAATCACTTCGCACTTGTATCTCCCATAATCCTCCAGCATTATATTTGTGATTATAAGAGAGGCATCGTTCTCACTGCTTTCCCTCAGAAACACTCTGCCCTGATACTTTCCGTAGCTCTTTCTGTGGTGTCCCATTGCGACAAAGACATCCACTTCTTTGAGGTAATCTGAGGTGAGTTTGGTCCACTTGACCCGGATTTTGTGGGTTCCTGAGCCAGCTGTTGATGTGTGTTCATGGTAAAATTTACAAGGCAGTGTGACGTTGCCACCTCGCTGAGAGAAGATCTTAGCTTGTTCTGCTACCACAAGTAGGCGGGGTCCATTTTCTTCTACAATTCAAGGAGAAAAACAAAAAGGAGAATTAGTCTGCACTCCACCTTTTACAGAATGGATATGACCAATGCTGTAACAAACATTATCTATAAGCATGTGGGATCAGTTCCTTGCAACCATTTGTACCTATGCAGTAGGGCATATGAACTAGTTACATACATATATTATATATTGGTGGGACTGTATGGCTGCTGTATTAATGCCATCATCCATAAATGGCTCCTTACAGGCATCCTGTATTTGCCTGTGGGTTGTTCCAGAGCTGTCCATCAGTGCTGCCCTTTCTTCCACAGTTCAGTTTTTCTGTGCAGGTTGCAGCATGCTAAGACCCTCATGATGTGGCTGGCATCCAGCAAACCATTCTCATAAAACAGGAAAACTGTTCTGGTGTCAAATAGCATTTTTTATATTGACATGAAAACTGCCCATGTAATTCTAAAATGGCTCATTTTTCAGGTGTGTTTTATTCTATACTTTGAGCTCCTCTTCTGACATACTTCCACTAATGTCGGGATGTCCGTTTTATCTTCAAATCAGTAAAATCTTTTCCTTTTCTGCCCTCTTTCCTGATAATCTCAATCTTATTCCTCACCTCTTTCCCCCAATATCCTTCTAAATATCACTATTTCATCTTTGACTATTTCTTCTGACTATTTCATTACTATTTCATCTGACTTCCCACACTGAGCCACTTCTAGCTGGCAGGCTCCCCTCTTCCTCACTCTTACCCCAGATTCCCTGCTCCTTTTTATCTCTCTAGGTCACTACTGCTGATGCTACTCTGTGCAGTCACTATGCATAGGACAGTCATTCAGAGCAGGTGCTCACTTCCAATTACATCGGTTAGGGGCTTCTTTGATAGGCTGTGCTGCCTTGGGAAAGCCCTGAAATGCTCAAGTTTGATGGTGGCAGCCTGCTCAACTACCCACATGCTCAAATATTATTTCCTTCTTTCAGTAACTCTTCTCCTCTCTGATTAAGCAAGCTCAGCACTTCTGTAGATATTGCTGTCCTCTATCACCAAAGCCATCAGCTGAAACTGGCAGTGAATCAGAAGTACACACTTGCTAGAAAAGAATTACCAGCCTCACTGCATGCAGCTGATTACAAAGAAAGATACTACAATTCTCTGCGTCTCTTCAGTATGTCAGTGAGATAGCATAGGAGTGCGATTTCCAACTCTATTGGACAATCACCTCCCTGCTCCTGCTGGCAATGCTATTTCTGATACAAGCCAGGATGCCACTGGCCTTCTTGGCCACCTGGGCACACTGCTGGCTCGTGTTTAGCCAGCTGTCAACTAATACACCCAAATCCTTTCCTGCAACAGAGCCTTCCAGTTACTCTGCTCCAAGCCTGTAGCATTGCATTGGGTTTTTGTGAAAAAAGTGCAGGCCCTGGCACTTGCTCTTGTTGAACCTTACACAACTAACCTCAGCCCAGCTATCCAGCCTGTTCATATCCCTCAGCAGGGCCTTTCTTTCATCAAGCAGATCGATACTTCCTCCCACCTTGGTGCCATCTGCAAACATATTGAGAGTGCACTCTGTCCCCTTGTCCACATCATTAATATAAAACAGGACTGATCCCAGAACTGGCCTCTGAGGAACACCACTAGACTAGGATATGCTGTGTCAAGAGCATCACTATTAGCTGCATGGGACAAATGAGCCAGAGTGCCTACAGACTGAGCAAGCTTCAGTGCTGCAAGCTGGGTTAATAAGACAGGAGACCCTCCTAATGAAAACCACTGCATAGGGTCCCACACCATTCTATATACATGGCAATCTTGCTGGTATGAACAGGGCATAGGGTGCTCTGGCAAGCAGAGTGGTGCATCTGAGGGGAGAGGTGACCTCAGGCAGGGCACAACAGGAAGTGTTCCCAGCCCTGTTTTCATAATAAGAGGAGAAGGAAGGATGGGAATGCAGCCAGGATAGCTTCTCTGTTGCCTTCCCTGTTTCCATCAGGGACAAAGAAGTCCCACATACGCCTGTCTACCTTGGGAGGGGAAATGTTATGTTTTTGGGTGGTTATTGCTGAGAAATCTGAATCAGAGCTCAGCTATGTTGTGTCTTTAATACTGAAATAGGCAAGCTAATAAATATTAGCAGAAAGGACAGGGTTGGAGGGAGAATCTGACTCAGGCTGTTAGCGCTCACTCTTTCTAACAACAGCTTGGTCATGCCAGCAGGGCTGGAGGATTGCCCAAAGCACTGTCACCTCTGTCAGCATCCCAGCTGACCCCATGCCTCTCCTGGCTGCTGCCACCTGCCCTCTGGCTCTTGGCTCAGCTGGTGCCAGAGTCTGGGTGCCAGGAAGTGCAGGGAATAGGAAGGGGGCACAGCTTATCTCAGCCCTGTGTCCTGAGGCACCATAATGCAGTGAGCAGTGATCTGTGATGAGACAGAGACCTGATGCTGGGAGGTGGGTAAGCACTGTGCTCAGCATGTCAGGGACACGTGAGAGTCCAGCACACTTCTAGAAGAAAAGGATACTTCTTTTTCCCCAGAACTGCTTTCTTCAGAAGTCCCATCAGAGAAATTGTGAGCTGTATGGAGGGTCAACTGTAAAGTCTGTAAATTGCAGGTAACACCTTGTTTGCAATTGCCTTCATCAGAACAGTGTGGGTCCTTTCTGCAGATGAGACAGACCTTGTGCACAGCCACACAAGCGTATCAGGTGGTGGATGAATGGTGAAGAACATGCTGGGCAGCTCCTTCTGCTTTGGAGCAGAAATGGCTACAGCCTGACTGTTGGTTCTGGTCTCAGCTCCAGAACCAGGGTGAGATAAGTTTGCTGGGTGGGGATTTTACCTGTCCTCATCCCTCATAAAACAGGCAATAGCTTCACTGTGACAGAACCAGCCACCACAGTAAATTAATTTGTGTTATTTTTCCACTGCTGCTTCCTTACTATCAGTTTTGGGTTTTGATTTGCTTGTAAGTAAATATCAGCAAATATTGTTTAAGAAAGGATCCAGCAAGAGGTCCTCATGAGGTGTCACCGCAAAGAAATAAAAGTGTATTAATCTCTTTGATAATAGTCCCTCGTGTTTTATCACAAGAAGTTTGTTTTGTTTTCCATCTCCCTCTCTCCTGTGTTTGACTGCTATGCATTTTGCACTGCTGTTCTCACTGCTCCTCAGCAAGTTTTCAGACAACGCTAAGCTCAGTGGTGCAGTTGATATGACAGAAGGAAGGGATACCATCCAAAGGAACATAAACAGGCTTGAGAAGTAGACCCACTGGAACTAAATGAGGTACAGCAAATCCATTTGGTTCACGGTGATCCCAGATATGTATAAAGACTGGAAGAAGAACTCCTTGAAAGCAGTCCTGCTGAAAAGAATTTCGAGGTCCTGGTAGAGGAAAAGTTGGACATGAGCCAGCAGTGTGCACTTGCAGCCCAGTAGACCAACGTTATCCTGGACTGCACCAACAGAGGGGTGGCCAGCAGGGAGAGTCCCCACCTGGAGTACAGCAACCAGGTCTGAGTTCCGAAGCACAAGAAAGAGTCGGAACTGCTGAATCAGGTCCAGAAGAGGGTCGTGAAGATGCTCAGAGTGCTGGAGCACCTCTCATACAAAGACAGACTGAGGGATCTGACCTTCAGTTTGGAGAAAAAGAGCACTTCAAAGAGATCTTGTTACAGTCTTTCAGTACCTAAAGGGAGTTTATAATCTGGATGGAGACTGACTTTTTACACTATTTAATAGTGACAGGATAAGGGGGAATGGCTTCAAAATAAAAGGAGTATTTCAATTAGAAGTTAGGATTAGATTAGAATTTTTAACTCAGAGGGTGGTGAGGACCAGGCACAGCTGCCCAGAGAGCTGTGGGTGGTCCATCCTTGGCAGTGCTCAGGGCCAGGTTGGGTGAGGCCCTGAGCAGCCTGAGCTGGGAGGAAAACCTGCCCATGGCAGGGGTTTGAACAGAGTGGGATTTAAGGTCCCTTCCAACACCGGTCATACAATGATTTTATGAGCCTATAGTTTTGTGATTCTATGATTCTATAATTCTTGTTGCTGTCAATCTGTATATGCTTTACTTTGACTAGAATGGTTCCCATTTCAGTGGCACTAAATGGACTTGCTCTCACTGTCTTTTGTTTGGTTTTGTTCCATATTTTAATGCTGGAAACATAACCAGATGTTTTGTTTTGTTTACTTTTGACTGGCTTTTGTGTTCAAGAGTAATAGCAAGCCAGGTTTGGAAGGAACACACTGTAGGGCAGGGAGAATGAGTCAGTCTGTGGCCCTTGGCAAAGAGCTTCATCCACTTTATCCATCAGATCCAGATCAGAATCTCTGACCCTGGTACAAAACTTGATTATTCCCATATTTTAATGGAATAACTTACAGGGAAGCAACAGAGAAAAAAAAAAAAAAAAAAAAAGATTTTTAGACTGTTTTGCCAGTTCAAAATCACAAATTGCTTAGACATTCCACCCTGTTAACAAACCATTAAGCACAGTATTGATATAAACACATATGAACACATGCATTACTCAGAGAACCTTAAGTGAAAAACATTAGGAAGTATAACATGTGCTTTTTTCCACATAATTTGGCAAAACAAACAAAAACAATCACCAACCTAAAAACCTCTGTTCTTTGCATGACTAGGAAAAGTTGTTCTGATTTGGCTCAAGCATCAATTTCATGTTGTTTATATGAAGATAAAGAAAACACAGACATCAAACTCATATGTCTCCACCTCTAAATTGACATGAAAAAAATACTCTCTGTGTGTTATTTTTATGTTTTTGACATACAACTGGTAATAGAGAAGCTTGATAAATCTTAAATTACAACTTCAGATAAAGTCTTCCAAACAGCACACCTAAAATACCCACTGTACAAATGGCAGAGAAATCTGTCTCTCCTGCATAGACATGAAAAGATGAGGCAAAATACCTTTCCACTGATCCCACCCTTTCATACTGACTAACATGGTGGAGGAAATATCTCTAAGAGTCTGCATTAACACTAGCTGAACTATCCAGGAATCCTAAGAGTGTGTAAAATAAAAAGGGAAGTAACAGACTTCATGTTCTAAACTACTGCCACTTTTTACCTTAAAATACACTAGCTTTATATTTTCTTCAGTATAAGTAAAGAAACTGAATGAAGATCAGACAGCAGTCACGTATTGCCCCATGAGACACCTCCCTCCACAAATAGTCTGGTATCAAACCTCTGCTTGATTCTGTGCCTACTGTCCCAGTCTTGGGTAAATTCTCGTTTTAGAAAAGCAGATGTGCAAAAAAGCAAATTTTTTCACTAACTAACAAGCATTAGTATCACCACCTCTCAGAGGTGTGTGGGAAGACAAAAATGAGTCAGGGTGGAGGCCGGCCACAAGTGGTGTCCCTCAGGGGTCGGTCTTGGGACTGGTGCTCTGCAACATATGTATCAGTGACTCGATGCCAGTGATGGCATCGAGTGCACCCTCAGCAAGCTTGCAGACAACACCAAGCTGAGTGGTGCAGCCAATACACTGGGGGGAAGGGAAGCCATCCAGAGGGACCTAGACAGGCTGGAGAAGAGGGACCATGAAAACATAATGAGGTTCAATGAGGCCAAGAGCAGGGTGCTGCACAGGGGTTGGGGCTACCCCACATATTTAACAGAATGAGGGAAAATCTCCTTCATAGGCTGGCTGCTCCTTGAGAGCAGCCCTGTGGAGAAGGACTTGAGAATCCTGGCAGACAAGAAGCTGAACATGAGCCAGCAGTGTGCGCTTGCAGCCCGGAAGGCCAACTATATCCTGGGCCGCACTGGAAGAGGAGTGGCCTGCAGGGAGAGGGAGGTGATTGTCCCCCTCTACTCGGCTCTTGTGAGGCCCCATCTGGAGAACTGCGTCCAGGCCTGGGGCCTCCAGCACAAGAAGGACTGAGAGCTCTTAGAACGAGTCCAGAGGAGGGCCACTAAGATGATCAGAGGGCTGGAGCACCTCTCCTGTGAGGAAAGCTTGAGGGAACTGGGCTTGCGTAGCTTAGAGGAGAGGAGGCTCTGCGGAGACCCCGTTGTGGCCTTCCAGAACTTGAAGGGAGCATATAAACAGGAGGGGCAACGGCTGTTTACGAGGGTGGATAGTGATAGGACTAGGGGAGTGGTTGTAAACTGAGACAGGGGAGGTTTAGGTTAGATATTAGGAGGAAGTTCTTCACTCAGAGTGTGGTGAAGCAGTGGAACAGGTTGCCCAAGGAGGTTGTGGAGGCCCCGTTCCTGGAGGCATTCAAGACCAGGCTGGATGTGGCTCTGGGCAGCCGGGTCTGGTGGTTGGCGACCCTGCCTGTGGCAGGGGGGTTGGAACTAGGTGATCACTGTGGTCCTTTTCAAGCCAGGCCATCCCATGATTCTGTGATTCTACGATTCTACAGTTCAACGATTCTATGATTCTCTTCCTTTACCCAGTGACGCTGTAACTCCATCCCAGTGGGGGCCTGGCCCCGCTTCCCTGCTAAGAACTCTCCCAGTTGCATGCATTTGTCACTGTGTCACTGTGATGTCATAAAGCCTCTGCGGTCAGCCAGCAACTGGTGCTGCTGCCCGCCACTCAGTTGCTGCGCAGACACTGGTGCTGCTGGTGACTTGATTGAGCTCAGGTCAGAGTGACGGCCAGAGAGCAAGTTGTAGGAAGGTGCAATGCTCAGCCCGAGGCTTTCCCTACTCCTCGTCTTCTGCTTGCCCTTCCTGTTTGTGGGCAGCCTTGCCCATTCCGGACGCCCCTCCTGGGCCACGGTTATGTGGGATGTGGATCCCCAGGACGTGGAGAAGCCGGGCACTGGCAAGGCAAGCCGGTACTACCACCTGCCCTACCCCCTGGACCAGCTTTGGTCTTCATTTGAGCACCTGGACCCATGGGGACCCGTGGAGGCGCTCTACAAGAGGAGCACAGAGCTGGGCCTTTTCCTCGTGGTGATTTACCTGTGGAGAACACTCAGGAGGTGCCGCAGCAGAGAGGTGAGGAATGGAGGTCAGGCAAGCCAGACGGTGCCCGAGTTTCTCAGGAAGGGGCACAGCCCAGAGGCAGGGATCTCGGGGCCCCGAGGCCCCTGCCCTTTGCATCACGCCCCCTGCTCTGTCATTCCCAGGAGAGGAGCCAGGTACTCTCAGCTGCCCCAGAGACACACTGCCAGAACAGCTCCTGCAAACACTGCAAGCTGCTCCGCCAAATGAAGGCAAACCCTGCCTTCATGGAGATATACCTACAGCATGTGAGACACATGCAGGAGGATCTTTGCAGGAGGCAAGAGAAGGCAAAGCCGTGAGAAGATGGGGAAGAAAACAGAGACTCTTCTCTGCATACCGGCACAAGCATAGCTCCCAGGTAGCTCCAGAGCAGCTGTAAAGTGAAGGGGATCCGGCCAGAGACACCACCACTGTGCATAGGGAGGGCACTGCTACAGGACAGGAAAGGAGCAGGAAGCTGTCCAGCTCCAGAAGCAACAAGGCCGGAAGGAAAGAGACCCCTAAGACTGCTCAATATTGCTGTATGCTTCTAGAATAAATGTGCTTGCTTTTATTACATCAAAAGCGCGCATTTGCTTTCTCTCGGTCTCTTGTAGCATGAGAGAGGGTGGTTCTGAAGCAGCGACTTCTTCCCACCTCACTTTCTGCTAAGGAGTGCTTTCCTGAACACTGTGGTGCCTGAAATAGTGAACTGTGGCCCAAAGGAAAGACATATTCAGTAGTACTTCAGAGTCATGTGAACTCATCAAGCACGCAGCAACCTGGACACTGAAGAGTGCTGCTGACTGCTGGTAATACCACTCAGCCCTACTGCCCATGGACACAGCACTGAGGGCAAGCACAGGTCAGGGGGCGCTGAGGCAACATCCCTGTGCTGGCACAGGTAGTCCTTACTGAGCATTTTGGATCACAGCCTCCTGGGCCCCAGTGGACAGGCAGATCACAGAATCACAGAATGGTCTGGGTTGGCAGGGACCTTTATGACTACCTAGTTCCAACCCTCCTGCTGTAGGCAGGGACACCTGCCTCTAGACCAGGTAGCTCAAAGCCCCATCCAGCCTGGCCGTGAACGCCTCCAGAGAAGGGGCATCCACAACCTCTCTGGGCAGCCTGTTCCTATGTCTCACCGCCCTTGCGGGAAAGAATTCCTTAACGTGGAATGATCGTAGAGTCCTCAGAGTTGGAAGGGACATTGAAAGGTCACCTATTCCAATGGTCCCTGCAATGAACAGGAGCAATGCACAGCATCATCAGGTTGCCCAGGGTCTGATCCAGCCAGGTGCAGGACAGCACATGGCCTTGCTGAACTCCATGAGGTTGGCACGGGCTCATCTCTCAGGCCTGCCCAGGTCCCTCTGAGTGGCATCCCTTCCCTCTAGCGTGTCAACTGCACCACTCAGCTTGGTGTCGTCTGCAAACTTGCTGAGGGTGCGCTCGATCCCACTGTCTGTGTCGCCTATAAAGATGTGAAAGGGCACCGGTCCCAGCACCGATCCCTGAGGAACACCACTCGTCAACAGTCTCCCCTTGGGCACTGAGCCATTGACCGCAACTCTCTTGAGTGTGACCACACAGCCAGCTCCTTATCCAGCAAGCGGTCCATCCATCAAATCCAATCTGGTGACCAGGATGTTGCGTGAGACAGTGTCAAACGCTTTGAACAAGTCCAGGTGGATAACATCAGTTGCTCTTTGGTTGCCGAGCCGCTCTCCATCATATTTGAAATATCATGGCTGTGCGGTGCAGTCCCCGGTGACTGGGAAAAGGGAACATTACTCCCATTTTTTAGACAGGGAGAAAGGAAGACCTGGGGAACTACTGGCCGGTGAGCCTCACCTCTGTGCCTGGGAAGATCATGGAGCAGATCCTCCTAGAATCTACGTTAAAGCACATACGGGATAAAGAGGTGTTTTGAGACATGGCTTCACCAAGGGCAGATCGTGCCTGACCAATCTGGTGGCCTTCTATGATGGAGTGATGGCATCGGTGAATGGGGGAAGGTGACGGATGTCATCTACCTGGACTTCTGCAAAGCCTTTGACATGGTCCCTCACCACATCCTTCTCTCTAAATTGGAGAGGCATGGATCTGAAGGATGGACTGTTTGGTGGATTAAGAATTGGTTGCCAGGTCGCAGCCAAAGGGTTGTGATCAGTGGTTCTGCGTCAGCGTGGAGGCCAGTCACAAGCGGTGTCCCTCAGGGGTCGGTCTTGGGACTGGTGCTCTGCAACATATGTATCAGTGACTCGATGCCAGTGATGGCATCGAGTGCACCCTCAGCAAGCTTGCAGACAACACCAAGCTGAGTGGTGCAGCCAATACACTGGGGGGAAGGGAAGCCATCCAGAGGGACCTAGACAGGCTGGAGAAGTGGGCCCACGCAAAAGGCGTTGCACTTGGGCCGGGGCAACCCCAGGTGTTCACACAGACTGGGCGAAGAACCCCTTGAGAGCAGCCCTGTGGAGAAGGACTTGAGAATCCTGGCAGACAAGAAGCTGAACATGAGCCAGCAGTGTGCGCTTGCAGCCCGGAAGGCCAACTATATCCTGGGCCGCACTGGAAGAGGAGTGGCCTGCAGGGAGAGGGAGGTGATTGTCCCCCTCTACTCGGCTCTTGTGAGGCCCCATCTGGAGAACTGCGTCCAGGCCTGGGGCCTCCAGCACAAGAAGGACTGAGAGCTCTTAGAACGAGTCCAGAGGAGGGCCACTAAGATGATCAGAGGGCTGGAGCACCTCTCCTGTGAGGAAAGCTTGAGGGAACTGGGCTTGCGTAGCTTAGAGGAGAGGAGGCTCTGCGGAGACCCCGTTGTGGCCTTCCAGAACTTGAAGGGAGCATATAAACAGGAGGGGCAACGGCTGTTTACGAGGGTGGATAGTGATAGGACTAGGGGAGTGGTTGTAAACTGAGACAGGGGAGGTTTAGGTTAGATATTAGGAGGAAGTTCTTCACTCAGAGTGTGGTGAAGCAGTGGAACAGGTTGCCCAAGGAGGTTGTGGAGGCCCCGTTCCTGGAGGCATTCAAGACCAGGCTGGATGTGGCTCTGGGCAGCCGGGTCTGGTGGTTGGCGACCCTGCCTGTGGCAGGGGGGTTGGAACTAGGTGATCACTGTGGTCCTTTTCAAGCCAGGCCATCCCATGATTCTGTGATTCTACGATTCTACAGTTCAACGATTCTATGATTCTCTTCCTTTACCCAGTGACGCTGTAACTCCATCCCAGTGGGGGCCTGGCCCCGCTTCCCTGCTAAGAACTCTCCCAGTTGCATGCATTTGTCACTGTGTCACTGTGATGTCATAAAGCCTCTGCGGTCAGCCAGCAACTGGTGCTGCTGCCCGCCACTCAGTTGCTGCGCAGACACTGGTGCTGCTGGTGACTTGATTGAGCTCAGGTCAGAGTGACGGCCAGAGAGCAAGTTGTAGGAAGGTGCAATGCTCAGCCCGAGGCTTTCCCTACTCCTCGTCTTCTGCTTGCCCTTCCTGTTTGTGGGCAGCCTTGCCCATTCCGGACGCCCCTCCTGGGCCACGGTTATGTGGGATGTGGATCCCCAGGACGTGGAGAAGCCGGGCACTGGCAAGGCAAGCCGGTACTACCACCTACCCTACCCCCTGGACCAGCTTTGGTCTTCATTTGAGCACCTGGACCCATGGGGACCCGTGGAGGCGCTCTACAAGAGGAGCACAGAGCTGGGCCTTTTCCTCGTGGTGATTTACCTGTGGAGAACACTCAGGAGGTGCCGCAGCAGAGAGGTGAGGAATGGAGGTCAGGCAAGCCAGACGGTGCCCGAGTTTCTCAGGAAGGGGCACAGCCCAGAGGCAGGGATCTCGGGGCCCCGAGGCCCCTGCCCTTTGCATCACGCCCCCTGCTCTGTCATTCCCAGGAGAGGAGCCAGGTACTCTCAGCTGCCCCAGAGACACACTGCCAGAACAGCTCCTGCAAACACTGCAAGCTGCTCCGCCAAATGAAGGCAAACCCTGCCTTCATGGAGATATACCTACAGCATGTGAGACACATGCAGGAGGATCTTTGCAGGAGGCAAGAGAAGGCAAAGCCGTGAGAAGATGGGGAAGAAAACAGAGACTCTTCTCTGCATACCGGCACAAGCATAGCTCCCAGGTAGCTCCAGAGCAGCTGTAAAGTGAAGGGGATCCGGCCAGAGACACCACCACTGTGCATAGGGAGGGCACTGCTACAGGACAGGAAAGGAGCAGGAAGCTGTCCAGCTCCAGAAGCAACAAGGCCGGAAGGAAAGAGACCCCTAAGACTGCTCAATATTGCTGTATGCTTCTAGAATAAATGTGCTTGCTTTTATTACATCAAAAGCGCGCATTTGCTTTCTCTCGGTCTCTTGTAGCATGAGAGAGGGTGGTTCTGAAGCAGCGACTTCTTCCCACCTCACTTTCTGCTAAGGAGTGCTTTCCTGAACACTGTGGTGCCTGAAATAGTGAACTGTGGCCCAAAGGAAAGACATATTCAGTAGTACTTCAGAGTCATGTGAACTCATCAAGCACGCAGCAACCTGGACACTGAAGAGTGCTGCTGACTGCTGGTAATACCACTCAGCCCTACTGCCCATGGACACAGCACTGAGGGCAAGCACAGGTCAGGGGGCGCTGAGGCAACATCCCTGTGCTGGCACAGGTAGTCCTTACTGAGCATTTTGGATCACAGCCTCCTGGGCCCCAGTGGACAGGCAGATCACAGAATCACAGAATGGTCTGGGTTGGCAGGGACCTTTATGACTACCTAGTTCCAACCCTCCTGCTGTAGGCAGGGACACCTGCCTCTAGACCAGGTAGCTCAAAGCCCCATCCAGCCTGGCCGTGAACGCCTCCAGAGAAGGGGCATCCACAACCTCTCTGGGCAGCCTGTTCCTATGTCTCACCGCCCTTGCGGGAAAGAATTCCTTAACGTGGAATGATCGTAGAGTCCTCAGAGTTGGAAGGGACATTGAAAGGTCACCTATTCCAATGGTCCCTGCAATGAACAGGAGCAATGCACAGCATCATCAGGTTGCCCAGGGTCTGATCCAGCCAGGTGCAGGACAGCACATGGCCTTGCTGAACTCCATGAGGTTGGCACGGGCTCATCTCTCAGGCCTGCCCAGGTCCCTCTGAGTGGCATCCCTTCCCTCTAGCGTGTCAACTGCACCACTCAGCTTGGTGTCGTCTGCAAACTTGCTGAGGGTGCGCTCGATCCCACTGTCTGTGTCGCCTATAAAGATGTGAAAGGGCACCGGTCCCAGCACCGATCCCTGAGGAACACCACTCGTCAACAGTCTCCCCTTGGGCACTGAGCCATTGACCGCAACTCTCTTGAGTGTGACCACACAGCCAGCTCCTTATCCAGCAAGCGGTCCATCCATCAAATCCAATCTGGTGACCAGGATGTTGCGTGAGACAGTGTCAAACGCTTTGAACAAGTCCAGGTGGATAACATCAGTTGCTCTTTGGTTGCCGAGCCGCTCTCCATCATATTTGAAATATCATGGCTGTGCGGTGCAGTCCCCGGTGACTGGGAAAAGGGAACATTACTCCCATTTTTTAGACAGGGAGAAAGGAAGACCTGGGGAACTACTGGCCGGTGAGCCTCACCTCTGTGCCTGGGAAGATCATGGAGCAGATCCTCCTAGAATCTACGTTAAAGCACATACGGGATAAAGAGGTGTTTTGAGACATGGCTTCACCAAGGGCAGATCGTGCCTGACCAATCTGGTGGCCTTCTATGATGGAGTGATGGCATCGGTGAATGGGGGAAGGTGACGGATGTCATCTACCTGGACTTCTGCAAAGCCTTTGACATGGTCCCTCACCACATCCTTCTCTCTAAATTGGAGAGGCATGGATCTGAAGGATGGACTGTTTGGTGGATTAAGAATTGGTTGCCAGGTCGCAGCCAAAGGGTTGTGATCAGTGGTTCTGCGTCAGCGTGGAGGCCAGTCACAAGCGGTGTCCCTCAGGGGTCGGTCTTGGGACTGGTGCTCTGCAACATATGTATCAGTGACTCGATGCCAGTGATGGCATCGAGTGCACCCTCAGCAAGCTTGCAGACAACACCAAGCTGAGTGGTGCAGCCAATACACTGGGGGGAAGGGAAGCCATCCAGAGGGACCTAGACAGGCTGGAGAAGTGGGCCCACGCAAAAGGCGTTGCACTTGGGCCGGGGCAACCCCAGGTGTTCACACAGACTGGGCGAAGAACCCCTTGAGAGCAGCCCTGTGGAGAAGGACTTGAGAATCCTGGCAGACAAGAAGCTGAACATGAGCCAGCAGTGTGCGCTTGCAGCCTGGAAGGCCAACTATATCCTGGGCCGCACTGGAAGAGGAGTGGCCTGCAGGGAGAGGGAGGTGATTGTCCCCCTCTACTCGGCTCTTGTGAGGCCCCATCTGGAGAACTGCGTCCAGGCCTGGGGCCTCCAGCACAAGAAGGACTGAGAGCTCTTAGAACGAGTCCAGAGGAGGGCCACTAAGATGATCAGAGGGCTGGAGCACCTCTCCTGTGAGGAAAGCTTGAGGGAACTGGGCTTGCGTAGCTTAGAGGAGAGGAGGCTCTGCGGAGACCCCGTTGTGGCCTTCCAGAACTTGAAGGGAGCATATAAACAGGAGGGGCAACGGCTGTTTACGAGGGTGGATAGTGATAGGACTAGGGGAGTGGTTGTAAACTGAGACAGGGGAGGTTTAGGTTAGATATTAGGAGGAAGTTCTTCACTCAGAGTGTGGTGAAGCAGTGGAACAGGTTGCCCAAGGAGGTTGTGGAGGCCCCGTTCCTGGAGGCATTCAAGACCAGACTGGATGTGGCTCTGGGCAGCCGGGTCTGGTGGTTGGCGACCCTGCCTGTGGCAGGGGGGTTGGAACTAGGTGATCACTGTGGTCCTTTTCAAGCCAGGCCATCCCATGATTCTGTGATTCTACGATTCTACAGTTCAACGATTCTATGATTCTCTTCCTTTACCCAGTGACGCTGTAACTCCATCCCAGTGGGGGCCTGGCCCCGCTTCCCTGCTAAGAACTCTCCCAGTTGCATGCATTTGTCACTGTGTCACTGTGATGTCATAAAGCCTCTGCGGTCAGCCAGCAACTGGTGCTGCTGCCCGCCACTCAGTTGCTGCGCAGACACTGGTGCTGCTGGTGACTTGATTGAGCTCAGGTCAGAGTGACGGCCAGAGAGCAAGTTGTAGGAAGGTGCAATGCTCAGCCCGAGGCTTTCCCTACTCCTCGTCTTCTGCTTGCCCTTCCTGTTTGTGGGCAGCCTTGCCCATTCCGGACGCCCCTCCTGGGCCACGGTTATGTGGGATGTGGATCCCCAGGACGTGGAGAAGCCGGGCACTGGCAAGGCAAGCCGGTACTACCACCTACCCTACCCCCTGGACCAGCTTTGGTCTTCATTTGAGCACCTGGACCCATGGGGACCCGTGGAGGCGCTCTACAAGAGGAGCACAGAGCTGGGCCTTTTCCTCGTGGTGATTTACCTGTGGAGAACACTCAGGAGGTGCCGCAGCAGAGAGGTGAGGAATGGAGGTCAGGCAAGCCAGACGGTGCCCGAGTTTCTCAGGAAGGGGCACAGCCCAGAGGCAGGGATCTCGGGGCCCCGAGGCCCCTGCCCTTTGCATCACGCCCCCTGCTCTGTCATTCCCAGGAGAGGAGCCAGGTACTCTCAGCTGCCCCAGAGACACACTGCCAGAACAGCTCCTGCAAACACTGCAAGCTGCTCCGCCAAATGAAGGCAAACCCTGCCTTCATGGAGATATACCTACAGCATGTGAGACACATGCAGGAGGATCTTTGCAGGAGGCAAGAGAAGGCAAAGCCGTGAGAAGATGGGGAAGAAAACAGAGACTCTTCTCTGCATACCGGCACAAGCATAGCTCCCAGGTAGCTCCAGAGCAGCTGTAAAGTGAAGGGGATCCGGCCAGAGACACCACCACTGTGCATAGGGAGGGCACTGCTACAGGACAGGAAAGGAGCAGGAAGCTGTCCAGCTCCAGAAGCAACAAGGCCGGAAGGAAAGAGACCCCTAAGACTGCTCAATATTGCTGTATGCTTCTAGAATAAATGTGCTTGCTTTTATTACATCAAAAGCGCGCATTTGCTTTCTCTCGGTCTCTTGTAGCATGAGAGAGGGTGGTTCTGAAGCAGCGACTTCTTCCCACCTCACTTTCTGCTAAGGAGTGCTTTCCTGAACACTGTGGTGCCTGAAATAGTGAACTGTGGCCCAAAGGAAAGACATATTCAGTAGTACTTCAGAGTCATGTGAACTCATCAAGCACGCAGCAACCTGGACACTGAAGAGTGCTGCTGACTGCTGGTAATACCACTCAGCCCTACTGCCCATGGACACAGCACTGAGGGCAAGCACAGGTCAGGGGGCGCTGAGGCAACATCCCTGTGCTGGCACAGGTAGTCCTTACTGAGCATTTTGGATCACAGCCTCCTGGGCCCCAGTGGACAGGCAGATCACAGAATCACAGAATGGTCTGGGTTGGCAGGGACCTTTATGACTACCTAGTTCCAACCCTCCTGCTGTAGGCAGGGACACCTGCCTCTAGACCAGGTAGCTCAAAGCCCCATCCAGCCTGGCCGTGAACGCCTCCAGAGAAGGGGCATCCACAACCTCTCTGGGCAGCCTGTTCCTATGTCTCACCGCCCTTGCGGGAAAGAATTCCTTAACGTGGAATGATCGTAGAGTCCTCAGAGTTGGAAGGGACATTGAAAGGTCACCTATTCCAATGGTCCCTGCAATGAACAGGAGCAATGCACAGCATCATCAGGTTGCCCAGGGTCTGATCCAGCCAGGTGCAGGACAGCACATGGCCTTGCTGAACTCCATGAGGTTGGCACGGGCTCATCTCTCAGGCCTGCCCAGGTCCCTCTGAGTGGCATCCCTTCCCTCTAGCGTGTCAACTGCACCACTCAGCTTGGTGTCGTCTGCAAACTTGCTGAGGGTGCGCTCGATCCCACTGTCTGTGTCGCCTATAAAGATGTGAAAGGGCACCGGTCCCAGCACCGATCCCTGAGGAACACCACTCGTCAACAGTCTCCCCTTGGGCACTGAGCCATTGACCGCAACTCTCTTGAGTGTGACCACACAGCCAGCTCCTTATCCAGCAAGCGGTCCATCCATCAAATCCAATCTGGTGACCAGGATGTTGCGTGAGACAGTGTCAAACGCTTTGAACAAGTCCAGGTGGATAACATCAGTTGCTCTTTGGTTGCCGAGCCGCTCTCCATCATATTTGAAATATCATGGCTGTGCGGTGCAGTCCCCGGTGACTGGGAAAAGGGAACATTACTCCCATTTTTTAGACAGGGAGAAAGGAAGACCTGGGGAACTACTGGCCGGTGAGCCTCACCTCTGTGCCTGGGAAGATCATGGAGCAGATCCTCCTAGAATCTACGTTAAAGCACATACGGGATAAAGAGGTGTTTTGAGACATGGCTTCACCAAGGGCAGATCGTGCCTGACCAATCTGGTGGCCTTCTATGATGGAGTGATGGCATCGGTGAATGGGGGAAGGTGACGGATGTCATCTACCTGGACTTCTGCAAAGCCTTTGACATGGTCCCTCACCACATCCTTCTCTCTAAATTGGAGAGGCATGGATCTGAAGGATGGACTGTTTGGTGGATTAAGAATTGGTTGCCAGGTCGCAGCCAAAGGGTTGTGATCAGTGGTTCTGCGTCAGCGTGGAGGCCAGTCACAAGCGGTGTCCCTCAGGGGTCGGTCTTGGGACTGGTGCTCTGCAACATATGTATCAGTGACTCGATGCCAGTGATGGCATCGAGTGCACCCTCAGCAAGCTTGCAGACAACACCAAGCTGAGTGGTGCAGCCAATACACTGGGGGGAAGGGAAGCCATCCAGAGGGACCTAGACAGGCTGGAGAAGTGGGCCCACGCAAAAGGCGTTGCACTTGGGCCGGGGCAACCCCAGGTGTTCACACAGACTGGGCGAAGAACCCCTTGAGAGCAGCCCTGTGGAGAAGGACTTGAGAATCCTGGCAGACAAGAAGCTGAACATGAGCCAGCAGTGTGCGCTTGCAGCCCGGAAGGCCAACTATATCCTGGGCCGCACTGGAAGAGGAGTGGCCTGCAGGGAGAGGGAGGTGATTGTCCCCCTCTACTCGGCTCTTGTGAGGCCCCATCTGGAGAACTGCGTCCAGGCCTGGGGCCTCCAGCACAAGAAGGACTGAGAGCTCTTAGAACGGGTCCAGAGGAGGGCCACTAAGATGATCAGAGGGCTGGAGCACCTCTCCTGTGAGGAAAGCTTGAGGGAACTGGGCTTGCGTAGCTTAGAGGAGAGGAGGCTCTGCGGAGACCCCGTTGTGGCCTTCCAGAACTTGAAGGGAGCATATAAACAGGAGGGGCAACGGCTGTTTACGAGGGTGGATAGTGATAGGACTAGGGGAGTGGTTGTAAACTGAGACAGGGGAGGTTTAGGTTAGATATTAGGAGGAAGTTCTTCACTCAGAGTGTGGTGAAGCAGTGGAACAGGTTGCCCAAGGAGGTTGTGGAGGCCCCGTTCCTGGAGGCATTCAAGACCAGGCTGGATGTGGCTCTGGGCAGCCGGGTCTGGTGGTTGGCGACCCTGCCTGTGGCAGGGGGGTTGGAACTAGGTGATCACTGTGGTCCTTTTCAAGCCAGGCCATCCCATGATTCTGTGATTCTACGATTCTACAGTTCAACGATTCTATGATTCTCTTCCTTTACCCAGTGACGCTGTAACTCCATCCCAGTGGGGGCCTGGCCCCGCTTCCCTGCTAAGAACTCTCCCAGTTGCATGCATTTGTCACTGTGTCACTGTGATGTCATAAAGCCTCTGCGGTCAGCCAGCAACTGGTGCTGCTGCCCGCCACTCAGTTGCTGCGCAGACACTGGTGCTGCTGGTGACTTGATTGAGCTCAGGTCAGAGTGACGGCCAGAGAGCAAGTTGTAGGAAGGTGCAATGCTCAGCCCGAGGCTTTCCCTACTCCTCGTCTTCTGCTTGCCCTTCCTGTTTGTGGGCAGCCTTGCCCATTCCGGACGCCCCTCCTGGGCCACGGTTATGTGGGATGTGGATCCCCAGGACGTGGAGAAGCCGGGCACTGGCAAGGCAAGCCGGTACTACCACCTGCCCTACCCCCTGGACCAGCTTTGGTCTTCATTTGAGCACCTGGACCCATGGGGACCCGTGGAGGCGCTCTACAAGAGGAGCACAGAGCTGGGCCTTTTCCTCGTGGTGATTTACCTGTGGAGAACACTCAGGAGGTGCCGCAGCAGAGAGGTGAGGAATGGAGGTCAGGCAAGCCAGACGGTGCCCGAGTTTCTCAGGAAGGGGCACAGCCCAGAGGCAGGGATCTCGGGGCCCCGAGGCCCCTGCCCTTTGCATCACGCCCCCTGCTCTGTCATTCCCAGGAGAGGAGCCAGGTACTCTCAGCTGCCCCAGAGACACACTGCCAGAACAGCTCCTGCAAACACTGCAAGCTGCTCCGCCAAATGAAGGCAAACCCTGCCTTCATGGAGATATACCTACAGCATGTGAGACACATGCAGGAGGATCTTTGCAGGAGGCAAGAGAAGGCAAAGCCGTGAGAAGATGGGGAAGAAAACAGAGACTCTTCTCTGCATACCGGCACAAGCATAGCTCCCAGGTAGCTCCAGAGCAGCTGTAAAGTGAAGGGGATCCGGCCAGAGACACCACCACTGTGCATAGGGAGGGCACTGCTACAGGACAGGAAAGGAGCAGGAAGCTGTCCAGCTCCAGAAGCAACAAGGCCGGAAGGAAAGAGACCCCTAAGACTGCTCAATATTGCTGTATGCTTCTAGAATAAATGTGCTTGCTTTTATTACATCAAAAGCGCGCATTTGCTTTCTCTCGGTCTCTTGTAGCATGAGAGAGGGTGGTTCTGAAGCAGCGACTTCTTCCCACCTCACTTTCTGCTAAGGAGTGCTTTCCTGAACACTGTGGTGCCTGAAATAGTGAACTGTGGCCCAAAGGAAAGACATATTCAGTAGTACTTCAGAATCATGTGAACTCATCAAGCACGCAGCAACCTGGACACTGAAGAGTGCTGCTGACTGCTGGTAATACCACTCAGCCCTACTGCCCATGGACACAGCACTGAGGGCAAGCACAGGTCAGGGGGCGCTGAGGCAACATCCCTGTGCTGGCACAGGTAGTCCTTACTGAGCATTTTGGATCACAGCCTCCTGGGCCCCAGTGGACAGGCAGATCACAGAATCACAGAATGGTCTGGGTTGGCAGGGACCTTTATGACTACCTAGTTCCAACCCTCCTGCTGTAGGCAGGGACACCTGCCTCTAGACCAGGTAGCTCAAAGCCCCATCCAGCCTGGCCGTGAACGCCTCCAGAGAAGGGGCATCCACAACCTCTCTGGGCAGCCTGTTCCTATGTCTCACCGCCCTTGCGGGAAAGAATTCCTTAACGTGGAATGATCGTAGAGTCCTCAGAGTTGGAAGGGACATTGAAAGGTCACCTATTCCAATGGTCCCTGCAATGAACAGGAGCAATGCACAGCATCATCAGGTTGCCCAGGGTCTGATCCAGCCAGGTGCAGGACAGCACATGGCCTTGCTGAACTCCATGAGGTTGGCACGGGCTCATCTCTCAGGCCTGCCCAGGTCCCTCTGAGTGGCATCCCTTCCCTCTAGCGTGTCAACTGCACCACTCAGCTTGGTGTCGTCTGCAAACTTGCTGAGGGTGCGCTCGATCCCACTGTCTGTGTCGCCTATAAAGATGTGAAAGGGCACCGGTCCCAGCACCGATCCCTGAGGAACACCACTCGTCAACAGTCTCCCCTTGGGCACTGAGCCATTGACCGCAACTCTCTTGAGTGTGACCACACAGCCAGCTCCTTATCCAGCAAGCGGTCCATCCATCAAATCCAATCTGGTGACCAGGATGTTGCGTGAGACAGTGTCAAACGCTTTGAACAAGTCCAGGTGGATAACATCAGTTGCTCTTTGGTTGCCGAGCCGCTCTCCATCATATTTGAAATATCATGGCTGTGCGGTGCAGTCCCCGGTGACTGGGAAAAGGGAACATTACTCCCATTTTTTAGACAGGGAGAAAGGAAGACCTGGGGAACTACTGGCCGGTGAGCCTCACCTCTGTGCCTGGGAAGATCATGGAGCAGATCCTCCTAGAATCTACGTTAAAGCACATACGGGATAAAGAGGTGTTTTGAGACATGGCTTCACCAAGGGCAGATCGTGCCTGACCAATCTGGTGGCCTTCTATGATGGAGTGATGGCATCGGTGAATGGGGGAAGGTGACGGATGTCATCTACCTGGACTTCTGCAAAGCCTTTGACATGGTCCCTCACCACATCCTTCTCTCTAAATTGGAGAGGCATGGATCTGAAGGATGGACTGTTTGGTGGATTAAGAATTGGTTGCCAGGTCGCAGCCAAAGGGTTGTGATCAGTGGTTCTGCGTCAGCGTGGAGGCCAGTCACAAGCGGTGTCCCTCAGGGGTCGGTCTTGGGACTGGTGCTCTGCAACATATGTATCAGTGACTCGATGCCAGTGATGGCATCGAGTGCACCCTCAGCAAGCTTGCAGACAACACCAAGCTGAGTGGTGCAGCCAATACACTGGGGGGAAGGGAAGCCATCCAGAGGGACCTAGACAGGCTGGAGAAGTGGGCCCACGCAAAAGGCGTTGCACTTGGGCCGGGGCAACCCCAGGTGTTCACACAGACTGGGCGAAGAACCCCTTGAGAGCAGCCCTGTGGAGAAGGACTTGAGAATCCTGGCAGACAAGAAGCTGAACATGAGCCAGCAGTGTGCGCTTGCAGCCCGGAAGGCCAACTATATCCTGGGCCGCACTGGAAGAGGAGTGGCCTGCAGGGAGAGGGAGGTGATTGTCCCCCTCTACTCGGCTCTTGTGAGGCCCCATCTGGAGAACTGCGTCCAGGCCTGGGGCCTCCAGCACAAGAAGGACTGAGAGCTCTTAGAACGAGTCCAGAGGAGGGCCACTAAGATGATCAGAGGGCTGGAGCACCTCTCCTGTGAGGAAAGCTTGAGGGAACTGGGCTTGCGTAGCTTAGAGGAGAGGAGGCTCTGCGGAGACCCCGTTGTGGCCTTCCAGAACTTGAAGGGAGCATATAAACAGGAGGGGCAACGGCTGTTTACGAGGGTGGATAGTGATAGGACTAGGGGAGTGGTTGTAAACTGAGACAGGGGAGGTTTAGGTTAGATATTAGGAGGAAGTTCTTCACTCAGAGTGTGGTGAAGCAGTGGAACAGGTTGCCCAAGGAGGTTGTGGAGGCCCCGTTCCTGGAGGCATTCAAGACCAGGCTGGATGTGGCTCTGGGCAGCCGGGTCTGGTGGTTGGCGACCCTGCCTGTGGCAGGGGGGTTGGAACTAGGTGATCACTGTGGTCCTTTTCAAGCCAGGCCATCCCATGATTCTGTGATTCTACGATTCTACAGTTCAACGATTCTATGATTCTCTTCCTTTACCCAGTGACGCTGTAACTCCATCCCAGTGGGGGCCTGGCCCCGCTTCCCTGCTAAGAACTCTCCCAGTTGCATGCATTTGTCACTGTGTCACTGTGATGTCATAAAGCCTCTGCGGTCAGCCAGCAACTGGTGCTGCTGCCCGCCACTCAGTTGCTGCGCAGACACTGGTGCTGCTGGTGACTTGATTGAGCTCAGGTCAGAGTGACGGCCAGAGAGCAAGTTGTAGGAAGGTGCAATGCTCAGCCCGAGGCTTTCCCTACTCCTCGTCTTCTGCTTGCCATTCCTGTTTGTGGGCAGCCTTGCCCATTCCGGACGCCCCTCCTGGGCCACGGTTATGTGGGATGTGGATCCCCAGGACGTGGAGAAGCCGGGCACTGGCAAGGCAAGCCGGTACTACCACCTGCCCTACCCCCTGGACCAGCTTTGGTCTTCATTTGAGCACCTGGACCCATGGGGACCCGTGGAGGCGCTCTACAAGAGGAGCACAGAGCTGGGCCTTTTCCTCGTGGTGATTTACCTGTGGAGAACACTCAGGAGGTGCCGCAGCAGAGAGGTGAGGAATGGAGGTCAGGCAAGCCAGACGGTGCCCGAGTTTCTCAGGAAGGGGCACAGCCCAGAGGCAGGGATCTCGGGGCCCCGAGGCCCCTGCCCTTTGCATCACGCCCCCTGCTCTGTCATTCCCAGGAGAGGAGCCAGGTACTCTCAGCTGCCCCAGAGACACACTGCCAGAACAGCTCCTGCAAACACTGCAAGCTGCTCCGCCAAATGAAGGCAAACCCTGCCTTCATGGAGATATACCTACAGCATGTGAGACACATGCAGGAGGATCTTTGCAGGAGGCAAGAGAAGGCAAAGCCGTGAGAAGATGGGGAAGAAAACAGAGACTCTTCTCTGCATACCGGCACAAGCATAGCTCCCAGGTAGCTCCAGAGCAGCTGTAAAGTGAAGGGGATCCGGCCAGAGACACCACCACTGTGCATAGGGAGGGCACTGCTACAGGACAGGAAAGGAGCAGGAAGCTGTCCAGCTCCAGAAGCAACAAGGCCGGAAGGAAAGAGACCCCTAAGACTGCTCAATATTGCTGTATGCTTCTAGAATAAATGTGCTTGCTTTTATTACATCAAAAGCGCGCATTTGCTTTCTCTCGGTCTCTTGTAGCATGAGAGAGGGTGGTTCTGAAGCAGCGACTTCTTCCCACCTCACTTTCTGCTAAGGAGTGCTTTCCTGAACACTGTGGTGCCTGAAATAGTGAACTGTGGCCCAAAGGAAAGACATATTCAGTAGTACTTCAGAATCATGTGAACTCATCAAGCACGCAGCAACCTGGACACTGAAGAGTGCTGCTGACTGCTGGTAATACCACTCAGCCCTACTGCCCATGGACACAGCACTGAGGGCAAGCACAGGTCAGGGGGCGCTGAGGCAACATCCCTGTGCTGGCACAGGTAGTCCTTACTGAGCATTTTGGATCACAGCCTCCTGGGCCCCAGTGGACAGGCAGATCACAGAATCACAGAATGGTCTGGGTTGGCAGGGACCTTTATGACTACCTAGTTCCAACCCTCCTGCTGTAGGCAGGGACACCTGCCTCTAGACCAGGTAGCTCAAAGCCCCATCCAGCCTGGCCGTGAACGCCTCCAGAGAAGGGGCATCCACAACCTCTCTGGGCAGCCTGTTCCTATGTCTCACCGCCCTTGCGGGAAAGAATTCCTTAACGTGGAATGATCGTAGAGTCCTCAGAGTTGGAAGGGACATTGAAAGGTCACCTATTCCAATGGTCCCTGCAATGAACAGGAGCAATGCACAGCATCATCAGGTTGCCCAGGGTCTGATCCAGCCAGGTGCAGGACAGCACATGGCCTTGCTGAACTCCATGAGGTTGGCACGGGCTCATCTCTCAGGCCTGCCCAGGTCCCTCTGAGTGGCATCCCTTCCCTCTAGCGTGTCAACTGCACCACTCAGCTTGGTGTCGTCTGCAAACTTGCTGAGGGTGCGCTCGATCCCACTGTCTGTGTCGCCTATAAAGATGTGAAAGGGCACCGGTCCCAGCACCGATCCCTGAGGAACACCACTCGTCAACAGTCTCCCCTTGGGCACTGAGCCATTGACCGCAACTCTCTTGAGTGTGACCACACAGCCAGCTCCTTATCCAGCAAGCGGTCCATCCATCAAATCCAATCTGGTGACCAGGATGTTGCGTGAGACAGTGTCAAACGCTTTGAACAAGTCCAGGTGGATAACATCAGTTGCTCTTTGGTTGCCGAGCCGCTCTCCATCATATTTGAAATATCATGGCTGTGCGGTGCAGTCCCCGGTGACTGGGAAAAGGGAACATTACTCCCATTTTTTAGACAGGGAGAAAGGAAGACCTGGGGAACTACTGGCCGGTGAGCCTCACCTCTGTGCCTGGGAAGATCATGGAGCAGATCCTCCTAGAATCTACGTTAAAGCACATACGGGATAAAGAGGTGTTTTGAGACATGGCTTCACCAAGGGCAGATCGTGCCTGACCAATCTGGTGGCCTTCTATGATGGAGTGATGGCATCGGTGAATGGGGGAAGGTGACGGATGTCATCTACCTGGACTTCTGCAAAGCCTTTGACATGGTCCCTCACCACATCCTTCTCTCTAAATTGGAGAGGCATGGATCTGAAGGATGGACTGTTTGGTGGATTAAGAATTGGTTGCCAGGTCGCAGCCAAAGGGTTGTGATCAGTGGTTCTGCGTCAGCGTGGAGGCCAGTCACAAGCGGTGTCCCTCAGGGGTCGGTCTTGGGACTGGTGCTCTGCAACATATGTATCAGTGACTCGATGCCAGTGATGGCATCGAGTGCACCCTCAGCAAGCTTGCAGACAACACCAAGCTGAGTGGTGCAGCCAATACACTGGGGGGAAGGGAAGCCATCCAGAGGGACCTAGACAGGCTGGAGAAGTGGGCCCACGCAAAAGGCGTTGCACTTGGGCCGGGGCAACCCCAGGTGTTCACACAGACTGGGCGAAGAACCCCTTGAGAGCAGCCCTGTGGAGAAGGACTTGAGAATCCTGGCAGACAAGAAGCTGAACATGAGCCAGCAGTGTGCGCTTGCAGCCCGGAAGGCCAACTATATCCTGGGCCGCACTGGAAGAGGAGTGGCCTGCAGGGAGAGGGAGGTGATTGTCCCCCTCTACTCGGCTCTTGTGAGGCCCCATCTGGAGAACTGCGTCCAGGCCTGGGGCCTCCAGCACAAGAAGGACTGAGAGCTCTTAGAACGAGTCCAGAGGAGGGCCACTAAGATGATCAGAGGGCTGGAGCACCTCTCCTGTGAGGAAAGCTTGAGGGAACTGGGCTTGCGTAGCTTAGAGGAGAGGAGGCTCTGCGGAGACCCCGTTGTGGCCTTCCAGAACTTGAAGGGAGCATATAAACAGGAGGGGCAACGGCTGTTTACGAGGGTGGATAGTGATAGGACTAGGGGAGTGGTTGTAAACTGAGACAGGGGAGGTTTAGGTTAGATATTAGGAGGAAGTTCTTCACTCAGAGTGTGGTGAAGCAGTGGAACAGGTTGCCCAAGGAGGTTGTGGAGGCCCCGTTCCTGGAGGCATTCAAGACCAGGCTGGATGTGGCTCTGGGCAGCCGGGTCTGGTGGTTGGCGACCCTGCCTGTGGCAGGGGGGTTGGAACTAGGTGATCACTGTGGTCCTTTTCAAGCCAGGCCATCCCATGATTCTGTGATTCTACGATTCTACAGTTCAACGATTCTATGATTCTCTTCCTTTACCCAGTGACGCTGTAACTCCATCCCAGTGGGGGCCTGGCCCCGCTTCCCTGCTAAGAACTCTCCCAGTTGCATGCATTTGTCACTGTGTCACTGTGATGTCATAAAGCCTCTGCGGTCAGCCAGCAACTGGTGCTGCTGCCCGCCACTCAGTTGCTGCGCAGACACTGGTGCTGCTGGTGACTTGATTGAGCTCAGGTCAGAGTGACGGCCAGAGAGCAAGTTGTAGGAAGGTGCAATGCTCAGCCCGAGGCTTTCCCTACTCCTCGTCTTCTGCTTGCCCTTCCTGTTTGTGGGCAGCCTTGCCCATTCCGGACGCCCCTCCTGGGCCACGGTTATGTGGGATGTGGATCCCCAGGACGTGGAGAAGCCGGGCACTGGCAAGGCAAGCCGGTACTACCACCTACCCTACCCCCTGGACCAGCTTTGGTCTTCATTTGAGCACCTGGACCCATGGGGACCCGTGGAGGCGCTCTACAAGAGGAGCACAGAGCTGGGCCTTTTCCTCGTGGTGATTTACCTGTGGAGAACACTCAGGAGGTGCCGCAGCAGAGAGGTGAGGAATGGAGGTCAGGCAAGCCAGACGGTGCCCGAGTTTCTCAGGAAGGGGCACAGCCCAGAGGCAGGGATCTCGGGGCCCCGAGGCCCCTGCCCTTTGCATCACGCCCCCTGCTCTGTCATTCCCAGGAGAGGAGCCAGGTACTCTCAGCTGCCCCAGAGACACACTGCCAGAACAGCTCCTGCAAACACTGCAAGCTGCTCCGCCAAATGAAGGCAAACCCTGCCTTCATGGAGATATACCTACAGCATGTGAGACACATGCAGGAGGATCTTTGCAGGAGGCAAGAGAAGGCAAAGCCGTGAGAAGATGGGGAAGAAAACAGAGACTCTTCTCTGCATACCGGCACAAGCATAGCTCCCAGGTAGCTCCAGAGCAGCTGTAAAGTGAAGGGGATCCGGCCAGAGACACCACCACTGTGCATAGGGAGGGCACTGCTACAGGACAGGAAAGGAGCAGGAAGCTGTCCAGCTCCAGAAGCAACAAGGCCGGAAGGAAAGAGACCCCTAAGACTGCTCAATATTGCTGTATGCTTCTAGAATAAATGTGCTTGCTTTTATTACATCAAAAGCGCGCATTTGCTTTCTCTCGGTCTCTTGTAGCATGAGAGAGGGTGGTTCTGAAGCAGCGACTTCTTCCCACCTCACTTTCTGCTAAGGAGTGCTTTCCTGAACACTGTGGTGCCTGAAATAGTGAACTGTGGCCCAAAGGAAAGACATATTCAGTAGTACTTCAGAATCATGTGAACTCATCAAGCACGCAGCAACCTGGACACTGAAGAGTGCTGCTGACTGCTGGTAATACCACTCAGCCCTACTGCCCATGGACACAGCACTGAGGGCAAGCACAGGTCAGGGGGCGCTGAGGCAACATCCCTGTGCTGGCACAGGTAGTCCTTACTGAGCATTTTGGATCACAGCCTCCTGGGCCCCAGTGGACAGGCAGATCACAGAATCACAGAATGGTCTGGGTTGGCAGGGACCTTTATGACTACCTAGTTCCAACCCTCCTGCTGTAGGCAGGGACACCTGCCTCTAGACCAGGTAGCTCAAAGCCCCATCCAGCCTGGCCGTGAACGCCTCCAGAGAAGGGGCATCCACAACCTCTCTGGGCAGCCTGTTCCTATGTCTCACCGCCCTTGCGGGAAAGAATTCCTTAACGTGGAATGATCGTAGAGTCCTCAGAGTTGGAAGGGACATTGAAAGGTCACCTATTCCAATGGTCCCTGCAATGAACAGGAGCAATGCACAGCATCATCAGGTTGCCCAGGGTCTGATCCAGCCAGGTGCAGGACAGCACATGGCCTTGCTGAACTCCATGAGGTTGGCACGGGCTCATCTCTCAGGCCTGCCCAGGTCCCTCTGAGTGGCATCCCTTCCCTCTAGCGTGTCAACTGCACCACTCAGCTTGGTGTCGTCTGCAAACTTGCTGAGGGTGCGCTCGATCCCACTGTCTGTGTCGCCTATAAAGATGTGAAAGGGCACCGGTCCCAGCACCGATCCCTGAGGAACACCACTCGTCAACAGTCTCCCCTTGGGCACTGAGCCATTGACCGCAACTCTCTTGAGTGTGACCACACAGCCAGCTCCTTATCCAGCAAGCGGTCCATCCATCAAATCCAATCTGGTGACCAGGATGTTGCGTGAGACAGTGTCAAACGCTTTGAACAAGTCCAGGTGGATAACATCAGTTGCTCTTTGGTTGCCGAGCCGCTCTCCATCATATTTGAAATATCATGGCTGTGCGGTGCAGTCCCCGGTGACTGGGAAAAGGGAACATTACTCCCATTTTTTAGACAGGGAGAAAGGAAGACCTGGGGAACTACTGGCCGGTGAGCCTCACCTCTGTGCCTGGGAAGATCATGGAGCAGATCCTCCTAGAATCTACGTTAAAGCACATACGGGATAAAGAGGTGTTTTGAGACATGGCTTCACCAAGGGCAGATCGTGCCTGACCAATCTGGTGGCCTTCTATGATGGAGTGATGGCATCGGTGAATGGGGGAAGGTGACGGATGTCATCTACCTGGACTTCTGCAAAGCCTTTGACATGGTCCCTCACCACATCCTTCTCTCTAAATTGGAGAGGCATGGATCTGAAGGATGGACTGTTTGGTGGATTAAGAATTGGTTGCCAGGTCGCAGCCAAAGGGTTGTGATCAGTGGTTCTGCGTCAGCGTGGAGGCCAGTCACAAGCGGTGTCCCTCAGGGGTCGGTCTTGGGACTGGTGCTCTGCAACATATGTATCAGTGACTCGATGCCAGTGATGGCATCGAGTGCACCCTCAGCAAGCTTGCAGACAACACCAAGCTGAGTGGTGCAGCCAATACACTGGGGGGAAGGGAAGCCATCCAGAGGGACCTAGACAGGCTGGAGAAGTGGGCCCACGCAAAAGGCGTTGCACTTGGGCCGGGGCAACCCCAGGTGTTCACACAGACTGGGCGAAGAACCCCTTGAGAGCAGCCCTGTGGAGAAGGACTTGAGAATCCTGGCAGACAAGAAGCTGAACATGAGCCAGCAGTGTGCGCTTGCAGCCCGGAAGGCCAACTATATCCTGGGCCGCACTGGAAGAGGAGTGGCCTGCAGGGAGAGGGAGGTGATTGTCCCCCTCTACTCGGCTCTTGTGAGGCCCCATCTGGAGAACTGCGTCCAGGCCTGGGGCCTCCAGCACAAGAAGGACTGAGAGCTCTTAGAACGAGTCCAGAGGAGGGCCACTAAGATGATCAGAGGGCTGGAGCACCTCTCCTGTGAGGAAAGCTTGAGGGAACTGGGCTTGCGTAGCTTAGAGGAGAGGAGGCTCTGCGGAGACCCCGTTGTGGCCTTCCAGAACTTGAAGGGAGCATATAAACAGGAGGGGCAACGGCTGTTTACGAGGGTGGATAGTGATAGGACTAGGGGAGTGGTTGTAAACTGAGACAGGGGAGGTTTAGGTTAGATATTAGGAGGAAGTTCTTCACTCAGAGTGTGGTGAAGCAGTGGAACAGGTTGCCCAAGGAGGTTGTGGAGGCCCCGTTCCTGGAGGCATTCAAGACCAGGCTGGATGTGGCTCTGGGCAGCCGGGTCTGGTGGTTGGCGACCCTGCCTGTGGCAGGGGGGTTGGAACTAGGTGATCACTGTGGTCCTTTTCAAGCCAGGCCATCCCATGATTCTGTGATTCTACGATTCTACAGTTCAACGATTCTATGATTCTCTTCCTTTACCCAGTGACGCTGTAACTCCATCCCAGTGGGGGCCTGGCCCCGCTTCCCTGCTAAGAACTCTCCCAGTTGCATGCATTTGTCACTGTGTCACTGTGATGTCATAAAGCCTCTGCGGTCAGCCAGCAACTGGTGCTGCTGCCCGCCACTCAGTTGCTGCGCAGACACTGGTGCTGCTGGTGACTTGATTGAGCTCAGGTCAGAGTGACGGCCAGAGAGCAAGTTGTAGGAAGGTGCAATGCTCAGCCCGAGGCTTTCCCTACTCCTCGTCTTCTGCTTGCCCTTCCTGTTTGTGGGCAGCCTTGCCCATTCCGGACGCCCCTCCTGGGCCACGGTTATGTGGGATGTGGATCCCCAGGACGTGGAGAAGCCGGGCACTGGCAAGGCAAGCCGGTACTACCACCTACCCTACCCCCTGGACCAGCTTTGGTCTTCATTTGAGCACCTGGACCCATGGGGACCCGTGGAGGCGCTCTACAAGAGGAGCACAGAGCTGGGCCTTTTCCTCGTGGTGATTTACCTGTGGAGAACACTCAGGAGGTGCCGCAGCAGAGAGGTGAGGAATGGAGGTCAGGCAAGCCAGACGGTGCCCGAGTTTCTCAGGAAGGGGCACAGCCCAGAGGCAGGGATCTCGGGGCCCCGAGGCCCCTGCCCTTTGCATCACGCCCCCTGCTCTGTCATTCCCAGGAGAGGAGCCAGGTACTCTCAGCTGCCCCAGAGACACACTGCCAGAACAGCTCCTGCAAACACTGCAAGCTGCTCCGCCAAATGAAGGCAAACCCTGCCTTCATGGAGATATACCTACAGCATGTGAGACACATGCAGGAGGATCTTTGCAGGAGGCAAGAGAAGGCAAAGCCGTGAGAAGATGGGGAAGAAAACAGAGACTCTTCTCTGCATACCGGCACAAGCATAGCTCCCAGGTAGCTCCAGAGCAGCTGTAAAGTGAAGGGGATCCGGCCAGAGACACCACCACTGTGCATAGGGAGGGCACTGCTACAGGACAGGAAAGGAGCAGGAAGCTGTCCAGCTCCAGAAGCAACAAGGCCGGAAGGAAAGAGACCCCTAAGACTGCTCAATATTGCTGTATGCTTCTAGAATAAATGTGCTTGCTTTTATTACATCAAAAGCGCGCATTTGCTTTCTCTCGGTCTCTTGTAGCATGAGAGAGGGTGGTTCTGAAGCAGCGACTTCTTCCCACCTCACTTTCTGCTAAGGAGTGCTTTCCTGAACACTGTGGTGCCTGAAATAGTGAACTGTGGCCCAAAGGAAAGACATATTCAGTAGTACTTCAGAGTCATGTGAACTCATCAAGCACGCAGCAACCTGGACACTGAAGAGTGCTGCTGACTGCTGGTAATACCACTCAGCCCTACTGCCCATGGACACAGCACTGAGGGCAAGCACAGGTCAGGGGGCGCTGAGGCAACATCCCTGTGCTGGCACAGGTAGTCCTTACTGAGCATTTTGGATCACAGCCTCCTGGGCCCCAGTGGACAGGCAGATCACAGAATCACAGAATGGTCTGGGTTGGCAGGGACCTTTATGACTACCTAGTTCCAACCCTCCTGCTGTAGGCAGGGACACCTGCCTCTAGACCAGGTAGCTCAAAGCCCCATCCAGCCTGGCCGTGAACGCCTCCAGAGAAGGGGCATCCACAACCTCTCTGGGCAGCCTGTTCCTATGTCTCACCGCCCTTGCGGGAAAGAATTCCTTAACGTGGAATGATCGTAGAGTCCTCAGAGTTGGAAGGGACATTGAAAGGTCACCTATTCCAATGGTCCCTGCAATGAACAGGAGCAATGCACAGCATCATCAGGTTGCCCAGGGTCTGATCCAGCTAGGTGCAGGACAGCACATGGCCTTGCTGAACTCCATGAGGTTGGCACGGGCTCATCTCTCAGGCCTGCCCAGGTCCCTCTGAGTGGCATCCCTTCCCTCTAGCGTGTCAACTGCACCACTCAGCTTGGTGTCGTCTGCAAACTTGCTGAGGGTGCGCTCGATCCCACTGTCTGTGTCGCCTATAAAGATGTGAAAGGGCACCGGTCCCAGCACCGATCCCTGAGGAACACCACTCGTCAACAGTCTCCCCTTGGGCACTGAGCCATTGACCGCAACTCTCTTGAGTGTGACCACACAGCCAGCTCCTTATCCAGCAAGCGGTCCATCCATCAAATCCAATCTGGTGACCAGGATGTTGCGTGAGACAGTGTCAAACGCTTTGAACAAGTCCAGGTGGATAACATCAGTTGCTCTTTGGTTGCCGAGCCGCTCTCCATCATATTTGAAATATCATGGCTGTGCGGTGCAGTCCCCGGTGACTGGGAAAAGGGAACATTACTCCCATTTTTTAGACAGGGAGAAAGGAAGACCTGGGGAACTACTGGCCGGTGAGCCTCACCTCTGTGCCTGGGAAGATCATGGAGCAGATCCTCCTAGAATCTACGTTAAAGCACATACGGGATAAAGAGGTGTTTTGAGACATGGCTTCACCAAGGGCAGATCGTGCCTGACCAATCTGGTGGCCTTCTATGATGGAGTGATGGCATCGGTGAATGGGGGAAGGTGACGGATGTCATCTACCTGGACTTCTGCAAAGCCTTTGACATGGTCCCTCACCACATCCTTCTCTCTAAATTGGAGAGGCATGGATCTGAAGGATGGACTGTTTGGTGGATTAAGAATTGGTTGCCAGGTCGCAGCCAAAGGGTTGTGATCAGTGGTTCTGCGTCAGCGTGGAGGCCAGTCACAAGCGGTGTCCCTCAGGGGTCGGTCTTGGGACTGGTGCTCTGCAACATATGTATCAGTGACTCGATGCCAGTGATGGCATCGAGTGCACCCTCAGCAAGCTTGCAGACAACACCAAGCTGAGTGGTGCAGCCAATACACTGGGGGGAAGGGAAGCCATCCAGAGGGACCTAGACAGGCTGGAGAAGTGGGCCCACGCAAAAGGCGTTGCACTTGGGCCGGGGCAACCCCAGGTGTTCACACAGACTGGGCGAAGAACCCCTTGAGAGCAGCCCTGTGGAGAAGGACTTGAGAATCCTGGCAGACAAGAAGCTGAACATGAGCCAGCAGTGTGCGCTTGCAGCCCGGAAGGCCAACTATATCCTGGGCCGCACTGGAAGAGGAGTGGCCTGCAGGGAGAGGGAGGTGATTGTCCCCCTCTACTCGGCTCTTGTGAGGCCCCATCTGGAGAACTGCGTCCAGGCCTGGGGCCTCCAGCACAAGAAGGACTGAGAGCTCTTAGAACGAGTCCAGAGGAGGGCCACTAAGATGATCAGAGGGCTGGAGCACCTCTCCTGTGAGGAAAGCTTGAGGGAACTGGGCTTGCGTAGCTTAGAGGAGAGGAGGCTCTGCGGAGACCCCGTTGTGGCCTTCCAGAACTTGAAGGGAGCATATAAACAGGAGGGGCAACGGCTGTTTACGAGGGTGGATAGTGATAGGACTAGGGGAGTGGTTGTAAACTGAGACAGGGGAGGTTTAGGTTAGATATTAGGAGGAAGTTCTTCACTCAGAGTGTGGTGAAGCAGTGGAACAGGTTGCCCAAGGAGGTTGTGGAGGCCCCGTTCCTGGAGGCATTCAAGACCAGGCTGGATGTGGCTCTGGGCAGCCGGGTCTGGTGGTTGGCGACCCTGCCTGTGGCAGGGGGGTTGGAACTAGGTGATCACTGTGGTCCTTTTCAAGCCAGGCCATCCCATGATTCTGTGATTCTACGATTCTACAGTTCAACGATTCTATGATTCTCTTCCTTTACCCAGTGACGCTGTAACTCCATCCCAGTGGGGGCCTGGCCCCGCTTCCCTGCTAAGAACTCTCCCAGTTGCATGCATTTGTCACTGTGTCACTGTGATGTCATAAAGCCTCTGCGGTCAGCCAGCAACTGGTGCTGCTGCCCGCCACTCAGTTGCTGCGCAGACACTGGTGCTGCTGGTGACTTGATTGAGCTCAGGTCAGAGTGACGGCCAGAGAGCAAGTTGTAGGAAGGTGCAATGCTCAGCCCGAGGCTTTCCCTACTCCTCGTCTTCTGCTTGCCCTTCCTGTTTGTGGGCAGCCTTGCCCATTCCGGACGCCCCTCCTGGGCCACGGTTATGTGGGATGTGGATCCCCAGGACGTGGAGAAGCCGGGCACTGGCAAGGCAAGCCGGTACTACCACCTACCCTACCCCCTGGACCAGCTTTGGTCTTCATTTGAGCACCTGGACCCATGGGGACCCGTGGAGGCGCTCTACAAGAGGAGCACAGAGCTGGGCCTTTTCCTCGTGGTGATTTACCTGTGGAGAACACTCAGGAGGTGCCGCAGCAGAGAGGTGAGGAATGGAGGTCAGGCAAGCCAGACGGTGCCCGAGTTTCTCAGGAAGGGGCACAGCCCAGAGGCAGGGATCTCGGGGCCCCGAGGCCCCTGCCCTTTGCATCACGCCCCCTGCTCTGTCATTCCCAGGAGAGGAGCCAGGTACTCTCAGCTGCCCCAGAGACACACTGCCAGAACAGCTCCTGCAAACACTGCAAGCTGCTCCGCCAAATGAAGGCAAACCCTGCCTTCATGGAGATATACCTACAGCATGTGAGACACATGCAGGAGGATCTTTGCAGGAGGCAAGAGAAGGCAAAGCCGTGAGAAGATGGGGAAGAAAACAGAGACTCTTCTCTGCATACCGGCACAAGCATAGCTCCCAGGTAGCTCCAGAGCAGCTGTAAAGTGAAGGGGATCCGGCCAGAGACACCACCACTGTGCATAGGGAGGGCACTGCTACAGGACAGGAAAGGAGCAGGAAGCTGTCCAGCTCCAGAAGCAACAAGGCCGGAAGGAAAGAGACCCCTAAGACTGCTCAATATTGCTGTATGCTTCTAGAATAAATGTGCTTGCTTTTATTACATCAAAAGCGCGCATTTGCTTTCTCTCGGTCTCTTGTAGCATGAGAGAGGGTGGTTCTGAAGCAGCGACTTCTTCCCACCTCACTTTCTGCTAAGGAGTGCTTTCCTGAACACTGTGGTGCCTGAAATAGTGAACTGTGGCCCAAAGGAAAGACATATTCAGTAGTACTTCAGAATCATGTGAACTCATCAAGCACGCAGCAACCTGGACACTGAAGAGTGCTGCTGACTGCTGGTAATACCACTCAGCCCTACTGCCCATGGACACAGCACTGAGGGCAAGCACAGGTCAGGGGGCGCTGAGGCAACATCCCTGTGCTGGCACAGGTAGTCCTTACTGAGCATTTTGGATCACAGCCTCCTGGGCCCCAGTGGACAGGCAGATCACAGAATCACAGAATGGTCTGGGTTGGCAGGGACCTTTATGACTACCTAGTTCCAACCCTCCTGCTGTAGGCAGGGACACCTGCCTCTAGACCAGGTAGCTCAAAGCCCCATCCAGCCTGGCCGTGAACGCCTCCAGAGAAGGGGCATCCACAACCTCTCTGGGCAGCCTGTTCCTATGTCTCACCGCCCTTGCGGGAAAGAATTCCTTAACGTGGAATGATCGTAGAGTCCTCAGAGTTGGAAGGGACATTGAAAGGTCACCTATTCCAATGGTCCCTGCAATGAACAGGAGCAATGCACAGCATCATCAGGTTGCCCAGGGTCTGATCCAGCCAGGTGCAGGACAGCACATGGCCTTGCTGAACTCCATGAGGTTGGCACGGGCTCATCTCTCAGGCCTGCCCAGGTCCCTCTGAGTGGCATCCCTTCCCTCTAGCGTGTCAACTGCACCACTCAGCTTGGTGTCGTCTGCAAACTTGCTGAGGGTGCGCTCGATCCCACTGTCTGTGTCGCCTATAAAGATGTGAAAGGGCACCGGTCCCAGCACCGATCCCTGAGGAACACCACTCGTCAACAGTCTCCCCTTGGGCACTGAGCCATTGACCGCAACTCTCTTGAGTGTGACCACACAGCCAGCTCCTTATCCAGCAAGCGGTCCATCCATCAAATCCAATCTGGTGACCAGGATGTTGCGTGAGACAGTGTCAAACGCTTTGAACAAGTCCAGGTGGATAACATCAGTTGCTCTTTGGTTGCCGAGCCGCTCTCCATCATATTTGAAATATCATGGCTGTGCGGTGCAGTCCCCGGTGACTGGGAAAAGGGAACATTACTCCCATTTTTTAGACAGGGAGAAAGGAAGACCTGGGGAACTACTGGCCGGTGAGCCTCACCTCTGTGCCTGGGAAGATCATGGAGCAGATCCTCCTAGAATCTACGTTAAAGCACATACGGGATAAAGAGGTGTTTTGAGACATGGCTTCACCAAGGGCAGATCGTGCCTGACCAATCTGGTGGCCTTCTATGATGGAGTGATGGCATCGGTGAATGGGGGAAGGTGACGGATGTCATCTACCTGGACTTCTGCAAAGCCTTTGACATGGTCCCTCACCACATCCTTCTCTCTAAATTGGAGAGGCATGGATCTGAAGGATGGACTGTTTGGTGGATTAAGAATTGGTTGCCAGGTCGCAGCCAAAGGGTTGTGATCAGTGGTTCTGCGTCAGCGTGGAGGCCAGTCACAAGCGGTGTCCCTCAGGGGTCGGTCTTGGGACTGGTGCTCTGCAACATATGTATCAGTGACTCGATGCCAGTGATGGCATCGAGTGCACCCTCAGCAAGCTTGCAGACAACACCAAGCTGAGTGGTGCAGCCAATACACTGGGGGGAAGGGAAGCCATCCAGAGGGACCTAGACAGGCTGGAGAAGTGGGCCCACGCAAAAGGCGTTGCACTTGGGCCGGGGCAACCCCAGGTGTTCACACAGACTGGGCGAAGAACCCCTTGAGAGCAGCCCTGTGGAGAAGGACTTGAGAATCCTGGCAGACAAGAAGCTGAACATGAGCCAGCAGTGTGCGCTTGCAGCCCGGAAGGCCAACTATATCCTGGGCCGCACTGGAAGAGGAGTGGCCTGCAGGGAGAGGGAGGTGATTGTCCCCCTCTACTCGGCTCTTGTGAGGCCCCATCTGGAGAACTGCGTCCAGGCCTGGGGCCTCCAGCACAAGAAGGACTGAGAGCTCTTAGAACGAGTCCAGAGGAGGGCCACTAAGATGATCAGAGGGCTGGAGCACCTCTCCTGTGAGGAAAGCTTGAGGGAACTGGGCTTGCGTAGCTTAGAGGAGAGGAGGCTCTGCGGAGACCCCGTTGTGGCCTTCCAGAACTTGAAGGGAGCATATAAACAGGAGGGGCAACGGCTGTTTACGAGGGTGGATAGTGATAGGACTAGGGGAGTGGTTGTAAACTGAGACAGGGGAGGTTTAGGTTAGATATTAGGAGGAAGTTCTTCACTCAGAGTGTGGTGAAGCAGTGGAACAGGTTGCCCAAGGAGGTTGTGGAGGCCCCGTTCCTGGAGGCATTCAAGACCAGGCTGGATGTGGCTCTGGGCAGCCGGGTCTGGTGGTTGGCGACCCTGCCTGTGGCAGGGGGGTTGGAACTAGGTGATCACTGTGGTCCTTTTCAAGCCAGGCCATCCCATGATTCTGTGATTCTACGATTCTACAGTTCAACGATTCTATGATTCTCTTCCTTTACCCAGTGACGCTGTAACTCCATCCCAGTGGGGGCCTGGCCCCGCTTCCCTGCTAAGAACTCTCCCAGTTGCATGCATTTGTCACTGTGTCACTGTGATGTCATAAAGCCTCTGCGGTCAGCCAGCAACTGGTGCTGCTGCCCGCCACTCAGTTGCTGCGCAGACACTGGTGCTGCTGGTGACTTGATTGAGCTCAGGTCAGAGTGACGGCCAGAGAGCAAGTTGTAGGAAGGTGCAATGCTCAGCCCGAGGCTTTCCCTACTCCTCGTCTTCTGCTTGCCATTCCTGTTTGTGGACAGCCTTGCCCATTCCGGACGCCCCTCCTGGGCCACGGTTATGTGGGATGTGGATCCCCAGGACGTGGAGAAGCCGGGCACTGGCAAGGCAAGCCGGTACTACCACCTGCCCTACCCCCTGGACCAGCTTTGGTCTTCATTTGAGCACCTGGACCCATGGGGACCCGTGGAGGCGCTCTACAAGAGGAGCACAGAGCTGGGCCTTTTCCTCGTGGTGATTTACCTGTGGAGAACACTCAGGAGGTGCCGCAGCAGAGAGGTGAGGAATGGAGGTCAGGCAAGCCAGACGGTGCCCGAGTTTCTCAGGAAGGGGCACAGCCCAGAGGCAGGGATCTCGGGGCCCCGAGGCCCCTGCCCTTTGCATCACGCCCCCTGCTCTGTCATTCCCAGGAGAGGAGCCAGGTACTCTCAGCTGCCCCAGAGACACACTGCCAGAACAGCTCCTGCAAACACTGCAAGCTGCTCCGCCAAATGAAGGCAAACCCTGCCTTCATGGAGATATACCTACAGCATGTGAGACACATGCAGGAGGATCTTTGCAGGAGGCAAGAGAAGGCAAAGCCGTGAGAAGATGGGGAAGAAAACAGAGACTCTTCTCTGCATACCGGCACAAGCATAGCTCCCAGGTAGCTCCAGAGCAGCTGTAAAGTGAAGGGGATCCGGCCAGAGACACCACCACTGTGCATAGGGAGGGCACTGCTACAGGACAGGAAAGGAGCAGGAAGCTGTCCAGCTCCAGAAGCAACAAGGCCGGAAGGAAAGAGACCCCTAAGACTGCTCAATATTGCTGTATGCTTCTAGAATAAATGTGCTTGCTTTTATTACATCAAAAGCGCGCATTTGCTTTCTCTCGGTCTCTTGTAGCATGAGAGAGGGTGGTTCTGAAGCAGCGACTTCTTCCCACCTCACTTTCTGCTAAGGAGTGCTTTCCTGAACACTGTGGTGCCTGAAATAGTGAACTGTGGCCCAAAGGAAAGACATATTCAGTAGTACTTCAGAATCATGTGAACTCATCAAGCACGCAGCAACCTGGACACTGAAGAGTGCTGCTGACTGCTGGTAATACCACTCAGCCCTACTGCCCATGGACACAGCACTGAGGGCAAGCACAGGTCAGGGGGCGCTGAGGCAACATCCCTGTGCTGGCACAGGTAGTCCTTACTGAGCATTTTGGATCACAGCCTCCTGGGCCCCAGTGGACAGGCAGATCACAGAATCACAGAATGGTCTGGGTTGGCAGGGACCTTTATGACTACCTAGTTCCAACCCTCCTGCTGTAGGCAGGGACACCTGCCTCTAGACCAGGTAGCTCAAAGCCCCATCCAGCCTGGCCGTGAACGCCTCCAGAGAAGGAGCATCCACTGAGCCACTGTCCACAATTCTCTGAGAGTGATTGTTGGAATTCTGCTTGTATTTTTGCGTATTTTCTACACTTGTGAAGCAAATGCAGTTTTTACACTAAGTATGTTACTAGTCAGATACTCTGGCTCCTGACAGAGAATTTCTGCAGCTGTCAGAAATTTGCTGAAATAGCTGAAATAGAATATGGTATCAATTTTTTATTGGCTCTTGTGGAAATCCAAATGAAAGGAAGTGGGTATGAATTGTCATTTGTGTACACATATCGAAAACATGTTGGGAAACACCACAGAAGATGTTACTGGAGTGGTGGAAAATGTCTTCTAAGCAGGTATGGGTCCATTTTGGAGTGTGGAGTGACTACACAGCTGGAGGTGGAATGCAACAGAGAAATTACTCAAGTGCTATGGTAAGAAATCTGGTTTCTGTAAGTCTGACTTTGATGCTCAGAAAGCTGGATGTTTTTTAAAGTATGCAAGTGCTCTGGTGTGTAATAAAACCATAAAATGAAAGCTGAACTCAGAAGTACATTCTCTTCAATAGAAAGTGTGGGAAAACTCAGCCCAAAGTATGGGCATTGCTTCTAGCACTTGGTATGGCAAACCCGAAGGCAGAGATATTAGCTAGTCTATCACTTTAAGAATGGTACCAGTTATTTCCGGATGACTGCAACATAACATATATGTAAGGAAAGTAATTTAACTGTCGACAAGCTGATTTAGTCTGACCTCATCAGTAAATGGAATCTTAGAAAAATATGAGAAATATAAAAAAAAACAAAGCAGGATGAAGAACACAAGTGTTTGCTACTACATATGCAGGAATTGAATACAGGGGAGAATGTGACTACTTGGGCTGAAGCAGAAAGTACAGGCCTATAAAAATGCCAGTGAACTCTCTCCAGTACAATTTTTGAGATTTATAAATATTTTTTTAATTTTACCTCATAAAGAGAGCTATTGAATAAGTAACATTTTCACATAGCGTATTAGCTAAAATCTAAATTTTGTAAGGTTTCCATCCACCAGATGAGGTTGTCCAGGTCTCTATTCCACCTGTCTTTGGACACCTCCAGGGATGGAGCTTCTCTGGGCAGCCTGTACCAGTGCCTCACCGCCTTCTGCATGGAGAGTTCCCCAGATATTTAATCTAAATCTCCCCTCTTTTAGTTTAAAGCCATTCCCACTTGTTCTTTCATTTTCTGCCCAAAATAGTCAGTCAGTCTCCCTCCTATTTATAAGCTCCCTTCAAGAACTGGAAGGCTGTAGTGATATCTCCTCAGAGCCTTCTCCAGACTGAACAAGCCCAGCTCCCTCAGCCTTTATTTGCCTCCTCTGGATCCACTTCAGCAGCTCCACATCTTTCTTTTGCTGGGGACCAGACCTGGATGGAGTACTCCAGACAAGTGCAGAGCAAAGGGGGACAATCACCTCCCTTGCCCTGCTGGCCATGGAGTCCAGGATACAGAATTAATGATACAAACTTTGTACTTCTTAAGTCTAATGAAGAAATGAGGAAGAACTACTACTAAATATCAATGACTTTCAATCAGTGCTATAGCATGGCCAAGAAGCCAGATTTCAGTCAAAGCCTAAAGAACAGTGTTGTAGTAGGTGTCTTGCGGGGCTACGGGATGTACGGGACAGGCCTCTCCCTAAGCATAGAGAGACAGTGCTATCGTGCTGACCTTGATGCAGAGAAAACAGGAGAAGAAGAAGGATGAGAAAAGAATGTGGAAATGGCCAAATAAGGCACAGTGTTATCTGGTGTGAACCAATCAGAGTGGGACATGACAGCATGGTTTTGTAGGTAAAAATGTATATAATCTGTGTTTAGTAGTGAATAAACGCCATTTTGCTGCTCATCATATTGGTGTGTGTCTGCAGTCATTTGGCCCTGATCAGGCTGTTGGTCAGTGCGTGCAGAGGCCTAACACAGGTGGCTAACATCATTGTTGCTGAAACCAACAAATGGTGCCCAGTCTGAGGAGCAGACTGTGTCTGATGCCCTTTGCATGAATACGAGAGCTGGGGTGACGACAGCCTGATTAGCCTGCAGTGGCGGGGAGCCCTGCAGAAGACCAAGGTGACGGCGGTATTGAAGTCTGATTAGCCTGCAGCGGCGGGGAGCCCTGCAGAAGACAAAGGTGACGGCGGTATTGATTGCAAGTGTAGCCTGCAGATTGGGGTGATGCCCTGCAGAAGATCGTGGTGATGATGATAGTGCTGGCCAGCAAGTAGAATCTGTGTTGCGGTGGGGCCCGGGGGGAAGATGGGACACCCACAGAGACCCGAGGTGACAGCGGGGAACTGACTATGGAACATGTTCTTAAGGTACTGCTTCAGCTTTGTGAAGATTACTTTGGCAAGTATGCTCCTTCTAAGAAGGATATCCACGCATTTATTTCCCGGTTAGAGCGGGAGGGGGAGGTTAAAGCTCCCCACGAGATCCTTGATCACCGGAGGTGGGATGATCTCACCTCTGAGTTCGCGCAACATATTATGAGTGCTCAGGAGGGCAGGTCGGAGTTAAAAACTTGGGGTCTGGTACTGGGGGCGTTGAAAGCAGCCAGAGTAGAGGGAAAGGTATTGGCAGAGGCTCGATAGCTTTTGGGTCTCGGCGATGGAGGCGAGACACCGGACCCGGTGGGGTCCGATGGCGGCTCGGGAGCAGTTTCTTGCAGGGGCCTAGAGGAGACGGAGCCGCCAATGACCGTTGGCAAGATGGCGCCAGCTGAGCCGACCGCGCTCAGTTCAAAAGAAGACAAACAACAAGAGAGTGGATGTCCGTTGTCTCGTCCCCCTCCCCTGTATCCGAACCCCTCAGGCGGAACGTTGTATCCTTTATCAGAATTACGTCAGTGTTACCTGACTCAAGGGGGCGGAGGAAGCTGTGATCTACATGGGCAGGATCAACTTAGTGCCCACATGGGGAGGGACCAGACAAAAGGTCCGTCCAATGCGGACAGGGGGCATAGCCTACCGTCTCTGGTCACTCCCAGGGGCGGTAGTGCGAGTGATAGTGTAGAGGAGAAAGAAGGGACTGGCTTTGAGTGCAGGGGGAAGGGTATAGTTCCAGAGGCATTCCCCATGATTGTGAATGATCGTGGTCCCGAATGGGTGCCGCCTGACCCCGGGGGTGTTACGCGCCTGGTGGAATTTATGGATAAAAGAGGCCTGAAATCGCCTCTGACATTAAATGCACTACAGACTTTGGCTGCACTGGGGCCTCTCCTCCCCCATGACATCACAAACCTAATGCGTATGCTGCTCAGGCTGGTCCAGTTTATGTTATGGGAGACGGACTGGATGGCCGAGTTGGGGGGTCGTGCCGGGGCGGCAGGGGTCGGCCTGGGCTGCTCCCTGCATGGGACCGGCATACAGCGGCTTTCAGGGAAGGCCGTGGGAGTGGCTTCGCCCCAGGGCCAGCTAGCGAAACTAAGGCCAGGGGAGCTAGTAGCAGCCACAGATGCAATGGTGGCAGCGTTTAATAAACTTGTGCATAAGGCTGAACCACCTGCTCCGTGCACAGATATTACCCAGGGCCCGAATGAATCCTTTCAATGCTTTGCAGACAGGCTTTCAGCTGCTGCAGAGGGGTCTGATCTCCTGGAACCGACCCAAGGGCCACTGATCATTGACTGCCTGCAGCAGAAATCGCATGACAATGCTAAGGCATTGCTATGAGCCGGCCCAAGTACGCTTAATATCCCGGGAGAAATTATTCAGTATGTCTTAGATAAGCTCAAGGTGGCTCATTTAACTAATGAAGGGCTAGCCACAGCTACTGTCGTAGCTGTTGGCCCGCGACAGCAAAGATCGCTGCAGCAGCAAGGGCTGTGTTTCTGATGCGTCCAGTATGGCCACGTTAGAGCACAATGCCCCTCTGGGGGAGGTCAGTCAGGGCCTCCTGATCACAGGAAGGGCTTGCTAAAGGGTATCCGTAGTCGGGTATGTGGCAGTCAAACATCATGAATCTGGGAAAAATTCTGTGGGTACCATCGCGAAAATTAATACCAGATATAAGTAACATATCTGCAAAAACTGAGTCTAGGTGCGAATTTTCTACAGAAATTCTTCGTTGGCAAACCGAAGCCAACTCCAGAACAACTGAGGGACAGACGACGGGATCGAGAACCACTCATCAAGAGGAGCACTACACCTGCAACGCTGACACTTCCGATGTTGCTGATGTTTATGGTGTCCCTGGCGATTACAGCGTGTCGCAAACAACTACAATGGATGCAAGAACATACGCAGAAGATTAAAGAAGAAAGTGATCCTTTCGGAAACTGGCTGAGCAGACTGTTTGGGGGAGTGGGTTCATGGTTAAAGCAATTGCTTAAAGCTCTCGCAGAAGGATTTGCGATCTTTGTGTGTATTCTAATCTGTCTTCCATGCTTTGTAGGATGCTTGCAGAACTGCCTTCAACGAATGATGGACAAGACCTTTGACTATCAAATTGAGTATCATAGATTGCATGAAAAATTATAGAGGGGCTTAGGTTGTTGCGTTCATGCTGTAACGGGGCAAGGCTTGGCCGAGCACGGGAAAGGATTCCCTGTTGCTCTGATGATTGCTTAAGAATTGTAGAAAAGTAGTAGGAATAGTGTGCTGAAATATATTTAGGATTAGGCGTTTTGCGCTGCTTCGCGATGTACGGGTTAGGCATGTGTATAAGTAGTATTGAGCTTAGGGAGGGGGAGATGTTGTAGTAGGCGTCTTGCGGGGCTACGGGATGTACGGGATAGGCCTCTCCCTAAGCATAGAGAGACAGTGCTATCGTGCTGACCTTGATGCAGAGAAAACAGGAGAAGAAGAAGGATGAGAAAAGAATGTGGAAATGGCCAAATAAGGCACAATGTTATCTGGTGTGAACCAATCAGAGTGGGACATGACAGCACGGTTTTGTAGGTAAAAATGTATATAATCTGTGTTTAGTAGTGAATAAACGCCATTTTGCTGCTCATCATATTGGTGTGTGTCTGCAGTCATTTGGCCCTGATCAGGCTGTTGGTCAGTGCATGCAGAGGCCTAACACAGGTGGCTAACATCGTTGTTGCTGAAAGCAACAATAAAGGATGTTTAGCAAGTAAGTAGAAATACAACTGCTAGCCTAACATCTTATCTGGAATGAAATCCTGGCTGGGCACACTCTAGACATTTGAATACAAACAAGTATTTAGATGAACAGCTAAAATTATTGGGCAACTGGAGGTTATACACTTAGGGAAGGGTCTGAAAAAGCTTATTCACTCTGATAGCTGTGAGGAGACACAACAGTATCTCGTTAATGTCATAAAGTGAATATCAAAGACTAAAAATAATTATTTGCAGGCAAAGAACCATATTAGGAGAAGCATAAGACTCTTCAGTGACTGTAAGCAAGCACACAGAAATTGGAAGAATGTTTTTCATGTCAGAATAGGATCTAAAACTGCCTTGTGGTAGTAAGATTTGAAACCTAGCTTGCTTAAAAAATGATAGTTTATGGGATGTCATACGATATAAAAAAAAAAAAAGAGAGAGAATAGGAGATGTTTTAGTTCACTGCCTCAGGAGATCCCTTTCTGTTCTATGTACTTAGACTACAGAACATTTTTCTGCACCTTTTGTCATTCCAAAGCATTCCAACACAGGCAGTCCAGGAAGAGTTTAGATCAGGATCTCTTGGATTTCACCTACTGAACATTACACTCCTTAATGTAATATCAAACGCCCTTTGTTTGAATCTGAAACACATGTGTTCCACAGATTTCCCTGATCTGCAGCTTATTTCCAGGTGTAGATCAGCGCGCATGTTAATGCAGCACTGACCAGCGTGGAGTCTCAAGTCAGATGTGATTCCACAGTGCAGAGAGGATTGAAAAAAAGTTTAGTAGTAAAATATCAAGTTCTGAACAGTTTAATTCCTTTTGGCCTTTGTATTTCAGAGCATAAAATCAGCTGATCAGCAATGCTCATAACAGAGCTTGATTTTAATGCAGCTTTCCTTGAAGGCAAACACTCTTGAGGCTCAGAAGAGTTGAGCTTTCAGGATAGGGAGAATGGTCCATCCTGAAACTTTTTGCATCTGTGAACTGTTTAACGCTTTACAGCCTGTGCAGTCCACACCCTGAAGGACTAGCATTAAGAAACATGTATGACTTGAAAATTAAACTAAAATAAACTGCTGACTAAGCAAGTTTGACAGAAAGAGATTAAGGGAAATTATTTGGTTTAATTATTTCCAACAATGTATTCTTCCAAAATGGTAAGTGGATTTCAGAGATAAAAAAAAAAAAAAAAAAAAAAAACCAACCACAAAACCTTCATTGTACATGGAAAGACAAACGGTATATTTATTAGACGTAGGTGGCAAATTTGAAGTTTACCCTGGGAAACATTCATGATCTCACAGTGGTGATATCTCTTCCTTTTGATGTACACATTATTTGACCTTTGTGTTGTGAGCTTCCTTAGAGTAAAAACAGCAATCTTTTATTCTTGATTTGACCTTGACAGCCTGTTTTACTAAGTGTGGGGTGCCTCTGACTTCTGTGACTTTACAGGGAACTACTAAACGTTCAGGTTTCCTTAGTATTTGCTCTAACTTGGTAATTCATACTGACATAGAAGCTCAAATAAAACAACTTGCCAGCTGTTATGAGAAAGGAATCAAACTTGGGGTCGGGGGTGGGGAAGTTGTGCCATGTTTTGTAATTTTGCAATATTAATTTCACTCTCAGTGAACATACAGATGAAGGCAGGAAAATTCCTGTCTTCTTCCTAGTTCTGCATGTCCTTACTGCATAAATCTCTGTGCTTTTCTTACACAGGATGACCCTCAGTGACTGAAGCTGATACTGAGAAAACAGCTGCATTGTACTGCAGACTCAAATCTTGCTACAGCTATAAGCTGTAGGATTCAAGCATGAACTCAGCAGGATTACACAGAAGAGAAGTATAACACTTGGTGTGAATTAAAGGGATGAAGAAATACACGTTTTTTTCTGGGTAAGCTATTTTTATTTTTCCTGATGTTTAAATTTCCCGGTTATGATCTCAGATGTGCTAAACCTTTTAAAATAATAAACAGCAAAAATTTTCTATGGAGTATTATACATGACAGTCTTCTTGAAATCAAACACATTCCACAATAAGCTAAAGATATTTCAGCCCATTTGCAGGTATGACTTTAGGGTGCATGCTTTATTTCCCTATCTTAAAGCAGGCTGTCCTTAACTCAGTAGTCTTTACATCATTGTGACTAAGTGCTATAAAACAGTGTAACTTTTTGTTTGTTTGTTTGTTTTTTTACCTGCCTTATGAGTAAAACTAAACCAGAAAAGAAAGGGTCTGGTCAACAGTAGCAGTATTTTAAAAACATGCAGCAAAATAGAGGATCACTAGGCATATCACTCTGTCTCCCCAAGATAAAGGCGTTTTCTAATGTATTTCCTTACCTTGGATGTGAATAATCCTCTCATGCTCCAGGCTTGAGTTGTCAGGATGAGGTTCTGCCCAGCAGACAGAAATCAGCACCAGAAAGAGTAGACTTGTCATCTTCACAGTCACAAGAATCTTCTTCACTGTAAGGGCATCACATAACAGAAAGGCTCATCAATTTTTTGGAACCCTTTATGGAATTCCTCTGCACAACTTGTTACAGCAATGATCTTTAAAGGGATCTGGAATATATTTTACCCCCTGAGATGAAGGTGTGACAATAGGTAGAAATTTTTTAGGCATGAAGGTTGGACCTTTTTACCACGGACTTTCATTAAATGAAACTTGCAATAGAAAAAGCTGCGCAAAAATACAGCATGAAAGAATAAAAGCATTCACACACAGCCATAAAACAAATTCCTTGCAAGACCCTATGTAAGCCACAGCAGTGTTTCAAAAAACATTCTAGTGCACTTTTGCATTTCCAGACCCACTCCAGATCTGGTCAACAAACGCAGTTAAAACAACTAAAGCTAAGTCAATCGTTAAGTCTATATTTGTGGTATGATGCAATCTGCTGGTGATAGATTTTTAAGGCAAAAACCTTCTCCTCATAGGTTCTGGCATTTCAGACAAAGCTGCAAGTTAACTTAGCAGAAAAGGTGGCAAGTTTGCTTAAGCCAAGCAATAAAGATGGCAGATTATTTCTGCAACTGATTAAAAATTTTGTTCTGGATCCACTTATCATGTTAAAAGATGCCTAAAAACACAACAAAACCATGCACAAAGTAGGTTACAGTTGTATATGCTACCACTGCAGCTGCCCTGATTGATTTTTCATTCATTTCCACCTAGAATGCTGACGCACTAACTGAGTGTGCCAGGTAGGGTCTCTGCAGTCAGCAGAGCTGAGCGCTGCAGGGAAATTCTCTGCCAGACTCTGAGTAGTAATTAGGCAAATGAAGACCTGAAATAGAAAAGGAGGCATAAAATACACGAAGTTTTATATAGAGGGCTCAGGCTGATCTGTGTTTTATAGCTATAATTTTAATGACCCTCATTTCTTGAAATAAAAGATATTTATTTCCCAACTTCGCTTTTCAAGTCTAGGATTTTTTTTTTTTTTTTTTTTTTTTCAGTCTTCAACTAGAGACAGCATTATTCATAGGCTTTCTCTCTAGTGCAGGGAGAAGTGTAATCTTTTTTCTTGTGTCTTTCCCAGAGCTAGAAGCACACCAGAGCTGCAGGGTGCTCTTGGTCAGAACCTGGGTCACCAGCTGAGCTTTCCAAGCAGCCCCTGTCTCTAAGCAGACTCAGGCACCTATACATCTCAAATCTGGATCCAAATATCAGAACTATCTGACAAAAATACAGAAATGCTATTGCCTTCTTTTATAGCAGCACATGCATGTTACTTGCCTGCCCTTCCATTCCTTCAAGCGAGTTCGGGTGCGAGCTCAAAGCCTGTTCAGCATCCCTCACTGCAGAGTGCCCAAAGGTAGGACAAGTGACAGCTGCATGCTGCTTTCCAGGTGGTCCACGCTCTGTGACTCCACGCTCTGTGGCCACTCCCTCTTTCCTGGAAAGCCTGGCAGACTGATGACCTCCATTTCGGAGAGCAAGGGCAGATGTGGCTCCCCCTAGAGCACATCAGCCTGAGCCTGGGCAGACTAGGGAGGTCACGTGCGGAAAGCAGTGTGAAAACGCACTGTTCTCCCCTCACGCATCCCGGACCAGGCGTATTTACTCTGAGAGGGAAAAATGCTGCCTGTCTGGAGTATTTTTATCTGCTTATCTTTGGCTGCTAGCAAACAACTGACAATTCTTTCTCATTGGTTGGTTGAGAGTTTTGTTGATTTAGAAAGTCTGGATAACAATGAAGCTTTGATTTTAAAGAGCCCACACAAAGCCTGCGGGGGTGTTCCCACCACAGTCTGTGCCTTGGAGATGCAAAAGCCCCGAGACTCCACAGGGACTCTGCAGACCTGCTTGTGAGTTTCTCAACCACTTGTCATTAGAGCTTTGCACAACCCCCCTGACACAAACCTGCTCTTTTCTCTGTCACCGGTGAAACAAAACAGCCGCATTAGCCAGACAACTAGGAGCACTACTCCACTGGGGGACGGCATTCCCATCTCCCCCACGCTGTGCAAGTACAGGGACTAGAGTTCCATGTTGGAACAAGGAAGCTTTACCTTCTAGGTACACAAGCAGAGCACCCCACACACAGCTCCTTCCTTTGTCAAGGTCACAGTAATGTCATGGAGAAAAACCCTCCTCTTAGCAACTATTTCTGTGGGGTGATGGCCATCAGATGGACAGGGTTAGTGTTTTGCACTGAAGCTGCCATGCACAAAGATGTTTCAGAGATATTTAATTTCCTTCAGATAGAGGCAAACTTTACTCTGTGCTCAATTATTCTGTAACCACGTCACACAAGCAGGATGAGAGGCAGAGTGACGCTGGACTCATAAAATTTGTTCTTCATTTTCTTCAACTTTATGGATACAGATCATAGAATCATAGAATAGCTTGGGTTGCAAAAGACCTTAAAGATCACTGAGTCCAACCACGATCAAACCACACTACCCCAACTCTAACAACCCTCCGCTAAATCATGTCCCTCAGCACCACATCCAAACGGTTTTTAAACACATCCAGGGATGGTGACTCAACCACCTCCCTGGGGAGCCTATTCCAGTGCTTTACAACCCTTTCTGTGAAGAAGTTTTTCCTGATATCCAGCCTAAACTTCCCTGGGCACAACTTGGACCTGCCACAGCCATGGGTATGGTACAAGATCAACTTCTGAGTTAGAGGTAGGCATATTTTTTGGAGGGATAAACCCAAAATGTTAGTACCTTAGCTATTAGGATAAAGTTTACAGTGGGTGTGCTTCTGCTTCAAACTAACTCTCAAGACAAAAGTGGCAGCCTGAAGTGTTCACTGAATGTGGAGAAGCACATACAAAGCCAGTATGCATACAATTTCTTTGACTTAGGTCAAGCTTATCTGCACTGCTCAGGTATGTCTCTCTTGAAATGATGGAACAGAATAGTTGAGTTAAAAGGAACCTTAAAGCCTGCCCAGTTCCATCCCTCCAGCCATTGGATAGTTGCTACCCATCAGATCAGGTTGCCCAGAGACCCATCCAATCTGGGCTTGAGCACCTTGGGGATGGGACATCCACAGTTTCACTGGGCAGCTTGTGCCAGGGCCTCACAACCCTCTCAGTAAAGAATTTCTTCCTTATATCTGATCTAAATCCCCCTCCCCCCCCCCCCCCCCCCCCCCTTTTTTTTTTTTTTAAGTTTAAAACCATCCTCCCTTGTTCTGCCACCATCAAATTGTGTTAAAAGTTGGTCTCCATCTTTTGTATGAGTTGTCTCAGAGTGCAGCAAAAAAACCAGCAAGACCTTCAAGACTGTATAATGAGTGAGCAAACGCTCAGCTCATCTTTTGGAACATGTATCCATTGCGTATCTGCACTAGAGACACCAAATGCTCTGTACTTGATGATCACTGGCAAACATCAAGCTGGGCAGGATTCTCCTTAGTGTTGAATTTTCCATTAAGCACGGGCAGCCCCTTCTTTGCCACTTGCAATGGGTGCCTGCAGCCAGGAACATCCTACCTCGTGCCACCGTCCTGGTTTGATGGCAGCTGAGGCATGGAGCCAGCACTATACACAGTGACATCACCAGGCAAGGCATATGGCCTCTAGATTGGGTATGTTATCCAAAAATTCACCAAATAAATTTACATCCTCAGCTATACGCAAAATAATAGCAGTCAGATTCAATTTCTGCAGCAGCCTAAGAAGACCTCTGGGGGAAAATGATAGGTGTGGATGTTTTTGCATTGAAATTAATAAAATCTTGGCTGGCAGTCAGTGAGTTATCAGTAAAAACTGGTAATGATTAGTTATATTCAAGAAGTTTTCAGTGGTTTCAATTACTGCATTTTACAGAATTTGCTGTCTCCCTAGACAGGCATACAAGAGACTGCAAGTAGTTTGCAAAGGAGGATCTGAAGGCTCAGGTAAATAGTCAGCTTTAAATTTCTCTAAACCTGTTCATTCTTAGATAAAATTTGAAACTCTGATATTAACCATCATTTTGTTAAACTTAACCATAATTCATCAATCACTGGAAAATCTAAAAGCTGAAAAAGCACCAATATTTATATTTTAATATAACACTCTGCAAATCAACAGGATGCCTTCAGTAAGCATCTCACTGAAGAACAGCAACAAATGCAAATTATGTCACATATCAATTTCAGTTTTTAATAAAAAACTTCTTCCTTCTTTACTACTGTAACTGCTTTCAAGATAGAGAACATTGGAGCATCCACTGTGTGTGTGTAAAGGTTTGTTTCACTCACTATGCCACAAGAAGGGTATTGCAGCAACATATTCTGCCGGCTGCTCACATATGTAGCTTCATGGTGCAAGGAAGGTTTAGGAGGAGATGAATTTAACAGGAGTTACCTTGTACAAGGAGGAAATGGGGCACTAGTGCACAGGGACACAGAGAAAACCAAACTGCTAGGGCAGAATAGTGAAAAATGGGCCTTCTTCATTAAAGACTCTGTCTTTCTATAGATTTTCCTGTATTTAATACAGCAAAACCCAACAACCAAATGTACAAGTAATCAATGACACCTAAAACAGCTAAGAGAATTAGTAAAATCCATCTAAATAATTTAGCGTTGAAATAAATAGACCCAAATCTGTGGACTATTCACGTCTATGCACAAACCTACTGCAAAATATAAGCCATTGCAAGTCCCTTCTTTGTGGAGATCTGTTCCATCTGGCAATTGTTGCTAACCACTATAAAAGTACCTTTTTAATGAAATAATATGTATGCATTTTCAGGGAAAGAATGTCAGCTTCAAGAACGGAAAACCTCTTATTTCTAAGATGAAGAGCAATCTAGACAGTACTTAGTCTCCTCTATAGCTTTTCCTAAAAACAGGAAGATTGATATCTCAATCTAGCTGACAAGGAATAGACTAGTTGTTTAAGATGACCAGCTCAAGTATCCTGAAGCTTATGTCTTCCATACACATTCAATACCTACATTTAGGCAACTGAGTCAAGCCATAAGAATGAGATTCAGCTCCATACAGTGGACACATAAATCAGTACGTCTATATGGAAAATGTTTACATTTTAGTTAGGAGTCCAAGCAACTATTCTGGTCAGCTTATGTCTAGTTGATGTAGTCAGTGGAAAGCAGATAGGTGTTTTGTTGACTTGGGATGCCTTTACCCTACTCGCTTCTGATTTTCAATTTCCTCTAACTGTAGCGCAGCCTCCCTGGAGAGGTGGGAAATGTCCACACGAATCTTGCAATCTAAAGTCAATGGCACACCATGTGTGGCCTTTTTGACTGAGGAGTCTAATAAGAGTCTGTTTAGGTACAGATGCCACAGTAACAAGGTACAGATGCATATTCGTTCAACCTAAGATGCAGCTCTCAGGAATGAAAGTGCCCAAAGTGCAGCTCTGTCTCAGAGGCTCCTTACAAGAGGGACATGAGTCCAATTTCTTTTGCTCCAGACAGCTTCCCACTTGGTACCGTAAAAAACACTTCAGAAAGTCAGTACTCATCTCCCTGTTGACTGCTTAAGGAATATTGGTATTCTGACTCACGCTGGTAACGTGGACATACTTCTTTTTTAGATGTCCTAGTACCAGAAGGGGGCATTTAAAGAAGGCAAGAGCAACATCAGCCTTTCTCTTGAAGCGCACCTAGCTTCTTGGAAGTATTCAAAATGTTGAAAGATCTTCCATTCTAAAAGGTTGGTAAAGTACTTGGTCTCAGCTACAGATTTGAGACCTCAGCTAGACAAGTCAAATTAAAATCCACTTCGTGCCCTGGTATGGCCCTACTCTATTTTGTCTCAATTTCAGTTTTCATTATTTTACTGAGAAGAAAGTTTCTCCGTGGACAAAAAGCCCCTCAGGCTGATGGAATGAAGACAAGACGGATTCAGTAGACTGCTCTCCAACTTAAGCTGCTCACACAAATGAAATTTCACTGATGCAATGGCAAAGGGAAGCAACAATTAATGGCACGAGAAAGATAACAACTATAGAGTCTATTATCATGACTTAGAGCAAGATTTCCTTGACCTCCTCCCATGCTACTTCATTAGTTAAAGCAATTGGGAAATATGCGAGACTGTATAAGTAGGGGCCATCTAAAGCGCCAGACGGTCAATGTCTGGGTAACAAGTTACCATAGTACTATCCTAACCATAGGCAGAATATTTCAGTGGAAAAAGCAGCATGACCATTCAAAGACATCTGGAATCCCCTAGAGTCTATTAATTCCCTGGGAAGAATGCTGATAAATTGCTTGCAAGGAGAAAGAGAACATCTTTGCAGTCTTTGAAGTGTCTCTCACGTATTACAAATGAAATGTGTTCCAGAGACACAGGACAACAATGGTAACAACACTTTGGACATTATTCACAATATAGCCAAGGTCACACAGTCTGGCCTTAAGAACAGAAGTTAGAAAACTTGGTACTCTAGCCTTAATGCAAGAATGGATAAAGCAAATGCACCACAACAAACATCTATCATTTACAGAATTCAGGTCATTCACTACAAGTAGGCTTTTTTACCATTCTTTGTTATGGAGTATATAAAAATTCAGGATCCTGGATGTTTTCACTTGAAGTAAGGGTGACAGCATGTTTTTTGATAACATAGTGCAACACTATAGAAAAGGAACTCTGCTTTTTCCTTTGTAAGGTGGATTCACTTGTTTGCAATCTCCACATGCCAGTGGTTTTCAAAGAATGTATGCAATTGAGCTAATGCAGCTGGCTCTCCATCTAGATTGAATCACAGAATCATCGAATCATTAAGGTTGGAAAAGACCTCTAAGTTCATCTAGTCTATCCATCTTCCTACCTCCAATATTGCCCATTAAACCATGTTCCTAACTACTATATCTACCCTTTTCTTAAACACTTCCAGGGACAGTGACTCCACCACTTCCCTGAGCAACCTGTTCCAGTGCCTCACCACTTTTTCTGAGAAGAAATTCTTCCTAATATCCTGCATATTGTGTACCTGAATTATTCCTGAATAATTTGAACCTTCCCTGGTACAATTTAAGGCCATTCTCTCTAGTCCTATCATTCTTCCCTGGGAGAAGAGGCCAACCCCCACCTTGTCACAGCCTCCTCTCAGAGAGTTGTCGGGAGTGGTGAGGTATCCTCTGAGCCTCTTCTCCACACCAAACAATCCCAGTTTCGTCAGCTGCTCCTTGTAAGACTTGCAGTCCAGACCCTTCACAGGTTCACTGCCCTTCTCTGGACATGCTTCAGGCCCTCCATGTCTTTCTTGTAGTGAGGGACCCAAAGCCGAACACAGTACTTGAGGTATGACCTTACCTGTGCTGAGTACAGAGGGGCGATCGCTTTCCTAGTTTTGCTCACCACACTATTTCTAATGCAAGCCAGGATGCCATAGGCCTTCTTGGACACACTGCTGGCTCGTGTCCATCTGAGTGTTGACCGACACACCCAGCTCCTTTTCTTCCACACAGTCTTCCAGTCATTCCACCCCAGCCTGTAGCACTGCATGGGGCTGTTGTGATGGAAGTGCAAGACCCAACAATTGGTCTTGTTGAACTTCATACAATTGGCCTCAGCTCATCTGTCCAGCCTGTCCAGGTCCTTCTGTAGGACCTTCCTCTCTTCGAGCAGATCAACACTTCCTCTCAACTTGATGTCATTTGGAAACTTACTGAGGGTGTACTCAATCCCCTCATCCAGATCATCAGTAAAGATACTAAACAGGATGGGTTCCAATAGCAACCCCCAGGGAACACCACTTCTGATCAGTCATTTACGGGTTCTTGTATTCCAACATCTTTTTGATCAAAATGTCTCCTTTGGCCATTAGCAAGCATGGAGGTCACTGGAGGTCAGTAGGGGAACTCGATCTCTCTCCCTGACTTTTCTTGACTCTTCTACAACTGCACATGCATTGGGAAGTTCTGCTGAAGTTTTTTCTGCATCTCTAGCTTCATGATATTGATGCATCCAGTTCTGCCAGTACTTTTTTGGGTGCTTGGATTTATGACTGAGGTTTCTAGTGCTCTCTTCCTCTAGAGGATTAGTGAATACTAGATGTCTATCTCCTTTGGATCGTTGAAGAAAATCTCATACATGAAATATCATTAAACAGGTCCCTACAAACCATTCTTTTTATCTGTTTATAATAATTATTGCTAATATGATAGTATTAATAATATTTACTTCAATTCTTGTTTTTGAAAATTTTAGCTACCTTTCCATATCTAAGCTTGCAGCGGTATTTAAACTGATTTAAACTGAATGTTTTGGACCATTTCTACATAGTCTGTCAGAACATGGGGTTATTTTAATTTTCTGGATAGAAATAGCTGTTTTTGTTGCTGTTGTTGTTTTTGTTTGTTTGTTTTTGCATGTGTGTGTGTGTGAAAAGGCATTCAAGTAAATGGGTATTGCAGAGTTTAACTAATTATGATTAGACTAGGACACTTGAATAGGGAGGCTTTGGGACTCTAGTTCCCATTGGTCATGTTCACAGTATTATACATCAAAGCAGCAGTACTAATTGTTGCCTAACCACTAAGATCTGCCAGATGCAGGACTTAGGATAACACAAAGCAAGTTATCTAAAGTACTAGATTAATTTCATTGTTTTCTGTGGTGAATGCTTGCTCATCCATTCTACAACTCATGCCACATCTCCTCTGAGACTACTTTTGTGCTCTCAACCTCCTCAAAACTGCTGGTATTTTAGAGCAGACCTAGGATATTTATTGGCAATACCCAATTTTTGTTCAGTCTCCATCAAGTACGGGTATAAACTACATAGAAAAACTGCTTTTACATATTAAAACTAGACAAACCTCAAGCCTCTTATAAGAAATTTCCCTTCTTGCAAATGTAGCAAAAAGGAATGAATTCAAGAGAAGCTTAGAAAAAGCACAAGATCGTCCTACTCGTAGAATCTGTTTCTTGGAGACAGAAGCTTCCTAGACGCACTCACACTTCTTTATAAATCACTCAAGATGAATTATCTGATCACATCTTAAAATTTAGGATTAAACTTTTTACTTAGGAAATATTATGAAAGTTACTGGAATGGTAAAGCTAGGAATCAGACCATGATAATGGTAATACCTTGAGATGTGCAACTAGGTGAGATTCCATCTGTTTTACCTGCGGGAGGTGCATCTCTATTCTGACTGTCCCACAATTAATTTGATGAAGTTCTCATTCTTTTTCCCCAGCTAATCTGACTGTCCCAGACACATTAAAATTAAAAACATTAGTGGCACCTTCATATCCTTGAAGAATCCTGCTATATTAGAGAACAGATGCAATTCCAGACTTAATGAGCACAGGCCCAGTGCCAGCCCGCTGTACGGAATTACCAGCAGCACACCATTTCTGGCAAGGATCCTGGTGCAAAGCATAAAGTGGCCCCTTCTCCCTCTGACTGTGAGTACTTGGTCCTGTCCCCCCTCTCTCCTGTGGTCCAAAAATCATGCTGTCAGCACTTAGAGTCTTTCAGAATGACTTTAACGAGCCATCCACTTTTCTAGAGAAATTGTAAGAGCGATACAATGCACTGCATGCTTTTTTTCATTGCTGTTATGTGTTGTAGTAGGCGTCTTGTGGGGGTACAGGATGTACAGGACAGGCCTCTCCCTAAGCATAGAGAGACAGTGCTATCATGCTGATCTTGATGCAGAGAAAACAGGAGAAGAAGGATGAGAAAAGAATGTGGAAATGGCCAAATAAGGCACAATGTTATCTGGTGTGAACCAATCAGGGTGGGACATGACAGCACGGTTATGTAGTTAAAAATGTATTTAAGCTGTGTTTAGTAGTGAATAGACGCCATTTTGCTGCTCATCATATTGGTGTGCGTCGGCAGTAGTTTGGCCCTGATCAGGTTATTGGTCAGTGAGCGCAGAGGCCTAACACAGGTGGCTAACATCATTGTTGCAGAAAGCAACAGTTATGTATTGCTAGAAAAAGTATCTACCAAATCACCGCTTCTAAGAAGATGATTTAATTTTATAACAGCACTGTTTCCATCAAACATCTGCTTCTCACTGCAAGGATTCTCAAGTTTCCTTTGGATATTCAGTCACAAAGGCATAGAAGTGGATGCAGCCATATCAAACACATATGGGGATCAGTTGTAAAAGCACGATTCTCTCAACATTTATGTAATTGAATTAATCAGCAACCAACGCCAAAACATTCTATCTGCAGAGATCAGTAATTCTATGGAGGATGAAGGTCTAGAGGCTAGGGCAGAAGTTCAAGCTCTGGGGAGCAGGAGTTCATCTTTGCTCCCTCCAGCCCTCTGGAAAGACACCAAGGGGCATGAGGTGGTGGGGGAGCTGGCTATCCTTTGTCTGCACCCACTCTGTCACAGCATTTTGCTGCTCAGAGGGCACTGTGAAAGACAATCCAGTGACATTCAGAGGGACCCTCACACCTTACTGCAGTGATATATTTAGAGCAGAAAAGGACTTCTTCATAACCACTTCCAGACACTGTACACTTTCACAGTCTTAAACAGCAAATGATAGCTTACCACAGACATACAAACACACAAACATGCAGATGTCTGCCTATACCAAGCTTTCCGCTGCTTTCTTAAGTATTTTTTTTACAATGAGGGGTTTTAAGAATATTGAGAAATGCTGGAAAAGCTAGAATCAAATATTTAGTTAACTTTCTGATGGTTAAATTCAGTGGAAAACAGGCAATAAACATTTTCAAGCTTGTGGATGTTTGTGGGACAATATTTAAATAAAGACAACACTTTCTAACCTCATTGCTAAGCAGTGTTGCTTCATTATTACACAAACACTTTTCATATTTTTGCTTACAAAATGATGAGGAATAGTGGGAGCACCACAAGTTCACATTATGATCTGACAGTTGTTCTTTGAGTCAAAGAAGTGCAATTGCTTTTTTAAAAAATTTCTCTTTGCTGTTTTACAGCAATGATAACAGAGACTTGCACAGACATCATTTGTCAGCCAGGTGTCAGAAAGATGCCAAAAATTAGTGAATACTCAAAGCTCCAGACTGTCTATCTAATGCTTGCAGATACTGCCAGTGACTGCAGATCTGCACTTCAAACTAAGTAAGCTTATGGCAGCCCTGGGAAAAAATTAGAAAAGTTTACTGGAGTGGGGAAGAAAGAATAATCATTTGATAAATCTAGAAATCTTGCTACAAGGCATCACCAGAACTGACGCGGGTTACATGGGCATTTCACTTAGGGAGCTGGCACAAGTGGGTACCCACCGATATAATGCATGAGTGACGCTGTTCTAGGTGGTCTTTTCAAGGGCCGTGATTGACACTGTCGGTTTTGGCAACAGAGTGCAGAGTGAGCTGGAGCAAGCACTTTGTATCAACATCTCCCTGGCAATTTCCTTCTTAATTCCAAGCCACTAGCAATGCCTTAATACAGGGCACGGTGAGACGAGGGTTTACTGGGGTGAGCAAAGGAAAGGGAAACCTACTTTATGGAGGAGGCTAAAAGAGCTTGTCCTTGTTGGCCTGGCAAAACACAGCTGAGCAAAGACATAATTGCTGCCTATAAATATATCACAGGGTAAATGCCAGAGAAGAAAAAGAACATTATTTCAGCTATAATTTAGGAACAGAACACGTGGGGCCATAAATAAGTTCAAACTGGAAAATAAATAATGTTATGCTATATAAAATTTTCATGGTCTTCCTAAAGACCTTCCTATCTCAGGGGCGAGGCAAGAAATGCAGCCAGCTTTAAGGTGGAATTGGTGTGCTCTATGAGGACTGTATTCAGAGGGTGGTGAGGCTCTGGCACATCTGCCCCCGAGAGCTGTGGGCTCCCCATCCCTGGAGTTGCTTAGGTATGGGTTGGATGGCACCCTGTGCAGCCTCAGCTTGGGGGGGAGCAACCAGCCCATGGCAGGGGGTAGGAGCTGAGTAAGCTTTAAGGTCCCTTCCAACCGAAGCCGTTCTGTGATTCTATGACTTCCTGGGATGAAGAGGAACTCTGACCAAAGAGGAATTGTTATGGTACAGGGTGATCCCTTTGTACTTCTAACCCTAAGTTTTTGCAAAGGCCTCAACTATAGCATGTTAATAATAATCCTATAACAGGCAGAAAAGGGTTTTTTTCTGTTTGTGGCAGGCCCAAACTCTTCTGACTGCATTATTAAAGACATGATCCATGATACTCAAGCAGAGCTTCTAACATTCCACACTCAACTATAAGCATGCTCTCAGTGCAAAATGCCTTTCCCATCCTTTTCTTTCTTACAAAAGACTTCTCAAAACAGCTTTTAATAGTCAGACCTGGTATGTCACTCCAGTAACTTCTTAAGTAGACTCTGTGCTTTATCTAACAGTGCTGTTGGCCTTGATATAGAACATTAAATATCTGTAAATGAGCTGAGGACACGTGTCTGGCTTAATGGCCTGACTTTTGCAGTGCTCAGTTACATGGAAGGTTTGGCTGTGTCCACTGTGAGGTTTATATGAAGAACGTGAAGATGACATTTCTTCTGTTCTGAAGGTGTGGAGGGCAGTGCAGCCTTTCCACACTAATTCTTTACAATGCTTTTGAGATTTTCACTGATGTAAATATAAAGGGAAATAACAGCTCCATTTCCACTCTGGGCCACTCAGAATAATGGCACAGGATATTAAGTTGAGGAAGCAAATACAATTTCAATACATACTGTGAATCAAAACACAATAGGAAATTAAAAAAAAAAAAAAAAAAAATCAAGCCAGGAACTCCTGAGCTCCTCCGAACAGTCTTGGTTTAATATTCTGATGAGGAACTAGTTATAACCATCTGAGTTAATATCAGAAAATGTAAAATATAAATCTTGTTGCTGTGTGACAGACAGAAACAGAGAGGCAGTCTGACAAAGCAGTGTCTGACATGGAAGTGCATATGGAGCAAAGGTGTGTCACTGAATTCCTCCATGCAGAAAAAGTGGCACCCACTGACCCTGCTGAACATTATGGAGATCAACCAGTGGATGTGAGCACAGTGAGGCTGTGGGTGGTGCATTTCAGCAAAGTGACAGTGACAGTGGGTCACCTCTGGTGGTGCAGATTGTTAAAGACCATGGCATGCAGGTTCTTGTTCATTGCTGATGAAAATGCACAGCTCATGGTGGTGACCGTTGAAAAACAGTGCTTTGTAGCTGATAATTTGCTCTAACAAGTAGTGTCATTGTGCTCTTTGTTGTATTTTCCATGGGGAAAAAGAAAAAAAAAAAAAGGAAAAAAGGAGACAGTACTTTCAGAGTGACATAACATAGATTTAACTGAACAATATGCAACCGTCTAATGGAATCATAAGGCAGAACATATCCTGGTAGATAAAATTCACTTCAGTTGTGTAAGCAAAACAGCTTGCAGAGTATGCAGTTTCACATATCTATTACAAGAACAAAGTGCATCGTATTTTAGTTTCAGATATATTCAGATGAAAGAAGATGTGACTGAATAATCTATATCGGGGAGGTACCTGCAGCCTGCATTACAAAATTAAGTAACCACATAAGCACATACTAAGAGTGTGTGGAAATCCACAGATAGAGCAGACATGATTTAGTTCGCACAGAGATACAGGGAATAAAAAGCCCGAGGATGCATTTCAGTTCATTGGAGTATAACATAAAACAGATCTCATAAAATCAATGCAGTTTTTAATTGCACTGTCCTGACATTTAGTTTGGGTGCAGGCAGTATATGCTGCTTTTTGGTCAGTTCCTCAGGTAAATTAAACCTGTGTGGATTTCATGGGAAAAAAAAGGCCCCATAATGGATTTTCTTGACAATCTCTGAATTAGAAAACTGCTAATAAAGAAAGTGTATTGATTTGGATTATGCCAGACAAAGCAATACTCTTTCTTAGCCAATAGGAAGAATATCGGCATTACCAGTAGGCTGAATGGGGGTTTTAAAGATACCAAAGTAGGTTAGGAAGTTTAAATAAATGGCAAGCAGATAGGACTGATATGTTTTGCAAACGCCACTCAACCGAGTTAATTGTAAGAGTCAGCATTGCTACAGTCATCCAGAGAAAAAGCGGGGCTTTCATTTGTCCTGTAATGTCCTCAGCATTATGCAGGCTGCTTCAGTTCCACAACGGTGAACTCTAGCTCTCAAATCGCATTTGCAGAGGCTCAGAACGCCCTCGAGTCAGTGTTACCCAAACCGCATCCACACTTCCAAGTGAAGCATCACTTATCGAGGTGGGTTCTCACACCCTGAGGGATGGAAAGAACAGTGATAGGCTACAGATAGGGATCTCCTACTAAGATCTCACACTTGTGCAACCTGAGATGTTGAAAAGGTGAGCCAGAGAAGGAGTGCATTACTCCTGCTGTTTTATTTATTTATTTATTTATTTTAATATCTATTATTTCCTAAGCAATTACTGCAGATGATCCTTGGACACCAGGCAAGGTTAACGTTAGCCCTGACATACTATAGCCCTTCTAAAGCTCTTCTTTCAGTTAAAGCTTCACTGATGTTTTCATATCAGGTATTTGTCCTAGAGAGTACAGTGACAGACCTCTTGCCAAGACAACAGGAAAATTTCCACTGCAGCTCTACTCATTGCAAATGCGGATGTGAGAACCGTAGCCTGAAGTGAAGAACCGAACAGTACTGAAAACAACCCATTCCCAGCTGAAAGCGTTTCTGATCAACGCTGCCTAAAAAGGATGGCTATTCCCTTTGGTGTGCTAATGGCAGGGTCGTTGCCGTTTGCCTCCCTTGCGCCACAGGGAAGAAAAGCAAACAGGAGGATCTACAAAGGGCTGCCCTGGAAAGTCTGCACTTGCCTCCTCTCAGATACTGCAGTCTGTACTATGGAATAATTGTAATTTCTCTATCACATGTTCTACTAGGCTGCTAACCAGCTTTGGTCCGCTTCTATGGATCCTTCCAAGGGCCTTAACATCTCTTTTGTATTGTGAACTAAAAACTCTGAAATAAACTAAGATTCCGGCCTCTTTTTTACACAGATTTCATCTCAGTCCATCTCAGCGACTTGTACAAACTTTCCAAACTTCAAAAACTGCAGAGCTCACAGGACACGGGAGCCTGCTGCAGTGTCTCTCACATACCATTAGCGCCTGACTTGTGGGGTCAGCTCTGTTTCATTTCTTTCTCAGAGGCCAAATGCACAGACTCACATCCAGATGTCAGGGCTGACGGTACAAATACCATTTGTGAGGCTGTTTTGCTAGGGAAGGGTTCTTAAAGAGCCACGTAGTGGGGGGTAAAAAAAGCCTCAAACACCCAAACCCATGCATGTGAAGATCCCCAAACACTAACCCCAGCAGAGCTCCACCTCCCAGCCTGAGGGCTGCCCAGCAAGAGACTGAGAGCTGTGCTAATCCCTAATTGCATTTAATCTACTCTAGAAAAGGTTTGTTGATTTAGCTAGACAGGCAGATCAATGCTCATGTCGGTCCCAACTAGGCACGCTTAGAAGCAAAATAAAAGCCTCCAAAAGTGTAATTAATGGCAGTTTGGTGACCAAAGTACACTGATATAGAAAGCAGAATCTTCTTTCTTCAGTGCAACTGCATCTACAACCTATATGAGGCGCTCCAAAAGCAAGGCCTTCTATTTTATTTTCTTGGCAGAGGCCAATATAATCATGTTACAATCTTCAGAGGCAGATGTTGTCACACGAAAGTAGAGACTGAACCCTCTCACAAATATCCTGTTATATTCTCTTGCCCAGTGACAGATGGCAGCAGAGTGGCAGTCTGACAGAATGGCGTCTGGTACGGAAGTGCAAAGAATTTTCCAGTTACAAAAAATTGCATCTGAAGCAAAGGTGTGTCACTGAACTCCATGCAGAGAAACTGGCACACACTGACGCTGACCAATGCTTGCTGAACCAAACTGTGTTATTGTACTCTTTGTTGAAGTTTCCATGGAAATAAATAGAAGGCATTACTTTTGGAGTAACCTGCGTATATTATACATGTGTTTATATGCCTATATGCATTTTGCCATTTACATATATGTATATACATATGTGCACATCTATGTGTGCATGTACATAAGGGTAATGAGCATTCAAACTTTGGTCTTTGATAAAACAAGACATTTGTTGGCTGATATGATTGCACCAAACAAACAAACAAACAACAACAACAACAAAAAAAAACCCAAAACCAAAAAAAAAAAAAAAAAAACCCACCAAAGGCTGGTAAACTAAACCAGCATGGAGGAATTCTGTCATCCTCTTTCTGGAGATACTGCATGAGACAAGGAGGGGAACTACAAAAAAAAGTCTGCAGGAAAAGAGAGTTCTGTCTCTTATTTTTACTCTTGAAATATCATGGCACATTACCTGCTCTGGAAAAAGAATGACTACTTATGCAGTTATAATGGATCCCAAGGAGAAAGTGAACTGATACGCAAGTACAGTTAACTTGATGCTTTCTGGGATCAGAAACTGTCAGGATGGATTTGAGCAGGTCCCAGATGCAGTTTCCAGTCCCACTCATCCTCATGCCTGTATAGTGGTTAATTTGATTCTAAAGTGGGTTATTCATGTATGACATCTATTTTAACACTCGCATGGGGACTGCAGAGCCAACGTGAGGAGTTTGTCATCTGAGGGGCTACTGCTAGTATTATAGCAAAGAATACTAAAGAAAATGTCACTGAAACAAGTAGAATATTAAAAAACATGGCTGACAGAGCATAATAAACTTATAAAATCACCTCGACTTTTGGTCAATTTGAGGAATGGTTGCAATTTAATGAGTACTTCCAGGAGTCTCAAAATGAAATTTTCTGAAAAGCATAAATGTAACAAATGAACTTTTTAATAGTTTAGCCTCACTAGAACTGTTGTAGGCAGTAGAAATCTACTTCTAAGAAATCAGGTCATTGCCCTAATTAAATCTGACAGAGAGCACAGATAAAAAGCCTGCATTTAACATAGAACAATTTTGCACCTCTAACACACACTAATAGATTGCACTCCATAGAACCAGTGTCTTTGAATACTGTTGTCTACATCTGTAATCTATATGATTGAGGTATAGGCATGAGTCTGTGTTACATAAATGTAGAGCAAGAGCTGTTTTCCTTGTACTTACAGACTAATTGTGGCATTTAGCTCTGATCTCTTAGCAGCGCCAAGATGGAACAAGTTCTGCCAGGAGATGCCAGAGGCACTTTGCTCTCAGGGAGTCACAGCAACTCGGTTGTGCTTCTGGGGAACACTATTTAAGAAATGTGGTATTTTTATTGTGTGGGGAGAACAACTGAAGCAACAACACTTTTTGTTTTTACTTTTTTTTTTGGTCCCTCCAGCCTGTGTTCTATAACAGCATGTGTGAGGAGCTGGGGATGTGAAGAGGAATGCTTTATGGCTAAGAATCTGCTTGGGACCTCAGTTCTAGGTGAGCTTTACATGAGTCCAAGGGAACACCTGAACCCTGTCAGCTGTAATGCTGAATGTATCAGTGCTATACAAAGCCAAGTATGCTTTGGTCTAGACTTTGGCTGCAGGAAGAACTGCAGGTTCCTAACTTAAACAACTGGGGGAACAGAAGGAGATTACTAAAGTCTAATGTCTATATCCACAAATTTCCAGTCAACAGACTATGAGGCACAAAGTGGAGAGTGGCTGCAAAAGGTTGCAGCTCCTGGAAGTGAGGTGAGAGTAAATTGAAAAAACTAAAAATTAAAGAAAGAACTGAAAATGTGCTATGGCTGAGCAACATTCCTTACAGCTACTATGTGAGTTTGTGGATGACCTCTATTTCACAACTGGGACATCAAAGGCTGTAGAGCCAGATCATAGAATCATATAATCATCTGTATTGGAAGCGACCTTTAAAGGTTGTCCAGTGCAACCCTCCTGCTATGAACATCAGGTTGCTCTGTACTACAGACTCCATATCTGGATGCAGTACTCCAAGTGAGGCCTCACCAGTGCAGATTAGAGGCACAGAATCATACCTCCTTTGATGTGCTGACCATGCTTCTTTTGATGCAGCCCAGAATATGGCTGGCTTTCCAAGCTGTGAGGGCACACTGTTAGCTCACATCCAGTTTGCCATCTGCCAGTACCCCCCAAGTCCTTTTTGGCAGGGCTGTGTTCCATCCTTTTGTTCCCCAGCTTATACTGATAATGGAGATTTCTGCAATCCGTGTGCAATACCTTGCATTTGGCTTTGTCGAACCTCATGAGGTTCATCTGGGCCCACTCTTCAACCTTTTTGGGTCACTCTGGACCACACAGCTTGGTGTCATCTGCAGACTTGTTGAGGGTGCACTCAATCCCACTGTCAGTGTCACTGATGAAGATGTTGAAGAGTACCAGTTCCTGTACTGACCCCTGAGGGACACTTCTCATCACTGGTCTCTGTCTGGACATTGAGACACTGACCACCATTCTCTGAGTACAATTTCGCAACCAGCTCCTCATCCACTGAAAAGTCTACCCATCAAATCCATATCTTTCCAATTTGTAGAGAAGGATGTTATGGGCGAACATGTCAAAGGCCTTACTGAAGTCCAGGCAGATAACATCAGTGGCTTTTCCTTCTAACTGGTATTTATGCCATCATAAAAAGCCCCGAGGTTAATCAGGTAAGATTTGCCCTTGGTGAAGCCATGCTAATTATTCTATATCACCTCTCTGTCTCATGGGCTTGAGTATAGCTTCCAGAAAGTTCTGCTCCATGATCTTCCCTGGCACAGTGGGGAGGCTGACAGGTCAGTAACTCCCTGGATCATCCTTTCTACTCTTCTTAAAAATGGGTGCATCTGACTGCCATGACTTTTCAAATATCATTGAGAGTGGCCAAGTGACACATCAGACAATTCCATCAGGACTCTGGGATGCATCTCATCAGGACTCTTAGAATTAAGGATGTTCTGATTCCTCAGGCGGTCATGAACCTGATCTTTGCTTACAGTGGGAAGGGCATCCCTCCCCCAGTTCCCATCTTCTGAACTACCTACTTGAGGGCCATCACTAGTGAAGACTGAGGCAAAAAAGTTATTGAATACCTCAGTCTTCTCCCTGTCTGTTGTTTCTAGATGCTATTTAAGAGCTGAGAAATTCCCTTCATTTTTACTATAAAAGGACTGGCACACATATTTCGCTAAGGATTTAAAACTGGTTATAAGAGAAGAAAAAAAAGTCTTCAACACCAGTCCTTACTGCGAACACCTCTGTTGAAATGTCTCAAATTAGATTTTGTTGGGAAAAAAAAGACACTGGCACACTCATAACCCAGCATACTTTCCACTATAAACTCATTTCTAGTGTAAACTCTGAATGTACAAGCTATAAATAGCACCTTGCCTACAACATAGACTTTGTGTGCCCTGAATTCCAAAACAATTTTTAGACTTAAGCTGATTTCTTTCTTTACAATTTTTCATCACTCCTATCCTTTATTTATTTATTTATTTATTACTTTTTAATGAGATTTCATTAGTCTTTAAACAATATTTTCCAAGCAGGAAATAAAAAACGTGTCTTCAGTGAAAGGCCTTGCATTTTCTTCTCACTGAGAAATACAATTTCTTCTTGTGCCACAGCATAACCAATGGCAAATCCCAAGAGAACATCCAGAACTATAGTTCAGTATCCATGAACTCAATATTCAGCCTCCATGCTCACTTTGAACATTTTTTTTCTACTAAGCACCTCCACTTTGTCTGTTGATTGTGATTTTATCCAAAGCAATTTTTTTTTAGCTTTCCTCAAAGCCCTTCTTTCTCCCAATGAAAATCTGCAACCACTTTCCAGTGTGCTTTCATTTGCATGTTTGCCTCCAGCATAAGAGATGTCTTTTCCTGTGTTTACTTGGTAAGAAAATGGAGGAAAAAATCAAACTGCATGGACTTATCTAGAACATTTAGAATTAGACCCTCTGAATGTTCTAAAAGATACAAAACAACACTACTAAATGTAAAAAAAAAAGCAAACCCACAAACAACAACAACAACAAAGCAACCGAAAGTAAACCTTTCTAGCTTGCATCAAGGTATTTCAGATTGCTCGTTTTCAGTATTTTGCAGATATAGATGGCAGTAGTATCTGTGTAGGCAAATCTTCTACTTTGCTGTCCAACAGAAAAAAAGGAAAAGTGATCTAACTTTTCTGAGTTAGTAAGAGAGTAACAGATACTGTCAAAGACAAATATCGTTTGTTTTTTGCAAGCAAGAGGAATAGTTAAACAACACTGCCTGCACTTATCAGTCACTGAAGCCAAGGGTATGCGTTTCACATATCATACACAGCTTACTGCAGTGATATTGTAGAAACGGAATAAACGTTTTCAGCAGTGCAAGTTAGCTGAGGCAATATCATGGCTAGAAACTATTTTCTATCAAAGCAGTCCCTGATGGCATGTTACTTGTGGTCTCAAGGTAACTCTGAGCAGTGCCTCTGAGCAGTACACAAGATGCAGTCATAGCGCAGGTGCTATAAAGGGACTATGTTGCCATCTGTATGTATTGAAGTATTCAGAATTCTCTGCACACTAGAGAAGTAGAGATAATAAAAAGCAGTTTTATTTCCCTTTCTTTCAAAACTATCTTCCAGATTATAATCATAGAATGGCTTGGATTGGAAGGGACCTCAAGGATCATCAAGTTCAAGCTTTTACTTACAGTAAAAAAAATATAAAGATCATTTTTAATTTCCTTTCTAGTTTTACCAAACGACTTGGCACTAGTTGCCATCTCTGTAATGCCATGTATGATGTAGCAATGAAAAGCAGTGTGTAAGATCTAAACATTTTTTTAACAGTTGTGAAGAAAACTTACACAATATGAACTTGAGCTATGCAGCTCAGTGATTCTTGCCTGAATCTGCTACAGTGCGCATCATATCCACTCACAACAGGGATAGTCTTTGACTTTCCTGAAACTCCAAGGTCACATATGTCCTCTCCCAGATGCTAAATCCCATAATTCAATATCATATGTTATATAACCTAAATTCTCTAAAATTCCTGACATCATCCAGCCCATTAAGTATTATGTTTAAAATCACACAATGTCTTCGGTTGGAAGGAACATTGAAGATCACTGAGCTCTAATCCCCTGCCATGAGCAGGATTGCCACTCACCAAATGAGACTGCGCAGAGCCCCATCCAACTTGGCCTTGAATGCCTCCAGGAATGGGGTATCCACAACCTCTCTGGGCAGCCTATGCCAGCACCTCATCATTTTCTGAGTAAAAAACCCCTTTCTTGTATCTAATCTAAATCTGCTCTCATTTTCTTTAAAGCCATTCCCTTTTTTTCTTATCACTACACTCCCTGACGGAGTCCCTTCTCATCTTTCTTGTAGGCCCCCTTTATGTACTGGAAGACTGCAATGATGTCTCCCTAGAGCCTTCTTTTCTCCAGGCTGAACAACTTCAACTCACACCCTCAGCCTTCCTTTGCAGGAGAGATGCTCTCCAGCCCTCCGATCATGTTTGTGGTTTCTTCTGGACCCATTTTCCACATCTTTCTTGTTCTGGAGGCCCCAGATGTGATCTGTACCCCAGATGGAGCCTCACGAGGGCAGAGGAGAGAGGGACAATCCACCTCCCCCGCCCTGCTGGCCACCCCTCTTTTGATGCAATGCAGGATGCAGTTGGCCTTCTGGGCTGCAAGTACAATTAGCCACTCTTTGAATCTTTAACACAGAAAAGATCATTCACTCTAATAACTCAGTCCTTCCTTCAGCACTTGGAAGAATAAAACTGTGAGGACAATAGCAATCTGTCACCTAACCTAAGGAGCTAGGATTGAATACAAGACATTGATACAACATATGATGTTTGTGGCCTCAAAATAAATTATTTTACCTGCTTTGAATATGCAGTAAGATGTAGCTAAAAGTATTCCCATTAAGTTTGTGAATTTATAAATTAATCATTTCAGAATGAATATACTATAAAGGGAGAATGAAGTCAGAAAGTAAAATGCAGTCTTACTGGTCTCGGAGTCAATGAGCCAGAAGACATCATGCGCAATCTTTGCTGTAATTATTTACCATTTGTCAGGCAACTGTATTAACCTTTGGAGAAGCATACAGTAGAAAGTTAAACTGGTATTTGCAACAAAGTATGAGGCAGAAGTGCCTTGCCTTCTTTATTGGAACAATAATCTCATTGCTCAAAGCATTCTGACCAGATTGTTAGTTGCCTTCTACTTTATGAACTCTATTTGTTTCTTTGTAATTTATCCTAGGGTGAATAATTGCGGTTCCCTTGTATTGAAGTAGGTGCTAAAATGTTCACATCTAGCAGTATATAATTTTAATTGCTGCATGTATTTTACAAATCTAAATTATTTTCTGTACCTATATTCACATTTACATCTCCTTACTTTCTTGTAGTCTTTAACATGCAGCCATATCTTCTTTATTTGTAACAGTAGCTATCTGTAGTAGTACAAAAATTGCAGCCTTAAGCTATACAAATGCCAGAACCATTCCAGCTTCTAAAGAAATTGTTGCTTTGAGCTCAGTGAGTAGCTTGTTATTACTCAGTGTTGCACAAATGCTCATAAACACCTTGGAAACCAGAAGTTTAGCATAAAGACAATTACATGGCATCATGTGAACAGCAGTCCATGACCTATGTGTACTCTCCCTACACCTTCTCTGGTGTTCCTTCATTATAGTCACTGCCAAAGTCACTGGGGGTAGCCAGGATTAGATTGGCTTACACAAAGGCGTGCATATATATACCAGTACTTTCTGGGATACTATTACAAAAAGAAATACATATGGCATAGCATTATGCCTTGCTTGACTGGACTGGCTGTACGGCCATATTTTAGAGGTGTGATGAACTGATTGTGTTACCTACAGGAATTCATACCATCCCTGTGAAAAAGGTAGGCTTTATCAACCCATTTTTACAGAGATATGAGGCACTAAGAAGCTTGCAGCTTATACATGGTCAGAAAGAAAATTAACTGAGAAACTGAAAATACATATCTCAAGCAGCAGTAAAATTTCTCTACAGTAAAAAGTCCTAACTACTAAGTATTCTTTTCGTCCTCACTGAACATAATAAATAAGACATAACATCTAATATGTCTTCAGATGCCTCAATCTGAAACTGATACTGGGCTACGTTCCCCCTGCTAGTATATCAACCACAGCTCTCCTTTACACAGCAAGGAGTGAAGATGGCAAAAAGCACTCCCTCCAAATCCTTTGTGAGCACTCCATTATGCACTGAGAAATTCTCAGTCCCGGTGGCAGGGAGATATAAACATTAAGATGCCGGTCTTCAGAATTTCAGTGAAGTTACCTGACTTGTAATCACAGTATTTTCCTGCAGCAGAAAAATGACTGATTGTATCAGAAGAATATAGCAAGCACAAATTTATCCCAAATGGTCTATTCTGTGCCTGTGAACCTTTGGCTATTTTCTGCTCTTATTTTAATACAGAGGGGAAAAGAAAGTCAGAATCACGGACAAATCTGCTGGTTTATTTTCACTATCCATGCAATACACTACTTGGAATACATTTCAAGTCGTTTTGAGATTAAAGATAACACTTCAAAAGGCTCTTCTAGCACTGAATCAACCATGAAGTACTCATTGCTTCCTGAGTCAATCTAGAGATGCTCATCAGTTCAGTGCTGGAGAATTGCATTAAAGGTCAAATCCAAGAGCAATTAAGGGCTGCATGACAGAAAATAGAAGTGCCAACTGAGAAACATAATGCAAATGAGCTTCATACTTTCTGTATGTTGCCTTTCTTTGCTTCCTTCTCTAGATTCAGCTAAACACACATTAAACAGAGTTGTTCAACATTTGACAGGAGTAGTTACCATGCACAGTAGAGGAGAGCTTCTTCCTTACACACCTCTACTCCTAGTTGAGGTAAAGCAATATTTGACTTTTTTTTTCCTCTTTCTTTCCCTTTACTTTTGTCCTGCTTCCTCTTTCCTTGAATGACACCCAAAAATGCATCATTTTGTAGCATCTTCTTTTTCTTTATTCTTGTGGTTTTTGTACATCCAAACAGCCAAGAGAGAACCCATAGCTCACTTTAAGTGAAGTCAGTAAGTTAATTATCAGGTTAAAAATAGCTAAGATCTGTATCATGTGTATAGATAATGCACAAACAAATATGAATTTGAGTGTAAGAGCAGGAATCACAGAATCACAGAATAGCCGAGGCCTCTGGAGACTGTCCAGTCCAATCTGCCATCCAGTCTCTTCCAGGTTGGAGACACTACAACCTCACTGGGCAACCTGTTCCAGTGTTCAGTCACCCTCACAGTTATTCTTACATTGAGTCAGAATTTCTTTGTATGTCAGTATGGGTCCATTTCCTCTGAGATGAGAATGCCACTTTCAGCCTCATTAAGCCTGGTGATATAAGGAATTCTTTGACCAAACTGTGTGGTTAGGACTCTTCTAATTTACTTCAGGAGTTGATATTCAAGCTTTGTATTGTAAACACAGAAGTCAAAGAGGTTTTTCTTAGTGTAAATCAAGACTCTTATTCAATACAGTGATTTCAAAGCTGATGATCTAATAAAACAAACCTGCAAAATATGATAGGAATTACCAGAATTTGCTGTTACGCTTTCTAGGGCATCTGCTGTGTTTAAGCTTCCATGACAGAGAAATATGAACAAAATTCTCCTTGAGGTAAGACCACATACATTTTCTTACTGCTAAATTGTCCTTACTAAAGTCTGGGAAGAGCTTATAAACCTGTAAAGAACCTCCAAGACATCATCCCTTCATAAAAAAAGAACACGTGCATCCTAAAACTATGAGAATAGAGATGTAGCTGTTGAATAACAGAGTATTCTATTTGTCCTGTTGTTCAAATTTACTTGTACATTGAACAGTAATTGAATTTGCCAAACTTGGACTACAAAATAGGAAAATTCTTGCTTCTGCTTTTCCTCTGGAGAACAAAGACTAAATAAATTTCTCTGAAGCAGATACAATGGGACTGTGATTCCCCTACCAAAACAACTATTGCCACAGGTGGCATTTGTGTGGGCTTAGAAGACAGAAAACCAAAATTTATTGAACCAAGCTTGTTATCCTGAATTTCTAATGACTTTGGGTCATCAGTTTATTCAATCTTGATACAAGACATATGCTACATTGTTTGGTGCCAAAGGAATTCAAAGATGGTGTGCTTCCATACTGGAGACCCTGTGCCCCCTCTCTTCAGATACATTTGTTAGGGTGAGTTCTTGCCCTCCTACAGAAGGAAGGTTGTTTCATGAGATGACCATTTTGTACACTGCAAGTCATAGAAATATAGATCTGCTCAAATTCATAATCAACTGGAAATAAGCAGTCATATTTTTTCCAATATAATGTTAAGAAAAGGCCAGAGTCCAAACAAACAATTGCAGTAATTCAGTAATATTGCATTCCTCAGATAAAACAATAGAATTTAAATCTATCACCAGATGCGCCAGAAATTAAGTAAGTCACTCTTGCAACATGACTTGAGATGATCTATATCTCCAGCCCTGGAAATAAATGCTTGTGCATTAACAGTGTTTTCTATGAGTGTGGTATCTGATTGGCAACTATTATTTCTTGATAAGGTTCTATTCAATTCAGAATTTTTGTATATTTTGTTGTTCCATACTTCTTGAAGTACAATAAATCTACAGTTTCTATCAACTTGATATTCGAAATAAATTAACAGAGTGCTGTGATATACAGTAGTGAGAATGTATTTTTTGTCTCTACTACATCCAAGAACAAACTGCTTTTATCCTGGACTACAAACTATGAAAATTCATTAGCTTCCTTTCATTTTCTTAAGCACTCTTCTGCAAGTTCAGAGGCCGAAGCAACCTGTAACTATCAAAACTATCTTTTCCAGACAGTAGAGCTAAGGAAAGGTTGTCCAACAGAGAATAAGAGGAGGTCATCAACATCTGTGCATTGCATTTTGTCCAACTTTATACTGAAACAATGGAGATTTCAGAGGCTTTTCAGACAACCTAGGCCTGAATTTTCTCATCTTTATTATCAGAAATCTCTTTCATTAGTCTCTCTTCTTGCAACCATTACTTATCCTTTTGTCTGCTCTAGACATAAGAAACAGATTACTCACATTGTCTTTGTAGCACCTTCTTATAATTTAAAGACTTACTACGGCTCACCTTCAATGTATTCATCTTTAACTTAGACTTCACTAGTTGAGGTTTGTCTGTTCTTTATTTCAAGTTACCCAAACTATCATCTTTGTTTACTTTATTACTTTCTTTAGTTGATTTATACAGCTCTGAAGATACAGTGACTAACATTGGAAACAAGCTCAAATGGGACCTTAAGGTTTATTCAGCCTAGCACATCGTTTTCTTTCTGCCTGAGCTCACCACATGGTGTTTATTGAAAAGGGTTTTTTACTTTTCTTCCCTCCAGTTAGGTAATACCATTCAAAGCATGGCTTCCAAAATACAGTGAGTTCTCCCAGTTTTATGTTCTCTAACAATTTAAGTGTATCTTCTATTCTATTATCCAGGTAACTAATGAGAATACTGAAGAGCACCAAAACTGAATAACCCTGGCAAAATCCTATGTGGTAAGTGCTTCTGTTTTTACAGCGAGCTGTTGATTTTCTAACTGGTTTTGAAAACATGCCACACAAGTTTCATCAAGACAGTACCTGCCTGGCTTTATTTATGAAGATGTCACATATGCCACTAACACTCTCCCATCCTACTAGGGAATGCCCTAATGGATTTAGAAGATTTTCTTGTTGTCTGTTTTGATCAGCGTGGAACGTACATTAAAATACAGATGCAGTCAGATACAGAGCTTGCTTTTGAAAATTTAATAGTTGCATGCTTGTCTTAGCTGCTCATGAGGAAAAGAGGAAGAAATGCCTGGAAACTAGATGCAACAACCCATTGGCTGGAAGACCAGACAGTGACATTAAAGAGAACCTTCTGAGGCACATCAGTGAATGTTTCATTTTAATTTTGATTTACTCTGAGAAATTCTTGATGAAAAATTACCGTTTTTTTTTTTCCTGCTCTATTTCCCAGTTTGTATCATTGCTTATTTAGATGCACTGTTCCTTTTGCTGCCGTACATACATTCAGCTTCTACCTGCTCTTCTTTGTGTTTTTTTTTAGTATTTCATAAGACCAGCATGCCACACATCTGGAGTGCAAGTCTTTTTATTCTGATTTACAGGCTCAGAGGACCTGTGTTGAAAGACTCATAGCCTCTCTGTCTCCTACTATGTGCTCCTTTATGCTTGGAGCATAAAGACCACATGACCCCAAACCAGCAGTCATGCAAACATGCCATGGTAGGCACCATTTACCAAGTGAATGACTCTGAACGTTAAGCTTCTTGCTCTGGCATTCAGAGGTACTGACTTTTAAGTAAAAAAAGCTAGTTAATCTACTGACTTGTGTCTTTTTTTTTTCTCCATTTGCAACTACTTTTGAGAAAATAGATTTTCAGCTAGATTACAATGACTTATCAAATGTTTTAATCAATATTTAAAGCCATAGTAGGCTGTAGTTACATTTATCGATATTAACAGCTGAATTACCATCCTCTTTAGTTACTGTTTTACATGGGCAAAATCAGGAAAATATTTGATCAACATCTTTACTGTGTCCTATCAATTCTTGACTTGCAAGGGATGAACATTTAGTCCCCAAAAGGCATCAAAATCATGTGACATGATACGTGTCACCAAACATACCACCACATGCACAACCAGACAAACACACTGTCACCTCAGGAATATATTATTTCAGTACTCAGGTACACCACTGAAAATATGCTCAAATAAGAAAAAACAATCAACAAATGCATACAGCAACATCGTAACAGAAACAACATGCCCGCCTGTCTGACTTGCTCTCACTTGCTGATTCTGACCTCGTACACCTACTTGGAACGACACAGTCAAAGCTATTAAAGAAACAAGTTACAAACACTTGGCAAAAATTAGCATTTTGTTTCAGACATTTGGAAATCCTGAAACATAGTTTAGCTGAAAATAAAAGTTATATAAAGTACGAGCATGATATAAGGTATGAGCATAATTAAACTTGGGTTTTTTTTGCACAAAATAAAACAACTTGGAGCTTAATTACTGCATGAGCAGCATTTGAGTGCGCAGGAGTAAATTAGCTCAGGCAATAAGCAGGGCATAGCAGAAGGTGGCAGCACCATTAAAATCTGCCAAAATTGCAGCAGATATTAATCACTGCCATTTCAGAAAAAGAAGTACTGTACCTACTGTAACATGTTTTTTTCTCTGATATGATTCTTATACATCTCTTGGTTTGGACAAATATGATAATTATTCTGCAACTGTTACAAAACAGGAAATGCTGCAATGAACTTTCCCCATTTTTAGCCAGTATTTTTGATTTTTGTATATACTTAATATTATATATATATATATGTATATAGTAGAATTTTTAAATACTCAGAGTTGGGTTTTTCATTTGTTTTAAAATACGTTTATAGAACAAAACAACCAATACACAGACATTCTGGGGTGCAGCACATATTTTCTTAAATATTAGTAAACACATGAACAGTCATTAAGTTCCTACTGCAAGTTTTGAGATTTTTCTTTTTTATCAGACACAAGTTTTGTCCAACATTAAACTTGTAGTTCTTTGACACAGAGATTTCACGGGTGCAGGCCTTGATTTCTCCACTCCCTGTAAATAAATACTATTTTACTTAAAAGGACACTTTACTGACATCAGCTAAGTACTTAAGTTTCTAATAAACACATTTGCAGCTTAGGACGTTTGTGCACTGCCTTTCTACTGACCATTTGGAAATTATGGACACCATTCTGCAAAAAAGATGAATAGTTTTATTCACTGAGCCCTATCTGAGTTTCCATTGATTTGTGTGAATTACTGATGTATGTAAAGATGCTTTACATTGCTTTGCTGGATCAGAATCTAACAACACAGTGGTATTGTACCATGCCTTGCATATAAGATCTTCTAAAACAGAAGTGCCAAGCACCGATTGCCACTTACTAAAGGAACAATGAATCATCATTACTGAAATAATAGAGGGTAATAGCCTGTATGTGAAAAACTACAAATGACCAGTAACCTGCCATTGTAGGGAAAAAACACTAAAAATAAATAAATGGTATTTGCACGCGATGACAGTTTACCTCACTGCATAATGCACAAATGTTTATTGATACAATGCAGATGACATGGCATCCAGGCAGCGTTTGTTTTCTACTACCTAGATTTCTTCCAAACACATTTCTAATCTAACCTATCTCAATTGCCTGTATGTTCCTTGTAAGCTGTATGCATTTGAAGTGATTAGGGAATATTATTAATGGAAAGCTGTCTCAAGATAATGGCCTTCTGCTGCTAGACAAATGCCACGATGACATTTTTTGAAGCAGGAGGCATATATCCAGTCACATTCTTCTGGTCTTGTGATTTCATTTCTATAATGCCAGACAATTAATGATGTCGATCCTACCACGGCATAGCATCTGATGTGCCGTGCTCCAGGAAACGTCTTGGACTATGCGTGACGATGACTCTAGCGGAAAATGCAGTTCGAGGAGAGATTTCTGCCTTGCAATGCTCCCTTCACGACTGTCTGGGTTTGGTTCCCAGTTGCAGCTCCTGTGCTTCACAGTACGAGGCCAGGCAGAGTAAAAAGAAATGGTAGCTACCCTATGAACCATCAAATCAATTAGACTATTTGCTGCTGTGGTATTTTACCTTCCAAGGCTTTCATTTGTAAACTTCGCCTGATTAATGGAAAGGTGGAGCTCCTTTTCTCTTTCGCCATTAACTCATGCATCATATTAACAACCTCCTATAGCATTATTTCATGTAACTCTTGATAAATGTTTTCAAAGTAGTCAGTGGAGTCTTCATACAGATTACTGCTCTGAGATTTCTTAATGCATCTTTTAAATGTTTGTTTTCAGAGCCATTGATCATGTTCAGGATTTCCGCTCTGTTGTACTAATTGAAAGAAAACAACAGCAAAAAAAAAGCATTCTCAAAGCTAAGTAAATGAGAAGGACATGCAAACTGTTTGTTCTGCTAAGTGTGGACTTGCCATTTAATTTACTGTTCAGACAGTGATGAAAATCAGGAAGGAGTGAAGCACAGGGAACTACATTTCGCCAATTATTTTAATACGTCTTTGCTGTGGCAGCCATTGTGGCACTTACTTGAATAACGTAAGATGAGAACAATAGATGTTTCACTGCTTTTAGGTGCCTGGGAGAAGAGCTTTGATGGTGGTGAAATTACAAAAAACCCTATGAAGACAGAGCACACAAGCTGGTCGCGTAATATAAACAGCTACAAAATACATCCAGATTGATGCATGCTTGCTTAAAATCTTGTCATTTCACTGGATTCTTCAGAGTTATGATTATTATCATATTACTGACAGCACCTGAACATCTACTACAGAATAAACAGTGCACCAAACAGTGGACCAAAAAGCAATTTTCCTTTCTCTTTACTATTCCAAGAGTTAAGTGTGTGTGAGGTCCAAAGAAGGTGGAGATAAATGACACGCATTGGAAAAGAAGATGGAGAGGGGTTTTGACCTTTCCTTGGGCATCAGAAATAATCTGACATTTTCTCTGTCCATGCCTATGATTGACAACACATTTAGAAACAAGACAAGAGGAAGTTTAACAACAGCACATCCCAGATGATAACAGAGTTTTGGAAGGAGTTTTGAAATCCTTACTGCCAAACACAGATTATTCTGCCACAATATTTGCACAAAAAATCTCTTTGCTTTCTTCAGTAACAGCTTGGTATGTAAAACTAACTCTTAGATTCTCAATACTGAATGATTTAACAACTCTTCATAAACGATACCAGTGACTAATTACATTAAATAAAACTCAAACTGAATTTTAGCAGATATAGCAGGCACTTAGAAAGAAACTATTGAAAATGTGTTTTTCTTTCCTTTCTTTCTTTCCTTTTTTTTTTTTTTTTTTTTTTTTGTTAGCCGATAGCTTTTCATGGTAAAACTGAATAAAACCAACTGCTTAGAATTAAATTGCACCTGGATTAGTTACAGATGTTCAGGATTAAAATACATACACATTTGGAAAAACTATTCTCAGTATCCACTAGGTGGCACACAGTGACTGCCTTAAGGTCGCCTTATCTCCACAAAACCTCCCATTCATACAGCAGATAAAGAACTGCATTATTAATTTATACCACTGCATCCACTCTACACCTAATATTTGTTTAGCCAGCTGTTTCCTCTAATCCTCCTTAAACGCTATTGATTGAAATCCTGAGTATATTCAGACTTTTTCCCCCAAAGAACATTTTGTAACCTACAAATTACAAGCTACCTTTTCAAGTGCAGTACTGTATCCTACAGTTACTAACAGTGGAGACAGAATGTCTAATACTTCCTCACAAGCAACAGAAGCAGCTTGTAATATGAAAATGATTTCCCCCCCCTAAACTGTACTTTTCATTTTCAGGGAGTTTTAAGTAATGAAATACACTGTCAGGTTCACAATGAAATGTAGAAATGCGAAGTATTTCAAATTCCAAGGGTAGTTTAACCACTGCTTCAGTGCAACAGCAAATGGAAAGTAGAAATTATTAATTTCAATACTCACTCTTTAATCCTTGCACAAAATTGGAAAACTTTCAGTACATTTAAATATAAGTAATTACAAAGTCACTCTTCCTTTGAAGACCTCAATCACTTTTTAAGGTTGGTCAATATTATTTCCTGGCTTTTACTGGGGGGCTGGGAGGTTAAGTGACTTGATTAACTAAATATTGATACCAGCTCTTTTGGCTGCATACTGTGACCAACAGTGAACAACAATATTTCATTTGCTCACATTTCAGCATGAAGTCAGAGAGACTGACGAGCTCTCAGTGCAGCAGAAAATGCTTTTCTTGCCCTATCACAAATTGTAAAAACAGAGGTGCACTGCAGCATGACAGAGAAAGTCACCACCCTTTTCTGAAGCCTCTCTCCCACAACTTCAAACCTTTGTACTACCATAATTACTCTTCCTGCTTTTTAGAAGTTGCTAGTTGTTTTAGCTTTACTAACTGAAAATGAGAGGAAACTGAACATTAGGTTCATAAAGAAAGCGTGCTTTGCTGTGAATTACACTGGCAGTCATGTCTCTGAATAGGACACTGCTATAGATAACACTTTTCTTCATAATGACATGGACATTTTTCTCATTAGAATGTTTCTGAAGGTTATTAGGAAAACTGGCCTCTTGGCACATCTTCAGAGCAGACCAGGAGTGTCTTGATTATTACTTGGACAATTTTATTACTCAACTTGGAAAAGCTGCTCTTTAACAAATAAGTTCTCTTTTTGCTTTAACTGCTGTGTTTAAAAGCATCACAACTTAACTTTTTTCTTTCTCTTCCTTTCTGCTTTTATTTCTTCTTTCAATTTTCTCTTTTGTGCTTGTTACTAACTTTAATACAGCTGAGTACTTACAACGTAAGTTGAGGTTATGCTCTCAACTTACGCATTCAGAGCAACTCCACTTAGCTGTGTTCTACAGGAGTTGAAGATGTGCCACCATTAGATATGAAAAACCAAGGAAGCATGAGCTGTCTTTGTAGCACAAGAATTTGGCATTCTGTGTGACACTCGTTTATGTGAGAATGATGACTCCTGGTTCTCTCTGGAGGAGGAACTGGTAATAATTTTCCCATTTATGATGCATTTCTCTACATTCTATAAATGCTCAATCTTCAGAAAGTGTTTATTGAGAGGGTGTGTATTAGTCACACAGACTTCTTGAACCTATGTTTTCAGTTGCCATATTTCCTAAATTGTCCTAAAAAAAACCCAATAGGATTCTTTCCGTATTTAAACACTAAAATAGTCTTGTTAATCATTAATACATTAATACTTATCATTGTCAGTAATTCATAGGATTCTCCTGCACATAGTTAGGTTTCCAGAGCCTCCTGCAGGAATTATATCAATTTATGGCATCACACAACATATATAGGAATATATTATGACCTGAAAGATCCAAGCAGTAATTAATCTCCCTTTCTAATGATAACAATACATCTCCTAAATTTAAACCTGTAAATGCATTCAATCTGAACTTGCCACACAAGCTGTCATGCTATGAAAAACATTTTGACTGACACCTTTACAGGTATTTGACCAAGAAGCAAACAAATAGGCAGTCAGATGATAAAGTTATCATAGTGATGGACCAGCTAACTTGTAGATAGTTACACATTCATAATGCTCTGCCAACCAATCCATATTGATGACTTAAGATACAGAAACCTGTGCCAAATGTTGCTCAGGTTTTCTCTGATAAATAATAATAATAAAAAATAAATAGACAAATAAGACTTCAGCATGTAATTTATCACATCTTATCAAAATCTTTTTCCTTCCAAATGGAAGGTCTGCACTTTACACAAATCCACTTCCAGCCCTTGAAATTCTTGCTCAGTTCAGCATCCTCAGTTCTTGCATCCTAAAAACTTCTAAAAGCATCTAACGGAAGAGAATTCCTACAAGAAAGACAAATCTCTGTGAAATGTATAATCCCACAGGAGGAAGCTGTAGAGCAGAAGTATACAACTTTTGTACTTCAGACTGAATCTGCAGTTGCAATATGATCTCTCCTTTGGTAACACAGAGCACTTAAACACCCCGAACTTAGTCAGTTTCAATTCGTCTTTCACCCTCTCCCCCCCTTAGCTGCCAAACTAGATTGCTTGAAAGTCCTTTCAGTACAGCCCTGCAGCTGATGCTATAGTTGCTTACTGCATCCCCATCTGACTCAAAGCAATAAAGGAGCAAAAATCTTTCCCCAAAGTTTGATTATTTCTTTACCTTGTGTGGAGCTCCCAAGTCGAGATGCGCTCAGAACTCTCCAACAGTTTGAAACAGGACAGCGAAGTGCAGAGGAAGTTTATGGTGCTCACCTTAAGTTGGTGTGCGCGTGTGTGTGCCTATGTCCCGAGCGTCTCTTTGTGGCTCTGGGTGGCAGAGGACCTGATTGAGGGAAAAGAGAACCACTTTCTCACCGAGAGGAAAAGAAAAGCAACACGTCATAAGTTAAGTACGCCTCCAAGATGTCTTAATTACAGCTTAACGTGCTTTCCATTCAGACCCCAGGAATGAGAGGAAAAAATAAACCCACACACGCGGTCTGTCTCACTCACTCACACACAGTGTCCCAGCACGCTGTCCTGTTCCGCCAAGTCCCTGCCCCAGCCTCCGTGCCCCTCAGCTTCTGCCCTCCCAGAGCTGCACCTAAAAAAGCTCTGCACCGCACACCAGTCCCGAACTAAAAAAAAAAAAAAAAGAAAAAAAAAAAAAGAAAAAAAAAAAAAAAAGAACTGTTCCTCATGAAGGGATCATTGAATTTAGGGTGTGGGACACCCTGAGAAACGTGATACTTCTGACCACTTGCCTCTGCTCGCTCGCAGCCCCCCCCCCCCCCCCCCTTACTTGCCCCCACCCTGCCATTAGCTCCAAGGGTGGGAACGTGGTGGTTTCAGACAGGGAGAAAGTGATGCATGAAAGGCAGGGGTGTGCAGGGGTGGAAACAGCTGGACCTGACAGGATCCCCTTGTGCTTTTGTTTTACCTCACCTTCCAATTGAGCTATTAATCCAGGAACTGGGTCCAGCTTCTCTCATCACACCCCAATTACAGAGTGTGCCTTGCTTACCGAACTGGCACCACACAGCCCTCAGCTTCAGCAACTTCTGTTCCTAAGTATCCAATCTCTTAACACCACCTCAAGTCAAATTGGTCCTCCATCACCAAAAAATCTCTGGATTGTGCTGCATTTCACATCAGGAGACACACAGCATTCCAAAACATTTGGCTAAAATCTAAACAGCATTTGCCTTGAACCCCCTAAATCCCATGGCATGCAAAGCAAACACATTAAACTTTGCCTCTTAAAACTGCAGACAAAGGTGCCACAATTGCTTTGTTGCTAAATGTGATCATCATAAAAAAGCCCAACCACGCTCCCCCCCAGCCCCCTCCTGGCGAAAGAAAAAAGAAAAAAAAAGAAAAAAAAAGAAAAAAAAAAAAAGAGGAAGAAAGAAAAGAAAAAAGACCAGTCTTGATGCCTTGGAGAAATACTACTGCTTGGCAAATTGGGGCACAAATAATGTTATCTATATTGAAGACAAATGTTGTTGCTTTTCCTTCACTTGAAAAAAAAAATACAGCTCTTGATGTCTGATCCTCCACCAAGAAGTAAGAAATTTATGCACAATTTCTCAACTTCTAAATTCTTCTAGATTAGAAAACCCAGGTAACCCAGGCAACTTGGTCTTGCAGATTCATTTCATCCCATTCTCCCCCTTTCACAAATGCTAAATGGAAACGCGTAGCTGTGTTAGATCCACTGCAACTCTCTAACATCATTTTTCAGTGCGGACCCTGCTAGGCTTTTATCATTGTGGGTGTCAAACTCTCAGCCTGCACCATCAAAAGAGACTGCAGCTCATCAATCCTCCCTGATCAGGAAATGCCAGAGCCTGCACATCCTGGTGCAAAAACACTCCTGACGCCGCTGGTTCCACCAGAGTCACCACACAGGGGTCAACCACTGCTGTGTCTAATCAGCAACTTCACAGTGGACCTCATTTAAAAATAATAAGAAGAAAAAAAAAGAAAGGAATTCTGCCTAGATATATGAAGGTGGTTGTTCATGGCTATTACTGAGGCATTTCAGTACTTAAATGGGGCTTATAAATGAGATGGAAGGCAACTGCAGATAGTGCTAGTACAAGGGAGGTGGCTTTAAACTGAAAGAATGGAGATTTAGATTAGGGGAGATGAAAACAAAATGCTTTACCCAGAGGGTGGTGAGGCCCTGGCACAGCTGCCCACAGAGCTGTGGGTGCCCCATCCCTGGAGGCGCTGAGGGTCGGGCTGGGTGGGGCCCTGGGCAGCCCTATCTGGGGGTGCAGCCTGCCCGTGGCAGGGGGTTGCAGCTGGTGCGCTTTAAGGTCCCCTCCAACCCAAGCCATTCTGAGATTCCATGATAATAAAAATACACATTCACAGTTCTCTGGCCTAGGTGAGGTCAAGAGCTGTCGTGGAAAGGCTGCCCCGGAGCCCTTTGCCTCGTGCCGGGCAGGAGGCCCTGACGCAGCCAGGCTGGGCCCCGCTCCGGGCGGGGAAAGCATAGCAGAGGGGTCTCTCAGACACCGGCCCTGAGGCGGACCCGGACCGCACCACCCGAACAAAGAGACGTTTCTTCGCGGAGGTGGACGGCCGCTCCGCACCGCCCCGCTACTTCCCGCCTCCTGCCAGCGGCCTCCGCCGGAGAGGAAGCAGCCTCATATTTCAATAACAGAGGGGGCTTTGATGGGGCACGGAAAGAAAACACACCCATGGCGGCGGGGGGGCGGAGGAGCGGGGGAGGCGAGGCGAGGCGAGGCGAGGGGCGGGGCGGGGCGGGCCGGGCCGGGCCGTAGCCTTCCCCTCCGCGTAGGGATGCGGAGTTAACGGCTGGGTAGCTGGCGGGCGTGGAGCTCACTGGGCTCGCTGTCTGCCGGCCATCCTCGCACATCTGCCCCACTTTACTGGGTTGCTCCTGCGGCCGTGAAGGCCCCGCCGAAGGAAGCGCTGAGACAGTGACCCTCAATGCGCGTTTGCTGAGTTTTAACGCTCTTCCTTCCGATGTTCCCATTCCCAGCCCTTCTCGTTTGGTTGTTTGTTGTTTTTGTCTTCTGCACTACACAACAACATGAAAAGACATGAAAAGCCTTTTTTTTTTCCTCCTCCTCTCCCCCTCCACTTCTTCTTCCTCGTGTTAATAAACAAACAAACAAAAAAAAAAATGTAAAAAGGTGATGCCAGCTGCAGCATTGAAAGGGCTGAAGAAATAGATATCCAGGCAAAGCCATGGCAGTGACAGGAGTGGCTCCCAGAGGTGATGGGCTCATAGCAGTGAGTCTTAGGGGCGCGGTTTGGGGTTGGTGAGATAGCAATAAACAAAAAGAAACAAAAAGAAACATCCCAGATAGGGAACCTGTATGGCTTTTTTTGTGTGTGTTGTCTTCCAATTACAAATCAGGTGCAAGTAACAAGAATGATACAGCAGAAAATCTCTCATAAAACTTGCAATGATATCACAGAATCATAGAATCCTTATGGCTGGAAGAGACCTCCAACATCACCTAGTGCAGCGTTCAACCCATCATCAGCATGCTATGTCCCTTGCTGTGTTCCTCAGTGCAACATGTGCATGATTCTTGAACACCTCCATCACCTCCTTAGGAGATTTGTTCCAGTGCATGCTTCAAGCTTTAAAATGGGTTCTGGCATGTTATAGCACTTGAGGGCTTGATGGGACAACAGTGTTAAATATTATGAATGCAGTGTATTTTTGTTGTTGTTGTTACAGAGGTTGTGCACTGTTCTCATACAGATCTTTGGCTAAGATGCTCCATCTATACATCCAAAAGCTTTTAAGAAACTGCCACAGAATCATTGAATTGTTTGAGTTGGAACGGACCTTTAAAAGTAATTGGGTCCAAATCTCCTGCAATACAGTGGGACATCAGCAGCTCAATGAGGTGCTTAGAAGACAGTTATTATACTGCAGGAATCTGGAATTAAGAAAGAAAATGTCTACAAGTGCTGCAGTGCTCTGTCTCAATCAAGTGATTAGCACTTCTCATAGAAAAAAAAAAAATCATATTGTCCTGTTCCTTTTGGAAGCCTTATCTACATATGTTAATAGTGATGTTTCTGTCCAAATACCATAGAGATTTTGAGAGTGATGCTCAGCTAACTCCAGCTGAAGAGCAGTTCCACATGCAGGTCATTGCTCTGTATTCATTCATTGCCCTTGGGAAACATAAGTAACTGCAGGATTTTATCTATAATGCTGATGAAGGATGTTGCATTTCCTTTCTTCTAAGCATAGTTTAGATATTTTTTTTCCCACTAATATCTCATCATGAAAGCATGCAGAATGAAAGCTCTTTACTTTAACCTACCCCAGATAAGATGAATGGATATTATGTTTGCCCTTACCTCAGAGCAGTGTCATGACAGGCAACTTCATAGTCCCACTGATTATTTTTCCTAGCATCTCAGATCACATCAACAGCTCTAAAAAATGTTCACTACCATTGTTCCAAAGATCTTGATTTTTTCTTTTCAGAATGTATGCAAGGGGGATATTTTTTGCAAAAGCAAATACTGTAATTCACAGGGCTGGTTTTGAAAATAATTTGGAAATTCTCACTGTCTCTACTTAACACTGACTATATTCTAAGATCTGAGAAGATGTATACCGGGAGAATAGCATCTGAAACACAGGCCCCCTGATAAACCAAAAGAATATGTTAGGAATGGTTTCAGGTTTTTATTTTGGTTTTCCTTGTCAAACAAATTCATCACCTCATAAGCTTCCTTGATTTGGGGCTGATGAATTCTTGAGTTACCCAGTTTCAAGGCATGTGAAACTCATACCATCCTGAAGTTAATGTTATACGTTTTCAGTCACTGTGTTTGATGTGTTTATTTTTGGGAGCATATATAAAAATTGGACCTCCTTGGTTTTGGGATGTAATCTATTTAGAATTTGCCCTCAAAAGATCAGAGATTAGCATCTAATGCCAGATGCATGTCAGTAATTAATTTCCTTCAAAAAGATTGTTGTCCCACAATAAGCGTTTTGTCTCTTATACTTCCACTGTTTATGGTTCTTAGTTCTCTTTTATTTACAGACTTCTTCAAATTTTTTTATCATTCTTATTACACATATCTTCCTGGTCAGTAATGGGTTTGCTGAGTGATGCTAATCCCGAAGGCTCATCAGACACTGCCACTCTCATATTTTCCCTCTGTTCTGTTCACTGCCATTCATCATGATTTTAGTTTGCAGTCATCCAGTCACCTTCCAGTTCATGTGATAGTGGTCTTTCACTAGTCAGTCTTAATAACTGTGAATCATAGTCTTGAGGAATAACAAACAGCAAGCTGAAACTCCAGCACACTGCCAACAAATTCTATACTAAAATATTCAGTGGAGTAACCTGACAAGATTTACATGATCTTTATGTGTTAAAAAAAATGTATTCTGTTTACCTTATCTACTGTCCTCAATTCCTTATCTTTTGATAATATATTCACATGAAGTGGCATGTTCACTTAACATGGACAAAGAGGAAACTGCTAAGGAGTCAACTTGACAGCAAACGTGAAGCACACTTGATCCCACTGTGGAAGAAGACATGAGGCAAAAGCTAATACTACGGTGAAAAATGTAGGTTATGCATTTCCTCTTTTTGGAAAATTCAGCAGGATGGACATGGTGACTCACCAGTGTGAAGCTGCATAAAGGAAAAAAGCAGGAGAATGTGCTCATTTTAAGATAAATCCTATGTGTTCTCAAAAAATTATTATTAAAAAAATTAATTAAAGACAAATACAGACATGAGGAGAAATCAAGCAACTTGCATAAAAAATTTAAAAATATAAGCAAAAGCCAATATACTAAATCATTAGTTTTCCACACTGTCTGAAATGAAAGGAAATATTTTCATGCCAGCTGAATTGCCAGCTTTCCATTTGAGATTATTTATAGTTCCTCAGTCTGCAGTGTCTTTCTTTTCAAAAATTATGCTTTTTACAGTATGAGGTTGTTTCCTTCAAAGTAATTGTCAAATTTTAATGAAACAAAGGCATTGTTTCATTGAGCATTCATAGTTGTTTAACAGTTGTAGCTACATAATCTTTTACAATATTATTTCTACTGGTTAAGAAACCGAGCACCAAAAGATGTTAAAAAAATGCAAACAAAAAACCAACAGATTATATCTCTTTCAACATTAATTTCTCTAGAGATAGAGGCAGAGGCTTCATGAAAGGAATTTGCATGGTCTTCATTTTGCCTGATAATATCAAGAGAGTCATTTTCACATAAGTACACTTTTGACTGAGCACTCATCACAAAATCTTTACACATTTCCCTCTAGAATATTCATTGATCTTTTCTTCTGATCTGTGTTATCTTTGCCTTGGAATCCAATTGGTCTTGTTACAAATTTGGGCCAGCTCTAAGCCTTTATGACAAATATTTTAATGTTTATACTGTATCTCACAAGTATTTGTGCCTCTTCAGCATGCTACAGAAGTTGTATTTGTTTGTTTGATCTTCTGTGATCTCCTTTTGTTTTGTTCTTAATTATATCTCTTTTCCTTGAAGACGCTGAAGATGAATTGGTGGGATGGAAATAGACTGTGATCAATAAGCAAAGAAGGCAGAAAGGAAAGAAGGAAGAGAAGTGGAAGACGTAATTTGTAAGCAGAACTGGAAACTCTCTTATCATTTGGCAACTTAGCAAGCAAAATGCTTTGCAATTGCACCATAGCTCTTGTAGACCTCAAAGTGTTAGTGCATTGCACAAGCCAGAAGAAAACAAACTTTATTTAGATTGAAAAAGAACAATACATAAAATACCTCTTGGAAAGTAATAAGAAAAATATCCGAACTAATCTTTGGACTGTAAATTCAGTAGTAGATAAGATACTCGTTAAGCTACCAACTTTGATCTGAAGTGCTGCTTTTTCAGGTGGCCATTCAGATGAAAAATCATCAGTTCCTGTACATTGCCTGCTTTGATTTTATCATACTCATTTATTAAATGTAGTACAGACAGCTGCTGTCAGTTGTCTCATCAATAGTCAGTGAAAATCCACGGTGTGAGAAATGTACAAGGACTGCTCTGAAAGTAATGCCTCCTATTTTATGATGTTGGCCTACAGCATCAGAGGTGGATGTTCATGATATGGAAGTAGAGGCTGAACCTTCCTACTGATATTCCATTCCATTTTGTTACTTTGTGACAGATGGCAACAGAGGGGCGATGTGACAAAATTGTGTCTGACGTGGAAGTACATGTGAAGCAAAGATGTGTCATTTAATTTCTCCATGCAGAAAAAAATGCACCCATTGACATTCACTGATGCTTACTGAACCTTAATGGAGACAAACCAGTGGCTGTGAGCACTGTGAGGTGGTGGGTTCTGTGTTTCAGGAGCAGTCATAACAGTGAGGAAGACAAACCATGTTCCAGACAGCTATGCAGATATGTATGCATGCAGCATGCAGGCTTTTGTTCATGGCTGGTGAAAATGCATAACTAGTGTGGGTGACTATGAAAAATAGTACTTTGTAGCTAGTAATTTGCTTTATCAAATAGTGTTTTGTGCTCTTTGCATCTATTGTAGCTTCCATGGAAATAAATAGGATTTATTACTTTTGGAGCATCCTACATGTCATGAGATAAAGATCATAGATATTCCACCAGAGATACTAGATAATATTTTTTTAATCCATATGAATATTGCTCATACCATGAAAGGGTTGGTTTCAGGCAAATCTGATGTTCTCAAAACTGAAAGAACTGGAAATTAAGACAGTTTGCACTCAGTGTTGGACTAATGTCAACAAAATGTTGTGTAGCTGAAGCACCATTCCTGCCTGTGCTGCCACTTTTCAAACTATTCAGACAGGAAAAAACACTTTTTATTGCTGAACTGCCAGGCAGTCCAACCCTCTAGCAATTTTTTTTTTTTTTTTTTTTCCTTGCTGTTGTATGGCCTCCCAGATCATAAGAGCTGAAGTCATAAGGAAAAGATTTTAGCCATTCTGGTGTCTAGTCCTGACTGTGTCAAGATGCTCTATATAGCTCAAGAATAGGATTGTACTGGAGGAACTGCCACTTTGTTTGTTTTGTTCTGAATCGTGATTTCTGAGGCTTTTTAAAATTTGGGAAATTGTACTTGTCCTGAGATAACAGGATGCCTGTGCCTCTGAAAAATTCAGTATGGAAGGTTTCGGAACATGCAGTACATCCGTGAGCCAGCAGCCATAGCCACTTGGCTGTCAAAGAAGCAAGAGATATTGCCAACTGCATTTGCCTCTAGTCACTGGAGCAGAAGACCAGCTGCAATCCAGAGGCAGAGAGATGAGCTTTCAAGCTGGCTTGCTCACACTCAGAGGCCAGCTGGCCTTGGAGCACGTAGGACTGAAACTGTGTCGCACAGTTTTGGGTCAGTTTTTATTTGCACATATCACTGCTTGAGTTTGCAGATGCAGTCTGAGGTTTGGATGGGTGAATGTTTTTGTCATCCAAAACTGTACAGGCTCAGATGTCAGGGTTTACAAGTTACAGTCAGTAACTGACCCAAAAAGTCCTTTTTTAAAGAATGTACATCTCTCTCTCTCTCTCTCTTAAGTGCCTCCATGTTACTTAAGGAGATACTCTAGAACAGTTAAAACATGGAAAACCCATCCCTACTGCATTTTACTTGAACGGGAGGCATAAATGATATGCCACTTACTCTGGGCAATTCTTAACGCTTACTCGGATCAGCAGTTCCATTGAAGTGAGATTTCTAGTGTGAGTGAAGGAGCATACTGTCTAGTCCCGATTATTTTGCTATTTCAGCTGAATATTTCCTGTAGGTAGATGAGGTAATATGAACTGCAATGCTGTCAGTGTGTGACTAGTACACCTCTTACATCTCTGAGCAAGACAGTTCATTATTTTTGCTTCCCAGGGGTTGTGAACAAAATTAAAACTTCTGTAAGAACAGATTCCCCGAAGGTCCAGCATGACCTCTTTTCACATTTTGCCTGATAAGACCTTAAATCAAGTGCAGCAGTTTTCAGCTAATATATTTCATTTGTTGACAATGTGACATTGTTGGTATTTAGGCTTAAATTCATATTCTGCCAATAGTTTATTTTAATAACGATCATCTTGATTGTAGCTCCCTTGCCCTAGTAAGAGCTGGGACAATGTCCTAATAACCAAAAAGGACTTTGCTATCACTTTCATATTTCTTTAAGTACTCCTTGTGATGTCTCATGGGACATGTCTCAAGTGAGTGGTGGTAGTATTTAAAAATGCATATTCTGTGAGAAGCTATTTGAAAAGGTTTACCGCTTGTACATTTCAAAAGGCTTTACTTCCAGTTAAGGTACTGAAGTCTACTAATGCTTTTGTGTCCACACTATTAAAGAATAGTTACTACAAGTAGTTTGATTGATAGTCAGTGAGCTGGTGAAAGAGAAGAAAGTGGCAACCATTTGTTTTTCTGCTTTAAAGAATTGTCTTGGGGCAGTTTGTATAGGCAAGTGTCCTGAGGTAATAGTATAACAATGACTTGTTGAGCTTTTCAGGGAATTCAGAATCTGCTGTCATGCACAGGAGTCTGTAGAAGTTATTTGTGGTGCTACTGGAAAATTATAGATTACACGATTCACTACAGAGTACTCACTTTGTCTTTTGAGTCTATTAAATCATATTCTGCAGGAAATTTTCTGCCCTGCTCTTTTGTTATAATAGAATATCCCTTTTTGATAGAAGCATTTTTACTGGTACATGTGGCTCTCGCAGTGTTAGACTTACTTAAAATTTGTTATTTCAGTATGTGTGTCCTGGTTTCAGCAGACAGTGTTAACACCAATAGCACACCAATATTTTGATTGTTGCTGAGTGATGGGTGCACACCCAGGCCACTCAGTGAGGAAGGTTCACCACCATTATGGCTCAGTGGCAAGGGGGTGTGTTGGTCAGAGCCAGGACAGCCTGAACTAGGAAGGGGTTATTCCAAACCACATGACATCATGAGCAAGGTCATGAAGCGCTGAGGAGTTGGTCTGGGCCACTGCTGGGATTGGTTGTGTGTTGATTGGTGGGTGGTGAGATGTGTTTGTAGCTGTGTCTCCGTTAATGGACAGTTGTATTGTTATGTGGGCATTGGTCAACGGGAGGCGAGTGGTTGTGTTGTGGATATACTGTTATAATCGCTTTTTAATTTTTTTCTCTTATATTTTTCCTTCCTAGTAAATAGTTTTTATCTCAACCCATGTTCTGTTTTGTTTCCACTTCTCCCTACTCCAGTTGAGGGGGAAGTGAGCAAACAGCTGTGTGGTGCTGAGCTGCCTTCAGTGTTAAACCACAATAATGTGTATGCCTACACAGATAATCTGATAATCCTCTGTGAAGGACTTGGTCACTGTAGCTGTACTAACTAGCACAAAAGAGAAAGCTGGATGTACCTGTTATTATTTTGTTTACTTATCTTTAGATTACAAAAAATTACAATTTTTTTTTTCTAACCTATGATAAAGCTCTGTGAATCATTGATGATACTGTCTTTTGATTCCTATCTGACAGGAGTATTCTAAAGTGGAAGTGATGTCAGTGCAAACATATAAGTAGAAAAGATAAGGCTGCTGAGAACTTAATCATTTTAAATATTTAGAAGTGCAGCATGTGTATATTGGAGTGTATTTTCAACTGGATTTTAAATATTGCAAACTGTTATTTTGTCATTTGTTGAAGTACTCAATGTGGAAAATAATCGTTGGTTATAAAAATATGATGACTTTGATCTTTTTTTCTTTTTGGAAGGACTGAGAATCTTTGTAGTTACTGTTGGTGGAAAATCAATATAATACGAAAATGCTGATTTGACTTTTCATATGGAAATGCATCTTCTGAACTAGAAACGGTCTTGAAGAGACCAAATTCAAAGGTTTTCCATTTTTTCTTTTTAAATGAGGATGGTTATTTAAGGCAGACTGTTTAAATAGCAGAAAATCTTATTCACCAGATACGAAATTAATATCACCTGCCTAAATTCCAAATAATAATCTATGAAACCATTCATATCAGGAGAGGCAAATGTTTTTGGAACGGTGAAATTTTACAGTTGTCGGCAATGCCACATTACTAAAAGTTGAGCCTTGCATAGTAACAGTCTTTTAGTTAACCCAGTATTCCCTATATTTTTGCTACAAATGCAAATGAAAATACAAATATGTCCTTAGCAGCATGAGAGCTTATCCGTTTAAAAAGCCCTTTGCAGAAACTTGAAGAAGGGAGGCAGAGATGGATGCATGAAAAACAGTAAAAGAGAAAGATGTGATGAAAGTTTGCTGGTTATTAGGCAGAATGAGTAGAATGATTCTATCTTTTGTCAGTGATTTAAATTAAAATAGCAGTTCGGGATATAACTGCGAAATTCCAGTCATAGGATCCTTACTCCGATCTATAGAGGATCAAGGTACTTGGAAAGGGTTTCCTATCTCCAGAGCTTTTGCTCTTTTCAAGTTGAACCACTAGCTGTTTATTACAAACAGTAGGCAACTATCTGGCTGAACTGGACAGCTAGGATAAGCCATAATAACTGCTTAGATTAAATAAATAAATGTCAGTCTTATACTATTTTATGTCATATAGTGCAATGAATAGTCACAGTGAGGTTTTCATGCTTCACAAATATTTTTCACTCCAAAAATACCTAAGAAGTACTTTTTGTTTTTGATTCACTTGTAGTTTTTAAAAATATTTGTATATATATGTTTGTGTGTACATGTCTTTTTTTAAACCCAACAGTATTTCTGTTCACCACTGAAGAATTCTTTAAACATACTGCAATCAGTACAAAAATTTACTTAGTCCTTTCCAGTCGCATATGCTAATTTTTAGATGAAGCTAATATCTTTTTATCCAGTTCTTTGTCCATTGTTTTGTTAGATAATTCCAACAGAGATTAAATAATGTGTTTTTCAGCCCTCTGAACATTTTTGTGGTCACCTTCACAACAGAAGGGCATAACTGAAGTAATTTGCCAATGAAATTGTATTCCTTTCCAGCAGTGGAGAAATTTCCTGGTCACTTAAAATGAGGTTGAACAAAGAAGGTAATATTACCTAATTCAAAATTATTTTATGAATGTCATTTAAATTACATTATTTTCTTTGTATAAGCAGATGAGCCACGCAGATTAAAGCTTCCATGGAATCCACTGCACAGAAGCTCAGTGTGAAGGAAGTAGGTTTCTAGATGCTGAATTTGAGATTCTTTTAAAGAAGGAACCCTAAGAAAAAAATGGAGGAAGTTGTTCATTAATTTTAATTTCTGAGACCCAGAAAATTATGTTGTTTAACAAAAATGTATTCAGGAGATGCTAGGTAGCAGCTGGATTATTGAAGTTTATAGGCAGATCAGAATCCAAGCAAGGAAAAAAAATCAGTATTTATACACATCTAAAATTTCTCCATTCCCTGCAGATTAAGGTAGGTATTTCTTTATTAAGAAGTAGATTTGTACATCTGCAGTGACTTTTTTTCTTTTACAGTGCTATTACAAACATATAACATAGAATATGCCAGAAAGTATACCTATCTATTCATAGGTTTGTGCTGATTGACAGTTCAGTGAGAAATTGTGTGTTTTGCTGGTAAGTGGAAACCTGAAGATACACAACTGGTGATATACACCCTAAATAGATGTAATAATATGTTATGTGGTGGGAACCAGAAGTATCTTTCAGGCTACTTAAATTAGGCAACAGAAAGCCAGAATTCAGTATTGGCTTGAGTTAATTTTATTTTAAGCATCTTTACTGTTGATTTGGACCTTGCCTTAACCCTAAGAAAAGTATCCCATATTTATACATCTCTGTTAGCTTTTAAGCTAATAGAAAAACTGTTCTTGTTATTTTTAAATGTTTGATAAATATTATGAAACCTAAGCTTATAAAATAGTTGTATTCTTGGTGCCAGGCTTTCAAGATGAGAAGAACAAGTTGTACAGGCTAACTAAGATTAGATGGATATTCACCTTTTTAACAGGATATATGTTTCTTGCCAGATACATAGGTTCATACAGAGAAAACTGTGTTGACACCAAGAGATTATTTCACAAGCAGGCCTAATGACTTCAGCAAGAACAAGGCAAACAGTCTGAATAAATTTTCCAACATGTAGCTTTAATAGTTGAATGCATTAAAAAAAAAATGTCACATTTATACATTAGTAAAAATAATAAAAAATATGCTGTCTCTGCATTTGTGAAAGTAACTATCATTCTAAAACTATTTGGCCTTGACCACCTGTTCTGAGAAACATAAGAAGGCAGATGAGAACTTAACAGTAACCTGGTTTAAAAAGAATCAAAAGAGGCCTAGGTGGTGATGCGATTTCCAGACAGGAGTGATACTTCCTTAGTTGATAAACATTACCTGAAGTTTATATTTCTTAGTGAATGCAGAGATCCTATATATCATACAACTTTATGCTGTATGTCTGTAAACCTATATAGCTTTATGTCAGACATCATGTGGCAGAGTTGCCCATTGCATTCCTGTTCCGTGATTCTTCTGATGGATGTTGGTTGAGTTAGTTCTTATTATATGATGCACTGAGAAAAACTCAAGAGGAAGTGAAGGTAACTCAGTGAAAGCTGTAAGTCCTTATTTGCAGTGAATAAAATTAAGGGCTGCATTCTTAACTCATGTTTCTGCATTTGAAGGTGTAGTCATGCAGTGCAGTGGAAATGTTCATTGAGCTGGTTCTTTCCATTAGTGATGAGTGAGAGGTCATGATTAGTTGACGCAGTCACTGTTAACTAGCAAAAAAGCTACTGAAGCAATTTCTGAATTGTGGAGGTAATTATATTTTGAAGGAGTTCTCTGTTTAGATTTTACAGCAGCTGAACTGGTGTATTCTGTGATTGTTTAGGTAGTACAGCACTGCACATCTGTCAGTGGCATAGGCTTACTCTGTAGGTAGGCAATGGGAGAATGTAAGGTTGAACAAGTTGAATAGTTCTCATTGAAGAAATTTGTTTTACCAGTGACTGAAGTGCTCCCACGTCTTGTGTGAAATTCCAAATCATGGTTAAGCTCCTGCTTTGTTTTGAACAATAATTGGTGTTAGACAGTAACTTTTTCAAGTTCAGGTGTTTAAATTCACTCTGAAGGGCATGATGAAAAATAATGGTGAGCAACCAGGCACTATTAGATGTCAGAATGATTTTCTTGGCATTTCCTCTTCCCTGTTTAGTTCCCTGTAAGTTGCTACTTTTCTTCCTCTGTGGACACATATTCACAGTGAACGTTTGTGGAGTCTTACTGCATCACCAGTCTTAATCTCCCCAAGTCACTCTCCCAGATGTCTTTGCTGTCTGATTTCCTTTCAATGTGATAAGGTCCTTTTCTGATGCAATGCTGATATTTTCCAGGAAAAAATGAAGGTTTTTTGTTTTTTGTTTTTCAGATTGAATATTACTGGAAATACCGAACACAGGCACATTCTCTGCCACTTCGTTAACATTTTGTGTTCAAATGGAATAGAAGCACTTCTTGTACAGTGCAATTTAAAAATTATCTCTAACATTTGCATGGCTTTTCACAGGCATTATCAATGACCTTCTCTGTGATTCCCGGAATCCTGCTTTGCAGTTGCTCAGAATGGTTTTAACATTGGGTCCAATTTTTTCCACATGCTTCACCAGCTGATCCTGCAGTTCTCCAGTTGCCATGTACGTGCTGTTGATCTACCTCATGTAGATAACATGAGTTTTAAAAAGTTTTCTGGTTGACTGCCTGTGTCAGAAAATAATTTTCTTGATTGTAAATTATATAGCAGATGTGTTAGCAGTTTGTAATTTTCCTAGTAAATCTGAAGTCAGTTTTGCTACTTTAAATTAGAGCGAAGTGGAAGAAGAATGAGCAGTGAAGAGTTAATGTGACTTCTAAGATAAGTATCTGAGAAAAAGTAATGGTGGATGAAACCATAATTTATGCCTTTTTTTTTTCTAGTTTACAAAAATAACTTTATTCAATGCAAACATTTCTTATAAAATAAAGAGAAAAATGTATATTAAAATCAACAGGTGAAAATGTCCCTTTATCTAAGTAGTGCTGGGTTAGAGCAACCATTTAAATGCAGTACTCTTATTTCCTGAGGGACGTGATCCTTCATTTGTCTAATTAATGTCTGTCAGGTATTTTGGAGGGAGAGGGAAAAGGAGAGAGAGGAGTCTTCTCAGGTCTCCTATTGAAACTCCACTGCTCTGAATAAATAATTAAGCTTTCACACCTCCCAGTCAAGTGTTCTCACCACCACTGACACAGTCACTTGTCTGTTCTCGCTAACTACTTGAGTATTTTGTGGCAAAAAGAATCATTACACAACACATTGATAAATCCAGCTAAATCTATCAACACAGCATGCAGCCAGATGTGAATCTGTCTCTGTTTTCCAGTCATATTGGTTATTATTGAGAGAGAAAAAACTTGTCTGGCTCACCTACTATTTGGGTGAGTCATCTGAGTGCTAGTGTTCATCTTGGCAGATGTTTAATTATTTACGCAGCATGGAATTGATATGGTAAGGGCAGAGTTCCAGTTAGAGTGTAGTGGTTCATCATGTGCAGGCATAGGGGGAACCTAAATTTTTTTACCTGCAGCCAAGACTAAAGCACCAGGCAAAGAACTGCTGAGTGATGTGGGAGGTGAAAGTTATTTGAAACAGAGCCTTATTTTTTCATAAGACACTGTGCTAGTTCAGCTTTCATTGAGCACTGGTCTCGATCTCCTTCCCTAGTGCACAAGATATGCTAAACCTGTCAGCCAAGAAATGCTTTCCCAGTCTGCTGAATTTTCCTTGCGATGCCCATTGCTGCCTGTCTGCCATCTCCTGTTCTATTAATTCTGAATTTGTCAGCTCTGCTGCCTTTAGGAGTTCTTTCATACACTGATTCAAGGCATATACTCGTGTTCAAACCAAAGCTAATTACAATAATTATGTCTTTTTTTTTTTTTTTTTTAATGAAAACACTTTCAGACACCTGTTATTTTCACGGAGTTGACTATGTTTTGCAACTGCATCTATTTCTCTTCATGAGGTGCTGGAACAGCACCAGAGAGGTTGTGGATGCCCTGTCCCTGCAGGTGTTTCAGGCTAGGTTGGGTGGAGCCCTTGGTAATCTGATCTAATGCTTGATCTAGTGATTGGCAACAGTGTCTATAGCAGGAGGGTCGGAACTTAATCCTTGAGGTCTCTTCCAACCCGTCATTCTATGATTCTGTGAATCTAGAAGAACCTCGTGTGGCACTGTATGGCTTGTGCTATAGTTTCCATTACTTTTCCTAATAGCTGGGCTTTAATATATTCAAGATTTACATGAAACAAAGTATTTCTTTTTTTTTTTTTCTTTCAACATGACTTAAAATTTAGTTGCAGAACTGACAGCATTTTAAATGGCTCTGTTCTAGTTTATCTCTGTAGATAGGTAAGGAAGTGATGTCAGTCTAGGTTGAATAGATCTTGTGGGAGAATGACTGACCTTGAGATACTAAGAAAACAAATTGTAAGTCTATGCAATTAGAACAGCAAAGTGTAATCCTGCTGGTCTTTTGAGGCCAAATGGCACATATCAAAATATTAAAACACCTGCTGGCAACATGGTACTGAAATATCAGATAATCCCAGTTCTGATCTCAGTTGAATTCCAAAGGCATCACTTCTTGAAACTCTCTTATCACTGGGAAGAACCATCTGAATTTTTCATGTACCTTGATGAGTTATAAATTAGCTGTAGTCACTCCAGAGAAAGACCTCTGCCTCACAGGAGAAAGCTCAATAAGAACATCTGTTCAGTATACCATGGTGGTCAAAGAATCAAGCAAGAAGAAAGCAGGTTATATTAGGGAAAACATACAGAAGATAGTACTACTATTATGGCTATAGATGCACTGTCTTTATTTCTGTGCATAGTGCCTCAGGAGTCTTAATGCTTCAGGAATTCTAGTATTTCAGGAAGTACAAGCTTGGTATTGATTAACCTTTGTTTGATTTTAAGGTGAGAGATGATAGCTAGTTTTATTTTTATTTATAACCTTGTTTTTATTGCATAAAAATAGTGCTTAAAGCTTGAACAGGTATTAACTTCCATAGTAATTTCATAAATAAAAGTGATGTAAAATCTATATATTAAGGTCATCCTGGCTTTAATAAAGATCCAAATACAAAGAAAATTTTTAGAGACATAAGAGGATTTTTCTTACAAAGAAAGCTTAAAACAACTGGAAAAATGGATTATTGGATGTGCAGTGTCTGTGTCTATAATAATAATAATTAAAAAAAAAAAAAAAAAAAAAAAAAAGGAAGGAAGGAAGGAAAAAAACACCAGAAAACAGAACAAAGGAGAGAGCTCAGAGTCCTTCCTAATCTCTTTGGAGGACTAATGGATGCTCAGTGAACTGAGAAGATGACAAATGCCAAAATGATATAGGAAACCCTTTTCCATCCCCTCCCATCGTTTTGACCTTTGGAACTCAGCTGCCATGGTGTTGGCAGGCAGCGATAAAGTGGCAATCAAGGTGGTCCTCCAGGCTTTCATAAGGAGCCTGCAGAATGGCTAAGGACATAACTGCTCCCCTTTGCCTGCCTTGGACTATGTAATTTGTCGCTGGTTTCTGTTGCTTACAGTGCATGGGCATGCAGGAGACTACATCATTCTAGAGTACCCTGAAACAGCATCTGTCAGTCTTTTCTGTCTTTCCCCCTTCCTTCCTTCCTTCCTTCCTTCCTTCCTTCCTTCCTTCCTTCCTTCCTTCCTTCCTTCCTTCCTTCCTTCCTTCCTTCCTTCCTTCCTTCCTTCCTTCCTTCCTTCCTTCCTTCCTTCCTTCCTTCCTTCCTTCCTTCCTTCCTTCCCTCCTTCCCTCCTTCCCTCCTTCCCTCCTTCCCTCCTTCCCTCCTTCCCTCCTTCCCTCCTTCCCTCCTTCCCTCCTTCCCTCCTTCCTTCCTTCCTTCCTTCCTTCCTTCCTTCCTTCCTTCCTTCCTTCCTTCCTTCCTTCCTTCCCTCCTTCCTTCCCTCCTTCCCTCCTTCCCTCCTTCCTTCCTTCCTTCCTTCCCTCCTTCCTTCCTTCCTTCCTTCCTTCCTTCCTCCCTTCCTTCCTTCCTTCCTTCCTTCCTTCCTTCCTTCCTTCCTTCCTTCCTTCCTTCCTTCCTTCCTTCCTCCCTTCCTTCCTCCCTTCCTTCCTCCCTTCCTTCCTTCCTTCCTTCCTTCCTTCCTTCCTTCCTTCCTTCCTTCCTTCCTTCCTTCCTTCCTTCCTCCCTCCCTCCCTCCCTCCTTCCCTTCCTCCCTGTCGCTGTCCCTCCCTTCCTCCCTTCCTCCCTTCTTCCTTCCTTCCTTCCTTCTTTCATTTTCCTCAAGAAAAAGAAAACAAGCACATTTGCAGATGAACACATTCATTAACGAAAACCTGAACACCCAATATTTGTCTAAAATAAAGATTTTTTCACTTCCACTTCATAGATACCTTGCTTTCCTTATACCGGCAAGATCAGGATGACCTGACGTTTGACTGTTGACACTGGTGCATATATGAAAGGAAAGGAATCAGCTACATTCATGCTAAAAATCTCTCTCATTTCCTGCTAATGCTGTTTAGACTTTCAGAGAATAAAATTATTTCCCTCCTGCTGTTTTTTACAGTGGTGAATGTCTCAGAAAAAGTAGAAGAGATGCAGCTTAATAATGTTCTTGCCTCTAATACAGCCTAGGAATGATGAAAAGTATTTATACTGCTTTTCAGAATATTTATGAGGATTATCCATCTTCAGCCATAACAGGGGTGAGTGCTACAGTGTTTTGGTATATAGTGCATATTTTTTTCCATGGTCTGTATGTTCTCGCATACTGCCTAAATTACTGGTGTAGTACTTAAGGTGTGATTTGAACAAAGGCCATTCTGTTGCTTTAACTTTCTGCATCACATGTAAATGTATGTTCCTACATACAGCTCACTCCATGGAAAACATTGGTCTGTGCTGTCAAGAGAAAGTCATTCAGTGCCAATAAATATTTCACTTTGGAGTTATGTTTACAAGGGAAGCAAGACTAATTGTAAATAACTGTTTTCAATATAAAGAGAAGTAAAAGCTGTTCCCTTCAGTTTCATCTGACAGCTTATTACAATGGTGGAGATGACTATCTATAATCCAGAGTGTTTTTTGTCTGGCATGGGAGAGCTTTGTCCCTTCACTTCGTGCATCTTTGCTATGCACAGGCAAAGGAAGCAGGGGCAGGTAACCTGGGAGGAGTGCAAGTATGCTGCTAGGCTGTGTAGGGGTGGGATTAGGAAGGCCAAGGCCCAGCCATAGCTGGACTCAGCAAGGGGCACAAATGAGGATAGGAAAGGCTTCTGTTGGTACATCAACCTGAAAATGAAAGTCCATGCAGTGAGCAATAGAGAGGGGCTAATAACAATGGACAAGAAGGCTGTGGTATTTAACAATTTTTTTGCCTCCATCTTCACTAGCAACTGTTCTACACACAGCCCTTGAGTGGATGGTTTGGATGGTGAGAACTGGAGAAGCTATGTCCTTCCCACTGTTAGCAAAGATCATGTTTGCAACCACCTGAGGAACCTGAAAATCCCTAAGTCTATAGGTCCCGATGAGATGCATCCCAGAGTCCTGAGGGAGTTGGCTGACTTAGTTGCCATGTCTTTCTCAATGACACTTAAAAAGTCATGGCAATCAGATGAAGTTCCTGGTAACTGGAAAAAGGGCAACATTGCACTCATTTTTAAGAAAGGTAAAAAGAGTAACCCAGGGAACTACTGACCTGTCAGACTCACCTTTGTGCTAGGGAAGATCTTGCTGGAAGCTATACTGAGGCCCATGATAGACAGGAAGGTGATACGGGACCAGCATAGCTTCACAAATGGCAACTTCTGCCTGACCAGCCTACTGGCTTTTTAGGATGTTGTAACTGTCAGGGGACATGAGAAGAGCCAATGATGTCGTCTGTCTGGACTTCAGTAAGGTCTTTGACATGTTCCCCAAAGCATCCTTCTCTCCAAATTGGAAATATATGTATTTGATGGTTGGACTGTTTAATGGAACTGTTTACAAGATCATATCCATTGAGTGGTGGTCAATGTCTCAATGTCCAAACAGAGATCAGTGATGAGTGGTGTCCCTAAGAGATCAGTACAGGGACCAGTGCTCTTTAATATCTTCATCAGTAACGTCAACAATAGAATGAAGTACACCTTCAGCAAGTTTGCTGATGGCACAAAGTTTGTGGTGTGGTCAAAGAAACATGGAATGGAATCATTAAGATTGGGAAAGACCTCTAAGACCATCTAGTCCAACCATCCAAGCACCAACAGTATTGCTCAATAAACCATGTTCCTTAGTACCACATTTACAAGTTTCTTGACCACCTCCAGGGATGGTGACTCCACCACCTCCCTGGGCAGTCTTTTCCAGCACCTGACCACTCTTTCAGAGAAGAAATTTTTCCTAATATCCAAGCTGAACCTCCCTGGCATAACTTGAGGCCATTATCTCTCGTCCTATAGTTAGTTATACAGAAGAGGTTGCCTCCTGCTACACCACAGCCTTCTTTCAGGTAGTTGTACAGGGCAATAAAGTCATCCCTGAGCCACCTCTTCTCAGACTAAACAATCCCAATACCCTCATCTGCTCCTCATCAGCCTTGTGCTCCAGTCCCCTCACTCGATCAGTAGTGAGCCTCTCATAAACAAATGCTGGCTAGGCCTGATTTCCCTGGTTGTCCCGCACATTCTGTGTGATCTCACTCAAGATGATCTGTTCTATAACCTTCCCTGGCACTGAAGTCAGGATGACAGACTTGTAGTTCCCTGGATCCTCCTTACAACACTTCTTTTAGCTGGGAGACAAATTGGCAAGCCTCCCATCCTCTGGGACCTTTGGTTGACCATGGTTGACCAGGAGTGCTGATGGATGGTGGAAAGTGTCTTCATAGTCACCTCCACTGGCTCCTTCAGCACCCTTGGGTGGTTACCTTCTGGCCCCATGGACATGCAAGGGACACGTTGACACACCAAAGGGATGGGATGCCATCCAGAGATACCTAGACAGGCTCAAATAGTGGTCCCAGAAGTTCATAAGATTCAACAAATCCAAATACAAGGTCTTGCACCTGGGTTGCAGCAATCCCTATTATCAGTGTGAGCTAGGGAATGAGAGGATGGAGCATAGTCCTGCCAAAAAGGTCTTGGGGGTACTGGTGGGTGGAAAGCTGGATATGAGCCAGCAGTGTGTCTTTGCAGCCCAGAAAGCCAACTGTATTCTGTGCTGCATCAAAAGAAGCATGATCAGCCGGCTGAGGAAGGTGATCCTCCCCCTCTACTCTGTGCTGGTAAGACCTCACCAGGAGTATTGCATACAGATGTGGAGTCCTCAGTGCTGGAGAGAGGTGGACCTTTTGAAGTGTGTCCAGAAGGGCCTCAAAAATCATTTGAGGCATGGAATACCTCCCTTCTGAGGGCAGGCTGAGCAATCTGAGCTTGTTCAGCCTGTTTGGCTCTGAGGAGACCTGACTGACCTTTCTGTATCTAAAGGGGAACTAGAAGGAAGGGACAGACTCTTTAGAGGGGTCTTCTCTGACAGGACAAGAATAAATGGTTTCAAGCTAATGGAGAGGAGATTTAGAGTGGATATAAGGAAGAAGTTTTTTACAATAGGGATGGTGAGATCCTGGAACAGGATACCCAGGGAAGTGTTTGATGCCCCGTCATCTGCATATCATAGAATCATAAAGGTTGGAAAGACTTCTAAGAACATCCAGTCCTACCATCCACCTACCACCAATGTTTCCCACTAAAACATTCCCCTTAGAACAACATCTGAACATTTCTTAAACACTTCCAGGGATGGTGACTCAACTACCTCCCTGGGCAGCCTGTTCCAATGCCTGACCACTCTTTCAAAAATAAGTTTCTCCTGATATCCAACCTGAATCATATGTCCCTGTTCATTGCAGGGAGTTGGACTAGATTATCTTTAAGGATCCCTTCCAACTCAGACAGTTTCTATCTCATTAGAGCTTTTCTAGGATGAGAAGTAGAAGCTGCATACTCCATAGGTCCTGAATATGCCTCAGCTAGTTGGAGCTGAACTTGCTTTCTTTGCTGCAGAGGGAATCAAATGCCAGTTATCCAGTACTGAGTTTTGGAAACATTTTGATTTACTCAAATTGCTTTCACTGTGCATATCCTCTTGGGGTGAGAAGGAGTGGAGAAGGTTGCTTTCTTCTGTTTCCTTTAATGTGATGATTTTATGTGGAGACTTCTGACTAATACACAAATGAAGGTCTTTCATGGACTTCATTTCCGAAATGAAAAAAGATTAGAAGCACAGTGTGCTTGGCGCTCAGTTGAAGACCTCATAAAGTTGTGGCAATGTATCTTTTCTTCCTAGTGCTCTCCGAATTCAAAGAGATCCTAATGAAGATAACAAGTAAAGACTTGGAGATGAAAGAGATGAGAACTTACCAGAACAAAAATGCTTTTCTGATGTTCCAGAACAACCTAAGAAACCAACTTTTAGTCTTTACATTGAAATAAATTTGAGTTATACCTATATATATTCTAAAAGAACTGGTTTGTGCCCTTAAAAAAATGAAGTATGAGATTAGTATTTATAAAATAATTATTGGATTTTACATGGTAGCTGGTGCACTGAAGGCAATCATATAAAAAGTAAGATGCAAGTAATGTAATCTGAAGATCAGAAGCTATCTCAGGCAGATAAGATAGTGCTGACATCATGTCAAATGTGGTATCATGGTAACAGCCAGTTGCTACAGATTCAATTACTTTGAATTGGTCATGCCAGGATGACATTGAAAATACTGCAAGCCTGTAAGTCTGAGAATGCTTAAGAAATTGAAAAACTGATATTTTAAAAAGTTATTCAAATTGTATAAGTTGAAGTCAGTAAGCTATATACAAGAAGGTTGATTCTACACAAAAAAGAAAAGAAAAAAAAAGAGAAAAATTGTTTTTATTTAGAAGAGGGACACTGTAAATTTGTAGGTTTTAAGTATTACAATGGAAGAAATCTAAAATATGAATTAAAAAATGACTCATGCGCTATCTCAATGACAAATAAAAGTTATATATGCAATATACTATCTGTCCTAAACTATTATTAGCTAAGAAGACATCATCATAATGTTGTCTCATTTCACTTGAAAGCTAAAGTTTAGTCTGTATTCATAACTTCGAGGCAAGGTTAGAAGTCTCAAATCGTCAGTATGCCTGGACTTTTATAGGAGAAAAAAAAATCAAGAAATGCAAACAGCAGTGAGTGAATGCTCTTTTTGTGAATTAACAAAGGAATGTAACTGATATGATCTCTTCAAAATCCATTGATCTTGCTCACTGGAATCTAATTCAATCATGATTTAACAGAAAGTCCAAAATTGTCTAGGCCTGTGAAAGCTTACAACTCCAGTATATTAGTGATGCACTTCCAGATGTGCTGCATAAGTATGGCTTTAATTTTAGACAGAACTGACTGATTACTCAACTTTGTATGAAGCAACCCAGCTGTCACTGTAGAGAAAGATTGCTGAAGCCTGTGCAGAAATAATCTCAGTTCACTCAGCCAGACTAGATATGAGCTGCTTTGTGAAGTGAGAAGTTAATAAAATGATATCAGTGTACCTGAAGCAGTGCTTTTGGTGTGTACAGATTCAATGCCTCCTGCCAGGATCTGGCAGATTCACTCCAAAATGGAGCAATCATAGCTCAGCAAGCATATGACAACAGCTAAGAAATAACTTCCCAGATGTTGTGAAGCAGAGTAAAACTGTTCAGCAATTCTTCAGGTTTGTATCTGCTTAATTTGTTGGCTTTAGTAGGTATGTTTGTACCATTAAGGTATGGCTACGTCTAATAAAGAGATGAGCATGCTTCCATTCCAAAAGCAGCCTTTTCTTAAGAAATATTTTAATAATTATTAATCTCTGTTTCTGAGGAAGTAGTAAACAAGCTGTGGTCCCATTTGTTCAGCAGGTAAGTTACTGATGCTGTGATCAATATGTTAATTGATTTAGTATGATACTGGACAGAAGGCTAAATGCTGCCTTTGCCTCAGCCAGTCCCAGCCAGACCTTTGTGCTTGGAGAGATGGGTCAAGGACAGAAATAACTGGCAGTGGGTGAGCATGAGGTGAGGGTGAGTAGGGTGAACGTGACCTATAGGCCAGCAAGTCAAAATGAGCTGCACCTAGGGGTGCTGAGAACAGGCTGATATCTGCACAAAGTGATGTCCCTGTTACCTCTGGGAAGTCATGGAGATGCAGGGAGGTCCCCAGAGACCAAAGAAAGAGAAGTATTGCACTCATTTTCCAAAAAGGCAAAAAGAATGATCTGGAAAACTCCAAGCTGTTTAGTCTGGCATTGGTATCTGGGAAAATCATGTAGCTCATGGATAAAAAGGTGACTGGGAGTTGTCAGTATGGGATAAATCACACCTGGCCCATGTGACAGCCTTCTGGGAAGAAATGTCTTGTTTGTGGATGGTGGGAGAGGAATTGTGACGAATCAAGTTTGTAACAAGGCCCTTGACACTGTTGACACTGTTGCTGTTTTCACAGTCAACATGGGCCTTGGTGGTTTGGATGCATAGATAACAGGAAACTGCATGGATGGTGGGACTTAGAGGGCAGTGGTTGATGTGTCACATTGGCCCCAGTTCTGCTAAAAGTGGGGCACTGATGGGATCTCTCTGGGATGGCTGCTGTTTAACGTCTTTATCAGTTATCTGGAAGAGGTGACAGGGTCCTCGTCCGTCAAGTTTTCAGGTGACAGCAAACAATGACATTAAAGCAGAAGCTGTGAGTCACTAAAGCAAAAATCAAGATCACAACTAATTTTTTTTTTCTGTCTTTTTTTTTTTTTTTTCCTAACTGTTAGTACAGCTGAGGCATTTAATGAACTGAAGTTAAAAGTAGTCTTGCCTGGAAGTAGATTTTTGAGTTCATTTACAGGTCATCTACCAATAAATGGAGACAGTGATGAAAAAAACCTTAAGTTGGGTTGTTCCCCACAGAAACCTTGGGAAGTAAACTTAAGGCTCATCTCTATTATAGAATTCTTAATTAAAAAAAAAATAATAAATACCAAAGCAAGGCTATTTTTGTGGTTGATAATTTCCTCTTTCAGCAAGAGATCAATGACCCAACATGATGACAAATGTTCCTTTGTCACTTAGAAGTATCATCTTTTTCTTATCACCTTGACAATTCCTGGAAGAAGAAATAAAGTTTCATTTCATTTTCATGCTGTGCTACAGCAATGGATTCTCTGTGTGTACATTCAACTGGTAGTTGTGGGTTTCAGCTAGTTGTTGAACTGCTTGCTTTCTAGCATGAATGTTTTTGAAGGTTCCTTACCAGCTTTCATTCAGAGTGTCAAATTTAGAGGCAGGTGACAGTAACATATCTGTGAGTCTGATCTGCCATTCTACATACTGGTACAAATGACTCTACTGTAACCCATAACTGGTCTGTGTCAAACTAGCCTATGTTTTCTCACTTCAAATCAGGGCTCAGACCCTGGGAGAGTTACATAGATCAGATATCCTTTCTGGGTTCAGTTTTGTGGGCGATGCCTCTCTTGAGATTACGAACACAGAGCTCTCATTGGGCAGCCTAGCTGATCTGTATCAGATCATCAATCTAGATAATTCTTTTTAGACTCTTTGGCACTTAGGTAGTGAGTGGAGTTAAGTCCATCTGGAGTCTGGTCATGAGTGATGTTCCCCAGGGGTCAGTATTGAGGTCTATCCTGTTTAATATCTTTACTGATGATATGGATGGGGGGACTGAGTGCACCCTCAGTAAGTTTGCAGTGACACCAAGTTGAGAGGAAGTGTCAATCTGCATGAAGGTAGGAAGGCGCTTCAGAGAAACCTAACAGTCTGGGTAGCTGGTCTGAGGCCAATGAGATGAAGTTCAACAAGACCAAGTGCCAGGTCCTGCACTTTGGTCAAAACGACCCCAAGCAACGCTACAGGCTTGGGACAGAGTGGCTGGAAGGCTGTGTGGAGGAAATAGATCTGGGGATGTTGGTCGATGCCTAGCTGAACGTGAGCCAGCTGTGTGCACAGGTAGCCAAGAAGGCCAATGGCACTCTGGCTTGTATCAGAAACAGCATAGCCAGCAGGAGCAAGGAGGTGATGGTCCTCCTGTACTCACGTCTGGTGAGGTCATATCTTGAGTCTTGTGTTCAGTTTTGGGCCCCTCACTACAAGAAAAAGGCTCTTCTTGTGTCCAGAGGAGGGCAACAAAGTTGGTGAAGGGACTGGAGCACAAGGAGCAGCTGAGGGTATTGGGATTGTTTAGACTGGAGAAGAGGTGGCTCAGGAGAGACCGTATAGCCCTCTACAAGTACCTGAAAAGAGGTGGTGGTGAGGTGGGAGGCATTCTTTTCTCCTGTGTAATTTGTGATAGGACTAGACGGAATGTTCTTGAGTTACACTAGAGGAGGTTGAGGTTGGATCACTTCTCCAAAAGAGTGGTCAGGTGCTGGAACAGGCTGCCTAGGCAGGTGGTGGAGTCACCATCCCTGGAGGTGTTCAAGAAACTTGTAGATTTAGTACTAAGGAGCATGGTTTAGTGTGCAATATTGATGGTAGGTGGATGGTTGGAGTTGATCTTAGAGATCTTTTCCAACCTTAATGGTTCTATGATTCTATGAATTTATGATTGAGGATCTTCTTAACTTATTCACAGAGTAAAAGTTTTCCTGGTTCTCCTGGAGAATATCTTGTGCATTCTTCCTCAAGTCTATTACCACTAAATTTTGATAAGTCTGTAAATGAAAACCTGTGATTACATCTTTGTAAAATAGGAGTAGATTTCATTCCATTTGAAACGTTTAAATTTTAATATATCCTAGACATTTGTGGTTTTAATTAATTTGTTGATCTTTGCAGAATCTCATTACCTTTTTCTCTGGCCTTTACTTTGAAGCAGTGAATTGTGTATTACTGTGTCTCAGTGGGAAGTTTTCAGGACTCTGCATTTTCTGTTTTCTACTTCGACGATGTTTATAGATCTCTATATCTAAGATACCAAAGACAAGCTCAGTCTGTTAAAAAGCCAGTAAAGCTGATTAAAATGCCTGTAGATTGCACGAAGTAGCACAAATAGGGCAATCTCTTGAATACCCAAGCACTGAAAAATCTTTGATAGGCTATTTGTCTATCAAACAGAACCTTCCCAATAGATCCTCATTTGGCAAATCATCCAGAACTGGTACCAGCTCTTGAGTGGGAGCACAGATGTCATATTTTATCCTGACCTAAACACCTGCCAGACTGCACTGTTGTGGCCTCTCAGGCAACAACAAATCATGACTCTGCTAGGAGCACAGTGGGATATTTGGACATACTTTTCAAGGTGGTAAAAATAGTTACTGACTTCAATGTACAACAGGTAAGGGTTATTTTTTATTCTTTTTAGTTGGCAAATTGCCCTCTCTTCCTTTCCCCTTTGGCTCCTTATTCTTTATTTTAAACATACTGCTTCCAAAAAATACCCTATCAAAAAGCAAGTGAAGCTCTAGCTAATCAGAGCACAAAGGGTCATTGTCTCTAACTGTGAAGTTATTGTTCATCTCACATAATTGTTTAAAAAAAAATAATAATTTGACAGTCTTAGTGTTTAACAAGCGAACTAAACTGTACTTTTCAAGACTAGAATACCTTCAGACATCTTAAATTTTAAATGCAGGGAATTCCAATGTCTACATCATGAAGAAGGACATGGGATATCCAGTTTCAAGTTCGCAATCTGAAATACAATGAACATCTGAGTTTGAGCAGCTCCTGTCCTCTGAGGAAAGATTGAGAGAGCTGGCACTATTCCGTCAAGAGAAGGCTAAGGGGACTAGAGAGATCTCATTAATGTCTGTAAATACCTGAAGGAAAGGTGCAGAGAGGATGAAATTAGCTTTTACTTGGTGCCAGGATCAGGAGCAATGGACATAAGCTGGAACACAAAAGGTTCTTCTTGACCACCAATCAAAACTTCAGTGCTGCCCAGAGAAGTTGTAGAGTCTCCTCCTTGGAGATTTCCAAAAGCAGCTTGGACATGGGCCTGGACACCCTGTTCTTGGTGGTGGTGTTGGAGCTGGGATTGGGATGGATGGACTCAGGTTCTGCCAACCCTAGCCAGTCTGAGATTCTGTGATAGCCATACCACATGATCTGTGGCCATGGGACTGTTCTCTGATGAAGCCACAAAGTCCCATGAGCAAGGCGAGGATGTGAGGCATGAAGCTGGGCATCACACATCAGCTGTGATGATACCTACATCACAGCTCCAGCAAGAAGCAAATACAGGGACTGAAGCTGTCTTCTGCTGTGGCCCTAGCTGGGACATCTCACAAGGCTTTCTTGCATCACATCTGTTTTCATCACATAATGAAACCTGGTTCCAGGTTATGTGGCTGTGCCAGATTGGAGCCAATCTGAACACAAGGAGGTAAGACACAGGAAAGGATGTGGGGAAAGAGATTGCAAAAATGGATGTTGCACTTATGGGAATGCAAACACATTAGATATTATTTGGGCGATATGTTATCAGATTCCCATTAATAATGTGGGCTCTGGGTGTTGTCTGTATCATTCTGTAATGTATTATTTGGAGTGGTCTTGACTAAGTGCAGAACTAGTTTTCTTGGTACTATCTAAGTATATATTTTCTTCACGGTTCTGTATCATTCCAGCATCTCTGTGTTTGGAGGAGAAAGTTGTTTTGTCAAGCTGCATGCATTGCCAAAAAAAATTGATAAGGTTTAAAAAGTGAGCTTAAGCAAATGGAATAGAAAAGAATAACCTTTGGCATAAAAAAAATATTCCATATCTGAAATCTTATATAGAGTTTCAGATCAGAAATGTTTTTAGAATTATTTTGCCACAACTGATGTTATGTATTATAATACAACTATAGAAATAATCTCCTCACAAATGCAACACGAGGAAGGGTACTACTGAGGAGCTTAATAAAAAAAATTGCCTGTCATAGGACATATCTCACCTTCAAAGTCTTTATCATTCCTTGCTTATGTTTTTGGTATGGAACTCTTTAAAAATTATATTAAGATCTTAACTTTTTCAGGTGTATATCCTAGGCAAATAGTACAAATAAAGATGTGGAACAGAGTTGTATTTCTCAGTAATAAAGTCCAGACTCTAAATATCCTCCTGCTTGGCGGGCTTATTCTAGATAGATTTGCAGCCTGATCAGGCATGATGAGGGTGTTTTTTCAGGAGAATGGACCCCTTATGTAAAGGAGAATGAATATTCAGCTAATTGAAGGAAAAGTAGCATTTTTGTTACTTGTGAGAGGATGAGGGCAGGCATGCGGTGGAGTTGTGTCTGTAATCACAGAAATTGGCTCAGACCCATGACAGCATACACAGCACAGAGCAAGTGGCATGGAATAAGCAAGATCAAACAGACAAATAATAAAGAGTGGGTGAGTAGGAACGCAGCCCAGAATCACAAGAGAGATGATAATAACAGATTACAATTGAAGTAAATCAGATATGTGCAGGAGGAACTCAGCTTATTCAAGTGTGAATAGGAAAAAGACCATTTTACTGTACCACATCTGAGGCTGCTGTACAGGCAGCACACGTTTCTTGGGTTGTCTGGCATGCTTGTCACTTCCTCAGTGTTTTATGCTCGTTGCTGTAGGTGCAGTGATGAGAGATAGCCTATTTACAATGAGCAGACCTGATGCAATTATCTTCATTCTGGTGCCACGTAGATACCTACCCTTCCAGTGGACAGAGGGATCCCTGTGCCATCAGCCTATCAATCGGTCAGATTTCATCCTCTGAGCACTTACAGTCTTGCAAAGGGCTAAAATCTCTCATAGCTGGAGGTGTCAGTGTCTGCAAGTGGAAATGCAAGACTTGAAAGACAGGGAGATTTTTTTTGTCTTAGCCTGGGCAAACTTATCCCTTCTTCCTTGGAGTGAAAGCAGGGACAGCTTACATTTTCTCCTGGTAAAGAGAAGGACTAAAAATTGTCCTGGCTCTAATGTGCTTAATTGCCACACAAGGAGTTATCTCGCATGTGACTTTAATAGGCACATCTTTTCCTCCTGAAAATTTGGGTCAGGAAGATTTGAGGTCTTCATCAGTTTGTTCACGATTACTCCATATCTGGTTGCCAAACAAGACAATCAGGCTGTGTGCAGACTGATAACATTTGAGGTTTTCCAACAGCCTACCCAAGCCAGAACTGTGTATCTGCTCTGTGGTGCGGCAGTTTGCAATGAACACAATACTTCTGGAAATCACCAGTACAGTAACTTCAGTGGACTCAGAAAACATCGAGTTTGCTTCACTCTTTTGTGGAGCATTTCTGGGGGAGTGCTGTAAGCTGCTTTATTTGCCCAGTTCTTATCTTTGGAAACTGTACTGTTCACAGACTTTCTGCAGGATGTGGGCAGCGTCGTCCACCAGGGAATTCCATTAATAGCTGAGCTATCTCAGCACTAATTCAGAGATGCTAGAGATGATAAAGACCTATTTGTACATTTTGGCTTACCACTTTGTAAAAGCAGGGTTAATCCCTATTGTACAATTTCTTCAGTTTTGTATATCCAGCTCTATTTGTCTCATTATCCCTGGGGTAGTGCCTCGCTGTGTGAAGTATTGCACTTCCAGACACTTGGCTTAGATTTTCCTTTCTTAATTTTCATCTCATTACTTTTGGCTGTTCTCCTTTATGCTACCTGAGATATCTCTTTTTTTTTCTCCTTAGTTTTCATATCCTTTAGCTATTTGTTAATGGTTATCTTGATACCTTTTAAGCATTCCACAGCCAGTCCATGTTTATTTAGATCTTTTCATCTTTCTTCATAAGTCAGTGCCTCCAGCCCACTTTAATCATATCAGTGGCTTTTCACTGACCTCTCTGCGATTTACAGCTCTTCTCAATAATGAGAGTCTCAGGGCTAAATGCACTTTTCTGTGAACAGCCACACACTGTAGAGAAATGATTTTACCTGGGATTTCAAGTGTGATGTATATGCAGCTGCAAATTATATTTTTTACCCTGCAGTTTTGCATTGGAAATTAAGTCAAGATTACCTGATTTGCTATGACATGCCCACTGTTATTATTTTTTTTCCTGAGATTCATACAAATAATGAGTGGGAAAAAGAATGGTTTGAAGGAATGTGGAGATCAAGGGCACATGGAATGCTCATCTGAATGATGTGGAAATGCATTGAGGTTTTTTGTATTTTCACTTGTAAGGTCAGAAATATGGACATGGTTACTGTCAGACCCAAAGAATATGCACTGCATAGGAGAGTTGAATAGGCATAATAATGCCATGCCTTAGAGTTCATAACTTTAAGAAATGTCATCAAAACTGGTGATCTGGATGAAGATCCCTGTTCACGTTGCTGGTGATGGAAGAAATCAGTGCCACCTTATTAGCTTCACTCTTCCCCTTTTCCCAGCCCCAAGAGCTATTTCAGAAATTACCTAACAAAAAGCTTTCAAAGTGGGTATCAGCAGATTTGGTTTAATGTGACTGAGAAAAGAAAGCCAGCAGAGGGTAGCAAAACAGTAAAATGGGAGAGTGTCACGGAAGGTTCATTTTGAGATTGTGTTTATTAAGGTCATAATGAAGAGCATGAACTGAAAGATGTTTTGTTAAATGGAAATGCTTGTTGCAGGTGAGAACATCATAGTGTTGCACAGGTTTTTTTTTATTTTGAAAGGCATCAGCACTGGAGGAGGGTGAATGAAGATGCAGCAGAAGTGTCTTGTCATTTAATGAGTGCTTTATTGTTACTGCAAGTTGAAAATTTCTAACATTTCTGCCTTTCCTCATAGTGCTTGCTTGTCTAGATTCTCCAAACTTTATGGCTAAATTACTCATATGTAAAACAGGAAAATAACTGACTAAAGCGAAAGCGGGTAAGTGGAGAACAAATCATACACTGCACATTTCAAGCAGGAGTTTAGGGAAGAAATAAAGTACTCCTTAAAATTCATGTCAAAACTCATGTTCATTGCTAACATGGTTTAGCAGCATGCCTGTTATTTTTAACAGATTTTTTTGTATAGCTTAGCTACGGCAATGATCACACTGTATAACTTTTCATCAGAAGTGTAATTTCTTTTGAATATGAAGTAGTCTTGTAAAAATGACTGTAAAATGGAGATGTACATTATGGGTGCTTTCATGATGTGATAAAATAAATGCCTCCGAATTATTTTTTCGTTAGGCAAATGATTATTAGTAGCTTATAGAAAGTATGTCCCTGAATATGTGAACAGTTACACAGGTGTTTAATATAACGTACGTGAGTACTCTTGGTTTGAGTCATTCAGTCACACGGATGATGTTAAATCCATCAGGAAGTCTTAGTGGGCTGTCTGTCTCCAGAGTGAAATGGGAAGTATTCAGTATTTCATTCAGATTTGCCGAATATTCATCCCATATTTGTCTACGTTTTCAACACATCTTCCAGTAGGAATCACATGATGACCCAAATGGTAAAAACACAGGTATTAGCCCAAATTTATTTATTCAGTGTTAAAAAGGATATGACTGAAAGGAAAGTGGAGACTGGATGTTTACTAGGTGTGTGTTAGCAACACAGGCTATCCTTTGATCTAGTTTTCTTCTTGATGTGTAACAACATGGAGCAACTGACTATGACAAAAAGACCTTTAGAAATGACACTCAAACTTGAATGTTATAAATAGAAATAGTAACTCATATTTTTTCGGTTCTCACCTCTGTTTAAATAATGATTCACATGAATAATCAGTATTCAGTCTAGTGGTTTTTCTGAGCCTCAATTTTTAGACTAAAAGAGTATGTTTTTTCTCTATTTAAATATCTATATGTTTATCCACAATGACGTAGCCATGAGTAGAAATCTAATGTGGAAAATGCTATCATAAAACATGTAGTTTTCGATTGAGTAAGTCTGGCTTTTGGAGGAAGTGTTCATTTTATGTGTGATTCTACTGCAATTAACGAAGCTTCAGATTCTTACTAGGAAATAAATGGATGTCTGATTGCTTATGCATTCAGAACAGTTACTTCTAATTTAAAATACAGAGCCTAACAATGCCACTTCTGTCATTTTGGGAGCCTTTGCTTTTCCATTTTCCATTTTCCCATTCATCATTTTCTTTCAAGATACTAAAGATGTAGGGAAAGAGATGGTGGTTTTTTTCAATTATGTTTCTTTAATGCACTTGATGTGTAAGAAAAATAAAAGCTAGCCACATCGATGTATATAATAGAAGGATGATATTTTCAACCACTTCTAGTCAGGAAAAAAAAAATTGCTGACTTTAAATCAGTAGAACTTACACAATTAGATCTTTAATTGAGAAAAAGCCTAAAGTACCCAGAGCTTTGACAGATAAAAAATGAAAGTCTCTTTGCAGAGTCAAGGAGTCAAGGAGTAACCGCAAACAATTCAGTAACCTGGGTAGATAATTTAAGATGGATGGTCACTTTGTTACAACCTTTGATCTTTTCCGATCTTTACCTGCTACTCATAGGGTGATATAACCTAACATCCCTTTAAGGCTGTGACCCCTCTTACCAAAGTCTTTAGGCTTCTGAAGCTATATGTTATTATATAGTGGAAGTCCTTTAAAGGTAGCTGAACTGTATGCACTTCTCAAAGACAACCTTGCATGCTCCTTATTAATGTTTTTAGTAATCCCAATAAATCTGAAAAAGTCAGTGGAAAATCCTAGGAGCTATTGATAAACATTATATTGCATAAATACTTTTGTATAGATTATACGTAAATGCAATTAGGATTACATTTACAAAAGGATTAACTTGCATTTAGCAGGTATTTAGAAAAAGATCCTTATGTAGCTTTGTTTTCCTTTCCCCTTTTGGTCTAAGCCTAAACCAAGTGCCAGTTTTGTTTGTGGGTGCAAAACAGAATACTCTTGGTGGCACAAGGCTATTGTTTTTTCCCACCAACTGTGAACAGTGTACAAGCCTTAGTTAAGTACTGTAGGTGCAGACAAACAAAGCAGCATTCTGGCATTCTGTTATCAGTTCATCTCAGCTGTAATTGTGTGGAATTTCAGCCTGGGACAAGTATGTGCAGATTTCCTTTCAGAACCCCACAACAAAATTGTAAGAAGAAAAGACAGAATTATTTCAGGCACACTTGTAGTTCAAACACAGACATCCTGCCAAAATCAGTGATATATCCACACAATGAGCAATGACAGGAGCAAGGATGCACTTGTTATAGCAGACGTAGATCTGGCTGCATATAGTTATGAGAACTAATCAAGGAGAATCATTATATACAGCTGTTCCAGCTACAAACCTTTTGAAGTCAATAGGGCTTTTCAATGCGGAAGAACAGGACATGGCCATGAACCTTACTATCTGTTACATAAGCCAGTGCTGTCATTGTCAGGTATTGAACAGGGCTGCTAAGAAACAAATCTGAGTTTTCTGTCAGCCTATTGCAAGTCAACATGTTCGTCTCCCAAAGAACACACGCTGAACTGACAGAACTAATTTTTGGTCAGATATTAATAAACTAATGTCATTCTGTGGCATTCTTGAGTATTTGCGGGGTGACCTCATTGCAGCCTTTCAGTACCTGAAGGGAGCCTATAAACAAGAAGGGAGTAAACTCTTTGAAGGGGTAGATAACAGCAGGACAAGGGGGAACGGTTTTAAGTTGAAAGAGGGAAGATTTAGGTTGGATGCTAGGGGGAAGTTCTTTACCAGGAGAGTCGTGAGGTGCTGGAACGGGCTGCCCAGAGAGGTTGTAGATGCCCCGTCCCTGGAGGTGTTCAAGGCCAGGTTGGATGGGGCCCTGGGCAACCTGGTCTAGTAAATGGAGAGGTTGGTGGCCCTGCCCGGCAGGGGGGTTGGAGATTCATGATCCTTGAGGTCCCTTCCAACCCAGGCCATTCTGTGATTCTGTGATCTGTGATTTGTAGGAACTCTGTAGGAGCCATATGGGCAAATAAAATTCAATCTACTCTATATGGTGAATGTTCAAGTTAAGGCTCAAATCAAGTCCCTTGCTACTCATGCTAAGCAGTAAGCATGTTATTTTCTAGTTCAGAAATCTCTTTCACCATTCACTGCAGACTTGCTGAAGTTAAAGCCTTTTTACTGATGCTAAAGAAACTATTTAAATCTTTATTTGCTCCACTGCAGTGTTGCAGTATAATGTTTGATGACTCTTAGAGCTTTTCACACACCATCCAATGTAGTTGTGCTTTCTTTTCTACAACTCACTCCTTCTGAGGGTAACCCTAGACAGTCATTAATTTAACGAAGTGTGAATTGTCACTGTCATTATTTTGTTCTCTCTTCCAAGAACTGACATCTCTGATCATAGCTAGCTGTTTATTAATCAGAGAAATAATTATCTTAGCAAAGACAGTTCACAATATGAGAAATGAGTGGTGAAGATGAACAAATATGTGTATTCACTGAATTACTTGTATTATCCCAGTCCCTTCAGCACCATAATTGCAAATAAAGTGTAAAACTGTACTTATTTGCAGAAAGGCTACAAACCATGTAAATCACATTGAACCAGCACTTTTCAGCCATCAAGAGCAAATACGAAGGCTTTGAAACTAACAGTGCTTGAATTGACTTATCAATAATGATCTTCATGCAGTAATATTATCACACCTGCCTTGCTGTTGGTTCCTCCACTAACAACATCAGTTCCAGTTCTTTGAATCACCAGTATCTTTGTGCTGCTGATTATCTGGGCATGAAGAATGAGAAATCACTATCAGAACAAATCTTGCCCCATGTTACAGCATGGTGCTAGGCTGAGCTGCAACCTCATGTGGACAGCCAATGGGCATCACTTGCCTGGGGAGCACCAAGGACAGAACAACTCCCATCAGGAGACATGAAGTATGGGGCGGTGCCAGTTAATTTATCCACTGCTTAAATTCACAGTGTTCAGCTCCTGGGAGGTGTGGAAAAGGCAGCCTCACGCAGCTCATGAGCGGTGGTAAGGAAGCAGCCCTGGATGCTCCATGCGGCTTTCTGAGAGGCACTGGGAGATGAACTATTGCTGCCTCAGTTTACAGCTTCCCTGGAGCTTTTATCTGTATATTGTTGTCTCAGTGTAATAAATTTGCACCATACTGTATTGTGCCCAGTCGAGGTTTGGCAATTACTGGTGCCAGTACATTTTTGAACTGTGAGAAAACAAAGAAAAAGTGCTAAAGGGAATGCTTCTACAACACATCAGAGTGGCAAAGAACAATTACCTGCTGAATTCAAGAGATGTTTAATGTGCTATTACTAACAGAAGTGCAAATATGTTATGGATTCCTGAGTACACTCCTTCTTCATCCCCTCATCTCCTTTAATCACTTTTTCCTGGACATGTGTGCTCACACACACATACTGTTTATAGAGAAAATGTTCAGAAAGTCCAAACAAGAAACTTGAGTCATCCTTCAGTTTGGGCTGAAGTTGAACTTTTTACCTAGTGGTCAAAAAACTGACTGAATATACTGTTCCCTTGTTTTCACCCATCAGCTTCCACAAAGGGACCATTTTTGTTACACATGTACGAGCACACTGCGGTGGGATTAATCATAAACCTAGGCCTGTGAGTGTCTGTGTGTGTGAATGATGCTTTCTGTGAGTGGAGTTGCAGCCGAGAACAAAGTCAGAACTAAGCCTCAAAAAGCAGCCTCTGTGCTCTCCTTTAAATGCACTAATTCATCTCCAGGCGAGAGAGGCGAGAACATACCAAGCAGGTTCCCTGAGGATGAAGTGCAGCTTGTGTCATGACAAACGCTCAAGGAAGAAGCTTATATCAGACCTACTGTGCACTCCATTGACAAGTTTGGAAAATTATGACACTTTTCAGACCTTGCCTGCTTTTCATGTTGCTGGAATATTTCATCTTGAAATGTCATGTGGCTGTATGTACTAATGTGTAATTTCACATCAAACAAAGGTATAAAAAGGAAAAGGCCAGCATACTCCTGTCCTGTTGCCTGTGTTCATATCTGAGTGTGAACTGACATTTTGAAAGTAAACGTGACAAAAAAGCCATGTCTCAACAGTTTTCTCAAGTTTCTCGTCTACTGGTAAAGCTGGAGCTGGCTGGCCTCAGTGTGCTAAAGAGTAAAACTTCCTGTCCTATGATCCATGATGTGGCAAAGTCCTGCATTCGCCTGGTGACCTGCTCAGCCAATGAGAAAATGAAAAGGCTGCTTGGTGGGACAGCATGCTTCATTAGGGCTAAGGTATTGTGCTGTTCTGAGGGAACATGAGCAAAAGAAGAATTGCATCTCCAAACCAGAAAACGACATCTATCTCAGAGACCCAGTGAAATAATACTCACGTTTGATTTCCTGTAAGCAATTGGCAGGCTGCTTGTATAAGATGTCCTTCATGCCTGTTGTAGTAGGCGTCTTGCGGGGGCACGGGATGTACGGGACAGGCCTCTCCCTAAGCATAGAGAGACAGTGCTATTGTGCTGACCTTGATGCAGAGAAAACAGGAGAAGAAGAAGGATGAGGAAAGAATGTGGAGACGGCCAAATAGGGCACGGTGTTGTCTGGTATGAACCAATCAGAGTGGGACATGACAGCACGGTTTTGTAGGTAAAAATGTAATATAAGCTGTGTTTTAGTAGTGAGTAGAGGCCATTTTACCGCTCATCATATTGGTGTCACCTCGGTATATGGCCAAGCCACAGGCTCCCCTAAGCAACGAACATCACGGTTGCCTGCGAAAGGCAACAATGCCTTCCCCAGACTTTTCTTGCCCTTGTAGGGGGGGCGCTGTTTATGGTCTCTTATGCCTTCCCTTTCTACTTGTCCTGCTACGGTCCTGCTCATGATCTTCCATGCTTTCCTAATACTCTTCTTGCCCTGGTAGGGCCCTGCTCATACTGACAAGTGCAGACTGAAATGTCCTTCTTCACCAGTCTTTGCCATTGGAGCGTAGGTGTGCTGTCTGCCTGGGGAAGGCCACTGCAGAGCTACAGAGCAGGTTGGAGAGAACATGAGGCAGAAAATAGATAGATGTCATGTAGCTTTTATTTTCCAGGCTAAATCTTACTTCAGAGGTTACAGGTTTTACTGCTGCCAGCTGTCCTGCCCTACTGGTCCTCCAAAGAGTGCAGCCCTCATTACAGAGCTGACAAGAAGGATCTGGCATCCATAGGGGTGGGTTTATGATGAGAGGAACACAAAGAGGAGGTGTACATGCTCTTCTGCAGTCTCTGTGGTGGGGACACAGAGGACAGGACACTGCATCCCCTTGCTCTGGGCAAGCCATCAGACCCCAGCTTCCCCCAGCTTTACCAACTGTACAGGTACACCTCAGGAAACAACACTGGATGAAAATTCTCTTTAGCAGTATGAAAGGTTTCCCTGAAAACAGAGAAAAACTGCAGATATTTGTGACAGTTTCTTTGGCTAGGACAACTTCAAGCGCCATTATAACTGTAGATCATTTCCTAGCACTTTAGGTTTTCATTATGCTTCAGAAAGTAATGAATATGTGACATTGTTCAGTGAACTTGGTGTCCAGGAGCTTAGTAATAGTATTGCAAACATTATGAGGTAATTTGATAGTTGATTAAAGCTGATCAGAGTAAATTCATTTAAACTTCATATAGAGGTCATATGAATTCCCAAATAATGTGTGGTGTGATTTTTCAGTAGTTAATGGACATTTATCATTATGATTGAATGACTGAGTCCTCTGCATCAAGATGAGAATAATGACCTAGAATAACATTCATTCTTGTTGATACTTAAATAATAGCCAGTCTCATATTTCAGCTAAAGAGAAGGAGAAATAACTCAGTAACAATCACATTTCTAGATTAACTTTTTGAGGTTTTTGGTTTTGTTTGTTTGTTTGTTTGTTTGTTTTTTAAGGTGAGGCCTCTTCTCCCTCCCAGCTTAAGCTTTCTGTTTTGTGGAAAAACATGTATGACCTTCTTTATCAAAGAATGAGCACGTATGGCTCCTAAACAGTAACGAATTCATTCCCATACTATACTCCAAGGCTCACCAAATCTACTTTAAAGTCAGGGTCTCCTTAAAGAACATGTAGTAAAACTCAATTAGTGCAGAACACGAGCCTACTTTTAACATGTATTTATTCAGATTATATATGATGAACTGTACTCCTCAGGAACTCTGTGCAGCTACACATACCTACTGAATGAAGTTCTCCCAACACCAAATAAATATATGCTTCAGCCATCATAGTTATAAAAGGCCTCTTCATAACAGCCAAAAAAGTTGCACAGTGCCCACTGAATGCAAAAAAAGTCAATTCACTCCAGCCTTGCACCTTCCCACTCCATGGAATGGGAAAATAGATGGGCTTGGCATTTTACCATAAATATTAAGATGCTAGAGCTATCTGTCTATAGTAGGAGATAATCCATAGATGCTTTTTATTTATTTTGTACCACCTCTAAAAATCACAGAGGTTAAAATCCACCACCTTAAGACTTATCAGTTGTCGACACATATCCTGAAGCAATGGAGTCATGGATAAAATAGTAGCTAGTAAGAAGGCAGTTACATTTTGCTCTACCTTTAGAGCCACAGTGTGCAATTTCATGTCTAAGAAAAGCTGGAAAGGAGTTCAAGATGATATACAGTTTATTACCTTTCAGCGAAGGTCAGTAACCCTATTTAAGTCTCCCAAAACAGGTGTTGGCCTGTGACAGTGTAGGAGCTCCCCATCTGAGATGCATTTACATCTCCTATAATGAGTGATATAGAAGACAGCGTTCCAGCTGAGAGCTTACTAATGATTACATAGCAGATTTTTACGTCTTCTTTTTGCATCTTCTGTAAAACAGAGCAATATTAATGTAAAATATAATTATAAATTTGCAGTCTGGCTATATATCCTGGGACCCTTGCTACCACGTGACTTAGGGCAGTTACTGAAACAATGTTTGGTATTTGTGAATCCAATGTTCTCTGCCAAGCAGGCTGAACTTCTAACTGAATTTCTTACTTTACTGTGGAAAATCTCTGTGTTGATCTAATTTTGAATTCTGAGTATGTCTGCAAAAATGCTTTCAGCACAGTCATTATTTAATGTCAAAACCACCATCATTGTCGAATTTCTGTACAGAAGTACAAAAATGTTTGATCAGATTATTATATAGTCACTGAAAGAAAGTTATACAGTTTAAGAGGAAGACAGATTCAAGCTGCTAAATCTTCTGCATTTCACTTCCCCTCTCCCGTCAAGCGATGTGTGCCTAATACCTGCAACACAGTGAGCTTACTGAGATTTTTTGGGGGGATGAGGATAAAAATCCATACTGTAATCACATCCTCTCTCTAGATGGAAACAAGAGACAAGTTTTGAACAAAAGGTCAAATATACGACCATATTATTCCTTTGTAATTAAAACAAAAGCAGAGCTAGAGCATGGGCAAAGGTATGTGTATATGCTTCTCTGAGAAGAGCATTAAGGCTCCCAGAAGAACATAGGAAATCAAATAATCTTACAGTACAACTAGAAAACACACTGTAATGTCCCCAAGAAAAAGAAGCCCATTATCAAGGGTTTTGGGTAAAGCCTTTGGTTCTAAAGGAAATACTACTTTGCATGTACTTTATAAGTAATGGCTAGTAGAAATTTATTACTCATTTCCTTCTTTCAATTCACTCCTGGAGGAGACAAGACTTGAAAATCTAGCTATTTGGTTCAAAGATGTGCTAGAGTATGTGGATTTCATGTGTGAGTACGGGAAAGGTACAGCAGTTATTGCAGAGAAAGGAAATTCACTCCATGCTACAGCAGATAGGTTCTTCAACAATTCTCAGATTGTCAATTAAATGAAAGTTAATCATTCATAGAAATTGAACAGGTTCTATTATCAGGCTCTCTGGTCTTAATATGTTATATATGTACACTTAAGCCAAACTGTGACAATAAGGTTCTTAAAAGTTACCTGCTGATGAAATGACAAAAACATTTGGGTAGAGCCCTTGTTTCTAGCAGCCCTTGCTCCATATCCCCTTAGAGCATGCCAGTGTGCTACCTTTTGGGGCAGTTTTGTTCCCCATTTGCCTTGGCATTAGTTTGGTCATTGCTTTTGATTTTGCAGCTGTTTGTAGAATATAATTTCTTTCCTGTTTCTCACAGCAATTTTGTGAGTTATGTCTCTGTCAGCTCTGCAATGAGGTATCTCAGTGTAACACCTCTGTGGATTTTCTTCATGTTTCTGCTATGTTATATGATCTGAACCTTACTTTTCCCCTCAAAAATTATGGGACATTTAGTTTTCTTATGTCATTATCCATTTTTACTGCTACTGGTATTTCATGTAAATTCTCCATTGTCGCCACAGCAAAAAAGCTGTTACCAGGTCTGCACGTGCAGTCAGCATGACTTCCAGATCAGCTCTCATACAGTATTCATTCACTTTTTACCTAAAAGTGCTTTTTAGGTAAAAATTGCACAGTTATTAAAAAGGTGACTGCTGAGCATCTTAGGGATAATATTACAGCCTTCTCTCAGAAGCTAGTAGAAGACATGGAAATTTGCAGTGCATTTGAGCCAGGACACAGAACATGTTGTTGTTATTCCTGATACCTCCTTGCAGGGTGGTTGGAACTAGATGATCTTAAAGGTCCCTTCCAACCCAAACCATTCTATGCTTCTGTGATCATTGCATGAAGATCATTTCTAGCATCTCCACTTGGGCAGTGGACTAGCATTGTGATGGTTATTGCCACAAATTCCCTCCTGCTGGAAATAGCCGTTTACTTTAATCATGAATAATGATTGTATATGGTGCTATGATGATGGAAAGTGGCAAACTTAATCATAGCTATTTCAACAATAAAATAGCAAGCATAAACTGCAGACATGTCCCTTGGAGGAGCTCAACCTTTGAGCTCCTCCTGACTGCTGACAGTCTTCTGGGTTATATTACCATTAGTGTGTGCAATGATAACCGGCACCAGGGCAGCAATAGGGCCTAGAGGTGTAAAGGAATGTGCCTTTGAGCCTTATCCTGGTAGCTTTTGTTACCTCTCCATACTCAGTTTTGCTGCCCCTTCATACTCAGGTGCCTGTAGTCACTGGTGGATTTCCCTTCAAGCTATTGCTTTCATCGAAGGCTCACCTGTAGCAAATGCTACTCTTTGCCTCTGGTTTTCCTAAAACTGTGAGAAAAGCAGGAAAAAACTGCAGACGTTACAAGGGAAAACATTATTCTGCTTACCTTTCTGTCTCACAGACCCCACCACCTCACCAACCTCCTGGAGCTGGCGATGAGCTCCCACAAACTGCTGTAGTGCTCTCCGTTCCCAACCCAGCCAGTTCTCCCCACTGCTTCTATGGAAGTGGTTACTGGAGCCGGTACACTCAGTCTCCACCTGTTTCTCAGCTCTGGAATAAGATGACAAAGGTTTTTATTTTCTCCCGAGAAAAGTTAATCTTCTTCCTTTCTTAGGCTTTGGTATGCAGCAGTAATACTTGAAACAACATAAACAATTTCTTTCTTATTCCTGATCTTTAGTTTCTGCTCCTCTCCAACAGCTCACACGGTCATGTGGTGAACTAGACCAGGGAGCTGATCAGTCTGCAAAATTTACTTTAGTAAATACTACTAAATAAAGAAAAGGGTTATTTCTCTGATCAATCTGTTCCCAGACCTGTTCAGTTGCACAAACAGATGTGTGAGTAAAACAGAGAGGACAGCACAATGGGTGCGGATGGGTGCTAGAGTGACAGGAGGAACGGCTAATGCAGCATTTTGGCTACAGGCCCATGTCAGTTGAAATAGGTCATTTCCTCCTGCCCTCCTGAACGTTGTCTTTCAATTAACTTTTCTACTATATACCTTAATTACTACATTCCTGGCTTCAGGTTGTTTCCCCCTGCAGCTACCTTAAAGTAAGATAGTACAATTTTATAAACAAGTAATTTACATACTGGCTGGATAGCTTGTTATTAGGGTGTGGAAGGTGTGTAAACCCATGAGTTTTCCTTGGAATCCATTTGCATAACCTGCAAACACATAAAAATTAGTGGTCTGAGTATTAGGCGAACCTGCCCACTTTGTAAGATTTCAGACCCTCCCATTACAGACATTCAGCTGGGGACGTAGCCCAGATGATTAGTAGCATTTAAATGGCAGATTAGACAAAGAGGGGCTTAACCTATTATCACTTAAACCTTCGTTTGAAGTGCAGAATTGTTGTCTTGTGCTTATCACGGCTTACCAAATTTAGATGCAGTCACATCCCTCTCTGGTCTAGTTTAAATGACTACGTGCTTTTCTGCTGGGGGAATGGGGAAGGCTGAAACAAACTCTAAGTCTCTGCTTTTCTTTCACAGTCAAGATATAACCTTATTGCACCTTCAACCTGCAGGAAGGTACAAAGGAGTGTTAATTACCTGGAGGAATTTGTATTGATGGGTTCTCTTTCTTTCTCTCCTTGCAGGAAGACAAGCAAAATGCTCTAGTGACAACAGAATTATTGCTTTCTGATAATTCCTCTATAATTTCTATTTCTTTATCTTCATCCATTTCCACAGTTTTGACTTTGAAAAATTCTACAATGATTCAGGAAATATATTTCTCTTTTCTTCCTGGAACACCAATGCTTCTCCTTTAGGAAGGCATTAACAATGCATTAAATAGGAGTCATTACTCACACGTAAGAGAAATACTTTGAACAAGTGGAATGGCTTGGTTTTAAATTGGTGTTTTATATCACTGTTTATAAGATCCTTTCTTAATCGCCTGCCACTAACAAAACAATCTATAGAATAGTTTCAGCATTTGCAAATACTGCTGCACTCCTAGAAATAGGAAAAATAATCTATGAAATTTCCATTTACTGATAAGACTGGAGTATGGGTTTGAATCATGAAGAACAGATTGCTGAATACATTAAGCAATGAAAGAAAACTTGCAGCTGGCCAGCTTTGCTAGCAGATACCTCTGCAATCTATGGAAATAACTGCAGATCCAAACAGGAGTAAACATAAAGAAAAAAACCCAAAACTTTCTTTAAAGACAAAGAAGGTTAATGAGATAGCCTTCCATTTTCTGTCTATAAAGCAAAGTAATTAAAAGGTATGCAAGTGAGTATTATGAGCTGGTGTTCATGCCAAAGGGAGAGAGGTGATGTCAGCTACTGAATGGCACATTAGTGCAGATGCAACCTGCTATTCTAATCAATTATCTTTTCTCCACAAACATGAGAAAAACATATTGATTTAATCTTGTGCTTTTATTTCTATGCACACAGACTAAATTGCTTTTGGCAGCTTGAACATAAGAGTAATTTGCTCTGCTAATACTGTATTTTTGTGGCCTCAGATGGATTTGAATACTCTAATTTCCTCTTATTAAGCATAAGCTTCCACAAAAGAAAAAAAAAGACAAAAATGATGCTCTTGCAGGTTACATTCTTGCTCTTTGAAGAATCACCTTCTAGTTTTTTCAAGTTAGAAAGTGATTAAGTTTTAGAAAGTATATTTATTCCACCTCTCCACTCTATATACTGTAATTTGTGAAGTCTATATCATAAATCTATCCAGTAATCAGCATAACAGCATGACATTTTACATATTTCTTCCTTGAATTATCACACAGCTTTAGTCTTACAATTTGCTTCTGAATGTAGACTGGAATATTAAGATTCTCTGCATGAAATATGCTTCCTGAAGCCCTCATTAACTTTCTTTTCCTTTTAATTATCATGTGCGTTTCCTTGTCTTTTTATCAGTGTCACTCTGAAACAAATGTTTTTTTTCCTGACATTTACTATTGCAATTACAGCATATTAATCCTTTTTGGTTTCGGAACCTCTACTTCCAAACAGTATTACTTTTTGCTATTGTAACCTTTCTTCCTCCCTCACAATTTTAGTTAGAGGTCCAATTGCCTTTACCTCCATCCTTTTATCCATCTCATCCACTTTCATGCATCATAGCCAGAACTTAAAAAAAGTGTTACTGACATCAGAGTACTTTTTAAGTTCTTCAGTGTTTCAAGCAGATCTAAATCTATTTAATTTCAGAAATGTTCTCTCTCTCTTATTGATACACCACGCTTCACAACTCTCAGTTGGCACACCAAATGAAATGTCTGTGATCATTTATCATCCACAGATGGGAAAGAATTCAGTATGCAAGGTGAGAATACTGGGATACAGAGCTCTCCAGTGCTCTCTTTGAAACATTAACAGAAGCCTCATATTGAGTTAAAATGCACATTGCCTAAGGTGAGATCTCCAGTGAAGCTTTGTCCCATGAGCTGCACACACTGCCAGGTGCATGGAAATGAGATAGTCTTTCTCTAGATACCTCTGCATCTCCTGTCCTTAGGAGGGAATGTCACAGATCTACTTTCTTTATCTGCACATCTAATTTACCATGCACATTTGCATAACATTTCTTCCTCTTTTATGCACATTACAAATGTGGTAGCACTGTCTACCACTGCCACAGTGCATTTATTCTGTTTATACTTCCTGCATCTTGCTGAATACTTTTTGCAAGTTTGAGTATAAAATAAATTTTCTGTTGAGGCTGGACAGAAAGTTACTGAACTTGGAACTCAGATTTTCCCTCATACATGCACTGGTGGAACACCTGGATGCGTTACCAGGTGCTTCATGCAGACCTCTTATTTATTTCTTTTTCTCATCCCAAGGTCATCCTACTCCTCCAGATCTTCCATATTTTCCTCTGCTGTGGAACTCTGATCAAGATGAAGGTGTTTAACAGTAAGTATTGTCAAAATGATCCAGTGGCTGAAGTCCTTCAGTGGGCTGGGGTCAGTCACTGAGTTGTCTCTGAGTCATTGTTCAACATATAAAATTGTTTGTCCTCATCATCACAGAAGCAAGCTACAAGAATCAACAGAGCTTTCCATGAGCTTTGAAATGACAGTTCTATGCTAAAAAAGAAGTAATACTGGTTTCAAGAAAATAATGGAAATTTCCATTATAATGTGCCTTTTCAAGTGACTGAAAATGTCATGGAGCACTTTTATCTACATATGTGTGGTAGGTATCCTAACTGAGGTTTGTTTTATTCTTTCTGTGTGAGTACTTTTTGTCAGTTAACATGTATTTTAATTATCTAAATTCTTCTTACTGTTTTATACAAGAAACACGAATAATTGCAATATATTAGAGTGAAGATGTGTCTGTCCAAATCTCATTTCTTGACTATGGTCTGTAGCATAAGGTCAGTCGGAGAATCCAACTAGAAAAGGACATGATGAGAATGGCTCTCTCACCAGGATTCTATCTGAGTTGTAGGAGCTCTCTGGAAGTACTGTTCATTTTTAAAATCACAGTTACCTTTTATTTAATATTTCTGGAATTCGTTTTACTCACTTATCTGTTCCATTGCTTTGGAAAATTTGAACAGAGTATCCCCATTTGATGAGAAATTTCTTGGGGGGTTTCTTAGCTGTACTGGGACCTCATCTCAGAGTACTTCAGAGCTCCTAATGATTTTTCATCCTACAGACAGTTTCATTTCAATCATCCCACACACAGAGATACACATCAATACATTATGAAACTTTGATATTTCTATGCATTCGCAAGAAAAATGATATTCAAAAGCCTCCCATTGATTTTTTGATAAATGGCTCATGGAGAAACTTGCTTGACAACAAACAGGAATGAATAAGCTTATTCCAATAAAATCACCGCCATGTCTGATTACAATATTTTTCAATGGCAAGTTTTGTGCGCAGAAAGAGATCCCTACAGGGCGGTCGTTTGTCAGCCTGAGTCAGAGCTTTAATGTTACTCTGAAATAGCTTAGATGAAGTTGGGTATGAGTTTCTCTTTCTCCTTTCAGGAAAAAAAAAAAAAAGAAAGAAAGAAAGAAAGAAAGAAGGAAAAAATAGAATCACAGCACTTGAATAAATCAGGACACAGCTGCCATGTGAGTTCATGTAAGCTCCCAGTGCTGATATATTCATTTTTCTGGTGGGCACTTGTCTGTGAAAAGAAATATATAAATTTTTTACATCTACATTTTCTTTAATTTTGCCAGAATCTGCTTGAGCACGTTTTGATGTTAAGAGTGACGTTTCTTCATGCAAAAGCTACAATAATATACACTGTTTCTCCAGGAACTGATTTTGCTCTCAGTTCTTGCCATAATTATTTTTAACTAAATGATAATCTCTCTGTCTGAAGCATCTTCTGCTCTAACCAGGTGGTCCAATGGGATACAAAATTTAAATGGCAATAATGCTACTCGCTGAATTCTGCAGCTGTCAGTCAAATCAGATTTTTTTTACATACAGTTTACATTCTCTTGTCATTGTTAACCATTTCCACAGCTTATTGTCATCATTAAGCTCTCATTGTAGTTGCACTGATTGTAGACTGAGGGAAAGCTTTTACTTCACTTAGTTCAGCAAATTCTAGCTGATATAGTCAAGAATATAAAGAACAATAACAGCTACTATGGATTCATAGGAAAGCTTAAAAAGGGAAGCATAAAAGATTTTCTCTTAGTTTTTCCTTGCAATTTTGTAGTTTGATACATAGCTGAAACTACAAATTTGTATTGTTAATTGAGAAAATGTTTGAACTAGGTTTGGCTGTGGATGCATGTACCGCTGCCCTCCCAGCAAGTCATTTTTCTTCCTAAAAAGCTCAGTGAAAACTCTGGTTTCTAGGACCAATCACCCACTTTCTCTCTTCCTAGGGAGGGCAGATATTCAATGTTAAACTCAAAGAAAATATAATCCCTAAACAAGTCTCGGGTACTGCTTTGGTGAATGTTGCTGTGTGTAGTTTTTAAGTGGCACGTGCCAGGAGAGAAATCCCAGGCAAACTCTTGGGTTCCCAGAGCACGTCATGAGGAGATGTCTGGATTGAATACAAACAAGATGGACTGCTGGACTGGGAGTTCACTTTGTGCTCCCCAGCAGTATATGATCACATCTGGGTTGAAACCTGATGGTGCCTCAGATATAGGCAGTGCTCAAAGAAAGACCCTCAAGTAGGGATCAGCACAGCTCATCTTCCTTCTGCTAGTCCCATCCTTCCAAACACAGTAGATGGATGGCACCATGTACATAAACAGACATGTTTTAGAAAAAAACTAGTTCCTCTGCACACTGGTGAGAAGTAGGATCAGGAGAATGACATAGGCTGATACGTGAATAAGTCTACATACACTCTAACATTTAGTAAAGGAAATTTCTACTACACATAATCAGCATCCCAACTCCTTGCAGCTTAACAAAACTTCTTGACTGAGAACCAGAATGAGGGTGAGGCACTCTACCATAGATCTGTTTTTTCCCTTTAGCTAAAGTCACTATGAACTCATAAAAAGATTTTGGTGGAAAACAAAATGCATTCTAATCTACTAAAAAACAAAGTGAACAGTGTAGTTGATATTTTTCAAGAGCAAATGCAAAGATACAAAGCAATTATATACCTTATTAGTCAGCTGTACTTGGCTTGGTTTCCAGCCTCTACTCTGCTTGTTTTCCCAAGAGCTGACAGAATGGGTTAGCTTGTTAGAGCTAGCACCAAGTTTCCCTAATGAACCACATCCATCCAGAATCACCTCTCCTGAATTGGAGTCCCCAACTTAGGATGGAGTCAGTCTTTAATGAACTGCTTAATTCACCAAGGCTGCTCACTAACTATGAATATACCTCAGGGGAATTGCGTATAAGCCACAGCCTTGATGGTTAATTTGATTATTGTTCAATTAGCCTTCTGCTAATGTGAATCTTCTTGATCTAATATTTGCTGTTGATACACAGACATGATTTTGAAATACTAATTCATACTGGGTGGCCCAGTTAGTGTTATCACTTTCTGCATCAATAGATGATGCATTAATAGAATATAAATAGAGCTTTTCTTAATACATACATCGATGAGTAAGCACTGAATCATCTGAACCTGTAAGACTTTACATAAGTTGCTTTGCTTTCACATCAGAGATATTTATAGTAAAAAGTACTTCAGGGTGAAACACTGGGGAACAACGGAGAGAAGTATAACACATTTTAGTTTTTAATTGAGAAAAGTATAGAAGGCAAATATTTTTTTGGATGGATGAAAATCTTAAGAAAACTTGCATAGAAGCAAATCAGATCAGGCTTTATTCACTGCTTTTAGTGAATCTAAAGTTAACTCATCTTCAAATACTGTGTTTGAAAAAAAAAGAATATTTTTCTGTTTCTGTGGTATGTAACACTATTATTCACCTTTAGTTTTGTTCAACTTTCAATTAAAAATGTGGTTTCAAAATGGAAAGTCAAAAATGATGGTTTTTAAAAAAATGTTGACTGTTAAATTTTAGAAAGTTCAAAAATCAGTATTTTATTTCATCATTATATTGGCCTGTTTCATATATATCTGGTAGCATAATTCATCATAGTTGTGCTAAGAATCTCCTGTTCATCGGGCAGATTCTGTCCTGTCTCACAGCCTGTCACTCATTGCCCTGAGTGACAGATGGGACTGGACAAGATGCTAAGCATCTGCATTCTAATTGAGGTTAAGTGTTTGCTGCACCTTAAGAATGTCCAATGCAACGAACATTGAGTTTCTTCAGGATAATTAAAGACGAGTTGGGTTTTCAGTATTTCAGCTTTAGAGCTTAAATGCTGTGCAATTTTCATTTTGGGTCATTTGTTTAATCTTGCCCAGGGCAAGGAGTACTATGGGTTTAATCTTTCCTAGTTGGAATAAGAGGAAGTTTTACCTTTACTGCAGGTATGTCCGGTACTATCTGAGATTTTGATGCAGAAGTAAGAGCTAGTAAGAGCTTAACTGAAAGCATCTTGTTTTCCAAGGGAATCTTAAATCCCCAAAGCCTCCCACTTCCAGCATATTTGTGTCTCATTCTGTAAGTTCTGGTGATAAGTGTGTGTTACCACTTGTTTGATACCTGCCTTCAAAATGTAGCGCTGGATCTCATCAGAGCAATAAATAACCCACTTTTCCAAAAGAAATAAACAAATATTTTATATTTCTTCCCTCAAATACTAAAATGCACAGAAATAGCTGATATTATCTACATTATCTACACGTTCATCAACTTCAGAATTATTTATGCATTTTTATAAAGAACTAATAGTTCTTAGATGCAGTGCAAGACTGTCCACCTTGAAAGCTGGAGTTGTGTATGCACAGACTGCCTGCTGTGGCCATGACATTATTTAGTCTGTCAGTCACTGTCAGGAAGCATAACACTGTTCTGGAGACTTCAGTTCTTTGTTGTGGGATAAACACAATGTTCTGTACAGCCTTTGGTAACACTAACATATTTTGAACCAACAATTTTAGACACTTTTGTGATGTAATGCTAATTGAGGACCAATTAACATTTCCTAATGCACTAGAGTATTGAGGGCATTTGCCACTTACAGGTAGCCCAGTAATTGTCATTGTCATTGTTTGAAATATGCCACAGGCTTACAGCGAGTATGTGAGACCTCACTATCGAGGCTTCTCAAGCTAATTTTTTCCTGGCCTGCCTGGAGCATGGTATTATCCTGGTTTAGCCACAGTGGTTATTTTTCTGAAGGCCAGATGGCTACAATTATTTTCACTTTTGCTTATTTTGGTGTAATACAGCCACATTTTTAATGTAGGTAGCTATAGAAAGCCATTCTTCTGAATAGAATAAAATATTTATAACTTACATATAGTGTAGTGTGGAGGAATACACTATCAGAGCCCTTGATCAGAGCCCTGGTATACACTAGCAGAGCCCTTGAGCAATTGGGATATTCAGGATGTGGAGTAAAGAAACAGTCATGGGATCAGAGGTAAGGCATAGGCCAGCACAGGAGCCCCCATAGCTATAACCAACTTGCCAATGGTCAGCTGAACAAATGCAGACCTGGAGCTACATAAAGTCAATTTTAAGAAAAGCAAAGGGAACAAAAAGCAAATATCTGACATGAAAAAACACCCCCGTAAATTTGAATGGGGTCTTGAAGACCAATGAGAAACAAGGTGTAATGCCCTGTTGGAAAATGTTTTAAAAATAACCCCCAAGAAGATCCTAGAGTAAGGAAGGACCTGGGATGATGACAATTTGCTGTAACCTTCACCAGACTGAAATCATCACTGTCAAGACCCCAGAGGAAGCATGAACAAAGCACCTAGAAAAGGCTGAGGGAAAACAGAACCATGTATGTATTTTTACTATCCTAGTATCAGTGCAGAAATAATAATATTTTTGAGATATTTTTTGCTAATGTCATGTTTTGTCTCTCTCTTTTTTTTTTTTTTCTTTTTTTCCTTTTCTCTTTCTGTAGTAATCAGATCTGGACAGTACCTTTCAGTAGCAGAACAGTAACAGTTCTTTCATAAGTTGGTTAAGATTTCACTTAGATTGCAAATAATTATTGATTTTGTATACCGCTGCATTCCCTTTTTTTACAGGATTACAAGATTTGAGTGTAACATATCTGAGCTGTATCTATGAGCAGTTACATAAACTGAACTAGATTTTGTGCCCATTAAGTGGTCTGTTTTCGCAGGAAAGTAAGTGGATCATACCTCAACTCTGTAACAGACTTCAGATTTATAGTTACCACTAATTTTAAGGGTAAGTTGAATGGAAATAGAATGAAAACAGTCCATTAACTTGCCGCATAGACTCTATTTCTCTTACTTACACATTTCTAGTCTTACAGCATTGTAACAGCTGAGGCTGTTATGCCTGAGAGCACCAGCGTAGAGGGCAGTAGGAGCACTCGGCCTTGTCTTAGTGCAGCTCTGTGAAAAAGCAGAAAACTGAGGAACATGAACCGTGAGCAAACAAGTTGTGAAAGAACCCAGTTCTTTCAAATGAAAATTGGGTTCAGTGGAAAATCCATGACCATTTGAAAGAGCACTGCAGGCCCTCCTGATGAAAACGCATTTTCTGTGACCGCACAGCCATCCCTGAAGTGACGTTCTGCTTCTACAGCTTTTATGCAGGGTCTGTAGGGTTTACACACAAGGTTGTGATCTGCTCTGGGTCCAACCTGCCTCCCATTTCAATTGTACAGTGGCTGGAGCTCAGGAAGTGCATTTTCTTCCTTTGGCTATATCCATCGTTTGACAGAAGTGTGTGCTTTAAGGAAACAGCCATTTCTGGGAGTAGCATAAGTAATTTCATTTTGTGTAGGTAGCCTCCATTTTACTCAAATCAAAAGATCATGTACTGCATTCTTTCTCTTTTTTTTAAACCGCTCCCAGTTAATCAGCAACACAAAGAAAGACAGATTCAATTCAGCCTTGATTGCTGTGGATGGGATGCAGGGAAAGAAGACAATGTAAAACAAGGGCATGAATCATACTGTAACAAAAGGCACAAGGCACTGCAGATGCAAATTGTTTTCAGGAAAGAGATAAAGTGTAAACACAATCTTTTTTTTTTTTTTTTTCTTTTTTCTTTTTTCCCCTTGGATTTCATCATGACAAAGACATTAAAACATAATCAGATACTAATAATATTAACTTTTGGAACAACAAACTCAATAGAAATAAAAGCTAAGCACAAAAAAAGGTATCAACTAAAAACTGTAGAGCTGCATGCAATTTATAGGAACCCTGTGTGCCCTAAGAGCGAAAGATGGGACTGCAAACTCATCAGCCACTACTGGAATACATGGGGCTGCATTTCATGGTCTTGGGTCTTGTTTACTATGACTGATATTCAGGTGTTCATTGTTTTGCAACAGGCTGTAAATTTCTTATGTAGCTTGCTCTTTTATAAGTATTCGCATAAATTCCTTACACATCAACAGCTTTGGGTTCTTTGTCAAGGCAGTGGGAGAGAGATCACTTTTTCTTCTCTATATAAGGCGGCTCTTTATTAAAGCTGTGAGATGCCAAAGGATGACCTTAGAGCTCACTGTCCAAACAACTTCTATACCACACTTTTTTTTGTGTCTGAAAGTTTCTTTCTTTGGGATTTTTGGAAAGCACTAAATGGAAAAGTAGAATCCAAACATGGTTTTTGAAGGTGAATTTGATGAGCCTTGGGACTTCAGAGGAAGAATGCTCCCCTAAGGGCTGTCAGGATTAGTGGCTGAATTGTAACAAATGATCACCAGCTTTCTTCTCAGATTTAGGGTGATATTCACACATGAACAGAAGTTAGTGGAAAAACATGTATTAGGAAGTTAAGGCAATTCCTTCTTTTCAGATTGCCTTTATGTTTGGATAAGCTCTGGTCACTTCTGTGTTTCTGGTTTGAGGCTATGACTCCTCCTTGCCATTAGGAAATAAGAGTGGACTTTTGGGAACAGAAACAGCCTAACAGTGGGCTGAGGAAATACCTGACTTGATTTAGAGGCGGGAATGAAAAGCATTGATGTGAGTAAATTGGTCTGTTTTCCTACATAGATTGTACCTAATGAAAAACAGAAGACTTGCAAATTATTCTCTACTTATAAACAAAAACAATTAGGAAATCTTAATCTCTGGCAATAAACTTAAACCTAAAAACATCCAGTGGAGACATGCCCCAGACAAGTTCTGTCCAGTGGAAGGTGATGTCACAAAGCTAACTGCATTTTGGTACTATGGAAATGCTGTAGTAAGATATAGCTTTATTTAAAGAAGGAGGCTTTGTCGGGCATTAAGTCCCCATTCTCCATAACCATAGGCAATAATTCATTGGTAATAAGGTAAAAAAATATCACTGCAAAGTTCATGAAGAACGTTGTTTCTTCCCCACAACCTATAAATATGCTGAAAACAGCACAATAAATAAAACTAGCAAGAAAAGAATAAAGACATCAACATTTTCTAAGTAACACTAGTAGGCAAGATGAGAGATCAGTGTTGCATCAGGAAGATTTTTGTGGGAAAACCTGGAATCATCAGTAGACGTAAGTTGCAGAACAAGATAGAAATACTCAATCACCTTTATTCTGATACTGAAACTTTCTTTCTGATCCCAGAAGTTCTTGAACAGTGTAATTCCAAGTGCAGACTACAGCAAAAGGATCAAATATGAGAAAAGTTGCCCGAACTGAGGAAGTGCAGCAGCCCAAAAAGACTCTAAGTCTAGATATGGTCAGATATAATGAAAAATGCCTAGAATTTGTCAGTCAAAAAAGAGAACTATTCATATCCCAAAGGTAGTAAACAGAAACTTAAGAACACAAATATTTAACGGTAGATACTGTTCAAGGAATAATGTGTGCATACTGAAAGATACGGAGTGGCTTTTCTGCTGTCACTTCCACATATTAATTCATCAACCTCCATTTTGGTATGGTGTATTTGCCTTGTTCTCAAATGTCCTGTCTAAAATTTGTATCCACACAATACTCCTCTGGTCTTTAGAAATCATATCGTAATTTGCAGTCTAGATTTATTCATGGTCAGTTTATACTGACCTTCTTCTAGCATTTGGTGATGATTAATCATACAAACATATTTCCTTTCACTTTTATTTTCTGAGTTTTAGATGCACTTACATTATTCACATAGGGAAAATTATGTATTGCTGCTATCATTCTGGTAGTCCTTCTGTGTTTTGGCACAACTCAGATTAACCTTATTTTTCATTATAAGTGACTAGAATTAAAATTAATATTGAAAATGAGCCCTTCTGAATGGCCTGTCTCATCTGAGAAGTGATAGTTTTCTAGATCAGCACTCATGATATGGAGCAGTATGAAAAAACTTACTGAACAGCAACATCCTAGATATTTCCCAAAGTATTAAATCTTCCTGAAAGCTTATTTAATTTATGAAGACTATATCAAGGACTGTTCAGAATTCATTCTTATAGTTAGATGTGATTTAGCTAATTGCACTCCAGAAAGTTTTAATTTGCTCCAATTGGGAAAAAACAAACAAACAAACAAAAAATCCAACAGATTTTGGATATTGTTTTTATAAACAAATAAGCAAATAGATTCTGCTGGTCACTGTACAAATGAGGAGTTTTCTAAAGTGCTTCTTACCTGTGTACTTTGTTAGTCAGGATTTGCCCAGTCCTAAGCCTTTTAACCTCGATAGCCTATCCTATGTACTGGTGGAAGTACAGTTCACCAGAGATTCACTGTACATTCCTGTGGCACTTATTTTGCACCTTAAGAGCCTTACATTCATGTTGTTCTCACTTTAAACAATAGCAGCCAAAGACAATGGATAAAAGTGATCTATTACATTCAGTGACACTTCACGCTAGGTGCCAAAAGGGCATTACATCCAACCATATGTATTAGTTTTAAAAGGAGGAGAAAGCACTATCACCAAGTAGTAGTTCTCTTCTTTGGCATCTACAATTGGGAATGATTCTTATTTTAAGTTGACGTTGTAATGCCATAGTGAGATCATATCATAATCGCAACTATTCATTTTAACATCTTGAGGATGATTGCATCTACTGTGGCACAGTGCCATCCTGTGGGCCCTAAGGTTATCTGAGGTAAGCAGGCAGTTTATCACGATAGGCAAAGTTAACCAATTCTTCATATGAGACATTATACCAGATCTCATCCAGTAAATTGATAACAGATGAGTTAAATACAAATCCTTGGTTGACATATGTCCTTACTTCTTTACTACTGGCACTATCAACATTAAATTCTAGAGCTTCCCAGAGGGTAATAATCTCTCTTCATATTCACTTTCAGTAAGTCTCAGAATTTATTTTACTTCTACACTTTAAGAAAGCAGCCTCTTGTAAATATTTTTGTTTAAAAAGCAAGCCAAGTTGAACATGTATTAAAAGCCCAGTTTTGATGGACAAATACATTTTTTGTGGTATTTGATCAAAATTACTTTGAGTGCTTACATGTTAGTGGTCAGAACATTGGTCACAGACATAGGAGAGGCTCAAGGCCTTGCTGTGACTCAGGGAGAGTTTTTGCTCACAACTCATTCTAAGTCTGACCACTAGAAATTCACATCCTAAGGCAAATTCCAGAAGATTGTACTTCCCAACTTACTTAAACTTTCTGATCCTTATTCAAATGCTGTGAAATTATTTGGCTTCTGAAAATGTCATCATGTTGAAGTTATTTCACCCATCTCTAACAAAATTATCTTGTCTTTTAAAATGGACATATTTCCTGGCCAGCAGATATATTGAGAACACTCTTTTCCCCAAGTGGTTTAGTCTACATCCTTACTTATACTTCTCTGATAGGTCTGGAACAAGAAATTCAGCAGGTCTTGGAAAGCTTTTAAAATAGCACTGCGCAAGACAGGAAAACATGTATTGCCTTATGAGTTCATTCAAGGGACTGACTGGTATCAAACATGGGCTGAATGTTCTGTGACCCAAACTGGATAAAGACAGTTCATCTGATCTATGCACATACAAATATAATGCTTCTCAATGCAAAAGTGTTTCATTGGGTGTTTAGTGAATGCTCTTTGGTGACTATTTATGAAGGCAGAGTGTTAAAAGTGGTAATGTAATCAATAAAAAGGAAAAGGTCTGGGAGTAGCACTCAATCTGAGCAGTCGAAGCTTTACAGAACATTGCCACTGAAATAAATATTTAGTGACTCTACTCTAAAGGTGCTATTCCTATGACAGGATGAGTTTCATGCCTCACGGCACAAAAGTTATAAGACTTCAGTCAGTAATCAAAGAATAATGCTATATTTTTTTGTGGCAAGTGTACAGTGCTTCTTTTCCCCTGACATGCCAATCACTGAATTGAACATTTTTACCTCCTACCTCTGTTTTCAATTTTGGGGGGCAAAAAGAAAACCAGAAGTAAAAAAAAAAGAGTCCAGAAAGAGAACAGAAAGATTTAAAACAGAACTAGAAAATACTTCTTAACTTCAGTGTGACAAACCTGAAGGTGGTGCCAATGGACACTTACATGCCAGTATTACATGGTTGAATCTGATGTTGAACCGAAGCTCCCTGAGATTAAAAATGCTACAGAGTTTATGCTTAAGATCACAGAAAATATGAGTCTTATAGGAGTCACAGAAGAAATCTGGATTCTATATGTGGAACTCAACATACTTGGAAATGCTATGCTCTCAAGTGAACGCAAAGCCTGAGATACTACAAATTTCAGTAGGGAAATGGACTGCTTATTTTCACAACTACACAATTACTATGTCACTTACTACACAATTTTACATCTCTTATGTATTTGTTACTATGAATTCATTTATACATTTATTTTTAGAGTAAATTCCATTCATTTTATGTAGCGCTTTCTGGTATGAGATTTAAGTGTTATATAAGTTTGTAACAATAGCAAGTAGCTAAGCAGATTTCAGATAAGAAGCTGGAGATTTTGAGAGTTGAAGAGAGTAAGAAAGGTTTTGGCAACGTACATGTTGATGTTTCTCTGCAGTGATGCAATGAAAGAACAATTTCCTCCTAAAATGTCATTTCAATGTCTTTTGGCTTCCGGAGTCCTCTGAGTGAATGGGGCTGCACAAATATCATAGAGGGAGATTTTTCAGCTCAACAAGTCCATATTTGTCAAGGCACAATTTTCTTTAACCAAAAACTTCTTTTAATTATGAAGGGCAGAACTGTAAGGACACATTTACTTGACAGAAAAAGATTGAACGAATACTTGGGATACTGCTGCTAGAAGGCTAGCATAAACATCCCAGTAGAGAAGGCATAACAATAGAATCGTATATACCGGTATGAACAAAATGGTTTGACATCTACTAGTTCAAAGCCAGAATGTAATGTGGGAGAGCAAAGGAGTGAAAAATGGAGATCTGAGCATCTTTGAATTCCCCCAGAGTGATTAGCCATCTTCCCAGAGAGAATGGGAGAAATACTCGAGATGTTTAAGAAACAACATTATCACAAATAAAATACAAATCAAATTGCAGCTTTTCTAACATATGGTCTGCAAATAATAAAGGAAATTTCTTTTTCTTCTAAGCTCAGCATATTTCAGACACTTAAGGAAGAGATGAAAGAAATTTATATTCTATTGTTTGTTGGTGCTTAGGAAGAGGTGGAAGAGTATCTAAATACTATCAGCATTTAAATAGCAATGTCAAATGGCTTTAAAAAATAAATTGAAAGTCTATAATTAAAACAGCAAATAGAAAACTAATTTCTTAAGTGAGTAACTTCTGAAAATATTTCTACTAATTGTGTCTCAGTCACAAGTTGCCCCACTGATAATTAGAACCAAAATGTAAAACCACTTTCCCTGATGCAGCAGTTTTACTGCTTTTCAGAAGAACTTTCAGCTTTTTCCAATCAGTGGAATTAGATTGAGGCCAACATCAGGTGCACTGTGCCATTATCTTTTCCTGTAACTAAAGACTGCTAATATGACAGAAACATTGAAGTTCACCTGGTCATAGTGGAGGTCCCCGAAGTATGTGGTAATGCAGTGAAGCTTTTAGTTAGTCAGTGAATTCAGTACAAGTCATGTACGTAACCATTTTTCATTGATTTTATGTTTTATGGCTTATCTTTAATAAACTTCAAGGAAGATTCAGAATTCCTAGAGTTTTTTAGGGAACTATGCCAGTAGTGGAACTTGCTTTTTGTCTGCTTTGGAAATGGAAGCTAAATAAAAGTCTTGCTCTATTTGTTAACTTGAGTACCCATATGAATTCAAACTTCTTTGAAGTGGACAGTGTAGATGGCTCAGCATATCTGGTAAGGTTTTCCTGGAGGTATAAATTAGTGCATCATGGCAATTAGCTTACCACACGGTGGTGGGAAGTGGTATGCACATGATGTGTGTCCCCCAGTAATGTAGAAACATACCTGCAACTGGTCACTCAATCATCATTTTGACAGATTTTTGTGTTAGTGGTTTTCTTTTTCTGTCTGTTTTTCTTTGTTTGTTTATTATTGTTATTTTTTTGGGGGGGCGGGGGGGGGGGAGGAGGAGAGGGTTGGGTAAGTAGTAGGATCACTCGTAATAGTTTCTAATATGTAGTATCTTGTGCAAAACATGTAACTTGTAATTTCTTATTTCTGCCTTTCCAAGAATTACTTGAATATTTTTTTTCTGATTACTTACGTAGCCATTGTGGGCATGAGGTTTATTTACAAATATAGCAGGATATACTATCATATTTTATTTGTACAAAATATAGCAAAGCATCTCAGTTTAATGAATGGTCTCTTGTGGATGAAGTTATATTTTAAGGTTGTTTTCAAGTAGCTTAAAAGGTATATTTATAGTGTTTATTTATCCTATACAATTGATAGTTGTAGGGGAAAATACTCTTATTTTCACGTCTTTCCTTTTTTTGACTGAGCCTCAAAAACCAGCTGTCATTCTGAGGTAAAAATTACAAATTATTTTTTAGCAGAACATAGTGCAAATTTACCTTTTCTATATTGACTTTGACAAATGTACCTTTTCTATATTGACTTTCATGGAAAAAAAACACCAAAACAAACCCACCAAAAAACTGTAAAGGACACAGTTAGGTACCTGGGTAGTAATTTAAAAATAAACCAACAAGCTGAGAAGAAATGTAGTCAAGAAGGAGGCTTTTGAAAGCACTAAGTCCTGACCACAGTTTGTTCCCATTGAAATCAGCGGCAAAATCAGCGGCAGTTTTATTATTGACTTCAGTAGAAGCAGAGCGAGGGCAACACTGAGCAGCTTAGAAAATGTATTTGGTCAGAGCTGTCATTTTGCAGGCATCGTACATGGGGCCTACACTTAGTGCTCTTACAGTTAGCTGCAACTCCTGAGGAAGGCTGGGAGGGAGCTGGAGGGTTAGGGTTTCCAAAGAAAAAGTGAAAATGTTAGTTGCTTTGTATTTATGTATAAATTTCTAATAGATATAGTCACCTGTAATAAAGGAACATATGGCATTTGAAAATCAAGTAAATGAGGCTTCCTGTCATTTATTGCTAGACTTTACATGTGCTCCTTTCCAAGTGTTTGTCTTTTGGCTGTGAAGCTCTGCATGTGGAGATTTAGTCCTTCAGTCTGATCACAGTAATGTCAGCTGATGCACAGCTCAGTGAGTCTTTTGAATTCAGTTTCGCAATTTTTATTTTATTTTATTTTTTTGCAGTTAATTCCTATTTGATACTTATTTGGTAATAATGCTGTACTAAAAAAAAAAAAAAAAAAAAAAAAAAAAAAAAGCTATGCAATAATAAATTATTTGGGGAAAATACCGTAACACAGATACTATCATCTTAGTGCTGTCATGCTTTCTTTTCTTTGGAGCAGTAGAGAGCACAGCTAGAAACAGGCTGTGTACTCTCTATACATCAAATACGGCTACGTGTGATAAGGACAAAACCTGGACTCGTTATACAGTATTTCCTTGTAAGTATTAATTTACAATCCAGGTATGTTTCTTCAGATTGGCTGCAGTAAAACCTCTCTTGTTGCAGCTTTAATAAAGAACTCATGGGGCAAATTGTGTCTGAGCTAAGCTCAGTAGCTGTAAATGGAGACAGAGTTTAGGATCTGCTTAAGCGTAGTGCTTGCAAATGATTAAGAAGTGAGTAGGAGCCAAACTCCCAGTTTTAAAATGACATGACACATTTCAAAGGTCAAACCTCATGAAACCCAAAGGAACTTCTAACATGTTTATAGCTGTGAAGAAACATTATCTTCCAACCACAGCTTTCCAAGGACTTACCATTTAAGTTTGTTTTCTACAAACTGTGCAATAAACCCTGCATTTCAAAGCATTACTCCTGTTCATATTATGGTATTCCTGTGCAGAATGGCCTGCCTTCATGATTCAAATATTTCTCTTCAGTGCTAAGGGCACATTGACCTCAGTTCGGACTCAATTCTATGCATTACTTAACTATGCCTCCATTAACTTTTCAGAAGACCACATAATTTTTCTTTACATATACATGTATATATCTATGTGTAATTTATATAATTGTATATTCTAAATATGTTTTCATAAGAATGTGGTAGTATTTCAATATCTTCTAGGAGTTAAACACTATAAATTGCTTAGTATTTTTCCTTTATGTTTATCTACTTTCTACATTCAAGAGCTGAATACTGTTCTATAGTAGAATTATGGGTCCAACACTTTCAAAAACATGACTTTCATGTTGTTATATAAGCCTCAGTCGAGTCTCTTTTCAACCTTCACTTAAACTTCCTTGAGTAGCATACTCTTATGCTTCATAGATGTTGTACTACGTTTTAATTATCTTAATTTTTTCCAACTTTTTGATCATTTTCTTCCGGTCTTTTTTTTTTTTTCTTTCCGTTTCTCAACATAATGTCATGAGAGATAAGGAATTCCTTTCTTCTTCGTCAGCCTGGGTATCGTCTGCTGCTCTGGGCTCTAAGTGTAGTGGCTATAGCTGTGCTCTGCTGGCACTGCAGAGTCACTTTTTTGTAGGACATGTCTTTCTGCTTTTAAATAAGCCATAGTACGCACTGTGCAAAACCACTAGGTGATCCAAACAAATTATTTGCCACTACACAATGGCTATTGCTTTTTTTGATATCAACGTTGTTCTGGTAAGTATGCAGAATACATTTTTGGATTTATCTTTCTCTAAACTTCTTGCCCCAGCCCTCTTCCATCACCATGTTCATGTTCCATATGAACAGATCCTCTGTGAGGAAATTAATTCTCTGGCTGGGGAACCCTGAGTAGTGAGCAGAAGAGTGTGAGACAGGATTCTTGGCCAACGAGAAGCATGATGAGCACATCCATCTGCATGGCTTAACCTGGGTACCAGGACTTACTGCCTGCTGAGGTAACCGCACTGTTATTGATGAGCCAATGTGCATCTCCCACTGAGACAAATTTTCTTCTCCTGAGAGATCCCTAACAGTCTTGGATAAGGCAACAACACTGTTTTAAAAGTGCTTTCTGAGCTCTATCATTACTCCATTAAGCAAACTCGATACGTGACTGGATATATATCTCACTGTTGCAAACTGACGTACAAAAAATTCCTTAGAGATACTGAAGGATATTGTGTCCACCCAGGCATATTATCTGCTTAATTTTCCACACTAGAAACCCAAGTTTAAAAAAACCATTTGTTAGAGAAAAAATGTTGATTAACATTAACTATGCCACTATTCTTTCAGTTTTTTAGCAAATGTTCCCTGTGTCTGTCTTCCCATTATTTTTGTTTTATAACAGTCTTCTATGATCCCTTTGAAGGCTTTTGGAGATATGATTATATCTCTTCTGCAAATCAGAATAGTTTGCATATCTTTTTTCTAGAATCCCACAGACCTTTATAAAGAAATAAAAGACAGGTCATATCCTTAATTTTCATATTATCTAATTTTAAAAATCTAAAATTAATGTAATATTAATGCCTGCTTAATGTACCATTCATTAATACAAATGAATTTTCATTATGCATTAATTTAATATTAATTATTGCCTCAGGAAGCAGTAGCTTCTATTTCTATGCCTAGAGGGGCATAATTATATTTAATTCAAACTTTACCCTCGAACTGGACTTTGTCTTAGGAAGTTTTCTGCATAACTCCTCTAAGATACAACCCAGTGTAAGATGCACATCCAGTAAAGATTCTCAGCACCCACATCTATGAGGGTAATTGGAAACCACATTAGTCTCCAATCAGCAGTACTAGGGATTTTCATAAACTAGGAAGGAATATGCAGTAGATGCAAAATTATCTCTTTTATGTGTCTATGGAAGAATGGAAGGAGACTGTTGCAAAGTAGCAACTTTGTATATTTATGGTTTCCCTTTATCAAAACACTTAATAAACAGTTAGAATTAATTTTTGCTATCATAGGTTCCAAAAAGGAAAGCTCTTATGCTAACCAGCAAAATTTTAATCCATTCCTACTGACCATTTTTTGTATTAACCTTAAAGTGCTATTTTATCTGTCATCATTTACATAGGACACATTATGCACATTTGCAATGAATGACCCCAGCAAAGAAAAGGGAGTCTTTTCTTCTGTATTCTTCTTTGAGGAAAATAAGTTACATATATTTATATTTTTTCTTCCAAATAATTTTGTATGTTCTGTTGAGCATCAGAACAGTGGAGCATAATCTTTTCACGTGCTCATGACCGGCTAGAATTCATCCCCATGCAGCTGACCACCAAAAGGCTGAGGCATTTGTCCATCTTCCCATTGCTTTTCAGTGGATATATGCAGTGAATGCAGCTTCATCTGTTTCAGTTGCTCATCAGTAACTGCATGTTGTGTTCCTTATTCAAAAAGAAGTGTGGAAAGCAGGCTGAAGTCTCTATCTACTAGTTTCAGTCTGGGCATTTAAAATTGTGTGTTATACTCCTTCAGCATGAAAACTTCACATTTCTAGCCAAGGAGAAGCTGATAACTTAGGAGCCTTGGGGCAGGAGGAAGGTAGAAGTAAAAAAGATCTGTTAATACTTAAGATCCCTTTTTAGCATAGATACACTTTTTTTCTCCTGGCATTTTATCAGAACCTAAATACAGTCTGACAAATGGTTATTCTCTAGCAAAATATTTCACTAGTAAATACTCCGCAATACATTTGTTTTTTTCATACATGTGTACACACATATTTATTTTACAGTGTCTAAGATTTTACTACTGGACTCTTCTAAAGCTTTTTTTTTTTTTTTTTCCCTGGTTGATGTTAGGAGTTTAGCAGGATTTAAAATGATGTAGCTTAATTTCTGATTGTGTAGGAGGTAAAAATGCCTTGTAAGAAAATGGCAAAGTGTGGTGTGAGGAACTATGTCCCAGGAAATCACCTGAAGAATTGTGCACATGAAAAAGTACCTAGGAAAAAATGCTTAAGAGGACAGCACTTCCTCACTGCATCTACAAGGCCATGGCTGTGTTACATTTTCGCTCATCACACAGCTCTGGCATGACGAAATGAGAAAGTGTCACTGGGCTGGTGAAGACCAGGAAGAAGCTCATAGAAAGCCACAGGAAACAAGGATCAGTGACCCTGAATCTTCCCACTTTGTGCATATGGCAACCCCTTTGTAATCATCCTGCTCTTTCCTTGTATGCAAGTGCTGTTCACCAGTGCTGGTAGGCAGCACTCCCCTCACGCTCAGTGCCCACCCCCTGCTCTGCCCACAAGCATGCCGCTAGCTTACTAATTGCTCTCAAAGAAACAAAGGCTCCTTGTCAGCATAACATTCGGAATTACCACCAAAAAAATTCTGATTTTTCAAGATTTCAAGCCTGGTTGTGGTCTTTGCAGGTGCTCCTTCCCCTACCAGCACTCCCATGAAATTGTGTAAAATTGTACTTCATTAGCATTTATTATTTTTGCTAGAGCCTCGCATGCTGACTGAACACAATAATGATCTCTGCAACTGGGAGGCTCCAGGCTGGGATTATGAACAGTATTATGGTTTACAGCTGTGCACTTTCAGATTTCACCAGGATAACAAAGCTTTGCCTTTCACAACTAATGCAGTTTAAAAGAAAACAAAAGCTGAAATTCCATAATACTGTAAATTGCTGACGCATTAAATTACCTGAGCAGTGACCAACAATAATATCAGCTTCTCAGCCTTTTTCTCTCAGTATTAGCTGTTGTGAGAACAAGTACTAAACACAGTAGTAGTGGAGGAGAATGCAAATAAGGAAAATCAAGTTAAAAATGAAAGATTACAATTATACTTCCTTTTTATCTTTCAATTTTCTTTGCATAAGAATGGAAAGATTTTTTTTTTTAAGTCATCTTTTAAATATCATTTACCTAATCCACTCCATAATGCATTTTAATGCTGAAATCTCATCATTTTATTCCTTCTCTTCTGTCATCCCATGGAAGCTATGTGGTATAAATCATGGATGGATGTGAAATGAACTAGTAAATTGGTACATAATAGGCAATTTCTTTATATCTGATGAAGTATTTCACATGCGCCAATAAATACGTTATACTGAATATTTTAAGTGGCTTTTGAAGGATGCATGTTTGGAAACCTGTACTTCTTGAGGAATTTAAACTCTTGACTTTCAGTGCTCTGCAAAGACACAGGAGTTTTGGTCTGGAATCTGTTGTTTGTTTTATATTTGTTTTCTGGTGATAAGGACACAGTTACCTGTAGCCATGGAAGTCATTTCAGGAAAGATACTCCAGCTAAGCACCACAGGAAATAATTTCTTTATGATGACCTTGTGTCACTGCAAGCAGAAAGCAGTCTTCACAGCTGAATGCTCTAGCCCCAGGGACTACTAATGATGGAAAGTAATAGCTTTTAAACTTCTAGCCACCTGAGGTGCGTGTCGTATACATTTATTCCCTTTGGAATTTTAAAAATTTATTTATGCGGTATCTTTCAGGACGTTTTCTGTGTAGCAGTATCACCTTGGCGTTAAGTTCACACAAATTTCAGTCACATCTCAGAAGAATACTGTTAGTGATGAATTACCTCTAGAGATCTGAGGAACTCCAAGTGGTATATGACAATCTGGAAGACACTGACAACTTACTGTGGTGTTTGTGTTGTTCGTGTGCCTTCTGTACCTTCGGTAAAACATTGTTTAGAAATGCTTAGAGAAACATGCCAATAAGATAACAGTAAAAAATTCTCCTTTGTTTCTACTCAGAGATGCAGACAAAAAAAAAAAAAAAAAAAAAAAAAAAAAAAAAAAAAACAAAGATTTCTAGGCATGAAATACAAGACATAAAATGTAAGGCATATCTGTCTGACCTTTACTTCAGTTCTTTCACAGCAGATTTGTTCCCCACTGAACAGTGCCCTGAGCTCTGCTGGCCAGCCAAAATGTAGAACACGGAGTCATGAAAATGCCAGTCACTATTTCCTTTGAATGATTATGTATCACCTTACTCAACTTAGTGTTTAGGAATTCATTAACAGTTTTATGGTCATCCCTGGTTTCCTTCATCATAACATCTAACGGCAATTATTTGTGCCTTATTCTACTCTGGGGGACTGTAAGTAACTTTAGCAGATTGTAGCACTGAAGATATGTGAAAAATAACACACTCTTCTGAAAGCCAGCATCTGTAAGTGGTTTGCATTGCTTAATCATGTTGGGGTGAACACTGGAAATAGTCATGATGAGCACATAGCAAAATGGACTTGCAACTTGAGACGAGGTGGATATGGACATGTAAGTTCACTTGAGGAAAGATACTGCCCCACTTTCCCTGCTGCAACTGATCACTAACATGAGAACAAAATGCACAAGATGTAACTGTGTCTGTATTTTTATATGGGTGAACAAGGCTGGGGTGGAGTGTACAATTGAGTGATCTTTCTATGAGACAGCTGTGTGATGTTAAAAACAAATTCTTTTATGTATTTACTCCCAAATGAAGGGAAATGACTAACTTGCTCCTTACTTATGTTGTTCTTCTGTTGCTATTTTTGAAATTTATAGAGACACTATTTTTTAAATTTCTAGTTGGAGGAGGAAGATTAGTCACAGCTGGACAGTGGGAGAGCAAGTGCAAGGAAATCTATGTGTTAGTAAATATAGAATACAGTAATACAAAGAAGTGTATAATATCATTGTAAGTAAGAATTTCAGTGAAGCATTTCATAAAATGGCTCATAAAATTTGACCTGAAAAAATTAATTCAGGTTAATTGGGAGGAACGTGGACAGAAAATTACCAAAAGATCATTAAAGAGCCATGATAAACAGTAATCTGCTAAGAAGTTGGAGGACGATTGTTGGGATATCAAAAGGTTTAACAATAGTTTCAGTTGCATATAATAACTGAATTAATTACCTGAAATTAAAAAAAAAATTGAAAACACATTAATTGAACATAAAGAAAATCCAGAATTAATACTTGAGGTCAGTCTCTTTGGCATCGAAAGCATAAAATAACCATTTATATTTGGATCTGTGAGTTAAAGGAATGTGAACATATAATCAGGTATGTATTTTACATACCAATACACTAGGGATATCAGTTTTCCTGAGGAAAAGTGAAGCTCATTTCATTGTCTTTACCATCCTGTAGATGAATATCATTATGGAAGACTAATCTGTCAACAGCTAAAGCTGAGGGGGATGAGTAGATAACAGGCACATCAGAAATTATCTGTCAGATAGGGGATATATTTCTCTTGCAGGCAGGCAAGACGGCCACAGGGGGGGGGGTGCAGCAGTTAGTGAGCACTGCCTTGGACCCCTGAGAAACTAAATAAAGAGACCAGGTGAAATCCTAAACTTCACTGTATGCACACACACACACCGTGTTTGGGCTACTGCAATGGCCACACTTGTTTTTGTCTCAATCCATGCACAGAGATAACACTCACTGCTAGGCATCTCAATGGCTCCTACCAATGTTCATCAGTGGCTTTTTTTGTTCAGTTGTGTTCTACATCTCTACTTACACCAGGAGCAGAATGTCTAGTGTGTCATTTTGCTCTTAACATCAGTGAATGTAGGTGACTTGCTAAGATGGTTTAGACTCACGAGCTTCTATCACATTATTAAATCATATCAGCAGTCTGTAAAATGAGATAGTAAAACCCTCTGTGCCTTCGTTGACCTGTATCTTTATAAAAGGAAGGGCATATAATCTTCTCGCTCACCTTAATAATGCCCATAAATACCTAAATGGAGGATGAACAGAGGATGAGCCAGAGTCTCAGTGGTGTCCAATTCCAGCACAAGAGGTAATGGGCAAAAACAGGAAGTTCCCTGTGGCCATCAGATAGCATTTCTGTGCTGTGCAGGTGACAGAGCACATGCACAGGGACCCAGAGGCTGTGGGGGTCTTCTTCTCGGAGATAATACTAAACTTGGAGGCTGACAACACTAAACAAGGAAGAGCTGCTGACTGTACTGAGATTGGATAGGCCTTTCAGAGATCTAGACTAATTAGAGAGCTGGGCAATCACCAACTGCCTGAAGTTTAACAAGAGCAAGTGCCAGATTCTGCAATTGGTGGCTCTTCACGGCAGAAGTCATGACACTGAGCTTGCCAGAGTTGAAGAAGTATCTGAACAGTGCTCTCAGTTGTATGGCCTGACTTTTGGGCTGTCCTGTGCGGAGCCAGGAGGTGGACTCAGTGATCCATATAGGTGTCTTCCAACTCAAGATATTTTATGATTCTGTGATCCCCAGAAACTGTCTGGACATGAGCCTGAGCACCTTGCTCTGGCTGTCCCTGCTGGAGCAGGGTCTGGGACAGATGGACCCAGGGTGCCCTGCCTACCTCAAAATTCTGTATTCTTTTTGGGTAGGAAATGGGGTGAGATTTGCAAAGCTAATGGTTGCTGAGTCATCTCTGCTCTTTAACTCCTCTTGCTTCTAGCTGTGCATCTGCTATTAAAAGCCTCTAAAGATGCTCCAAACTTCAAAATCTCTATGCAATATTCCCTTGCAGGTTTCTACATTCTTTTTATACTGTCTTCACACCATAAATGTTGTTGGGGTAAGGAGCACAGCAGAGAGGTTGGAGAATACTGTTCAAAGAAAGTAAAGCATTAGGTGTAGCAGCCAGTAGACCTCACCTCACGTTTACTTTCCTTCTGAAGCTGGCTACTGGCTGTCAAGGATTTGATTCTGACAGTAATTAGCATGGTGCCATCAGTGAAGATTGCCCTCTTCTTGATAATATTGATGTCTTGTCTTTGGCTCCAACAATAAAACTGTATCTAAAAATAAGCATCTGCTTCTAATAAAATTTTAATCTCCTGGGATCTCATGTGAAAAAGGAGTACTGAGTAGAATGAAAAGAATTCCCCACAGTTAGAAAGTGACAGTTTTTGAAAGTTTTAAAATGTCCCTATGACTGCTTCTGTCTGAAACAACTGACTATCCATTACTGCAGGTTTTCTAATTCTACTCGGTCTGAGACAGTTTAATTTTAGCTGGTGGGAACAGTGATGCTTCACGAAAGCAGAGAGTACAAACCACCTACTGGAACCATCAGAGGCACTCAGAGGATGATTGAACATAAAACCATGCTGTATATATGGTCAGGTGGTTTGAAGATACAGTTTCGTTATTTTGTGATAATTAGTGTCACTTGCATGAAAGATCATCCTTAAGATATATCGATTTACTCAGCAACGTTCTGCTTCAGTGGTATCCTTAGGGACAGCTGTGAATAACAACAAAGGAAGGAGAGGTTAGAACGAGATGAATATTCAGACAGATGGATAGACAGGTGATTTAAATATATGTGTGATGTATAGGTTAACTCCCACTAATTAAAAAAGATATTACAAAATAAAAATAAAAATAAAAATGTGAATCATTTATAGTGTTGCGTGATTGACAGCAAAACGTCGTCTTCTCACACTGCAGGGAAGCAGCCAGCGTGCTGCTTGTGGGATCATTACCCTTTTGATCCAATGTTCACTTCTCTTTTCACCTTATGTAACCATTTTCGTTGATCTCGGTTTTTCTTCTGTCTTTATTACCAATAATTAGCTGGGAATCTGCAAACTCAAAAATAGCATTACTGAATTACAGTTATTTCTCATCATCTGAGGAGCTGTCAGCACTGTTTCTTAAATTCTTTCACCCACATATTCAAGTTGTACAAAATAATCATGGCCAGCAGCCTTTTCATTTTCATGCTGCAAAACGATAAGGCAGGAGCTCTGCACCAAATTCTGTGCTGACCCGCTACAGGAACTAGTAATAAAGTGTGGAGTGGAAAATAGTTTTAGGCAGCCAGGCAAGTGGCAAGGCAGATGGTTCTGTGTCAGCAGCAGCAGGGGCTGGTGCTGCTCATAGGACTGCACAATTCCTCCTTTGCCTCCTCTCTGGCCATCCATCTTATGGGAGCACACTGGGAAGCTGTCTCAGCTCCAGAGCAGTCCTCGGCCTGCACTGGTGAAGGGCATCTCGTTGTTCCCTCTGCTGTTCTTGTAATGCCTGCATGTAGCTAATACACGTGAGAGCTGTTCCAGCTTCTAGATTTTTGCCACGTTGAGAACAGCTTTAAGGAAAAATACACAAATATTACAACATTGTTATTGATACACTCCAGCAATGCAACAGCTTTGTGGAAATTCAGTAGTCAGGCACGTCACAAGGTGTCACCAGGCAGTGTGCATGGAAGCAAACAGCCACAAAGCCTGTCATCTCCCCCAGTCCTCACAACTAACTGGGAAAAAAAAGTGGTGCTGTGTGTTACACTGAGCTCCAGCAGAAAATAAAAGCCATCCTGCTAATCTTTCCCAGCAGCCTCTTACCATCTGTCACTTAATATTCTTCTGTCACTCATCCCTAGTGGACGGGAAGCTCAGCAGTGGTAGTTAGTGCTGACATTTTTATAAATGAAAATGCTGACCTGTTATGAAGTCCCATGTTCAGCTGGGAATAACAGCAACCGGTAGCTGAGATATAAAGGGTAACCATTTTAAATGCCTTTAAATGCAGGTGCATGAAAGCTGTGCTACAATAGAGTGATGCCCTGCATGCAATTAGGAACTATCTCCAGAGGGAAGAGGTCTTCACATTTATGTATTAGATGTGTGTAAAAAAAAAGGAGGATTCTCCACAGAATTAGCTTATCAAAAGGCTTGTATTAAATCAATTTAAGTACAACCTGTGGTTGCAACAGATTTATGCTCACGTGGCCTTTTTACTTTGTATGCCTAGGTTAAATACACACTGACAGTTTTTATATCTTGTCCAGCATGCATTAAAAAAAAAATAATCAAAAGATTCTCCTTTTGATCAGTTGAAATAAAAGGAGTAGGAAAAAAGGTATAGATGTCAATTACTTTCAGACTAAGAAAATGAATGAAATGAGGAGCCAGATCTGTTGCCTTCATGTCATACACTCCATGGCAATCTCCAGTGACATTTCAACAATTTGCAGTCCCAGTAAGGCTAGGCTTTAGTGGTGAGCCCATCGATCTGGCTGAAAACATATTACTATTCCACTGTACTGGAATACTAACGTTCCTCTTTTATGCTTTTTATTTTGCTCTGCCTCTATGTAAATGTGTAAATCTTACCTCTGGAATAGATTTTGAAGGCATAATATATTCATGTAAAAAGAGATCACATTGACAATTGAAAGGATTGCTTGAATTGCATCTCTCCTAATAGTCTCTTTGAAATTGTGCTACATAAGTTCTTTGTCAAACAGCAAATCATGCATAGTATGTCCTTTGAGCTCATTGTCTTTAGAGGCTGGAGAAGTATAAAGAGGTATGAACTCTAATACTGCAAAGATTTCAAAGGAAACATATTTAGCAATTCTTCTTAGAATGACTCGGGAAGGTTGAAGCAGAACTAATCAATTTTCCAAATCCAAGAAGTGATCTCGTGAAAACAAAAGTAAACAAGCAAAGCCCTGTCTGTATTCTTCCTTCTACCACCCGCACAGACGTTTTCTGTCCAGATGTACCTCTCAGGAAAAGTAAAGTTATCAGAAGGCTTTCTGGTTTATATCAGCATAACATCAGAGTAGCAGAATTGAAGCCTCTTCAGATGACCCTGGTGTCAAACTGATCGGAGTTAAGGGGCCATCAAGATCAATGCCTTTAAAAACACAGGAAAAGTGCCATTTTCAGGAGCCCAATGCAGGCGGTTCTGCAGGGCCATTGTGGGATGTTAGCAATTCCACACCAGTCCCCGTTTCCCACACAGTAACTCAATTACAGATTCACATTTCTCCCGAGCTGACAGAAGTTTCTACGGCTGGCGTTTTCAGGGTTGCACACGTAGCTGGGAACTGACGCCACGCAGGAGGCAGATGTATGCCAGCACCCTGCATTATGCATGAGGGTTGCTTCTCCTTGTCTGTGCAGGAGAAGCCCATTGGACCTGGTTTGTCTCTCAGTTCAGCATGACAGTGCTGTCAGCATCCCGACAATTTGCTCCTGGAGCCTGCCGTTTCAAGGACCCTGTGCTGACCTGAGGAGTGTGAAAAGGCTGAGACGCTGAAACTCAGCGTTAATACAGGCATTTTCAAGAGAAAGTCTTGTAAAGAACAAACATGCTTGTTTTGCAAGGTCTAGCCTTGAGTTGCTGTCTTTATATGGCAGTTTTAAACATGATTTATGTTTTCAGGGCCCATAGGCAACTACATCTGGACAACATTATGCCTATAACAATTAAGTGCACTGAAACTATATTTTTCAGAATCAAAACTTCTGAGGATTAGGAAGAGCATGGAGATAGGAGTGCACTGTCTGAAGAAGGAAAGTCACTCAGAGTAATTAATTATTTGTTTGATTAATAGCATTAAAACACATACACACACACAATAACAGTTTTGTAGGTTGCACACCGAATGCGATATGTACCTCTATGAGCACAAACTCTTCTTGAATTTAGGATCCTCAATTTTTTGGACAGATGGGGCATTCAGGAAGTACAATTGACTAGAGATTCTGAATTTGCAGCCTATTCATCCCCTTTTCTTGATAAAATTTACTTTAGTATTCAGTGTTCTTTTTTTTGTTGTTGAATGAAGGACTACACATCAGCCTTCTTAGAAAGGAAAACATGAAAGAAAAAATTATCAGTAGCTTGAAATACAACTCTGCATCCTTTTTGAAAACTCTCCTTTTATAGCAGATGTCCTGTGTTTGAAACGGCTTGGTGTAAGTCTCTATTATATTAGCTGAATCACATTATAAACTCCATAGAATTAATGTCATCATATACATTTGTTCAATGACTTGAACTAAGTACAGGTTTTGAGGAAGCAGTTCCCCGTTATTGCACTTCCTAAATCAATACTGTTTTGAAGGAGTCGCTAAGTTAATTTATGCTTTTAGTCCCACAGTGCTTGTTCAGTTTGGCAGCTGCAGAGAAGGTCAACAGAGGAAAAGCTGTGTTTCTTAAGATGTAGTAGTTCTGAAAAATTCTGGGTCACTCTAATTACTACCACTTGAAGCTAAACATAACGGCAGCCTGCCTTGTGCCTACAACAACATGACAGTGCAATGTGACTTGGAAAAATGCAGCGCGCTCTCCATTCTGTGCACTAGGAAGGCTGAGTGCATCAGGGATGTGGCTGGATTTATGTTTGAATAAAAACCTCCGAGGTAAAGGACTCTTCATTTCATCAAAAATTACACCTGAAAAGTAAATTCACTGAACAGGTGTCATGGTGCAGAGTGGATCACGTGGAATTTTTCTTAGCAAGAGAGCTAGGCTTTGGTCCTCCTTGAGAAGTGGCATTTGTGTTCTCCCAGAAAACAAACCACTGGAAGAACCTTCACGTCAGGTTTTAAACACACATCACCAGACCTGGGTCTTGTCACAGCTGCACTGTATGATCAGTCTCAGCACTGAGAACATCTTCCTAATGATGAGCCTATGGGTTTGTGTGCTCAATAAATCCCTATTTGCCTTGTAGTCCCACAATCTCCTCCAATTCTTCATTTTACAGGTTCTGACCTTGCCTCCCCTGAGTTACTTTGCGCATGTGCTTGTGAAATTGTGATTGTGCAGGAAGATGTTAAGCAAACGGTGCTAGATTTTTTCTAAGCTTTGAAGGGAAATATTTCCATCTGTCCATGTGGGAATACTTCAGTATTTCATTTAAAAAAAAAAGCATAAGGTTTCAAATAATGAAGATTAATGCATGCTGGCTGCTTCTGAGTTAAGCCTCTCTTCTGTGGAGATAGAAGCAAGTTTTGTTCCTTGTGAGTCCACAAAAAAAAAAAAAAAAAAGTGAAAAGATGGCAAATATTCAAAAGTAGACCTGTAAAATAGACACTGCACTGTTATTTAGGTGGAGTTTCAGTTAAGAGAATCAGCATACCACTTAGTTATAATGAAACATACTTGAAAGAAGTGGGAAAAGTTTCATGTTGAAACCTGGCTCAGATGGCTGAATCATGTGAGATTTACTGCGTGTCAATTCTAAGGAGCCAAGGACGTATGAAATCAATGAAGGTACATTAAATACATACCTTTTCGGCAACATGCATTTCAACTACACATTTTTCAAATGTCGTGTCCATTCTTATAAGGGAATAGTGTGTCCTTATGTGCAAACTCTGCTTACTTCCATTTTTGTTTTCTCAGAGGACTTTAGGAGAATGGCTCACATGGCTTCAGATGGTAAACTTCCAGCAAAAGCAAGATAGGTGGTCTCTATGGTAACTTCATGAAAGACTGCTTCACATTGTTTTAAACCGCTACTGTTATTCCAAACTCAGGCAGAAATGTCAGTCTGAACCACATCGCCAAACAGACAAGAATATGGATCCAATTTGCTGACTGACAACCTAGTCATGATCTTGCCGGTCAGATGGGACTGTCACCTTCCTTCCTTGGTAGGAAGCTGAAATCCGTTTAGCTAAGGTTGCTCATTTTAGAGGGCAATAGCATCTTTCTGCAGAATAAAGAATCCTTGCAGGCATCTTGCAGAAAAAAATTCTTCAGATTCCTGTCACCACTCCATGATTTCTAATACTTTCTCTAACGGAAGTTCTGGTATTTTAAAGTGCAATATCCGTGGTACACATTTGAAACTATGTAATTAAGGCTTATGACTAGAAGAAGGAACTAATAATCTGGATTCTGAATTTTTCCCTTGAGTTTCAGTCTATTAATGATGCAGGATTTATCCTGACAAAAATTGAGAATGATAAGACCTTAGCATTTGAATGCATTTTATCATGTATAGCCTTCCCCCCCCCCCCCCCCCCCCCCCCCCATTTTTTCTTTTTCTTTTTTTAAAGTAATGAGTACAGTCCTATAAACCACAGCTGGCATATTATATAGAGAGAAGAACACTACCTGAGTTACAAAAAGGCTAAGGTGTTCAGCATTCATGGACTTACTTCTGGCTCTAAGGGCGAGGCACTACCTCTCTCCTGATGGAAAGTGCTTGCTGCATACATCGCATTTATTTTCTATCCATCTGAAAATATGGCTGCAGGAGGACAGAAGAAAAGGGCTTCAACTTCAACGTGAGGTAATGACAAAGCCTTATCCTCAGATGTCTTATGGCATTCCGCAAAACTGTACTGATCCTCTGAATAAATAATGTCAGCTGTCTGCATAATATTTGAACAGCAGATTAAAATTAATGAATTTAAAACCACATCATTGAAAGGACATGGAAGATCTGAGTTAGATCCACTTTTAATTTTTATTACTATGGTTTGATGATGAATCCATTCCAGGCAATTCTGTTCTCAGGAAAAATATATATATATAGTCATGATAGACACCAAACTGGAATGGAATGGAATGGAATGCAACAGAACAGAAGAGAGGAGAGGAGAGGAGAGGAGAGGAGAGGAGAGGAGAGGAGAGGAGAGGAGAGGAGAGGAGAGGAGAGGAGAGGAGAGGAGAGGAGAGGAGAGGAGAGGAGAGGAGAGGAGAGGAGAGGAGAGGAGAGGAGAGGGGACGGGAGGAGAGGGGAGGGGACGGGAGGGGAGGGGAGGGGAGGGGAGGGGAGGGGAGGGGAGGGGAGAGGAGAGGAGAGGAGAGGAGAGGAGAGGAGAGGAGAGGAGAGGAGAGGAGAGGAGAGGAGAGGAGAGGAGAGGAGAGGAGAGGAGAGGAGAGGAGAGGAGAGGAGAGGAGAGGAGAGGAGAGGAGAGGAGAGGAGAGGAGAGGAGAGGAGAGGAGAAGAGAAGAGAAGAGAAGAGAAGAGAAGAGAAGAGAAGAGAAGAGAAGAGAAGAGAAGAGAAGAGAAGAGAAGAGAAGAGAAGAGAAGAGAAGAGAAGAGAAGAGAAGAGAAGAGAAGAGAAGAGAAGAGAAGAGAAGAGAAGAGAAGAGAAGAGAAGAGAAGAGAAGAGAAGAGAAGAGAAGAGAAGAGAAGAGAAGAGAAGAGAAGAGAAGAGAAGAGAAGAGAAGAGAAGAGAAGAGAAGAGAAGAGTATCATGATACTTAGTGATTCCACTACTTCACTTTCTACCTACTTGGTTTAAGATCAACAAACACTTTTTAGTGACCACAATATGCCAGAGCACTTCAGTACATACTGAATGTAAGACAGCACACAGTCATGTAAAAGTTAATGGAATTTGAACAGGTGTAAATTTGCAAGACTTTCCTGAATTTACACTGAAATACTTGTACTGAACAGAGCTGAATGATCTTGGTAATATGCTTTTCCTTTTGTGGGAAATGAACCAAGAAAATGCAAACCCTTACATCAGCAGATGAATACGGAGCAGAGGTCACTGCAGAGGTTGGTGGAAAGAGCTGAGTGTGTCTGAGGGAGCTCTAGGTATGGCAAAAATCCTGAGTTAAATGATGCACAAGCAGAGAATGGCTGGATATTGTTGCCATTAAAAGTTTAGGCAGATTTCCAGGCCTAAAAGACACCAACAGATGTTCAAAATACAGGTTTGGTTATACTGCAGAATCGTGTGAGTTTTTGTTTATGAACTGTACTCTTCACCCATATGCAGTGCTGTTATCACAGTCCATCAGAAGAAGAGCCTATTGGTCTTTCCTCCCCATCTGATAGATCCTGCTCAGAGCATCACCTTGTGTTCAGTTGTTCTGACAAGCCTACTCTGGGGCTCCCCTGTGCTGCCGCAGTGCCTCACGTGTAGCCACTCTCCCACCACCCAGTGAGAAAGGGCTGCCTGCAGGGCAGATCTCCCTCTTCCCCATCTCTGCTGCCACTGGGGAGGAGAGGGATGGGTCGGTCTGTCAGCTCGGTGGTACACCTTCAAGTGTCTCACTGCATGATGTGAGTGTGAGGAGGTCACCAGCAGAGCCATCGGAATACGGGAAGGAAAATTACAGGCTTCTGTTCAGAGACTGCTTTCTCTGTGACCAGCCTGTGGCATGAGGTCTTGGGTTGGCTCTTTGTTTCTTTTGTTCTCACCTTTTATTTAGTGCCTGGCTTTTAAGTATTCATAGGGCAAAACAACAGTGCTCTCCTAGGTAAGTAGGGGAAGGAGCAAGGAACATATTATCATGCAGTGATTTTTCATTATGCTGAAAATCTAACTCTTTGGACTTTGTGTTTCTTGTCACTTGCAAGTAATAATTAACATCGGACAAAGTATGAATGTCATTATAAGGAACAGCACAGCTGAGATTTCTTGTCTCATCTGCTTGGAGGTAACAGGATCATGTGGGCAGGTGAAAATCCCACATAATCATTTAAAGAGAATTTAATGTTGTAGGAAGAGAAAAAGGTGATGGTGAAGACATAAGCAAAGCCCTGTCCCAGTCTGTGCCCTTACCCGTGTCTGTGTATGCACATATGTGTGCAATGCCGCATTGCACTTAGTACAGGAATGACTGTGGAGAAAAGGTTCCTCTCACAGCTACGTTCCTCCTTCCCGTACAGGCATTTCTCAAACTGTTGGTTGCTGAGGCAGAGGCTGAGGATTAGTATTCACAGATATGATCTTTCTTATTCTCAAAGTAAATAATTCCACTGCACGCAATCAGATTGCCTCAAGATGAAAACAGATGAAGAAGAAACCCTTGTGTTATAGTTAAGATGCACATTAATACAACACAGGCATTTGAAATCATCTTAGTTAGACTGTGCTATGTGAATTAGTCTTTCAATTTAATTAAAGGTAGCATAACTATTCAGAGCCAGACAGTGACCAGAACATGTCTCATAAGGTAGGTAAATTCAGATTAAGAGCTACCCTTTTTCCTTCATGCCTCTAAATGCGGAGTATTCAGTCCCAACAAAATGAATAAAAAGTTACAAAAACAGATTCCATGTTGTAGAAACCTGGAACACCATTTTGAATGGAAAGTGGTCACAGCGTCTCCATTACTTGTGGCAGTGTTGCTCATACTTGCTCATGCTCTGCGTTTGCAGAGCCTCGTGGTGTGAGCTGTGGCACGCAGGAGACAGATTCAGCTCTTCCCATTCTCCCTCTGCTACTGCAAGTCAGTTCTCCAGACTCCAGACCAGGGACATGACAAAGGCCAAGGACTCTAGTCAGCTTTTGGCGTAGCCTTACCAGCATGGCATCCTAGTAAAAAACTGCTTTTCTACATTTCAAGAGAATCTGGGCTGGAAGAGTGTCCGTATGCTTAGTTGATTCACCACAACCAATATATACAGGTGGCTCAAAATGATGAAAAAAGGCATCTATGACAAGAGTCCTCAGTAAATTACTAGCAAATTGTGTGTCAACGGAGATTTCTTACAAGAAGCAATATAAGAGGATTTCACAGTGGCTCATGGGAGCTAACAAATAAGGCTCATTAGAGCCCTGGAAACATTGAACTGTATCTTGGGAGCCTGAAAGGAGCATGCAGCACACTGGGAAGTACATAACCAGTCATCCTGGAATATGATAGATACAATTCTCTCTTTCAGCCCTGAATTATGTTCTGACTTCTGTGAAGACGTTGCTTGAATTCTTGGTGTATAGGACTGCTTTTGTAGAAGCCAGCATCCAGGGTATCGCAAGGAGCCCTTCCACTTGATATAGTGAGGACAGTAGACAAGACTTCCAACAGTCCACCATCTGACTTTGGGAATGTATTAGTTCATTTGAGCTGTCTAAATGCACTGCAGACATTCATCTGAACAGAATGTAACCAGTGGTGAAAACTAACCACAAATGCATTTTTTTTGCAGGCCAGAGGAATGCTTGTGGTAGAAGCTGGGAAAAGATGGCTAAATGTTTAAAAATACCTAAACTGCTTTATACCATGATGGGACATGTTTACTGAGCCATTCCTGCTACCCACTCTGTGTTTACAGGTGTAAAGTCTGTGTGCCATTCAGCTAGCTCAGCAGCTGCAGCAGGACTGGACAGACGTTCCTTTACCACATCACAACCAGCTCCTGGGCTGCTCCGGTTTGGAAGTCTGGTTTTAGACTCCAAGAAATATTTGGGGAATGTGGCCATTCAATTAAATGTGAAAAGCCATTTGTGAATAGGTGGTCTCATTCCCACAGCTAAACAACGCTTTCTATTACAGCGCAGAAACTGGAAAGAAGTGGAAAGGTGGAGCAGCCAATGCGAGTGGTGAGTGACATATGCTGTACATGCACATTATATAAATATCAGGTCAGATTCTTCTGGAAGCCCCTTTGAGTTCCATCTGAAATGGAGTATCTTTGAGAAGAAGAAAAAAAAAACATTCATACTTCTCCTGGTCAATGGAGAGTGATCGTACTTACACTAAAATACATTGTGACTCATTCAGTAATGGGAAAAAAAAATATTTTTAAAACAAAGAAATGCTTTTGACTTTTGAGTCTGTTCCCACATGAAAAGAACTCAGTAACTCAATTCCTTTGTGAGCTCCTATGCCAAGGTAGTTAAAAAACAAACAAACAAATAAACAAACAAACAAACCCAGGAATATAGATAAAAACCCACAAACAACTTCACTTATTTCTCCTACAAGGAAGAAAATTATGCTGGCATCCAGAAGATGGACAGCAAGATTAGGTTGATAAATTTAAATTCTCACTGTGGTACACAGGCTTTCTGCCAGCTGCAGTAAATAAGGTCCTTGGAATATTTATAGGACAAACTCATTTATCAGCATATTTTCACATCAGTTTTAGCCCATTATATTTGGTTATATATTTAAAGCTAACAAGTTTTTAGTGAAAAATTTACACCACCTAAATGTTCTTTGACCTGCCTGTCATTTAAGTGGGTGCAACACAAAGCACCATGCATTGTTGAAATGCCAGTTCTAAAATGTTCAAAGTAAGAAAATTAGAAAAAAAGTCTGATCACACGGCTGAGCACACAGGTCTGGGGCTGCAGCTGGTGCAAGCTGACAGCTACAAATCAGTAAAGTATTTGGTTTGCAGGTGTCTGTCTGAAGGGTCAGACTGAAAAAATGGATGAACTTTGAGCAAATGCCAATAACAGTGCCCTGCAAGTTCAATGTGGTTCATATATATTAACTTGCATATAACCTTGTCCATCTGGACTCAGTGCCTTCCTTATGCAAGGTCCCAGCTCTTGTCTTTATCTTTTTTCAAATTATTTCCACATTCTGGTCTGATTTCATCAGTCTGCAGTTCTCCTTTCTCCTTGTGGTTTTTCTTCTCCCTGTGCCTGTAGCAGAGGACCTTGTCCCCCACACAAATGGCAGCATTTGTGAAACATGGCTCTCATCTTCAGTTCACAGATCAGTGCATTTTTCAACCCTAAGAATATAGACCTGGTGCTGTTCATCCATTTCCCATATCAGCAATGCAGGAACAGGCATTTCAAAGTACTACAAGAGAGAAAGGTAATGCAGAAGTGTATCTTATCTATGTAAAAGCTCAGGCAAAATGGGTTAGATTTTCATGGGAGTCATTCCTGTGAAAAAGGCTTCTCCATGATAAATTAAGACTAAAATAGAAACTAGCACATCATGTTTAAGATATAAGATGTGTGAAGTTCAGGAAAAATTATATAGACCAGGATGCAACATCTTACTATAAAAAATGCTGATAGTCCTGCTTCTCAATTCCATTTCGACAACAAAAATAAAAGAGAAAAAAAAAAAAAAGAAAGAGTTGTACTGGATGTGTATGGAACAATAATTTGTTCTCATAATTGTACAACTCCCACAAACCCTGGAAAAACATGAACAGGACCTTGTGGGAAGAAGTATGGTTTCCATAAAATAAATCTTACTTCCTCCAATGTGTACTGTAAGAAATTGAAAAAAACAGTGAGTGAAAGGGCAATATACTGGGAACATCACTGATCAAACCTAGGAGTTGAAATCACTGGGCTGCTGGAAAACCATGATGTAGCTATCACTACCAAAATCTGGTGGGATGATTCCCATAAGTGGCATGTGGCTATTGATGTGTACAAACTGTCCAGAAGGGACAGGCAAGGAATGAGGGGAGGAAGCATTGCCTTCTACTCCGAGATATTGGAGGGATTTGGGATCACATGCTCTTGTCCTGCTGGGGGTCATAAACCACCCAGGCATCTGCTGGAAAAATAGCACAGCAACCTGAAGGCAACTCAGGAGATTCCTGGAGGACAACTTCCTGAGCCAGGTAATACACAGTCTTGTCAGTGGGAAGGCAGTACCGGACCTGTTGCTCACCAATGCAAGTGAACCGATTGGTAACATAAGAAGGCTGCCTGGGCTGCAGCTGTCATGCAGTGGTATAGTTCACACTCCTGAGGCATATCAAAGAATAAAATCAGGAAGCTTAATTTTAGGAAAGCCAACTTGCAGCTCTTCAGGGAGTTAGTCAACAAAATCCCCTGGGAAACTGCCCTCAAGGATGAAGGAGCAGAGCAGAGCTGGCAGATCTTTAAGGAAACTTTCCTCAGGGCACAAAAGCTCTTCATTCCCAGTTGCAGGCAGCCCGGAAAGGAAGGCAAGAGACTGACATGGCTGACCCAGGACCTACTGGTCAAACTGAAGAGCAAGAACAGAATGGAGGCAGGAATGGGTATTCCAGGAGGAGTAGAGGGATACTGCTAGGTTGTGTAGGAAGGGTAAGGAAGGCCAAGGCCCAGCCAGAACTGGGATTGGAAAGGGGCGCAAAGAAAGATAAGAAATGCTTCTATAGGTACATCAACTGGAAAAAGAAAATCCAAGACGGCACACCTCTCCTAGCGAGCAATACCAGCAGGCTAGTTACAATGTACAAGGAGAAGGCTGTGGTATTCCACAACTTTTTTGCCTCAGTCTTCACTAGCAACTGTTTTACACACAGCCCAAGAGTAGATTATTTGGAAGCTGAGAACTGGGGGAGTGATGCCCTTCCCACTGTAAGCAAAGATCAGGTTTGTGACTTCCTGAGGAATCAGAACATCTGTAAGTCTATGAGTCCCAAACAGGTGCATCCCAGAGTCTCGAGGGAATTAGCTGATGTAGTTGCCACGTCACTCCCAATGATATTTTAAAAGTTATGTCAGTCAGATGAAGTCCCTGATGACTGGAAAAAGGGCAATATTGCAGCTATTATTAAGAAGTGTAAAAAGAATGACACAGGGAGCTATTGATCTGTCTGTTTCACCATTGTGCCAAGGAAGATCGTGGAGTAGATCTTACTGGAAGCTATGCTGAGGCCCGTGGAAGACAAGGAGATGATCCCAGACAACCAGCATAGCTTCACAAAGGGCAACTCCTGCCTGACCAGCCTGGTGTGGCTTTTTATGATGGTGTAACTATGAAAGTGGACACAGAAAGAGCCACTGTTGGCATCTATCTGGAATTTGCCATGTTCCCCCACAACACCCTTATCTCCAAATTGGAAAGCTATGGTGTTGATGGGTGGACTGTCCAGTGTATAGGAAGCGGTAGCAAGATTGTACCCAGAGAGTGGTTGTGAATGTCTCAATGTCCAGATGTAGATCAGTGACAAGTGGTGTCCCTCAGAGGTCACTGCTGGGACTGGTGTTCTTTAATATCTTCATCAATGACATCAATGGTGGGACTGAGTGCACCCTCAGGAAGTTTGTTGATGACACCAAGTTCTGTGGCACAGTTGACACACCTGAGGGATGGAATGCTATACAGAAAGAACTAGACAAGCTGTGCATTGGGCCTCACAAGGTTCAACAAAGCCAAATGTAAGGTCTTGCAACTGGCCATGGCAACACCTGCTATCAGTACAAGCCTGGGGATGCAAGGATGGAGCACTGTGCTGCCAAAAGCGACTTTGGTTACTGGTGATGGGAAGCTGGACATGAGTCAGCAGTGTGCTCTTGCACACCTCAGAAGCATCAAAATAAATGTGGTCAGTAGGGTGAGGGAGGTGATCCTGCTCATCTACTCTGCACTAATGAGACCTCACCTGGAGTACTGCATCATAGAGTACTCCACTGCATGTGGAGTCCTCAGTACAGCTGAGGCATTGACCTGTTGGAGTGCATCCAAAGGAGGGCCACAAAAATGACCGAAGCCTGCGAGGACAGGCTGAGAGAGTTGGGTCTGTTCGATCTGGAGAAATCTCTGGGGATACCTGATTAGTGGTCTTTCAGTATCTAAAGGGGGGCTGTAAGAAAGGTGGGGATGAACTCTTTTAGCAGGGTCTTTTGTGACAGGACAAAGGGAAGCCATTTCAAACTACAAGAGGAGAGATTCAGCCTGGAAATAAGGAAAGAGTTTTTTATGGTAATTGTAATGAAGCACTGGAATGATTTTTCCAGAGATGTGGTGGAAGCTCCATCCCTGGATGGGTCAGACTGAACAGGGCTCTAACTATAATTGCATGTTTCTGTTCATGGCAGGAGAGTTGGATTAGAAGGCTTTTAAATGTCCAACTCAAACAATCCTATGATGATGTTACTCTATGATTGTGATTCTAACCTACATCAAAAGCTGGAATAGAAACAAAATTAACTCATGTTCATTAATGAGTCTTCTGATGCACACTGGATTTATCTGTCCAGCTCTATAAGTATTGAAGAGAGTTATAGGTAGTGCCTGTACATGATAAGTATAATTATCCTTCTGCTTCCTCTTTGCTATTTCTAGTCCCATAGCTATTTAAACCAAAATGGCCTACAGAAAATGAATCTATGAGCGCTGCTCTGAAAATAATGCCTCCTATCTTATTACGTTGGCCCACGATGCCAGAAGCCGATGATGGTGTTACGGCAGTAGAGGTTGAACCTTCTCACCAATAAACCATTACATTTTGTTGCCATGCAACTGATGGCAGAAGAGGGGCAATCTGACAGAATGGCATCTGACATGGAACTGTGTATGAACTTAAGGTGTGTGATGAAATTCCTGCATGCAGAAAAAGCGGCACTCATCAACATTTGTGTATTCTTGCTGAATGTTTATGGAGAGCAAACAGTGGATGTAAGCACAGTGAGGTGGTGGGTGGTGCATTTCAGTAGAGGCGACAGTGACAGTGAGTCACCTCTGCTGATGCAGACTGTTTTGAGAGCAGCATTAGTGGTGAAAATGCATAGCTAATGGTGGTAACTATGTTGAGTAATAGTGTTTTGTAGCTGAGAGCTTACTCCGTCAAATCATAAGAGTTATAGCGCTCTTTCTAGTTCTTGTAGTTTCCATGGAAACAAATAGGAGGCATTGCTTTTGGAGCAACTTATGTGTATGTCCATGTTTGTGTTATTTTTATGTTTCTCTCTCTGTATATATATGAGAATTTATATATAAAGCATATTCAACATAAGGAAACCAAGCTTTAATAGCTTATTCAAAAATTCTACATCAGTGCCTCCTCCAATGAAGCTATGAAGCTGGTATATCAAACATTCATCATAAGTAATAAGGGAATTTCTGCAAGTCAGAAATCATAAAAACATCACAATTCAAGGGAAAATTAAGCATTTATCACCTCACCAAGTAGACCACTGGCAACCTCCACCCCAAACCTCCTCCTCTCCATTGGTGTTGCTGAGCAGGATGTTATACAGCAGGGGGCATGGCTGGTTTGGATCAACTGTCCTGGCCGTGCTCTGTGTGCACTGCAGTGTTGTTAATGCTTCAGAAGCCACCAATGCAGTGTATGGCACCATATGGGCTGTTGCAATGAAAGGTAACTTCATCCAAACCTGAGTCACTAAAGAAATCCACAGTATATACATCAGCCCATACTGCACACATCATATCATTTTACACTTTCGTTAAGTACATGTTGTATCACTTTTTTAAGAAGCCTTTGACCCAACTTCAATGAATTGCCTATATATTTTATGCCCAACAGTCTGTGTACTTAATTGTATTTATTGTGGTCATGGCAATATAATACATTTCTCTACAGTTCCTACTGACCTCTTGCAGTGCCCTAGAAAAACAATATATTTCAGGATGTTGTTCATTTTAGTCTGCTTCTTATTTTCCAGTCTGATGCAAAAGTTTAGTGACCTTTCCTACAGTATTTTGAGGGCTGATTTCCTTCATCTAGTCATGGCCACCAGAAATGTGTCTACTGACCTATCATCTGATGTGCAACCTCAGATAACCGTGATGCATTAGCTTGTAAATCAGTGAGAAAGCGGCAGCATCTGAAACATTATCATGACGAACGGGCTGTGCTCTTTGACAATTCTTGCCATTACCACCTGCATTTCACTCGGTTATTCATGCTTGTCATATATTCATATGTATGTGGAGAATATTTGTAAGTCTATATATATTGCATCTATATCTAAACACAATTGGTATTGCTAAAATATATACAGGTAAAATGCATTTTACTATGCTCTCAGAAAATTAAGCTTTGAGAGCATGTGTTTCCATGTTCTTATGTTCAGATACATTTAAGTATATATTAACAACTCCTCAACTACTGATAGTGATAAGAATTGTCAAAAGATAATTTGTGGTCTATGCAGTTATAAAGCTAGGCAACAAACGTTCATACAAGAATTAATTTTGCCTGCCCTCTTTTGTATTATTAACCTAACCCAGTCTTCTGTACCCTAAATTTCTAATAAAGAAAATTATGCAAATCTTCTGAAAGAAAATAGGAAGTTTTCATCAATGCAATTAGCTTTTGCTTTGTCCTAACTTACTTTATAAGGTTAAGTGATCACAGATTGTTTAGTGATCACTAAGAGAACAAATTAACCTGCTGTTTGAATAGAAAGTGCAAAGTGTCATTGTATTTATCACAGAAGTACCAGGGACTACATATTTCATAATGATATAAGTGCCGATATGCATGTTAATCCCTTGAGCTCATTAACAACAGGTATGGTAGGATGGACACTGATAAATAGTTGCCATTCTGAAGAGAATTATTCATTATTTTCCCTCATTGTCTTCATTAAAGTTCCTGGGGAACTGCATTATGAAGAATGAGAGGAAAAATCACTTCTCATTTCATCAAGCGTAGGCCCCATGTTTCATGAAAGAATTGCAATTTATAATTAAAAGTCAGGAGGACTCAAGATGTATATTGTCAGACACTTGTAACTAAATCACTAATATTCAGCCACCATTCACAGAAGATACTCTCTCTTTATGTGCAACATTATATTCTTCTCCTTTTTAAGACTGGTAGAGATATGCAATCAGAAGAAATTCACAACATCATTTCTGGGAGTTTACTGTTGAAATATATTACACTGTTAAGTGCTCAGATTGCACATTTGGCAGAGAGAGTAACTACTGTCAGTGCGTACTCACGGATGGAGATTACTTTTCGTTGAAGGACAGAAGATGAAATAGGACTGCAACAAAAGCATGTACATCTGTGAACTTAATCTAGCAGAGTAAGGAGTAAATCACTGACAACTATCTTTAAAATCTACCGTTCTGCCTATCTTTAAAATATTTTAAAAATTTCAGTGTTTGAAATTGGGAGTGAATAGCCTTTCTGTGCACTACTTCTGTGCACCTCCCATCATAGAAGATAAAAAGACTAAATTTCCTGAGTTTTGAAAACATTTCCATTCAAATATTTCTTTGTTTGTCAGGTATAAATGTCTTGGTCCTTTCCTGGGCACTGCAGCAGAGCTGCTGGAATAGGGGCAGCTCTGCCCTGGCAGGCTGGCAGCAAAGCAAGGATGTGAAGGAGAAGCGTGGCAGTGAGCAAGCTCCGGCCCTACAAGGCCATCTTGGTTGAAAGGCTCATAGCAGCTCGTTTATCTTTGCAGAAATTAATTTGCCTATGCAGGAGTGGAGAAGAGAGGATAAGGACTGATACATATCCCGAGAAATCTGACTTGAAGGAAATTAAATTGTCTGTTTATATTTCTGGTGCTTATTCAGACAGCACTAAGATACAAAAATGTTTTTAGCCTCATTGAAACCTTTGCTTTTTTATCTGGAAGAACAAAGAGAACACATTGAAGGGAGTACAGAACCAGGGCTGATTTTGCCAGAAACAAACTTACCTACCACAAAGACCCCGTGAAGGAATCCAGGAAAATGCCACCTCATATCTCTGCTCTGCATTTGCTGCAGGTCTGGCTGAGATAAGTTGTATCTGTTCAAGGTACTGCAATATAAGTGCTTCAGAAATGGCCTCATTTTTCAAAAGTTTTATTGTTAAGTTTGAAGACTAGACAAGGTCATACTGGTTTTACATCATCCTACATGATTTAAGTATATACAAAACCATTTGAGTATTACACAGCTTGAAAGGTTGCAAAGGTCTTTGTGTCCAAGACACTTCTGTACTTACTGACACATCAGAAGCCAGCACTGAATATTATAGATCATATTTGTTGTATAGCAAAGATACACTCATTTAGTATCCTTAGTCTTCAAAACCCACATGTATTTGTATGCAGCCATTCCCAAAGAGAAAGTCAACCTGGAGACCACAGCCAGGTAGCATGATAAGCCCTTCACACAGATAAAACTGAGCCTAGCGCCAATGCTTGTTTTCCCAGGCTAAAAACATAACAGAGCATGATGTGGAGCTGCAGAATGGTGCCTACTTAGCTGGTTCCGAGCGAAATTTAATTAAGAGTGTACTTTCACTCTTGTTCAACTCACTCTTGTTCAACGTCACTGTCACAATACCGAAGGATCCTTTCAAAGTATTTTTCCATCCCTCTTAAAGGGACTTATCCTTTATGTGCTTCCTTTTTGGGATGTCAATTGCTTTCACGGGGAAAGTATGGCTGTGCTATTTGTTTATCACTTGTCCCTTCTGTCAGTGGTTTTTGTGCATAAAGAGAGGAGAGTACAATAAAAGGAAAAGCCATAATACCAGACCACATCTGGTATCAAGAATAATTTCAGTATGAAATAACAGTAGGAATACAGTTTGGTTTTATGGCTGCTTAATACCATTTAAAGAAAGTTTTTGGCAGCTAAGGAATAATTTCAATAATTAAGCCACAGCACACTGGCTGAAAGTGTAGGGGCATCACCTATATGATTCATGTATAAATTATCGGAGCATGTTATTATAAAGTACGGAGCTTTGTTTTCAGGTTGTGAAAGCTGCTGGCAAATGGAAGCTAACACAGAGTAAAAGAATGAAATTACTCAACTCCAAGTTAATGCAAAATGAAGTGACTATTTTAGGTATTATTACCACACTACTTTTATATGCAGATAAATGGGTAACAATGAAATTACTAATAGAAGTTAATTCAATACTAAAAGTTACAAAACATGAAAAAGAAATAATCACTTGGGAATGAATATTCCAAAACAAAACTAAAAATATTTGATGAACTAGGGACTCCAATATGCAGAAATGCCTCCCATTTTTAGGTTACACAGTCCAATAGATAGATGGCTATTCTTCCAGTCTATAAATAAAAACAATGTCAGTTGCTATCTTACAACTGAAAAATGGTTTTAGACATCTTTAGATACTGTGTGTCCCTGAAAATATGGTTTTTCTTGTTTTTCTTGGTTGTTTTTTTTTTTTTTTTTAAATGAAGAGTCTGAGGTGCAAAACATTGACAGTGGTTAATTTAAGAATACAGTCTTTCTCTAGAATTTTTTGCTCTTTAGAATTATCCCCATGATTGACTTTCTCTTTAAAATCGCTCACTATGCTTGAAGACCATTTCATATATACATCATTAAGGAATGCTGTTAACACAGTTACAGACAAGACATTAACAGTCTAGTGGCTTTTGTTATGCAGCACAAAGTAAAAAATAAAGAACGAACTTAGCAGTGTTGCACAGGACCTCAACATTTCTTACACATACTTTCACCTTTATAAGACTTTCCTGTAGAAGTCTTTATATGTCTAAGCCTTATAAAATAAATACTTGTATAAATACAGTTTAAGGATTAAGTCATTTTATAGAGGCAGGGTGTTCTATTTGTTAAAATGTGACAGTTTAAGTGACGCTATCCGAAAACCGCCACCTATATATCCCCAATTCTTGCAAGTAAAATTCCTGGCTGCTAATCTAGGGTCTTTCACAGTTAAATGGATTATATATTTTCTCTGTGGTGGAGAATGTGTGATTAAATGCAGGTTTTGAAATCCAAACCGTTTTGTTTCCAAAGCAAACTTTGCCCTTTTTAGACTGTGGGCCAACGGGGCATTTGTCTGGGAAGCAGGACTCAGGCTCATACTTCAGCATTTTGGTTTCAGTGAGAATGTAACGGTGACAGAAAGTAAGTTCAGTGATAGTTGCTAAAACATGCAGCTGTATATATATATATAGGTAATTTATATTTTGCCATCAGCATGTTATGAAGTTAACAGTGTGATACCATGTACCGTTATTTCAGGTAGCAAATACAACATCCCCTAACTCCTTGTCCCAAGGTCTTAAATGTTCTGGTGCCAAAACGTCATGGAGCACCTTGTGCCTAGGAAGCTCAGAGTGCTTCACGAGGTTGATATAATTATCTCCATCACTAGGGGTGAGGCTACTGCCCTGCAAACAAGCACCAGAGCCATGACTGCAACGCCCTTTCCCATGCCCTTCTCTCACTCTTGCTGCTCAGCTGCCCCAGTCATGCAGCCAAGTCCATTGATTTGTCTTGTTTGTAGATCCTATAAGGCATAGCAACACCCTCCACCTCCACCCAGTGGGATCTGTACTGCCATCCAATGACTAACCATACTCCTTGCATCTTTCAAGTCCCATCACTGTTTAATTTTTTCTGGGTCCTAGGGCCCTAGCTGGCCATACTTTCTTAAAAAAGCATAGTATATATGAAACATTTCTGTAGATGAAGCATGACAAAGAACAGCCTCCTTGGGGCTCAGTGGCATACTCAGCAAAGACATAGCTGGGAGCATAAGGAACCATGTGCCCAAATCTGGTGAACTCCTACAACACCTCTTGCCTCCATGCTTGGGAGAAAGAACATGTCTGATGCCATTAGAAAAGCCTAGCAAGAGGATTTTCCAGCAGTAAGGAGGACATTCCTTCTGTGTGCTTCATGGCACCTCATTCCTTCATAACACATGTCTCCTTGCAGAAATTTAGGAGGTTTCTGAAGGAAGAAGTCAGGTGGGCAGCTCCATCTAGGGCTGTTCACTCCTGGGTAAGTCATGCAATGAGTTCAGGGTTTATGCTGTGCACCATGCCTTTACCTTTGCATGTACTGAGGACAAGGAACCACAAGTACCCCCCTGTCTCACCTCAGCCTTCTTGCAAAAACACCATTCAAGCAGAATTAATATACTTTGGCAAATTCATTAACTTCATAGCGTACTGACAGCAAATTTTGTTCCATATAGAAACAGGTCTTTCAAAGAAAATAACATTAACAGTGATACTGAACAGAAAGGATGAAGGTTATGTCTGTAACATGCAAAATTGAGAAGGAAAATGGGGCTAGCTAGGAAAACTCTCTAGGTGAATGGACTCTGCTGTTTAGATAAGAATAATGAAAGGTAGCTTGTAATATCACAGGTACTTCATTTTACGGTACCACAAAGTATTTTCCAAAATATATGTCATAAATACTGACAGTGTTTGATAGGCACAATTACTATAATGCAGTCATCCCCAAGTAAACTTATTGCTAAAAGCTGCAGTATCACTTTTTGCAAGTAAGATGACAGTATGATTTATGGAGAACTTGTCAGCCCAATGTTACTGAAGCTGCAAATGAGCTCTGTCATGCTCTTTCTCTTCCCTTGTAAAAAGGATGCTGCTGTTTTTCCCTAACACATTTCAACTAGTGTGAACAAATTAAAGAAGAGCTAGAAAGATAATGCCACAGCAAAAGGGACAACACTAACATATTTCAAGGACAAAATCGGATTGGATCATTTAACGGGCAGGCTTAGACCTCCTTGCGAAAGACTGTTAGCGGCCTACCATAAAATGAGCACTTGATCATGAAAAACCCACTCAGCTTCCTACAGGCTTTGCACAGTTTCTTCTACAAAGGGACTGGTAGGTGTACCGAGAGCTGCGATGCCCAGTGGAACCCCCCCTCAGTCCTGCTCCGTGCAGCCCAGCAGCTCTGACCGCAGGGTGATCCGGCCATACCACGACCACGGGATGATGCGGATGTGCCGGGCGTAGATCGGAGGGTCAATGACATTCTTCCGGTGTGTGTCATTGTCAAAATTTCCCTGGAAAACCTGGAAGGCAAGCAGCAAGAAGGTTGGTGCCTGGATAGCCAAGCATGAGCACTGGGCAATGACTGAGTTAGGAAAGCTCCAAGAGAGATATTCCTTCACATGTGACGCCTGCTGGGTTCAGGGAGGACTACTCTTCTACACACACTGTTTTACTTATTTATCAAGGTGCTCCATGGACTAGGGTTTTATAAGATGTCTGACAAATACTGGCTCCATCATAGGGCAAAATGGCATTCCTCCTTAATGAAGGACACAGTGTTATTTCTCAGACAGAAGGGAGCAATGTCTTATTAAAACATCAGATACCTGAAACCGAAAAGCAATGTCAAGAACTGACATCAGTGGGATCCAAAAGGAAGTGACAAAATGAGTGAAGAGCCTGAGACTCCACACAGCAGACAGAAAAACCCTGAAATCTGTGGAGCTGAAGAAAGGACCCTATACATGTGACTCAGGGTCTGTGTGGGTTCTGGACCTGCATGCCCTGCTAAGACCTGAGGATTCAATGTTGCAGATTCAGCCCACAGTTCAAATCACCATTAACATTTTAAAAATTAACTGCCTTTTTACTCAGCATTTGCATCATGTCAAGTTAATCCTGGGAGATTCTGTTACTGTTTTGGATGAAGTACCATTAGAAGGATACTTACTCACCAATGCAGCTTGGATGCCATCGCATAAGCTGTGATAAAGTTAGTGACTATAAAGGACACTCTCATATTCCGTTGAAAAATGTTACCATAAGCATTAATAGCATTGGTAGGCAGTTTGTGATCCAATTAAAAATATCTTAACACAGTCTAATGCATGTAAAGACATTATTTCCAATGGAATGTGTTAGTCAATATATCAGTGAGTTCCAAAACTGTGGTCTGTGTTAGAACAATTTTTTCTCCTGAGAGTCATGATTCAAATTCAAAGGACATAGCATTTCTTTTTCAGCAAAATGGTCAGATTACCCTCCTGAGATATTTTTGGTTTATATGGGTAATCTTCAATGTCTTCCAATGTCTTTTCATTTACAAAAACAGTATTTGATGTCTTTTGGCTTCAAATGAGTGATTTTCATTTGCATCAAGCACAAAAGGAGTATGAAACTCCAGAACAAGTGCTTATGTGACGGAATTAGCACAGAATGAAAAACATCTTTGAAGTTCTTAGGAAAAATGTCAGAGGTTGAATTCAGAAGAGACTAAACTACTATTTTAGTCCTTAAGCTTCTCTCAAGTGCTATCAGTTTGGCATTTTCAAGAAAACATATATGCTCCACAAGTGATGCTCTTCCACAAGTGATATATTTCCTTCCTTGCCTGGAACCTCAGCATACAGAGAGGGGAGCATTCAAGCTCTCAGCAGTTAAGATAAACAGATAAAACTGCAGACAGACTGGCCACAGAAACACAGTGCTGTGACTCAAAGGAAAAAAAAAGGAAAGATTTTTGTCAGGAAAAGTTGCTTGTTGTCCAAGTATAGTCTAGTCTTGATTACATAAATTAGCTAGAACTTGGCTAAGATTTCATCTGAATTTGAGTATCATTTGTATCAATACAGCGTACAGTAAAAGGAAGCAAACTCATTAAAATTGGCAAGGCACAATCTGCAGCAAAGAAAGCTTAGAACAAATGATTCTTCCCTTTGATTTCTTGCACATGCATGCAATTTCTCTGTTGGTATTTTTTTACCAATTCAGACACTAAGCAATGCAGAGCCACAATTTCTGCTGCAGAGCTACTGGAGAATTCTTTTATTCTCTATTTCATTTTTCCTGTGGAAGACATCTCAGAAATAGCATTTGGACTAAGACTTAGAACAAAAGAAGTCTTTGTTTACCAGAAGAACCCATCTACTCACTATCCATACCCACCCGCATCTGTGCAAAGTAAGTGAAAATATCTGATGCAAACTAAGCAACAAATACAGACATACAAGGTTGGATTATACCATTTTTTCTTAGAGCCGGAAAAGTGTATATAAACTCACAATGTCATCAGTACCTGAAATTGAACTCATCTGTTTCAGATACTAATTTAAGTAAATGTAAAATTTACTGTCCTTCAAAATTCAAGATACAGTCTCAGGAAATTAAAATTGCTAGGACAGAACAAAGATTTTAGGGAAACAGGTTTATCAAATAGCTAGAGGAGCTAAATGCGACCAGCATGAAATATAACATTCCATGACCAAATATACTAGATGTGTTGCTGTACACCAGTGACAAATTTAGAATCATACAATCATTCAGGTTGGATAAGACCACCAGACTCATCAAGTTCAACCATCAACCCAACGCCACCATGCCCATTAAACCATGTCCCACAGTGCCATATCTACTCTTTTCTTGAAAACCTCCAGGGATAGATAATTTACTACAGAATTTTTCATTCTTCATTTTACCTCAGCTTAAGCTCACTAATGGAGTCAAGAAACTTGGGAGAAAGGAGGAGGTATGATAAGATGTCTATAGCATCATAAATGGCAAGGAGATCAGTCACAGACAACACTGCAATGGCCCTGGAGAATGAAATGAATGAGTCACCTAATGGTCATGCTGCTTCACACACTGTGTAATTAAACTGTGGTACCCTTTCTCGCAATATTTAGTTATTAGTAAAGTGAGATAAACTGTTAGGGGTAGGATCAGCCAAGGACTATAGAACATGTAGGTAGAAGAGTGCAGGAAACTAGGAAGATGCAGCAGGGAAGGCCCTATGATTTTTTTCTCCTCCAGACATTTGCTGGAGGATGTTTGCTCCCTGGCGCCTCACACAACAGGGCAGCTCCTCAATCACCAGGTACCTGTGTATGTTAAAGTGGATTGAAGCTCCTAGTTTTTATTTTTATTTTTATATTGAAAATATCTGTTTATGTCAGGCTGCATACTTAAAAGGTGTAAGTTACTAAAACTTTTACTCAGAAGCTTCAGCAAGTTTACACGTACATATTCCCCACATACATATGTAGCTCCTCTGTATCTCAGTATTTTACAGCTGCTTTTAAAATAAAAAAAAAGTAGAAAATGTATGTGTGTGCTTTTATGTATGATAATTTATGACCAGTTTGCAAAAAAAGAACACAACTGTAGAAAATACATACATAATGATATTCTCTGAAAAAAAAAAAAAAAAATTCTGAAATATAAACAAGTCTTGCTTATAGCTGTGTCAAGCAAGCTATGTGGTTGTCTTGCCTTTAAATACTCACTGAGATTTTTCATTAGAACTAAGCGTTTTATGCCCTAAGCAACATATCCAAATTATGACAATGTAAATTGATTCATATTTTAAAAAGAGAAGTGTTGTATGTTTTATGACAAGATAATTTAGAATAACTATCTAACGAAGAATAGCTTGGGAAAATTTTATTTAATATAACCAATGCTTGCTGTAAATGTGGAGCTTTAAAGCAGGTTTCAGGGCACATCCACAGGACTAATTAACAGGTGGGGGCAGAGGGTAGAATTATTTGTTGCATTGTGTCAGTGGATAACGCAGATATTTGAAAATTCAGGGAGACTGATTCTCCGCAGAGAATATTTCTCGATCTCACGTCTTAGAGAAACTGAAATTACATGGAAAGTCTGCATTGGCCATAGCATTATTGGTTCCTGCTATTTGGGATAATAGCAAAGAGCTGAGACTTTAACATCAAATTCTCAGATGATGAAGTCACTATACCGTCTGTTGAATGTTAACCATATTTTTTGTCCAGCGTATTTTAAACAGGTTCTTGGAGCAGTTAATCCTGCTCATAAAATCACAGAATCACTGAACCACCAAGGTTGGATAATACCTACAAGATCATCCAGTCCAATCATCTGCCTATCACCAACAGTTCTCACTAAACCATGTCCCTCAACAAAACATCTAAACGTTCCTTGAACACCTCCAGGGTCAGTGACTCTATCACCTCTGGGCAGCCCATTCCAGTGCCTGTCCACTCTTTTGGAGAAGTGGTATTTGCTAACGTCCAACCTGAATATAATATTAGGAGCAGACTATTTAAAAAGAGTAATTAGATCTAGCTTCCATTTGGAGTTTGCTTCAGTGCATTACATCTCATAAGTATGACAAACAAAGGGGAGCTATTCATTTCAAGTATAAAAGAAAGCTGAATGAAAAATATTTTTTATAGTTCTATTTCCTTCTTTCAGAAGCATATTATTTCTTTATTGTCATCCACTGAAAAATACTTGTTCAAGCGAGAGTGAAATTTGCCGATCTGAACAATCCATTTACTCGTGTTGAAAATTTTTGTTCTTGCTTGGTGAAGTATTTCTTTTCACTATGAAGAGCTACAAAGCTACAAGTGAATGATATTAGGTCAAAGATGGTGAAAGATGTTCTGATTTCTTAGCAGAAAGGGAACTGCTGTTTATAGGTGTCTTGTTGTACTTTAGAACAATTCACAATTGGAAGATGCTTTTCACTATAAAAGATGGGGCAGGCTTTTTAAATATAAATGGATACGTGTTCAAACAGATATGTTCATGCACCTGTGCTTATGTAGTGATGTAGAGGGAAAAAAAGACATTCTTCCTTTTCAGTTGGTATTCAGAAAGTCTCTTTGCCAGCCTCACCTTTGTGCTGGGGAAGATGATGGAGCAGATCTTGCTGGAAGCTATGCTAAGGCCCATGGAAGACAAGGAGGTGATCCCAGACAACCAGCATACCAGCATAGCTTCACAAAGGGCAATTCCTGCCTGACCAACCTAGTGGCTTTTTATGATGGCGGTCAATGTCTCAATGTCTGGATGGAGAACAGTGACAAATGGTGTGGTGTACCTCAGGGGTGACTGTTGCAATTAACACATTTTAATTTCTTCATCAATGATACTGATAGTGGGGTTGAGTGCACTGTCAGCAAATTTGTGAATGACACCATGCTGTGTGGTATGGTCAACACACCGAGGGGATAGGATGTCATCCAGAGAAATCTAGACAGGCTGAGCAGTGGGTCCACGTGAACCTCATGAGGTTCAACAAAAACAAGTGCAAAGTCTTGTACCTGAGATTTGGCAACCCCCACTGTCAGTACAAGCTGGGCAATGTAAAGATAGAGCATAGTGCTGCTGGAAAAGATGCGGGGGTACTGGTGGATTGCAATGATCATGAACCAGCAGTGTGCCCTCACAGCTCAGGAAGCCAACTGCACCTGGGCTGTATCAAAAGAAGCATGATCAGCAGAGTGAAGGAGGTGATCCTGCTCCTCCTACTCAGCACTGGTGAGACCTCACTTGGAGTACTGCATCCAGATGTGAAGTCTTTAGTACAGGAGCAACATTGACCTGTTGGACTATGTCCAGACATAGGCCTCAAAAATAATCCAAGAGATGAAACATCTCCTCTATGAGGACAGGCTCAGAGAGTTGGGAATGCTCCAGGAAGACCTTGCAGAGACCTTTCAGTATTTGAAGGGGTTATAAGAAAGAAGGGGACAGACTTCTTTATCAACAATTGTGACAGGACAAGGGGAAATGGTTTCAAACTAAAAGGGAATATTTAGAGTGGATACGGAGAAGAAGGTTTAGTGGGTGGTGTCCCTGTTCATTGCAGGGGAGTCGAACAAGATGGCCTTTAAGGATCTCTTCCAACTCAAGTAATTCTATGGCTCTGTATTTCTATGAATAAAATGACATAAAGTGTGATATTTATATTTCCTCAAGTTCTGAATAGATACCAGGCATGTAAAGCTTCTAAATTTGTAAAGTGTATTAACACATTCTTGCTATTTTTCTACTTGATATATATCCTCATGTCCCTGAAATGAGAATTCACTCCACTGCACATAGTTTGTAAGTAGTTTATGACAGAAAGTTCAAAGCCAAGCAAGAAAAGAGGTATTCTGAAGAACAACTGCCCTTCAGAAATGTTTACAGAAATTCACTTCAGCTCAGCTGAGGGCAATAGGAACCACCTGTAATTTAAATCAGGGGAGAACCTAGGTTGAGGGCTTGAAGAAGTTAGACAAACAAGCAATGGGACCCTGGGAGGCAAGACACAGTGTTGAAACTTTGCCCTGATGTTACACAAGGTCAATATATTGATGTATGTTGTTTATACTCAACAGAGCTGTTTTGGTTTGTGCAAGCCTTATCATCAGTCAAGTTCCTTCAGGCAAAATAGCAGGAAAGCACAACACTATCTACACCACACAGAAAAAATGAAGTGCAGATTCTGTGTTGTAAATAAAATTTCTACTCTCCTTTTACATGGTATCAGACAAAGACCAATGAAATCTAACTGCCTGATGAAAAATTTCAAGTAAAATAGTTGAATTTTTTACAGTGAAATTTAAAAAAAAGTTAGTATAAGGTTAAAATATATTATTTTTAACAGGAATACTAAATAATAATAATATTATCTTAGAATTATAGAAAGGTTGTATTGGAGGGGACCTTAAGGATCATCTAGTTGCAATCCTGCTGCTGTAGGCAGGGACACCATTCACCAGATGAGGCTGCCCAGGGCCCCATCCAACCTGGCCTTGAACATCTCCAGGGATGGGGCATTCACAACTCTGGGCAGCCTGTGCCAGTGTCTCTCCACCCTCTGTGGAAAGAATTTACTCTAAACACCTAATTCTCCATCTCCTCCTTTAGTCTGAAACCATTTCCCCTTGTCCTATCAATATCAGCCCATATAAAAAGTCAATCTGTCTCTTGTTTATAAGCTCCCTTTAAACGCTGTGAGGCTGTAATGAGGTCTCCCTGGAGCGTTCTCTTCTCCAATTGAACAAACTTAGCTCCCTCAATCTTTCTTCCTAGGTGATGCATTCCAGCTCTCTGATCATCTTTGTGGCCTCCTCTGGAATCCACTCCAACAGCTCTACATCTTTTTTGTGCTGGGGGCCCCAGGCCTGGATGCAGTACTCCAGGTGGGACCTCACGTGGGCAGAGTAGAGGAGGGACAATCTCCTCCCTCATCCCGCTGCCATCCCTCTTTTGATGCAGCCCAGGATACAGCTGACCTTCTTGGCTGCAGGCACACATTACTGGATCACATCAAACTTCTATCCACCAAAATACCCAAGTCCTTCTCTACAGGTCTGCTCTCAATGAGCGCTTCTCCCATTTAGTATACTGAGATTGCCCTAAGCATTGTGCCTTTCACTTGGCCTTGTTGATGTCATTAGGTTCTCGCTGGCCCACTTTTCAAGCTTGTCCTGGTCTCTTTGAGTTGCATTCCTTCCATTATAACCACCATTCAGCTCAATATCATCAGCAAGCTTGCTGAGGGTATACTCAACCCCACTATCCAGGTCACTGATACAGATTCTGAAGAGCACTGGTCCCAAGATGAACCTCTGATGGATGCCACTTGTCAGCAGCTTCCACCTGGACATAGAGCCACTAATCACAATCCTCTTGCTGCAGCTACCCAACCAATTCCTTATCCACTCAATAATCCACTCTTCAAGTTCATATCTTTCCAATTTAGATATAAGAATATGATATGAAAGCATATCAGAGGTCTTGAAGAAATTCTGGTAGATGACATCATTTGCCCTTCCTTTTTGTACTGATGCCATCACTCCATCATAGAAGGCCACTAGATTGGTCAGGCACAATCTACCTTTGGAGAAGCCGTACTGGTTGTCACAGATCACCTCCTTGTCATGCATGTGCCTTAATGGAACTGCCAGGAGGATCCATTCTATGATCTTCCCAGGCACAGAGGTGAGACTCACTGGCCTACAGTTCCTCAGGTCTTCCTTAAAATGGGAGTGATGTTTCTCTTTTTCCAGTCACTGAGAACTTCAATTGACAGCCACAACTTTTTGGAGAGTGGCTCAACAACTACATCAGCCAGTTCCTTCAAGACACTAGGATGCATGACATCTGGCCCCACAGACCTGTATATAATCAGTCTTATCAGATGCCCTTGAACTTGATATTTGCTTACAGTTGGAGGGATTTTGCTCCCCCAAAGCCCACATGAAGGTTTGAGAAGTGAGAGACATGAGAAGTCTGACTGCCAGTGAAGACACAGGCAAAGAAGTACTGAGAACTTGCTGAGAAGTTGCTGAGTACTTGAACCGTCTCCAAGTCCACTGTTGCCATTTCTCCCTTCATATTTATCATGGAGGTACACTCTCCTTCACCTTTCCTCACTGGGCAATATACCAGTAGAATTCCTTTTTCTTATTTTTCACATTCTCACAGGGTTCAATTCCATCTGTGCCTTGCCATTTCTGATCTCATCCCTGTGTGTCCAGATGGCATTCCTCTATTCTTCCCAGGCCACACTTCTTCTGTTCTGCTTGTGCATTTCCATCTTATCCCTCAGTTCAACTAGCAAGTCCTTGCTCAACCATGTTGGTTTCCTATCTCTTCTGCTTGATTTCTTATGCTGGAGGATTGAGAGCTCTTGTGCTCTCAGAAAGGTGGCCTTAAAGAGCTGCCAGCTTTGTTCTGGTCCTTTGTTCCGAAGGACAGTTTGCCAGGAGATCTCATCCAATAACTCCTTGCATAGCCTGAAGTTCAGTGACCCGACTTTGCTTTTTTGCCAGGTCCACATTACTTGAGATCACAAACTCAAACAGAGGATGGATGTTACAACCCAGACTGCCTTGATGAGCACCAGTAAAGCTTCACTTTTGGTTGTTCCGTCCAATACCTGGACCAGGAAGTCATCCTCAGCAGACTCCAGGAGTCTCCTGGATTGTTTCCAGCCTGCCATGTTGCTTTCCAGATATCCAGATGTTAGAAATCCCCCACCAAAGTGAGGGCCTGTAAGCACAATACTTCTTGTAACTGAAGCAAGAATGCCTCATGAGTAGGCTGCTCTTGATCAGACAGCCTGCCATAGACCCCAACCATTGGATGACCTTCACTGATCTGATCCCTAATTTTAATCCACATGACTATGGATGTTCCTCAGAGGCAATTCTTCACAGCCTATCCACTTCTTAACTTAGAGGGCAATGCCCCTCCTGCACTGCCTATCCCTTCTAAAAAGCTTTTAGAATTTGATTGTGGAATTCCAGTTGTACGATTCATCCCACTATGTTTCTGTGCTAGGAATTAAATCATAGTTTTCTAGTTGAACCATGGCTTCCATCTTCTGTTTATTTTCCATACTCCATGCTCCGGTGTAGAGGCACTTCATCTAGGCCACTGACCTTGAAGATGCATCCAAGATCACAGAACGCCAAAAGCTGTGTGTGACACCATACATGCAGCCATTCATTCAACTGATACATTTCCCTTCATCTACCCAGGTCCCAGTCACCAACCGGAATCAAGAAAACCACTGTCTCCTACTATTATACCCTGTCCCTTCAGCATCCTTCAAAGGGACATAAAGTCTCTATTAGAATGTTGTGATTTCCCCATTGCAGCAATCACTTAAACAATAATATAAAAAATGATGTTTAACTATGACAGTGATGTGGGTTATATGTATGAACTGGATCAATCAGTGTAAATCAGGTATTATTATAATTAAACATCAGAAAGATAAAACATTAGCAATGTCTGGCAGAAAGATTTTCCACCTGACAATCTAACTTTTCACTTAAACGTATGTTTCTGCCTTCTGTTGCTATAGCAATTAACTAGATATACAAAGCACATAGCTTATAACTAGTTCTTCAATTTGTACAGAAATCCATTGGCCATTTGCACAGGAGACACTGTCTATCTGCAGTTAATTGCATGTCTCTTAGCTAATAATAACTGACAATATGCAACTTGCTAGACTCCTTCAGGTTACTTTCTTATGTTCTTTCATTTCAGAAATCAGCCTGTAAAATGCCATTTGACACCACAGTTGGCCTTGAGTTACCTACAGCATGCCATGTAATTTATAAATCACATTTGGAATGTGATTAAAAAAAGGTCAAATTTGGTTTAGATCTCCTTAGCACTGGAGGCATAGTGAGCTACTGACCTCTAGTTGAGAAAAACAAGATAGCTATTGGCTCTGGTCCTTTTTCTAAAATGTAGTTTCTTCCAACTAGCCAACCAGCAATGTAAGTTTCTCTTTGTGTCTTGAAGAGAACAGGAAAAGTATTCTTATTTTTCATGGATCTGATTCAAACTATTCAAAATGAATGAGAAAAGCATTGTTACTTGAAGAAACATTTTTTTTCACTTTAATTTTTTTTCCCTAGTACCTTTTACTCTGCCTTCATAGAACCTTAGCATAGCTGTGAACTCAGATGAAAGCAGCTGAAAAAGCAGAAGCCAATCAGGAGCTGCAGGCACCTGTTTTTGGATCATCATTTCCAGTAGGAGCTGTGCAAAGAAAACTGAATACCACATTTTCTTCTGTTTGAAACAGCTAACTTATTTGTTGCAGATTTATCAAAGATACAGGATGCAGATAGCATCTGTGAATACAAGATATTAGTGTTTTTTTTTTTTTTTTCCCTCTCTGTAAGATGATTGCACACATATGGAAAAAAGGGAGAAGTGAATAGCTTTAGGAATTCATTAAGACCAACTGATATGTTAGAATTCATCCTGTAAAGTGCTACCAGTGGGTAGTTTAGGATTAACCTCTCAGTTCCTATTTCTGTGTTTTAAAGTCACAATATTCATCCTCAAATCCTTACTACAGTCAGAAATAAATCTGTAATTTCTGCACTTGAGATGCTTTGTCACAGTAAAATGATAATGATGCACTTGTCAGAACTTTAAAACAAGTTATTTTTCTTTTATACTCTCTTCCTTCCCCTTAGTGTTTTTGGAAATATCTTTCCCTTAAATTATTGGACAAAGATTACCGGGATGGGTAGATTACCTGTGGAGGTAATCAGAAATCTATTTATTCTGTTCTTCTCTTAAAAAATCATTTCACACAATAAATAGGATGAATTAGGGTAAATTATGAATAATTTATGCTTGCTGCTGTTGATAGTTGCTAGTGTTTACTTTTATCTCCTTTCTGTATCTTCAGGGGACAAAGGAAACCTTTCAAAGAGAGTTTCACTTTGCTGTGTAAACATAGTATCTTCTAAAATGTTCTTCCATTTTGAGCCAAACCTCAAATCTTCACACGAGCAAAGAAAATTGTTGTGGCTTTTGTGCAGGGATACAGCTACTAGGTAGGACAAATGATGATGCTTCTCTTCTGCTCTCTGTGGAATTGCTTTTTTTTTGGTCATTTTCATTTTTCATTTGCATTCTTGTGCCACTCTGCTGCAAATTATAGACAAAGGAGCGGGTCAGAGAACACCCAGTATTACTGTGGTACACAGCCTGTGGGCAAACCCCATGAGAGCACACTGCACTAAGGCATCCTGGGCTGGAGTGGCGACAAAGGGCTGTATGTAAAACTAAAAGATTTTACTGAGCAATGTTCTGTGCCTTGAGACAAAGATAACTTATATGCTCTCAGTAATGAAATGGATGATGGAAATCTGATAGGTTGTTAAAAATGCAGAAGATTCTTCCATCTTGGGAAGCAGAATCAAAATTTAGAATGGTCTTGACAAATTGGAGAAATGCATATAGGATCCATGCTGCAATTTAATAATGTACAAAGCCAAACCTTAGGAATTCATAACCAATGTCAGAAGTACAATGTGGGGAATGATGGAGCTGGCACTAATTCTGTGCTAAAGATCACACGAATTAGCATGGATTGTAAATATATCTGAGGGAATAACAATGCACTGTTCCAAGAAAAGGAAAAAAATGTATAGGGATTATAATAAGACTATCTCCTGTAAAACATATTACATAATATTTCTGCTCAATATTAGTGACTATCAGTAGAAACACTTCAAGTTTGGGAAACCAGCTTCAGGAAGGGGTGGTCCAAGCAGGATCCAAAAGAATGATCTGATGCTGAGCAAACAGACTGTATAAGGAAAGACTGAAAGACTGAAACAATGAAGATTATTTTTCCCCAGAATAAGCTGAGAAGAATTGTTAGCATGCATCAACAAAAACAAACTGAGTACAACACAGTATTATTGCAGTAATAGGAAAAAACAACCTTTCTATCTTTATGGATATTTAAGCCCTGGGGTAGACTGCTTATATCGCAAAATTTTCATCAACCGGCTACTTCTATGAACATATTAGAAGAATGGTTTACAGTATAAGCATTAAAATGAATTTAATTACTGCTTTGACTTTTTAAAGTAGCTGTTTTTAACTCTCATTCAAATAACAAAGAACTATTTGCACCTACTCCTAAGATGACAATCAGGGCCTCTGGGTTTACTGAATTCCATTTTCTGTGTAGAAGACCCCAAAGTGATGGGTAGAAGAACAGTCCCTTCATAGGTCAAGAGGTACCATGTGATCAGTTGAGATCTTTTCCAGTCCTATTTCCCATGAGGTTATGCCAAGCTCATTGACTGACAGCTAGCATTTTTCGAATGTCAGACTCTGGGTAACTTTTCCTATCTAGAAGAAATTTAAAATAGTGAAAATGCTTGTTTAATGTTTGTGGATCAAAAGGCTGAAGTCTAGACTCTTGCCTACTGATCCTGTTTATTTTGTACAAATTTAAATTCAGAAGATATAATTTCTAATTTTGAGCAAAGTGTATCTGATCACATTCTGCCTTTATTTGCTCTTGATTTGTTAAAGAATAAGATGCATCTATTTTATTCTTTGGGATGTAAATTAATATGGGACAGGAGATGTTTTAATATGACAATGATTAAGAGTTTTCCATTGTTCGTAGAGGACTGTGCATATAGCAATTAGCAGTCCACCTGATGATGAAAGTAAAAAGAATGTAATTGCCTTGGCAAATGTTATAAACAAGTGTAGTCTGGAACAGTGCTGTTAAGTGAGACTGCATTTCTTTCTAGATTTCCTTGTGACTGTTACTGTGCTTCTCTCCAGGGATTGGAACGTGTGTTTTCTTTTTCAATAAAATGAATGCAACAGTTTGCTATATGACGTTCGGCTTGGAGAAGACATTTCTTTCACAGCTGATTCCTCTGCTTTTAAATGTCAGAGATTTAAAATGGGATGTGTATGAAGTGCTGAAGTGCCTATCTGTCATTTATGTTGAATGTATTTACAGTACGTCTTCAAAAGGTGATTTGTTTCTTTCCAATTTTTATATGACAACCAATTATACTAGACACTTCCATAATCATAGGTGTCAGGACCCTCTCAAGTGGATGGCTAAAATAATAGTTTTTCCTCTTTAAAAACCTTTAGAATTTGATGGGGAAAAATCCCTTTGCAGGATTGAACAACAGTGAAATGCAGCTTGGCTCTTTGAGTTGACAGTGTCATCTTTTGATAACAATCTTCTTACTAATACAACATTTCTATGCATACATATGCAGTTATAAACATACTTAATCCAATAACGTAGGATACCTTCCACTGTTTAAGGAGTGTTCATTTCACAGAATCAGACTCACAGAATGGTTTAGCTTGGAACGGACCTTAAAGATAATCTAGTTCCAATTGCCTGCTGCGGACAGGGTTGCCACTCACTATGTCAAGTTACAATAGAGCCTCATCCAACCTGGTCCTGGGTGCCTCCAGGGATGGAGCATCCTCAGCTTCTCTGGGCAGCTGTGCCAGGGCCCCGCCACCTTCTGAATAAAAAATTTCTTTCTAACATCTAACCTAAACCTCTCCTGGTTTGGTTTTAGCCATTCCCCCTTGTTCTATCACAACCAAACTGTTTAAAAAATCAAGCCCCTCCTGCTTATAAGCTCTCTTCAAGTGCTGGAAGGCCACACTGAGGTCTCCTTGGAGCATTCTCCTGGATGAACAATCCCATCTCCCTCAATCTTTCTTCACAGGAGAAGCACTCCAGCACTTTCATCATCGGTATGGCTCTTCTCTGGATCTGCTCCAACAGCTCTGTATCATTCCTGTGCTGGGGGCCCCAGGCTTTGACACCATAAGGGGGCCTTACTGTGAAAGTGGCAACACTTAATACCCTGAATACAGATGCTAAAACCTCAAGATTTGGGACATACACATCAGGCATATTAGTCCCATCTGGTATTTTTAGTAATATAACTTTCAATTCAATCAGACATAATCCCACTAAGATAGTTAATAAATAATTCACATTTTGCCAGCATTCTTAATGTTTCCCTTAAGCAATGCATATGCATTCAGATCTTTGCAGTATAAAAATGTTACGCAGAATGAAGGAAATATACAGTGAATAATACCCTAAATAACAAGTTAACTGCTTCTAGGTAAATCAATCATTAAATCTACACCTTCTTTATACCTCTCATTAAACATTTGCTAGGGAACTTCTGAAACTTTTTATGTTTTGTATTCTTATAATAGTATAATAAAAATAATCTTTCCATTGGGTATTTCAAACCCTAGAGTGAATAATTTCCATTAAAAAAAAATAAATTAAAAATGGCTAGGTAATGAGGTAAATTAAAGATGTGTACAGAAAATTACAGAAAATAGTGAATACTTACAAAATATGAACTGAGACACCGTTTTGAAATATACAAATAAACTGCTATTTATATACTTTCTCCTCTAGAGTTAAAGGAAGAAATAATTTGAAAACAGGAAGAACTGTAAAGTTTTATGTTCCATATTTAACAACATTAAATCAGGTGTACTGCACAGATAGATATGGTATTACTGCCCTGTGAATGTCATTGTTTTATATTACTCTTTTTTATTCACCTTCACTTTTATCTGTAGGACCCTATGCATAGGAACCCCACAAAACAAGCCGCATACAATAGACTACTGGCTACCAGCACTGCAGGTATTTACTACAGGTATAGTCTTCTCTGCGCAACTGAAATATCAGTTTTCTCTTTCTTTTACCTTGTCCTTCTTTTGTTTTTCATCCTGGTATATGATCCAGTGCTCCCCATCATTACTGTAGGCAAGCTTGTAGGATCCCACAAACTGGACATGACCAAAATCTTTAGCTCCTTGAGTAATTATGCCAGTGACTTTTGTAGGGACAAGTAGGTCAACCTAAACAAAACATAACACAGGAGAACAAATGTAATTAGAACAGTTTCTGCTTGCAGTCTGACTTCACACCACACAAAATCAAAAGCTGCTGATACACTGGCACAGTTTGCAACAACTTCTGCAAGTTTCAGGTCCATGTAATTAATAGTCACAATTGGGTAATTGGTCAATTCACTTCTTTCTTGTACACTAATAATTGCTTTTACCCCCTTATGGTACACCAAGACTGATTTCACACCATTTTTTAATGCATTGCCCATATTCCCAGCAAAGCAGCAGTCCTCCTTGCAAACCATCTGCAGCCAAAAAGCATTCCAATGTGCTCCTAATAATCTGAATAGAGTACGGCAGAGGTTGATTCTCCAACTCCTTTCCATTTCCTCTGCAGTGACAGAGATTGCGCTTTATTAACTGTTTTAGAACATCTTCTATCACACTTTTCCTATTGAACTTTTCCACTCACTTTAAGACCTTTATGTCTTTTTCTACCTCTAAAACTCTATCTTTTTCATTCACTAACCTTTTGGAGCTGTTCAATTTATAATCTTAGCTAAAGATTTAAAAAATGCAAGGCAGGACTCTTAATGCCTAATAAAATCTTTCAAGTGGCTTTCACATGGGTCAGCACATTTGTGATTGGTTTTGTGGAACCAGAATTCAGCACTGAACAGATCTGAACCACATGGCTTGGCTTAAAGTGATCAAGGAACAGAATACAATAACAGAAGTAAATTGACTTAATAACACATTTTTAGAGGAAGAATGAAGGAACTGCAGTCCCTATCTGAACTAACTGACATTTTCTGGAAACATGAAGGCATTTAATTCTGTGTCCTCCGGTAATGCATTAAACCAGTAAAAAAACAAGAACAACACCACCACCACAACAAAAGTAGATTTATTTCAGACAATAAATATCTGTGAAGCAGTCGGCATTTTTGATATTGTCTGTTAAATCAAGCAGGAGAGACTAATTGTAAAAATATCCTAGTAAATATAAGAGAAGTGCTGAACTCTATGAGATGAATAATATTTTTGCAACAACAACAACAAAAAATTAAAGAAGTTGAAGGAATAAAGAATCCTTGACTGATAAAATGCTGAAGACTCAGTTTTGCAATTTTTTGAAGCCGAGGTCATCTAAAAGGCCAGATTTTGAATGGTAATGTGGGACAAGGGAGGAGAACATCTGTGAAAGCATAAGAAATTAATAATGGGAAAAGGAGAAAAAGCAAATGAGCATCAGAAGTCATCAAACCCAAGTCAATGCTTTTACAGGATGGGCACTACAGTTTGGACCCTATACAGATGAAAATGCAGAAATGTATAAAGACATATTTTTAAGAAATGAAGAGGAAAAATGCCTGTTAGTACCAACCAAACAAGGAAGACTGAATACATCTTCCCCAGCATCTGACTACAATTAGCAAATAATGAGTAACAAATCCTTTTCAGAAGAGGAATAAAATAGAAGTTTTAGTACTGAGATTCTGTAACGGCAAGTGGAAAATGGCATTGTTCACAGATGATCTTAGAATTTTGGCTCTATCAGAAGAAAAGGATTTGTTCCCATCCAATAGGGATCCAATAGGAGCACTCTGGAACCTGAGGGAAGTGCCCTTGGGGGAAGAAACTCTTGGTTTTCTCTTTGTTCAGTGAAGAAAGGGAAGAACTGAACCAAGAACAGTTCTCATAGACTGCTTGAAACAACTTATTTCTTCTGTAAGAAGTGCAGGAGACTGGCTTCCACAGCTGGAGTGGACTGCTGGGAATCAGACATTGCTAGTTAGATTTTTTTTATGGATTTATAAACTCTGAGTCTCCAGATCTTAATTCCTAATATTTTTTTCAGAGCCCAGGTGACTGGATCTGCTTTTCAGAAAGGCTGATCTGGTAAAGAATCATTAATTGATCCACACTTCTGCGAAGCATTTGAACTAAACATTTCAGAGTCAACTTTAAATTCTGTTTATAAATAATTTTTATGTTAACATTTTCCAAGCATAACCTCTCGTATGTGACGAACATTTCTTATACTAAAAGTTAATCTCTCTCCTGCTAACTTAAAAAGATATTTCCATAAAAACACTTAGTTATTTTTAAAATGTCAAAAGTAATCGAAAAGGATTTCACAAATATTTAACATGGCCATGACATTCAGAGTATTTCTCATTGAAATTCAGAACAGCAAGAAAAAGTTCTATTAAGATTCAGGGGATTTCAAAGGTGAAATCACAATATATCTTTATTATCACCCAGATCCAGGGTTAATAAAAATGTGCTGGCAACAATTGTTTTGCGCTTATGGGACATAGCCAGTGGCCTTGCAGTCTTGTTCAGAAAAATGATGTGGGAAGCTGGAAGGTAATTTGGCACATGTTCAGTCTTTTTTATGAAAGCTTTACATAGCTCTACGTAGACATGTTTCAGTGTGCACGCACGTGCTTATGCATGTTAAATATATGAAAAAAAAAGAAAAAAGTGAGGCTTAGTAGACAAGATCTGTTCTAAGTCTGGGTTTTGACAATACAAATAATATAAACTGCTGGAGGTAGAGAGAAAGAAGAAAAGGATTTACTATTCTGTTTTCTTACTGTAGTATCATATTTAATTATTTCCTCATATGCCAGTAAGAAGCCTTCACGAAGTGAAGTGTGGTTTTAACTCACTAGCTAAAAAACTGCTTTTGTTCTGTTGCTTTATTACCTTCTGCAAAGGGTTAAAACACTCTTGCTCTTCACCCTTCCTACTGAAAGTAATTAGGAATGAAAAGGTGAGAAGAACTTACTCCGATTTCTAAGCAAAACATCCACATTAAAATACCTTAACAGAAAGTCATAACTTCCCATCAGGATGCAGAATACATTTATTCAGTTAGTGCAGATTGCAAGTAACAGGCAATCAAACAAATTGCCAGGGAGAGAAGTTGAATTAACACACAGCCACTATGTGCTCTTCAAAGCTGAATGTGATTAACCAGATTAGAATGTGACTTTGACTTTTTTAGTGCAGCAGAATTTAGAGTGAGGTAGAGGCAATTAGACTGCAACTGATAGGCTCATTAGCTTGTTACACGAAGAACCATGGTTTACAGTTTAATGTACATTTCTACAAGCAGCTGATCAAAAAGCAGTTTAACGCCTTGTGTCTGGGAGAACTCTCTTGGGCTGTAGCAGTCCCCTTTGTAAATATCTGTTTCCCACCTTGCTTCAGACACTGAAGATGACTCAATGTGATTCCAGGAATTTAAGAAAAGTGTAAAGATAAATCCAGCTGAATATGAAACATTTTAGTGAACCACTGCATGGATACGCAGCATGAACTGTGTGGCAGTTCAACACAGAGTGACTAGTACCTACACTATAAGTAGGTCTGCTTGATCAGGAGAAAACAGTCACATAACAGCTCTGTCCCTGCTGTGAGCTAAAAAAAATACTAGACTTTCCTCACCAGTCTGTGCAGATGCGTGCAATTTTCATACAACTCGCTTTTCAACTGAACTCCTTGAGAGCTGCAACTATAGATGCAGATACCTTCAATCTGCAGAAACCTTCAAATACTGCAGTTTTCTGAACACCCCTTCCTCTCTCCTCTCTTCTGAACATCCTCCCTTCTTCTATGTACTTGGTAGAAACACATCAATATCCAAGTATTTGCTGGAAGAGCATATCCATGATAAACTGTGGAAAGTGAGGACAGGACTCAGGAGAGGAAGTAGATAGCTCTCATGAAAAATATGGAAGATGGTCAAGGAATCCCTCCTGGAACAGAAACACACACTGCAACTCTGGCTTACAAGAAGACCAGCCTCAAGAAGATACAAACTGCAGAAGCATCCAGCACTTCAGACATTAACAGGAGAGATGGATCTATGTGGCAGTACATAGCAACCTGCTCGAGGGGGCCTTACCTGAGCAGGTTTGGACAAGATGACCTCTAACATCAACTGTCCTGTGATGCTGTTACCTAATAAACCCATCCAGATGGATCAAAGCATTGGAGACTGGGAAATCAGCAGGCACAGGTAGGGTATGTTTATACTGACAAGGAAAAGAGTGCAGTGGGTGAAAACTGGCAAAGAAAAGCAATTTGGCTTAATTTCATTTGAAAAGAATCCATTTCATGCTCTTTGAAGGTACTCCATCCTCTGAACCAAAGCATGGAAAGTGAAGACAGTCTTAAAAAAACCCAACACATTCTTATCTACTCTGCAATACTAGGTGAGAAGAAGCAATGCACAGAATCCAGGGGGCAGCATGTCCTAGCAAGCAATGAAGATAATAGTGAGGTGGCTCAGCTGACCTTCAACTGTGCATGCTGTCATTTCAGTACATGCAATCTCAGCTTCAATTTGGAGATTCAGAATAGAAAGATGGAGCTGAAAATTAATGGAATGCTGAGAGTTAAAGTACTGGTTAGTTAATGACGCATGTTTTTTAAAACTTATTTTAAAAGTTCATTTTAGTCTGCTACTTTTAAAGATACTACATTCCTGCTCCCAGTTTAGCTAGCCCTGTGTCCTCTTATTTGGTTATTTGTAGAAGTGTCATTTTTCCTCCAGGTTTTCTTTAATTTACCTCTGTGGACTGTTTTCATATCAGTGGATGCCAGAAAACACAGATGAAATTCTGAGTATTCCTAGTCATCAAACAAAAGAGTCTCTTGGAGTAGAAGTATCAGGGATTGAAAATAAAAAAAGAAATCTGTGTCCAACACAAGTGAGAAATGAAGGAGAAACACTGGCAAGGTGGAGGTAGCACCTACCCTCAAAAGACTTCTAGATGACATCTACTTCATTAAAATGGAGATCTATCACATCTACTTGCTTTGTGTCACGTCTCAGATACTTCGGACTGCTCAAGGTAATGTTAGGCATTCATGATTAGTGCCTGAATATTACCAGGATAGTTTAAGGCCTTCAGGTTGTTCTGTGCAAATTTCTTATTCTCTGTTCAAGACCTCGATTTTCATATTTTTTACAGGGGAAACTGGCACACGCATAGTTGCTATGTGTACCCGAGTCCATGAAAAGGAATGACAGGCTTCCAGTAACTACAGCACAAAGTCAGTATTGCCACTCTCCTTATCTTATAACATTGGACTTGGGCACTCAGTATTCTCCTCCATGCCCAGTCACTGGAGATAAAAGGAAAACTGATGATGGTACAGAGCCTGCTGCAGATGTGCAACATCTATATGCTATTAACATTTCATGATTGTAAACTATGAAGCTTGGCATTTTGGCCTCTTTTCCAAAGGTTCAAATTTAAAAATAATAACCCAAAACTACAGTCCATCATGCCTAATAGCATGTAAACACTCCACAGGAAAAACAACAACAACAACAACAAAACAAATTACCAGGATAACCATCACATTACCAATTGGTAACTAGCAGTGTTGTCAGTAAAAGTATTTAAATATAAACTAGTAAGTTAAATATTTATAATTTAACCTGAAAACATTTATAATTTAAACAACAACAACAACAAAAAATACAGTAAGAAAATCAGTTATGATACAAAAGGAAGTGCTCTAGCAGAAGATGATCCATTTCTCTGTGATGAGATGGTTTCGGAACTGGTCTGAAAGCTGGACACTCATAAGTCCATGGGGACAGATGAATTGCACCCTAGAGCGCTGAGGGAGTTGGTGGATGTGGTTTCCAAACCACTCTCCATCATCCTTCAACAGTCCTGTCTAACTGGGGATGTCCCGGTGGACTGGAAACTGGCAAATGTGATGCCCATCTTCAGAAAGAGCCGGAAAGATGATCCTGGTAGTGACAGACACATCAGTCTCACAGTGGTGCCAAGGAAGGTTAGGGAATGGATAATCTTGAGAGCCATCATGGATCAATTAACGGTCAGTCAGGAGACACAAAGAGTTGTGGTCAATGGAGTTAAATCCAGTTGGCGGCTGGTCACAAGTGGTGTCCCTCAGGGGTCAGTACCGGGGCCACTCCTACTAAATATCTTTATCAATAATCTTGATGAGGGGATTGAGTGCACCCTCAGTAAGTTTGCAGATGACACCAAGTTGGGAGGGAGTGTTGATCTACCAGAGGGCAGAAAGGCACTACAGAGGCACCTGGATAGACTCCTCAGGGACGTTGCTGAGTCATCATCCCTGAATGTGTTTAAAAACCATTTGGATGTGGTGCTCAGGGACATGATTTAGCAGAGGGTTGCTAGAGTTAGGGTAGTATGGTTTGATTGTGGTTAGACTTCATGACCTTTAAGATCTTTTCCAACCTGAGCTATTCTATGATTCTATGTTTGTAAGCCATAACAATTTTATAGGAAGAAGGATTTCAGAGCATTTTGTTCAACAGATATCTAAAAAGGACTTTTACACTTTCAAAATAAAATAAAACACATTCACATTTAACTGGGGCCATATTACTGGGGATATAAATAAAATTAAACTTATTTATGCACCTATGTGGAGATAAGTTGTTTTCAGATTAAATAAGATTAAAGAATGCCATTCTTCTTCATCCTAAAAAAGGTTTGTTTTGCTTGTTTGTTTCTCAATTTAAGCTTATACTTCACCATTATTTTAAACTCATGTCACTATATTTTTAACAGCTGTAGGCCTATAAATACAACTATTATTTTCTTATTTACTCTTATTTCTGTCTTCTTAAAGAGCACATTTTCTCTGAACTGTTTTATGACTGCAGCAACTACATGTAAGAAACAGCATAAGAGAGAATACTATGTACGTTCAGCTCTCCTCAGCACAATTTAAAAGCTAGCAACTGCAGTATGAGGCCTGTTGCTTGAAATCTTCATGGACTGTCAGAAACACGTTTCAGGCCATTATTCTGAAATTTGCACATATGAAACACACACACAAGCTTGCAGGTAATTTCATTTCTATCAACAGCTCCTTAAGTAGCAGTTACTTCTTAAAGAGTACAGATTGTGTGAATCCTTCATTAATGTGTTTATTTACTTAGTAATCATTATAATGTAAGTATCATGGTGAAAAGGGAAAAAAAACATCTGAATTACTATACAATTTTTCAGCTTTTAAGGAAAACTTTCAGATAGATAATCTTTATATGATCTGTCACATAGCTCACTGAAGAGCAGCATCTATTTCTTACAGAGAAACCTACTATAACCACACTTTACTAAGCCATGACTAATCTCATTTTATTGATATTGCAAACCCGAGAAGTAAAAATATAAAATAAAATTTTAGCTTTAGGATCTGGATTTTCAAAGGCACCTTTGGGAACTTAATGCAGTTGAGGTTCTGAGGTCACATAGGCACAGTGGTAAATCCTGCCTGCAGCACACACAAGATAATACTGTTTTCATACAGTTCCCACTGGAATAATTTCCGTGGGCGTCAGTAATTCTCACAAGTTATCAGGAAGTATTCACATCCTAATGGGAAATGGTAATGCCCAGTCTATCCAGGTCTGAATGCATTCTGACGTAGAAGAGAATTTCACATTTCAAAATTATAACATTAATGATGATTAAATCTGCAACCTCTTCTCCTAACATTCAGTATTTTCCATCTGTGTAATACAGTGGTATTTAAATACAACAATACTGTTCAATGATGATTTTTACTCAAAATGTGAATAGAGGGTTCTAACAGAGATAACGTGGATTACTGCATTGTTCACCAGTGGTCACCATTCATAAAACAACAGTGGCCTTTCTATCTCCTGTGAAATATTCAAAGCTTACCAGTCCTTGTGATGATGCTAAGAGATTTAAATTAATGGTGATTAGGCAGGCACAGACATCTGGCAGAGCTAGAAGAAGCTTTTGAGGTGCATTACAGGACACTTGAAGAGTTGATTACAGGAACCTGTATTACCATTCTGTGTTAGATCAATCAATTGGAGCTCTTGTGGGAAAGCCAAGGACAAAACAGTACTTCAGACATTGAAAAGAAAAAAAGAGGGGAAAAAAAAAAAAAAAGAGGACGAAGGATGAATATGATCATCAGTAGTTCATGATGAACTACTGAACACTAATGCAAGTTCTGACTGTGCGCTGATCCCAACACCTAGGTATGGCTAGAAATAGATATGGAAATAGGTAGAAATTTTCATTTGCCTTCAGTTTTTTACATAATGGTACATGCCTTTAAAGGCAAAAGAGCACATAAAACTGGATGATAATAAGGGCTGCCTTTCAGAAGAACATTTCTGCAAGATGTAGTAGAGCAGTAACTTCATTATGTTAATGATAATGATGCTAATAACTTTTGACAATGACCGAAGGTGAAAATTAAAAAAAAACAAAGTAAAAACAAAATAAGAAAAATGCCAACCATTGCTGATTCTGCTCTTCTTTCCTTCTATTTATGAAAAAGGAAATGATCATCCTGAGGAGATGCTAGGCAGACATGCTCTACTCTCTTTGGATAGCCAGAAGTGCAAGGAAGATATCCTTCTTTATTTTACTGAAAGATATCTAAAATTGACAAAAAAATTCATCTATAAGATTTCCTGCATGCCTATCCAATGGATTCTGTCCCCTTTGCTTGTTTTCTTCTAAAGACCACTGCAGTAAAGCACCAGCAAACACAGGCAAGAGGAAACTTGAGGAAATGTAGTCTATTTAACTAAAAGCCTCAAAATCACCCTTGATAACTTGAAGTCTGAAGGATGAGGAAGCTAACATTTTATAGCAGCATTTTGAAACAGCGTAAGCTTTTCAGCTGCAATCAGTAGAAACCTAGTTATTTCAGATTTCATTTGTCTTAAGGATTTTGGAGCATTACAGTTTTTAAACTGAAATCGAAAGCTGGTGATGCAATGACTGAGAAAGCGAAATTCTTCCCTGGAAATGAACTACCCTGACTTCTGCTCAGTTTTCTGTACAGCTGATGATGCAATATCTTTTATTGCAAGACTGATAAATACCTTCAAAAAACACCGAGGTCATAAATGGGCTCACCTATGCATGAGCAGCCCATTTTATTTTTAAAATGAAAAATAATGGTGCTAAAATGGAAGTTCATTATTCACTTAGTCATTTTTTTTTCTCACTGATTAATAGCATTGCAAGAATTTTCTACAGTACATAAAAATGTCCCAATAATCTGCAGATATCCAGGCTATAGATCAACAAGTAAATGAAAGATAAGCTAGGACAGAAGATACTGCAAAGTAAAAATAATTAATATAACTACTGAACTGTAGAAGTACTAACAAAAATATGCATGTAAGCAAAGTTGAATCTGCCTAGAAGATAAGTAGATTTCAGGTTGAAGTCACTCATATTTAAAAGATCTGCGTGTTACTTTCAGAGGAAATGCAGCCAGGACAGCATCATTCAGCCATTCTTTTTAACAATGACTTTGCCCATCTGTCAGCCAGGATTGTTATGCATAACCTGTTTCATAAAGCTATGCTGCTGTAACTATAAACTAAAAATGTCAAAACTGTGCTACGAGGCTTCAAAAACGAGGTTCCTTTTCCTTTCTTTCCCCCCAACCCTCCAAAGTGATAGGACAGGCTTTTGTTTCCAGTGACACACTGTTAATACCCTGGAGAAATAAATGAAATCAATGCGCTGAAATTTAGCTATATCCTTTGGTAACGTTTTATTTTAGTAAGAAAAGTATTTTTCAGATTTACTGAAGGAATCAAGATTTTTCTTCCTTTTAGACTAAATGCCTTGGCACTTCTAAGGCAATAAGCTCATGATGCACTGGTTTGAATACAATTAAAAGGTATATTAATCTTCATTCTCCAGGACCTAAGAAAGATTATCTGTTATTAGTCAAAAGGACATCCCGGAGCCACTATTACAGCTTTACGCACAGGCCTCTGGTCAAAATAAGACTAAGCTACTGGCAGGATGTATCCAACCCTGGGACTCAGTTCTGTCTTTGATCTGACACAGACATATATTCTTGGCTTTCAAAACACCCTGTAATGCTTATCAGCTCTCTGCACCTATTGCGAAGCATGTGGAAAGCAGAAGGCATGACTGATTCAAGGGATTAACACTTCACTAAAATTGTTGACCAAGCCTAGGGTTATGCAGAAAAATATTTCTCTGTGCCCCCGAAGTCTAAAAAAATAAGCAAATCATTTTATACTGAGAGAAATGGGAGAGGAAAAAAGCCAAAACAAACAGAAAAACCAAAACAACACAAGCTGGAGAGATACAAGATGAGAAGGTGTGCTTCAGATGTAGGTGATCAGTATCTTGGCTACTAGGCCCACATGACAAGGTTTCAGTTTCTCATCTAAGTAAAGAACAGTAGGCTTAATAAGAATGGACTTTCACATTCCAGACAGAAGTTACAATCAAATAGCTTACATTTTTGCCACCCTAGAGCTGAGGAACTTTTTCTGATGAAAGCTGCATAAATATGATTTACTGGATGAAATAATACAAATTTTCAATGAGGAATTTGGATTAAATGAACTTCCAAACAGTTCAGATCCAGATTTTTATATCCTGGCCGATATGAGAATGTAAGACAACATAATGCAGAAGGCTTTCTCAAAAATTTATCTATCTCAGTTTCCCATCTAACATTGCAAAAGGGCTTTAATTTTTTTTTTTTTTTTTTTTTTTTTTACAAGGGTAAGAAAACTGAGATCTACCTGAGGTGTGGAACAGTTTCAGAACTGAGGACTTTCCACACACAGTGCTGGATAATACAACTCCAGAGTTCCATAAAGGTTTGTGCACGTTCAGCCCTCTGTTGTCATGCCTCAAATGGCCATCTATGCCAGGCAACTAGAACCTGTGCCATTCAGAAGTCAACCAGCCTGCAGTGGACCTTCTGACAGGTAATGCAAACATTCTTTAAGCCTGATTTGCTTTTTGCGCTTTTCTCTTTAACTCACCTCCAAATGATTTTTCAGTATGCTCTGCAGTACTTCCACTGAAGAAAACAAGCAAACCACATGTACATATTTTATAACCTAAATCTACAGAAGGTTCCTACACCTCTCTAAACCACTCAGAAATAAATAGAATGAACTCAGTAACTGTTCATGGCTGTTAGTTTTAATATCTTGGTTGATGCCCCTGGAAAGTCATTTTGTAAATTTAATTATACTGCCACCATTTCCCATATAGATAACTACACATACGTTCCAACTGTCATTGCTTTCTATGCTTAACACACAAAAGATTTTGATGTCAACAAGTGTTATGTCTTGTTCACACTGATCAAGTTAGTAAAAACGTTTTTCAACATATAAAGAGATGTGTCAAAATCCCCTAACACAATTTTAGCTAATCAAAACTAACATTTTTTAGAAATAAAAGCACTGCCTTGTTCCGAATCAAAGATAGTAAAACAGAAATGTATAACTATGGCTAGAAAAGCAAACACTGAATTCTTGAAGACATAACTGCTTTATATAATAAAAAAAGTTTGATCTCACAGAAAATCTTTGGGATTCTGGGAATTTCTAAGGCAAAATATTTGCAATATTTTGCATTTGTACATGCAGCCAGGCAACCTCCACCAACATCTGTTACTGCTAACAAACAGCTACACGCGTACCACAGAGAGTAAGGTCTGGTCTACCAAAAAGCAGCAGAAAGATGGCAGATGATCAATTATTAATGAAGCTGAGATCTTAGGAAACAAACACACACACAAGTTTGTGAAATCACAGCACCAAGAAATATAAAAAGAGAACATTTTCAGCTCTGAGCGATGTGCTTTCCTTGCAGATCCATCAGATTTTGTTTTTGTTTTCCCTTTTGCTCCCGGTGTTCTCTTCACAAAGATTACTCTTTTAAATGACTCCTGCAGCCCCTGCTCTGTCAGGTGGGCACACGTCTTATTTATTAGAGCCCACTATTTACTGTCAAAGAATCCACACAAAAAGACAATTCTTCAATCAACTTCAGGCATGTGGAGGATGTTATGACATATCCATTTTCATACTTGGATGGTTAAAAAATAATTTTAGCAGAGTAAATCAGAGAAAAAAACTTGCATATCTACTAACTGCACCTACCAATAAAAAGTCTAGATAAAAACATGTCTTAATACAAATTAACTTCTACAAAGCAAGGCATTATAGTGGCTGGCAGGCAGAAATAAAAGATTACCACTGCAGCACACTCTCTGCTGAGTGTTGTTTTCAATCAAGAATTCAAAAAAAAAATTACCCCTACTCAGTTCACAGATTTTCTCCATTGACTGAAAGTAGATGCATTTCAGTCCTGTGGAGTGGACTGCCTCCTAACTATTTGCTCTGTAGGCAGCAGAAAATATACCTCAATTACTGTAGAACAAATCAGCAGTAATTTGTGTACTGACTTGCAACACATTATCATGCTTAAATCAGTTGACTCAGTGAAAGAACATAATTTTCAAATCTGCTATGGCATTTATCAGATGAAAATATTCTTCCTTTTCTCCTCACAAAAACTGTATTTTAAAGAAACACAGGCATGGATATAAAGTATATTTTTGTTGTTGGTGGTGGTGTTTGTTTTGTTGGACTCCTTGTTGTACAGGAGTCTTAGATACATTTCTATATTGATAGATTCCCAACAAGTCTCAAAAAGATCTTGCAAAGGTGAGGATAAAAAGAGACTCCTGTATCCACAGTTGATGTAACTCCCATTTTTTCACAAACACCATCTGTTACACTGACCAGAGTTAATGTGCTTGTGGAAATGAGTAGCAATATTTTGCTCAGAGCAGCAAGCACTGCCTTGCCCTCCTCTGCATTTCATTTTGGATTAAGGACCATCCTGATGTTAGTCCCAAACTACACAGGGCTGGATGTGTACAAATGTGATTATTCCCTTCATCTTCAGTGAAAATCCTAGCTCTGGACATTGCATGAGGCTACTGGCACAAAAGATCCTGAATTCATAGGCAATTACCAGCCCAGTGAACCTGAACTACTTCTATCACAGGCCAGAAATTCCACCCAGATATATAGATTATTCTCCAAAACGTGTAAGTTAGATATTTCGATCTCTCTGAACTGCAAAGCTATGTGGTAAATGAATCTTACTTTAACTTTAGAAGTACCTTACCAAATAGGAATTGAAGTAAGCTCTTAAAGATTACCCTGATTTAAAAGTACTTTGTGATTTCCTGTAGTCAGTGCTATATCTTGAGCAAGAGCAACAGGGAAGACTGCCAAAAAGAAAAAAAAAAAAACCTACCTACTACAGAAAGTTAATTTTCTTAATACAAAGTGTGGTACTTTGTGCACAGCAATGTTTTTGTTGGTACTAGTAGGGGTAAAACAAAGAATTCCTAAGTTAAGGATAACAAAAGTATCATCATATTAATTCCCACTATTTCCAGAATTACCAGCTGATTTGCAGCTAATTCGTATGAACCCTGATATAATCTGCTGTATCCAGTATTTTATTGCTAAGGATGATGGTCTTATAATGACAGCACATCAACTTTGGTTTGAAAGACATATGTGGTGCATATAATTTGGTGACTGGAAGGCAACAGTATCCAGGGCTGCATTGGAAGAGGGGTGGCATCAGGGAGAGGACTGCTCCTTCTACTCTGCCTTTGTCAGGCTTGATCTGGAGTACTGTATCCAGGCCTGGGGTCCCCAGCACAGGAACGATGTGGAGCTGTTGGAGAGGGTCCAGAGGAGGGCCTCGAAGGTGATCAGAGGGCTGGAGCACCTCTCCTAGGAGGAAAAGTTGAGAGAGATGGGATTGTTCTGCCTGGAGAAGAGAAGGCTCTGGGGAGACCTCACTGCAGCCTTCCAGTACTCGAGGGGAGCTTATCAATAGCAGAGGGACCAAAGTTTTACACAGATTGATAGTGATAGAACAAGGGGGAATGGCTTTAAACTGAAAGAGGAGAGGTTTAGGTTAGAGTTCAGGAGGAATTTAATCATAGAGAGTTTGGTGAGGTCCTGGCACAGCTGCCCAGAGAAGCTGTGGGTGCCCCATCCCTGGAGGCACTCAAGGCCAGGCTGGGTGGCCTCATCTCCTGGGTGGCAGCCCTGTCCATGGCAGGGGTTGGAAGTGAATGGGCTCTAAGGTCCCTTCGAACACAAGTCATTTTGTGATTCCATGACAATTATGGTGGCACATAAGAGCATGAAGATCAAAGGCTAATACAGGGCTGAGCACACAGACTGTTAAAGTTACCTCGTCCTCTGTATTTCATTGCTTCTGTGTTTGATTGCATGTTCAACTGCAAGTGAGATACTTAACGAAAAGCCTGTCCAAACAATGCAGATTTGAAATGGGCAACTGCTATTTTGAAAACAATTAAACTAACAATACGAAAACTAAAAACCACACAATCCCTTCCATTCTCTTCGGACTTTGTGTAGCTCATGAAAGCCCTACTGACTGCAATGGTAATGAAATTACCTGTGCGCAGAAGACTGTCTGCATTCTGATTGCTCAGAAGCCACCCAGAGCCTTGACACTGGCACAGTTTTGAAAGAGCTTTTCTTTTAGGTGCTGTGAGATGGCACTAGCTCTTGACAGCAGGTGGGAGGAGCAGCCTGTAGAGACTATTGCTGGCTGCAGCACTCAGAGCATGGCAAAGCATCACAAACAGGCGTGGTAACAAGGAATTCAATTCATTGCTGATGCTACACAAGCGACTCAAGCAGGGCTTACTGGAAACTGCAGAAGTAATTCCGACAAAGTTCTAAAAGACAACCTCAGCTTTTAATAAGGCAGCTCTTTTAATTCATTTACATACAATTCTCTCTCACATGCTTAAAGTGAAAGGTTCTTCCTTTATATAAATATGCACACATGTACGTATACTTACATACAAATATACATCCAGTTCTTTTTCTTAGGGGTTTTCACATTTCCTTACTTGAGAAGATGCTATTTGGGTAATATGAGCACATTCAAGAACACACTCCTTATTCCAAATCTTTAAGAAAAATTTGAGTTGTGAAGTATTTCCTCGCCCCTTCCATAGCTTTGTTTGTCACTGCATCAGTGACATAAATACATATTAGTGGTAAACTCAACTTGAAGAAAGAGCAAATTTTAAAAAGAAAAACACTGCCAATAGCAAGTAGGGAAGTAACTTTCCCAAAGTACAGAAGATCAGACTGGGAGACATGTCAATGATGTAGTGATAAAACGGCTACACATTTATCTAAGATTGTGTGGATAATATAGCTGGGCACTTATATCAGGGAGCTCACACCCTTAACCTGAGGAAGTTTCATTTATATTATGGTGCCAGTGACGCTGGATGATAATAAATTCCTCATATTCTTAACCAAAGCCATATGGAATATTAAAACCACATATTACCATTATTTTATTTAGTCTACGTTTCCTGTGTCCTCCTGCAAGCTCCAGATACCACAGCCATATAGTATCCCAAAACAACGCAGTCACACTGAGAAAGTTTGAAATAGCTGCTTGCACTTGGTTCTGAAAAATTACACAGGAATAAATACTTTGCACAGGCACGGGCCCTTTTCATCTCCCAGTATTTGCCAGAACTGGGATAAATAACTCAGTCTCAGAGCCTCACTGGGGAAAGCACTTTCTGAGGAACATTTGTGATGACAGCTCCTGCTCCTGAACACCCACAGTGACAGCACATGCAGTGAGCAGATGGTTGACTCCTTACCTGACAAGTTCAAACTATCCTATGAGTTTATGGTTTAATTTTATTAGAAATGAACAGTCATCCACCAGGGAAGCTCTATTTTCCCCAGTCATTAATTCCTTTCTGTGCTCCCTCACAGATTTTTGGAATATTGTGGGAATATCCTTCTTATATCAATACACCTGTTTGCATTTACATCCCTTATTATCCCACCCACTCTGCTCCAAAAATGAACAAAAACAATTTAGGCCAAAGAAAGACAAAAAACCAAGATTTTGTAGGCACTGAAAATGCTGTTCACCTGCTGATAAGTGCATTTACACCTAATTCACTTACACCAGCTGCACCTTAGAATTTACCACTGTGACAACAAGAAATGCACTGTGCATGACATGGATTGTTTCTCATTTGCTCACGGTGCCCATAGTTTCTCAGGCTGTGTATCAGAGAAGTTAGGTTTATTTCTATACAGCAGATGAAAGGCAGTGATCCCAGAGAAACATGGAACTAACCTCTTTGAAAAGAAAGTGCTGAACTAAAAGAAATGAGATGGGGCTTGACACTGTTTTTATGTGTTATTTAGTACAGAGTTCTGCAATATAATTTTTATCTGCACAAACTAGATTTTCTAAACAGAACATAAAAACATTACGAAAGGATGCAACATACAGTTTTTTCTCCTTAAATGTTGGTAATTTTATTGCCATCCCAGTTGTTGTAAGCATACCTTCAAGGTTCATAGTTTTATACCCAGTCCAATCCTAGCTGGCAGCTATTCTCAGATAATCCTGAAGCTGCATTCAGGAAGGTTTTCCTGCTATGCAGCTGATTGTAGATGGCGGTAACATAAGGCCTCAGAAACCTCAGAAATGGGCAGAGAGACCACTGATAGAGAAACCTGAGACCCTGTGATGGAAGAAGAGAAGATCTTAAACCGGATTACTCTAGGTAAGGAATTTGACAAGAGTCAGTAAAGATTCTCAAAGAGCGAGTATTCTGCTGCTGCATGCAGACCTACACAGCTAAGGTGGGGTGGACCAACTAATGTATGCAGACCTGATACTTCTGTACTCCTACATGCTACGGTACTAGAGAAAAATCAGACAAATCTTCCCCTCATCTCCATACCCCTGCTCTAGATCAAACAATAGATACGATCACTATCCCTGATGGAAACAGGAGCGGTAGTTTCATCACTGTGGTACTCTGCATAATGATGGAATATTTTCTATGTGTAAACATGCTATATCATTCCCTCTCACTGGCATGAAATATTATGAGTTAAATCCCAGTAAAATACGAGCAATGTGTTGAATTATATTTATGATAAGCTGAGTTGATTTTAAAAGAAAATACTATTTTCTCCATAGCATATTAAAAAATAGCAGTATTTGAAAACTGCTTGCCTCTATCAACTACGCTTAGGATTGTCTCCTATATGCAAGCTAACACAAGGAGCAGGGAGACATGAACCTTCTTCAGCCTTCTGCAGGTGTGATCTTAAATTAGAACAGCTTTCATGCACTCCAAAGGGGAATATGTTGCATTTCACTCTTGGTTCCCAAAAGCACACTTATTATCAGCCTTGCATGTCTCTTGTTCCACTGCTACCACCTGACACAAAGCCGAGAGTTGTTGTAGCAGCTAAAACACCAGTGACAGGCACAAAACAAAGCTTCAGCTCCCACAGCTGCTCAATTAGGAACATTCTTTTCTAACTGCCTATCTGTTTTATAATTTGTCTCTAGAACAATGAAAGGTAGCAATGAAAAAATCCAGTCCTCCTTGTGCGCATTGCAATCGACTTAATTACATTAAAAATTAAACTGTTGTGGTTTTTTTTTTTTTTGTTTGTTTGTTGTTCCCCACAGAAGAGTAAAACCAGCTGTTTAATTCTTTAAAGGAAGCATTTAAAATCTGGTATTAGCCTTTTTTTTTTTTTTCTTTTTTTTTTTTCACTTTCCTCTTAAAATGTGTTACTCATACCAAGATCACCACTGTAAACCTTCCAGCAGAGATCTGGATTTTATAACACCCACTTGCACTGAAGCACTAGTGAAAACATAGCCAAAGAGATTAAATGCCTGTAACTGCATTTGATGGTTAAAGTAACAAACTGAGGCACTGCAAAAAGATAAACCTGTTACCATGTAACATGCTGTAATTGGTTTCCCTGATATTAATCCAGTTGTCTCTGAAACTTCTTCCCTGAGCTACTGGTGTTGAACTAGCGAATGTTCAGACTCCTGGCTTCATAATTGTGCTTCTCTTTTGATGTATAAGCTTCAAATTCATATCAGTGTGGAATATTTACAGCTTATGCAGCACGGCTGATTTACAAACCTGACATCTGGCTGCTTTGTGATTGTATAAATGCAAAAGTGCTGAAACCTTGCAGATTGTTTGGCTAGCCACAGTGATAAATTAGCAACAAACTGTTAAGTGATAAACTGCTCCACTACCATGGATGTTTTCAGCACTGCTTCCAAATCAGTGTGTCCTGCGCTTGCACCTGCTGCCATACGGCAGTACCTTTCATTACAAAGAAGAAATATATGCCCTCTTCTTTCATTAGGTGGGTGTCCATGATCTTCATGAATCATCGTGGATGGACTTGGAAATTGCTAAGGAAGAGGAGCACCAGTGCCAGGGAAAGAGCAGATCCTTATCTGGAAAGGAGATATCCAGCAGCAAGGTGGTGGGCTATGGGAAGGGTTGCAATACCCATCTGGGATTCTACCTTAATTTGTCTCGGAAGTGATGTACTTGATTATAAAATCAATATGCACCTCAGGATACCCTTATCCCCTTTCTAAATCATACAGTTTTGTTGTGGTAGATAGAAATGCAAAGGTGTGGATTACAGCTATTAAGCAAAACCTCTCAGTGAATTTTAAAAGGAATACACCTTCGATTAACAACATTTTTTTCTCACTCAGATGGGTAATTCTGATTTAATTTCTACTCTGGAGGCTTGGCCAGTGAATGTCTACAGTGTATTTTCCAACATAATGCAAAGCATCAGATCAATGAATCTGAACATCACATCAGGCTTCTAATTTCTCCAAAACCACAGGGTCACCGCTCCATTCCCTGAGATGCACATACTTGAGAAGGGCATGTCAGGTCGTGCAACATGTTCCTAGAGGAAGCCAGCAGCAGCCTTGGAGCTTCAGACCCTGCTCATCAAATTCAGCAATTCTCCTGCCGTTGTCAGCTGAATGGAGAAAGATGTCAGCCTGCAAAGCTGGTGGAAAGTGGGTAATTTGAGCCTTCACTGAGAGCTCTGAAATCCTCAACAGATCATTCTGCTGGAATCTGAATTTCTGTTCAGCAGCTTCTTCAGATTCAGGTGCTCTCAGAAAGACAGAGCCAGATAAAATATCCTTTAGAGCCCTTAGGGACCATTTATGGATACTGCTTAGAATATGGTGAGACCTCTGAGCAGATACATGAAAACAACAAAAAAAGCTTGGCCACTGCTAGACAGTGCTCAGGATGTGGGACAGACATCGCCAGTGTACTTACTGTCAAGTGTGTAAAAAACTACCTAAAAATAAAATGCATTGATAATGCTATAATGTACTGTTAAATTAAAAAAAAAAAAGCTGTATTTGGTGAAGTTTGCAAAGAAGCTCATTTGCATAAACATCCACTAATCCACACAGCTGTACAAAAACTTACGCACAAGAAATACAGTGAAAATATTAAGCTCTAAAATGAGGGATCGAACATGAATTTGCAGCATCCATGCAAGATCCATTGAACCACTGTATAAATTAATGTCTTCATCAAAAGAAAAATTCACAAAACAAAGTAAAAAAAAACAACAAAAAAAACTCTGTATACAACACTCTCCTTGTCCTTCCTGGCTCATGACACATACCCTTTTCTGCCTCATTGTGCTCCACCACTTCAAAGGATGACAGGAATGGACAGTACATAGGCATCTGCTTGTTTGCTGGATGGACAAGATCTTTATTTGCACAGCAATTACCTGCTGCCTCTTCTGCTCCCTATCAGATTCCCCTGTATCTAGTTCAGCAGCTCATTTTGTTACAGTAGAGTGTTAGGCATTCAGTGTTCCCTCATAATATCTCAGCCTAAATCACCCATTCGTGTTGCTCTGAGCTCCAGCTAATACAAAGCACTTCCACCTTGATCAGAGTCAAACAAAGCAGAGCGAAGCACATCTCAGCCTCTTGTCTGAGCAAGGGATTCCTGTGAGTTCTCACAAAAGACTGACGCTCATTTCAGGAAGTTACTTATCAGTACATTTTAATGCAAATTCACTCAGCTGCTTTCCCTGCGACATTTGTAAATCAACACCAAATGCTATGTGAGCCATTCCTATTTGCATAACGTGTTCTGACAATGATATTTTACACGTGCTATTAAATCAAGCACATTTAATAACAGTATTTCTGGAACTAAAAAAGCCATTCAGTCTTGATAAAGCAGATTTTAAATCTCTATTCCCACCCTCCCTTCTCGCTCAGCATTTATAGTGGACATAGCTAATTATGTTCTATGCCTTTATAACTTACTCATCAATGTAGCATCAACATGTGTGGATGTTGCAGTAAATTAAACTTTTTGTACACAGCTTGCTATCAGCAAGCTAGTCTATTATGCTCCAGCTATGTATTTAACCAGGCTGAAAAATACTGTTATTCACACAAATTAAAGCTACCATGAATTTCTTTAAGATTTCATTGACCACTGGTAACACTCCAAAATTCGCCCATGGAAAAATCTTTTGTTTGTTTACACAATAGTGCTTTTGTTCCTTTATAAGGTGTAAACTTCATGGTGCAGTTTTACCTAATAACAGAAACAATGTTGTGAAGATAATACTCTCACACATAACATTAATTTAAGAGTTTAGAGATGTTGATAGGAAAATAACATAAAATATGCCTGGCTACTCAATTGTCTACATAGGTAATTCATTCTTTGGTGAAGTTCCCTCAGCTGTATAATGAAAGATACAGTACAGTGCTTGACATGGAATAAGTAAAAACTTAAACAGGAAAACAAACATGTGGACGTTGGGTGCTTATTGCCTTTTTCTGTTGCAGTCCTTGTCCATCTGACAGCACCTTAAGGACTTCTTTACAGGACAGCGTCAAAGATGGTACCAGCAGAATACTGGTCTGAATACTTTGCATTATCTGTCTAAACTGGTAATTGCCCTGATTGCCAATGCCCAAGATTTTCTCAGTTTCCTGAGTTGATATCGTGACTTGGTAATATCAGGAGAGAATATGCTGGCAAAATTATGGACACACCTGTTCACAGTAAGGAATACTGGTATGAAGTCCTTACAGGATTATAAAACATAGAAAGTCCTACTGTAAAGACAATTGCAGGACATGATTATAAAGCTGATAGTTATATAACATCAGAGCAGCATCCATGTGGCTGATAAATCAGTCTTTGTCACTACTACTGAGTCAGCCATCTCATGCAAGCTCAGTGGAGAAAATTAGTTTGGCTGACAGAACACCAACATACATGCCCCACATTTGTTATGAAGAACTGAAGATTTACTTCCAGCTATGTGGGAAACGAGTTTTTGAAAGCAGTTCTCTGAACAAACAATTACACAGAAATCTCATTAATGAAGTATCACTATCCTGTTCCAACCTTTTTGCTCCATTTATTTTTCTTTTTCTTTGGCTTGTGTGCTCTTACACCTATGGCACCTTCATGTGTGTAGCAGACAACTCTGAAGAAGATCAAGATAAAAGCACAGTCTAGACAGGTACAAATCAAGGGCCCTGTATTCTGCCTCCAAAAGTGGCTAAAAATCAGAGAGAAAAGGGAAAGTAAACATGTTTGAACCTTACACACCAACATCTCCATTCATCGCTATTTAGGGGAATTTCCTGAGTCTGATGTGTTTTGCCTATTTGGCAATTTCTACCATGTTTCTTCCTCTAAGAACAGGAAAAGGTCTTGTCTGTTTCCCCACTGAACTGAAATCAACCCCTCACAGCCACGAAAGCACTGGTTGCAGTTTCTCAGGACTATTTTGCACTGTGTAAAGCAAACAGTGAATACATTTTTTTCATTAACTGAACTCCTACTGTTGATGTACCCTGCTTCTCATAATAGAAACTCTTATTTTTGCTTTTTTAAAAAAAATATTTCTTTTTTATTTTTTCTCCTGTTTCAAATTTACCTCAGAAAGGGAACTAAACAAATGTATAACCAGGTAATTAAGACAGTGCAGTTAAACACAAGGTGGGACAAAAAATTTTACCTTTCCTTACAGTCGTCTTAACTATTTAACCTTTCATTCAACCTTTACACTGAACTTAGACTCAACTGCGAAGTTCAGACCACACAGTTTTCTAAGCCATATACAGCATGCAGTACTTCATTATCCATTAATGGACAATACAAAGAATAAATGGAGTGTAGAATGCATAAAATTCCTACATGCACAGTTCATACAGATGGTGTGCGGTAAGTGGCATAGACTCTAGAAAGATCAATGCTCACTTATAATGCAGATATATTTCCTATCACACAAGCTTGGTCTCCTTCTCCAGTTTTCACCTTACATTACTTCAGTAAGGAAGGATTAGTAAAGGACGTGCTGGGAGGCTTTTGTACTAGGGCAAAAACAGTGGTACTTGCTAGTCATTGTAAATGGTAAGATTTTATACCTACTGCAATTTTGAATGCTAGTACTTTTATCTACTTACATCTTCCCCCTGCTTGGACAGTTATGATTTAGATACTAAGCTCCTTCGTATTATATACATGTTTTGCCTTCTTTTAAGATAATAGAGTTAGACAATGTTTTCCAGAGGAACTGCGACTAACCATTTCTGCCTAAAATTCTGAAAGATAAATATTCACACTTTTATTCTGTCAGGAAGCAAAGATCATATGCTACCAGAAGAGGTGAGAATTACTAAGTAAGTTAGTTCAAAGCTGATCGAAATATCATGGCTGTGGTAGCATTAAGACTTGGAAAAACACAGGAGAAAATGATCCCTGGTAGAATAACCTAACTTTCTGAACACATCGGGACAGTCATATAAATAGCCACTTATCCTCTATGAATTCACTGAATTGGTGATAAGCTTACTTATGCATTTGATCTTCATAAAATCACATAGTATATGGAATGTTTCCTTTATTCCTATAAATGTACCGACTGCTATTCTCAAATGGCGTCATTTCTGACTTTTTTTTGTTATGTCCTGAGATTTGTCTAAAAGTCAGATACAAAACAAAACAAAACAAAACAAAACAAAACAAACAAAAGAACAACAACATAACCCCCAAACAAACTGATAAAAGTTTCTTCAATATTTTAAGCATTTGAGATTCAAATTATTTACAAGATGGTATGGACAATGAATCCTCCACTTAACAAGAGCAATTGTTTTAGTAAGACAGAGGCCTGTGAGTAGTGACTGCAACGCACAGCATGGGTTATTTCCAAGGTAATTCCATGGGTTATCTCCATGGGTATTGTGGAAAAGCATATGAAAATAAACACCAGCATTTGTTCTGACTTCACTACATTTTGGATCAAGATTCTTATATTTTATTTTGAAACATCACAACACTGATTCTTATGCTGCCACCCACACATGCATATATACTAGTTTGCTTCTTCTGCCTCCCGTAGACATTGTTTATCCTGGATATGAGCTGCTCTGTAAAAAAACATTCTATGTTACTGTAATAGGCTAGTTAATGCCTGTTCCTCAGCTGTAAAAAATCCTACCAATCCTATAGTCTTCTGTGGGCAATGTGCTCCTAAAGTTAGTGTAATAAACAAATAAATATGACAAAGTCATAGAACTGTCTGCTTCTACTTCTATCCCTGCTATGGGATGGCCAAAATCAAATGAGGTTCAGTGAAAAGATCTGCATTTTATAAACACTGCCTTTGTTAGAATCATGGCATTGATTTGTCTTTTAAAGCATTTTTCTTTAATCTGAGAAATAATGGAGTGATATAATGTAAAGTGGCAGATGATCAAATTGTCTAGAAAGCTCCTTATATATATTCTCTACTCCAGTTTTGAAGACCACACTGCCTAAATGACTGAGGTGCTGGGCTCAAATGAGATTTACAGATCTCCATAAAAATGAGGAACAAATTAAATTTAAATAATTAATTTTAATGTTTTTTTTTTTTTTTTGTGCATTAAAGTTTAACTTGTTTATATCTTTTAAAGCAAGAAATAAAATTGAATTCCCAGAATTCAGTTCTCATTTCAGTCAAAATGAAATGGAAACACGAGAGGACTGCAATGTAAATCGATTAGCCCCAATTTTCACCTTCCCTGTGAGCTACCATAATGGATGACAGACCTTTTTAAATCACAGAGTTAGACACTGTGTTACATTTTACACAACATGACAACATTTATTTCCATTTGCTCTTTTTTTTTTTTTTTCCTGGAATGTTGTTACTCCATCTGAAGTTTGACTTTTCAGAGAGTTAAAAATACAACACTTTGCTTCCTTCACTACCTGCCCTTTCTTGCCTCAATAGCAGGTGTCATTATTATTTCACTAAAGTAAAAAAACAAAAAACGAACAAACAAACAAAAAAACCCACAAATATTATGACAGTTTTGCAGAAGAGTGAAATGTAACCTGAATATTAAAAAAATATATAGTGGAAAAAGAAAAAAGATTCTCCCCCTATGCGTATAGTTGGATATACAGCGATTCTGACATGCAAAATACTCAATAGACCCAGTCTTCATTCTCTCATGTTTCATGATATATATTTTAAATACAGAATTAATTTAGAGCATGAAAAAATATTAGCTTACATCCTGCTATAGAATCAGATTGCTCTAGTGTCACAAAATCACATACACTAGGAAGAGGAATAAAGGAAAAAAATGGAACCACATTAAAACTCTCCAATAAGCCCCTAAACAACTCTTAAATTCTCATAAAAGAAAAATTTAATTTTTAATATCAAATTAATTTCTAGGACTATGAATTATTGCTGTAAAACTCAGAAAACAAGCCTTATAAGAACCTCTCAAATAAAAACAACTCTTCTGATGTATTTCAGAGCACAAAGCAGATCCATTTCTAGTCTGGCAGTTTATATCAGTGTGCATTTGGAGGAAGTAAAAAGAATAAACAATTTGGTGGCAGCTGATGTGAAAAATGGTCAACCACTAATAACTAACTGGCAGCTGCTTTAAGGCTGCTCCGAGGTTTATTGTGAGTGAAACAGTTCTGCTTGTGGAGTTAGATCTGTGGGCAGGAAACAGGCAAGCTTGTCCAAAGATCAAAATGAATGCATCATTCGTTCACTTGTCACCAGACACCTCTCTACTGCTGCTGAAGCTAACATTTCTGTTAGCTTGTTTGGATTTGGCACACGTTCTGATGTGCCATCCATCAGGACCATATTACTGCAGTGTTTATGTTCCTTCATTGAAGCTCACCACACTCATCATACATTTGCGAACATTTAACACATATTTATATACAGAAAAATAATCATGCTACTTCCAGAGGTGTAAATGAAGAACCTATGCTACGAGAGAGACACAACAACAAGGCTTCCTTCTGCGGCGGACTTGAGTGCATATCTTATCTATGAAGCCACTATGCTCTGAAGCCCATTTTGACTTTAGAAGTGTGGAGATATCCATGCTTTGCCAAGTCAGTGAGTTGCATAATCTCAACACTGTGATGTTGATTAGCCAGTGATTCAAAAAACAACTTCTAAAAACCTCTTATTTTCACTCTTTGGCTCCATGCCATGACACCACCTGAATCTGTTTGGTATCTCTGGAAAAAAACAAGTGTTAGCTACTCCTGCAACACGCCACTGAGGTTTTTAAAAGGTCAGGATTTGTTACGTATGTTGGTATTTTATGTGTGGTAAACAGCACAGTGTTCAAATTCAATGTAACTGACAAATAACAAGTAAGACAAATATCACAAATTAAAGTCAATAAAAATAAGTTCAGAAACAGGAATATGCAGGGAGGGTCTGTTCCTCTATTTGTAATTACCCTATAAAGCCTGTGTAACATTTCTGTTGCCAAAGGGGATCATTAACCATCTGTGGTTAAGACCTTTAAAAAACATTCTGAGAGTTTTCTTAATACTTCTTAGCTGAAAATAGTATTTGTGTGTTGTAATTCTCATTAACTCATAAAAAAGAAGACCTACTAAGATGGGTCTAAATATTTTCACTTTTGTCATTGGAAAAAACAAATCCATGCTTTTTACAGAGATACTTTCCTTTGGTGAACTATATATAGAATTAACTTCTACTTGTGAAAATATTTTTCTGCTTAATTATACAACAAAGAAAGGCTGGTTTGAAATAGGATTAATATATCTTGTGGTTAATTAAACATGAAGCTTTTAAGAAGATCACTCTAACAACAAAAGCAATTAACACTTGGTTATGTATAGGATGTAATTAGGCAGGCAGTTCTTGTAATCCGCAGGACTAACTTTTAAAGCATGCATTCCCATTAGCTTACTTATTTTAGGGAAAACTGTCAAACAAGGTCGCAAGCACTACCAAATCAGGTATGTTCTCAGCTCTGTCCAAATATCAAAGATAAATTATAGATTAGAAACCATGGCCCAATTCCAAGAAAATTTGTCTTAATTTCTATCTTTAGAAATGCTGCATAGCTCTCAACTTTGATAAGTAGTTGTACACCCAGACATAGGCTCGAAATAGGTGAGGAATTCCTCTGAGAGCTTGTTGTGACACTTCACATTAAAAGATTCAAGGTGCTCTTGAACAAGGCCAAGATAATTGAAAAAATGTTTAGCTGCAGTATTTTTGTGTCTACTGCCTTTTCCCTTTTAAATTCTCTTCCTCTCCTCATCTTTATTGCTGAGGTTTTTCTCTTCTGTCACGTTTTCTGACAGGGAACCTGCTCTTGCGTTACTTGAGGATCAAGTAGGATGAATGTTATTAAGCAGGGTGGAAAGAGGGTCTTGCACAATACATTACAGTATAGACACACCTGAGTTAACACGGAAAATAAAAACAAAAAAAACAAGGTATTTAGTGTTGTGCTGAGACCACCACTACACTATGACTGGGACGCTATTTGGGAAAAAAATACATAATGAAAACAGTGATCTAGCCAAGATTCAGAAAGAGTAAGATAAATGTTCATATCTACTCCCACGTGATGCTGTAACAAGTCGAGATATGGCTGACTCATTCTTCTGCTCACTGGTAGGTGAATGTCTGTCAAGTAAAGCACCTCACCTCTGAAGAAGGCTGCAGGGTTGTCAGTTGTCACTGAATTCATATTAATGTCAGGCTTATTTGCCATCAAAACTTCCCTGTGTTTCTGCATCAATTTCATTATTTACTAAACAAAAATATATACAAGATCTCTGTTCAAGCTAGGAACCGATCTGTTTTTTACCTACCCTATGTAGGGAGTAGAATAGGAAAATGAATAGCAGATGTTGGACAAAAATGTTCTGAAGTGAACTGGAATATCATAATACAGCTTCAGAGTTGCTAAAGTGGTATCAAGACTAAAATGGTAAGAATGCAAAACTGAGAGGCCGATCCAGAGCAGCTTTCCAAAACCTTTGTGTGTTTCACTTACAGTGTCTTGACAGATATATGAAGAAAGTATAAAAGTGCCTTGCTTAATCGAGAAATAACATTTGGAAAATATTATACAAATGCAAAGTGCTAATAAAAACAGCAGAGCACAGTTAATAAAGCATTTAGCTATCAGAAAGCAGAATCAGACCTTGTTCCACATTGTTCTATTGCTTTGATTTTGCATCAGGTTTTGTCTTGTGTGTTTTTACATCTGGAATTTTTTGCTGTTTCAATATACTTGACCTTGCCAAGGTCACTTCATTTCTCTCCTTCATCTGTATTTTCTTGGCTATCCTTTTGTCTTATCTGGACTGAAAAGTATTGTGGGCAGATAGCTGTGTCCAGTTCTGCATGAGCCTAAAACTAATTCAGATGAAGCTATGAAAACAGTTAACAGTTTTATCTGGAAGAAGTAGATGCTGTTTTGAAACACTGCCATGAAAGAAGGTGGAAAAAACAGCTCTGCAGCTTTTCCTTCCTACCCAGCAAACTTTGCAGCCATTTTGTTGCTTTAGACAGAACTACTTTTGTTTCACAGATAGGGAGAAATATTATTTCAAAAGAAATTAAAACAATGAAAAACTAGCATCTTTCCATTAAAATTTAATGCGTGCCTTTTTATAGATGGTGCTGCTGTTGGTGTCAGGTAAAAGCAAAATTCCCACTGTCGATACACAGTAACAAAATATTCCTCAGACTCATATGCTATGTACATCAAAATTCAAAACAACCAGGGAGTTTTTGCTTAGACTCCCAGATTTTTCTTAAGGAGAGATATAAAGCCATTATTGTAATAGGAAATGTGTCATTGTTCAATTTAACTTTCATCTGCAGGAGAGTGATACAGAGAAAAAGCACAAGTCTGTAAGAGAACTGACAGTACTCTCTTGCAGCACTTTAAGATATGATTCAACTGTTTATGGAAACTTCTCGAGTAATTTTTGTTGGTGATGAATCTGTTATATTTCAAAGACAGGCTCTGGAACACAGAGTTAACCTCTTATTTTTTTTTACAGAAGACTTAACAGAAGGAGTGAACAACAATTCACTGAACACAATAGGGTATTTTGCAATGAGACTTTTTTCTCCTAAAATCCTAACCGTAGCTACTTTACAGTCCAGATGGACTCCTTACTGCTTACACTTGCTCGTGAAGTTGTCATGCTATGAATTCTTAGTCCAGGAAATAATGAATATGCTAAATCTGGTTGTTTCTAATTTCCTGGACACCTTGCAACAGAGATCTTCTGCATCCTCCTGTCCTTCTAATAATCCTTCTCCTTTCATTTAGCCAATGAGAGTAAAATCTATGATTTTACCAAGGCTTTAGATTTTCATTCCTAACTGGCAAAATACAGCCTAAATATAGCATTCAAAAGCCAAAATAAACCAAAATTTTATGCTGCCTTATTTAATTTTGAGGCTTAAATTCGATTACCACTTATAAGCATTTCCATAAAATGAATTGCAGAAGAGAGCTCTGCAAAGTCAAAAGCAATTTAGGAAGGGCAATGCTGAAATGCACAATTTAGTAACATTATTAATGCGAATAATGCATTTAACTTGAAATTTAACTTGATTTGGGAGAAAAACTGGGTTAGAGAGTGACCTCTGGAGTGGTCATCAAATATCTGCTGACAGGTAACTGACTAGGAAATTGAAGCATACCTCCTTAGTACCACTTCTCCAAGATTTGTGTGCGTGTTAGTAGCATTAACAAAGCACTGGCACCAAAATGAATTGTTCAGAGTATATATAAAAAAAAAAAAATTGCTTGCTGTTCACCTCAAACTAGTGTCCTAGAACCAACAAGCGATCAGCCTGTTGCAAAACTAACTACGGGGCTTATGGGCAAAAGGTGACCTGCTTGGAATTCCAGCCAAGGCAGTGCAAAGTAGATATATTTAACAGTGTGCAATTTATTAGTGGGCACCTCTTTTTACCTGGTTTTGTCTTTGACTACGTCACTGGAAACTATTTATCCACTACCATCTTATTCTATCACTGGCTACTTTCTACAGGAGAAATTTATAGTGAGATTCCGCAAAAGTCTGGGAAGGATAAGGCCCATGTTAATAGCTTAATCACACCCTGCCTTGTTATGTGGCTGCATGCTGTGGACGAACCAACTGATTAGAGTATTAGTAAGTGAAACTCCTCAGTGCCAGCATAAGACCAAGGAGATGCCAAAACTGAGTTAACAACTTCAAGCAGAAAATGAAAGCTACCTTTCAAAAAACAACAAGAAAATAAAAATATAATTTTGAATTGAAAAAATAAAATAAACAATATTGACCATAAATAGCTTTCAGTAATGCAGTAACAATCATGGTATAAAGTGTGGTTTATCACTGCACAACTTCTCTTTTTCTATCTGTTATCTGCAAGCTCACTTTTCTGCTAGTTAGAAATTATAATTAAAAATGAATGACAGTCTTGCTTCTGAAAAACGAAAAAGACCTTTTGTTGCTATAAATATAAAGGACATTGGTTGCTTTCCTGATTGATGTGCTGGTAATGGTTATGGTTTATTAGTGCTGTAAAAAAGATTCGCCCTCTTCATTTATAATGCATTGTATTTAAGCTTACAATACCAATAGAAAACTTCTGTATCTTTCAGTGAACAGTCACAATATGCTGTTCAGCACTCCAGGTCTTCTAGAAGTCATGTAATTTTCTCATTAAATTAATTACTAGATTTGTCTTAAGCTAACATTTTATACTATTCCAATTTTGAGAACTTCAAGTCCTTACGTAATTAAGATGTTGTTAAGCATTTCCTTTTCCTTTCCAATACGTGGGTATGAAAATAAAATATTTAAGCAGGTGGCCAGACAGAAACCACTTATCTGTCTAATTTACTGGTAGAAATACTTGCTTTGTTAATGACACAATTCAAAAGATAATAAAACTATCCACATAATTTTCTCCTGCAGTGTTTTCAGCATTTATGAAACTTGACAGCATAGTAGTTTCCTATGTGGTAATAATCTGCAGAATGCATTAAGAACAAACTGGCATATATGGCAAAACAGAGCAGAAAGAGGCAGGTGAAATTACAGAGAAGTAGCAAATACCAGATGAAAGATAGAAAGCAACGTTAAAAAACAACCTAAGCTAATCAAAGTGAGATGAAAAATAATATTTTCTTTTCCATATTAAAAAAAAAAGGAAGGATTCACCTTTCAGAACTTTCAGCATGTAAAAATGCATCTTGTAGTTTAAGCTGACTGTCTCTCTGAATAAAAAAGTAAGGGCACATCTCAATGGTCCACAGGTCCATAATAGGAAATTCAGACAAACAGTTAGGGTAGAATGAATTATTCCCTGACTAGTATTCCATTGACTACAGAAGGAGTCTAAGTAAATAGTAAGAAGTACCTATTTTAAGATATATGTACATTGAATATGTACACTTCATATATAAATCTGTAAATCTAAAAATTGCTCTAATTTAGTCTCTTTGTATCAGATCATATAATCATTAGCTTCGTGAAATGTTACAAAAGGGCTGAGATGTCTCTCTAGGCTCACATTAGTCATGCTTTGCACAAGACCAGGCTGGATGTGGCTCTGGGCAGCCTGGTCTAGTGGCTGGTGACCCTGCACATAGCAGGAGGGTTGAAACTTGATCACTGTGGTCCTTTTCAACCCAGGTCATTCTATGATTCTATGATAAGACTACTAAAAATGACATGGAATTAGGCATGGTTACTGTCTGTCTCCTCTTAATTGCAATTTATTTCAGTTATTTAGTCAATTTCACTTGTGTTAGTGGTGAATATCATGTTATATACTGTCCATTTATATAGCTGTCAATTTCTGGAAATACTGAAGAAACATAGCACAAAAGTCTAATTTCTACAAGAGTACTCTACAAGAAGAGCTGAATAGTCCATTTTAGCCTTTAAATAACTACAGCTCTTTCATTGGATCACTTAGAAACTCAAAGCATTGTAAAACAACGCTAAACAATGAAGTAGATACAAAAATCACATGTCAGTTTGTACATTATGATGTTTTTGAATAAACTACAATAAAAACTAAAGAAATACTTGGAATGTTTCATTTTCAAACAGGAGACTGTGATGTAGAAAAATGGAAACAGAAAGAGTAAGTCAGATTGCAGCACTAAGACAACTGTTTTTGAACAGTGTTGATGAAAAAGACTCAAGAATATTATCTAATACTAGAGGTTAAGCTGGCAACAGAACAGTCACGCCAAATGTGTTGTTATTACTACTGACAATTATCACATTTGAAAAATATGTAGGTATATGTTTGCCAATCTTCAAAACAATCTCCTATCCTTATCAGAATGTTTCTTTTCTAACAGTGTTTAGCTGATTCCACCACATAAAATCGGTAAAAGAAACATTAGCAGACATTGTTTATTGCCCCACTCAACTGTTTAAGCAAAGGATGATTTCCTTAAATCATTGGATCTCAGTGGTAGCAATATAAAACAACTATGAATTAGTATTATGAAGTTTACTGCTTATGCACATCAAGTTGCAGAACCTTCTGCTAAGTTAGCAGCAAAATACAACCTAAGAAAATCGGTGAAAGTCAAACTTGCACTGAGTAAACTGTTTTGAAGTTTCAAGTACAAACAGAAACAAAGCTACTGCAGTACTGCTGGTGAGCTGAAGATAATATGGTCACGCAAATGAACCTCAGCAGGATTCCCGGATGGGCATCCTTTTCATCCAGCTGTGCTCTGTATAGATACAGACCTTAAAAAAAAACAGCCAGCATATCACTGGTTTCAAATTAAAATACCAATAGCTATGTGTTGTTAGAAAGAGCTAAGATAACATGCAAAACAAGTGAAGGAGATTGTTGAGGCGGGAAAAGAAGGCTCCAGCTATTTGGAGAAACCAAATGAAATGAGAAGCCTCAGTTGCGAAGAATATTGCAGAGGACAGCAGTTCAGAGAGACAGCATCAAAGAAATTACTTGCTGAAGCACTGTGCAAAGGACAAACAGGCAAAGGCGTTAAAGGACCAGGCAGAGATACAGAGTGGGAAATCAATACAGTGACAAATACGGCATGGAAATATTTAATAACACAGAACTTTAACTAACAGTAAGCAGATGAAAGTGAGCTTAAGCTTCTTTCCTGATTTCAAAATTTATAGCTGTGGAAAACTAACAGTAGAATGGAAATGGATTTTAAAGAAAATCTTAACTCTAATGAATGACAGTCTTGGCTGGAAAAATGAGAAACACAGGCTGAAATTATACTGACAAGAGCAGCCATCAAACATCTGAAAGATAAGAATCTTTGCAATAATCTTATAGCCTTATTCTGGGCATAAAGCAGGAAGGACTTCAACATTTACTTCAGACCAATAACTAAAAATACGAGAGTGGGGTGACCAACTGGACTGACAGACATGGTGTCCAGGAGAAGCACAAGCACCCTCACACCTGAAAAAACAGCCTTGGTACTGTAGATCAGCAAGGAACTCTTGCAAAAGACTGTGATCTGGCTCGAAGTAGTAAACCATGCTGATAAGCAAATTAGAGTGATGAGTGAAATGAGGCTGCCTTTAAAGAAACTTAACTTTATGCTTTTCTTCCTTTTCTCAGTAATTAATCTGACATGCTTTACCTTGATTTGTTTATGTTAAGCTTATACATAGTTATGGGAAGCAAACCATTACTTCTAAATTTCAGGCCTCTCACCCCCATCTTCTTTTTTGGTTTTAATATTACTCAGATAATTTCACAAAGGTATTTCCAAAATAAAAGACATCCCCAGGGAAGAGCATTTAGGAGCAGAAAGAGTTGCTGGAACTCATTATTTCTATTAGATTTGGTATTATGAACAGCTATATTGTTCAGTATCACCAAACTGCATGTATTTTGACTACAATGAGTACAGAGACAATAAAGAGGCAGATTACCGAAGTTAATGCAGGGTTCTGTGCTGTGAATTAGGTAACAGACATATGGCTTTTGCAGCATCATCTCTACAGGAATGGTAAGGCTGTCCCTTGAAGCAAGCACACTGGGTAATTCACATCCATAGAATCATGGAACCATCTGGGCTGGAAAAGTCTCAAGATCATCAACTCCAACCATCAACCTGACTTACCATCACTAAATCACATCTCTTAATGCCCTGACTATGGCTGAGCTGGAAAATGACAATTTTGATCATCTTAACTCATTAACTTTTCTCTCACAAAATACTTTCTTCCCTGTCTAATTACACTGTTTGGTATAACAGAGTGTTATGAGGGGAACCTGAACTTCACGGAGTAGAGCTTAGATCACAATAGGTTTTCAACAACTACAGCACTGTCATTATTCTTAAACTAGAACTGTCTCTTCATATTCCTGCCTTTTAAGCTATGTTATGGAGGTAGTAATCCTGAACATTTCAAAGCAAAGAACTTACTTATTAGCGGCTGTGTTTTAACATAAATAGAAGATTCAGAAATTTTGTATTTGAATGGGAGAAAACAGAGTAAAACAACTTCAGACCATGATAAAAAATTAGTTATCCTCAGAAAACAAATGTGATTGGTGACAGTCAGTGTTGTTTCACTAGGGGCAAATCATTTGTGACAAATTTGGTGGCCTTCTACAACAGTTTTACCACACTGGTAGTAAGGAAAGAGCAATTGACATCATCAGTCTGGACTTGTGCAGAGCATCTGACTCTGTCCCACAAGACAATCTTGTCTCCAAATAGAGGAGATGCTGATTTGATGGATGGAACGCTTGGCAGAATTGGCTGGATGGGTGTATTCAAAGAGTTGTGGTCAGTGGCTTAAAGTCCAGGTGAAGATAAGTGACAAGTGTCCCTCAGGGACTGTTACTGGGACAGGCACAGCTCAGCACCTTTGTTGGTGACATGGACATGAGGATTGAGTGTGCTCTGAGAAAGTTTGTGAATTACACTAAACTATGTAGTGCAGACAACATACTGGAGGGAAGGGGTGACATTGAGAGGTACCTGGATAGACTTGAGGAGTGGGCCTATGTGATCCTCATGAAATTCAACAAGGTGAAGTACAAGGTCCTGCATCTGGGTCAGGGAAATCCCAAGCACAAAGACAGTTTGTGCACTGGATGGGTTAAGAGCAGACCTGAGAAAGTCTTGAGGGTATTAGTAGATTAGAAACTCAACGTGAACCAGCAATGTAAACTTGTAGCCCAGAAAGCCCACCATATCCTGGTCTGCAGCAAAATAAGTAGGTAGGGGAGGTGGGGAGGTCTCCTTCTGCTCTATGCTTCCCAGTACAAGATGTTGAGCAGTTAGAGTGGGTCCAGAAGAGGGCTACAAAGATCATCAGGGCGATGGAGCATCTCTCCTATGAGGAAAGGGTGAGGGAGTTGAGGTGGTTCTAAGTAGATGTCATTTTGACCTTCCAGCACTGTGGCCTACAAGAAAGCTGGACTTCATATAAAAGCACACAATGACAAAACGCAATGGCTTTAAACTAAAGGAGAATAGATTCAGATTAGATATAAGTAAGAAATTCTTCACAATGAGAGTGGTGAGGCACTAGCACAGGCTGCCCAGAGGAGTTGTGGATGCCCTGGAGGCATTCAAATCTGGGTTGGATTGGGTCTGGGACAGTATGATCTGATAGGTGGCAACCCTGCCCACAGCAAGAGGGCAGGAAGTAAGTGGTTCTTAAGGGACCTTCCAACCCAAACCATTCTATGATTATATAATATCTAGGGTTCATCCAAAAGTGCTGTAAACTGCCCATAAGCAGCAAGTAGCATTTATGCATATGATGCAGTCACCTCTCAGCAACCATTATCACAGCAGGTTCTCTGATATGTATGTCAGCACACAAGCATTTAAGGAGAGGAACTGTTGATAACAATGGCATTTCGGTAAGATTCTCCCAGAATAACTGCAAGATGGAACAGAAATGTTCAAGTTTTTCACATACTACATATTTCAACAATCATTTTTACAGGAATTCAGTAGCTTATACTCAACTTTATTGGCTTTCTAGAGAAAATTATAAAAGATAAACCGAATAAGGCATGCAGAGAAAATTCAAAAGGCATATAAAGCTAACTCCGTGAAATAGCACATTGGTATGACAGCCACTTTAGTGAAATCCAGAAACCTATGTCTTACTTAAAGCTTGTTTTAGAATACCATGGAATTGCTATTGGGATTGCCTTGTAATATGTAGCGGCTGAGGGAAATGGGCATACAGATAAGTTTGCTTCCACAGGTTTTTTCTTACAAATGTGTTTTGACTAAATTCTGTGAAAGCAGCATGACGATAAAATTGTAGTCAGTGTGTTAAAGGTTACAATACAGTGCTCTGAATTTTAAAGAAAAAAAAAACAGAGAGCTACCAGCAAACAGAACAACAATGAGCAGACAAATTTAAATGACAGGCATGTCTTTCTTACAGAATTTTTTACCTTGTCTTGGAGTATCTGAGTCTGTCTGTACTCATGGACTGAATTCAGAAAAATCAGCTTGCAGTATAAGTAAGTTAATGACCAGTTTAAACAGTGAGAAATCAAGTGATTTTAATGCCTCCTGTTTTGTTCTGTTTTGCTTTCATTTTTCAAACAAGAATTCTTTTGGAAAAAATATATAGATATTTCTTAACAACTTTCTTATTAAGCAGATAAAGTATAGCTGCTAGAGGACTTGCAGAGAAAACTGACAAGTGGTCACAGGGGTCCAGGTTCAATTTGTAGGTTCAGGTAGGCTGAAATATACCAAGACTTAGAACAGAATAGAATGTAAGAATTAACTCTGCAACTCCTTTCCATCTGCATTTAATTAAAAATCCATTGTCGCCCACAGGAGGAATAATGCGCCACAGGATATTTCTGCAGCGCCTCTGCACAATCTTGGTTTCTTGGCATCAGTGACAGGGCTAAAACTGGCTGTGATAAAACTGCCTCTCTCTTACTTGCAGAAAACATTTTCATCTGCTTCCTCCCTGTAAAATATAAAATCTTCCTCCACTCCAGAAGCTTCTCTAAAAAACTTTCAGCAAATCCCAAGATCTACAGTTATTCAAATGTTAAATAGACGAGGCAACTGCTACTTCCTTGCTGTATATGTATAAACCTGGAGAAAAGACAGTAATGATATTGCTGAATTGCTTAGCAACTGTAGGTAAAAAAGCTAATATGTCATAATTTATATGTGGAAAGATTGCAGGGGGTTAGCACCACATGTCTAGCAATATTGAGGCTTCCTGCTGAGAACTCCACCACAAACTGGCAGCTGGCTCAAAGCACTGCTATTTCAACAGTTCAAAAATGTAAACGTGTCAGCAACTGGTCAAATAGCCTTCATACTGTGATTTATTGCAATCTTTCACATTAGCCTACTACTGACTTGTATAAATCACGCTTAGGCTGAAAACATCCCCTGTGTGCAGCTTTATAATGAATTTATGTGCTGAATCAATCTTGCTACTGTCAGACTGATCTTGACGCATCTTTGAGCAGTCTCAATTAGACAAAGATAATTTCAGTGTGCCAGGTTTCTTCCAGTGCATGCTGGAATGACAAAGAAGAGGAATGCCTGTGAAATTATGTTTGGAAGTTTACCTGCAGCCACTGGGACTGGTCATTGTGGCCGGAGGTCCAGGCATTAACTTTGCCTTGCTTGTCCAGTCGGGCTTTCCTGGGCTCCCAAGCGAACATATCCATGTTGAGCGTTCGGAAAACACTGGAGGCAGTAATTTGATAGTCCTGTATATGCCCCGATTTCATCCCCAGGGGTTCAGAGCAACCTGGAACAACAAAATAAGATCTGTGACATTGACTACTTATCTCTGTAAGTGGTTTAGGTTTTTCCTTATGGAAAAGAAAACTAGCAATTCTCAAAGAAAGGACTTTAATCAAGAGTATTGTTGGGGGGAAACTACAAACAAACAAATGAAAAATAGCCAATTCAAGGCACTTTGTTTCAACACTACCTCAGAAGAATTGAGAACCAGATACAGAACTCAAAGTATTTTATCCCCATACAAATATATGAACAGAAACCCACACAAAAGATGACTCCTGTCTCTTCTCTTGGTTTTCTTGTTCTGTCCAGGAATTTGCTATTATTTACTCTATTCACTTCATTTTTACCACGTTTTTATTTCTTGTCACATCAACCACATGGTTGCGTACTGAGGAAACATTATGTTTTTTTTTTTTAATACCCTTACTGAAGTTTAAATGTTAACAAGCACTGAGTTCTACACTTTCAAATTACTTGATACTCAGCCAAAAAAAAAAAGCCCCCACACATACTGGCAGACTAGAAGACTACAGAATAACGACTGTGAAGGAGGGAGAATATTAGTAGAGAATTATGTAGGAGAAATAGAGAGTTGCAGGCTCATTTGCTTAAACCAGGTGGTTGTCCCACTTTGTGGAGTTATTTTCACTATTGCTAAAGATAGATCTTGGGTTTCTTCTTTCTCTCTGCTGGGTGTTCACGAAAATAAAAATGAACTCAACACAAACCAACAGAAGAAAAACAACCCAAGCCAACAACAATAATATAAACAATAAAAATTTAACAAATGACTCTATATTCTTCAAAGCTGGTGAGGGGTCTAGAGCACAGGCCTTATGAAGAGCGGCTGAAGGAGCTGGGGTTGTTCAGTCTAGAGAAGAGGAGGCTCAGGGGAGACCTTACTGCTCTCTGTAACTACCTGAAGGGAGGATGTAGTGAGCTGGGGGTCAGCCTCTTCTCTCGTGTGACTAGTGATAGGACTAGAGGGAATGGCTTCAAGCTGCACCAGGGAAGATTCAGGCTGGGCGTTAGGAAATACTACTTCTATACACCCTCTGAATACACCCTCTGAAAGGGTGGTTAGGCACTGGAATGGGCTGCCCAGAGAGGTGGTGGAGTCACCGAGCCTATTGGTGTTCAAAGAGCGTTTGGATGTTGTGCTGAGGGACATGGTTTAGCGGGAACCATTGGTGAAGGGCGAATGGTTGGACTGGATGATCCTGTGGGTCTTTTCCAACCTTAGCGATTCTATGATTCTATGATTCTATATTCCTCTGTACTGCTACTGTAGGCTGAGAATATGCAAAGTGCATTTATGTCCAGAAGAAGGAAACTGACAACAGGTAAGACAATCTCGAATGGCACCATTGTAACAGCAGTACTGGAAGTCAGGGAGATAGGTGAGCTGCCTGGTTTTAGACATAAAAGCAGAATTTTTAATTCCACAATTTCAGTGATTATCCTCAGTTCGGTAGGAACTTATTTCAGTTAAATTGTAAAAAACATTTTAATTTCCTCTAACCTGATGGGTCAGAATGTGTCTCATACTTAGCTTGCCTCACTGGGGCTGAGGCAAGGAGTGCCTCTCCCTGTGATGATTGTGAAAGACAGGATCTTGAATTTATGTATCACTGTGAAGAGAGAGGTTTATCAGTTGGCACTTGTACCCCAAGCCACTGAGCTGGTTCCTTACAGGTAATCATTTTCTGAGTCACCACCAGCTGTGTTGCTTACAGCATACTGGTAAGCTGCAAAGGCCTCCTTGCTGTGACATGACCCAGCTCAGCTGGTGTCTTCTGATAGAACCAGAGTGGTGTGACCACTTATAACACCCTCAAAATTGTCATTTTGTTTTTCACTTTATTTGAGCTAGATATCAATGCTGGCTTTCTTTTTCTTGAAAGTTCATTTCCTCCACAGTATGTTCACCTTCATTTGAAAGATGTGATTCTCATTTGGTTTCTTTGATATTCTTAGCAAAGACCTTTTGGTCAGATTCTACTTTCTCATTCTCGAATTGGTTTAACCACAAAATCAACTGGATTGATTGGGGATTCAAATCAGGGATGCTAAGTCTAAGCCCTCCAATGGGGTCAAACAGCAGGCACAAATTTCCAGTGACAGGTAATGATACCACGTTCTTTAACAATAAGCATATTTTAACTTTGAAATATGGGCATGTTTCATATTGAATAAAAAAAACAAACAAACAGAAACTAGAGTTCATTTTTTAATAAAGTTTTTTAAAATTGATTTTCACTGCAAAAACAGAAAATATGTAGCCTTGCCTATTGGGAGAAGTGCCTTGTTAAAAACAACAAATTAATTTTCCTGGTAGTAGCAGGGAGGAATTGATAGTGCAAATAAGGGAGACTCATCTGTTGCTTTAGAAAAGCTTTTGGCTTATTATTCAGCTCTGAAGTATCACTACAAGATCACAAAGACTTTCAGCAGGAATGTTTCATCTGAGAAATATGAAGGGAGCTCTGGACACAAAAACAGAGGTTGTCAAAACTGTTTCTCAGTGTTGGTCCAATCAATCAAAAATAGTTTTAAGTATTATTATTGATTTATGAAACAACAGATGTCTCTGCTTGTGGGTCTGTGCATGCATGCATGCCTTAATGGCATTTCACACTTGCCTTCCTTCTCTGCTGCCCCAAAAGGATAACAAAGTGGGGAGGAGGAAGACAGTTGTTACGTATCAGTGGAAGAGTAAGGTCAAGCAGAAGATATAAGCATGATGCACATAGGTGGCAGAACGATGTGTTAGCGTTGTGCCAGAGAGACTGCAAACAGTTACCTCGCAGCTCCTGTGGCACCCTGCATGAAAGGTAATGACTGAGTTTTTTGATAACTGATGTGCTCTTTCACTCAGAACACAAACAACAGAAACGCTGAACTGATATAAAACTTTTGTGTCCAGAGATAACACTCCTTCATAGGAATTTATTTGTAATAATGCTCACAACTCCTTGGGACACCTCCACGACACTGCATGTTCTCTAAATTTACTTCGCAGTGTCCATGTGAAAGGATTAAACTTTCATCCATTTTTGCAACCTGTTAATGAGAGCTCATGTAGACACATTTGGGGCAAAGCTTAGAGGAGCATCTTAGAGTGAGACATTTCAGATGCTTTGGATATCATCACCTGTGAAAAATGGTAACTGATATCTGTGTATGTTTAAACCTATCGAGGCATAAGTTTCCAAGTACTTCTTATTTGATGTACATCACTTGAAAAGGAGCAGTGAACTAATGAGGACCGTAAATGTTGGAAAAATGTGGATTATGGCCTGAAAACTGAAAGGATCCACTTGGATCTATGTTGTCTTTACGAGGGAACAATATATTACTCTTCTGAGTCCTGTAAGAGGCTCTCATTCATCACTTCTTTCAAAAAAGCTCAACCTTCCAAAGGAAACATTTAATATCTGATACAGCAGAAACAAAATCATAAATGCATCCACATATGAAGGCTTACGTGCATCCTGTCTTGGACAGTCATTCATGCAGAATTGGGAAAAGTTATGTTTAAAGTGTTAACACCGTGATTTTATTTTCAGAAAGTCAAGACATTTAGAAAATTTTCTTCCTATTAGTAAACATAGGATTCCTCTCTAGATTATACACTGAGGATGAACAAGGGGAGTGACATCTAGTATTAAACAAGGACAAGTATCAAACAATAAAGAGCTTTTATATGAGAGTTTGTGTGAATGGTACGTATAGATAATGTTAACATGGAATAACAGTTGCCAGAAAACAACCGTCCAAAAAGAGGAAAAATACACGCACACTTACATGTGCAAGGTTCCCAAGGACTGTTAAATTCTTGGGACCAACATTCCTCTCCAAAAACCGGCAGCTCAGAAAACCAAGGATTTGCCAAATTTGTCCATGGCTACCAAAACACACCAGCATTAACAGTATATGACATGAACCACATGCAAGAAGGTAACTGTCTGCCAAACACAGATGTGTGAACGCACGAGTAAATTGCATGAGTGAGTGACTGTGTTGTGTGAAGTTATCTGCTTCTGAATAACTACAGTTTGCTCCTACTGCTAGTAACAGCTCAATTAATTAAGGCATTACAATAAATCGTAGATGTAATCTGTGTCTTCTCAGAGATGAATATCCTAAGGTGGAAAGGAAATTTACAACACAGAGGTGTGCAAAGCATGGGGAAAGCAGGAACACAAGGCCATGAACACTGATGTCTGATTTACTGATAATCCACTACACAACCACTGATCACAACTTTCAACAAGCTGTGACCATGGGTCCTTCTGAGTATATATATCTATAGAAGATTAAAAAGAACACTGTGGTTGGACTTCATGATCTTAGAGGTATTTCCCAACCTCAGTGACTCTAATGATTGTAATGAAGTTTGGCTTAAAAAAGATTAGCTTTTAGGATGATCTGTGATGATCATCCTGTGTTGCAACACAGTCTCAGTCACTTTGTCAGTGATTCGTTTCTTAGCACCAGCACTTTTCAGAGAAGCATGCTCTTCTGCGTAAGATAGACCACCTGTAATTAGAGTGAATTAGTCTGCCTCTCTTTATGTACATTCTTCTTTCATTAAGATCAAAACTGATCAGCTGAGCTGCTAAACCAGCTGCCCCTGGTTCTAAGAAATGATGACCTTGAAAGTGTTAGGAGACCACTGAAATCACTTCAGTAGCTTTCACAGTTCTTTGAACAAAACAATTCATGGTCACTCTGGCAAGGACTTGCTCTAAATTGCGGTTCCAGAAATGGAAGACATAAAAGAAAATATAAAAATAAAAATCTAATAGACTAAAGCAGCTAGACAGAATTTTCTATTTACTCTCAAACCTATCTATATTGGAAAAGGGCTACACTGAGATTAATGCATTAACTTTTCATTTCTGAATCTGGTTTTGATGCCACTAGAGGACTGAGAATTATTTAACTCCAGCTGTTTTGATATATCATTCGTGAATTGGATGACTACTGTTTGTACAGTAAGCAGGCAGCCACATAAAAATCATTCTAAAATGAATTCAGTGGAGCGCTCCCCCTGGTAAAAGGTTGATCTCTTGAAAAAGATAAAAAATTTACATGCTTTACTGAATTTGTGAGGGAATACGGTTCTTGAAGAGAGTAGCTAGAGGTCAGGCTTTACATTTTTGAGTTATAACTTCTGCTACTACAAACCTTAAGAAGGTTTATATTGGCTCCACTTACTCTTTTACTTTCTGCTATAAGAAACAATCCCTGCTTCTGCTGGAAACTCACAAAATAAATTTAAACTGAAATCTTGTCCAAAGCAGCCCAGCAAAATAAGTCTGTCTCCAGTCTGAGTGGTGTTTGGCTGCAGCTGAAACACGCTGATACCTCTGAGGATGGCATGTACCTGACCCTCATGAGAAACAACTCAGGTCAGCTTTGGTGCCAGATTTACAAAGTGTTACCGAGCTACCCTACTACTATTGCTGTCCTACTGCAATAGAATATTGCCACTTATTTATATCAGTATCGTGACATAATTTACATAGAAACAGATTAATTGCTGCCTGCCAACTGTATTTCATAAGGTGATTTAGTCCATGCGAATGAAAATGCAGTGCTTGCTTAAAGTCCAGTGAGAGACCTCGTTGAGCCCTACCAGAACCTACAGAGGCCTACAGGAAAGACAGGAAGGGACTCTTTATCAGGGAGTGTAGTGTTAAGGCAAGGGAAAATGGTTTTAGCTGAAAGAGCATAGACTTAGATTGAAAATAAGGAAGAAATTCTTTGTTCAGAGTGCAGTGAGACCCTGGCACAGCTGCCCAGAGAGCTGCGGGTGCCCCATCCCTGGAGGCACTTAGGGCCAGGCTGGATGGGGCCCTGGGCAGCCTGATCTAGGGAGGGGGTAACATGCCCACAGCAAACCACTGGAACTGAGTGAGTTTTAAAGTCCCTTTCAGCTCAAGCCACTCTGTGATTATATGATTCTTGTTCCCTTCAGGGAACCCACCTGATAACTCACAGCCCAGGAGTTCCATTCTCAATGTGCAGTGTCGTCGGCAAACCTGAGGATACAGGCGTATGTACTGTGATTTTATTGGAGGAGTGAAGGAGTTAGCATATGGGGTATTGTTGTCCACATTTCCACGGAACACCTATAAAAAAACAAAATTGTTTTTAAAACATGCCAAGATTGACACTGAAGGTATAATTCATTTCCATGCCTCAGAAAAATCCACTCTTCTGACCTCCTTTCCACGTTTCTCAGAGAGTTTTTCACAGAGAATGCCCCATTTCCTCCACTGCTCAGCAAGGAAATCTTTAAGCAAAACACATTTCTGTTGGCTTGCACCAGTGTGTGTTTGCTACCTGCGCTGAATCAGGGCCTCTATCTTGTCACTCCTGGGAATCTAATCTACTAATGCAATAAATTACATCTTCTTGTCTAATTAGTGCATTAAATAGACCTTATTCAATTTTAACCTTCAATTATCTGCACTGATTGACATTTATTATTCACCTGTACTCCAAGAGCCTGGTCCAGCTCCCAATGAAGTGTACTGTAACCCTCCCACTTATCTCAGTGAGCACTGAATTAAACCTATACACATTCCTCTATTTAGACCTCATTCTAATAGTGTAGACATGCTTTGTTTGTATTTTGTTTTCTTCCCTCATTGCATATTTTTTTTACACAGCAGTTTAATTCCCTGCTTGCATAGGAAAAAACATGTCCAATTCTGCTAAGTGCTTGCACTCTATTTTAATCTATACAGCAAAGGGGATTTTACTGTTTTGCATGTACACCTCTCTTTAAAAACTGTAGACATGCACTTCTCACTGGATGACACTGTGTAGCATGGAGATTAGCACTGATGAATGAGTCCTAAGCTTTAAGGGGTTAACACTAATCTGCCAGTGTAATAAGACTAAATTGAAAACAAAGTAATGAGTAATTACTGGTAAACTAATTAAAATGAAAATCAGATAAGTGTAATAAACAGGATTTTTCTAGCCCTGGGACACAGTATTTATACGACCATCAATTAAAGTATAAGAAATTCTTAGCGGACAGAAAATACAAATTTATTGATTTCTTTTCTGGAATAAAATAAGAACATGGCAAGCTATATCAAGTTGTCTAATAATTAGGCTTATCTACCAGAGATAGCTCAAATTACTGAAGGCGGCTTGACCACGAGACATATTCATACACAGATGACTTAATCTTACCATATCCTCATTTGTGCCTTTTACTTTGTACATTGTCCACGACTTCCCATCATTACTATAAGCAATTTTGTAAGACTTCACATATTCTGGACTTCCAATCCTCTTGGCACCTTGGGTTATAACTCCAGTGACTCGCATCTTCTTCTGCAGGTTTATCTGAAACAGTAAAATGGTACAACATCACTGCGAGTCTGCTGAGGGACACAATTCTGACCCTAGATTGCTTTGATTCCTCCTTTATTTATATTAAAAAAAAAAAAAGAAACAAAACAACAACATATCTGTAACATCTAAAATGTTATCTTTACACCTGTATTAATTACTTCTTTCATTCATTTCAGGTACATACACAGAAAATAAAATGAAAAAAAAAATTGAACAAAAAGCTGACTCAGTGTGTTTCCCACCACTTGGGATGGCAGCCCCAGTACAGGGGTATGCAGAGTCAAGAGATGGATCAAGTGTCTGCCAGCCAGACATTTAAATCCTTTACGGTGTGATCTCAAGATTTTCTCTCACTTGGAAATGTAATCTAGCAACTATTAAGGATTATCAAACATCAGTGTTACAATATCTTTATTATATGGGAAAGTGAGGAAAGAGTATTTTACTGCAGTGTTTTTGGGAGGCACTAGCTATTTCTCTGCTATGTGACTGAAATAGTTAGGCTTCAAATATTTTTTGTCTTTAAAGCAAAAATAAATGTCAGTGTTGCTTTATCACATTTCTCACAATAAGTAATGAATAACCACTCATACATCTGTAGGAGAGAGGAGAAGGTGCATGTAAAAATTAGATTTTTTTTTTTTTTTACAAGATCTTTCTCATAGACACCAGGAAAAGTCAGGAACACTTTGCAGCTATAATGGAGAGAATGAAATAATTTAGTCAGGTATTAATCAGAAGAGATTAGGATCTGTTTGTCCTAGAAAATCTTCTATGCTACTTGTTTCTCAGAGGAAAAGAAAACCACCAACATACTTATATTTGTAAGAGGACAGTTCCTGAGATTACTGCCATTTCAAAATTTATTTAACACAGAGCAGCAAACAGTCAGACACAAAGATTTCTGGAATTCTATTGCAGATTTAACTCTCTGTGTAGAATTTAAGATTATTCATAAATAGACAAGATAGAAAAATATGACATATATTTACAAAATTTATACTAAAAAGAAAATCATCTCCAAAAACAAATTAAAAAGTACAGTCAAACATGAAACAAACATTGATTATCTGCCTTCTATATGTGCTATCCAGTGATATCTTCAGATTTAACTGTTCAGGAAAAGGAAGATCTCAAGGAAGATAACACAATATGAAATAAGTTTTGTTAGTTTTCTTTGATCATTATGCATATATCTAATGTTTCAGATTTACTCCCCCTTCCTTTTCCCTCCCGTCCCCCCCAAATATTAGTATAAGGAAGTGTTTTTGGATGAGGATTTATGTAGAAAATATTTTCTATGTTTACTTGTTTCTAAGGAAAGCATGGCTTTAGCCGCCAGATTAGGGTTATTGCTACACTGCCTCCTTCCCATGCCTCAGCCTCCATCTTTAATGTACAACAAATCAAACACTGCACCTCAAGAAGCAAAATGATGAAAAATCCTCCACCAACAACAACCCAAAATAATCTGCTGAAGAGCTAAATACTACGGCAGAAATTGAAACCTGGAAAAAGAAAAGCACTGCTGAATGAAGGGAAGATTTGATGAAATAATAACCAAAATTAAATGAAAATAATTCAGTTTTTAATACTGCTTTAATATGCCTAATGTTTCACCTCCATTCTTTAAGGATGGAAAAAACCTGCCTTTGTTCTGCTGTATAGCAGCCCCCTCTGTACCCTTACACGGCATCTATACATGTAAATTACACAATCTTAATTCTATATTTAACAGAATCTTTCCTTTTAGCGGCGTTCTCAATCAAGTTCTGAATCATAAATGGAGATCTGGATTTAAACCGTACTGAGCTTGGAATAACTTAGGAAATGAAAACAGGACATGGTGGTTTGCAATCAGGTCCACAGGTTTTGTCAGTGTTTAGAGAAAAATCCTGGTGAAGGGGGAGGAAAAATGCCTTCAAATCCTTGCAGCTTTCTTACATACAGAACCCTCATGAGGCTAACCCCATGACTGCGGTAGCTCCTTTCAGTGTATACGGATATAGCAGGAACTAATTGGCCCTTTGTGTCTGAGTTCCTTTATGGGTTTTAAACTTCTCAAGTCAGAGCTTAGTAAAACACAAACTATTATAACTGTTCAATGGCTATAATGAAGCTGGTGCTGAAAATCTTTCTTACTTAATGTACTTCAGCAGGAAGCACAGTTCCCAGTGTGCAATGTGAACTGGCTCTTTTAGCACTAAAAGCATTTTCAATGCATTTTTTTCTATGGCAATTGTGAAGAAAAACAACTCAGGATGCTCTACTTTGTGTACATAAGAGAAACACAGATTTAGGATTGGAAGTAATATATTCTAATTATATGGTGACTTTGTTTTCAAACAAAGGAGTGAAAATCAACAGGGCAAGAACAAGAGTTTAGCACATCGTTTTATAAAAAGGCAGTAACTTATTTTGGCATAAAGGACCCCTTATCTACCAGGCAAATCAAGGACAAAAGAAGATCCACAGTACTTTGCGGGGCTTAACCCAGTAATTTAAGAATTAATGGATCACAAAGGCTTTGAAAGTGGAAGATGCTTGCATAGAAATCTGAGGAAAGTGTTGCTTAAAAAACCTGATGCATCCTTCCAGCCTGGCTTCCTTCTTCCTTCTAATGTTACTCTGTGAAGAAAGCAGCCCCCTTCATGGTGTTGCGATCAGCTCCCAAGTACAGCAACTTACACATCACTCACTGTGGAGATTTTGGCCATGATGTTTACACATGAATCCCTGTAAGGAGTGCCCACTGCTGCACTTCCTCACGGCACACAGCATCTGAGTAAGGTGCCACCTGATACCCACAACTAATGAATCTCCCTGAAACTGCATTTGTATTTCAGTGCAAACGTTTCTTGTGGCTAGACTAAATGATGAATATTAAATCAAGCAAGTAAAGTTGCATGTAAAAGAAAAGCCATAATCTCATTTAAGTCCATTGAAATCTGATTCTAAATGAAAGAAGTGATGTCTGCCTAATCAAAGAATCATAGAAAGACAGAATCATAGGAGTTGGAAGGGACCCTAAAAAGCCATCTAGTCCAACTCCCCTACAATGAACAGGGAAACCTACAGCTACATCAGGTTGCTCAGAGCACCATCTAGCCTAACCTTGAATGTCTCCAGGGGTGGGACTTCCACAACTCTTTGGGAAACCTCTTCCAGGTGGCACAAATTCATTATGCTGATGCGGAAAGACGGTTGACATACACTCGTATAGTAATAAGACAAGGGGGAATAGTTTTACACTGAGAGAGGGGAGGACTGAGTTAGATATTAGGAGGAAGTTTTTCACTCAGAAGGTGGTGATGCACTGGAACAGGTTGCCCAAGGAGGTTGTGGATGCCCCGTCCCTGGAGGCATTCAAGGCCAGGCTGGATGTGGCTCTAGGCAGCCTGGTCTGGTGGTTGGCGACCCTGCACATAGCAGGGGGGTTGGAACTAGGTGATCATTGTGGTCCTTTTCAACCCAGGCCGTTCTATGATTCTATAACTCTATGATACAGCCAAAGCCAAGCAAAAACAAAATCACTCAGGCAGTGCTCTCAAGTGTGGCACATGCTCAAGAGCTGGGGAGAAATTACACTCTATCAGTTTAAAATATTCCCACCAACCCTTAAATTTCATTTATTTTTGTTTTTTTCAATCAGTATAATCTTCCCAGCGCCATGATTAGACCACTTTTCTCATTGCAGCAGTCTACAGAGCCACTGCCTTTTTCAACAGGAGAGGAAGGAGCATCTTGCCATGTCTTTTGCTCTTAGCACTGATTCTGTAGCAGTAATTTTCACTAGTGTACTTATGTCTTTGATGGCAATGACTCACACAAATCAGTTTTGGGATGCTAAATCATTCAGATGTCTAAACAGATGAAGATTTAGGCAATGTAAATTTAACTGGAATTTAACTTAAAATAAATCCTTGTCAGAAAGTAAGAATAAACGAGAAAGACTATTTTTCTCTGGAGAAAGTGTTAATATGGACAAGGCAAGTTTACAGTTCCTACAGATTGCACAGAATAAAGATAGAGCATTATTTTCAAAGACATTTCAGAACCAACCCTGCAAATCTGTAACACACCTCTGCAGCTTCACTTCTAGGTGTGAGCAAATGGAGGACCCTAAAACTGGAGGGAAACACATCGTATTTGTTTGCCATAAAAAGAGGGAGCTATTTAACCAACTGTCCAAAGAGCTCCACAAAACAAAGTCCAAAAATAACTTCCCAGCATGCTTAACAAACCTTAGAACTGCAGAAAAAAGGCAAAAAGGCATTGTCACAATATGTCAGTGTAACAGAACAAGTGGGTATTCCACCAATGGAAGCTCATATACCTCTGCAATCTGTGAACAAATAATAGAATATTCAGTATGCAGAAGCTATGCACTTGATCAAAAAACAAAAATAAAAATCGGTTGTATCTATCTAATACACATCACTTCATAGAGAGAGAAGAAGGATAAAAAGATGGAGTGACTTTATGCAGATACCATATGCAATGCCCTTGGCCACAAACATAGCCATAATCTTCTCATAAATTGCTGCACTATTAACAATAACACCACTAACATTTAGTACAGAACAGGTTGGCAAGAAGTACACCTTAACAGCAGGCTTCCAAGAAATGCTCAGTTTAATGCCTTTAGAAAGCGTTGGCTCTTTGAAACTTAAAGTGTAGTCTTTGTTCAAAACAGAAATGCAGTTTACGGAGAACAATGATGTTTACCTAGTTCAGTTATGAGATACGATAGCACTGCTATAAATAATTCTCCATATTTTCTGGCATAAAGTATATATTTTTTCACTAAACTTCACTATTGCTCATATAAAAATAGGACTGATCAAGGTTGTACTGGTATGCAAAGATTTATTATAGCAACCCTCCCCTGATAATTTCATCAGCTTTTGAAAGATTGAAATTTAATTTTTTTTAAAGTCATAACACTGTGAAAGCCAGATAGAAAGCTCCCACAGAAACATTTTCTGATGAGAAATAGGGAAATTTGCCAATGAAAATGCTTGTAATAAACTCAGGGAAGGAGTAACCTGTCATGATTCCTGCAAGACTGGGAAATATAATGAGCACGAAAGCTCCCTCCCGTGATTCCCCTTCCATCAGCGCACACTGAACACACTGAATGCTGCTATTTCATTTGGGCAGCATGTCAGGAGCAGGGAGCTGCAGAGCAGGACTTGGAATGTGATGAGGTCCACGAAGGCCAGAACAGGTCAGTTCCTATTATTTTCCCTGCTGCAGAGTATCCACACATCTCGGTGTAAGGTGTTTGTCTGTCTTGCTCGTCTGTAGCTTTTTGTTACACTCCTAACCAGGCCTGTCAGCAGAGCTTCTCCAGTTGGAGCTGAGGGCAGTGATGTGGTCAGGACAACAGCAGAGATACATGCCCTAACCAGCAACCAGACTAGGTAATGCAGTGATTTATCCACGGTGGCACTGCAGCTGTTGCTGTTCTGGATAACAGTTTGTTGCACTGAGAAAAGTCAACATGTTTTATCTTAAGTTCGTGACAGTCTGGGAGAACAAACACAGTCATTTGCTATACGCCACTTTGGAAATGGTAGTTCCTACTGTGACTGCGGGATTGTGCCCTGCAGGCAAATCGATGAAATACCCAGTTATTTCTGAGCACAAACCCTTTTCATTTCACTGAATTCGATGCAGATTCAGCAAAGACTCTTCACAACTTTCCTACTAAATCCTCTGCAAACTCATCCTCCTCATACTGTCATTTCAAGGTGCCTTGCACATTTCTCATCTCATACAGTAAAAACAGAGCTCTCAGGTCTTCCTTGTACTTTCAGCTTAGTCCCAGCCAACCACCTAAAAGCAACTCAACATCTTTGTGTTCTTCAATTAAATAAATTAAATAAAATTGTGTATGTTTCCAGCTAGGCAAGCTGAAACAGAGGTGTAAGCTGGCCTGTTAATTTAATTTTCAAGTCTGTGAAAGGATCAGAATGCAGATCAAAACCCACTTATATGGGAAAATATAAACGTATACATAAATAAAACAGGGACTATACATAAATAAAAACAGGGACTATTTGGGCCAAACTGTAATGTTAACATGAAGGACCGTATGTTATGAATATAAAAAAAAAAATCTCACTTTGACTTTTTTGAAAATATTCACTCTGTGCCTCAAAGTGTTTACATAATTAGAGAGACTAAAAACATGCTTAGTCTGTTTCTTATTATTAAGCCATTATTTTAGTCCCAAAGGTAGTTGTTATGAATGACATTAACTGGATGATATGAATTATTTAAATACTGGTATATTTAGCCTGCCATCTCAAATAGAGGTCCATAATCAATCTCACATTGCTTAGAGGCCTGCAGCCTTGTAAAATTTCTTCTCATTTACAAATTCCTGATTAACTCGGTATTATATATATATATAATATATATATATATATATATATTATACACCTGCATTTTAAGATTAGCTAAGAAACGCTGGAGTCATTTATTGCTATCGTTAACTCTGAATCATCTTCACGTAGAATGGCCTGGGTTGAAAAGGACCACAATGATCATCTAGCTTCAACCTCCTGCTATGTGCAGGGTTGCCAGCCACTAGACTAGACTGCCCAGAGCCACATCCAGCCTGGCCTTGAATGCCTCCAGGGATGGGGCATCCACAACCTCCTTGGACAACAGAAAAGAACTTCCCCAAAATGTCTAGAATAAATCTTAAATTGCCAGTTAAAGAAAGTGCAAATAACAACAGCTGTCAAAGAAAATATCTGGATGTATTTCTGCATGTAAAATAGTTCTGATCAATAGAGGTTGATATGTAGATCTCATAGAGGTTGGGATGTAAAATGACTGCAGAAACAAACATGCACTTTTCTTTTAAGCTGATGTGAAAACTCCAGTAAAAACTTTGATAATAAATATGACCTACTCTTATCCCAACAAGGACAACTGGGAAGAATTCTTATTTGGACTCTGGCATGCTTTTCCTAGATCCTATATATCTTCTCAAATGAGGATACTGTGATTCAGAAGGAAATGTGCTACAAAATGACAAATCAGATGAAGAAAATCTCTTCATTAGTTCTGAATGTTAAAGCTAAGCCTGAAGTTAAACACATCGACTGAGAGATGGAAGCTGAAGCAAAAACTGAAATAACTGAGAACACACAGGAGATCAGACTTCCCTGGCACTGTGGGATTTCTACTAGGGGTTTTACACATTCCCAGACAATTTTAACACACAGGATAACTGAAGCTACTTAGTTCCTTCGCCAGAACACAGTCAGTAAAGGATAGTATTGATATCAAATGGATAACAATCTTTGTAGAGAGCACTTCTTAACCACAATTCACTACCCTGTCTTTCTTTTTTTTAATGCAGTGTATCTATAGAAATTATTATAACTGTAGAGGAAGGTGAAGAGATTCACTGAAGATTGATTTCATAGGCCATAGTTGCCATGGGCTATGCAAAGGAAAGACAGCCCTTCCTATGTCATCTTAGCTATGTTAATTTTGGGAGATGCTAAGGATCTAAATTTGGTCTGGATTTTTTTGCAGGGAGTCCATGAGAAACATTACTTCCTTAGTCTGTAATCCAATAGTGTTTTTAATTCCTAAATGACTCATGATGTAATATTTCAGTTTTTGTAACATGAAATACATAAAAAATACATCACAAAACACACATCTTTACATCTTTTCCTTCTTGGTCCAAATTCCTTCTGAATACCTTCCATGAAACACCTTCTTGAATCCCCATTTTCCAACAGATCTGGCAACCACAGATGGCTTTATGCTGCCTATTATGATGACCATAGCATCTTTATGTTCTTCCCATGTATCTGCTAATAGCTTGTCTCGTTAGTCTAAAGTCTTTTTCACTGTCAGTTTATAGAAGACCCAAAGAACGTTGAAATTCCAGTTGTAATTAAAACTTCCTGACTGATATGGTTATGCTGATAATAATTAGAGCAACTGTTAGAACGTGTTCACTTCGTGACACAATTTGTGGAAGAAATACAAATGGGAAAATAGGAGTACATGAAAGCAATGCTTCCTACATATTATCAACTTTGAAAATAATCTGTTGGTTGCTATGAGACTGGTTGAGTAGGGAGAGAGGCACTAGATGGACACAAGTGGAGTGAAGAGGTAGACTAATAAGCACACAGGTGGCAGATGGCTTTGTGTCTGCTGAAAAGACTATGTCACCCGTATGATTTTGCCACCCACAGATGCTATTACAGAAAATGGAAAATAGGCTTGAATGTTTAATCCCTCCTGAATCCTGTGAAACTGGCTGAATATTGGTCGAATCAGAATAAATAAACCCATACTTTCCATTATCCCTTCAAATTAATAATCAATAGACAAAAAAGTTAATATTTAAGTGTAGTTATCCTTGAGTAACTACAGGAAAACAAAACAAAACAAAACAAAACAAACAAACAAACAAAAAAACCAAAGAGACTTTCCTATCATTTTAATTAGCCCTGCATTTTTCCTTAAAACAAATTTTCTTTCTATAGAAGCTGCTAGGCAATAGATTTAATTAAAATGCAAAACACTGCTTGGCTTTGCAATAGACCAACAAAAACCCTCCTCAAAACTGGCAAAATATCATTGAGAACGTTGGACTTGAACAGTGTCTCTTAATCTTAACCACTCATGGAATATGGTTACAGGAATGTGAGAGTAAAACTCACTCTTACTTTTCAGTCCACAGTTCCAGTGAAGTCAGCTGACAAGCATGAATCATCATTTCCAGCAGAGGTCAAGGACTATGAGTTTACTTTATACCCTGTTTCTTGCTTTAATATTGTGGTGCTGGCAACGCCTACACTCACCATGTAGGACTGTAAGTTTTCTACAATACCTCTAAAATCACAGAGATGCTCTGAGGTACAGCCAGGGACTGCAGCTTCTTGAAAGCTGAGGCTGTGTCAGTTTTGCCACCATTTCCACCAAGTAGATTGCTCTGCAATTCTGTTACTTATCATATGAACTCAGCGCACAGATAAGTTTATATGCATGTCTCTGTGCCATGCAAAAATACCTCTGTATCCCAAGCTCTACCTGTAGTGAAGTAACTTAAAACAGTCTTCCTAGAAGTAAGGCCTAGCAGAAGACCACCTGTAAGCAAGAATTATTTAGTTTGCCATCCTGAACATTTACGACCCAAAATATGATCTGTCTGAGTAACTCATACCACCATAGCATCATCTAACTGGTATATATGGTGTCATTCTCACTGGGGAATGATGATGCCCACACATTTTTCCAGTACAGTTCGTTGGCCTCCATGTAGGTGTGAGGGAATCTCTATGTCATTTGCTGTTGGAGCAAGAAACTGGACAGACACACATTTGCTCAGTTAAGTCTATCACCATTTGCTGTTTTGATTACCATGATAAATGTGACAAATCATTAGTTCAAAATATATGTAAAGGTACATGAAACAATGTGTTTAAAGGTACTGTTACTTCAGCCATTCAGCTCCACTACAGAAAATTATTATGGAACGCTGATGCACAGGCTGACAGAGCATGCTATGGATAGTGTTTGTAACAGCACCAAGTTTTTGTTGCCATGGGAATGCTAACACTGAACTGACTGTTTCTGTGCATTTGAAACCTCAATCAAAAGTTGTTTGAATATGTATGTGTGTGGGTGTTTGTGTGTATGAAGAATGAAACTAAGAGATTTAAGATAATATCAAATAGATAACGAGATATGGGACACAAGGGAGTATCGGGATGATTACAGTAGGAAACAGGCGTCTAGTCCTTTTGTTTCCTTGTCTGAGTAGATAAACAACATATTTTTTTTTGTCTGTAAGCTAAAGATTTAGACAATGATGGAGATCTACAGTTTGCAGACATTGGTTTTGAGTTCACTGAAGTTGATTAACTTCTAGCAAACTCTGACCATTTGAAAAACTTTTCCAATTTCTGTGGTTCTAAAGTCCTGTGTAGGGCTGTTCTGAGAGAATTCAGAAGAACTACTGTTACTAGTTTCTGTTCTCTTCTGCCAAGGGCTTTCAGGTACTTATTGTCACTTTTTAATACTTGCCAAAGAAATCCTCATTTGAAACTAAGTAAAATTTTGGATTGTTGACAAAAAATGAGCATTTAACTTACCAGATTAAGTCTTTGTGTATGGTTTAAATCACCTTACATGATGGCTCTCAGATCATATTTCATGAGGTTCACTTGGCCACATTATACTAAGCTAAGAGCTATATTAAGTAATATTAAATATTTAATCTATGATGACAGGTATTTTTGGAAGCTGATACAACAGTATTCATGAATGAGGAAATGAACTTTGACAAAATGAATGGTTTGACAGATGGCCGTTTGCTTAGAGCTCTTACTAACAGCTGTTTGAATGAATGTTCTGCAAGACCTCTGTGTGTTTTAGGTTTTATCATTTTATTAGCAAATAGTTATCATCTGGTATATACTTGCTCTTTGGAAGTTCTTGATGTGGAAGCTGCTATTTTTTTTCCCTGCTTTTTTGTGTGTGTGTGGGGGGAAAGTTTATATTTTACTCTTTCCTGGCTGAGGATGAGAAGGATGGAACTTAAACAGCTTGTTTGACATTGTTTGTGTGTTAGAGTAGTTATGAGTGAACACAATTAATTATGCCAGTGTTACAGACTGTAAGCCCTCAAAAAGAGAGGCTGAGAACCAGAGTTCAGACTGAGGCTACAGGGGTTGTGGTAGGTACCTATGTGGAAAAAAAAAAAAAAGATATTAAGCTACAAATAAAAAAAATATTGCATTCTGCCAAACCGGAACACTATTTCAATATGTTTGGAATAAATAATAAAAAAAGAAAAAGTAAATCAGAATAAAAGCATCAGTAATGTCTAAATAACGTAGAAACAGGAATTTAGATCCTATGAAACAAGTATCCTAATGAATAGAGTGCAATTTTTGTCTTAACTTGCGAATTTTAAATACAAATTCTTCAAACATATTAATATTATAATTAGTCCACAGAGGCATTTTGGTGAATGCTGTGAATGGGCAACACCGTGGTGTTTTGTTTTCTCTGGATGAACAACGTCATCTCCCATACAGCGTGCAGGCTCTGTGCGCACCCTCCAGAGAACTGAACATTTCCATGCATTTTATGGGATGCCTACTAGACTGCTACTTAATTCATCCTTCTGATTTGTGCTGTGGAAACATACAAGAATTACATTTCTGTGACTCCAAGTAGACTTATCTGATCTTAAAATTCTAAATTATTACAGGAACCCGAGAAAGCTTTAGGCAGAACCTGCTGGTGTAGATATCACTTTCTAATTGAGAATCTCAGTGGGAAGACTACTTACAGTTCCAAGAAGTGTAACAAGAAAAGATTTTTTTTTAAGCTGCAAAGGTTAGCAAAAAGAAAAAGAAGTAATATTTAAAAGTAGCATTAAAAAAAACCACCAACAACACAATATTTAAAAAGTAATATTTAAAACAACTCATTTTTTTTTTAAATCAGAATACTAATATATGCAAATTGCCAATGAGACGTTGGGCAGCTTTTCAATTAATCTGTGATATCTCTCAACATGGAGTTGTATCTACGTTTCACGATGTAGTTTCAGAAAAACTGTTTAGTGAACAAATTAAAAAATGCTTTAGCATTTTGTTTCCATATTCTAAATAAGACTTCTAGATTTTTGATTTTCAAAATATATTTGATATTTAAAAAACGATTTAAGAAACAAAAACGGTATAAAGTAGACACAGAAAGAAGTTAGTTGTAAGATGAAAGTGCATTTAATTCCAACCCTGAACTAAATCCTCTTCCTTCTCATAGTAATAAAGAAAATATTTCAATCTTTTTATTTGAAAGACAACTTGCAACAACGTAAATGAATTGGGAGAAACAATTCTTTATATTTTAGTGATTGAAAACTAAACACTTTTTTATTCTACAATTTAATATCTTATATACAACAATCTCCTGTTCAGGCCCTCAACCACAGTACTTAGTTCATTTTCTTAGTATTCTCTGAATGTAGCGTATGCTCAAATCTGCTCGCTGTGCCTGTGGATTATTACTGACCATATAAAAACAATTTCCATGTCCAAAAGACCTCAGAACCCTTAAAAGAAAAAATGGTGATAGCTTCTCGTATACTGCCACAATTGCTGCTATTATCAGGCTTGCTCCTCATAGGTATCTTCTCAATCACATTCTGGAGAGAACCACGATTTCAGGATCCCATGTTCTCAGATGTGACAGCTCAGTCACCATGGAACAGCAGCAATTACACGGCCACCAGCAGGTACTGATCTTTTCCGCTCCTTGCCTAATTGAGCAGCCACAGCCAGCACCAGGAAATTAAGTTTACCCCATCTTTCCCTTAGTTAAAACTTCACCGCACACTCAGAGTTTTACTGTCTGATCTGAAATCTGCTACCTTTCACCCTACATCTCTTGTGTGCCTTCATGCACCATCTTACCTTGTTCTAATACTGCCACATGCTTCTGAGGATGTTCTTAGTGTTCCCTATGATTTAGCTTCCAACAAATCTCAGCATGATCTTCAATACAGTGGTAGAAACCACTAGAGTTCTGCTGAGAGCTCCTTCTCCACTGCAGGTTCCCTGATACAGGTGGTGTAGGTCCTACTATTCTTGGGCCAATTAAGCTTTAAATAGGTTGATCTATGACCTATTGCACTTACCTTTTTTTTTTTTTCCCCTTACCGGACAGAAAGATCATAACTACTGCAGATGTCTGAAGAAACAAGGCTCTTATATTATGGGATAATATTCACTAACCTCCCTTTCTCATCTGTAAGCATGGTTCTTCAGATGCACTCTTTCTCCAGAGTTACTCATACATCTTAACTGCACAGTTAAAAAATTTTGGTACTGTATACTGTTCCTTATATTGCTAGTTATGCCAAATTATTCTATCTTGTCTTACATTGTTCTTTATGACATTCCATTTTACATATTTTATGCACGTCCATTAGGGCTGAAGTCTTTGCATATTACATGAATAATAACTGCAGTGACACAAAAGAGAATACTATTATATGGAAGGAAATTGGCCATGAACAGGAGAAAGGTAAGTTAAGAAATGCAAGGTTTGGTTAGTGAAAATGGGACAGAGGAATCAATGTAATGCATAGGTATGGATGTTAGGTTGGAAATCACTAGAGAGGAGCTAAATTTAGAAGATCTTGTTTCCAGCCTTGTTTCAGATTAGCTGTTCTTACTAAAATATTAAAATTTTATTTCAGGAGGGCAGAGCACAGTATAGAAGTGAGTGGGAAGAAGAATGATGAAAACAGAAAAAATCAGACAAGAAGGGGAAAGAGGGATGACTGAAGTGTATGTGAGAGTCATAGTGAAAATTTAGGATTTGGTCCATTCCCCTGAATCTAAAATTAATTTGCAAGTGGTGCAGAGAGAATATGATCAACAGTCCTGCCCATGGCCATCTGTATTCTGATCTGTACTGCCTTAGGAAAATTCAGATGTGAACAATGTGGAAGGAAAAACAAAGATATGAACTATGTGGAAGGAAAGAGTAGAGTCAGAATAAAAAGAAACAGCATATTTTAAAGACATGAATGCAAAAGGACAAAACAGTAAAGAAAAGTCAGTACTCTCTTAAGAAAAGAGTTATGACAAAAATAGTTTTATCAGAAAAGGCAAAGTGACCATTTTGACAGACTGAACAATTCTGGAAACATAAAATTGTGGAAACATGGGAAGACAGTGAGATTTTTCCTCACTGTATTCTAAAATATTAAATGTTAATGCCACTCATCAAGCAGTGAACTGTACACACGAGTGTTATTTTATCAGTGTCAACCTATGCAGGGAAACAGAGATCAGCAGAACTTTAAAAGGGAGATGCAAGTTACTCCAACTTTAATTTGCTTTGAAAAGCATGGTCACTGACCCTTTAAATCACAAGCCAATTATAAGCATTGTAGTGCCATTATTAATTACATGCAGAGAGTGTAAATTTAAAATGGCAATTTCAATTTTCAGTTCATTTAGAGAATGCAGAAAACAAAATTGCATACTAATTAGTTCATGAGTGTCAGACACCTGAAAGATTAGAGAAAAAAATCTGCACTCTGCAAGTTTTAAGTAAAGCACTCAAGCCCTTCATTTGTCAAGCTACATATAAGTAAAGAAATTAAATGACAGAAAAATGGTAATGATGGAACAAGGTACAAACAGGCACAGGCCCATATATAATCACACTCTGTGGGATACATCTGCTTCCTTTAGCATTTATTTAGCATTAGAAATTGTAGTAGAGTAACAGGCTACTGTGTCAGGTTCACTGCACTAAATGTTTATTTGCATTTCCTAAAATCGCATTTCTGATTTCACAAGTTTCCACTCACTCTCTATCATACATTCATGTTGTTTTTCAAGAGCCATACTCAGGACCTGATGCTCCATCTCTCAGACCAATGTGGAGAAGGTCCCAAATGCAGACCCTACATATTAGGATCCAGGAAGAAGCTGGCTGACAGGAGCAGTTACTCCACAAGACCAAAAGAGAGCTAGCCAGAAACTCGGTACAAATGTGAGTATTATGACTGAAGAAGCATCTCTCTGGCCATTACAGATGCTGACCACATACTAGATATGGGATTTCTGTTTTTTTCTTCTCTCAACAGAAACTGTTCACTCTTACAGGTGACAGGCCTGTCTCGAGCACCTGTCTCTTAGTGTGTACTGCATTCTTGAAGAATAAGATGGGGTTCTAGTATAAAGGACTACTATGCAATGCCTAAGTGTGAATTTCTGAGGTACTCTATCCTTCTCAAATCAAAATCAGGTGTCTCCAGAACTACTACTCCTCTAGAAGCATCATCTCTGTACCAAAGTAAGATCTTCTGACCCCATGTGCTTCAAGAAGCAAAGTCATCTTCTTGATGACTCATCATGAAAAGAACAATTCTCTCAAGACACAAACTTATTTTTCTTTGCAAAGAGTATTTTTCTTTTTGTTCTGGACTCCGGTAAAAATATCAGCAAGTTCTTTGATAATTATAGACCAAAGTTTACTTTTAAGGAAAGATGAGAAAAAAGGAATTATATTGCTTACTACACATCAATTATATCAATTAATTAGATTTTAGTAATTCCTTACATACTACGATTGTCAAAATTAGAGAATAACCCACAGGTGATTGGTGCTACTTAGATTGAGATGTTAACTCAAAAAATCTGCAGATTTTTAAATGTGATGCCTTGGGCTGAGATCTGTGTATTTTCTCAATTGGTCCAACATTCCTTCCAGGTAAGATTAAAGGAAAGACATATCCAGGCTAGCTAGGGCTTTGAACAACCTGGTCTAGTGAGAGGCATCCCTGCTTATAGCAGGGGGATGGGAACTACATGATCTTAAATATCCCTTCCAACCCAACCCATTCTACGATTCTGCAGTCTGGACAGAAATTTTCACATCTGTCTGAGGGCTTCCTCAATGCAGGGCTGTGGCTTTGCTGAGTACAAACATGGAAGTAACTGACCACTGACAGCCTGGATCCTGTCCATCTTCTACTAAAGGCATGTTCAGGGGGCCAATGCTAACTGACTCTGGCTTCTTCCTCCAGAATATTTAATAAAGCACATGCTCTAAAGCAGCCGAAAAGCTACTGTAAAATGGATGCTTTTCATTATCCGTTCAAATTACAATAGCTTTCCACTCCACATAGTTCTCCTCAAGTTCTTTTGTGTTATTGTTTCCAGGTCTTTTTCAGTGTATAAATTTCACAAACTTCCTAACCCCTCTGGTCAGAAGAAAACTGACTTAAGATACACTGAAGGACCTTTGTGTTTTCACTCTGCAGTGAATAACAAACAGCAACACAAGCTTCATTTTTCTGAACTGACAAAACCCGGCATTCTCACAGCAGCTCCAGAGGACTTCATCAAGCAGTGCTTTGCGCCTGTTCTCCAAACAAGAAAAATGAACAGGCAATCCTGTAGGCTTTTTTTCCAAAACATCTGGGAACTGCTCAGGAAAACCTCAAGCAGCAGACTTGAACAAAAATTCTGCAGTGCACACAAGGGTAAGTTCAACAGTAGTGTGTCTGGCACAGCTAAGGGACTAACAGACAGCTTAACTCAGTGCTAGTGCACAAGATGCTCAGTACCATCCTCTGCTATTCCCATAGTGTGAGGGATGGAGCGAAGCTCCCTCTCATATTTACTCACATATTTACTATAGTGACTTTTTTTCTTAGAATTTAGCTGAACATGGCAAAGCTCAGTCCAGTTTTCACATAATAAAAACACCACAGAAGTAAAGATCAATAACCATCACTACATAATCATTATCTTCATTAAAATACAACTATAGGACTTCGCATTGCAATGCTTCATGACTTTTACCAAAGTCAACTGTTGTGAGCAAAGAAATCCAGTCCACAAAGTGGAGCACCACCATTTAAATCATTCTAGCCATAATATCCTTAAGCAGGTGTCAAAAAAAAATGCACTTTCAGCCCCATGGATGGGGCTTTTATGGATACTTTCAACCCCCACAGCTATTTCAACCTTAATTACAACAGTTCCTGTTACTTTCAGCAAGGTGCGTGCAATGCTTAACCTACGTGCATGGAGCAGCTCAGCAGAGAGCACAAACAAATCCCAAAGGCTCTGGTACAGCCAAGACTGCATTAAAGAAGTCCAGAATTATGCCCAAGGAGTGTGTCAAAGTACCTCCACCAAGAGATATCGCTGCTAAATGCTACTAACAACCTAATGAGTAAATGTAGCATATGTGGAAAGCTGCTCCCTTGAAAAGTCTTTATAAATTCACTTCTGTGGCTTAGAGTCACAATAGAACACATGCACGCACTTTTTAAATTAAAAAGATTTGTGCATTTGCAAAGTTCAGATTATTCCTCTTTTGCAACTAAATAGTCCCTTTTAGTCTAGGCTACATTTCTGACAGTGAAAAAGAATCTAGCTGTTAGATTACCACTTGTCTTCATCAGTTCCTTAAGTGACTCTGGCAACTGAATCAAGGAGATTTTTTTCTCCTCAGCTCCATCTGTTACCTGAATCCACGGCCATCTGTCATTTTCTGCAGCAGTCCAAGCGTTCACAAGACCCTTCTTATTAAGTCGTGCATAGTACGGATACCATTTCTGGAGTCCAAAGAGAGCTCGATGAGTGGATGATGCAGTAATTTGTTGATTTGACACAATTCCTCCTTCTATCCCTAGTGGGCCAGAGCATCCTGTGGAAATAAAAAATGTATGCAACTGAAATTATTATTTACTCTTCTGAGTCCCAAATGGCTGTAATTATGAATAGCATACAAATAGCTTCAGAATAACAAGTCAAATACCTTACAAGAAGAGACTTAGACCACTTGAAGTATTTTCTTTTTGTAAAAGTTAAAAAAGCGAGCAAATAGTTTGTATATAAATATTCCCACTATGAACTTAATGAAGTAGGTAAAATTTCAATATTTTTAAAGTTTGTTGTCCCTGAAGAATTCTGAGTTTCAGTTCTACAGATGCCAACATTAAGAAAATTATCCTTAGATTCAAATACTGAAATAGGTGATAAAAGCAAACTCAAAATTCTGTAATTATACTAAAGTTCATATTCCTTGTGCAGTGAAAGTCAGCATTTGGCCAATGCACTTCAACGTGTCACTGCAGCCATCTTTAGAAATATGCATCTAGAAATATGCTATTGTGCAGTTACAATGAAAATAGTTAAATACATCTAATAAGCAAACCACAAAGTATGTAATTAACTGTATTGTTCCAATGCTCCAATTTCATGAGTAGTATTCCTCCGTAACACCACTGTTCAAATACCTGTGTATATAATTGCTTTAAAATCAAGATTTTTTTTGCATATATTGTTTTCTGAAGCCAAATGCAAACTAAATTGCTGCTTTGTTTACAGGAAGCTTTGTTTTTTTTGTGCTCTGAAAGAAGAAAGTAAAATCTCCACAGGTGAGTTCGAAATGCATTAGTTTTTAAATAAGAAACTTGTTTTGTTTTCTTTGCCCCACTGAAATTAATGACTGACTTGCACCATACTGTGCTATGATTCCAGCCACATTTTTAACAGTCCACTAAGCTTGTCTAGTCTAAAGCTCCAGTTCTACCTTTTTGCATCATGTGTCACCCAACAACAAAGGCGGTGCAATCAGCACTTGACTAATAGCTCCGTTAATGCCACACATAATACAACAAAATGCAGCTCTCTCTCCTGCTGCTGTGCCAGATGCACAGCAGTGCCAGAAGAAAACAAATTCCTTGTCACCAGCACGGGCAAGCACACTACAGAATGCATTAATACAAAACAGCGGCTGTTGTGAAGCTGTCATTTTTCATTGTTATCAGCTGTTACTTAAAAATTGAAAGACCTATTTAAATGGTAGCTCTGTTTTTGAAATCTTTTCATCAATTCATAAAATTCCTTTGGCTCATAAACTGCCATTCCCATTTTCAAGCCAGAATGAAATCTTTGTACTTCCAAATGTAAATGGCTTATTTTCAGAAGTTTCTGATATTTACTTACAATATATATATATATTTTTTTTCCATTTCACAATGGAAAAGAAAGCATACCCATACATATCTGAAACACATGCAGGTGTACACAGGACTGTCCTGAATTCAATCCCACCTTACAGACTGAAAAATATTCTAAACTATACGTTCAAGGAAAAATTAGAGAGATCTATAAGAGGGCATGGCACGTATTCTAACATGAATATGGGACAAACTATTTTGCTTCTTCTGATGGGGTGCACAAGGATGAGGGCACATGCTTGCTCTGCTCGCATTATTGAGTGATCCAATGGGAAAATGGCATGCATGAGGAAAGGATCTCAGCATGTATCAGAGACATTACTGAACAGGTTGGAGGAAAAGAGTAACTGGCTCTGGCAGACAGTTTTGAAAAGTGGAACACTTATTTGGTTCTAAGACCCTCAAGTCTCCCATAGATGTCCCAGATTTGGCAAAGAAAATACATGCCTAGTATTTTTGTTTTTTTTTTTGGCTCAACAGCCTCTGCTTAAAGTGCAGAACTGTGTAAGTCCTGATCTGAACGAACGTTTGTTCTCATGCTGCAGATGTGATAAACAGTATTTGAAATATGTGTGATTTTCTTTCAAGAGACTTGAATTTTCTAAATTGAAGGCAGTCAAATTATCAAGAGCACTTACTGTGTTTTGTCAGCTATGACCATATATGGTCAAAAGTGTTTACCTTCCCTAGCTTCAGGAGTATTACTTCTGAAATCCAAAGCAACTTGTTACCATCAGGGAATTGGAACTACACTGCTCAAGCTACTTATTTTAATTGCAGTTCCAATCCTAGTTTGCCATACTTGTCAGTTTAAGGTGTAAGGTAAGTCCAAACGTACTACTTTTAAAGAGTATTTAAAGAGTAAACTAACACATTAGAGATACTTTCTAGTTTGTTGTTCAGTTCTGTTCAGCCCAATCCTAACAAAACGAGATGAGTAAAAAATCTGTGATAGATAATAATTTGAGTTGATAATATTTTCTAAATAATTTCTTATAATGTGATGTACAAGTTTATACTACTAAGATCTGGTTTTAGATCTTTTTCTTTCCCACCCTGAAAGACATTACATCGTACTCATTAGGTGAGTACTTTTGATTAAGTCTGATTAAGGTCCAAACCATAAAACCCTACTCTTATGACCAAAGCAGTGTTAACAAATTACAAACATTTCTAGGCACATGCTTGACAGATGGGCCTTGAGGAAGCTTACCTGAAGCTACTTCCTGAGATGTCAGATACCTCCACATACATAGTAGTGGACTGTTTTCTTGAGGAGTCTCACCTGGACTTGACAAGATTGACTTAATCTTCTGTTTCATAGCCACAGTAACTGATATTTCAAGATTTTTAGAAATCTCTGCAGGAAATTTTATTAATGCTAAGTATAATTCTTAAATTAACATTTTGGTAGCTAGCTCCTCTAGAAGGATACTGAACAGCTGGAACTTCAGCAGTGGTTTTGCTATAACTCAACAAGTAAGCTACTTCCATTGTTAACAGTGCCCATTTTGCCAGTCCTTTCCTCTTTATTATTAATCAGACATTATTCTACAAGAAAACTAGTAAATTTACTCCCTTTTATCAGTTATAAGGGAATATGTGAATACATCTTTATACTTCAAATACTGCAAAGCAAATGGACTTTCCTTATCCATATGCTCATTAACTTTTACCAAATACTCCAACAGCTTTATGAGTCATGCTGTCTCTTTCCAAAAGCTATAATGGGGCTATTACTTTCTAAATTCCCAAGAAATTTACTTTGCCTGAAAACTCTCATCTGAATAACCTGCCTCTGGTGCCATCAAATATGCTCTATCAGTGACTAACTGCTTACAGACTAGCTGCTGTGTGAGGATATTTGAAGCAGAAAAAGTATTTTACTTCAAGTTAAGATAGCAGTTATTCCTTTTAGCACTTCATGGCTGTGATACACCATTGACTACTAACAATGGAGGAAAAAAGCAAATGCAGCCTTTGGAGATTGTTTGTCTTTTATTAAAACTAAGGTATATCTTTCTGCAGACAGGTACAAGCTGTATTATATTTTGTTGTTTTATATCTGCTACTATTATATCCACAGTTCATTTAACAAAAATCATGACAGGTTGGCAAACTGCAGTCTCCAAAGGAGTAATAACATCACTGCAGTGACTGTACAGTTCAGTCTGGTCAATGTCAGTCATTAAATAGGAAACCACTTCTGTTAATTCTAGTACACTAGGGTATGACAATCAACTTGATGCAAGAAAGTTAAAAAAAAGAATCAAATAATAGCAATTAAAAAAGCTGTGCAACAGGTTCATGGTACAGATTTTGTCATCTGGAACTCTTAATGTCATTAAATAGCAAAATACTATCTACTTTTAATGTTATTAAATAACAAAATGCTAGCTTGCACTATATTGCTTTTAATCCTACAGTAGCAATTGCAATTCAGTAAATAATGCCCAACTGATAATTCTGTTAATCTCATTTAACACAGACCTATTCCACAACAAACCATTGTCCACAGAGATGACACAGTGCAAAGCTGTACAATAAACTACATAGATCTAGTGAAAGTCAGAAAAGACAGCATTACAAGAGAAATTAAGGATTCTTTTATGTCTTTTCATTCTTCTGAGAAATCCCCACCAAACCATTTGAAGACAGCATGGTTATAGAAGTCCCTTGAGGATTTCTTTTACGATCTCAAACTTAAATAGACCTGAAATCCAACACACTGGTTTGCACCACAAAGCAAATAATCATTAGATGAGATTTCACTTGTAAACATCAGGTACTGGGTTCAAACTGATCCTCAGATTAAAGATGAGTATTGTGCTTATATACGAATCTCTTAGAAGAATAGCATATTTAAAAAAAGGAAATATCTGATATCACCGGTATCTCTAAAGACATAAACTAGAATAAGGAGATATGTCACTTATTCTTGCTTTTAATGGGAGAAGGAGAAACCATTTCAAGATAACAAATTACAACTCTAGGAGATAATAAGCAGAAAGCACTGGGTAAACATGTTGCTTGAGTATATTTAATTTGGACAACTACATTTATGTCAGTCCACAAATTAAATAAAGCCTCCAAAGGATTTAGAAATTACTTGAAAATGTGAGGATTATGCCTCTACAAATAGAAGAAAAAGATTTTCTGTTACTGACAATGAAGCATGTCTGGTTCTGCAGCATTAATATATAGCTTTCATTTTCTCTGTTGGTTTGTCTCTAGCTAGCGTCATCAAAACAAACAGATGCAAAATTGAAGGCATGCAGAAAACAAATCTGCTTTAGACATCTGCAAGCCTGTCTTTCTCCAAGCTCCTCATTTTATGGAATGAGATTACTCTGGCTGTGCTTAGCATAGCACAGTAATTGTGCTAAACATAAATCCTGACAATGGGATTACAGATGACCTCTGATAGTGCAGTAAATAAAGCTGATACATGCATAAGTTCCTCACCATGCAATCCAGGTTTCAGCCTTCTGCTTCTTCTTTTTTCCCCATGCTATCCACACAAACTTGCACAGTTTGTTCTGTCAAGGATAGCTCTCTTCAGATTATTATGTATGTGTCTTTACAGGAGCTAGTTAGATGGATATGGACAACCATTCAGCAATCTGTCCATTCATGTTATGGTCCTATATGGCTTGTTTTTTCACAACCATGACATGTTAATGATAAAAATCCTTTCTTCAAGTACTACATAAAATGTTTTGGAAGAGAGGTGGCTGTGAGACACAACTTCCTTTCCTATGAGATGTGTCAATGGACACTCTCATGGCCTGAGGAATATGATGGTCTCCAATGGCCAACTTCACTGTTGCATGGTTCCACACAGAAGCTTTGGCTCTCTGAAAACATACTTTTTCCTATGCTGGCTGATAACCCCAGGCTGAGATTCACATTGCCCTGATGAACAGCCAGACGATCTCCTACACTAAACTGATTCTGGAAAATCTTCCCATGTATTGGAGGAGCTCTTGAAATAGGTGGCCTAGACACTAAAAGTGTATTAGGACTTTTTTTATATAGTTCTATGTATGAAACAAAGATTTTGTATTCAGGGACTAATTTGCTTAGTTCTAGTTGGGTGATTTTTTTTTTATTCTATGCTGCTTGCATAGAATAGATATGTTTGTGAATTCCTTATATAAGTCCCAGAGATTAATATCTGGAGAACTGCCATCTATGAACTGTCTAAGAGCAAACCTATCCAACAGGTGTGAAATTGAAGGAAAATACATTCAAATTTAGGAAGTCCCTGAAATGGAAGTCCCTAAACAGCTGGAAGCTGGGAAAATAAGATGGATGAGAGAACCACTACTCTGTGCTTGTTCCTTTTCTTACTAAGCATTTACTTCAGCTCACCACCAAAGGCAGCACCTCTCAGACTTCAGACTTTCTTCTGACCAAGCACGTTGAGGTTTAACCCAGAAGTTGGCTAAGCACCACACAGTCATTCGCTCACTCCTCCTTCCCAGTGAGATGGGAGAGACAAAGCAAAGAGTCTAATAGTATCAACAGTATGGCTTCCTTAGCCCAAAGATGACTGCAGTGCTGAATACACACAGAACATTAGTTTCTCGGCTGCCAATTTTGCCATGATATAAGCTAATGCCACACAGCATAGCAAAATAAAAACCTTAATCCAAGCCCGAGGGATGACAAACAATGCAGCAGGAAAAATAAACAGCAAGCAAGGTGCTACACAATATTGTTCCATGAGAAGACTCTTAAGGAGCTTCATAAATAGGGAAAAAATTAACATCGTGACCAGCAATTATCAAACTACCACAACACTTCATGTTAACATGCTTGGGTCAGATCTGCTGTTACCTCAATTCTTCATACCCCACGTTAGATGCCAGAATGACTGCTTTAGTTTAATCTGGCAGATGTCTCAGCACCACACAGTCACACGCTCCCTCTCCTCCTTCCCAGTTGGAGGGGAGAGAGAATTAAAAAACAAACAAATGAAAAAAAGAGAAAGAGAAAGAGAAAGAGAAAGAGAAAGAAAAAGAAAAAGAAAAAGAAGAAGAAAAAGAAAAAGAAAAAGAAGAAGAAAAAGAAAAAGAAAAAGAAAAAGAGAAAGAAAAAGAAAAAGAAAAAGAAAAAGAAAAAGAAAAAGAAAAAGAAAAAGAAAAAGAAAAAGAAAAAGAAAAAGAAAAGGAAAAAGAAAAAGAAAGCAAAACTCATGGGTTGAGATGAAACTGTTTGCTAAGATAGAGAAAAGGAAAAGGATAATTATTATGACAAATACACATATATATATGAATGAACAAGTGATGCACAAGCAATTGTTCACCACCCTGACAGATGCTTAGCTTGGCCCCCAGAGCAGCAGAAGAGAGAAATGAACTTCCACTCCCTTCAAATTTCCTTCTGCATGACGCCATATGGTATGGAATATCCCTTCAGCCCTCAGCTGCCCTAACTCTGTTCCCTCCCAGCTCCTTGGGCCCTTTGCTGATGATGGCTTGGCTCTGTACAGTACTGCTTAACAGCAATGATAACCATCGGTGTGCTATCAACACCATTTTTCTCCTAGAACCAAAACATAGCATTGTACCAGACACTGAAGAAAACAATTCCATCCCAGCTGATAATAAGACACATAAGAAGTATACATCAAAAATCTCTTATCTGCAAAGTATTACTCAGAAATCGTATTTTTAGTACTGCTCCATGAAGAGACAGTGTTGGCTATTTGTTCTGATTTTCATAACGTTAACTTTATTGATAGCATTCCTAGACATATTCAAGTTGCTTTTAATGGAACTGGTTTAGAAAGCAGACTTCTACAATGAAGATACATTATTAGTGGATACACTGTTATTGAAAAACAAGGCTTCAGATGAGAGTCTCTATTGCAAGTCACATAAACTTAATCCATACCATTCCTGACAAACGTTTGCTGAATGACTTTTTCAAAAGCTCCAGAAACATGTATTCCACAGTCCAATTCAGCATTTGACAGCAGGCCAAGGTGAATTTTCCCTGTGCTGTCTTATTATTTTTTGTCCTAATTCCACAGACATAGACAACATGATACTCTTCTGGCTAGAACCTTTAGTCTACCTGAAAGCACTTCCCATCTCCTTTCATTGTTTTCTCTTGTACCTTAGGATGCCAAGCAGCCACAGTGTATGCTAAACACACAGTCAAACACAAGGACTGAGAGAGCACGACTTTCCTCAACTCTTGGTTACTGCAATACTGGAGGCACAACCCAAAATCCAGGGGGAGTAGATAAACCAGTAGAGTGATTAGCTGAACCTTGATAACGCTGCAGCATATAACCCATTTACAGCCAGAGCAGGAAACCACCACCACTCCATGGTGATTTCAGACGGGACATACATAGTGTCCAACTACCAAACACGAAATGCTCCCTCTGAGTCTGAGCCATTAATTATTCAACCATGCAGTAATAGGCATTACATTTATTTTGTTTTCAAAAAGAAATATGACTTTTTGTAAAACAGAAAACAAAAACAAACAGACATACTGCAGAAAGGAACATTAAGTTTCTCAAACCCCTCTGCTGAGCTCTTGTTTATGTATTAATCTTTATGTGAAAAATGATTTTTATATTTCTAGTTGACAAATTGAAAAATGACATTTCTGCTATGTTTGAGTAGTGACACTAACCATTTTTATGTAACACAGCCAATTAAACATTACTAAGATTAATCTGAATAAACCAGAAATTATTCAGTAGCACTAAAAAAAAATAAATCACAAAAATTAAACTTCATATTTATTATGAAAGTTAACTTCATAGAAACTTTCAAGTTGCTCTACAAAGCAATGGACATGTGGTCATACTTTTTCACTTGAGGAATGGCAGACAGAGAAACCATAGCCCCTAAGGTTCATATAATAGTAATTTACTTTTTATAATCCTAGGGTGAGAAATTTGTGATTCCAAGTTCTATTTACCAATCTCCACGTTTTTGTGGATATGGATTTGGGCAACTGCATGTGGAAGAGATGAATCTGCTCTGCTTCTAGTCACAGTAAATGGCTGTAGTAGAGAACACAGCAAATCACTAATTTAACCATAATTAAGGTGTGTAAAAATGATATTAGCAACCTAATTGTGTTTCAAAATAATCCTTTTCACTTGTTACTGAGCCCTGTGCAATCCATTGAACCCTGCGCAATCCATGCACTTCTCCGTTCCTCAGGTTTGGCTGGAAATATTTACATGAAGAATACAAGAAAACTCATTAGCTTTCCAACTATGTTAGGAAATTTTCCAACTAGACACTGAATTCTGCAGAATTTCAGCTTGCTTTAAGGATGGCTACAGAAAACTGTTTTCAGACTTCTCTAGTTTTATATTAACATTTATCTGTCTTGAATAAATTATGTTTTCTTCCTCTTAATTTGTTTATTTGTTTCTGTATTTGTTTCTATGTTGTTTGTCCGTGGAGTAGGAACCAAATATGTAAAAACTCAGATATGTGACACACGCATTATACTATATTGTTATCTCCTTTTCTCCCTAAATTCATTCGTAAGGATGTTTTTTTTTCTGTCATACTTGCACTAGAAAAACTAGTAATTTCTTTCAATAAGGTGGATGAATGTATCTGAAAATCTACATTTCCAGGAGCTGTCTGCACTCTTGGAAAAAAATGTGCAAGCTAAAGAATATCCACACCAGTGCTGTAAAATGAAGTTGACCAGTTGGAAAGCTCATATTCTGCCTCTCTACTGAAATAACCTGCTGACACAGATGCACACTCTCACAGTCATGCTGACTGGTAGGAATGGTAATTTCACAGGTGCTAATTGAACAGAAAATTTCATTGATTTCCTTTATAACTTTTGTTAAATTCTGTTGGTAGCAGTGAAATATCTGGATTTGGACCCGATGACTGTTTTGTAGTTCTGACCCGGTTCTCTTAAATAGTTAAAGGAACCAGATGCTGATCCTATTTTCTCTTTTAATGGTTAATCAACTGCTATTTAAATGAAGTACCTGACTCATATATACATACATATATAGGCATTTAATGATTCCTTCTACTAAGAATCTGTCAATTCAGAAAGAACAAACTTGAAAACATACGCTCTCTTGGAATTAAGACTGGGAAGACAAGATATAGTTACACTGAAACTCAATTTGCATTTTTTTCTAGCAGGTCTACAGTGAAAATCAATGGGATTAAAACTTCAACGTAATTAGCATTCCTCAAATTCATCTTGACAATGAGAATGTTCCCTTGCCTCAACAGAGGAGAAGAGTATGTGCTTTTCAAGTGGCAAATCTCATTTGGCTGCCTAGAGACATTCTTCCTGTCTTTGTGCATTTTCTTTTCCCTTCATAAGAACAGCAACTGCTCCTAAGAAGTGACAATATTACTAGTTACAAGATGTATTCATTGAAAGCATTTAAAAACTACCAGTGGCACTAATGAGAATTCTACATTATGATAGAATACATGTTCTTCAGAAAGAAGTAAATATGTGGGATTATTCTGCAATATACTGCTGAAATGATAGGCTAAATATGAGCAATAACTACAGTAAAGAATGTGAACTGCATGCAAACAGCTGTTATTTAAATCTGTCTATCCAGAAATGGCAATTCTCATGGTCTCTAAGCTGTTTCCATACTCTCCTATAAAACATCTGACTTTTTAATAACTGGAAATTCAGATAACAGTACTTAGATCTTGTTTCTGGAAGCCATTTCATGTAGGTATAACCTTATATTCATGTAAAGCAGCTTTTAGAATCAGGGCTTGAAGCCATGTTAAAAATACAGAATTAATTTAAAGGTCATGGTCTTTTATTAGGGTGGAACAACTTCAGAATGAAGATTCAGAGCAATCTTTGTATACACAGTAAAAGAAGACTTTCATTACTGCTTCAGTGTAGTACAGTGAAATGTGGTACTTGTTATTCCATCAAGTATTTTAAACATAAGAAAAGCATTTAAATATACACTTACATTATATAACACAACAGCAATAATAATAATGAACATTATATATATACACTGCAGAAATTAAAGGTAAGAACTGGGAGAAGGAAAATCTGCCCACTGTAAGTGAAGATCGGACTTGAAATCACCAAAAGAACTTGAAGATGCAAAAGTCCATGGGACCCGATGAGATCTATGCATAGGTTCTGAGGGAAGTGGCAAATGAAGCTGCCAAGCCACTATCCACCATATTTGAAAGGTCATGGTAGTCTGGTGAAGTTCCCACTGACTGGAAAATGGGAAACATAACCTCCATTTTCAAGAAGGAAATAAAAGAAGATCCAGGGAACCACAGTTCCCTGTCAGTCAGTCTCACCTCTGTTCCTGGCAAGATCATGGAGCAGATTCTCTTCAAGGCCCCACTAAAGCCCGCAGAAAATAAAGATGAGGTGACTGGTAGTAACCAACATGGCTTCACCAAGGTCAAATCTTGCCTGACAAACTTGGTGGCCTTTTATGATGGGAGTTACAGCATCAGTAGATAAAGGAAAAGCACCTTGACTTGCTCAAAGCATTGGATACAGTCCTGCACAACATCCTAATCACCAGATTGGATTTGATGGATGGACCACTTGCTGGATAAGGAGCTGGCTGTATGGTCACGCTCAGCTGTAGTCAATGGCTTAGTGCCCAAGTGGAGACTGGTGATGAGTGGTGTTCCTCAGGGATCGGTGCTGGGACCGGTGCCCTTTCACATCTTTATAGGCGACACAGACAGTGGGATTGAGCGCACCCTCAGCAAGTTTGCAGACGACACCAAGCTGAGTGGTGCAGTTGACACGCTAGAGGGAAGGGATGCCACTCAGAGGGACCTGGGCAGGCTTGAGAGGTGAGCCTGTGCCAACCTCATGGAGTTCAGCAAGGCCATGTGCGAGGTCCTGCACCTGGCTGGATCAGACCCTGGGCAACCTGATGATGCTGTGCATTGCTCCTGTTCATTGCAGGGACCATTGGAATAGGTGACCTTTCAATGTCCCTTCCAACTCTGAGGACTCTACGATCATTCCACGTTAAGGAATTCTTTCCCGCAAGGGCGGTGAGACATAGGAACAGGCTGCCCAGAGAGGTTGTGGATGCCCCTTCTCTGGAGGCATTCACGGCCAGGCTGGATGGGGCTTTGAGCTACCTGGTCTAGAGGCAGGTGTCCCTGCCTACAGCAGGAGGGTTGGAACTAGGTAGTCATAAAGGTCCCTGCCAACCCAGACCATTCTGTGATTCTGTGATCTGCCTGTCCACTGGGGCCCAGGAGGCTGTGATCCAAAATGCTCAGTAAGGACTACCTGTGCCAGCACAGGGATGTTGCCTCAGCGCCCCCTGACCTGTGCTTGCCCTCAGTGCTGTGTCCATGGGCAGTAGGGCTGAGTGGTATTACCAGCAGTCAGCAGCACTCTTCAGTGTCCAGGTTGCTGCGTGCTTGATGAGTTCACATGATTCTGAAGTACTACTGAATATGTCTTTCCTTTGGGCCACAGTTCACTATTTCAGGCACCACAGTGTTCAGAAAAGCACTCCTTAGCAGAAAGTGAGGTGGGAAGAAGTCACTGCTTCAGAACCACCCTCTCTCATGCTACAAGAGACCGAGAGAAAGCAAATGCGCGCTTTTGATGTAATAAAAGCAAACATATTTATTCTAGAAGCATACACCAATATTGAGCAGTCTTAGGGGTCTCTTTCCTTCCGGCCTTGTTGCTTCTGGAGCTGGACAGCTTCCTGCTCCTTTCCTGTCCTGTAGCGGTGCCCTCCCTATGCACAGTGGTGGTGTCTCTGGCCGGATCCCCTTCACTTTACAGCTGCTCTGGAGCTACCTGGGAGCTATGCTTGTGCCGGTATGCAGAGAAGAGTCTGTTTTCTTCCCCATCTTCTCATGATTTTGCCATCTCTTGCCTCCTGCAAAGATCCTCCAGCATGTGTCTCACACTCTTTAGGTATATCTCCATGAAGGCAGGGTTTGCCTTCAGTAGGTGGAGCAGCTTGCAGTGTTTGCAGGAGCTGTTCTGGCAGTGTGTCCCTGAGGCAGCTGAGAGTATCTGGCTCCTCTCCTGGGAATGACAGAGCAGGGGGCGTGATGAAAAGGGCAGGGGCCTCGGGGCCCCGAGATCCCTGCCTCTGGGCTGTGCCCCTTCCTGAGAAACTCGGGCACCGTCTGGCTTGCCTGACCTCCATTACTCACCTCTCTGCGGCACCTCCTGAGTGTTCTCCACAGGTAAATGGCCAGGAGGAAAAGGCCCAGCTCCGTGCTCTTCTTGTAGAGCACTTCCATGGGTCCCCATGGATCCAGGTGCTCAAGTGAAGACCAAAGCTGGTCCAGGGGGTAGGGTAGGAAGTAGTTCCGGCTTGCCTTGCCAGTGCCCGGCTTCTCCACGTCCTGGGGATCTACATCCCACACAACCGTGGCCCAGGAGGGGCGTCCGGAATGGGCAAGGCTGCCCACAAACAGGAAGGGCAAGCAGAAGATGAGGAGTAGGGAAAGCCTCGGGCTGAGCATTGCACCTTCCTACAACTTGCTCTCTGGCCGTCACTCTGACCTGAGCTCAATCAAGTCACCAGCAGCACCAGTGTCTGCGCAGCAACTGAGTGGTGGGCAGAGCACCAGTTGCTGGCTGACCGCAAAGGCTTTATGACATCACAGTGACATCACAATGCATGCAACTGGGAGAGTTCTTAGCAGGGAAGCAGGGCCTGGTGAGCCACCTTTCATGACTTGCTTCTCTCATGGCTGTACCCCCACTGGGATGGAGTGCGTCACTGGATAAAGGACAAGCAACTGATGTCATCCACCTGGACTTGTTCAAAGCATTTGACACGCTGTCCCATGCAACATCCTGGTCAGTGGATTGGATTTGATGGATGGACCACATGCTGGATAAAGAATTGGCTGAATGGTCACACTCAGAGAGTTGTAGTCAATGGCTCAGTGCCCAAGGGGAGACTGTTGACGAGTGGTGTTCCTCAGGGATCGGTGCTGGGACCGGTGCCCTTTAACATCTTTATAGGCGACACGAACAGTGGGATCGAGCACACTCTCAGCAAGTCTGCAGACAACACCAAGCCGAGTGGTGCAGTTTACCAGCGAGAGGGAAGGGATGCCATTCAGAGGGACCTGGACAGGCTTGAGAGGTGGGCCCATGCCAACCTCATGATGTTCAACAAGGCCAAATGTAATGTCCTGCATCTGGGTTGGGGCAATTCCAAGCACAAATACAGGTGCAGTGGATAATGGACTACATAAAAGCTGGTGAGGGTCTTTTTTATAAGGGCTTGTAGCAAAAGGACAAGGAAAAATGGTTTTAAACTGGAAGAGGGTAGATTTGGACTAGATATTAGGAATAAAATCTTGGCTGCAAGGCTGCTGAGATACCAAACAAGCTGCCCAGTGAGGCTGTGAATGTCCCCTGCCTGGAAGCGTTCAAGGCCAGGCTGGATGGAGCTTTGAGTACCTGGTGTAGTGGGAGGTGTCCCTGCCTATACCGGGGGGGCTGGAACTACATTATCTTAAACATCTCTTCCAACTTAAACCATTCTGTGATTCCATGATTCTATGATTCTGTCCTTCCCAGTATTTTTTTCTTATCCACTTTTCACCACAGACAAGGAACAAAGTTTTTATAAAAATAGATAACCAACTAACGTCAAAAAGAGGGTCACAGCTCACGTGTCATTGTGATAACTTTCAGACATGTGAAAGTTAAAGATCTGCCATGAACTAGCTTCTTAAGCTCTTTCTGCCACCTGTGGGAACAAATGAGTTACTTTAAATAATTATTTCTGTTATTCAGTGAAGTAAGTAATCTTATGTCAAGTCACTCTTATGCATATATTATAACTGAAGTCACTGGTGAGGTACTCCAGGGCTCCCAACTGGGTCCAACACTGTTCAAAATCTTTGTTAATGAACCAAGCGCTGTGTCTCAGTGCAATATCAGCAAGCTGGCAGATGACAGGGTATGGGGAAGAATGATTGATGCATTGGATGGGTGTGTTGGCCTGCAGAGGGATCTGGACAGACTAGAGAAGTTCAATATGGGAAACATCTTTACCTGGTCCTCACTCTGGGAACAAGCACTGACCAACCAGAATGAAGCTGTGCAAAGAAGGATTTGGGGGTCCTGGTGCATATAAAGTCAATCCCAAGCCAGGAGCATGCCTACACAGCAAAGGAGTCCAACAGCTGCCCAAGCTAGATGAGGAGGAATGGCAGGAGGTCAAGGGAGGTGATCCCTTCCCCCTGCACAATACTGGTGAGACATATGTGCAGTTCTGTGTCCAGCTCTCCAATACAAAAGAGGTATGGACTTACTGGAGAGAGTCCAGTGCAGGACTGTGAAAACCAAGGTATCTTTCATATGAGGAGAAGCTGAGAGATCTGGGACTGTTCAGCCTTCAGAAAAGAGTGCTCAGGAGGCCTTATCTACACATAAAAATATTTGATGAGAGGGAACCAAGAGAAGGGAATAGGGTTACAAACTCTCCTCAGTGATGCCCAGTGGAAGAAAAACACTAGAAAAGGGTGGTAGTATTGGTTGTAGAGCCTCAACTACAGAGATACTCAAAACCAATAGGATTTGGTCCTGGGCACCCTGCTAAAGGTGTCCCTGCTTTAGCAAGGGGTGGAACAGATAATCCTCAGAGGATACTGACAAACTCAACCTCTCTGTGATTCTGTGATTCTTAACAGCCATAACTTCAGGTTCTTTTCAGATCAATGTTCTTGGATTGGTAAGTCCTGAAAAGTCAGGATCATCAGAGAGGATCCCTTTCTCAGAAGGATCAGTACTGCAGTACTGAGGCAGTACTGCTGGCTTTGGAGACTTACTAACTCACAGCAGGTGTGGATTTGACTCTGAGTACTCCACTTTATCCAGTAATGTGCAATGCTACGTGAAATAATAATAAATAAATTGTTCATTGATTTAACATTTTTCTTCTTGGAAGCCATTCATAAGCAGAACACTATTTATACAAATGTGTCTGCTATCCATATTTTTCTTGACAAAATAAAATATGTATACATTTCAGTCTCAATAAATCACAATCAGATAAAATGCTACCTGGCATACAAAAAAAATCTGCCTGTTTTCCTATACCAAATTACATTTTTGTAGTAAGCAGCATGGATAATCAGTGCATTTATGACAGCAGAATTTCAAATCAATGGGCTTACATACCATTTCCAGAACATAGAATTAGTCAGGGACACTTTCCATTTTCCAGAAGACCCTGCATTTTACATATGTAGGCAGACCACACGTGTATATGTATACTCTGAGGGACTGAAGAAGAGTTTAAGTTTCAGGAAGCACTCTGGCTTTTTACACTGCATTTACTTCCATCATATCTGCATGAAGAAAACTTACTGTATGAAGGTAATGTGAAGGATAGTCACTTACCCCAGGTCATTATCTGATTAAACAACTTATGGCTTGGTTTCAGTATACAGGAGCACTTGTTACAGTGTGCACCAGTGCAGCTGAAGCTAACATAAGCATAGAAGGGATATTCCTACGTATGAATTTTTAGAATGTCTTGGCCTGCTTTCTTATGGATAGCATATTCTTACTAACATCTCATTTGCTCTCAAATTTATGAAAGTTTTTTTTTTCTTTTTCTTTTTTTTTTTTTTCCCCAGTAGCAGCTCTAGCTTCTTATCCCATCTCTTAAAACACTGGTTTTAAACATTAGCAAAGCCTAAGCCTTCTGCAGTCCCTCCCTTACAGAAGTAGATTTTTCACTTGGAACGAATACTAAATTCTGTAAGGCTTGTGTATGGAAAACTGACTTTTTAGGTATTAAAGCTTTGCAGAACTCTAGTATGAATATAAAAATCACCCAAAAGGGATGGTATAGCGCTGCATCCATATTAGCTATAAATCTATTCTAGCTAAAAATCCGTAGGTTAAGTAAGGCAGTGCTTTAAATTTGAGGTATTCAATCTGGACTGGTGTTTGAAGGTTTCTGATGGGTATAACATCGAGGCGATACTGTTGCATATCACAAGCTTAACGTCACACTTTTTGCCTATTGGCCATTTCAATCAATCTTCAGCTAATCAAATAGTTTGCTTACTCTATGCAGAAAGAGTTTTTTCCACAATCCAATGGTCTGATCTATGTGAAACTGAGTAACCTGGTTGTAGCAACTCATGTTAATTGTTTTTTTGACAACAAATCCTATGGGCAAGACCAAATCAATGTTTTCATTCCCACTGAGGGAATTTAATCAGCACTTTCATTGAGACATGGTAGTAGGCCATGAGTCCCTCCTTCTAGGGCATCACAATGCAAGATGAAACCATAAAACAGAATTTACTAAAAGCCATTTTATTTTGCACTTCAGTAGACTGGAATGACAGTTATTTCAGACAGCTTTTACCTATTACCAGACAAAAATATAAAATGGGCTTTGTAACTTATAGATGATTAGGAACTACCCAATAGAATAGCAAGTTTTTGCCTGAGTCTGGTAAGTTCATTCAGTTCTGAAATACATTAACAGAAAACATTTGCCTTCCTATGTTTACTTCTCAGATTTAAAACTAAACCAAATGGATTTTCTTGGCCTATCATCATTTATATTATTATTGTGATTCTAATTCTAATTAGCCAGTCTGGTGCTTGGTACTGAAGTGAAGAATATGATTAATCTTGTTTCATATCTTCACATAAAATACTGTATGTCAAAGGCAACATCTTTACCAATTTGCATCAGTATCAACTAATGAATGTACAGACACTTCCAGACAAGCAAACTTTCCAAATGATGTTGTGTTAAGCTTTAAATCTCTAGGAGCTGACATGAAAATGAAGTGATTAGTTATACTGCATGCAACAGAAGAAAGCTTTTCAGACAGTAATGGGAAGAACTGCTACCTATTTGCTGATATGTCCAAAGAGATTAAATGTGTTTTATGCTGATGTAGCATCGCAGCCAACCACAGTACATTACTCTTATCATAGTGGTCAACACAGTTCATAAGAATTATATAAGCAATGGCTATCAGAACTAATCAAATATGAAAAAATTAGATGTTATGTTCTGCTTCTCAATAGTGTCATTACTGCTTAGTGACTATCATGTTCTTCCATTACCAAATCCTCTGTTCATAGTTTTATAGTAAGGTTGTAATACTCAGTCTTGGCCTTCACTCCTCTCTGCTGAAGGAGCAGTGTGAAAATAAAGTTAGGAAATTCTTAGGTGATCTGAGGATTTAAAAAGCAGAAGCAAAAGGATTTTTGGAGCTTTTTCACCTAATGCTTGCTTGCTTTTTTCCAGCGGTAATGTGATTTCATGACTTAGTATTTTTAGGAACTGTGCCTAGGTGAAGAAACTAGATTCAGGGACTTCACTCTATAGAGCTACACCAATAAATCAATGTTCGATTCCCATTTACAGATAACATCCCTGGGGTGCACTGTGGGAACTACAGACAGTTGAGTCTACTTCTACATCTCGTAATCTGCCCAGTCTATAGTTGAGAATAAGATCACTAAGGAAAATGATAAAGACAGTCTAAGGAAAGAGACAGACTAAGGAAAATGATAAAGACAGATGCTGGAGAAGAACCAGCATGATTTCTGTAAATGACGATGCTGCCTCACCTGATGGTAGTTTTTTTTAATTGTGGCATTTTGCATAGGGATAAAGGGGATACCATGTAAATAACATACTTGGATTTTCCAAAAGTATCTGAAAAAGTTCCACGTCAAAGGCTTTTGCCTGGAGAAATGGTCTTTCCATAGACAGAAATCTAACTAAAGAACAGGAAGCAGCCTTTCAAGATGAAATGTCAGGAGTGAGATCCCTCAGGGATCAGCGCTTGAATCACTTTTACTCATCAGTGACCCACAGAAAGGTGTAGATGGGGAAATTATCAAGTTTGAGCTACGAAGCTCTCTTGTTCAAATATTACTTTGATGGCAAGAGGCTCAAGAATGACATAAAAAAAATTAATGAGTGGTCAAAAAAGGTGTCAAATGAACCTCAGTGTACACAAACAGAAGATATTGCATTTAAGAAAAAGCCTAAACTGCCTACTCAATACTGAACTTGGAAATTGCCATCACAACTCAAAATAGAGATCTCAGAGTCATCTGAAGTCATTGGCTCGAACAGCAGCTACAGCTACTGCCAAAAAGAAGCTGATAAAAATGTTCATCATTAAGAACAAGGCATAGAGTATTATTTTACCGGTGAATGAAACTCTGGTATGACCACATACCATGTGCAGTTCTAGTCTCTACATTTCAAGAAGATGAAGAGCTAAAGAAAATACAGAGAACAGCAATTCAACTGATTAGCGGGAGACAGCAGCTGTCTTAGTAAAAGGGAATAAAAACCCAGGACTTTACAAATTGGAGAGAAAAAAGGCTGAGGAGGAATCTGACTGAGCTTTGCAGAAGCATGGACAAGATGAATGCAGTACTGTTCACCACATCCACAATACTGGAAATAGGAAGCACTCACTGAAGTTCACAGGAAATCACTTTAATATGTATAAAGGAGATTACTTCTCCACATGGGGTAGAAATCTTCTGAAGCCTTCTAGAGGCACACACAGGATCAGCAGGTTCAAAGAGGATTTAGGGAAATTCAGGCACTATAGGTCTATAGATAACAATAAAGAGACTGGCTAGGAACACACCCTGTGATGTTCCTACTACAGGAACTGTTGACCTTGAGGAGATATGAGGCCACAGGTGACAGAAAATGCACAAACCTGCAATCTCTCCTTAAATAATGTGTCATTGCTACCTTCAGAGACAAGATGGTGAGCCAGAATGTTGAACTTTTTGACTAAATACTATAGGTTTTAGGTTCTCAAGAAATTAACAATAAAACAGTAGTGAAGTTTAGCTAAGAATCCATTATGTTATTCATGAAAATAGTCCATATAAAAATTGCTCCCCAAGAAAACACACCGCATACATAATGAATAAGTATAGCAGTTCAATTAAGAATAGAAATTAGATGTTTAAAAGCTACTATTTCAGAAAGCATCTCCTTTTACTATAGTTTATAAGGTGTTTACTCAGCATTCTGTAGCAAACCTAATTATCCAATAATTTAATATAACAGAGAAATAAAACTGTTTCTCCAGGAAGTGCTGAGAAGAGGATTGTATTTCTAAGCTGACAAACTATGGAATAATATCCTCTGTCATGATATCCCCCAGAAGAAACATGCTCAGTGAAGCCATAAGATAGGTATGACTTCTTTATTCCAGCTGTTTAGAGAAAAGATGGAAGATATTAGAAAACACCACCCAGACATCAACATACGTATTTCTTAGCTTTTTCCTGTTCCATAAGTAAAGCGTAAAAAAAGATCTGACTTTTGGATAAAATCTCTCACAAAATGCCTTGATTTTTGAAAGATATAGATTAATAAAGTATTTTCACTTTTGACTAAAGAGAAAAAAACACAAAATCCTAAAGCAAAAGGCAAAGTTACCTGTCAGTGGTACATAATCCAGCACAGCTCTGTTTACAATTTCATTTTGATACATTAGGTTCTGATGGCCAAGAAAGAGGTAGGAGACCCAAATGTGCTGACAATAATAGCACTAAGAAATTCCAAACAAACTACAAATTAACAGTGAAATGCAATGTAGTTACCACAGCCAAGTTGTTTGACAACTTCAATACAGCATCACTATGCTATTATCTATTCTTTATGAATTCCCAAAGTTACTCAGTTTAAATTCACAGTAACCTCTTCATTCTGTTTCCTCAGTGCCAGCCCAAATTGCGCACATGACCCTGGAAACATCCTCATGCCTTTCTTGCTTAAGTTACTCCATGTAAAATTTCTTGTGACTTCAAAATATTTTGGATAAATGAGTACTACAGCATTGCAGTGATGCCTTCTGATCAGCTAACTTAACTACAGCAAGGTTGACAGAGAAAGAGGAACTCTGTTTCTCAGTGTCCTGTGTTACAGAAGAGGACCTAATTTCAGAACAAAAATCCCCCACCAAGAAGAACAAAACAAACAAACAAAAGGAAACAAAACACATAACAGAAGAAGGAGGAATGTGCGCACTTAACTGCACTACCTCTTCAGCAGACGTGCTTTTGTATCTGACCACATGAGGAAGAATGAACTACAGCCTGGAAAACAAAGCAGCTTGAGTTGAGGCTCTTGCAGGAAGCCTAAGTGGACATTTTCTTCTGAAGGTGCTCCACCATACATAAAAGATGCCAGTTACATCATAGATCAGAATCTGCTTTTCCCCAGGCTCCTTTCTAGGCCAAAGACCAGTGCAGTGATTTCCCAAGAGCAAAAGTTCTTCTGCATTACTTCCCATGTGGATAAACACTGTTGATAGGTGCAGTTCTCACTGCTCAAAAAAAAATTACATTTTTCCTCAACATTTCAGATTGGCTAACTTAGGCAGCTCTCTTGGTGAATTCACTGAGGTCTGATTCTCTGTCGCAGAAGGAACAAGCTGATATAGATGTCACTATCAAATTGGCTTTCCATATAGAACAGCAAACATCCCGCTTTTACAGTTTATAATGGTGTCTGAAAACAAGACTGCCTTTAAATACTAATAATAAACAGGACAAAAAACTAATGACTCCATCTTTAAGGCAACGTGCAATTAAAGCTGGAGAGATTTAACTTCATTTTTGAAGGGGTACGTATGCTGCATTTCATTCCTAAATCATTCTGTACTTCCAGCATTTATATTTGTGTGTCTAACACTAAAGCATAGATTTTAAAAGGCATAATATAACTTGTTCCCATCCTGCTTACAGAGAACTGAGTCAGACACTCAGCACCAACATCAGCACAGATGAGAATGAGCTGAAGGGATTGCATCGTACGCTTTGGGAGAGAAGGTTAAGCCCTGAGGATTTTCCTGCTGGTACCTTTTATAGGAAAAAATTTGCTATGTTTAAAGATGCAATTCCTGAAGGACATTTCTCTGAAATTCCCAAGGGAAAATTTAAAGACCTTGTAAAAGACAGGAAGGAGTTTAAAGGCTTTTTCATGTGGTGATGGAGATGGTGATGGAATCCAAGGAGACAATATTAGTGGCTTTATTTTCATAGACTGGAAGGACAAGGAGGTCAAACGAAAGTAGAAAAGGAAGAGGTTTCAGCAATCATAGAAAAATTCATTTTCTGAATTTTACTGCTATACAGAAGTAAAAGAAAGAATTATAGTTGCACACAATGGATGTAAACATTCAATTTCGCTTTCAGTGTTGGAAGAATACTAGGAAAGATTTTTCCCAGAAATACTTGTTTTCCTCTGACTCAGTTGTAATGAATTACAACATGGATAATTTTCATGCTATGCCTGAACTGAAATTGCAATAAATGGACGAATAAAATGCATTGAATAAAATAGGAACAGAAGAGTTTGAAAATTAGCTTTCAGTAACAAGTACATAAACCAGAATAGATATTATAGAATAACAACACATTACAGATATTACAATGTAAATATTTCAAAGTTCACTCTGAAACTAATCTTTAGTGAAGGCATGTAATATTGCCATCATCTGCAGATTTGCCAACAAAGGAAAGTCAAACTTGTGGGTGAGCTTTATCAAACAGATTTGGCAGAATTCCTCATGAAAAATAATTTGTACACCTGCTTCACAGAGCTTAAGTTGCACGTCATTCTTGTCTGTAAACAAAATCTATAAGTAACCACACCAAACCAAAAGCTAGCTAAATGACATCTAGCATTAATAGCAGAAAACAACCACTGGTTAAAGGACAAGGCTTTGCTGTAGAAGTAATTCCATCAACATTTCTTACTGAAGTAACAATCCTGTATGACATTTGTGTATTTCAAATCTGTAGTGCCACTGTGATTCAAAAACTCACATGCACTCTTCCAGGTCCCAGCCAGCATGCATCAGGATAGAAGAGCGCCAAGCCTTTTTCTCAGCGATGTGTTGCTGCAAAACTTATCTTACCAGAGCTGGCAGTAAGTAGCAGTGTGGCTGCTAATCCTGTCAGACCCACACCAAGTTGTGATGGACCACATACTGATTTTCTTTCAACTAATGATAAGACACCGGAGATATTCTACATTTCTTTCCTTGTAAGTCCTCAGAGCATCTAATGGTAACCTGGTGGTGGTCAGGGCCTAAAATAGATGTAACCTACTAACATCACTCATTCTCCCCCTTGATATCTCACACATCACTGCACCAGTGCCTGGAACAGGAACTTTGCTGGACTCTCCATCTGTCTAAAGCAGCATGAGCTGTGAATCTTGCCTCAGCAGGAAGTTGATCATTGAGCATATTACATTTCCTTCTTCTTCTGAAAACTGCAGGTGGGATCTATGCTGAGCCTGGAGATTTTATTTCATTTAGGGCTCTTGTTTTGTTCTGTTTTCTCTTTAGTTAATGTAGGTTTTCATCTCACAGTTTGGTTTAAATTTCAAGACCAAATGAATCTCATTAATGTGAAGCAAGTTTAAAGTCTCCAGCTTTTGAGAAGTTTATGTAGTACGTATTCTACCCTGAACCCCATTAATTAGCCATTGCAGACTTCAAGGCAGTCTCATTATGAGGGTAGCCCTAAAAATGATTTTACTCTCGCTGCTCGTTTCTGCGTTCACCAAGCGGTAGCAACAGAGGAGACCAGGCTGACTTAGATGTCAAGCCAACCTTGATGGTGAACCTAGTGTGGAATAAATTATCTATATGTGATAAATACTAAGCCTTGAAATAACATATTTTTGCAATTGAACTTTTGCCTGAAACAGAAAAAATGGTGATGTGGCTGTTGGCAACTTTGTCAAGCCTACTGCAGCTGTGGATTGTTCTTTCCCTATATTTATAATCATTAGTAGAGTTATTGAATGTGTTTCTACATGGATTTAAAGGGTTTTTTTTGTCATAATAACTGATGATTTACTTTCAGCTGGCTTCTTCTGGCTGCAGCCTAGTTTTTATTTATTTTACTGTACCAATTCCTTTCTTGCAAATCATATTACTTTTGTGAGGACTTAAAGGAAGAATGTGCACTATTGACCAGACCAGGAACTTAAGAGCTATAGAAGCTACTTTGAAAACAACATTATGCTATAATTTTTCTTGTAAGGCTTAGAAATGCTAAAATACACATTGTGATAGGCTTTGCTTCACATAAAAATGCATACAGAAATTCCTTCTATAAAAGAACAAAGGGTGTATTTATTTTTCCTTCTTTACTTTTTGTGAACATCAGTAATGCAGAACATTAAAGAAAAGGGGGGTTGTACTACTCCCTCAGGCTGAAGAAGCAGAAGGCAGAAGTCAACAAGGAGAGGGAACCACTGGCCCCAGTGCAGCCTCTCGCCTCTTTACAGAGAGTAATTGGGAGACATCAGAAGTAAAGAACTACACAATGCCTCAGCAAAGCGCATCAGTATGTTTAAACAAGGAAATGTGGCAAGAAATTCACCACAAGTTGGTTCAAGCTCACATGGGATGTCAGAAAGTCAAGTTGTAGCTTCTTGAAAATGGTTTTGACTTCAAAATTGGAGTTATTGACACAACCTAAAAGCTTGTTCTGCACTATGTGAGTCATGGAGCAAGGAGATGATTAAATGGGTAAAATTGTTGGCTCCTAAGGGCTTGTCTGAATATTTTACAATGACTTTCTGACAGGTGTCTGAGTAAAGATTGGATCCTTTGCTGCCTAATCAAAGTTAGATTTTGAGAAATGAATTTTCAAAGAGAGACGTTGCTGTACAGTACAACAGCAGCAAGATGAAAATGTACCCAAAGGCATAGGACTGGGGATTTTGTTTAAGTATCAAATACTGAGAGTTCAGTCTCATTTTCCCATTGTGCTGAAAGGAAGAGCTACCATTCTGATCCACTGAGCTGAATTTTGCACACCTTTGCATCTTAACAGGATGGCTGGACAAAGAACATTAGCAGCAGAAGGGCCAGAGCCCGCTTTGTTGTTTGAAGACTCAATATTAGATGTGTTAGAGTTTGATTATTATTTCTCACTAGGTCACTGAAATGCCTGGGAGAACATTCCACTTTTAACAATGCTTTCTGTCATTTCTGTAACTTTTCTGCTTCTCTGCACTTTCATACCAATGTACTGCACAGAAATACCAACCAGACCTTGTTTCCAGTCTCAGCAAACCTCACTAGTTTCAGCAAGAGATTTAAGAGGGCTTTTGTCCAATGGAAATAGAGAAATAGGGAGTCCATCCATGATATGCAGAAATAGCTAAGAATATATGAAAAGCATCATCCTTACTTCTGAAACCTGTCTTTCAGTACTTTTTTAACTTCTTAAATAATTTCTATTCTTACAGTGAGTTTAAAAGAAAGAAAAGGACATGAAAGATAACTTAGATTGTGTTGAATTACGTGGGGTAAAATCATACTGAACATCTAAAAGTTTTTCCTCTTGCGGCTTCGGAACATGTTTCTAATATATTTCTGCTAATAGTTCTTTAGGCTATCCTAAGAGGCCATAAATACAGTATTAGCATTATTTTTGTATTAAATTAACACAGTTCTTTTAGACACAAAAAATTCTTCCATTCTTATGTATTTCTAAGACTAGCGACCCATTATTCCCTAAACCAGCAAAGACACAATACGAATGGTAAGTTATATACCCTGCATATTTTAAAAAGTGAATTAATTTCTCTAAAGATAAAATATATGTATACATACTCTTACACATACATAAATACAATATCTGTAATTTTCCATGCAGCAAGACCTGAACTCTTCCACATAATGGCAAACAGGAAGGTATGTATTTGCTGAAATTTTGCCTGCTGTATTCTAGGTAAACAAACTGAAAATTCTAGCTTTCAAATATTAAGAGCTTTGAAATAAAACAAGAGAGAGAAAAAATTGCAGTAAATTCTTGTCTTTGTCTTAAACATGAAGAATAGTTTATTCTCCCTTCACTAGTCTGATTAACATTTTCGGCTTGTGTTAAGTCTTGATTTCATGCCCAGGCTCCATTTCCTGCCACTCCTTTGTACCAGTTCAGTACCTGTGTGGTGAAGCAGTTTACCGATCAAGGAACTGACATGGCTCATTCATTATTTTTTAATTTCCTGTGTCAGGTTTTGATGGGAAAACAGTACAAACAGGCAGCCCAGAAAAAGCAGCCACAGAAGCAAGACAGGCAGAGAGGTGAAGCAGTTGGGCTGCTTTAAGTTCTTATGCAATTGCTACTTTACAGTATGATGCAATTAAACACAGGGTACGGTATATTTGTACCTTTTCCTTTGAAGTGTTGAACATCTGTTTAGAAATTTCTGGAATTATTAAGTAATTACAAGAACTTCTCTATCTAGTGAATATAATAAGAGAGCAACAGGAAACTTTGATTCACATTAAGGTCATAATCTGTATGACAGTGAGAAGTCGTCAAAGGTCATCTAGCCTGGGAGTATAATGATGCATGTAAACAGAAGCCTTGAAAGATTTTTTGTGTCTAGATCTGCCAAATCTTCAGGTAATTTTTCAATATGGAAGACACAGATAGAAGATATATTTTCAAATGAGGAAAATGTTGCTCTGATTTCCATGGGGAGGAATGCAGAAGACTGCCAAGTGTGGTATGTCAATGTACTAAGACACAAAAACCAGTAAAACACCATGAAGATACACTGCACAGCAGGCTTTTTCATTTGTAAAAATTATTTACAGTAACAAATCTAACCTATAACTTTAAAGTAAAAGCATGAGAAAATTTGCCATTGTTCTAATGGCAAAAATCCTTGGCAGTCAACAAAATACATCTCCATAAGCATAATGGTGGAGTTGCAATGTCTCTCTGTTGATGCCCTCTGCTTTCTAAAAAATAGAACACAGAATTATTGCTATTGGCAACCTATGTTGCACATGGGCTATTTTAACAGCGTAGAGACATACTGAGTACTGTTAACAGTCTGATATAAAAAAATGTGGCTCCTTGTTGCCTTCCAAAGAATTCTGTGATCATGAAAGTAAAATCTTCAGGCCCAGGAGAATCTGTCTTGGAACCAGTACTTACTTATAATGGCTCAAGACTAAGGTAAGCTGTAATGGAGGTAATCACTGATAGCCTGAACTCAGCACAGAAGAAAGAAATAGGTTCAGAGAGCGTAAGAACAGAAGAAGATGCAGTTGTAAAAATGAGATGCTGAGGCCTTGAGAAATGTAGAAGGTAATGTGCAATTAATATTGTTTAGCATTTACCTTCACAGCATGGGGTAAGGTGCCATCTTTCTATTCTGTTGTCATGTAACATCTGCAGGCAAATTTTGTGAATACCAGATGCTCAGTGAATGACAAGCTTATTTCAGAACAACTAAATATTTTTGGAAGCCATCACTGCTCTTGTATTTCACATTACTTTGACTGTGCCTCCTGCAGTGATTTTCAGCAATAAGAAGCAGCTGGTTTTAGCATCACGTATGCCTGAACGGCTAGCAGCTAACTAGCTAAGAAAAACATGGTGCAATTAAAAAAATAAAATAAGAATGAAATTTTACTTGGAGGAAAAACATCAAACTACTTCAAGCTGATGAGTAACATAACAAGCACCAGTAGCCAGGATATGCAAATCTTAATGTACCACTGAAAAAACATCCTATAGCAGAGGCTTGCAATGACAGGAAAACTAAGTGCATAGGATGCTTTTGTCTTTTTTTTTTACTTTATCCAGGCTACTTCACACGTTCTGTGATGTGGATAAGCAATCCTTGAGCTTTGTGAGGTAATTCTGAGACAGCAATCAGTTATTTACATAATTAGTGTAACAGTACTTAATTATATGATGACTGTAAATAAGCGTAATGTTCTAATAGTGTAATTTGAATGTGTAATTACTACCTGTAATTACATAATTAGGTGTAATGTCATAACTAAGTTTCTCATGAAAAAAGTGGATATCTACAATGCTACCAATAGGAATTGGTATACTGCACAATAATGTTGGTGTTATGAAACGAAAAATTACTGGTTTTTAATGCTACCTGTGACAAAGCTAGCTCAAAAGCATATGAATGCTAAAAGTTCATGAATAGTGCCATAGCAGTAGAAAAATGTGGGCAGTTCCCTCAACAGTGGTAGTTCAGAGGTCGCCAGCCAGTATGAATATAATTTCCACTGTTAAATATTTGAATATCTGTATTTCACATTATTTTGTAATTAAAGATTTAAGTAACACATTACTTTTGTCTTAACTCTTACAGCACATCTCATGTTACATTCCTTTCATGATTCACCAGATTGGTGGTAGCTTCATTTGTAGACCCCTTCCCAGAGGAAGTACAAAAAAGAATATAACAACGTGACAGTTTATTCCACCTTTGTTACTTCGGTTTCTAAGATCACCTAGTCCCTCATATGTGAATGACTCCTCCTTCAGCTTTAGGAACTGGATCTTCATAGTGAAATTTTAATATTATTCATAAAACTACATGCAAGTGTTCCCAACACAGATCCTAGAGTAGCTCCACTAGTAAATTCTCTTTAAACCAGTGGTCCATCTTCCACATGTCTGCTTTTGTCCTCCCTTCAAGTCAGTCCCTTACTCGCTTGACACTCTTTTTTTATGCAGGGCCCTTACTTAAAGCAAGTAAGAGCCAAGGTCAAAACAAACAAAATGAGTTGCTTAACTTCGATGGAACGGGTAGACAACTGATGGTATTCCTTGCCAGAGGGTACTGTGAATGAATTCACTAGAGATCAAACAAGCACTTGGAGGAAAAGCCTTCAGGGGTCATTCTTCCAGGTACTGAATCAATCAATCAGGCTCAGGATCTCCCCCGAGCTGAAAATGATGGGGACACATCAGAGAAAATATCCTGTGCCCCACTCTTACAGTAGCTGGTATTTCCTAACAAGAACTGCAGACAATGTGATACTTGCATAGATTAACCCTCAGTATGAATCAGTGTTTATATTTTTCTTCTTTACACTACAGACTCCTTTCCATGTGACTCATGGAATAATTTTATTTTGCTAATATTTCCATCATATCTGATGCTTTACTTCAATGCCTGTCAGATTAGATCTCTTGAATTTCTTCCATTTATAACAGAATAACATGACTATTTTAACCATTATGCGTCTGTAGACTAGTTAAACATTTCTATAGCATTCTCTAGTTGTTTCTGTAAAGGAAAATCCTTACATTTCTAAAAAGAGATGTAAAGCCATGGCAATACTTACTCTGTTGGCAGTTTCTCCCCATAAATTCACCTGGACATTCACATGAATAGTTGGCAACGAGATCTGTACAGATTCCACCATTCTTGCAGGGTTCAGCTTCACATTCATTTACATCTGCGGGAAGTCAACATGATAATGGCAGGATTAGCAAAGAGAAACTGTAAAAACAATAAGCACATATTTTGGAGTACAAAAACACAGTCTTTAAACACTAACATTAGAAGACATACATTCTTTTTCCCAGCTAACATAGTCAGTACAATGTGTGATTAAACAGGGCTGATTCTAGGAAAACAGTGAAGACAATTTCACATTAAGTTTGCTCGTTTCCTATACCTACAAAAAAAATTTACTATGTCCCATCACACAACAGATTTAGGAGTTTTTCTTGGGGATTTGCATTACAACTTCCAGAGAACATCACAGCTTGGCCTACAAATTCAGTTAGTCCTAACAGAGTACTCATTAGCGATACTTTCACCGTCTAGAAATACAGCTACTTCTTTACTAACAGATGCCATTTAAGAATGTCTCTCAGTTCATTTGAACTCATTAAATATCTAATTGACTTGGTTTTTTTAACTGTCTAAAAAATTTCCTTCCTGTGAATGAGTTGGTGAGCAAACTGAAAATAACAGCTTGATCTTAAAGCTTGCAGATTTTATTAAATTCAAAAGATAGCAGAGTGATTAATTTTACTTCAATTTCCTTTTTTTCAGTACCGTGTGTCAAATGCTGCAGGAATACTCTCCTGTGTTTTGCAATGTGATAACCTTAAATATAATATCAGGTTATTTTTCTAAAATTCAATATAGTATTTTTCAGTCATCATAAATAGACACATCAAAGATGATGGTATCTCTCAGTTATATTCCTATAGAATAAAAATAAATACATACAGAATTCTAAGACTTAGAAACCAGTCTGGGTTTTATGCATTACTGTCTCAAATAACCATATCAATGCATATAATTAAATATTTAAAATACTATAGCTCACACTAGTTTCATTAATTGTTGAAGTCCTGCTGAAGAGAACATAAACAGCAAGCATAAAAGCAACCTTCAGTTTGAACTATAATTTGACTTCACTAAGTATGCATAGACATTTCAGATGCAGTTGAGATAAAGCACACAGGTGGATAGCATAGGAACATGCTAAAATAAACACATTCAGATGAGAGAAACCTGTTCCACTCTTTGGTGAGTTCAGTGTCCTATGAAATGAACCAATATTCCTTACCATCCTGTTGAACCTGCTTCTGTCTCCAAAATGTTAGACTGGTTTGAGTTGGTATGTACAAACTAAAGAAGGTCTATAGCTTCCCACGTATTCTAAGCTGTCTGACTGGAACTGCTGTAAAATTGGCAGCGCAGCACTCAGCCCACCCACTCATCTGTCTCTGCACCAGCCCAGTCTGAGCAGTGAGCCCCACTGGGGACACCCAGCCAGCACCAGGGCAGAGCCTCCCCTTCTGATTCACCTCACAGCTGCACTAATGCTTGTGCTGGTACAGGGCAGGGAGTGGGATGGCAACTGAAGACACAGAGAGGACAGGAAAGCTTCACTGGTACCACTGCCAAGTAAGTATAAATAAATGGGGGAAAGTGGGCATTGTAGACGCAGAACCTGCTGTAGGTATCTTAGACCCAGAACCTCCTGTGACCGTCCTCTGCAGTCACAGCAGCAAGGCTTTTCCTTTATCTGGCTTCAAAGTACACCTAGAGCGCTCAGCACTACAAGCTTCTAGCCCAGCTAAAAGGACAAGGAGGAAGTATGGATAGTTAAGAGAAAGCTTAACAACCTCTCTGATAACTTGCATGGCAAGTGACAGATCAGACATACCACACCAGTGTTTCAGTGTACTGATATTGAGATTAGCATTTACCTAACTGATAAGTCCTTCTTTAAGTACATGGCTTCCAAGTCAGCTTTGCTTGGATTTTGCACACCTGAATCAAGTATGAGATCTGATCCTGAAGTCACATCTTTGTCACAACAATACATGTTCAAGAACAGCACCACGCTGCAGTGCAGTCCATGGGAGCACTGTTTTTAATATGTGACTCCACAAACTCTGAAAGAGTTTCTATCAGAAGCACATAACAGAACTCTTCCTCTTAGATCCAAGTAGTGTGTATGGTCCAAGTACACTCCACATACTAAACCCAATGTAACAAGGCTTCGGTAGGAGAGAAAGAATTCAGCTCTGTCAGCAAAGTTGCTTGTCTTCTTGCAGTTTAGAATGTAGCATTTGAGCTTTCAATTTGATTTCTCACATGTACTAGAAATCTACGTACAAAAAATCCAATTTTTTAATACACAAGTTTCCCCTGCATTCTGCCATGTCTACAGGGAAATTTCCTCCAGTCTTTTCTGCAAATTTAAAAGCTGTGTTCCTTTCAAGCTGGAAAATTTGCTGTAAATGAAACAAGTGATTCCAACACCTTTTCATGTAGAATGAATTAAGCTGGGGTAGCGTATGAACCAATATTAATTTTTTTAGTGCACAATACACATAGCTGCAATGCCTTCTAGCTTCTTCAGTTACTCTTTTTACTCCCCTTAGCACTTTTGGAATATTTGTTTCACACACCCAGAGTGACAAGTGGGCTATTTTAGTGTGATGCAAATTGGTGAAATCAAATCAGTTTTCACTAGAACACTCCAAAGACATAACATTTTTTAAGGGCAATTTTTATTCCAAAATTAAACTTGCTGTCTTTGTGGCTATGGGAAGAAAAACTACTGCGAGCAGATTTACAATGGATAAAGAAATATTCTAAGATTTTTAAAGACTGTAAGATACTTCTGTGTATAGCAGTATAATTAATTGATGTTCTGCGCATATGCCAAATTGCACTTATGCCAGTGATTTCTTTGAAGCATATTACTCTATCATGAAAAAAACTGGATTAAATACAACTGAAAGCTCAAGAACAGCACAGGTATCTGAAAACGTATATGCAACATTCATTTCACACAGCGTATCACATGATGCAAGCCACAGTGTAGATTAAACAAATAATTGATAGTTTTGCTCTCCAGTCACTTTCTTATTTTACACAAAACCTTAATTTGAACAAAGATACACTAGGTCACTGTGGTTCTGCCCAAATTATGTTGAGAATACACCTGTTTGTGATTGTAGAAATATATTTAAAACATATAATGCAGGCTGTTCCTTTTCTTGAAGTGACAGTCTCTTCAGATTCTGCTGAGAATCTATGCAAGATGAAGATAAACATATACATATATGTATGCATGATTGTCTATATTTAATTTCATATTGCCCAGACAAATCTTCTCTTTGCTTCTAATGAAGAAGTATGGTTTAGGGATATGAAAAAAATATTAGAGACAATTCCAAAGGATTTACTGATGCTAATGGATATTCCTTACCAGCTTCTCATCTATAAGAATTTCTCTCCCCTTGAATCACCTAAGGGACATTACAACCACCAAATACCACTTATTGATCAGACAAGCTAAAAAGAAATCTAGCTCATTCATGTTTTCACAGCCCTACACAGCAGGCCAAAAAAGCAAGAAGGTATTTTCAAGTCATCTGATCAAATGGCCTCTGAATGCAGAGCATGTATGAGGAAGAAAGATCACAGAAACTCATCAAGCTCATGTGCTGATGCTACTCCCTCTTCTGCTTTTGCTCTTTCTACATTGGGTTAGATGGATGTCATGGTTTTAGCTGGAATAGTATTCATTTTCTTTTTAGACTCTCAAGTGATGTTGAGCCTCAGTACAAGAGGTACGTGAACAAACCTCAGAGTTTCGTGAAGGCCTACAAAAATGATGGCAGGACAGGAGCTGAAGGGAGGGTGCACAGAGGACAGAGCCGGGCTTTTGTCAGTGCTGCCCAGTGCCAGGACCAGAGGCAACAGGCACAACTGGAGCACAAGAGGTTCGCTCTGACCATCAGGCATCACTTCTGTGCTGACAGTGCTGACACAGGGACCCAGAGGCTGTGGGGTCTCCTCCTTGGAGATCTCCAAAAGTCACCTGGATGTGGTCCTGTCACCCTGCTCTGTGTGTTCTTGCTGGAGCAGAGGATGGGACAGATGGATGCAGAGGTCCTGGCAACACCAGTCATTTTGTGATTCTGTGATAATCTTCTTGCTGCAGTGAAAGGGAATGCAGGGACAAACCTTCTGATAAATGTGGAGGCTAGTTTCATTTCTTTCAACTAGCAAAATTTTAGATATGTATACTAAAATTCATGATGGTTACTGACCTCTGAGCTTCTTTTTAATCATGCATGTCTTACTAGTTGTTGCCTATTAAAATATCACATCGTGGGCTAATAAAAATTCATGGGCTTCTTAGTTGAATTTCTGTCTATTAAAAAGGAGGAAGAGAAGGAACAGCACAGTGTGCTAGAAATAAAATGTGCCAGGGGAAACGATCAAAGAACAGACCTGCTCATTTCTATATTAAATTCTTTATATGTATTTATACAATTTAACAAGATGCTTCAGCTCCCTATTTGCCTTTTTAAGCAAAGCACATTAACCTTAAGTTTTCAGCAGGTTATTCATCATTTTAATACAGGCTAACGTACTTGTGGAAAAAAAAAACCCAAGGTCAGGATGAGCTGAAAAAACATTAAGTGAACTATGAACAATCTTTTACTTGGTGAAACAAACGTAGTAATCTGTACTCTTAAAAGCTTTTCTATGTAAAGACAATCCTCTCAAGATATTTAATCTTTTTCTGGTTTCATTCCTATTGAAATATATAGAGAAAAACACACAACTTTCTATCGTATTTCATATTGTCTGTCAGATCACGTAGAAAACAGGATGAACATTAAATACTAGATATTTTTAAAGTAATTTTTATATTCTATCCCTACTGAAGAATTAGCTATGATCAGTGAGGAAAGATGAATTCTTCCATTATTATGTTTGTTACTTTGATCCTGTTGTTACTTTTTTTTTTCTTCCCAGTAATTTGAGCACCTGTAGTCCCAACAGTTCAAACAAATTTGTCATAACTGAGAAATGAGGAAAGACAAGTTCACTCTGCCACTGCCACATCTGATAAAAGAACAAATCCTTAGCCGGAAATATAATGAACTGGACGTTATTAAAAAACACCAGTATTAAAGAAGCACAAGTTCTACAGAATTATTTAATTTGCAATTATTTATTTAATTTGACTGAAAGGACATATGTAGCATATTTGATTAAAAGTGGTTTCTGCAAATTGCAGCCAGATTTTGTTCCAATTGTTACATGTGACAATTATGCATTGGCTGAAGTGCTTTTTCTTTTTCTTTTCCCTGAAATACTTGTATTTCTTCTTGTCATATTGTCATGTGTACATCTGTGCAGAACAGAAATGTTAAAATGCCAGAGTTTCTGAAGAAGTTGCTCCTAAAGACTTTTACAAAAAAGAGAGTATGTTGCCTGACAAAAATTCTTCACTGACAATGCAACTGACTTATGTTCTCCAGAAGGGGTCTGCTTTAGTGTAAGCTATGTACATACATAAGAACAAACAAACAAACAAACAAATAAATAACTGTAATTTACCTTTTCAGTTAAGTTTAGGTGTTATGCTAGACCAGACTTCATTCATTAAATATTCAGTTCATATAATCTTATGCACTGTAGCAACTTACACAGAGATATCTGGCTGCTACCAAAGAATTCAGTTTCTTGTGAAGGGACCTTGTAAGTCTGCTAAGGACTGAGAAAAATGAGCTCCCAGACAGGCTAAAGTGCCAGCATTCCTAAATTGTATACAGATTAGTTTAAAAACCAAAGCAAACACAAAACAAAACAAAACAAAAAAGCTCTGTCCAGAGACTTCTTTCCTGAGGATAGATTCTGTAATTGACTGTGATACAGGAACAAGGAAACACTGACCTTTTCCTGAAAATAGATTGTTGCTTGAATAATTGCTTGAAGACAGTTGATTAGGAAGCAAAGTCTGCATTCAGGTTCCTCTGTATCCTGAAGATGATTAAATTTACATTTCCTACCTTACACTTCCTGTGATCAAACCACAAGTGCAAAGCTATTAAGCACGCTTCTGTTTGAAGCACAGTCATCATCATCCTAGAATAGAACTGCCGTTTGAAACTAACAAGAGACAAGAGACAGTTTGACTATGTTGCATACTGATTTGGAGAATCAGCATGGGGCAGAGTTCTGAGTTTTCATCCTTCTCTGCTGAACAAACGGTTGGTTTTTGTTTGTTTGTTTGTTTGTATTTTAAGTCTCTAATTATTTAATAAAAAATGAATAAAATCAGATACTGCATCAGAAAAGATAATTTAACTAAAAATACACATTCCTTATTTTAGACTTCACCTGCTAACTATGGCCATATGTGCATTCCAGAAAAATTTCCTGAATAAAATGTGTATTTAAATTATGTAACTGCCATAATCAAGTGTTTAACTGTTACTTTTAGCAATCTGAGTTCTTAATTGTGCTATTTGGAATTAACCTGACTTTTTATGATAAAGGGACAAATAAGCTTGAGTAGTTGTTTTTGCCAACACAGCTTGTTTCTTGGCTATAAAAGCACGAGTACACCTTGTTCTTTACTGAGACCAAATTCCAAGCTCCTGGCACACGAACCTTTATTTTTGATCCAAGATTACATCTTCCAATGCAGACTTCCTGAATTTCCCTTCTGAAAAAACACACACCCTTTCTTTATTCTCTGATTTTATACTTGCTTCCCCATCATATGTTGTCAATTCAAGATGGTTGGCCCATCTCAGCCACAGTGTCATGATTCAAGCATCCATACTGGAAGCCAACTTGGCCCTTGACAGGAGATATTCATTAGACATACTCCAGTTGTATTGCAGTAATATTGCAAAGATTTTTCCAAGAAAAGTCAGTTTAATATATAGAAAACAGAAGTTCAACAGGATATAATCTCTATATTTTATTGGCTTTTATGAAGAATCGTAACTATAAACTGGAAAAAGAACAAGCCAGAAATAAGAATGAGAAAAAAAAGTAAAGCTGTTTTGTTTAAAAAAGAAAAACAGAAATTGTAGGAACTTCCCTGGCTGAGTTCTACTCCAAAAATAAAAGATTTTTGCTAATTAATACTGTGCTTAATCATAGAATCACAGAATGGCTTGGGTTGGAAGGGACCTCAAGGATCATCATTTCCAAACCCCGTGTCACAGACAGGGTTGCCTGCTGCTAGATAAAGGACTAAAACAGATTACCCAGAGTCTCATCCAACTTGGCCTTAAACACCACCACGGATGGGGCATCCACAACCTCTCTGGGCAACCTGTTCCAGCACCTCACCACTCTCCATACATAAGTTCTGCTTGATATCTAATCTAAATCTCCCTTCCTTTAGCTTAAAACCATTCTCCCTTATTCTATCGCTACCTAGCCACATAAAAAAGTTGGTTTCCCTCATTTTTATAAACTCCCTTTGAATAGTGGAAGGTTGCAATGAGGTGTCCCCACAGCCTTCTCTTTTCCAGTCTGAACAATCCCAGTTCCTTCAGCCTATCTTCATAGGAGTGGTGCTTCAACCATTGGAACTTCTTCGTGGCCCTCCTCCAGACCTCCTTCAAAAGCTCCACATCTTTCCCGTGTCGGGGGCCCCAGACGTGGACACAGTATTCCTGATGGGGCTTCACAAGGGCAAAATAGAGGGGGACAATCACCTCCTTTGCCCTGCTTGTCATCCTTCTGATGGAAACCAGGATATCATTGGCTTTCTGGCCTGCAAGTGCACACTGCTGGCTCATGTTATGTATTCCATCAACCAGAACCCCTAAGTACTTCTCAGCATGGTTACTTTCAAGGAGATCTTCTCCCACTTCATACATATCTCTGGGAGTACTTTGATCCAAGGGCAAAACCTTGCACTTTGCGTTGTTCAACCACAAGGGTGCACCTTTTGAGTTTATCAAGGTCCCTCTGGATGGCATCCCTTCCTTCAGTTGTATCAACTGCACTGCTCAGATTGGTGTCATCAGTAAACTTGCAGAGAGTGCAAGCAATCCTATCATCTATGTCACTGATAAAGATGTGAAAGAGTATAAGACCTAATACTGACCCCTGGGGGACAACACTTGTTCTCAGCCTCCAGCTGGTCAGGTTGGTTGGTTGGTTGGTCTCGCTGTGACCTTCCAACCAATTCCTTTTCTACCCAGTTTAGTCCATCCTCTCCAATTTAGAGATAAGGATGTAATGGGAGACCATGTCCAAGGCCTTGCACAAATCCAGGAAAATGACATTCGTCGCTTTCCCTGTGTTCACTGGTACCATCACTTCATTACAGAAGGCCACCAGATTGGTCAGGCATGACTTTCCCTTGCTGAACTCATGCTGGCTGTCTTGGGTCACTCACTCATTCCTCATGTGCCTTAATAAGCCTTCCAGGAGGATCTGTTCTGTGGTCTTCCCAGGCACAGAGGTGAGGCTCATCAGCTTGTAGTTCCCTGGGTCCTATTTCCTCCCCTTCTTGTACATGGAAGTAATGCTTCCCTTCTTCCAGTCACTGGGGACTTTGACTGGAAACTTCTAGAGAAATACAATACAGAATAATTTTTTTCTAGTTGGACCTCAGTCTGGGCTTTTCTTGCAGTTACTTGATGGTTCTTAATAGAGTTTTTTAAAACACTGTTCATGTTTCTTTATTTATGCCATACTCGACCTGGAAGACTTAGTTGCATAAGTGCTGTAAGACCATACAACACATTTGACCTTGGTTGCAGAATTTTTTAGTAGCCTGCTGTTTAAACATGAACTTACTCAGATTTATAATTACTATTTCCCTAACAAATAAAATGAAAGCAATACTATGTACCCTTTGTTGTTATAACCAATTTGTAAAAATTTGAACAAGTACCAACTTTTTTTGAGCTATTACATAATTACAGTGTATTGAAATGCATACAATTCTACAGGTTTTATTTGCCAAATAATCTGATTTAAGAGATGATTTATTAAGACCACCTTAAGAGAGATCTACTCAGCTAAAGGATACAGTTTAAAAGATTACAGTGGTTCACATACAGAAGGACACATCATCTTGTCCTTCTAAATGTATAAACATGTAGTTTACATTTACCGACAGAAATTGTCACTTAAATGTTCTACATCATGACCCTCTATTTTACTAAATGAATCCTAAATTGCAGAGGTACCTTTTTTTTTCTAAAAGAGGCAGAAAGTTCAAAAAAAAAAAAACGTAGTTAAACAGAACCAATAAGCATAATCAAAAAGTCTGCAGGCACAGGTTGATCACCTTTATCTCTTCGTTGGAAGATACAGAAGTTAGTATAGTAGAAACAGTTCTATTGACAACTATAGCTTTAAGGTTTCTAATTTGTTTCTTAGGAACTGCTTGGCTGTACTGTAAAAAAAATAGGCTATAATGTTAGCTATAACCATCCCTTGATTTAATGAGAATAATACAAAAACAAGTATTAGTAAATTAGTGGCACAACTGAGTTAAATGTTCAAAAAGAATTAGAGTTCATTCCCATGAAATGTGTGAATTTGACACACTTGATTAAATCTGTACTAGATGTATTCAATGCATACTCAGAACAGACATCTGTTAAAATTTAGTGTTTTGATTGCTTTTTGAAAGCTAGTTTCCTGACCACAGAAGGCTTTAAAAAATCTGTGCCAAATAACCTGTAGGAAACTTCAACTCTAATGTCATACTGAAGTGATTCACTGTTCAGATATTGTTATTATCTGATTTTCAAAAAGAGAAGAAAACAGCTTTATGCTCAAGAGCAAAAAAATGCAAGCCTCTTGCTCCCCATCCTTAAAGGCAAAACATTATGCTATCCCTACTGTCACGATTCTACATAAAGTCTTCTTTCTACTGTAAGTATTTGATATGACATACTACGGTAAGTGTTCTCCAGAACAATCCTTTTCATTAGAATTCTTTTCTGAACCATTCAGTAGAATACATTTCACAGAATCACGCAGTCACAGAATTGTATGGAATTGGAAAGGAGGTTGGAAGGGACCTCTGGAGATCACTGAATCCAACCTCCTGCTAAAGCAGGCTCCCTACAGCAGGTTGTACAGGTAAGTGTCCAGACAGGTTTTGACTGTCTCTACAAACTCTCTGGGCAGAACGTTCCACTGCTCTGTCACCCTACAGTAACACTGCCTCCTGGAGTGCCAGCAGCAGCTGATAAAAGAGACAGATATAGACAGACCCTGAAAGATGCACTGGGTGCAGAATGATCTACAGTTTTGATGTACTCTAGATTTAGTCCTAACTGGCTGCAGGATACTGAGGATGTATTTTGGGCTACTTTGTTGTGTTGGCAGTTATCATATGATTGAAATGTAATGCAGTATTTTCAAAGTCCTGTGAAACAATTTTTATTTACTATTATAAAGACTTTGATGATCTGAGCTAAGGTGATGTTTGTTAGATTACTTTCACAAGTCAGAAATGAGTTATGGACTTGACTGTTTTTGCTAGACTTTCAGTGATTTGCAATTCCTGTCATATAACTGGTTGCAAGATAAGGAATACTGTTGTACTGTAAAGCCCTTAAGTGCCTTAAGAGAACTTTCAGTGGATTTTTCTGTTTTTAATGGAGGTAGAATGGAAGTACAGATGAGAAATAATATGGGTATGATTAAGAATCAAAACAAGTATTTTATTTTAATTCTGCTGCAGATTTCAGTGTAAAAATCTGGACGTGAATCAACCTCCCTAAGCCTGTTTCTCCAACTCAGTTTCTAGTTTTATGCATTCCTGAAACCAAATACAACGGTGGAAAGGAAATGTCATTAACATAATTACATACATTACATACATGTACCAAGTATTATTAATTTTACATGGAATCTGTGAGAATTAGAAGCAAAAATACAGTCAAACATGGTGGAGCTTTTCAGGGAGGGATGTTTTGAACTGAGTAGAAGTAAAGTGATAGAAGTAAAATGATTAATAATAGGGATCATGATATTGTCATAGAATCATAGAATGGCTTGGATTGGAAGAGGCTTTAAAGTCCATCCAGTTCCAACCCCAATGCCACAAGCTGGGCTACCACTCACTGGATCACATAGTTCAGGGCCCCATCTAACCTGGCCTTGAATATCTTCAGGGATGCCCAGGTATCTAAAATCTCTCTTCTTTCAGTTATAACTGTTCCCCCTTCTCCAGTCACTATCAGTCTATACAGTAAGTCAGCCTCTTTCCTGCTTCTGAGCTCCCTTTAAACACTGGAAGGTCACAATGAGGTCCCCCTGCAGCCTCCTCTTCTCCAACTGAAATAGCCCAGCTCGCTCAACCTTTCCTCCTCAAAGAGGTGCTCCAATCCTCTGATCACCTTAGTTGCCTCTTCTGGATCTGCTCCAGCAGCTCCGTGTCTTCCTTGTGCAGTACTTCAGGTGAGGACTTATAAGGGCAGATCGGGGGTACAATCACCTCCCTCAAACTGCTGGCCACCTCTCTTCTGATGCAGTCTCCTTCTGATGCATGATACTGTTGGCCTTCTGGGCTGCAAGCGCACACTGCTGGTTCATGTCCAGTTTTTTGTCTATCAGGACCCCCAAGTCCCTTTCTGCAGGTCTGCTTTCAATGAGTGCTTCTCCCAGTCTGTACATGTATCTCTTTGGACTCCAACACCTTGTACTTGCTCTTGATAGATCTCACTAGATTCACACAGTCCCACTTCTCAAGCCTGTCCAGGTCTCTTTGGATAGCATCCCTTCCTTCTTTTGTATCAATTGCACAACTCAGCTTGGTGTCATCAGCAAACTTGCTGAGGGTGCACTCAATCACACTACTCAGGTAACTGACAAAGATGAAGATCACTGGTCCTAAGATGGACTTCAAGGGACACCACTCATCACCTGCCTCCATCTGGACACAGAGCCATTGACCACAACCCTGTGGCTGCAACTAGACAGTCCATTTTCTGTTGCATCAGTACAGGTTAAGGGATGACTTGCTGGAGAGTAGCTCTACAGAGGAGGACCTGTGGGTCCCAGTGGACAAGATTGGGCATGAGCCAGCAGTGTGCCCTTTTGCCCAAGAAGGCCAGTGGTATCCTGGGGTGCAATTAAAAAGAGTGCAGCCAGCAGATCGAATGTGGTGATTCTCCCACTTTATTATGCCCTGGCAAGGCCACATTTGGAACACTGTATCCAGTTCTGGGTTCCCAAGATCAAAAAAGACAGGGATCTCTGTCTGAACCCTTCTTTGTTTTTGGCTCAAAGCTTGCTTTGAGGCATTTCTTGTGATAAGACTCTCACTTTTCTAGGAGATGAGAGGTGGGTGTTGGGCATCACTGTGTGTACAATTTTACATTTGAAAGCATTTCTTTGGAGCTGACTGCCTTCAGAAGAGAGTGCTCAGGATTGTTTTCTGGTGAAAGATCTGGCCTGTGACCAAATAATTCCAGCTTGCTATAGGAGACTGGGGGATGATACCATTGTATTCTGTGAAGGCAAGATACAAGTTGGTGCCTCCATGCTCCCTCTTATCTGCTGTCAAGGCCTGGAAAATAAAAGGAGCTCCTGCTGAGATCCAAAAGCCAGAAGCTGTAACTGCAAAAGGAGCTGACTCAACCACTTTGGACCTATAAATATGTTTGTACTGGCATTGAAAACTCACCATTGTCATCATCAACAAAACAACAACGCCTGACAACCCACCACCACTGAAGATCAGTGACTGAACTATGAACCACACTGGACCCATGGTGGTGACTATCTCCCTCTTGCTTCCTACAAAGACTCCTTGCTTTTATTTCCTATCTTTTCTATTGCCAGCCTTCCCTCCCCCATCTCCCTGAACGACTAGGATTTGTAATAAACCGGTTGGGCTAACATTTGACCCATTGTGTCTTAATCTCGCCATCGAGTATACACATATTAAAAGAACCTCATCTCCCTCCTATAAATTGGAGTGAGACAATCCCTTGGAAGGAATCCAAAGGCGGGCCAAAAAGATGATAAAGGGCCTGGAACATCTTCTGTATGAAGAAAGGCTGAGCAAACTGGGTCTGTTCAGCCTGGGAAAAAGAAGACTGAGAAGGCATCTGATAAATGTTTAGTGGTACCTAAAGGAAGATGGGAGGCAAATGGATGAGGCTGGGCTCTTCTTGGTGGTGTGTAGCAATAAGACAGAATCATGATGTAAAATCTGTACACAAGAATTTCCATACTAACATGTAGAAGAACGTATTTACAGTAAGGGCGATGGAGCACTGAAACAAGTTGCACGGAGAGGTTGTTGAGTCTCCTTCTGTGAAGATATTCAGGGCCTACCTGGATGTCTAACTATGCAACCTACTGTAGGGAACCTGCAGGGGGTTGGACTCAACGATCTCTTCCAACTAGAGCGATCCTGTGATTTTATGGTTTTGTGATTCTGTAATTCCTCATCCACTGAAGGGTGGATAATTGTTCCATTAAGAATGATAGTATCATTCCATTAAGACAAGAATAAGCCAGGTAAGAATGAACTCAAAGGATAAATATTACATAAGGAGGCCAAGTGAATAAAAGCAAGGTGTAGACATGTCATAACTTTTGGGTTGATTATATATGGATCTCTGAGACATTCTTGTAACCAGCAACATACATTATCATCCAAGTGTACAACAGAAACAATTTTGAGAAGAGTTCAACTGCTAATATCTGGAGTTCTGTCAGAAACTGCCTTTGAAGCATTTTTCTAACATGACAGCCTTGCCTTTCAACCTCTTCTTTGAAAGCACTTTCATATTTTGTTAGGCTTTAGTTGAATTTCAGATTTTTTCAAGGTGTCTCTATAACATGCTATGTTATTTTAATTTATTTATTTTATTTTATTTTAAAGATCACCTGTAAACAATGACTGTTTTCCTTACTTAGGAAAAAATTGACTGTTACTCCCCCTCTAATTTTAGGTCAACTTGTTTCAGGAAAACTGGAATATACAGGTATGATTCTGGTTTCTTCTGGATTTGGAGGAAAACACAGTTCTGATTTGATTTTTTTATGTTGTATTACTCATGTGGCAAGTAAGAAACTTATTTGTAACAGCAGGATGTTTTTTAACATGCCTAGTTCATTTCTGCATCAGTTCATATAGCTTGTGTTCTACCTACAGTTTACACCTGTGTTCACAGTAGTGCTGCTATAGTATCAGTGAACAGCAACAGCATCTATCTGAAAAATCACTCTTTAAGACAGATATGCTATAAATAGCACGCAGGCTCTTGTTCATTGCTGGTGAAAACGCACTGGTGACTGCTGAAAAAAAAGTGTTTTGTAGCTGAGAATTTTCTGTATTGAATAGTGTAACTGTGCTTTTTGTATCTGTTGCAGTTTCCATGGAAATAATTAGGAGGTTTTACTTTCAGAGTAACCTATGTATTTACTTGTTTAAATGCATATTTAATGGCTTTTCAGAAGAGGTAATTTAAATTTAATAGAATTTTGGAATAATACTCTTTTTCATATTAGTTTTAAAGAGTTGATACTTTAAAAGTTTTTATATAAATTGAAACAGATTTTTCTTTTTTTATTTTTATTTTTCATGTACACTGTCATGGAAACCTTCATCTCATTTAATAATTTACCATGTAATTTTGCAATGAAGCTGCAAGTCTTTATGGCAACAATTCCTTTTGCTTCCAATGAACCTTATTAAAATAATTGGATATTCATATAACAAGCATTTGACAAATCATTTTAGTTGCAGTTGAATAAAAAAAAAAAATCATATTAAAATTTTTGAATCAACTTTTGAATCAGTCTTTATTACAATCTGTATTCCAAAATTCTCAACCTCAAAGGCAAACTTAAATTATCCAGTGCTAGACTATAGCCTCTAGCTGGGCTATTAGTACATAAAGTACAAGTGGGCTCAAGGCAAGAAGTCCAATTATTTTCAGAGAAAGTTTGAACTCAGATCAGCAAATGAGCATATTTTCCTTCACATATCCCTGGATAGCTGTATTCTTTTGAAATGCAGTTGTTTATGCATTTCAGAATAGAGCAAATGTAGGGATATACCGTTTTTTTAAATACAAGTACAGTTATGGCATGTGTTTTTAAAAATGTTATTACACTAGTAAGTCCTGGGGGATACAATGATGGATGTTCTGAAATGACTAAAACAGATGGTTATATTTCACATATCTGCATTTGATAGACATGGAATGAAGTGTATTCCTTTATGGTCAATCTATATACATCTAATTTCTGTACTCTTAGAAGTTATCTGTGGGACTTCATTACACTTATGTTGCGTAAGTGCACATAAAGGTGCTGCTCAAAGATCATTTTTATGCTTTGCTAAAACCTCAAAAATCTATACTCCATGTTACTCATAAATGTGTGTTCTTCACTTCTTATCAATCTCATTGTTAGATTTAATAACAGAAAAAATCCAACAGTGCCAACAGGAGAAGAGGTTAGCTCTTTTGGCACAGTTCTTTTATCTCTTCTCCCCTCTAGTGACTACCTTTCATTACATTTAACATACATGGACACCTAGTAGATCAAGAGCACATTTATAAATCAGTTGTATGGAGGGTTACTAAATGAAAGGATTAATTACTGCATGATTAACCACTTGTCTTAGATACTAACATCTTTATCAAACCAAAATGCTTATTAAAGCAATATGTAGATCTTTAACCTTACAATGATTATACATTTTCTTACATTATATATATACAAACATAAAGACAAGAGGAAAGGTCTGAGGAACTACAGGCCATTCAACCTCATTTCATACCCTAGGAAGGCAGTGGAAAAAAAACATCCTGAAAAGCATTTCCAAGCACACAATGCTCATGCAAAGTAGTCAACACAGATTTATGAGAAGGAAATAATCCCTGATCAGCCACATAGACTTCTACAATTATGTCAATGTCTTCCTGGACACAGGTGAGCAGGAGATGTTATATACTTCAAATTTAGTTAGGCTTCTAACAGTGTCTCATAGCATTCTTGTATTGGGAATGACACTGTGCAGAATATGTAAGTGGACAGTGAGATGAACTGAAAACCAGGTGAATGGTCAGACCATGGCAATAAGTCCAGCTGGAGGCAAGTCACTGGTGGTGTACCCCAGGCTCCCTACTGGGTCTGGTATCACTCAGCATCTTTGTTGCAAGTTGGCAGGTGACATAGCATGGGAAGAAGTAACCCTTCTTTGAATAGAGGGTTTGGGTAGGTGAACCCCAGAGGTCCCTTCTAATGTATCATTCTTTTGCCCAAGGAGGTTGTTGATGCCCCATCCCTGGAGGCATTCAAGGCAAGGCTGGATGTGGCTCTGGGCAAACTGGTCTAGTGGTTGGCAACCCTGCCTGTGGCAGGGGGGTTGAAACTAGGTGATCATTGTGGTCCTTTTCAACCCAGGCCATTCCATGATTCTATGATGTTTCTATGATATATGCATTAAGTATACATGCCATGTATATGGTATTTACTATATTTATCTAATTCATGAATTTATTAACCACTTACCAATCATTTTATCTTTCGGACTAGAGTAATTTTCTTGCTTCCTCTGCAAAGGTGAAAAAGAGTTCCAGAATTCACTTCCCATAGAAAATGCAAAATGTACATGAAGCAGTTTCCTCACATCATCAATGACTAACTAGTACAGGAAGAAAACTATTTATTGTACTGACTTCTGTCTCCATCTGACTGACAGCTCTATTATCTCAGAGCACATACAATCTCCTTGTTCTTCATGACTCTGAGAGAGTTATACGTCCTGCAACTAAAAACAGCTCTCAGGACTGGAACTTGTATTTATGGAAGCTAGCTAGGCAATGTCACCTTTATTTGATGCTCACATCAAATAAGACCTATCTAAATAGGTTATAGCATTTTCCAAGACTTTGCTCAGCAGCTAAGGAATTGCCTTTACAGATACCATCTCCATCAGGACTTAGGGCTACAGGAGGTGTAATACCTGCAAAACATCTTTATTTTTTTGAGGAGCCTCTTTCCCTGTTAGAGCATTGAAATATTGTCAGAAACGAAGACTGTTAACTCTAAATTTTAGATTTGAGTAAGCTATCTTCACCTATAACTTTTCCCTTCTCATTTTGTTGTATGTCTTCTCCTGCCGTGTGATTTCAAAACTCCCTTTGATATTGAGTATGAAAGAAGAATGGAAGAAAAAAATAGTCTAATTTCTTTCTAGCAATGAAAACTACTTGTATTGGAACAGAATCTTGCTTTTAATAAAAACTCTAAAAACTGCCTGAGCACAGCAACTGTATGCATATGCAACTCTATTAAATACAAGAAAGGATCAAATAAAACACATTTCCAGAACAAGATGCCTTAATGACTTGTATTGTGGTTAAAATGACATCTGACAAGATTACAAAACTTATCTATTATCTGAAGGCAAGCAGCAATTTTAATGCTGAAACACATACACATGCAATGCCGATTCACTTTCAGTTCTTTCTTATAAGAGAGCAATTCTTAAATGCTATTATTTTTATTCATTCATCCCAAAGCACAGGTATTAGAAGTTCTTCTGAGATCATAAGCAACAACTGATTCCTGGAATCACAAAAGATCCGAGCACTTGTTCAGAAAGTATCACAGCAAGAACTAACATCTCCAGAAAGTCTGAAGAGTATCCATGCTTTTATTAATAGCAATCACCAAAATAATGTGCATCAGCAACAACATCTACCTAATCTGATGGAAATGGAGAGCTGCCAATTCCAACTTTTATGCCCCTCTTTTATGCCCAACTTTTATGTTCCACCCCTTCCTTAGGACCTGACAGCTGTGTTGCTACATGGAGAGTGAACTCAATAATCCCACCAAAAATCCTTCCTCATAGTTGACTTGTACTCTTCCGCACAAGGATAGTGATTTATACTGAAGTCAGGTTGTTGAGTCTGATGGAGATATAATCTCAGTGAGGTGTCAGGCTGAGGATAAAACAAAAATCAGGCCAGAATAGAGATCATGAGGCTACAGAAACTCAAGTGCCTCTCATGACATCACACATTAAGAATAAAAAAAAAAGGAAGAGAAACATGATCTCTTTGTTGTTTGTGGTGCACCTGGAAAAAAGCCTCACACAGAGACAGGTTATGTCTGCATTTGAAAGTAGTATGGCCATATAGCACTGTATTTGTAGGCTATGATGATTAGAGTGGAGGACGTAATGCCTGCATTAACTGTACCTCAGGGACATTGTCTCTGCACAAGTTCTAGGCTGCTTGGGCAGACTGAATTGCGTGGACTTTTCTTGCTGAAATGTTTCATGTCGATTCCTGGTGTACAACATGAGGATTTTAGACTATCTGATTATTTTGTTTGAGATTATTTTCATCTCAAAGGGATCCAATTCTTGTGCTCTGAGACCACTATGTCACATGAAGCAAAGCATACCAAGTGGAGATGAGAAAGAGATTTTTTTTTTAAATGCACTCCTAAACTAAAACACTCATGATATGTCCTACAGAAATAATTGTGATATTTAATGCATCAGAATAAATGCAAGATAGAAGAATATCCTGGGTATTCATATGTAAATGTGATGGCACCATGAGTTTTCCTTGAGATATCTTATAAATACAAAGGGAATATGTTTGTAATGCAAATTGGCATATACTATTAGAATATTATCTTGATATATTGCATTTCAAGTCTAGGCATTGTTTTTTCCATGTTTCAAACTCAGAGGTAATCAGTCTAAAAATATTCTCCTTTCCATCTGTATATTATTTATTCACAAATAAACTCAATGATCTCAAAAGTGATTCACATGAATAATGACTACTTAAAATTTCAAAAGAGCAGCTAAAGTACTCTTTGCCTTCAAACTCTTCACCGAGACTGTAGTATAAAAAGACCACTAGATCCTCCCTCTTTTTTTCTTTTCGTATTTTTAATTTCTAGCACAGTCACTTGGAGTGCCATGTGAATTATTCAAAAGACAAATATTAAAGTGTGTCATAGAGTTTTCAACTAGTTCAATGAACACTGGAAATACGAATATTCTATACAGAGAACTGCACAATCCTACGTTCATAACACATATACAATATTTTCATTCTTCATCTCTGACAAACCTACACACACAGATGGCTCAGCACAGTAGCTCTTGCAGCAGAGCAAAAAATGAAAAATAATAAAAAAAAAACTTAAATGACAGAACTCATCTTTGTTTTCTAACAGCTGCCTCCTACAAAGATGGATCAGACTATACCACTGTGACAAAACTGTAAGTTGTAAGTTTTGCCTTTACAGATAATAAGATCTCATTTCAAGATTTCATTTATCTTCATTATCTTCCTCAAACAAATGTTCTGGTATCTCTGTAAAGAATCTGTGACTGCAATGGCAACTGGAAGCAAACCTCCTTTTAAAGCTGCCGCTGATCCTAAACCATCACAAATGCTGAAATTGTCTCATAATGGGCATGAAAAGTAAGGAGAAAGAAGAAAGAACTGATGATAAGCTCATCTCCAAGTTTCTTGTTCTTTTTCTCTAACTTTCCATAATTCTCTTGCCACTTATCTGCATCATCTATTAGTTCAGAGTTGCAAATATTAACAAATTACAAAAATAATTCTCTATAGATGTATTAATATAGCTAAGACAGTCTCAAGAGCTTATTTTTGTGATTTCTTAAGGAAATGTTGTGAAATTGACAATTTGCAACAGTCACAGTACCGTATGTCACTTAGCATTTCAAGGCTGTATCAAAGTACACATGTTCAAAGCTTTCAGAAAAGGGCTTCTAACCATGCAGAAAACCAAGGACATTGCTCTCAACAGTAATCATTCTATCACTGTTAGAAAGATGGGGTCATACAAACAGTTGGTAAGTAGGCTTACTCAAAAAGTATACTACTTGATAAGCTGACAAACTTGAAGGTAAGAATCTGCAATTACTGAAATTAATATTGGTAAGATTTTATAGGACTACATTAACAAATGAAATGACTTTAGCTTTTCTAATTTTTCCATTTAAAGTATGTTTTCCTTAGAAGAGTCTTCTGATACCAAATACTTGCAAGGATAGTGTCGCGATTATTCCCACGGTGAAGGCTAGGACTGATCAAAATGGAAGTCAGCAATAGCCACACTTCCAGAAAGCTGCCCAAACAGAAGCATTGGATTTTGGAAATAAATGTGAAGTAGAAAGAAATGCGCATTTTCCTCACTCAAGTTCTGAAAAGGAAAGAATATCAGCTTCAGCATGGTACTCTCCTGTGATGACAACAATGCTGTATCACCTATGTAACAACTGAAATGCACATGCTATTTTTCTAAGTGTGAATGGGAACACAAGAAAAAAAGAACACCAAATAATAAAATATCATTAAGGTCCTGTATAATAGCTTTTACTTGTTTGGATTCATAATCCTGAAGAAAACTCAAAATACTTATACAGTACATACTGCATGGAAAAACGCAGTAGTAAATTAGAAAGATTTGTTATAACATAACTAGAGATATTATACTCATTGCTCTTTTCAGTGAATAAAAATTTCAACTGATGTAAATTGAAATTTGAATGATGAGTGCATCATCAGTCCTTTATATGAAATCTGTTTAAGCATAAGATATTTCAGAAATGTAAACTCCAAACACAGATTGTTGTAGGAAAAACACATGTGAAGGAGTGGTGGGGACCAGATGAATCAGTGTCCAGTTCCCTTTCTGCTATTAAAAAGCTGCCTGTAATTCTTCAAACTACTCATCATTTTGCTGTAGTATTTCTCTGGTGCATAATGACTTCAACAGAATATATAAACATAATACACTCCTTCACATTCCCATTTCATGAAGCCATGTAAGACTGTTTTAAAAGAAGCAATCTAGTTATTGAATATGTAAAAGGGAATCTGTGTGGGCTTTTTTGCAGACGCGTTTGAATGCAGTTTTAGCAATACTCATTGCTAGTATTTGCTGCAGTGTATTAGGGAATATAAACAGTTATTCTCATGCTGAAAGAGGATATTATATTTATATTATAAAAGAGGAAATGTGTAAAGTTGACATTACAATGAGACAACTATTACTGAATTTAAAGAGTTCAGTATTTCAGTATTCAGTATACAGAATTTATTATTAATTCAAATATAAAGGGGAACCTGTATGAACAAAATATGTTCCACATGCTATCTTTTTAATGCAAGACATGAACAAACTAAATTCCTTTGATAATCCAGCAGCAATGCATGTATTTTTGGAGCATCAGTTTCTTTCCATGTATATGACAATAGCAATCCTTAAGAAAGGCAGTAATTAGGAGAAGAGATATATACCCTCCTGTGAAAGATGCTTATAATGGGTACTGGCAGTTGAAGCGACTTTTATAGCACAGAAGTGCACATCTCTTTTTAAGTACCAGTCACTGCATCATGCAGCCAGTCTATAGGTTGTAAGAATCCCACTGCTCTGACCAATGTCCTCCTAAAATCTAAAAGCTATTGGGAATATCTCCTTTCCTCCCACTATCATATATTACAAAAGAAACTTAGGCATCAAATTAGAAGGCTTAATAAAAGTCAAGCTCAACATCCAGCCTGGTTTAAAATGAAAAAAAACGAAACATCCAACAAAATGAAAGATAAAGAACATAGAAAGCACTGTAAGGATCTTCTACCCAATAAACGGTACAGCTTTTTCTTTGGTAGAGGTTGCTGTGTCAGTAAAATCTATCACATAACAAAGATGGCTTTAAGAAGGTCACAGAAAAACCATTTAAAACTTTTGCAAAAACTCTTACGAAACAGAAGCAGTTCAAACTGTTTGAATAGAAAACAGTCAGATGGTAACATGACAAATGTATGCAAAATAATAAGTGGTGTACAGAAGGCACTAAGAATCTTCTTTTCTACTAGTTGCATAACACACAAAGAAAGAGAGAATTTAAGACCCTGAAATACATGGAGTTACTCAGCGTATCAGGATATTGTTGAGGTCAGATGTTCAACAGGAATAAAAAAAAGATATTGCAAGTTTGTATGAATAAGAAGAATAAGTAATACACAACTGACGTCAACGGGAATTAAAGAAAATCGGAAAGAGTATTGTAATTCCTACCTGAGACTTTATGCCAATCTCTGACTGTTAAAGAATAAACTAAAATCTTTATGTAGGGAATAAGCTATGCTCTGTCTTCATGGCAGTGCATCCTGATCCTTCCTACGAAGTACCTATTGTTGGCCTGTTTCCTTGTTTTCTTGTTTGCTTTTTCCAGGTTTTGGTTAGTGTTCTTAACTCCCCTACTGCTTTAAATAACTCCCCAATCCTGCTTTTTGAGATTTAAGGCAAAACAAAACTCCAAGTTCTAACAGCCCCAAAACTGTTGTCACTCTTCTTCAGTCTCACAACACATTTGATGTAAAGAGATTCATCATCAGATCTTCCTCTGCTTTCAGTTGACAACTGTATCGATATGCATCTAAACTAACAGCTTTATTTATTTATTTATTTATTTATTCCAGGCAGTTTCACATACAAGTTTTACTAAACTACCAGGAATGCAACAGACATCTCCAGCAATGCTGCTCTTACACCCACTGCTTATGCCTTTTCCATGCTCCACATTTTGCTCCTTTATACAGTTTCCATTTTAGGAACAATGTTTGATTGACTTTTCCTCCAACAGTAATTACTGGCTACAGGCTTTTTTAATTCTTCACTGGTGGTATCTTATAGATATCTTTCAAACAACTTGATTTCTCTTACATTCCAACTACACAAAATTCTAGGTTACTGAAAAAGAAACGGCATATCTACCCTTCTTCATTTCTTATCTAAGCAACTATTCAGACCTGGAAATAGTTTTCAGAATTCAGCTAAATAATGCTTAGATGTGTATGTTACTTACAACATACTTGTACAAGCAACTTACTACCAATATATAATGTAGCGTATTATTACTATTTTATGTAATAAAACTTACTAAAACTGTGCAGTCATTTTCAACAACAATAACAAAACTCACAAAAATAAAATCGAATACCTCAGTTAGATTTAGAATTCCCTAAGCCTAAACTTATATTGCAACAGAAGTCACAGTGAGTGTTTATCGGTAGAAGCACAGGGTGTACATCTAGTATGGCATATCTGCATTTAACCTAGTGTGTTAAATTTGCCCAGGTGGCTCAGGATGCTTATGGCTTGGAACAAGCTGCATCTGTGCAGGATACAATTGGTTTTAGCCTCCATAACAAGACAGCTGCATGCAAACCGCCTGTGGGGAATGGATTCTGGACGGATCTACCACCAAATTGCAGGTGGAAGTGGTTTAGCAAGAGTACCCACTCATTACAACAAACAAAATCCATGCCACAGGGTGTTCTCCAGTTTCCGCAAACATATATCTTCCCCAGTAAATGGGCAGGTTCCTGTATTTGAATTTGTTACTAAACTGAAGGTGTAGATTACGCATGATCTCAACTAGGCCAGATTCATGGCAACTGGCCCTTCCAGTTGCAGCCCTGCACTAAGAGCCAGTACTCTATGCATACTTGGAATGATGCCTGAACATACTACTAAAATGTGAGCTGATGCTCTGCCACATGCTCCCCCACTCCAGCTGTGCAGTTTCACACGTTAACGTGGCAGCTGCGAACACCACAAACCATTTAGGCTATGAGACAGAAAGCAGAGAATGCAGGAAAAATGCTATGAAAAGCTTTCTTACGTTATCAAACATGTCTGTTTAATAAGCTTAAATCCTCTTAGAGTGCAAGGCATTTAGTAATGGCTGGCAGCATTAACCATCAATAGAGTATAAAGTAACAAACCAAATACTTAAATCTGGACTCTTTGTTGTTTCAAACTTTGGTTTTTTGAGGTTGGACCTCTCTGTTATTTCAGTTTGTTGAATGGCAGACAGACTTTGACATATTTTGTTGATAATCACAATATTGCATGTTATCTACATAGGTTGCTTTGAAAGTAATGCAACCTATTTCTTTCCACAGAACCTGCAACAGAAACAAAGAACACAATAACACAATTTGATAGAGCAAATTCTCAGCTACAGAACACTATTCTTCTGCATAGTCAGCACCATTAGCCATGCATTTCTGCCAGCGATGAACACAAGCCTGCATGCTGCACTCATGCCTACCATCTGCACCAGCAGAAGTGAACCACTGCCTCTGTCACCACTGCTGGAACGGCTCACTGTGCTACATGCCCTGTTTGGTCTCCATAAGTGTTCAGCAAGTGAAGATGAATAGATGCATTTTTTTTCCACATGGGGGAATTCAACGACACACCTTTGCCTCATACACACTTCAATCTGGCTATAGATGTCTACATTCAGTTGGACTAGATTACCTTTATGGGTTCCTTCCAACCCAAATAAATTCTCTGATTCTGTGATTCATTACCCCTCTGCTGCTGTCTGTCACACAGCAACAAAACATAATGGAATGTTGATGGGAAGGTGGTACTGCCATACCATCAACATCCGCATCTGATGTCACGGGCCAATTTAATAAAACAAGAAGCATTACTTTTGGGAAGCCCTCCCAAAAGTGGCTTTTTTTGTGTGTGTGTGTATGTTTGTTTGTTTTTTTAAGTATGTATATAATTCATCTATTTCACACTTAATCTCTGCTAGTCCTTCATGGTCAGCCTCTGCCACTACTCAACGTGGTGCCTGTCACAGGATGCTGTCCTTCCTGATCTCACATGGAACATGGGAGTCCCACAGGCTGCAGCTTTCCAAGCTCTCCCCAGCACAGCTCTGTAACGCAGCGTCCACGTTTCAGGCACTGCTCCAGCACCATCCCCACAGGCAGCAGCTCCCCTGGCTCTCCCGGACAGCCTGCTCCTCCATGGGCCTCTCCTGGGATGCAGGGAGCTGCTGCCTGGAGCACCTCTTGCTCTCCTCCTGACCTGACCTTGATGCATGTACGGCTGCTTCTCTCCCATTCCTCACCCCTCTCTCCCAGCTGCTGTCACAGAGTGGTGTTTCCTCCCTTAACTCCGCTCTCCCAGAGCACACCCAGCATCACTCATGGCTCAGCTCTGGCAGTGGTGGGTCCCTCTTGGAGCAGCTGGAGCTGTTCTGTTCTGTCACGAGGCACTGCTGGGCTCTGCTCACACAGACCACTCCTGCTGCCCCCTGCTACCAAAACATTACTACATAAGCTTGCAACTTATCTTTCAGTCAGCATGATCCTGAAGAAAACATTACCTGCTGTTCTTAAAAATGAGCATCACACTCAAGGAATACACCCCAGTCCTGCTGGGCATGAGTTTTATGCTATTTTCAGGAATTTAAGTGCTCTGAGCTATTCTCTGGAAGAGCTGCTTTCTCAGTGTAGAAAGACCATAGGGAGACTTGCCTTCTTGCCTCAAGCAAGTTTTTACAAATTCCTCTCTCCTTGTCACTAGTTACTGTCAACAGCACGTTTGAAAGCCAGACTGTCATACACAAGCAGTTTCTTAGGTGTCTCCATAAAAATTTCCCCAGGTTAAAACCAATGTAGTCTTTACTATCCTATCCTTGTGAGACTTCTTACCACTGAGGAATAGATAACCACTCACAATTAATATTGTTTTGGCAATAAATCTATACTATGAAATCAGTGATCTTGCTAATAATCTACTTCATAATTTATGTATTAATTATTTATATGGGCAAAAGGTCAAGGAACTGCAGAAATATTGACAGGATGTTTGTTGGTAAGAATGTCAGAACACTAGCTTTGGGAACATATCCTGATTGAAAAATCAGTCATTTAACTTAATTGATTTAGCAACAGAATCTTAGACATGAAAGAAGTCTGAGATAAGAAACCTTGCACAAGAGAGTGTAATATGATTTCTGGATACCTTAACAGTTTAGATGAAGATACATGTCTTTCAGTGAGGTCATTTTAATGATGGATCTAGTTTGACAGACTTCTTGTTTGATTTAGAATGAATTCAGAACTGAACTGCTGAACTTTATGAAGTAGAGGAACTCATATAAAAGGAACTTCATGAATTAAGCTAAAGAGATATCATATTAAAGAGTTACATTAAATGCACCACTGGAAGTCAGATTCTTCCTTATTAAAGTCATGTTCTCCTCTCCTTCTCATAGCCGACATCCTTAGAGACACCCTGAACATCTATATATTGCATACAGTTTATTACCACATCTTAAATCAGACTCTCTGAAAAAGACTGAATTTCATTCTCCCCCTAAGACTAACTTTTCACATAAATTTATCCTATTGGAAATCCCATTAGCTGCTGTCTTCTCCCCCTGGTGAATTTGAATCACCCATGTGAGAACTCTGCTTTATTCTGAAATTAGTGTAAGTGTACTTTGCTGATTATCAGGAGGATAACAGTAGCTAATTGTTACACGTTTGACTATTCTTAAAAGGATATCGGGACCCAGTAAACAGCTATGATTAATCTCATAATTCGCTACTGCATTTATTTTTTTTTTCATCAAGCAGGTAATATATGAAATTTTTCAGACAGAACAGGCTAAAGCATTCATTTTGCTTGGTGAAAATTTGTAGTGTTATTCACTTCATAGCATCCTTAATAAAGGTCACCTCTTTGACACTTAAAGGTAGTAGAACACTACACACTACAGCATGTGTTGACTATGAGCCTAGTCGTATGATGGAGTGTGCCTGAGAACATTAGGCCACATGATGATGTTCTTTCATATGACTTGGACATCAACGGCACACAGAAACTGCTCTACCTTTACCAAGCGTAGTCACAAGGGCTGATATACTTCTCATCTTGCCACACTCTAATGGCTTTTTCTCCACTTATCAGACAGCAGACTCTTGTAAAATACATGCAGATGTCAAAGGTCAGGAAGAACAAAGTGCTGCACTCACAATTTAGCCCAGGTGAAACTAGCAATCTGGTACAACCTTGAGTTACAGTCAGACATAATTGTGCCTCCTTTCCTGTTCTGAAGACTCCTGAACTCCTGGCTACACAATTTAAAGGCAGGCAATCGTTTGCTATCATGATTACACTGTGAACTCATTGCTCTTGTGGGTGAATATCAAAACTTGACAGTGCTTTTTTTCTTTTTTATACTGCTACTTTTCAGTTCTGTAACTGCATAATCTTATGATTAACAATCTAATCTGAAAGTAGGAGAAACTCTTCACATAAATTATAAGGAAAAAAAGATGTCCAGAGATTGCATTTAAAATGTGATTAAATATAAACCCTATTTAAGTTTGGAACTTCTACCCTTAGATTTAGATATCATGATTCAAGGTATTTATTTTTAATTTATAAATACATAGGTAAAGAAAGATGGAGAAGGTGTACTTATACAGAATTTTTTTCTTTCATCCTTCTCACATTACATACCACAAATCAAAACAAATGCATAGACACTTCTAACAGAAAAAGGAAATCTCCACTATTTCAAATACTGCCTCCTATTAAATCCGTGATATATGCAGTTGCATTCATTACGATATTTTATGATGTACATAAAGCATTCACCCTTATGTTGAGTAAGTTGGAAATAATAACACCATTTTCTGAAGGTAGTAACAGTATTCAATGGTATTAGCTTAATCACAAAATAAAGGATAAAGATTAAAGAAAGTGAGATCCAATGTTGACCTTCAAGACTGGAAGCTAATAAAAAGGCTTCTGTCCATAAAGACTTAAAAGTTACCATGTGGAACTTACTGTGCTGGCAGTGAATCCCATTAAAACCTTCTGGACATTTACAAACATATCCTATGAATGTGTCGCCTCGGTACGCTTCACTAATTTCACACATCCCACCATTATGACATGGATTAGGAAGGCAGGGTCCTAAGAGATGGAATAAAAAAATAAAAAGATAAGCGTATATAAACATATAATAAAAAAACATCATAATTTTACATTCATTAAGGAAATAAAATCCCTCATGTAGACCTCCATACTCTGCTAGAATATATCCTTCACTTAGTTCAGATAACTTGCCAGCAAAGATTTTTACGAACAAGAAAAAATATGAAGCATGTCACTACTCATTAATCATAACATTATTTTTTAATGTAAGAGAAGACAGGAGACAGAGAAGCTAAATCTTGCTCTTCTATTAAAGATAACAGGCATTCTAACTTTTATACCACTGTGCCAATATGTATTAATCAAATGTGCCTATCATGTATGGAGTGACATGTACATTATCCCGGAGTAATCACTACGTGACAAGCGTGAGAGACCTTTGCTATGGCTTTGTGTGTCTATTTGAATATGTAACTGTGTGGCCCAGAAGTCAAGTTACTAAACCAACAATTCTTTTCCACAGAGCACCTTTTCAGCAAATCCACTTCAAACTTGTTTTTAAAAAATTGTTCTAAGTGAATTTTGTTTTTTTTGTTCCCCAACTAGCCATATGCTGGGACACATTAAGTCTCAGCTGTGAGATCTAATTTGGTAAGTTTGCAGTGACTACACACATCTTTCGATCCACAGATTATTCTGTCCATGCTGTGTATAAAAAACCTGTCTCACTGTATTATCTTATTAATGTTACATAGGCTGCTCTGAAAGTAATGTCTCCTATTTATTTCCATAAGAACAACAACAGATACAAAGGACACAATAATACTATTCAATAGAGCAAATTCTCAGCTACAAAATACTCAACAGTCACCATCATTAACTATGCAGTTTCTCCAGCAGTTAATAACAGTCTGCCTGCTGCACTTGTACAAATCTGCACTAGCAGAAGTAACCTACTGTCACAAGCATCGCTGCAGAAATGCACCTCCTGCTACCTCACTGTGCTCACATCCACTGGTTGGTCTCCATACGTGTTCAGCAAGTGTCAGTGAATGTCAGTGGGTGCCATTTCTTCCACATGGATGAATTAAATTACACAATTTCGCTTAAAATTTGCACTTCTATGTCAGACTTTATTTTTTCAGACTGCTCCCCCACTGCCATCTGTTGCATAGCAACAAAATGTAATGGAATATTGGTGGGAAGGTTCAACCTCTACTGCCGTAACACCAACATCCACCTCTGACACTGACAGTCAAAATCATGAAGTAGGAGGAAGTACTTATGGAGCAGCCCTCATACCTGTAGCATATCTCTTAGCAGAAGAAAAAAAAAAGACTGGAAAGATTCATATGCAAGTTAATGTGTGAAAAGATTGGCAAATGCAGTACAAATATATTATTTGCAACCTTTGCTATGTACCCCCAAAGGTGATAAATTTCATTTGCTGAATTGCAATGTAATAATTTTTCATCCACTTAAAATCACTTTTTTTTTTTTTTTTTTTTTTAAAGAAAAGACATGAACTTCTTTCCACATCATAATTTACTGACAGTCAGCACTGGGAATTGAACGATTTAAGTTTAAAAAAGCCCTATGTTTAATGTTTCTCAGAGTCTGGCTATTTATGTTTTCAATTACAAACCCAAGGTTCGACAGATGTTCACAGTCATAGCATATATTCAGACTATCACCTCATGAAAACTACATCCTCTGAGAAAACATTAATTTGCAGAGGACAAAAATTATCAGAATGACAATTTTGTCAGATGTTCACAGTCCACAGTTATAATTGCTTGTGTAGTTAGAGCAGTTTGAGAAACTAACCATGTTCATGCTTCTATTACGACTCTGTATTTAGTGTAACCTAGGACACAATCCTGCAGAAATTGTGCTTATGCACTTCACTAAACATGGACTATGTCCCACTGAATCCAACACATAAAACACATGAATATCTACCAGTCTATTTCAAGTGTACTTAATAGCAAAAAAAAAAAAGAAAAAATCATGAAGACCAAAAGGAAGACAGATTGGGCATTGCCAAGTTTGCTTTTTCCGCTCACATTTTCTGTCGCACTTTAAATATAATGGTATACTACATGTTTATTTCCAGAGAGAATCTATTAGTCTACTGGAAGGTCAAATAAGATTCATGGCTTCCAACTTTCACAACTTCTGTTCATGTTATTTCTTCTCTGTAATACTCCAGGAACTTAGTCAGTTTTATCTTTTGTCTCCCAATGAATATGGACATATTTTTTCCAGTCTCTATCACAGTGCTGCTGTTTGGGGAGTAACCGAAAGTAGCCCCATATGTTAATTATTTCTATCCATGTGGAACTCTAATCTTCTAAGAACAATAAATCTTTTAACAATTATTTTCTCATTTTGCTTGCTGCTTTCTCCATATGGTTTGTTAAGTACATGTTCAGCATACTTCCATTGATTTTCCTTAGGTTTTGCATATTCTCAGATCACTCTAAAGAACAAAGGCTTAACAGGTCAATTGAGCAGCACAGTAATAAATATACTGGTGTATGTCAGTACTTCTATCTGATCTTAGTGTTCTACAGCACTTTCCAACTGTCAAGAAAACGCTGGCGTGAATGAGTTTTTGACTGTCTGCAGTTGTCATTTGGTCATAAATATATAATAACAGTGTTTTTAATATAAATGCTGAGTGTTTTTTTGTTGTTGATAGAAACTGGTGGTTCAGAAATGGTATTGTGAGCGATGAAACATACTAATTAAATGCATTGAAAGTAGTTAACGAAAATCATCTAATTTTCACTAGTTAACATTCATTTCATCAAAATGACATGGGTTAGACTCATCTGCATTTTAAAAGAATGAATGATTGAAACTCAAATAAAGTCTGCAACATCGTACTTCATTTCTCCTAATTCTCAGCAGTATGAATGTCCAAGGAATCCAGGACTTTCAAATTGTATGAATCATTAAGCATATCATTTATTTATTTTTTTAACCTGAGTCACAATTATAAAGATTTGAGTGTCTTGAAGAACCTGGGAACTCACCCAGCAATCACTTCATTTTAAACACTAAAAATGGTACGGAGAGTCTGGGCACTGTTGCTACATGATAAGAGCTCCCATCTAACTTCTTTGAGCTTTTAAGTAACAACATATTGAATGTTGGATAATTAATTCCCTGACAATCTGATTAATATTCTCAGTTACTCAAATCTATAGCAGCAAGTTTGAAAGCATCCTTCTTTACCAAAAAACAAACAAACAAAACCCTTGTCAACTGATTTTTTTTTAAAGAACAGTGGGCTTCAGGGATTTGTTTTTCTAAATCGATATCACTGTAATACTTCTGCAGGTAATCTTTAAGTAGCTTCAAACACAAAGAGAACAACATTTGACCAATATTAATGAGCACTGGAATTCAATGGTATGCTTTCCAGGCATTTTTATCCTTGCTCATATAAAGTAATGTCAACAAGATTAATTGTGCACTAAAAGCAATAGATCTATTCACTTTGCTGCTCTCTTTGAGCCCTTTTGTGCATTTACAGGGGTATTAACCAAAGTAAGTACAAGTATACTCCAAAATGCATCATTCTGTTATTCGGTTGAAATCCCACCCAGTTTTTGAGAAAAATATTGAAAGCTAACTTAGGGCTTTACAGGTTTTAAATTTTTTAGATGCTCTGACTAAATCTGATATTTTATAAATAGAGAAATCAAGCAAATGCATCCTCAGTACTGAGTTGCAGTGGGGCTCGAGGCAGATCTATGTCATCTGTTTTCTTCTTTGACAAGTACAGCCAATTAAAACTTCATAAATACAGTCTTGTATAATGCAATACTGAAAAAATAATTACATATTTGAAAAAGACCATTAGTTTATCTATAGCAAGAGAAGGCAGGAAAGCAAGGGAATTTTCATGTCATTAAAAAGGAAGTATTTTTTGACAGTGAAAACATATAGAGTGAACAAGCCAGTATAGGAAAATTGTTGCCTGATTCTGTCTTCTAGGGAACTCACACTCTTCTGAAGTAATACAAAGGACTGTTCAAATATCTTTTGAACGTTTCTCCTGACAATTTCAAGGAAACATCTTTTTTTTAGACTTTTTTTTTTTTCCTGTCCTGTCTACCTGTTTTGAGGGAAACAAAAACAAAAACAAACAAAACCCTGGAGACATCAACATTTGTAAAGACCACTTTAATATGTGTTAAGTGAACATAATTACATAAAATTTTGATTGTTCTCATTTCAATTACTTGGTAAATGAACTAATTTTACTATAGACAAACTGTATCTACAGAAGTAAGCTACACAGTGCAATGGAAACAGAGCTGAAGAATAAGGGAGCTAATGCTCAGAATCTAACAAGCACACAGTGTCTCTCCTTCAAAATGAGAAGTAAATGAAAGATTAATTTACTTTGGGTTAACCCTAGACTCTGTAAATGCTTTTTATCTGCTTACATTTGTAGGCATGAGATACGATACCAGTTGTCCCTTTTAAGTGTCCAGGATGCACAGGAGTTTAAGGAAAAAAAAAATAAAAAAAAGCTTATCATTCCTGTGCACTGATGATGGAAAAGTGCAGCCCTTGCACTGCTGAACCAGCTAAAGACAGCAACAGCTATACACAACTGCTAACTTCAGTGCTAACTTCATCAGTAAAAAGCACAAAGCTTTCCTGAATGGGCATGGTGTGCTGATATTCAGGGTTACAACACACAAACTTGAGATCTCGTGAAATTCATTGACATGCACTAAAAAAAAGTCTACAGGTACTCTTTCTGATAAATCTCCACTTAAGGACTCAAAAATGTGACAAAACATTAAAGCATGGTGACGTTAGTTTGGACAAATATGACAAACCAGAAGGCAGCTGAAGTAGTAATAGTAAAAGGAAGAAACAAAGTACAACAACAACAAAAAACCCCACTCACATGACTTTTTCCCTTTTTTACTCCCCATTTTAGAGACAATTATCAGTAGAATAAGCCATTTCTCAAGCTTCTACTAAACATGATAAGAATTTTTTTACAAACATAAAATCTGCTGCTGCTTTGGTGGGAGAGATACTCAGAAATACCAGTTGCAGGTCTTCCTTAAAGTCTGATTCTCTCAAAAGTGTGCTTGCTGCTGTGCTAAAATGGGAAGATCAAAAATCAAGCAGCCGTTATTTCTTACAAAGACAAGATTAGATGAAGAATATGAAAACCAGGGAAAATAAAGAAAAAAAAGAGAAGAAAACGTTCTCCAGTGGAGTGACACACACCAAATGATCGCATTTAAAATTGTTAACACTTCTGATGGCACCTATCCATCCATCTTGTCTTCACGTAGCAATAATGCAATTTCAATGAAAAACACTGAATTAGATACTGACACTGATATACATCAAGATGAAGATACTGTTAGCTACAGAGCTAATTGCTTAATTTATTTTGTGGAATATTACTAAAGTAGGACTAACAGATAATGCTACTGTGATAACATTGTAAGCTCCAAAGAAAATCAAAACAGATACTGGAGTCACTATCGAACTAATAAAAGGTAGCAAAGCACATTTTTACATTTCATTGTAAAAGAAAAATACTCGCAATCTGCTTGCCTTCCTACAACTGATGTTTCTCACATCCCTCTTGGATCTACAAGAATGTCAATCTCATTTTTATCTTCCCATCTTGTAAGTTTATCAGCAGTCTCTCACAATGTTTTAACAGAGAATCATAGAATCATGGCATTTTTAGAGTTGGAAGGGACCTCTGAAGGCCATCGAGTCCCAGTCCCCTGCAATGAATAAAGACATGCACAGCTAGATCAGGTAGCCCAGGGCCTGGTCCAGCCTTGTCCTGAAAGTCTCTTGGGACAGGGCATTCACCACATCTCTGGGCAACCTATTCCTGTGTCTCATCACCTCCACTGTAAAAGACTTTTTCCTTATACTCCACCTAAATTTACCCTCCTTAAGCTTGAGCATCAGTTGTTTGCAGTATTTATTTTTCTCGTTGATACTTAAGTGCTTCCTCTACTGTGACAGAGTTTACTTACAAAGACTTTTTTGAAACAAACGTAAAAAAGTCAGTAGCACATGTGACTTCTTTCACCTGTGCGAGAAGGGTTAATGTCCTTGCTGCTGGGGATCAAGAAGGGAAGAATCTTCCCAGGATGAAGTTTAGATCTATAATACTGAATCTGATCTATTGCCCAGGTAATCCAGTACCACATTTCTGCAGTTCATCAGTTCCTGCAACTGCTGAAGAATCCTGAAATAGGAACAACTAAAAATATGCACTATATATCTTATAAATATTTGAGATGAGCTTAATCTCTGGATCTCTACATTTAAGATATTCTATTCTATTACGTACTTTCTTCACACAGTTATAAAAGATGCTTATATAGCATGCGTACATGCACAAATGAGGGACTACCTTCCAAAGTGTATCAACCTTTTTAATTCCTCTTCATCCTTTACAAAACTCAATCCAAAAGTATTTTTGAACAGTTTGCCCTTCTGATGTGAGCTCCTAGACTTTGAAGTTTCTCAGATACAAATCCAAAATATAAAACAATCCTCTTTGAAAGAGTCTGCCTCCCACAGAAACACATAAATGAGCACTCAAAACCTGCAGGAATGTTCCTGCTAATAACAACAGAGAACTGTATGAAATGAGTGGGAATATAACAAAAGCTTTTCAGGGTTGGTGATCGTACCCACATTTATAATTTTGCATATTAATTTATTAATATGATTAGGAAGGGTTTGCCTTACACAGAGGCTGGTTTTTTAATCACCAGAGCTGCATGTCTGTACAAGAGTTATGTTACTTTAGATTGAGATTCAATTCTATTTCAACCACTTGACAGAAATGATCCAGCATCTCTTGAGTTCTGGGGATAGATTACACCAGAATACACACACAACTCAACCTACAGGCTCAAAAACAGAAGTATGGCATATCCACTCCAGCAACTGCAATACAGAGTTAGGTCTCACTAATACACATTAAGCCACTTGGTGGCTAAGACTTATCTGCTGCTCATGTATTCTGCAGATTATGTCTACATTTAGAAGAAACTACCATTTCCAAAGAACATTCCTGACGTAGCTGGATGCAAAGAACAACATATATGCTAACTACCTGAAACTGCAACCAAAACTCAGATGCTTGTTTTGCAGTATGCCGTTCCAAGGACATTCAAGGAGAGAGCTCCCAGCAGATGTGCTACTGACCTTATGTCAGGAATAGCTATAATCACAGAAATGGCTTCTTCTAGTCAAAAGCTCATTCTGCATCAGGGTGCATCTTCAGTAACATATGAATATGTTGCAGTCCTGTAGTTGCTCTCTTACTCACACATTTTCTTTATTTATTTGTTTATTTTTGCCCTTAAAAGCCAGTCTGGGTTCAATATTTACATAAACACCTGAGCACTGTACAGCTTGTCTTGTATTTTACTGGTGCGCTGTGGCATGGCTCCAATAAGGACATGTCATATTTTAACTAAAACTCAAAGAAGTCAACCTTGATGTAGTTTGAAGTACCTCAACCTTCAATTCTTCCAAATTGTAATGAGAAATCCCTGCTAGCTCAGCATACTTGAATATTTCTAAAACAAAGAATAAAAATACCCACAACTACTACAGATCAATACATTTCAGACTGATTCCTTCTGGAATTTGCCACTGTTGAGTTTATTTTGCTGCCAGAAGGCAAATTAATTTTATAACAAAAATATTTATTATAGTCACAGCTTGCTATTTATTTGCCTATTTTAAATTGAAAAGAATAGGCATGGTAGAACATCATTCGCAATCTAGGAGGAATATGGATAATACTTGCTGACTGTTATAGAATAGTTCAGCTTATGCATGAAACTAGTAAAAATAAATATTACCCACATCTTGTATTTCATTAACATTCTTAAAATATCAGCTTAAAAAAAAAAATCTGTTTAGCCTGGCACATGAACGTATTAGTACTGTATTAGACCCTATCAAACAATTCATTATAAATGAATGGCAATGATCTAGACTTAATTGCACTGTGATTAAATATTTATCTAGTTTTTAAATGCAGCAAATGGAGTGTGCGGATTATAATGATCAAGGTGTCTCCATCTGGATGCAGCAAAAGCTAAGGTTCACCCCCTGAGTATGAAATGTTTTAGGTCATTTGTGCACAGTTCCCTCTGAATATGTTTTGTGGATTTGTATTACAGAGAAATTTAAATCAATTGTCCAGCCATCTCGCAGTATACTTTATCTAAATAACTAGAGCATTTTCTGATAAGATGCTATTTAAATTTGATAGCTATACAGTCTCTTGCCTTAAAGAAAAAAAAAAAAAAAAAAGTCTAAGCTTCTTACTTAACCCTTCCATCCACTGGGGACAGATTAAAACCATGTTTGAGGTATGCTCAGTGGAGTAGGCTAGGCAGTGATACTGCACACGGTGAGACTTGAAGATGCTCCAAAAATGTTTAGCACCTTACAAGACATTTTCCACAAATTCTGCTTCATTATTTGTTTATATACTCCTCAGTTTCCAAATTCAGAACTTTCTCCCACTTTCAATGCTTTTTTTTTTCTCCTGCAGTTTATACCTTCTATCACCTACATAGATGTTTATGAATAAAGCCCACAGACTCCTATCCTGCCCTGTTATCTCATAAACCTACCTTAGATCGTTCTGGGTCTCTGCATGCACTTTCACATGAGTTTGTCTTTAAAAAAAAAAAAACAAAAACTGCTATCTTTACAGAACGCCCAGGTTCACGTCCTTTGAATTCTCTTCCAACTTTACACTCAGAAAGAAGCATTTGCATTCTTCTCCCAGATGACACTACTTCTATCACTGACCTGCACTATTCTTTTAAATAAATATGGGGACTTGGTTGCTACACTCCATTTTTTGTTGTTTAGCCAGTTTGTTTTTTCTCTACAAGTTTGAAAATATGGAAGACTTTTAAAAGACAAGACTGGCTTCATGATCTTTCTGATTCCTTACTTTTTTCCTCATGCAAAGAACTATTTATGTTAAAAAAAACCCAACAAAACAACAAAAAAACAGCAGAGAAATATTGTAGATTGGAAGGATATATTTATACCATCATAGTTCAGTTCACTGATGTAATTCTGGGATGCTATCTGTAAAGTTAAATATGAGAAAGTTGTTTAGATGAAGAAACATGAAAATACAGTAAAATAAATAGCATCACTGTCCTCACAAAAAGAGTACTGAAACTGTTTGACAGTGTTATTTTGAAAAGGCCCACTTCCATGAGCTGCTTGAATTTATATTCAAACCAGTATGCATTAGAGATCACAGCTTACAATAGCGGGCAGTAGGGAGTGGAAAGGAAAGCCTGAAAGATGCGTAGATGCATTTTGTTTTTATAACCAGGCACCAAAAAATTCCGAAAACTATCTGATCTTAAAAAAGTCCTGTACTTACAAATCTTTCATTGTTTGACTCCTCTTTTTCTGCTTGTCAATTACATGTTGAGTGCTTTGGAGAAATGTGAATCACTAAGATCACCTGCTGGCCACTAAATCTCAAGAGAAATCTCTGGACTTGAGTTTGAGCATAATCAGCTAACCAGCAGCTTTAGAGCAGGGATACAGAGTGGTGAATTTCACTCAAGCAACACAGCCTCTTCACGGAAGTGTCCTTATATCCAAACGGTGTCATCCTGAGGGATGAGCACACCACCACAGCCTTCACAGTGAGTCGGGGTGATTAAAGGGTCAGTTCAAAAGTGCACTCCTGACAACACTAATGTTTATGTCTGTAGAGTTTCCATTAAAACAAATTCCTCAAGTCTGCTCTCTATTTAATTAAAACAAATTAATCTGTGTTCTTATTACGTTTGTCTGCTGCCTAAGTAAAAGACAGGTAGCAATAAGGAAACTATATACAGTTTTGTGCAAACTCCAGTGCCATTTGGGATTTCTGCATAACAGGGCCATTTTTAGCATCACTTTTCTTCTCCTCGTATATGAGTATGTCAGTCCTCATCGTTTTATTTCACTTTAAAACTGTCAGCAATCAGGACCTCTTATCCTCTTCTGAAGTGCTGTGTTCCACTAATAACTGGAAAATGGAAAAAAGAACTAAAAAGATAATGTGAGCCTTAATTATAACAACAAATAGATTAAAATCCAGTTAGTCTACTTGCTCAGAGTTCCACTGAGAGCTAAATAAGGCAACAGTCTAAACTTATCCTACTCATATTTCTATGAGTCAGGTTCTAATTACTAATGCTGTGGTAATGACATGGAAAGAGCAGAAGAGAATCGCGGAGAGTGGTTAACCTTAGGATACAAAATACTGCTACAAAATGATGAAAGAGAATTGCTAAGTGTGAAATACATAGAGACCAAAAAGACATAAAGTTAAACACAGGAGAAAGCAAGTGAAATAGATGAATCTTCTACTGCAGCCATTTACTTCCCTGAGGTTGTAGGATGGGGGTTATATATTTTATCCTTAACACCTTGCATTTTTTCAGCTGTCATCAAAATTCCCAGTTTAATGTATCCTACCCTAAATTCTCATGAATTCCAAATCCTGCACTCTGTCACTATTTGTCATATTTCTCTTCCTTCTTAGCTAGGTCATCACTCTGTTTTTTGCTCATACTTCATTCCCACTTCCCAAAATGGAAGCCAAAATGTTTTTCACACGTTGATAGAATCAAGCATGGCCATCCGCCTTTGAAAACTGCAGATACTGCAATTAGGTTCAGAATGACATGGTCAAACACCAGTACGCTATGCTATGAAAACAAAACCACTACCACATTAATTTACTGCGTACTTTCAGAGAGGATATCCCTTGCTACATGACCTTCACAACATAAAATAAATTCTTTATTTGGAAGTACTTAAGAAGTTACAGATCCTTATTCTTCTACCAAAAGTGCAGACAGAAACAAGACTAGATGACAAACAAGTTACTTTATACCTTTTGCCCCTACTCAAGGGTGGCTAAAGAAAAAAGCTGACTTGACAGAATCACTGATTTGTATTCTGTTTCAAAAATGCCCAGTTCTACTGTCTTGCAAATAAAATTACTACAATGATTTTCTCTTCCAGAAGGCTGGATAAAAATTAAAAAAAAAAAAGAAGAAGAAGAAGAAATAGAAAATTGAGAAATTGCAGGTTGATATAGAAAAAGATGAAGATGTAGATATTGAACAATTGTTACTGATTCCCTTATTGCATATTAATAGATAAACACTGTTCTGTGACCCAGAGAAATGGAAGGGATTGTTTTAAGTGGATGAAATACTGCATAAAGCTTGAAACTAATGAAATTCACAAACAATTGTAACAAAGACTTGTAATATTAATGTCGAAAACTAACTCATGCTCAGCAATATAATATAAAAATATGGTATTCTACACAAAGTAAATATGTAAGTTTATACTCAGATCTTTTTGCTTTTAAGCAATAGCTTCTTCCTTGCTGCTTAGTCATTTTAATAAAACTTCATGAATTTTAAATATTTCCTTTTCCTATCAATAATAATTTAAGTAACCTCAAAAGTTTGTAAGGGTGCAATTCATTTTAACATTTTTAGTAATAGACAGCCAGACATTTATGGTAGCATGTTGTATTTTTGCAATTGTTATTTTTATCAGAACAGTTGTCATACAAGCTCAATTCTCACAGCAGCCAGTGGAAGGTATATCTTGAATAAGTGATGAATATATGCTTCTGGAGTGGACTGTGAATGCTTCAGTTGTTTTTCTTATCATCAGGCTTACTAATAATTCTCATTTGGCAGTTTATTTACAGAACAGAGAAGCTCATGTAAATGTTTTTACCATATTTCTGAAGTCACATAGTATTTAATCATAAGGAACGCTACTGAAATCAACAGTTTTACATAACTACCAGGAAAGTGACAAAATAACTTGTTTACCAAATAATATTCTGAAACACTGAACAGCAGAACATAGCTGAATACTACATGTTGCTTTTAAATTTAAACCCAACAATGGACATTTATGTGCTGAGGTTATATCCTGTTTATCTAAAAGGCTTTCAGTTAGGAAAAATTAAATACATTTTAATTACAGTAGTAAAGGCTTCAAAAGAACATACAACAAAAAAAGAACCTATTCATTTTCTAAGATAAAATTATAAAGAAAGGTCTTGGCTCTGGCAAATGGTCATTAGCATATGAAAAGGCAATCAATTAGAACAATCATGAGAATTAATAAATGTAAATGAAGAAGCAAATACTTGTTACTGCAGCAGAAGGTCTAAGAAGTTGCTGTGTACGTGCAGAAATCCACATATCCCTGAATGAGTAAATCTGATTATTCCTATGCCCCTAAAAACATTTTTCATCTTTTTATGTTAGGAACTACATCTCGATCTTGTTTTCAGTGACACATTTCACAGAGTGTTGTTTATTCTTGGTCAACATTAACAGCAAACAATCTCTGAGTGTTTCTTAAAATACAACTGCCAACTTTTTTTACTATTCAAGTTAGGATAGACTTAAGAATCTTCTCAAAACCACAGTGAAACAGCTAGTCAAACAGTCAAATTATTTCATCCCATAGGAGATAATAGGACTGACACCAGTATTGAGGTGTTTTGGGATAGCTTGTATTTTTATCTTGGTACTGGTATTGGTGGCATTAATAGTGGGCAGAATAAGGGCAAATACAGTGCAGTGCAGGAAGACATTAATCTAGATGGAAACTAGGACGTACTTGAGTAATTGGTGAGACAAGGATTCATAGTAAGACAGATAAGATGGAAAAAAAAGCAAAATTCAAAATTAAACTCTGTTTTAAACACTGCCCTTGGTCCTCCAGGACACTTAATTCCATTTGCAGTTACACTGCTTAGCAATTTAAATACTTCCTGGGTTTTGATGCATGACAAACCCACAGAAGTATAATGGCATTGCACATATCCATGTCCATGATCAATACAGTAATGCTGTTTCAGACTTGAAGCTCACGTCTGAATACCCACCTATCTTACCTGACCACCCCAGCTCATTCAATAAAGTATACTACATGGATGTACAAGCCTTTCCTCTTTCTATCCTTCCTATTACATGAACTCCTACTTCACATAATACAACCTATGCATCTCCAACACAAAATATAACATGCGATCATAACATTGGTTGCAAAAGAGCCTAAAATTAATATGAGTATTATATCTACTCGGTTCTGACACGCTCTCCACCATTTTGTCATGTGCCACAGAGCACAGTACCTCATCCCACTAAAGCCGCTATCCAACCTGCCTAAGCTCAGGCAGGTCTATAAGTTAACCTTTACATAAGAGGAGATGAGTTACCAAAATGGTAGAGAAAGGATTCTGGTTGTAAGAATTAAAACCTTTCGATACTGCAAGATGAGGAGAATGAGCATAGATTTTGTTTGTTTGCTTGACTAAACTATACCTAATTGACAAAAAATATGTTTAAGAAAAAGAGAAATTAAATGATAGGTGAAGCTACATGCTATAAACAAACATACAACAATACACGATTGAACTAATTCTCATCATAAAGACTTTTCCTTGGCTGCAAGTATCATAACATACAGAGGAATAATAACAACACAAAGGGGTATGTTTATTGTTTCTGTAGTTTTTGATCTTAAGATATTGTCAAATTAGCACTTTACCACTATTTTTTCTTGGTTATGCTCTTCTTTATAGCATGATGCTGGTGTACTGCAGTTGTGGAATTAAGAGAGAAGCCAGTCTTCTCTCTTAAAAGTCTTCCATATTCCATCAACGTTACAGATTGCTACATGGAAGTAGTTTTTTGTAGGCTCAATATCTCTGAAGCACAGAACGTTCAAGGTGTTAAATGAACACTCCAGGAGGAGGTATAATAAGTATGAAAGAAAACAAAAGTACATAGCAAATCAACAACTCTAACATACGCCATGTCTAAAAGCTCAGGAGAAAATTAGGAAGTGTGCGCATACTTATATGTGCACAGACACCATCATATTGGGCTGTGCAAGTTCAACATACGCGTGGGTCTTTCCTGTAGAAACTGGAGACTATTTAATTTCAGAACCTTTTTCTCACATACTTAATAGAAAAATAGGATAACTGTTGTCTCTGTTTTACCTACAGGGATAACTTGTCCTCTGTAAGATCATATTTATCTTCTTTGACTGCAAAGACTGGCCAGTACTGGACTCCTCACCCTTGTGGAGAAAAACAGGATGTAACATCTGCCTACACTGTTTCTGCACTGCTGTCTAAAAGAAGACTTGACTGAAGAGTCTTGGTACAATTTAGTGCTAAATGCATATCTGCTAACAGCGAGGAATTCATATGTATGCAAGAACTGGCACCCGTAATGTACATGACACCACTAAAACCTTACACTTATGAATGTTATTTGGGTTACAATACCGATCATGAAAGGGTCTGTGCAAAATGTATTTAGATTCTTTAAGAGCTCACTTACTCCACAGTTCTTCGCACTGTTATCATGTACTAACTATCTTTCCACAGGGCTAGTCATTGCAAATGGGTCATTATTCAGTACTTCTTTTATCCTCCAGGCTGACTGTGTAATACAGAGCCTTAGTAACTGCAAAGCACTAAAACCAGCAGTGAACACAAAATGAGTAAAATTTCTTCTCCAATACTCTTTATGTTTCCACAGTCAATTCAGTGCTCTAAAGATGGACATAAGACACAATTTAAAACCAAAATATGCAGAAAATAACCCTCTTTCAATCCCGTTTTTGAGCAGGGTCCCTTGCATCAGTCTTGTTAATCTGTTTCCAAATCCTCAGTCAACCAGTACTAATGTTTGTTTTGCTTTCAGTTGCATTTGCTGTTTTTCCCCTTCTACATGCCTGATTCCTGGCTAGGATTTCTTGATTGCTTTAATCCAATTTAATTACATACTCTCACTAAAGAGGACTGGCGGTTTTGAGTTGTTTTTTTTTTCTTTTTTTTTTTTTTTCGTTTTTTCCCCTTTCTTTCGTTCTAGCTTTGGCTACTTTTCTACAAAGTTCCCCTTCCCACACAAAGCAGGCCTGATACTACATGGCAGATCAAGGAACCAATTGAAAGAACAGTAGCTGCGAGAGAGAATGGCATTAGGGAGTAGCCTACTTTCAGCTGTATCCCTTTCAACAGCAGCCAGACGAACGCACATCATCTGCCTGCATTCAACGCATCAAGTGCCCCTATTCAGCCTCATTCACTCTGTGCTCCTGCACAACTCATTAATCTCATCGTAGCCTGCCAGTACCCTGCCCTGACAGCAATTTGTTGTCTCAGTTTCCATCGACTTCTTAAATGAAAATCTGTCCGTTAACAGGCGATGATTCCGTCTCCGTGTACTTACTATCTGTTCCCTATTATGGACAGCCTCTTGCCATGTTTTCTCCCATGCCTCACCTCCAGTTCTAAGACTTCCCTGTAAGGACAATCTTGATAGGATGCAGCATGTTGACAGCACTGGAGCCTAAGGTTATGCACTTCCCTCCAGGGGTGTCAACTCCATCTGTTCTCATCTTGCTTTCATTGCTCCATAGACAAACTGGGTGTTAGTACAACAGACTTGATCACACCCACCCACAAAGAACATATGCAGTGATGGTTTGTATGAGCTGGACTCCTCCACTGTCTTCTAGACGTTAGAAGTTTTCTCTGCTGATGGCATGTGAACATCCTGAATGACCCTGTGGACTTCACCACAGTAAAAAAGCACTCTCTGACACTACATTGAAATTCTCCAGGACATCAGAGAAGAGGTATTTTGGAGTGGAAGAACTGTAAGAATCAAAATGTGCAGCAGAACATGATATCCTTCCTTAATTTCAGTGCGAGAAATAGGGAAAGAACCTGAGATGAGTTCAGCCTAAGGCAAATGGAGAACTTCCATCACAAAAATCAGGAAAGTGGTAAGCAACGCAGATCAATTCGTTATGGCAAAAGGCAGTAGTAAGCTTAGGGGATAGTATATGATCTTCCACTTGTATTTGGACAGAGAGGAATACTGCATGCTTACCACAAATGTCACTCTCTACAACTATGCAGATTGCAGAAAAACATGCATGCATGAGTTTCTCAGGCAGCTGACAGTGCTGCAGGCAGACCCCAACATCCAAGCTCTGTTTTTGTTTTGTTTTGTTTTGTTTTGTTTTGTTTGTCTCACCTTAAAAGAAATGAGCTATTTGGCCAAAAAGAGTTGTTTTTAAGATGTATGGACAAACATGGATAGAGTGAAAATATTACTTAATTTGTGTTCTTGACTTGAGCAAGATTTCCACATTTTAAATGTCCCAGGCTACTTACTGTAATAGTCTTAAGTTCCACCTGGCATTCAGGGCTATTTGTAATGCAGAAGTCCAATTTCCATCAGAATATGGTTCAAAATTACATAATGTTCTGAATTCCTCTATATTTTGACTGGGATATATGGAAAAATAATTAACCAGCTAGCTTCAGGCATTGAAAAAGAAAGTATATAGTTCAAGAAAAGAAAGAAAGGAATTTTTACAAGTGTGTCAAGCAGAGAGTAAAGCTCCCTTAAAGACCCTGGGGGACTGGCAAATCCCCTCCTGTAGAATAATACAGAAAGATAGTTTTCGTCTTCAAAATGTTCAAAACAGAATAGCTCTGCATATCACAGCAGAATTACTGTGCCCCAGAAGACAGCCTGAGAGCAAGCTGTCACAAAAGTACAGTGCTCTGGACTCTGCTGTACAGTGTGTGTAAATAAAAATCCTTGCAAATAAGCTAGATGCATCTTTGTGGTTTTGCTGGTGAGAGAGTATGCAGGTAAAATCCACCACCAACTGCCTGGGAAGTTTCATTTCAGTAAACTATGGACATGAGTGTATTTTATTTTGTTTTTTTTTTCTTTTTTTCCTTTTCTGATAATCATCAAAGGAGTTACAGTTTCAAATTTTTGCAATCAATAGAAGATCATTAGAGCATTATTTTCAAGAAGAGATACCCTTTGTGAAATCCAATTTCACAGCCACAGTCAGTCAAATATTTGCAAGGCAAACAAATGCACAGTTAGCCTACAGAGCCATGAGCGTAATTATAAATCGTATGGGAATATCATTCTAAAGGAGATTTCAAAGCTTTTTCACTTGCAGTCTCAACACAGTTGTCTAAAAATTAATGACGTTTTGCCAGTATTTTAACCCACTGACCTCTTTTATTCTTTGATGAACATGTTTTTACAGCATTAAAAAGTAAAAGCATTCACTGGTATGGAGGAAGGAAAGCCACTGAAAAAATGACTACATTATTACTGTGCTCAAGCAAAAGACATGCTTAACACTCCAAACTATCTACCATAAAGCTATCTATCTAAGATGTTGCTCAGTAGAAAATTTCCACCATCCACCACAATTAGCTAAAATAAATAAAAATACATTAAATATGAAAATATGAATTTACCCTCCAATAAAAATAGATTAGGACTTGAGACCAGGGAAACATAGGGATTTTGATAACCTTATGTATATGGCTTTATGTTACCAAAAAATGGTAATTCACTTTTGAAACTCTTTTTCAGTACAAATTCCTCTTTAAATGCATGTATGTGGGGGTTTGGTTTTTTTTCTTTGTTTGTTTGTTTACCATAAGTCACCATGACACATTATTTCTGGGGATCCAGTAGATACACTGGAAATCAGATGAAGAATTTTGTATTTGTTCCAAATGTACAGATTAGAAATGCTTAGCAACTATGCCTGGAAAACATGCATTAAATATGTTGCTTTATTCTATGGGAGTTTGACCTTTTGGCTTGCCTATCCCACACTGAGTGATGAAGAATTGTTTTGGACTGCACATAAAATATATAACACAGTTAATGGATATAAGCTCAAAGAGGGTGGAATTAGGTTATATGCAAGGAAAAATCTTTTACAGTGAAGGTCGTGATGGGTGTGTGCCTAGGGCCAGGCTAAGCCCCTCAGTGGGGCAGAGCTGCTGCCACGATGGTGTGGGGCAGAGAGGGCTGCAAAGTGAATGGTGCCAGGCTGCACGCAGCCTGTGGGCTGTGAGTTGGACATGCCTGCTTTATTTCCCCTATTCTGTCTATTTCCACAAGCCCAAAAGGACCCAACCCAGGTTCTGTTATGAGATGTCTAATAAGTAAGTATCAAAATAACTACTGTTTAAAATAATTTATAAACACTTTTTTTTTTCCATCCTTTTATTTTTCAAAAAAAAAAAAAAAAAAAAAAAGAAAGAAAGAAAGAAAGAAAGAAAAAAGAAAAAGACTGACCTATAATTTCTTATTCTGCGTACAGGTTCCAAGACATACTTTAGGTCAATATGCTATGGTGCAACAATCTGCTTTACAGGGCTTCTTATGAACAAGCTATCCAGAGAAGAGACAAAGCATCTGTTTTACCTGCCAGAGAAATACCACCACAACAAAGAAAAAAAAAAGCACACTGAAGCAATACAGATTTCAGACTGATTGCTTAACACTGTGCTTACAGAGTAAGGTGCTACACTGATCGAAATGACAGGAGTAGTTAGAAGGGTAATCTGACCAGAATGAGAAAAGTTTTGACATTTGGTCTCTTTGGATATTGCTTTCCTTAACTGCCACTGTTCCTTTCTGAGATCTCTTTGATGAATTCAGTAATTCTGTGGATATATATGTATGCATATAATCTGTCCTAAGTATAGTATTGATAAGAATAACCCATTGTAAGGCTTATTTAAAGTACATTGGCCAGAAGACATTGGCAAAAAACAGTGTACATCTTCTGATAAAGGAGAAGGGAGAGCTGTCTACAACACACAATGTACAATGTGGAGGTACTCAAAGAGTTCTTTACCCCAGTCTTCCCTTGCGGTCAGGCTTGCTATGTCCCTCATGACACTGAATGTCTATGTGGGAGCAATATCCTTCCCTCTGTAAGAGCAAAGCAGGCCAGAGACTGATTCATTAGACTTGAAAGTGTACAAGTCTATGGAACCAGATGACATACATCCCAGGATCCCAAAGGAATCCTAATGTTGATGTAACTGCAAAGCTGCTCTCTATCACAATTCAAAAGTCATGGCTGACAAGTTTAGTCCCCAGTCCTCCAGTTAAGTGACTGGAAAAAGGGGAAACATCACTCCCAATTTTAGGAAAGGGAGAAAATAAGACCTGGGGAACTACAGTCTGGTGAGCTTCACCTCTGTGCCTGGGAAGATCATGGAACAAATCCTCCTGGAAGCTATGTTAAGGCATATATGAGATGAAGAGGTGATCTGAGAGAGCCAGTATGGCTTCACCAAGGGCAGATCTGGTGGCCTTCTGTGATAGAGTGACAGTACCAATGGAGAAAGGAAAGGCAACTGAAAGGCAACTATCTGGACTTGTGCAAGGCTTTTGACAGGGTTCCATTCCACATCTCATCTCTAAATTGGATAAGTACAGATTTGAAGGGTAGACAATTCAGTGGCTAAAGAATTGCTTGGATGGTCACAGTCAGAGTGTTACGGTTGATACTTGTATGTCCAGGCAGAGTCATGAGTGGTGTCCCCCAGAGGTCCATGTTGTGGCTGGTACTCTTCAACATCTTTATCAATGACACAGACATCAGGATAGAGAGCACCCTCAGTCAGTTTGCCAATGACATTAAGCTGAGTGGTACAGTTAATACAGTAGAAGGAAGAGATGCCATTCAGACGGACCTGAACTAGGCTTGAGAAGTGGGCCCATGTGAACTTAGTGAGGTTCAACAAGGCCAAGTGCAGGGTGTTACACTTGGGTCAGGGCAATCTCAGGTTTGTGTACAGACTGGGAGAAGAACTCACTGAGAGCAGTCTTGCAGTGAAAGACTTCGGAATTCTGGCGGACAAAACTATAGACAAGAGCAGCCATGTGGACATGCAACCCAGAAGACCAACTGTATCCTGGGCTGCATCATATGAGGGGTGGCCAACAGGATAAAGGAGGTCATTTTCCCCCTCTCCTCGGCCCCTCTGAGGCTCCACATGCAGTACTGCTTCCAGGCCTGGGGCCCCCAACATGAGAAAGGTGTGCATCTGTTGGAAAGGGTCCAGAAGAGAGTTGCAGGGATGATCAGAGGTTATGGAATTGGGCTTGTTTACCTTAGAGAAGGCTCTACGCAGATTTGCAGGGAGCATATATGCAGGAGAGAGACTGACATTTTACATGGTCTGTCAGTGATATGATAAAGAAGAATGGCTTTAAAAGAGGTTAAATGTCAAAACAGGTTGAATTAGATGTTAGGCAGAATTTTTTTCTTCAGAGGGTGGTGAGATGTAGGCATCAGCTGCCCAGAGATGCTGTAGATGCCCTGGCCCTGGAGGCAATCATGGCTGTGTTGGATGGTGCCCTGATCTATTGGGGGACAACCCTACCCACATCAGCAGGGTTGAAACTAGACTTCAAGGTCTCTTCCTATCCAAGCTATTCTATGATTCTATGATAAATCTATTTGCTGTTATGGTATCAAAAAGTTTGTAATGTCTAAGTAGTTTCACTGCCATAGAATCTCTGAACAGTTTGCTAAATCTATAATAATCCTCAAATCATATCTGTTGCTATATTACTGATTTTCCTACCTCAGACTACCTTTCTAGTATTTGTGTATCCAAAATGCTACTAATAATTCTATACTCTTAATATCCATTACATATATACATTTGCATATATGTTTGCACTTAGATATACATTCATGTATATAAAAATATATGTACACTTGTTTCCTGATAATATCTGCATTAGCTTTTTATCTGTCTATCTATCTATTTATGTAGATCTACTTGATGGGTCATAGTAGTCTTGTTAGTGACTGCAGCAATCTCTATATACTACTGAGTCAAGCAGTTACCTGCTTTTGGGATCATAACACAAAAGAATAAGCCATTAATTTGTTAGATGTTTTCTATTACTGTTTTTTATTACTTTCTGAGAAGTGCTATCTCTAGATAACTTTTTTTTTTTTTTCTTTCCTGGAATGCTTCCTGTTGCACTTTTTCCAATCCAAGGATTGGATGGATTCAAATTCTTATGAGTCTTTTCCCAACATGTCTCTTTCTCCATTTTCCATTGCATTTTCAAACTTTGCTTCTCAAAAATGATTTTATCTTTCTAAAATGTTAAAATTAGTTTTATGTAAGTTGAAATTCTACAGAAGTTAACAGATTAAGTATCAGAGAATTGTTGAGTAACAATGCTACTTTCCACTGGAAAAAGAAAAAAAAAAAAAAAGAAGACTGCATATAGTAATTGCACACAGATATACAATGAAAGCGTCTGCATGAATATACTGTGCCACGGTACTGTTCTATGGATTGCCTTTTACTAACGTTTGAAGAAGAAATTACTGTCATGTACTAAGTCTGCTATCTCTTCAACACCAAAATTTCATTAAAACAGTAATAAATTCATACTGTAAAATAGCTTATATTGTCATGAAGGACTAAGACCATTTGCATATTTTATACAGATGGAGTATAAACACACAAATGCCAGTTACCTATAACAGCAGACTTAAATCAATGACAACAAAATCAAGGAATGTATTCACTTATTATGTCAAAAGGGTACATATTTATTATTTCATTCAAAAGCATAGTGTAAATAAAAGTGAACCAAGTGAGGCATGTTGAGCTGCACTGCCTTTCATCTTGTCTTGGAAAAATTAGTCTTTGATGTCTTTAGAAGCAATTCCAGACTCCTTTATGAAAAAAAGGAATATGTTAAATCATGGGAAACATTTCTGAGATGCAAAAAATCAAACAGGAGGACATCCATGAGAAGCTGATACAACAGCCTCAAACCAATTTGCTACAAAGGAACTTCTTCCTACTTTAATAAAGAGATTTAAAAGAATCATGCAACACAGAAAAAAAATCTACAAGAGACAAGGTTTTCCTAGTTTGCTTTCACAGGATCCCGGAGCTTCTGTGACAGTGAAACTACAGAACTGATCCAAAATGCAAAATAACTTGAACAGATTTGTAGAACTAGCTCAAAAGAGAGTGTTCAGATGTCTATGACAATTAAAATATCAAATATATTTAGGTAGAATGGAATAAAAAGATCTGGATCAATGCTTAAGCAGAATCAGCTTAAGAAAAACAGTCAGAATTGTTTTAAAAATGCATTGTTCTTGCTTTTGTTAAACACCATGCAAAATGCAAGCATTGTTCATCTTAGATGGAGTATGTTCGATGATTTACAATTACAGTTCATTGCTTGGGCTGAAACATTCTGACACTGAATGAATGCCTGAGAAATACCATTTTTAGACAGATACTCACAGGGCATGTATTCACCCATAGCATCACTCAAAATCACATTAGGGGCTACAACAGTCAGAACACAATTTTAGAAACTTAACTTCTATGAGATTATTTGGAAAGACAAGGGATGCACTGTCAGACAAGTGAAACGCTACCTCAAGAGGAGAATATGGGAAATAGTATTATTTTTCCCTTTGATTAAACAGAAAAAAAACAATCTAGCTTTGATCCCAATCGCTGTTCCATTAAAAGCTTATAGTGATCATAAAATGTTCCCACAAAGTTTATAATTTTCATAAAAGCAGTTTATGAGTTGCAATTTATCCTACAGCTTGTTTTTTATGAATCGTAGAATCACAGAATTATAGAATGGCTGGGGTTGAAAGTGGTCATAAAGACCATCTAGTTCCAACCCTCTGCTGTGGGCAGAGTTGCCAAGTAAAGGCGTGTTTTGGAAAACCAGTAATACATTATGCGCTTTTTGTCTTTCCTCTCCTGCAATTGTTATAGTTCAACAGACTCTTATCGCAGAGTGTTTTTGCAACAGTTCTAAGGTACTTCTAACAATTCTCAGTGCTGAGCAACTTTTGTGCCTTGCTGACGGAAGTGCCTGCTTACCCCCCTGTGACAATACCAGATCAGCACTGGAATTCAGAGGTTTATTACATGATGCTCAGATACATATTACAAACTGGATGACATGTGCTGCTGTTCTGGGAAAAGAACAAAATCTGGTAGCTGCACGAGCTCTGCTTCCTGCCCATGCAAAGCACACGTTTTTTACAAGATGAACGCATCCCCCAGAAACCTCAGTGGAAGACTCCAGGTGATAGACGGGGCTTTGGTTACAGTTTCTACTTATTTTTCATCACTGCACCACTGCATCTTTTGAACAATAACTGCCTTCCTGCTAGAAGGAAGGAATATCTGTCCTAAGCAGAACATGAGGCTTTGTAAAAATCAATACAATCTGAGAATTAAGTTGCATTGGAAAAAACACGTAAGAATTCATTCGTTTTTTATGTTCAAAACAATATCGTCCGGTCATATATTAATATAAAATCAATAGAAGCTATAAATTAAAGGCATCTGATGAACAAGTATTGCTTATTAAATTTGAAGATATAAATAATATTCAGTTAAGGAACAATTACACTTTACCCATAACATTTTTCTTTGGAAAAGCTGCACAAGTATTATTTTTACACTACATGTAAAACTATATGCTTCCTCTTAATGTAACAGACTGCTTTTGATTTTGTTTTTGTGAGGAACAAGATAGTGCATTTCACTGACACAACAGACGTTGCACTTCTGGGCTGTACTTTCACTACAGCTGCTACAAGCTCGAATCTGGCAAACCTGTGAGCCTAAATGCATACTTGCAAATACAATAGGTTTATCATGCACTGAGAGATAAAAGGACTACCCAGATACTATGTATTGAAATGCTTTGCTGAGGTTGATTCAAAATAATATTTGTAGGTAATGATTTTTACTATCTTATAGAATTTCTAAGAATTAACGTCTATAATTGTATATAGCCTATTTTATTTAGTCACATTTCATGTATATATTATAGAGTTGGATCATACTCTGGCAATATCTAGAAGAAAAGCTTAAGACCTAAAGCTTGTTCTTCAAGGCAGAGATCAGAATTGTTTTCACAAAGTCAGATTTTTTGAAGTGGAAATTTTCATGTGAGTAAGAAAAAATATAATTCTGCATTTGGAAAAGTCCAGTCAAATTACATCCTATGAAAACCTTCAAGATCATCACAATTTTTCCAAAGAAAGTAATTATTTCAAAAATAATTCATGAAGAATCTAATGATGTGAAGTACCTGTGTCCTACAACTGGATTAAATAACAAGAAGTGTTTCTATTACATTAAGCCAGTGTATTTTTGCAGGTATTTAGTCATGCTCCATTGTAACATAATTTCTAAGAAGCTGAAATTTGTTTGCACAAATGTTTATAAATATGTGTTTTGTCTCACACTGTAAATCTACCATGTAGAATATATGCTAGAGGCATTTGCTCATCTGTCCAATTCAGAGAACAAAAACATTCTGGTACTGTTTATTTGTATATTTCTAGCTTTTGATTTGCCTGTGTGGGAATAACAATCTGTGCTGCTGTAACAGTGCAACTCCCACACATACACCCTTACTGCTAACAGCAGTCTCTCATGGCAAAACTAAAAAGATCACCAGTGTTTCTATTAAGAGTTTTAATACAGAAAGTTACACTAGCATAGATACTACTGCACAAATAATTGCGGTACATTTTTTGGATGTCGAAATATCCTGAAACAGTGATAACTATAGTAATACGAATAATGACTGAATACTAGGTGCAGCTCATTCAACCAACCACAATTAAGTAAATTATTTAAGTTTTAAACACAGCCTAGGAGGAAAATATTTTTTAAAATTCCTGTGTAAAAGATTTTACTGATAATTGGTGCATTCAAGAAGATTAAGAATGTTTAGGAATATGAAGTCATTCATTGTAAATTATTGTCTGAGCTCTGCTGAACAGAGAATTATGTGGAGAAATAACCAAAGTACTGATACAGAGTGCAGTAAAACAGAACAGCTAGAACTAGTTAAACATAGACCACTTAAATGAATAAAAAAGCAGACAAGCTTTTATACAAACACAACTCTGCTGCGTCACCCGAAGTTGTAAGGATTACAGAGGATGTGAATACATAACCTGTAGGATTCTGTCTAACTACTGAAACGCATTTTCAGCAAATGGGTCTAGTTAGTTTGTCCAGTTCGTGGATATGGGCTCTCACCAAAATCTACAGTAGCGTTAAAAATGAGAAGGAGTGTCTGTCTTTGTGAGGTACTCCACTTATTGCAATAAGAGTGATTACTAACGTACAGCCACAACAAGTCCTTGGGCATTACTACAGTGCATTCACGTATACCTCAGTGCTCTTCTTTCATCACTACCTAAAATAAAAAGGGACAGATGAGCCCCCATGTACCTTTTCATCTTGCAATTGACTCTTTTATTAATGTATTTTCCATTCAAATTTGAAGACAGGTTTCTCGAATACATTTAGTTAAGTCTTAGGCAGCCCAAAGTTCTTCCTTTCTGTTTCAACATGGCCTTCCTCATCTCAGTCATGTCCTTTTTTCTATTCTGCTACTATCTTCATGTTGAAAGTACCCTTTTGATTTTTTCTCTGTTCAGCGCTATCCTTAACTAGTCTACTCATCTCACACTCCACTTTTGTCTTTGTTCTGAGTCCTTTCATTTATTATTCTCCACCATATCCTAATAACTTATATTGCTCCCAAGTTGTAGGTTACTGATGTAAACAGTTAGTATTCGATCCTTCACTGCTATCTTCCCTCCTTTGTTCACTTTTCTTACCTTTTTGCCTTTGGCACTCTGGAGACCTTGACTTCTTTTAACAAGCCACTATAAAGTGACTCCCTATTCATTTGATGTTTTTAGCTCACTGAGTTTATGCAACTCAATGCCATTTCAAATATGTTAATCTGTTTAGCAGCATTCTTCTTCGGTATGTCTTCTTTTCTTTAAATACTCCCAAGCTAATGGATTGCCATTTAATTAGAAATAGTTAATCTTTGGAATAGCATAAGGACTATGTGTTTGCATCTCCTGGGGTGCTTCTAAACTAATTTTTATGACTCTGTTGTTATCTGTTCTCACTACTTGGCAGTCTGTCAATGGAAATAAAAGTTCACTGAGCCACATATCCAGGCCACAGTTTGCTGAATGTTTATTTTGAGCAGTATGCTTCTGCACCCTCTGCCCTTCCCTGCTTTCAATCCTTGTTCCCAAGCAGTGCTGTCAGTCATGAAGCTGACTGAGCTTCACCAGTATAAAGCCAAATTAAAAACTAACAAAAGCACTGATATTTTTGAACTTCTGATCACTTCTGACCTTGTCTGCTTGTGTTAAGGTCCATGCACCAGCTCAGAATTACAAAGGAAGGAACAAGTGACAGGAAAGACTTTGAACTACTATTGGAGGAAATGTTCACCAAATTTTACCTTCTAGTGACTCTGACTTGAGGAAAATATGGCCAAAAGGAAAGAGACACAAGAGAAAAGAAAACAACACTAATAAGGATACTAAGCACATGTTATGTATAACATAAGGCTGGTTAATATATATTCATTTATTTTAAAGGTAGCTCTTAAGTAATGGTCGCTTTGATGTAGGTGTAATGATAAAATATACATACCTGCTGAAGTTGGTTCCTCTTCAATGGAGGCTGTGCAAATGGGGAGAGTGGGGATGGGGCAGGGTTGGTGGGAAGAAGGGAAGGGAGGGAGAGAGAGAAAAAAAAAGAGATGAAAAAATCCAAATCGTTCTAATTGTTATATTATTTACCTTAGTATATAAGCAATAAAACAGCATGAAAAACTGTTCATGTAGTTTGATAACCTAGAGTGTGATTGATGTTAAAAACGGTGCAGTCCTAAAGGTGAAGACTAATAAAACACAACTGTAGGACCAGTGTTTCAGTTAGCTAACAAAGACTCCTATATGATGACACAGAAACATCTTGTTTTGCATCTCTCCATCATCTAACACTTATGTATCCAGCAATGGTCCAGTGACCCTAAAATTACATAGTTAAGGAGAGATTTTTGAATTTTGCTTGTTCGTTTTTCCTTATAGAATGATGGAGTGACCATTTGATTCTCCAGTCCAGCCGTTTATTGTCTGAGAAAAGCAGTAACATGTATCTTCATTGCAGAACTTTTCCCTTTTTGTGACAGGTAACCATCAAATTGCCTAAAGCTACCACCAGAAAGAACCTGTGACTATCGACTATCTACTACGCATACTCAAATAAAAGACATATTCACACTAAAGCTGTATTTTAAATGTACACCAGTGACCTAGTTCCTTCTCTCCTTGCAGTCAGTATGTTTTATATACACATGCATCATAAAAACAGCCTTCTCACAGTCTTGAGAAGTTTTCAATGACAGAGAAAGCAACAGTCAAACATTTCTCACCTGGAGACTCTAAAAGCACCATGAGGTCTGAGAGGACTCCCTATAAATGTGATATAGCGACCCTCTTAAGACACTAAACAAATCTACCCAATCATATTTGTCTCTTTTAAACACTCTCTTCTATCATCAGTTTAAATGTAAGCTGCTTCTGTTGAATTTCTTCTAGAATCAGTTCCACACAAACATTCCAAAGAAGCCCTCTTTCCTGCCAGCTCACTCATTTCCTGGCAGACTGTGAGGACAATGTTCCTACAACAGTGGAAGCACCCTGGCACACTGATGGATGGCCTCAGAGCATGCACGTGGCACAGAGAAAGATTTCAAACATTTTCTCAATGATCAGTACCATTCTTTCTAAACAGACTTCTTTGCCTTCAATATTACTCTGTGTGTCATGTTAGGAGAAAACAAGAAAGGAGCCACGATGTCTTTTCTGTCTGTAGTGAAATTTCATCAGACACAAGAGACTCTGTGACAGCGAGTAGCTCATCAACAGACACCAACTGTGTTTGACGCCAACCATAAATCTTGGCTAATTTAGTAAAACGTTGTGTAAGCAATTGTATGTTGCACTGACACTGGATACAACAGTTACTGCTAATTGCAAAATAGCATGGTGTCCTTCTAGGGGCTGTCAAATCCAATTGATAGAAAATAATGAATTACAGTCTGTTGCACCAGCTAGCTATGCTGTCTCAGACTAAAGTTTCCTGAGGTAAATAGATGGTTTTTATTTCTACAAGTGAGTGTTCAAATACATAAGTAGGTTACAACACAGTGCACTGCAAAACGTGTAACTTGAAGAGGCCTAAACATGGTGCTTAACTGGTTAACCTTTCTCTTTTGTAACTACTAATTTGATGTATAGATGTCTACTTTGAAGCTAGACTATCAGGTGTGTATAGACAAAACATCATACTAAGCTTCTAAATTTCACAATGACATTAATTTTATTATACACTTACTTAAGTAAAATGTGTTTGTAAGAGCAGACGATTTCACAGCAATAAAAGAAGGGAAAATACCAGTCTATTGTTTTTAAACTAGTAAGATACATCATTAGTTCAATAACATGGCAGCTAACTGCATGAAAAGAAACTGAGTTTTTAAATTTTGAGAGAAAAATCAGAAGTAAATGAATGAATTATAACCTAAATAAAGTATGCTAATACTTTTTAGCTTATCAAAGGCAGAGAAGAAGACTAGACAAACTGAACACATGGTAAAAGCTCAGGTATTAAATTCTGCAAGACAAAAATCTACATGATCTGCAGTGGAATTACTTGAGTAACAAATAGTAAAAAACATTAGTGATGCTCCATTAAAACCATTAAACAAAAGCATTTCAATTATACAAAGAATATTCAGTCCAGTATCAACTATTTTTCAGAATGCTACTTGAGTATTACTTGTAGAACTGATTACTGGAATGATCACTAGTATTAGCAATTCAAAACAAGATTCTGTTATGACCCTGACGGTTGTTTCAGTAGGATCACTCTGCACTTAGGCACACATATATATAAAATAGGATAGCTGAATCTCAGCTGAAATAAATTATTCAGCCAAGACAGGCAGATGATGTTACTTCTCTGCTTGTTGAATTATTTTTTACTATCTTGCTGCTGGTTTAGGGTCTTTCAGGAGCAGACTATGTTCATTTCTTTTCCACTGGAGCTGAATTCTCTTACAAACAACCATAACATAGCAGTTTCTTTTTTTTTTTTTTTCCCCTAGAAATAAAGTGCAGGACAATGAAAGTCTTTAAAATATTAAGCCTAAATGAAGATCACGTGCATTTTCTGTATTTCACCTATTTAAGAAATAATGTTGTAACCTTCAGTGAGATTAGAACTATTCAATATATATTGTCATTGACTAATATATTTAAACCCAAGACCCTTCCTGTCTGAGGTGTCAGCAATGAAAATTAATAAATGAAGTCTAACAGCATGCCAAGTTACATGACAACAGGAGTTCAGAATTGCTCTTGTTAAAGTCAAAATACATAGTTCTAGTTGCTAGAACTGTATTTCTTGACCCCGGACAGGAAATAAAGATGCATAGTAAAGAATCAGATGTTAAAATACAGCTATGAACTTGTTTGTACTACATGCACACCTCCCTTTTAATAGCATTAGAATTCTTTCATGCCACACAGCTTGATAAACTACATTAAAAAGAAAAAAAAAAAAAGAAAAAAAAAAGAAAAAAAAGACCTTTCAATAGCTATTGAATACTCAAATCATAAACTATTTTTGCATTATCATACCATGTCAGATGCAATGTCAGCACTCTACTTTCTGATAGTTAAGTCAATGCACTAAATTACCGCACCAAACATTTCCTACACAATGGCACTTTTTTCTCCCATCAGCAGTGATTTAAAACTTGAAGTTATTTTGAACTCACTGTTTATGCAGTGAGTCAGCTCCACAGTAATTACTCATAATTTACTTCTTTACTTATTTCAGAGGTGTGGCTTATATAGTCAGCTGGAATCACTTTGCCAGCCAGCTGGTGATTCACTGTGCTGGCCACAGAATCACAGTCAGAAAAGTTTAGTCCCCTTTAGCACAGAGAAGCTGAGTATTTGACAAAGACTTTCCCAAACAGCTGCCATAGTGATGACAACAGTAGTGTATGACTCTATGATAAAGCACTCTGCAGCTTTAAAGTGTTTTTAAGAACATTTTTCTTCTCCTTTCAATGCAGTGAAGATAAAATTAACTTAAAGGAGCACTAACATTAGCTTTTACCTGAGAGAAAATCCCATGCACATTTGGGAAACGTGAGTCCTGTTTTCCTCAGAGGTGAATATTACTACATAGTATTAGTGGGGAAAGAAAACAAGACACGGGGAGATCTGGAAAGCACGTATAAGGACACGTACACTCCAGCATATAGTTGACTGAAGAAACTGTTTAGATAGTACCTGAGTAACTATGTCAGATTATTTCTGATACAATGGTAGAAAGCTTGACAAGGCTACAAAAGTCTTTAAGCACAGGAAAGCTGAAGGAGGCAGAATCAGTATAACAGTGTACTGTACTACGTTATAAATTAGTTCTGTGTTTATATTAAAGCTTGTCCAATGTGAAGTATGTCTGCCCTTAGTGTGTAAAATGTACAGATTATATATAAAGCAATAGATTTAGATATATGATAGTATCTCTATAGAAAAAGCTGTAACAGCTCTGTGAAATGGGACAAATAAACCACCTATGAATCACAGTATCCATGAGCAAACAACATTTTCTGAATTAAACTTCAAAATTAAACAATATTCCATTCAGCATTAAATGTCTGGTATCCAAGGCACTGCATTCTAATGCATCTGACTGACTTCTCATAAACTCAGCATCAGACATTAAGACTGTGATTTTAGTGATACAGATATTTCATTAAAAGTATACCCATAGGCAGTCTGACTCTTCACTCATTTCCTAATTCTCAAACTCCAGTTCATTTTTCCATAAACTGGCTCAATTTTCTTCAATATTGAAGGCAGTATTGCCAGAACAGATATGGCAACCCATCTTCAAGTGATGAGCTGGAATACGGTGTATTTCCACCAAGTCCCCACTGCACCCAACCACAGTCTCACTCTGTACCATCCAGTCAGGTTTAGTCTGCAAATGGCATGCCCAAGCAACTAAACCAACTCAGCTGGGAGCCACTGCAACAAGAGATAGAGGATGAGATGGGATGGGATAGGATTAAAAAATATAAGAAGTAGAAATACAAAAAAGAAATACAAAAAAGTTGAAGCATGTTGTTGAGGGCATTATCCCAATGCCTCTTGAACACTGACAGGCATGGGGCATCCACCACCTCTCTAAGTAAGTCTCCCTGGTCTGACCACTTCCATGGTACAGTGTTTCCCAGTTTCCAGCTTGACAGTTCCCTGGCAACTCTGTCCTATTCCCAGCCTGCCATTGGTTCCCTGGAGCAAAGCCCAGCACCTCCCTCTACTTCCCCTCCACAAGGAGCTACAAAGAGCAATGATATTGCCACTCTACAACCATCCAGAGATGCTGTCTACAACTCCATATAATATCGTCAAGACAACTGTCATCCCAAGTTACTAAAGTGGAGGAGAAAACCCTAACGAAAACAGAATTTTTTCAAGATGTATTTGTCTGTCTGCACTTACATCCATTCATGCCACTGCTTGAGAGAAAAATTAGTAAGCCTCCCACAACTGAGAGAAATGTTTATAGCAATGACAACAAGCACACAAACCTTGCCTGTGATGATGCTGTACTGAAGCTGGATCAGGTAATTGGTAAGGCCAGTTTTCAAGCTTTGCTGGTTCGACTTGAAGGGGAGCTTACAGGAAAGTGAGGGAGGGACTTTTTATAAGGGCATGTAGCAACAGGACAAGGGAAAATGGCTTTAAACTGGAAGAGGGTGGATTTAGACTAGATATTAAAACGAAATTCTTCATTCTGAGGGTGGTGAGACACTGGAACAGGTTGCCCAGCAAGGCTGTGGATGCTGCATCCCTGGAGGTCTTCAGCGCTAGGCTGGATGGGGCTGTGAGCAACCTGGTCTGGTAGGAGGTGTCCCTGCCTATAGCAGGGGGGTTAGAAACTGATGATCTCAAAGGCCTCTTCCAACCCAAACCATTCTATGATTCTATGATTCCCTACCTGCTCTTTCTCCTCTTTCTTTCACATGTCATTCAGAAATCCGAACTAACGATGTGATAGTTGAGGCTGTTATTGCTATCTTACAGTCAGCAATGCTGAGCATTATCAATGAAATGTGCAGCATTCATTATCATACCAATATCAGACTGTTTTGCATCCTCCTTTAGTTTAAAAGTAGGACACCCTTCTTCTCCTTCTCTGCTAAATATGAGACTGCAGTTATATATTCTAGTTTAAAAATATGGTTGGCAGTAAATCTGGAAAACACACCATTTATGACAGTCAAAGATACATCTGTTAGTGTGAGTAAGAGGTTTCATGTCACAATTTTACAGCAAGGTTGGGTTTGCTCTTTCACTGTATGTTCTTTTTCTGTCTAGTAAATGTAGGATTGGAATGACTGTACATCCTTGGCAATCACAGGCCCTTGGGAATGGCAGTGCCTCCTTCTGCATTCAGTTGGCTAAGCTGTGTTTGCAGCTGTTCTAAAAAAAAAAAAAAAAAAACATCAAGAAGGAAGACATCAGGAAACTTACTAGTGCATGTAAGTGATCATCCACTACAGAGTGACTACACTATAACTGTATAATGAATGTTAATCAAAACCAATTCATTAGGAACCCCTAGAAATGCCTGTGATATTTAATAAAGTAAATCTTCACTCTTCCTAGTTTTACATCTACTAAGAACTTAAAGTCTAAAAAAACCCTATTCTTTCATTATTTTGTTTCAAGAAATAGATGTCTAACAAAAAAATGGTTATCTTAACAGTATTTAAGGTATTATCAAAATGTGGAATATTAACCTCTTCAAAAGAACATTGCTGGAAATATCAAGAGAGGTGCTTTTGTTTAAAACCAAAATACATGTTTCGAAAGATTTAATTGGCAGGATGAATTACGTATTTTTCATAAGACAGTATTAGACAATGATTTTGGTGTTTCCTGTCCTTGCATTTTCAACTTATTAGACCAAGAAAGTCAATTCAATGCCCACTGATGAATGCGGAGCCAAGTATCTGGCATGATGCTCTGCTAAAGGAAAGCAGAGTAAAAAGATTTGTTTTTAAAACAGTTAGTCAGTTCTTAATTAGTTGCAGCTCCTGCCAAGGTTTCAAATACTGCCAAAGGCACAACGGTACTTAAAGCTGTAATTCTGAAACCAGTAGTAGTCTGTCATGGCTTGAAATATCACGTACAATTTTACATGCATGCACAAACTCACATTGCCATATGCACTATTTCAAAGATGTGCATGTTTCAAAAGAGCAAGGAAAGTAACTAGAAAATATCCTAGTGCTTTTATGTACAAAATCAAGTGTACCCGAATAGCTCACTAAGACATAAATCAACCTTCTGATTTTAATGATATTAATTTCTAAAAAGAATATAAAATATAGTTATGGTAAAGTATCTACCCCTTGGCATATGTTACACTTTGGAAAGCAAAAACTTATAGATGATGACCTCATAATTACACATGGAAATCTTCACTTTTCAAACCAAACAATTTCATGTTTTCACTTTTCAGGCACTCAATTCAAGCTTTTTACTTGGTTGTTTTGTGTGTTCTGAGGGAAGTTTGATGCATAATTTTTATGTGATTGGAGAATTTTTGAAAATTATAATTACACTGTAATACGAGTGATGATGTTGGTTCTTATTTTATAAGTATTCTCCTTCTATGAAAAAAAAGGGAAAAAAAAAAGGAAAAAAGAAAGAAAAAAAACTAACAACCATCATACTAAAAGCTCAAAAGCACAGGTGCCAGGGTAGCACACTAGATTTACCATTCTTTTGCATTATGGGTTGCAAAATCTGTTGGGTCTCAATACGAACAAACAACAGACACTGATCTAAGTGGGCAGTTTGGTCTGCTTTTGAGAACACTTTACTCAGAGCTGGAAAATTGTTGCCACTGTCTGTGTGCAAAGAAGAACAGCAAGGTTTTCTCACAAATGGTGCGTGCAAGTGCATACTTCTGGGTCATGTCAAACTTTCTGTTCACCAGAACCCTCGAGTCCTTCCCCTCAGGACTGCACTCAGTACACTCACTGCCAGTGTATTTGTCCTTGGAATTGCCCTCGCCAGCTGTAGCACCTTGGCCCTGTTGAACTTGAAAAGTTCATCTCCAGCCAGTCAAGGTCTCTCTGGATGACATTTCTTCCCTCCAGTATGTAAACTGCACCACTCAGCTTTTGTGTCATCTTCAAACTTGATGAGGGTGCACACACTAAGACGTGGAATGTTAATAATGTCTGGCTTTAATAAAACATCGTTCTCCTCTAGATTTCAAAGAAGTTGTCATCTTATGCGTATGCTAAAAATGGTGACTCTGACCCACCAAAGCAGCAGTTTATCTAAAGTTGTCATCTGATACCATAACTGAACCTGAACAGTTGTTCTGACTTAAAATCCATAAGATGGGAGCAGTTTTAACATTTTTTTTTTTCTAGACTGGCTTTACTAAGCACAAGAAGCTCTTTGCTGACAAGCACATTTCAACAAACAGAAATGGCAGACGAGAAACATGCTAAAACATTAGAATAAAATTTACTGGTTTTTTTCTCTGTTGCTGGCACTAAAGTGGCTTTGATACACAATGTAAGAGATGTCAAGAGAGAACATGGCGATATGAAGTTTAAAAATATGTTGGGGTAATGTTTCATTACTCTTCTAAGAAATTATGCATTTCTCTTAATTTGTATCTACATATTTAAACTACATAATTACCAGTCTTAATATTTCAGGAAAAGAAAAGAAAAAGACTTCTCAAGATTTCTTTTTCACATGAATAAATGAAGACAATTACATTGATTTTTCTTTTATCCTAAATGAATAAAGCAACTAGAAGTCAGAAGTTTATCCATTTCTCTGACTTCAACCCAGTAGGAAGCATCTTCACAGCAGCTGTCAGTCAGCACCCCAGTGCTTCTCCATGCCTTTCAATTTTCATTAGTGTAGGAGTCAAGCCTATTGAATTTGAGCTGCGTTTTTTCAAGACCTTTTTCATTCTGAGTATGTAGACTTTCTAAAGCCCACCTCTTCTTTACTTTTGCTTATGTTCCTCAGAGTGGAGTTATTATTTTTCCATGCACTTTCTATAAGGAGTGGGGTTTTCAGAGGACACAGCACCTCTCCCATGGCTGCAACTCAAAAACAATCCCAACCAGCACCTTCCTCTGTATGAAATAAGAATAGTTGTGCTCTGGTGAAACATGTTAAAAATCTGTACTTCATAACATTTGGTTTTCCCTTCTTCTGTGTTTTAAACAAATAGCAAAACCTCTCCTTGCTCTACCAAGTTTGAAATGATGTTTGGTGGAGCCAAACACCACCTCTACATACTCACTTCACTACACACCACTGCTGCCCTGGCACATGAAAATAACTGGCACTGCAGCCCATCACAATAGCGAGATTATTAGTCATACAGCATGTTCCCTTCAGCACTTGAGATACTGCAAAATGTGTTTTACTTTATCAGTTTGGGGCAGAATAATGCAAATTGATATTTTGTTCTGAGCACACAGAAAAGCCAAGTGTACAGATGAAGCAGTATGGTGCTCTCAGCCTTCAACTACAAGATCAATAATCTTATCTCTTATGCTCTATTATCTCTTACTTGTGCTCTTAATGTGCTCATCATTCTGGGTTTCAGACATGAGACATTTAAGAAAACTTTTGCATTCTTCTTAAGGGATGAGAGAGGCTCTTGAGTCTCCTTCCTTGAGATCTTAACAAACCTCCTGGAAGTGGGTCCATGCACCCTGATCTAGGTGGCCCTTCTGGAGCAGAGGTTGGGCCAGATGAACCCAGAATTTCCTTTAAACCTCCTAATTCTGTGATTCTATAAATCACAATGTATTTAAAGTACAGTTAGCAGGAGGGCTGTGCAATGGGAGATAAGAAACTATATTTCCATAGCTACTCAACTTTTTCCCCTGTATTTGCTACCTTACAATCTCTTCACATTGTTTCACATTGCTATCTAACATATATTTTATGACATGTAGAATACCGTTTTATCATTATTGGAATGTAAATTACATTACATGAGAAACACCAATTATGAAAACAGTGATGGAAAATTACCTACTGGTTCTATATTCTTACATAGCCTTCATCTCTGATGTTCCTTTAAATGTTTAAGATGTTCATTTAAATGACTTAATTGTATCTTTCTGGTGATATTTACATTCTTATCTTTGAGGAACTACTGAGATAGCCTTGGCTGGAATGTAGTTCATTTTTATTACATGTACAAGTGCACAACGGAGAAAAAAATTGCTCATTTGTCTTCCCTAAAATGAATTGCTTTCTTCAGGACAGAAGCTGTAGAACAATCTTCTGTTGTATGTTTTCCACTCACCCTATAGGAAAATAAATAGTATATGTGAAAAACTGTTTACGTTTTGTGTTGGTCAGTTTAAAATCTCGTGCTTTTAGTAAAACACCTCATTTTATTTTCAGCCCTTTTAAGAGGCAAAGGAAAAAATGTATTTTAATTTAAAAGTCTTCAAAAGTTGTTTTTTTTTTTTTTTTTAACTTTGAAGTTAGACACCCGTACTCACTGACTCACAAAAATGAAAGTGAACTTAATTAGTATCTTTTCATGAACATTTTCTCAAGTTTTTAGGTTCAACTTTGTTTCTATTAGTTTTTAGGTCAAAGATATACTTGTTGGTTTTTAAAGTCAGAAATTCTTTCTGAAGTTAACTCACATTCATGAATAATTTGCACAGACCCCATGGCATTTTCCAGTTTATATGCATGTAAGAAAGTTCAAGTTTAAAGATGGACAAGCAAAATGCCTCCAGTGCAGATGTAGTTTTACTGCATTTTCAATTGCTTAACATTATTACAACATTATTAACATAAATACAAAAGATTACCTAATACCAGTATCTAATAACAAAGTGATCTTAAATAACTCCACTGATTTAAGTAGAAGACAAAAAGTAATCCCAAAATATTTTGTCAAACTGGGTTGTTTTTTTATCCTCCAAAATCTTCTTCTCACTGGGAATCTTCTGATGACTTAATTGAACAGAAAATAATTCCCTTAAGAGAATTCATTAGAATATTACATTTTAAATTAAACCATGTATTTTAAAGTCTGTGTTAATTATTGTCTACAACATTCTGTATGGAGTTTCTGCATCAAAGATTATTATGACTAAATATAAGATATATTCAAAAAATAGAAATAAAAAATATAGTGATGAAATATTCATCAGGTGAGCACATTTTTCCACTTCATAAATATTTAATGCCTTCAACTAGCACATTTTAGCCATGACTGCATGAAAAGGACAAAATAGCATGCACTATATATATATATATATGTTTAAAAAAAGATAGACAGAGTCGCACATGCATATGTATACATACATGCCCTCCTACTGTAAGCTGACAGAGCAAAATGTCTGATTACTATCTGTATTCAATGCTTAAAGCAAAACAGCCAATATTTGACTGAATTTCCTTCACTTACGTATCATCTTATTGATTCTTTGTACCACACAAAGGTCTTTACATGAGATCCACTTTATAAATGTAAAAGTGACTGACTAAATTTATTGTCTCCTGGTGACCTGGAATAAATCAATCAAATACACATTTATATTACCTTCCACTGCCTGTGCTTCTTTTACTGCACTGTCTTCCAGCTTGAGAAATTTTTAAATAGCCTCTGATTCACTAAGGGCCAATTCAGACCTATATAATACAAACATAAACCCCACCAAAATCACTGGAGTTTAGATTATGCAATGCAAAATCCAGTCTAATGGCAGAAGGATAATTTCTCTGTAATTAAGTCAAAGTTTCCCAGCAGAAAGCAATCTTATAAATTCTGCTTCCAATTTTGCCATGACAAAAGCACACCTCAGTGAATGAGAATGTAATGAAACTCTAGCTGTTTTCCAAAACATGCTATACTGCAAAAACCTTCAGCCTTCATGCTATGCACAACCTCTGAAGTTTAGGGAATGCCGGTAGTTGAAGGTTCTAGAAGTGACCAGTTGACACCATACAATCTCTAGATTGAGAAGCATCATACAAACTAATGAATGGCAACTGTTGTTTCCTAATAACATTAAGGAGGAAAGAAGTTAACAATGAACTGATATTATTAATAAAAATGAAACCAGTAAACAAATCAAGCACAACAAAAAGAATTCTGCCAAGGTCTCCTCTCCTACATCTTCCACAAGCCCCTTTATCTTTCTTTCTTAGTCACCCTTAAGATTTTAAAGGGTTACTTGTCTGTTTTCTGAACTGATTGTTCCTCACTACTTAGAGACATGAATATTGTTCTTTTTTTTTTTTTTAATTAAAAGTACAAATTACTTTTCTAAAAATCTCCAAATGAAAATCCTGCAAATAAATCAGGGTATTTTTTTTTTAACTTAATGTGAATTTCCGTGTTTCGTTTTTTCTGTATGCTGTGTATATCTTCAATTATTATTATCCATGAATCATTTTCACAAATTGTTTGCATCTCTACAGTAGCTGAGAGATTTGTTTCCTCCCTATGACGCAAGTGACACTAAATCTCCAGGCTGTGTGAGTACCAAAGTTCTTCCAGCCCTCCTACAACAAGCAGGAGATTGAATTAGGTACTTGTAAGTCTCTCAGGCCACACAAATCCCATGTGCCTTGGCCATTGCAAGAATGAGCTTGCTGCCTGCTGCTGCTTTGCAATAAAATTAAACTTACAGGTTGTCAGCACCTTGTAGCATTATCAGAGGCTATTTTTTCCTTTCCTTCTTCAGTAAGAATGCTGCTGTCACAATGTCAGCTGTGCCTGTCAATATGTTAACCAAAGACCCACCTTCTGAAAATGTGTTAAAGATGGTCTGGAACAATCTAGAACTTATCATTACTCATCCACTGTTTTTGAGGCATGCTAGAAGATTTAGTAATTGTAAATCAAGACTATTATTTTTTTAATTACTGCAGTTTGGAGTAAAAGCATATACCTTGTTTTATCCCTGACACTTAGCCACTGGCCAATTCTCAGGTATTTCTGTTGTAACTCAGACTCCTTAGAGTCCTAGAATCATAGAATCACTCAGGTTGGAAAAGATCTTAAAGATCGTCAAGTCCCACCACAACCAAACCATACTACCCTAACTCTAACAACACTCCGCTAAATCATGTCCCTGAGCACCACATCCAAATGGTTTTTAAACACATAAAGGGATGGTGACTCAACCACCTCCCTGTGAAGGCTATTCCAGTGCTTAACAACCCTTTCTCTAAGGAAGTGTTTCCTGATATCCAACCTAAACCTCCCTTGGAGCAACTTGAGGCTATTTCCCCTCATCCTGTCACCTGTCACCAGTAAGAAGAGACCAACTCTGCTCTTGCTGTAAGCACCTTTCAGATAAGCACTTTCTACTGATAAGATGGCCTGCTAAATGGATGAGGGAAGGGCTGTGGTGGTTATTTACACAAGGTATCTGACACTGTTTCCCACTGCACTCTCTTGGAGAAGCTCATGGCTTGGACAGATGTGCTGCTCAATAGAAAAATCTGGTTGGTTGGCTGGGCTCCAAAGATTGCCGTGAATGGAGTTTAATCCAGTGAAATCCCAGCACTCACTACAAGAATTTTGAGTTGTCTGAGCACGTCCAAAGAAGAGCAACAAAGCTGGTGATAGCATTAGAAAACAAGACATACGATGAGCAGGAAATTGAATTAGGGCTGTTTCATTTGGAACAATCCGAGGGATCCCTCATCCCTCTCTACAACTATTTGAAAGGAGGTTGCAGCAAGAAGTGTTGGCCTCATTTCTCAGGTGACGGGTGAGTTACAACACAGGGAAATGCCCCCAGGTTGCAGCAGGAAAGGTATAGATTGGGTATCAGGATGGATTTCTTCACAGGAGGGATCATGAGACATTGGAATGGGCTGCCCGGGGAGATGGTGGAGTAGTCTTCCCTGGAGGTATTTAAGAGATGTGTGGATGTGGCACAATAAGGGACATGGCTTAGTGGTAGTGACAAGCTGATGGTTGGACTTGACCTTCAGTATCTTTTACAACCTAAATGATTCTACAGTTTCAAAACATTATAAAGTTTCATATTACTCATCCGTTCAATATTAGTACTGAAAAATTAACAGAAAGGTATATTTCTATGTTTAGCTTCTCCGTGGGTTTTCATCACACTGAATCACACAGCCGTGTGCTTTGTTCAAATGCACACAGTCACACACACTCTCCTCTTTTCACACAGATCACTGTTGATCTTTCACTCTGCACAGTCCTATGTACAGTTTGCAACATCCAGTGGTCTTCATGTCAAAGATTATGTTGTGTGACTGAATTCCAAATCAGTATCCATACTTGCTCCATGGCTTTCACATCAGCAATCTGTATTTACCCAAAGATCTAAAAATGATTTTTGCTGCTTGTCAGACAGTTCCTTTCCTGTCATCTCGCCCATTTATGTTTAATACGAGGAGTAAATATTACAATAAATGAAATTCCTGGACGTAGAGGAATACCAAACGTTACTTTGCTTCTTCTCGTAACACTGTTAAAACCGATCTGGATTAAGTTACCAGTTTTTATATCTAATTTTCAGCAAAGATATGAAAATACCAAAGAAAGAGTAAATGAACACCTCAGAAGTGCTACCAGAACTAAAAGCACTAGAATTAATCAGAAATCACGGTTAGGGATTTCTGTTGCTCAGGTGATAGAAACACAAAATAGGGAAACATCTGATCACTATGTATAAGCATTTAGATAGAGAAAACAAATCTGGTACTGAAAAGATTGTAATTATATAGTTCTACAAATTACATACTTCTACAAATTACACGTGCCACTTACTAATCAGCAAGACTTAATAATGTTTCCTGGTTTCACTTGAACTGTTAGAATCAGTTCCCTCCCCTTCTCTTGTGCTGTTTCGCCAGGCTGTTTTCGCTCTTTTTAATCACGCTCTTTTCATCACTTTGTTCTCACCAGGTAGGCCATTGCCATTATGTTTCACTGCACTGCACTCTGGTTTTCTATTAATCACATTCTCATTTCTGCTCCTATTCTCACCAGACAGATTGCTGCCACTGTGTTTCACGTACCACATGCTGGGTAATGACATAAAAACAAATCTGTGTTTATAAAGCTAAATTGGCCCTTTCTTATCCAGATTCAGCAGTCAGCAGTGTATGAAGGTACAGATAAACTACACTGGTTAAGTCACCCTCCAGATCCCTGCTCTTCAGATATGCAATGAGTAGGCTTCTTAGGTTCCGGGGAGAACTGCTCCACCAAGATAAGTGAATTCATCACAGAAAACGTGGCTTTCTTCTTAGGCAGGACAAAGCCATTAAGTAAATTCACATGACTCTCAGGACAGTCAGCTCCACAGAACTGATGCAGACATTTGCAAACAAAGGCAAATGGTCGGCAGCAGACAGAGTTGTCATTTAGGGCTGCCAAGTCAAGAAGAACAGTGAAGCCACAGTAGATCATTTTTGAATGAACAGTGCTCATGAGACAAATGGATACAATACTGTGTGTTACAAACAGAGTATGAAATTAAATGTAGCGGCAAACAAAATTATGTACAAAAAATATGCCATATAACACAATCCCGATTAACTATGTTATTGTAATTTTAGGATTTATTTTCCTAAAAAATGTTTGGATCTGTCTCCTTAACTATTGCTAGTGCTTTGACTTCAGCAGGGCCAGAGGAAGTATAATTTAATTCTTTCTGCATTTAAATGAAAGTCATATGAAATAAATGCCTTACACATTCCAATCCCAAACTGTATCAAGACATACAGCCTGCCAATTTATTGTTCACACTCCTTATTTTAGGAAATTTTTTATTTCACGGTGTTTGGGTATTCATATATTCAGTTGCAGTACTTGAAACAATATTATTTAATGCTGGATTACTGATTATTTTAAAATACTCAGGTCCCTTCTACTCTGAGAGGGCAAGTGATGGAACATACTGATGTTTTGGAAATATCCGTAATTTGGATTCTGATTGACATGTTTAATTACTTTGTTTATGCTACATTGGTCAGGGTCTGTTGTTTCAATATAACTAAGACTGATCTCAATGACACCGTCAGTGAGGACAAAGTTAATCTATTGCTTATGTTTGTTGCTGACTTAGGCTAATGTATTGTTCAGCTATGAGCTAATGAGTCCTGCAGATGTTTCTTATTTCATGCCAGAAAAAGCAGAAGCTGAAATTAAATATTTTCTTTTTATGACCATTATAGTTTTTCTTATAAAATAAAGGCCATTCATATTTTTGAGCATATCAAATGACACTGAGAATGCAGTTTTCCTATCTGCAAAAATTAATCTTACAAGACCAAATTCTGGCCTCATTAGACTGTTCAAAATGAAGAATATAACACAATTAAAAAGTAGAAAGAATTTTCACTTTCCATCTTTGAATACTGATTCAAAGAATTTTGAATCAGGCCATAATCCCTCACTCTGTTTCAACAAGAGTACATTTGCACATGTTGGCACGTCTTCTTACTTCACAGCATTGCTTCTCCTCACTTGACATGGAGAAAGCCAAGAAGGCACCTTCAGGAATTTCTTCTGCTTAATGACACATTGAAATCTACTGTGACATATTCAGAATTAGTGTTGTTTATTTCTAGATGTTAGTAACCTAATACAATGAATTTAAAAATTAAACTAAAAACATTTTTTTTCTTCCAAGCTTCTCGTGGCTTTAAATCCTGATCCACAGTAATGATTCTATTATAAGCTTTGATCGTACCACTGCTTGTGCATGCACTGCTCTTGTGCCATCACGGGACTGCAGTAGGACTCAGGACTCAGCAGCTTTGCTCAGGTGTACCTATATAGTTATTGTTATCACTATGTAAGATAAGAATCCTCAGTAATCATGATAACACTCTTTGCCTTAGTAGGAATGTTATTAGTTTATATTATCCAAACAGCAGAAATCTGGTTAATGTACTGGAAGGACTGATACCATGAGAATAGGGTTTTTATGTACAGAACTAAACACAGAGTATTTATACATTTATCAGAAAACGGGATGTTCTGGTTTTTGCGATTCTGTTATTGATCAGCAAAAAAACTTTTTAAATTATGTTAATGCTTAGACAAGTACCTTCCACTGAGGACCTCCAAAATACCAATAAACTAAGTGTACCAATTTGTACACCTAAGTATAAATTCTTATGAGAATCACATTTTCTTCATAATTAAAGACAACTTCTTGGAAACTAAGCAAAAATCTTGGAACTAAGCTTTTCACTTCTGCTAAACCCCTAGTCACCACAGCTTTTGTATAATCTAAGAAATATATACATTTGAATAAATGCATGTTACTATAATGTTGGAAAGAACTGAACATATTGAACAACTGAACAATTGTACCATTCTGGTACAATTCTAATCACATACTACATTTTTTGCAGTTATGACCTCACTTGCCATCTGCCATTTAGTGCATGTTCCAGTTTCTGGAATCCCTACATCTCTTTGTTCATCTGACATTCTGCCAAAGCACGTGATTCCTCACAATATCTTTGAGCCACAGAACCAAAGAGCAGTGTGGGTTGGGGAAACCCACACAGAAGAATACTAAGCAGGAAGCTTCATTTGGATATTGCAACAGAACATCTTCTGGAGGCACCATCTTCAGCTTACCCACTGTAACCTTACAGGCTGTGTCCCCCCCTTGTCATTTCTTAAGCAACAGGACAATGTGCCACACTGTCACAAGATGAGACCACCAGCTAGAACACTCTTGTTTTCCTTCCAGCTTTAATCCCTTATGAGTAACAGCAAGGAGCAGGCATACTTCTGAAGAGTAAACTTTTGAAATAACACAGCTTAACATGTGCAAATCCCTTCTTCCTGGTGAAACCAGACAGATTTACAGTTAAGAAACACCATCATGAAGGATTCTTTTAAGTATCCCAATGCCTGAGAATTGTCTGTTTTGGTCAGTCCCATCCTCCACGCTTTTCACTGTGGAGCTTTCCCTTTGCCTGCCCTCTTTATCAACACCGCATGACTGTGTGGGACCTCTCCTACAACTCTCCAGCACAAATAAAGGAGAGCATACCTTGGTCACATTTTTCTTGCCATTCATGGCTTTTGCTACAGTACATCTCACTTCTTTATGGATTACCACCATTGATTCGCAATGCCTTATTTTTTTTTTTAGTACAACACATTAATTGTTGATTAATAACCAAGTAATTTAGCTTTAGATACTGAAGCCGTGCTTGCTTACAGACTGCATTTCAAACGAGAGACCAGATCACTGTCAGTACATGTTCCTACATGCTAGTATTACAGAGAAGTCAATTTAAGAAGAAAAAGAATTCACAATTTTAATACAGGTAGAATCCGAAAAGCTATGTATTCTATTTCTTTTTTCAACTTTTACATGTATCTCATTATACTGCTTGTACTATTCTTTCAGAAGAAAACATTCATACCTCTTCCCCTTTTAATAATCTAACAAACCTCAACATGTTTTTCAATGTTTGTACTGAGAAAGGCTTGTTAAATACATAGTAGAAGTGACTCATACTGCATTTGAAAAGAAAAATATTTTGCTTTGTTCCAGAAGAAATGTATTATGCATGAGCTAGCTTCTGACTAGACACAAACACTTTAGCAGACCTCAGACAGCTAACTGAATTGGCAGCACTGCAACCTGTGTTAAGGTCTGGGCCTCCGCTGACACAGTGAAGAAACTAGCAGATCTGTAAGACACCACAGCACTACCTGACTTACTGATTTGTCACAGATTCATCCCATCGAGCAGAATCAATTCAATCTGGATAGTTTTTGCTTGCCTTGTGCTGCCAAGTCACCGCCTCTAGATTTAAATTTAATGAGTGAAGCACTTAGCACAACATGAGCATCACAGTATTTATATACAGAGATACTTGCAAGGACAAGAGAAACACTACTTTTATCCCATTTTTGTTTATATCATAAAAGACAACAGATTCCATGAAAACTGTTAAGTATGTTTAGAATAAAAACGATCATTACAATAGCTACTACTGTAGCACTTACTCCTTCCTCCCTAGGTTTTCCTGTGCTTACAGCTAAAAGGACCGGTACAGCAAACACAGTCAAAAGAAGTTAAACAGTCATTACTGTTTAAAGCCATGAGGAAATATATAACATCCTGGCTGGAACTCTGGAAATTAAAGGTCATCTTTCATCTTACCTCTGAAATTTAAGATCTGAACCCAGGCATGGGCACTCTCCTCCTGACACCACAGAAGGATGCTGCAAGGGATAGCAAATAAATAGCTAAAAACTGTACTTCTTTCTGCGTTCTTTTCCATAAAGGCATAATGAACGCAATAAAGATCAAGTTGTAACACTACATGTTTGCATGTATGCACTGATGTATAATGAGGGATGGCAAGACAGAGGTATGCAGGAATTGAAACTGAATATTTGGAGTATCTCCATACGGATTTGAAGTGTAAGTATTTGTATCTCTTTTTCCCTGTTGGAAGTGCTCAGATGAATTATTTTTTGACAGATCTATAATAACCCAGTCTGTTTTGACATTGTAGGCAATTCAGGAGGCTCCTGGAATAAAGCCAGGCAATACACAGCCAAGCCAGAGGAGATGTAATAATGAACACATTGCTCATCAATGCAAGTAAACTGATTGGTGACAGGAGGAAGCTGCCTGGGCTGCAGATATCATGCAGTGGTGTAGTTCACACTCCTGAGGGATATGGGACAAAGACTAAATTCAGGATGCTAAATTTTAGGAAAGTCGATTTGCAGCTCTTCAGGGAGTTAGTCAACAAAATTCCCTGGTGTCACGGTTTTGTAATTTTGCTATTGGTATTCCACATCATAACATCATGAACAAAAGAGATGAACAATTACGTATCCCAGAGGACCTCACGGTCAGAGAAGGAAGATACATCACGGAAGATACATCATCTGGTTGCGCACGGTCTTTTGCTTCGCTTGCTGCCAGGGAGAGGAGTGGGTGTGCTTCCAAGCTGTGCTCCTTCATCGAGTAGGGCTTTCGTTTTCGGAAACTCTTTCTCTCTCTCTCTCTCTCTCTCTCTCTCTTATTTCATTTGATTTATTACCTTTGCTTTCAATTAGGTTGTATTATATCGTGTCATCTTGCATTCCGATATCATAGTTAGTAAAATAAGTTCTCCTTCTTAGATCGTTGCCACTGCTCCATTTTTTTTTTGGGGGGGGTGGGGGGGGGAAGCCAGGGGGCCCACGAGCCTACTGCCCCCCTGTCACAGGCATAGATTTATCTAGATAACTCCGTGACACCTGGGAAACTGTCCTCAAGGACAAGGGAGCAGAGCAGAGCCGACAGATCTTTAAGGAAGCTTTCCTCAGGGCACAAGAGCTTTCCATCTCCAGGTGCAGGAAGTCAGGAAAGGAATGCAAGAGACTGACATGGCTGAACAGGATCTGCAGGTCAGTCTGGAGAGCAAAAAGGAAATGCACAGGCAGTGGAAGCAAGGACAGGTAACCTGGAAGGAGTATAGATAGGGATGTTGCTAGTCTGTGTAGGGATGGAGTCAGGAAGGCTAAGGCCCAAATAGAACTGGACTTGGAAAGGGGTGTATATAAGGATAAGAAAAGCTTCTACAGGTACAATCAGAAAAGCAATGTCCAAAAAGGTGTATCCCACTTAGTGAGCAATACAGGCAAGTTGGTCCCTCCCACTGTAAGTGAAGATCGAGTTTGAGACCATCTGCGGTCACATCTATAAGAACGTGAGTCCCAGTGAGATGTACACCAAATTCTTGAGGGAGGCTGACAAAACAAAAACCAAGTTACTCCCAGAGATATCTGAAAAGTCTCAGTGGTCAGATGAAGTCCCTGGTGACTGGAAAAAAGGCAACATCACATTCATTTTTAAAAAAGGTAATTAGGATGACCCTAAGAACTACAGACCTGACAGTCTCACCTTTGCTCTGGGGAAGATCATGGAGCATATTCTTCCAGAAGCTATGCTGAAGTACATGCAAGACAGGGAGGTGATAAGAGAGAATTAGCATGGCTTCACCAAAAGCAGGCCATGACTGACCAATCTAGTACCTCCTGTGATGGCGTAACTGCATCAGTGGACAGAGTCACTGATGTAACTTACCTACATTTAACTCCTCTACATCTTATCTACCATTCTATGATTCTGTGATCAAAAAAGGTCTTCAGTGAGGCCTTTGACACTGTCCCCAGTAACATTCTCCAAACTGGAAAGATATGAATTTAATGGGTGGAATTTTTGATGGATAAGGAAATGGTTGCAAGATCATACCCAGAGAGTGATGGCCAATAATAGCTCCATGTCAAGATGCAGACCAGTGACAGTTAGCAGTCAGTGCTGCAATATCTTCATCAATTACATCGACAGTGGAATCAAGTGCACTCTCAGCAAGTTTGCGATTGACACCATGCTCTGTGGTGTGGTTGACATGCCTGAGGGGCGAGATGACATCCAGAGAGACCTAGACAAGCTCTAGCAGTGGGCCCAGGAGGACCTCACGAGGTTCAACAAAGCCAAGTGCAAGGTCTCACACCTGTGTCATGGCAATCCCCCACTATCCTGCACTTCAGGGACAAGCTCCTGAAGGGAGGTTGTGATGAGGAGAGGTTAGGCCTCTTCTCCCAGGCAACAAATAGGACCCAAGGAAACGGCCACAAGTTGTGCCAGAGGAGGTTTGGATTAGACATAAGGAAAAACTTTTTCTCTCAGAGAATGGCCTGCCCAGTGAGGGGGTGGAGTCACCATCCCTGCAAGTGTTCAAGAGGCATCTGGATGAGGACCTTGTGGTAGCAGTGGTAATGGGAAGACAGTTGGACTAGATGATCTTGTAGGTCCTTTCCAACCTTGTGATTCTATGATTCTATGATTCTATATAAGCATACAACACAGCCCTGCCAAAAAGGACTTGGGGGTGCTGGTGGATGGCAAGCTGTACATGAGCCAGCAGTGTGTTCTCTCAGCCAATCATATCCTGGGCTGCATCAAAAGATGCGTGACCACCAGACTGAGGGAGCTGATCCTGCCCCTCTACTCTGTGCTGGTGAGACCTCAACTGGAGTACTGTATCCTGTTTCTAGACGTGGAGTCCTAGATGTTCAGTGCAGAGGAGAGGGCCTTTAAAGGTCTCTTCTAACTCAAGCAATTCTGAGTGTATGATTCTACGACATCTCCTATTAGTCTGTGAGGAAAGGTGGAGGGAATAAGTTTATGACATTACAATTCTGTGCACGTGGACAGATAAACAAAGTAGATTATATATGCATGCCTTGTACCCATCCATTTGAAAAAAAAAATCATTAAAAAACTTGCATGCATTCATGCATATTTAAATTAGATGTTTGTCAAAAGCATAGATCAGAAGCGTGGAAGTATGCTTATTTGCACCTATTATGTATGAAGATACAAAGAAGTTGAACAACATTATAAATACGAATGAAGATGAAGTATGCCTTCACCAAATCACATAGCTACCTTTTAAAACATCAAACACGTGTTCAAATCGATCCCTTGCAAATGCTTTTCTAGACTTCAGAATGGGCTGACTCAGTCCAGTGTATGATTCAAAATGGAGATGGTATGGATGACTGGAGTGTTTCTACCTCAGGCTGGTCTAGTATGCTAGTACAATATATGTAGTCAGAAAATCACAACCTGAAAATGTACATTTTAATCCTGTTGATTTTTTACACCTTTTTAAAACACAGAAGTATTATGTTGTCTCCTTTGACTCACAGTGCAATGGCAATTTTCATCCAGATATACTGATGAAATAATTTAGGACAGAATCTCTTGCTCTATAATTTTGGTCTTTAGTATTATAACATAAACTTCACTGAATTATTATTAATCATTTTTTTAGACATCAGCAATTTAACAAAGCTGTTCACCTGTGACATAACATGAAAACAACCCAGCATCTCTAAATGAAATTATTCATGTGCTTAATACCGTCAGCACTTTATTTAAGCATTCATTATCCAAAGTTGGACCAAAACGAAAAGAAAAAGAAGATGCCTGACTTGTTACTGCACAAAAGAGCTGCAGTGAGAAAAACCAACCTAGCTAAGAACTCATGCCACACTGGAATGGTTTTGTACCTCTCCAGTGAGCCAAGATCCAGCAGTTGAGGGTGTGCACAGTGCCACTTCACTCCCCCAAACCACCATCCTCGCACATTTACTAGGAAGAGAAACCAGTGGGAGCCTGATTGTTCTGTTTGTCTTACTCCTTGCGACAAATCCTACATTTATTCAGTAGTCTGAACCTTCAACTACAAACTTAGGAGGAAGCTCCTATAATTACACCTATACTAGAAACAAGAAGAGCTAGAATATTTTAGCTACTCTCTTTATACAGGTAAAATGGGAATCTGTGAGGACTCCTTTGCTGAGAAAATTAAGATAAAATGTCATGTGGGATATAGCAGCACTATTTTTCTACATTAAGAGTTGTGTCCACTTCTACCAAAAGTTCTCAGTCTTTAACATACTTAAGAAGAAGGCACATTTATTCAAGACAGTACTGGTTATATATATTCCACTTTAAAACCTTAATAAGTTCATGTACTACTCCAAATATTCACAGAAGAGATGTCAGGAAAATAGAGCAGATACATCACACTGTTTTAAACATTTAAGTGTGTATCTGAAACAGACTACTGAACAGAAAAGATCAGATCTTGCAAGTGCCTTAACAGATATTTGAAATAAAGAGGCGAGAGTTAGAAATATTAAATTTATTCAGAATAACACTTAGGCACTCCTGTTATTCTGCTTCCAAGCACAATGATGTTTAATAACGGAGAAAAGAAGAAGAGTTAAGAACCACAGCATCTCTTCATAGAATCAGCATTCTAAAAGAACATTTCCTTATTTCATTACTTTAATATAACTAAAAATACTTGTGGAGAAAAAGGTAAGCAAATGTGATTCCAAATGATGATGAATTTTACTCTGCTTAATGATCCTTTTATATAAATAGTTTTGCAGAGAAACATCTGGAAAATAACTTGGAGGGGAAAAAAAAAAAGAAAATATAGTAAAGCCCATCTGTCTCCAGGTATCTCTTATTCTGGAACTGCAGTGTGCAGTGCATTTAGAAACTGCATTAACCTGAGCATCATCAGGTTTTGCATCTGATCATTTTTGCCTAGGAAGTTTAAAATTTTCTAATCTGAATCTCATAGGAAGCCAGAATTATCATCTGATTAAAGACTAATTTGCCTTTTCAGCTAAATAATCAGATTCCTTCTGGCATTTTTATTTTAGCAAGTTGTTTCCAAGCTGCTGAGTCACAACCTTCTAAATAAAAATCCAGGAGAACACTAGATTATATACAATAAGAATACAAACTGGAACACTACTTTAGGAACATCTATTTCTGAAGTCTATCATCTTATGATAAATTATGTCATCGAGGCTCTTCAAAAGCATCAAATCAATATTAGCCAAAAAAGCTGAGGAACAGGAAAATAAATCTATAAAGCTACCACTCAATTTCCAGTAAAACAGATGAGTAAGTAATCCCTGATCCTCCTTGATAGCTCTTAATGTATTTTAAAAATATCGAAATTTCTGCAACTCTTCATTCTCCTAGGAGTCAGACAAGAAATCATATGGCTTGAATTTAATGTTGGCAAAGATAAATGCACGCACACAGAAATCATTCATAAGGAATTATCTTTAGGGCAGATTATAGTATATATTAACAATCAGAGAATCATAGAATGACATGGGTTAGAAGGGACCTTAAAACCATACAGTTCCAACTCACTTGCGTTGGATGAGGTTGCCACCTACTAGGCTGCCCAGGGCCCCATCCAGCCTGGCCTTCAACACCTCCAGGGATAGGGCATCCACAGCTTCTCTGGGCAGCTGTGTCAGGGCCTCACCACTGTCTGAGTAAAAATTTCTTCCTAATATCTAGCCTAAATCTCCCCTCTTCTAGTTTAAAACCATTCCTCCTTGTACAATCGCTGTCAGACAATGTAAAAAAGTTGGTCTCTCCTGTTTATAAGCTTCCTTTTAGAACTGGAAAGCCGCAGTGAGGTCTCTTTGAAGCCTTCTCTTCTCCAAGCTGAACAACTCAGTTCCTTCAACCACTAAATGTGCTTCATCCCTCTGATCATATTCATGATCCTTCTCTGGACTCACTCCAACAGCTCCACTTGCTTCTTGTAATGGGGACACCATGCCTGGAAGCAGTTCTCCAGATGTGTTCTCAAAAGGTCTGAGTAGAGGGGGACAATCACCTCCCTCTCCCTGCTGCCACCCCTCTGTTGATGCAGCCCAGGATACTGTTGGCCTTCTGGGCTGTGAGGGCACACTGTGTCATGGATTTCATCTACCAAAAAGCCAATTTTACTAGCAATTCAAACAAAACAAAAACAAAGTATTTTGAACACATGTACACATGCACGAAAAATGGATGGGATGGGAAGTACGTTCAACATTTGACTTTTCAAAAATTCTGCAGAACCAAAGAGTCTAGAAAAACTCTGGGTCTGTGTTGCAGCTAATGAGCACTTGATATGCACAACACAATCTTCTTCAGAAAACATCAATTTCTTCTAAACAGAGCTTGCATGACTTTTAGAAACTACAGATCTACAGTTATTTTTTCACTGGGCAAAATAAATAGATAGATAGATAGATAGATAGATAGATAGATAGATAGATAAATAATTCTGAACAACAAAGTCCATATAATATGGATGTTCAGTTTAAACAACCTAGCAGCGAAGTCAGCAGGTTTTGCAGGCAGCTGGTCTATTTTGGAGATCGTGGTGTAAGTGAAATGTTCACACAGTTGTGTACTAGCATATTTATTCTATTAGATCTTGATGTGTCTCAGTGTGTCCTCAATTCAGCTGTTTTTATCTGCTACAGCTGTTGCCCAAAGACTGCTTTCTATAAAGGCTGGTGAATTATTTGCAGGTTTCTTTCTCCAGACAATGTTTGAGCACGTACCAAAAAGCAATTTTCCTTGGCTGCTAAAATAAGCTCTTCACAGATTTTTATGTGCTGTTTCACTGGCACATCTGGCAAAACATAATTGGCTTATTGTACTTACTTGTTTGAAGCCAGTTCTAAACACTTGAGAATCCAGATACATCACATTGCTAAGGAAACCACTCTGATTTTTCTCTATTACTTCTATCTACACTTCAACCTTTAAAGCCAGGGGAACATCTTTGACAGCTGCATACTGGAACCCAGCAGAAATGTACTTGGCATTTGGGAATGAAAAAGTGCTTGGTGAGACTCCCTTCAGATAAACACAGATGGGGTAGATCACATCTGCAGTTTGTCAGGTCTTGTTTCTGGAACACCACACCTTTAGCAGAACCTACATACATGGAATTTCCAACTGAATGGCACCTGGGTAGAGAGTCCATACCTCATTGTTTTGTGGCAGTTCTCCATGACCTACATGCATGGTTTTTTGAATTTTTTTCTATGCAACAGCTTTTAATCAAACTCAATTTACTATCAAGACCTTCACTGTTCCCACTGAAAACAGAGTCTGAGAAAATTTAGCAGGCCACCTTCGTCTCGTAAACCTTATTTATCTTTGCAGGTTCTCATTCTGAGCAGTAGCTCTGGTAACAAGTCTGGATGTTTCTACTTTTGTCTTCTGAATTTGACAAAAATGCACAAAATCTCCCTCAGTATATTGCACGGCTCTTTTGTCAAATGCTCTGAAGTGTATGACTAGTCATTCCTTGCCAGTTTGTCTTTTCAAATAATAAATCTGTAAGTAAAAAAAAAAAATCTATCTATCTATATATACACATATATATACGATAAGGTTTTCAAGATACAGTTTATTTGACAGGATAGTTTTCATAAGGGAGCTAAACTTTACACTTATTGTGGATGGTCATCTTGAGATTAATGATACCATGCAGATTTTTAAGATTAGCCACATGCTTCAGGATGCTTTATAAAGTGTATGTCCTGATTAAACTCAGGAGTACAGTAATCTTTTTTTAGTTGGTAGCAGAATCCTGGTCTGTATTAGGCAGAGCATGGCCAAGAGGTTGAGAAAGGTAATCCTTTCCTTCTGCTCAGCATTAGTGAGACATACATGGAGTACTGAGTTCAGTGTGATCACTCCACAAGAAGGAAGAGATGGACCTATCGGAACAAATTCAATACAGGACCACAGAGAGACTGAAGCAACTTTTATATGAGGAAAGGGTGAAGGATCTGTTCAAACTGGAGAAGAGAAAGCTCAGTGGAGATCATATTCACATACATCAATATCGGAAGGGAGAGTGCAAAGAAGATGGAGCCTGGCCATTCTCAGTGGTTTCCAGTGGCAGGACAAGAGGCAATGGGCGTTAAGTTAGAAAACAGGAAATTCTACCTTAACACACACACAAAACCCTTTTAATTTTTAGGATGGTCAAACACGGGAATGAGTAGCCCAGAGATGCTGCGGAGTCTTCATCACAACAGTTCTTGCAGAGGTATTAAAACCCTGACTGGATACAGTCCTGGGCAACCTGCGCAGGTTGGCTGTTCTTGAAAAGAGGGATTCATACTAGGTGATTTTCAGAGGTGTCAGCCAACCTCAGCCATTCTGTGATTCCGAGTCACTATCACTACTAAATATAGTATTGGAATGTAAGATAACACACTATAATACAATATAAATCAACAGTAATTGAGAGAAAGATTGTCCAAGAGCCAAAGGCCTTACGCTAATACTGAAGCCTTGCGTGCAGTCGGGCGCAGCAGTAGCGAGCCGATCCGACAGGGAACACAGCGAGACGAGAAGAGGGGCAAGTCAGATGACCTGCGCCCTTATATCGGTTCCCTTGAGCAGGAATGATAACAGTACTCGAAAAGGCTCTTGGGGAACGTAGTTCTTCTCTTCCAGACAGGCACCCGGAACTAAAGCATTTGCTCCTTAACTCCCAGTACACTGCATGATGTTGTGATGTGGAATACTGATAACCAAAAATCATAAAACCATGACATTTTCATAAGGTTTTAGCTTCAGTCTATAGATCATACAAAACTCACAGATAAAATGTTTCACGGATCACTCAGACAACTTACTGATCCTGATTTAATATCCATTGTATTAGTATTCTCATCAATTTTGACTTGAGATTCTATTTTCACAACAGGTTTATTAGCAATCTATAGCAAAGCCAACTGTTCTGGCATAAACACTGCACAATTATTTACAATATTATGATTACCTATAGAGTAAAATCTTTTCTGATCTGCATTGAATGCCATTTATTAAGTCCTTCTTGCACTTATTTACTCAGTTTAGATTTCTGTGTAGCATTCACTCTTCAGGCTACTCAGAAGCTAAAAATTAAGACTTAATCAAATTATTTTTATTAATATCTACTGATTAACTTTCAGTAGAATTCCATATGCTATGAAAACATTGCTTCATGAGTTAAGCGCCCTTACATGTCATAGTTTCTTGTTAAAATTCTGTCTTATAATTAATTCTACATAAAATTGCTGTAACAGAGATGTGGATCTACAGTCACTAGACTTTGGGACAGAACACTGTGAGACACGTCATTAACATACTGAATGTATGAGAACTGCTACAGTCTTACTAGGAGGAAGCTTAGTAGTCACTAGTCATGCTGCCAATTCTTATCGTAAGAGAAGTAATAGAAGAATGCACTTCAAACTTCAGCAATTACCTTGGGCATATCTTCCTCTAAACCCAAATAAACAAAAAACAGATTCTTTTATTCAGGTGCTGTGTTGATGTAGCTCCATTTAACAACCTTTTCCATTACTGAGAAGAAGAAATCTGGCTGTTATTAAGAATTCAGCAGCAGTAAGCAATTGCTGAAGAAAACTAGCACTTTCCCTTTTTCACCATAAGGAAAGAAATCATCAGACTACAAACAGACATCACAACTAAAGCCTAACAAGGAATAATTTGTTTTCTATCCCTCCCACTCCATCTCACTCTTCTCCAAGAAGAGACTCGTTAGGAAAGCTGATAAGTCTTCCTATACACAAATAAATACACTCACTACTCCACAGTTTCACCTTTACGTCAATAGGACTACTGAAACAATTTGCAAGAAAAAGAAATATCATAAGCAGACACTTTATAACTTTTCCAAATGTTAAATTACTCATTTTTAAAAGCGAGGCCTGATGACATCTTACTGAAGCAGAACTCACCACCATATATAAAGTCTTCTTACAATGAAGTGGATTATGGATGAATATCCAGGGCAGTGGATAAGTCATTTAGGTTAGACACTGCCCTGACAGCAACAATTGGAGCCAGTTTGGGTGGCACTACACATATACACCAGAGAGAACATTCTGAAATCTGGAGACCACAGTCTAAATAATTAGCAGTATTCTGGGCAAACTGAGCGGAGAGCACTGCCAATAGGTCGAGGGAGATGTTCACTTACCTAGAATTACTAACAGATTAGAGCATCTGACATATGGGGAGCACATAAGAGAACTGGGACTGTTAAGGCTGGAGTAGAAAAGAGTGAGGGAAATAAAAAAAAACAAAGCCTAGTTCTCCTCAATGGACCAAAAATGAGAGAGAATGGGAAGAAACAAAATTCCAGGGAATTCCACTTAAACATACTGAGGAGGAGGGGTGGGTTTGTAGGTTGATTTTTTCACTGTGTGGTTAGCCAAGCACTGGCACAGGTTGCCAAGATGTAAAGTCTCCTTCCTTGGTGATACTAATCAGATCTGATACCAAAGGTGCACTTTCTAGAAGTATCTTGATGGCCTATATGAATGCAGGGCTGGAATTATTGCAGGGTCTCCTCTAATATTCTCCTGTTACACAAACTAAACATGTTCACCAGTTTATTCTGGTGAATGGCTGTTGAATTTCAGATCTGGAAGACCAAAACGGAGTAATTTTAAGTTGCTTAATTTCCAAATGTGAAGAACAGGTTCATTCGTGAAACATACTAATAGTCCTATGGGATACTAGACTTAGCAGCCCTTTTCTTTAACTTTTACCTCTAGATCTGTTTGCCTCTATGCACACACAAAATAAAATAAGACTAGATGTTATTTTAAACTTAACGAACATTTTACCCAAACTTATTTCAGTGCATACAGCTACACTGACACTGTTTTCCGAGTGTAATCTCCATGACTAAGCCTCTATTCATTGAATGACTATTCATAATGATTAGGATTCACATTAATAGTTTTCCTTAACAATGCATATGAAAGAGTTTATTAATTGTATGCAACACCTGCAGGTTATGGTACTTCTGTAATTTACATGGTTTCTGAGAATTACTCATAAGCTATTTAAATTATGTAAAGTCTGTCAACTCATTGTCTCTAAGGCAGTTCAACACAAACGTTAATTACATGTCAATCTTTTCAATCTAAGCTAAAATCCACGTTGCTAAAGATACAGGAGTGTAACTCAGGCCACAGTGTCCTTATTAGCTTTGCAAAACATCCTACTATTTGGGAAGCACAATATAATTACCTTTTACTCTTATCTGTTTAGATAAATCCTTTTCTGCCTCACCGGAGGATGTACTGTATTGAAAAGAAGAACCACAGGGTAATTTTTCCTGCTTGCCTCTATCTTATTCTCTGCCAGTTTATCAAATATTTGCAGTCTGTTAGGGTACACTGAGCACTGAAATCATCTGGCTGTACAAACAGGGTAATAGTATAGATCTATCTTTCAATCTCAATTCTTTTAACATGACTTTGTATACATAGCATTCAGTATAAGGAAGCAGAAAATAAGGCAGGATTGCAATTTTGTTTAATGTAGGCTCAGTCAAATTTACAGGATCAGAAAATACTGGAGTGCTACGGCAGAGGAGTCAGGATGACTTTCCATGGGTGAAGTCTAAGAAAGAACCATCAATATTGAAATAAGGTGCTATGATTATATTAGCTTCTTTTACATTTTAGCTTAATGAGATAATAAAAAAATCTAACTGGAGTTACACTGTTGAAACACTCATGCAGAGGTCTTGAAATCTGGTAGTTGACAGTAAAGATGCCTGTGTAAGTATTTAATCTCCCTACCTTTAATTACTTTTGTTCTTTTATTACATGAATCTGAATTGCATTATTTATTTACCCATTTTAATGCACTAATGCATTTGACGCATGATTTAGACTCAGTGATCCTTATGGGTCTCATCCAACTCAGGATATTCTATGATTCTATGATTAAGTACAACTCCTATTGCCTCTTCCTGTGAAATCCTCCTGTCTGAGACTGGTTCCTTGAAAGCTTGTGACTTTCCAGCTAGCATCTAGAGATCAACAATATCTTATCACCATGAGCAAATAATGTCTAAAATTAGAGTTTCTAATGACAGGCTGCATAGAATACCCCACTGCATCTCATTATTGTTGCTCAGTCCTACCAACAGGAACAGGACGCACATCAATTTCTCTCCCTTTATTTCTTTTGCCCACCATACTCTGCTCATACTCAGTACTTCTGAACATCCTAAATACCTTCAACCAACTTGATGCTTTCAACTACAAAGAAAAACATCAAGAAACCTTTCTGAGATCATAAGGACTAAAATAATTAACGCATTGGAAAGCCAAAGAGAACTAACCTTTGTTAGCATACTTTCTCCACTCTTACATTTACTACTAAGCATTTGGCAAAAGTGATCATACAGGGTCCTGAATACCTGGGATGCTCCCAAGCCCACCATGCCACTGATTTCTTTATTTGGAATGCTTCAGTGTTCAAATTCACTACAGACACTTTATCTTCATAGGAAAAAAAAAAAAAGAATACTAATTTGAAGTGTCATTTTTTCAGTTGTTTACACCATGTGGAGGAAGATAAATGCTGGATCAGCCTAGGCCAGCCTTTAGTAAAAGCAAGAAACTACTTTTTCTCCTACTTCTCCCTGAGAAAAAAAAAAGGTACGTCCCATCAGTGATCATGCAAGAACAGAAAGAACACTGCATGCAAGTTTGGCAGGACCTGTTGAACCAATACGAGGCTGAAGGTGACAGTTTCCTGGATCACACCATTACTGGTGATGAGACATGGAGTCACCACTATGAGCTGGAGCGAAAACAACACTCTGTGGAGTGGTGACACGTGAATTCCCCATCAAAGACTAATTTAAAGCCACAGACCTGAGTGGGTAAAGTTATGTTCAGTGTTCTGGGATAGGGATGGGGTGATCCTTCTGGATTTCCTGGAACCTGAACAAACCATCAACTCTGACTTCCATATCACAACACTGTCTGAGCCAAAGGCTCAAAATTCCAGGGTGAGGCTAGGGAAGAAGACAGTCATTCTCTTCCAACAATATAATGACTGGCCCCATACCAATGTGAAAACTGTGGAGCACACTGCCAGTCTTGGCTGGACTGTCCTACTACATCTACCATATAGTTCACACTTGAGACCTTCTCACTTTCACCTGTTCAGAACACTGAAAGATGGACAGTGTGGGCAATATTATTCTAGAAGCGATGCCATCACAGGACCTGTGCAACTATATGTCACCTCCACTGGTGCAGATTTTTATGACTACAGCGCGCAAGCTCTTGTTCATTGCTGGTAAAAATCATAGAAGGGATCATCTAGTTCCCAACCCCTTGCCATGGGTGTGGTTCACAACCACAGTAAATCAGGTTCCTCAGGGACCCATGCAGCCTGACCTTAAACGCCTCTAGGGATGGGGCATCCATAGCTTCTCTAAGCAACCTGTGCCAGGACCTCACCATATCAGTGAAAAATTTCCCGGTGACATCTAAGCTAAATGTTCTCTCTTTTAGCTTAAAATTGATCCTTTTTCTATGTTTTCCTATCATTACCTAGCCATATACAAAAATGATTTCCTTCCTATTTACAAGTACTAGAAGGTTGTAATGAGGTCTCTCTCTGCAGCCTTCTCTCCTCCAGACTGAACAAACCCAACTCCCTCAGCATGTCTTCATAGGAGAGGTGTTCCAGCCCTCTGATTATCTTTGTGACATCTTCTCGAACCACTCCAACACTTCCGTATTTTTCTCATGCTGGGGGCCCCAGTCCTGGATGTAGTACTCCAGATGCAGCCTCATGAGAGCAGAGCAGAGGAAGATAGCCACCTCCCTTGCTGCTGGCCACTCCATCTGTTGATGGAGAGCTAATGCATATCTAATTGTAGTTTCTATGTTGAAAAATAATGCTTTGTATCTGAGAATTTGATCTATCAAATAGTGTTACTGTGCTCTTTGGATCTGGCATTGTTTCCATGGAAATAAACAGGAGGCATTACTTTCGGAGTGACCTACATCATATTCTGCATAAGCACCGCTATTAACACATACTCTACAGTTCTCTATTTGCTTATGTTTATGCTCTGTGTACCTAATTCAGATTTTGTCTGAAGTGTTTGCAGAACTAAGTTATGAATACGTGCTTTTTTTAAAGCCCTGGTAATATGAAGAAGTCAATTACAGTAGCAATTATCACAATACACCAAAACCTCAGATTCTTCCACTACTGGCATCCTCCCCATTATGTGCAGTGCAACTTTCTGCCAACCAAGTGCATGACAAATCCAAAATTTTCCTGCAGTAAACTCATTTCACTGCCATCTTATGGACATTGTGGCATGTACTTGTAGGACAAATTTAGACCTTTCAAGCATTCATAAAGATAGCCAGGGAAAGGATGGGAAATAGGACTCAAAGGCTGTTTCTTGGTGGCTGTATCAAGGGAAAATAAGATATTCTTGAGCAAATCAGTGTTGGGTAATAAACAGCTACTATGTCAATGATATTCAGACAGAGCAAAGTTCAGTGGGTGTCTGACTACTCCAGTAGGTTGGTCATTCTCTCTGACTATTACACTTGCTTCTGGGAAACTTATGTCCAGGGGAACCATATTCCATCCATATTTCACTCTGCCGTAATTAAAACTGCATTGTGAAGACCCAGGAGTCACTTCCAAATCAACTGAAGTGTCACTTTTAGAAAAGATAAACTACTGTGGGATCCTGAACCAAGTCCTGCAAGCCATATCTCAGGAGAGAGAGGGACATACATAGCCCCTAGAAGAGTGTCTTCAGTATATAGCTGTATAGCCATATTTATTAAGAAATGAAAACTGCACAGATTTAGGAATGCTATAGTGTTAGGTAGTTGCTGAGTCTAGCTCTGAGTTTCAAGAATATTTGTTGGATTAAGTGCTCCCAGTTGCTGGTGTTGCCTTTTTGCTCAGGGTTGGTGTCCAACAGGACAGCTGGCAGAAACAAAATGTGTGAGCTCTACTCAGCTGTCACCAACCAAAGTATGTTAGTGTTACCCAGGCTGATAAATTACAAACATTGACATAAGATGTGAAATACTTGAAGGGTTGTCAGCAAAAGAAATGTACAGAGGGCATGCAATGCCTTCACACAAGAAGTAATGCCATAGAGCCTGTACTCTAGCTGCAGCATTATTTTCCTAATAAGAACAATTATGATAGACAATGCCACCTCTTCAGTAAATTTTACCCTTCTATCCTAACTCCCACAACTCAACCAAAGATGTATGTAGAAAATACACCTATATGAACTGCAGTGTCTAATATTTTGCTCTGCTTTGTGGATATTTACAGCTACTTTAGTAAAACATAGGAGCCTGACCAGCTTACAGCTCTTACACTCTTCTGAGAACAACTGAATGGCATAATGAGCTGTCTACCATCTTTTCCCTTGTCCTTTTTTTTTTTTTTCCTTTAAGTTTTCTTAAAATGGATCCCTGAACTGCTGGACATTTTGGAGCTACCATTCATATTTACATTCACTTTTAGTCATAAGCACATCATCATAATACATTTGACTTGCACTCCACGTGCTCATCATTAACTGCAACTTCCACCTAGATAATTGCTTTGAAATTCAGAAAAGCGGCTACTACGTGTTACACCAGTCTCTCCTACATGGTTTCTGTAACTTTACTTCTTTAACTAATTGCTCTTCCCTGACTGAACCTAGACATTAAACTATTAGAAACCCAACTTTAAATGATCATTGACATCAGCGAGAGTGTATACCGAAATCTCTAATTAGAATGCTCTTTGAGAAATGTTGGCCCCTTAAAATTACCATTATGATCTTTTCACTTTTTGAAGTAAAGAACTGAACTTTTCTGTATGAATATGTTTTGCAGATATACCTGTAAGATGCATGTTAACAGCCTATTAGTTACAATATAGTTATATATGACACAGAACAATAACAGTGCAACAACCACAGTACTACACAAAAGGGAGTGGACAAAATCACTGGTCGATTAACTAGAGACTAACAAGGTATTCACACCATTCCATCAGTTAAAGTTTGCACTTACCAACCTCCACAACACTAGAACAGTTGGGATCTGTGAAGCCTTCAGGACACTCGCATGAGTAAAAGTCATCATTCAACCCCGACAGACAGATGCCACCATTTTTGCAGGGATTGGAGTCACACAAGTCCCCTATGGGTTAAAAGAAGAAAAGATTCTCATAAAAAACTGCAGAAGTTATCCACAAGTTCTAAGTATGGTAGACTATGATTCAGAATGGAGAAGACTGGCTTTGGTTATATCACCATCGGTTCCAGATATATGGACTCTTAAATCAGGACACATCAGGCTAAGGCATGCCACAGTACTTCTGCTGAACATAGACCATGGCACTTAGGCCAGCAGTGTGCTTTTACACTGATTTTTTTATCAGTCACTGGAAGATCACCTGTACATAACTTCATGATAGAGTTCACCAGTAGAACGTAAAGCCACTGAAGTATTTTGAGCTACATAATTCTAATGGTAAGGTTACACTCAATTGATGATGTTTAATCTGGAGCTCTACAGTTGGAACTGTGCTTCCAGACAGGTTTTCACTCTACACAGAGACCTATCAACATCACGGCAAAGATCATTCACAGATGTCCAGTGTTCTTCCACAGTCCCTTCCACATCCCAAGCAAGTTTTTGAAGTTCTTTCACAACTCATTTATTCTGATTGCAGAGTCCATCAGTCAGTCACAAACAAAGCTATGCCATGCTATGAACTAGCTATGCTTCAAGATTTCTTTGGACATGACCAGCACAGGCACAGTGGATAGTTTCAGTCTTCCTAAATAAGGCCAAATGAGCAGGTTTTGCTAATCATTGAATTGTTTTTTAATGAAGACAGCTTCCTAATTCAATTAGTATCAAGGTGATCAACAACTGAAAGATGTAAACTCTGGAAGATGTACCACAGGGCAGCTTCATATCCTCAGCACTTGAATGCGTTTTCAATACTACTACTATGTGCAATACATTGTCATATAGTATTTGAAACTGCCTTCATGAGGAAATATAAAGAACAGTGCTTGTCCAACTCTTCCAACTCCTCCAACACCCTGAGACAATCATAGCTTCTTGCAGTTCCTGAAATATGCTCAAACACAGGATTGCATCAGCTGAAAATATTTGAAATACTTGCTTTGTCAGTTTGGGATCTGATCTAATGTTTGTGAGTGAACAGCCTTGTCGATAGCTTCTATTTTCCAGCAACACAGGTACCTAAATGTGATGCATTTTACATTTCCATTCAAGAAGAACAGTAAGAGGTAATTTTGTGTCCAGTCCCCAGTCAGATAATTGGAAGCAATCCCAAACAATGTACTTTGTGCAGCCTCAATTTTGTACTTTTTCTCAGAAATTTAAACACACATTTCGATGATTTTTTTTTTTTACTATCTCACACTTCATCTTGTAAGACAGATTTGTGAGATCTATCGATTCCCATATTTTAATTTTACAATATAACGTGACATAGTATAACATAAGCCATAGGAATACAAACCACGTAGCATAACAGAAGATCTCCAAAAGTGAATTTCCTAACATTTAAATGCATTATGTTAAAATGTAGTAGCACCTGGTACTTCAAATTTTCTAAGTGTAATTATATGGTATATAATTCTGCAAGTAAATCAAAGTTATTGCTGCTCACAAATGCAAATATGTTTGTTTGTTTTTTCTCCATGTAATTTTATTTATTACAAAACTGCATCATTTTACAGGTAACATATTCTTTTCTAGCATTTTGCTATTCGACAATATGCTCAGTATCATTTTTAGAAATACCAGCAATATGTGTATTTGTTTTGTTCTGCAACAGTTTTGCAGATGCACCTTTAAGCAACATCTACAGATGGGGAATTATTAAAATCTAACTAGTACCTTATTTTGTATACTTCTTGAAATTGAAAATCTGCCTTTTGCTATGCAATTGTAGAAAGAAATATACAAAATCCATTTTTATGTCAGCAGTAGTAACATTTTAATATGTTTTGGACTACAGTAATAGTGAGAAGGCCCAAAACATTTCCCACACCTCACTGGCTCACAGACAGAAGATCAATTCCTCATGCAAGAATTTCAGTCTAGGAATCACTTAAGTAATTTAACTGATGTACGAAACTTTCTCTATAAATTCTGCACATCCGTGGAAAAAAAAAAAAACTTAATTTTTTGCTTGATTGTTAGTTTTTTAAATTTCAATCTGTCAACTTTAAATTACCTTCATTACAGAGTGACTTGTCATATGTCCATCTTCTTGGTATTAACACATTTATCTTGAAGACTGTCCAGCTATAGATGACATACCGCTATTTGAAAGGAGTCAACAGCATCTTTCTACATCATATGACTAGATATAACTAGATGTTATTTTCTTCCCTCTCTGAATCTAAACAAGTCAAGATTTCTCAGCCTGAGTGCTCATTTCATTATTTGGTCTGCCACGAATCCTTGTTTTACAATTCACGTGACTTAGGCATTTGGTCATGAAAGAATAATCACTATGAACTGACTGCTCTGAAAACTGTATTCCCTTGGCTTTAATTAAATAAATAAATTAAATAACACCTGGAAGGGAAACACTTGTTATGTTAATCCACATGAATATTCTCATTAAAATGAGAGGGAACGCTTTTATTAATTTTTTCCTGACTTCTTGTTCCCCTGATCTCATTTATGCAACATGAAAAAAGAAAAGGAAAGATAAAAAGATAAACCACTGTATTCATCTGTATGCTTTATATTGACTGACAAACCAAGCAAGTCATTAATTTTCCACTGTAGCTCCAGAATTTGAAATCTCCCACTACAACCACAGCATTTATGCTTAGCTGTGTTGTCTCTATTTCTCTGAAAATTTGTGCGGGATTTTGAAATCTGAAGTGAACTAATCTGACTTACAGTTTAGAGGTAATAAAGCTGATGTTATCCTCTAACAGTCATTTATTTCCATGTTCAGGAAGTAAATGCATTAAGTGCTCTTCTCACCCAGCCATCTTGACCCAAATTCTGTTGTCAGTTACTGGTATGAATTTGTTGTTATCATTAAATTATATCACAGAAATAAAGCAAGTGCAGCACACCTCTGAAGAAAATTGGACTATCAAAAAGTGAGCATAAACAATAACATAAACAGTGAATACAAATAATATTTTTGTAAGAAATCCTGACTTCTGTGAAATTAATTTCTGTCTTTATTCAGAGGTAACCACTATACAAAGAACTCTGAACTCTCTATGCATATTGAATAATTTACAGCAAAATTCTGTTAAGTTTTAATCAGTGTTACACTTAGGTAGTATTATTATTAGTGTTTGTATTTGCTGCTTATGTCTCCTACTTTTCATGTTGTATTTTTTCAGTTGTAGGATCTGGTATCATTAGGTGCATAACCATTATGGTCAACTCAGGACTAACATGTCCTGTCTGTACTCAGAATTCATGGTCACCCAGATATCTAAAAACTTGCAAAGACACTAGAATATCTAATATCCATGCTCACAGGAAAATGCTACATTCAACTTTTCAGTCCAGTTATCAATGACATCAGCTATCAAGGTATTTATATAAGAAAAAAACTTAACTGTTTCTAACCAATTTTACGGTAGGATTACAGATGGCATATGCCTTTGTTTCATGTTATTGTTTTAAATGACCATTTTCTAGAGCGTGGCAAGCTTAATTTATTACTCTTTTATTGTTTTATAGTTAACAAGTAAGTGAGCATGCAACTCCACAGTTTTTGGGAAAAAAAAAATCACTAGAATGTCAGAACATCTGCAAAGACTAACTGTCAAAACAGACAAAGAAAAAAACGCAATAATTTTTTGCAAGCCTGTATCATTCACATAACACTAAATAGGGGAAATACATACTCTGGACAGCAACGATTGAAATAAAACCATCATGACATCAAATATGATGCTTTCAAAGCATCATATGTCTAAGCAAATGCACAGACACAGACACGCACAGACAGCAAGCAGTAATTCTGCGTAAGACTAGACATAAAGTCTCTGCAAACTTGCATACTCAAATTAGTAAAACTCACTTAAAATGTTAGCACTCTTATTTATGACTTAGTGCCAGTGAAATTGTGCATAACAAAATAAATGTCACCTTTGAATCAACAATATTCCCCTCAATTTACATTTTATGCCTCTTGAGAGGCCATTTATGCTGAAATATTGAACACTAATTTGTTATTCTACTCACTTTGATGTACAGGATTTGATTTTAAAGGCTCTGCACTTAAGAAGAAAAGCTTATATGTGTGCACTTTGTTTTAAAAAACTGATTAAAGGATTTGTTACCATTAAAATACTGTGTTGCACATGACACAACCTTTAACACAACAGTACTTTCAGAATTTAACCACACAGTCACTGTAAATGGGAATAAAATAAACTCAAGGGAAGAATTATATCCTTAGAGCAATTCTTACATAACTGTACTTTGAGCTAGTAACTTGCCACAGTGAAAGATAATATGCTGTTTGCATGCAATTCTATAAATTAAATAGATACAATATGCAAAACATTGCTATTTTAAAACAAACAAACAAAAAACAAAAACAAAAACAACATGAAAAGTAAATCACAGCATGCACTATAAAAAATGTTACGAAAAGGGTCCAATAAAGAATACAGGTGTGAAGTAAAAATAATTCGTATTTTTTCTGTGTCTGGCTAAACATGCATGTTCTATTATGCACCAGTTCAAGCATTAAGGTATGTCCCAGTTGTGCATACAAAATTTGTTCTACAAGCATCGTTGCCATTATTTCATCCTAGGGAATCTCTCATACTGCAAAATCTTATGAGGTCAAACTTTTCAGATTTGATGCAAGATGTGTAGAACAGAACTAAGGAAAATAAGTTTGTTTCTCCACAAAACCGGCCCAACTCACAACCACTTTGAATTTACGTCTTTTAGGGTACCCTTCCTTGAAGTTTCATGTTTTATGTGTAGGTGTATAAAACATACAGGTGTATATGTATAGTTCCTCCTTTTTGCATGACATCCTGCATGGATGAGTTAAAATTCAAATTATGTCAGAACACATTGCACTGAGGAGCAAACACATATTTAAGTGATCAGATTATGCATTTTCAGGATTTGGGTTTTTTTTCCTCACATCTTCAACTTTTCAAAAACTTTCTTAATGCAAATAAATCTTGAAGTCATTCATCCATCCTGTTTTTGGAAAACAGTACTGGTTAAGAATAGAATAGCAAAACAGAAAGAATAAAATGAAGGTGCAGATACATACATACTCGAAATTAGTATTTTACTGAAGACCTCTCACTCCTTCTCCAAACTCAGTAAAAACATACAACAAAGCTCAAATAAAGAGTTTAAACAGCCATTCGCTAGTAACAATTAGGCTTGACTGTCTGGTTCTGTCCATGCAGAATAACCCAATTAGTGACATGACTTAACTTGTATTAAATGCCCTCACTGAGGAACCATTCAGTAAATCCACGCCACTCCCTGACATATGTCCACATAACCATTCTTAAGCCACACTCTTTAAACAAAATGCTGAATGTATAACACTTGCTCCTTTCCACAAGCAGGTATTCACTGGTGGAATAACAATTGCAAAGGATTTGACAAACTTTACATTTTCATATAGAGTACTTTTGATCCTGTAAGGCCCCATAAACTGCTATATGAAGCTCTACTGAATAGCGCAATACTTTGTTTGACAGCAAAGGACAACCCGAAAGAAGGAATTCAGCTGCGGTATATAAATAATGCAGCACACCATGATGGTAGCAGTTAGCCCATCAATCCTTGACAAGAACAGAAATTCAGAGTTTATGGATACAATTTTTGTGATATGAAGACTAAAGAAGATGCACTGTGCAAACCAAGAAGTACCATCCACAACCACAGGCACACATTACTTTGTAAAGCACTCTCAGTTGTTTTGCTGTAAAATTACATAGATCAGTCAGTTACCATTACTACTTTCGAATCAATTTGCTATCACAGGTCACTAACGATTGCAAATGAATAAAAGAAAAAAGAATCACATAGTCTGTTCCAGGGACACATCTGTGTTGCTAAAGCTTGGGCACAGCGTCTTGAATCAGGTACGGGAGAAGAATTTGAAACCCTATTCACAAACTCATTAGCCTGAAATGATTATAATTTTCTTCAACTACCTTTTAACACATAGAATGATAACTGTTATGGTTTCTGGCAGAAGTGCTACTGTAAGAAACATCTGCTTGAAAAAAATGAAAAAAATATGTCCCTAAAAAAAACCTCATGGACTCACATCACAGATTTCAGAACTGGAAGAAAAATAGTGAAAAAAGAAGAAAGACAGTGTGTGTTTGGGAACATTTTCTTCTGTAATTTAAGATCACAGCACATTCTGTGAAATAGTGCATATGAAAAAGCATCCTTATTTATTATTTGACATCCTGTACATTAAGTATACCCGTTAATACATTTAGAATGTATTATATATTCAACTAGTGAGATTTACAGAAACTTATACTGAAGTAAGCATAACAATATTGCAGGAGTCCATGGAGATGCAGACACTCATCAAAACAAAAGGCATGACAAAACTGGGAGGTAAACAGTTGCAAAGGTAATGAATGTTAGGAGCTCAGGGTGCTACTCACAGATGTTGTCGGACAGGTACACCACCCTTTACCAGTGTGCTACATAATGGGTGCTACAGAGCTGATGTATTTGCTGACACCACTGACAGGGAGAACTGGACCCTTGTTCTTACCTAAAACAAGAACTATATTTTTATTCAATTTGCTATACTGCTACACAAAATATAGCTTATTTTAAAAGCTCACTCTAAAGAAATAAAATGAATAGCTACTCCCTTTCATGAGAATAGAACTTGTTACTAGGAAGAAATCTCCAGTTGGCACCAAACAATAAACAGCCCAGAAAATAACCAGTCAATAGAATTTTTGTCCAAGGATAGTACAAATGAGCCCAGTTTTGAACCCCAAAAGAGCAACTAAACTTCAGAAGAAGACTGAGAAAGTACGTGCTACCACTAGCACATTCACGTTAAAATCAATTTTCAGAAAAAAAGCTTTAATAGCTTTCTGATTTACAGAATCATCTGTACAGTGTTCAAGTTCAAATCCATTTCCCCACCGCTGAACCACTGTTGAGAAGCAGAACAATAAATCATATTAAAGACACACCTGTGTAGAGATGCAAAATGTGAACATGAGAACAGATGAGCTCTGCAGTTCTTTTAAGGAACCTGTAAACTGCTACTCAGATTCAATAGTGAGGCAGCTCATTTGTTTTTCCTAACATAAAAAGAGAACTTAGTAACTTGAATCTCTTATTATTTGAAAGAGAAGTTAAAAGTTTCTAGATATCTGTAGCTCAGGTGCTTCTATTCTGCCTGCTTTCTATGCTGATTTGATTATGATGCAGGTAGAAGGTTCAGCTAACTTCCTAACTACAATATTCACATCGATTGTTTGCATAGTTTCAGAAAACAGATAACTGGGTATCACAGAATGAGAGAATCACAGAATGATAGAGTTTGGAAGGGACCTCTGGGGAACATCTAGTCCAACCTCCTGCTAAGGCAGGTTCCCTACAGTAGGTTATGCAGGAAAGTATTCAAGCGGCTTTTGAATATCTTCAGAGGAGACTCCAGCAGAGTCTTCATGCAGCTTGTCTCAGTGCTCTATCACCCTCACAGTGAAGAAATTTTTCCTCACGTGTCCGCAACCTCCTGTGTTCCATTCTGTGACCATTGCCCCTTGTCCTGTCACTGGGCACCGCTGGAAAGAGTCTGGACCCACTCACTTGACTCCCACCCTTTATATATTTATAATCACTTGTATTTACAACCATTGATAAGATCCCCCCTCAGTCTTCTCTAAGCTGAATAGTCCCAGGTCTCGCAGCCATTTCTCATAATGGAGATGCACCAGGCCACTCATCATCTTTTAGGTCCTCTGCTGGTCTCTAGTTAGTTCACGGTCTTTCTTTAACTGAGGAGCCCAGAGCTGGACTAAGTTTGCCAGATGTGGCCTCACTGGGGCAGAGTGAAGGGGGAATCACCTCCCTCAACCTATTGGCCACAGCCTTTTTTTAATGCATTTCGTGACACCTCATGCCTCCCTGCCACAAGGCTGCACTGCTAGTATGTGGTCAATCTGTAGTCTACCAGGACACCCAAATCCTTGTCCACAGAGCTCCTTTCCAGCAGGCCAGTCCCTAACTTGATGCATGAAATTGTTACTCCCCAGGTGTAGGACTCTACACTCACCCTTGTTGAACCCCATTAAAGAAGTTCAACCTTCCATCTCAATTCTCCAGCCTGGCCAAGTCTTGCTGAATGGCAGCACAGCCTTCCAGAATGTCAACCATTGTCCCAGCTTTAAATGATCTGCAAATTTGCTGAGGCTACCTTCAATCCCTTCATTCAGATCACTGATGAAGATGGTAAATAAGACTGGACCCAGCACAGACCCTGGGGAACACAGCTTGTACAGGTCTCCAACTAGACTCCGTGCTGCTGGATCACAACATTCTGTACTCTTAGCAGTCAGCCAGCTCTAAGTCCACCCCACTCATCTATCCCACACTGCCTAAGCATACCTACAGGGACGTTATGGGAAACAGTGTCAAAAGCCTTGCTGAAATTAAGGTACATAAGATTCACTGCTCTCCCCTCATCTATTTAGCCAGTTATGACATTGTGGAAGGCTAACAGGTTGGTCAAGCATTATTTTTCCCTTGGTGAATCCATGTTGACCACTTCTCTTCCATTTACTTAGAAATGAAATCCATAATAGGTAGTCCCATCACCTTTCCATGGACAGAAGTCAGGCTGACTGGCATATCTTTCCTAAAAAATATAGCAAGGAAAATAGCAGTATCACTAACTCCAAATATCCAGATCTGAATTATATGCAAAAATTTACAGAACATAAATCTCAGAATTAAAAAAAAAAATCATAATTTTATCACAGGTCTCATGGGAGGTGGTTACTTCTTCTTCTGAAAGCCTCACGGATCAACAGATTGTACGTACACACTATAAGGAAACAGTGCCTGTAGGTTGTATCTGTGAATTGGGACTGCAAAATACTTCTGTGAAGTAGTCCTAAATATTTCTTTAAATTTTAGTTTTTCTTGTCTAGAAATCTGGGGAAATGCACCAGCTGATTTTCTAAAATCTGGGATGGCATTATGACAACAAAACCAGATTTTTATAATCAGAGAATTTTCATTAAAATACCACTGTAGGACTTTGCTGAAGCATTAATCCTGGGTGAAGATAAAGAGCTGTCTTAAGCTTTGGATTTAGTCTAGTAGTACAATACTGAAAAAGTGTGTCCCTACTTTCAGGGTTAGAATGCAGTCCTCAAGTAATGCCTTCAGGGATTAATTTCTATCATAATAAATCCCCTTCTGCCTTAAAAAAATATAATCTCTTCCCTTTCTAAAGGTCTACAGCATGAGCTACTTTATTCATTTGAATGTGAAAGAGCAGTAGGTTACTGTACTTCAGCCTGCAGTGCTACAGGCTTTTCAAGCATCTGAAAGCTGACAATATGAAATACAAGCAGAAATAGAAAACAGCTTAAAAAGTAAATTCTTCTCTGTTTTTGAGGTTACAGAGAGTTCATTTCTATGTCAAGTGTGTCTTCGGGGGGGGAAAAAATGCACTTTTCCTGTCATTCAAATCATTATTAGTAAGAAATGGATCAAAAGTGATTAAAAAGGAGCGTGGTTATATAATGTACTTCTGAATATTTCTGCAACTTGTGGAAAAGATTTTGTGCATCCACTGCAATGAGGATTTGGGGAATGCCACCACACACAGAGAGACTGCTTCACTGGAGGAAAAGAAATGTGTTCCTCTATGCTGGCTGACCAATGCCATCAGTTTCAGATCAAATCCAGCCTCTGCTGACAGGTATGACACTTCCCTATGCAAGCAGGGAAGTAGGTGAATGCCTTTAATACATATACCCAGACCCCTACCAATACAACCTTTCACAATGTAGTTTTGCAAAAAGCTGGCCAAAAAAACACAGTACCCTCACATACATGTACTGGCCTTATGAGGCAAGGATTTTGTACTGGGAGTGCTTCAGGGTTGTTCTGTGTGAGCAGAGCCCAGCAGTGCCCCATGTGTGAGCAGAGCAGCTACAGCTGCTCCAACAGGGACCTGCCATTGCCAGAGCTAAGCCGTGAGTGATGCTGAGTGTTATCTGGGAGAGCAGAGTTAAGGGAGGAAACACTGCTGTGTGACAACAGCTGGGGGAGAGGGGTGAGCAATGGAAGAGAAGTGGCCCTGCAGGTGCCAAGGGCAGTGCAGGAGGAGGGCAGGAGGTGCTCCAGGCGCAGAGCAGCAGCTCCCTGCAGCCCAGGAGAGGCCCATGGAGGAGCAGGTTGTCCCTTACAGATCTCCAAGTGCAGCCACAGGGGAGTCTCCAGTGCAGCAGTGGATGAGGCCTGGAGGAGGTACAGCCCATGGATATCCCCAAAGCAGCATCCCAGGCCTGAGGAGAGCAGCCTGTGGTGCAGCAGGAAGGCTGGGGGAGCTGCTGCCTGTGGGGACCATGCAGTGGCCTGAAGTGGCAGGGGCAGAGTGGCCATGAAGAGGCAGCACAACCAAAGCATGGTGGATTGACCTCATTTCCCTGAACTGCTGAGGGTGACTAGGTAGAAGGGGGTGTGTTTTTAGTTTGTTTTTAGTTCTCACCGCTCCAGTCTGTTGGCAATAAATTACATTAATCTACCTATGCTAAGTCTGGTTTGCTTGAGACAGTATTTTGTGAGCAATCTCCCTCTCCTTAACTCAATCCTTGAGCCCTTTTTTATGACACATTCTCCTCTTGGTCCTTTGAGGAGGGGAGTGAGGAAGTACTGTGGTGAAGTTTAGCTGATCATCAGTGTGAAACCACCAAAGCACTAATCTGATTTCAGCTGTCAGTCATAACATGTTGACAGACTTACCCTCCCGTCATCAGCATGTTAACCAACCAACCAAGTGATCGATGGTTATGAGAAGGGAGAGAATAGGAGCTTAAGCTGAGACATTCTATACGAAGAACTTAGGTCAAAGTCTTTCTCTCTGCATTAAGTTGTGTTTTACTCAATCAAAACTTTCAGAAACATAGCAAATTATAATATGAATATATTATCATTTCCAGTTACTTGTCCTTTGCTTTCAAAGCTGATCAGGAATTATGAGCAGTATTTCTCAGCTAGTATACTACTCCTATTTCATGCTTGCTTTGCAGATCTCCATATACAGCTGTAGTATTTCCTGGCAAAAGGACTTTTTGCAAAAGAACAAACCACACCAAACTAAAACATACTTGACTTGCTGAATGATCACTTTTAGACTGTTAAAATCTTTCTGATTTTTTTCCACTTTTTACATCTCAGTTTTACCTTTCATTTATCTTCTTTTTGCCCCACCATCTCCTTGGTTCATTATTTAAAACTAGCAGAGTATGTTTGAATGTATATCTACACACACATACACTTAGATGCATGATTACACGTGCACTATATTTACGGAAATAAGAATGTTTTCTTTTCCCTTTGTTTGCTCTATATTTGAAAAAATTAAGGCACTGGTTGCTAGGCAATTAGTAGTCTCAGCAATGGCAAATTTATCTTTTCTTATCCAACATAAATCCAATTTTGAAAGCTGAGCAATTAAAAAGTCATCATTAACTAAACTCATTACATTCACTATATCCTTCTGTCTTCACTAGAATGGTATAACATAAAACACCATGAATTCTAAACATATTCTTACTACTGTTTGGAAAGGATTCACCATCTATTAACTATCTCTAGTTACTTCTATCTCTTTAAACACACTCTTCAATAGTTTATTTGGTCACATTTTAAAGTGCCAACAGTATTGGAGAAATGGGTGGCACTTAATATCCGAAGTTAGGTAGCTAGCTAAAATGTATAACATGCAAAACATATCACACACCTTTCAAAATTTTGAAAAATCCTTTAAGTACCAGCTGCATCACATGAAAGCCCTTAAATATATGTCTCATATACACAAAATATATTCATTTATATTAAAACATAAACATTCATCTCCATCAGAAGTTTAAAGACATGTAAGAAAAATGCAGGAATATTCTTTTTTCAAATAATACTCCAAAACTGCAATACGTATTTGAAAACAGGCCACCTCGAGCAGCTGGCATTGGCTATGTCTGAATTATAAAACTGCTGGGCAAAGCACGAGTGGATCAGTATTTCAAAGTTTTCAGTGCTCAGGCTTCTGCATCTACATTATATGAAGCCTGTGGATTTTGTTACAGATTTAGTACCCCAAAACCGAGTCATTGGATCGGATCCTTGAATACGTAGAGGTCTTAAGGGGTATTTGGTATCCATTAGAGCAGAGCATGTAGTCTGAAGTCCTCAGAAATTAATGTAGCTCACACATACCAGAACCATTTTGCAGAGTGAGTTGCAGAGTACTTGGAAAGCAAGTACTGGATTTGGAGGCAATCATATGATTCACTTCCAGTGCTCTCTGGCATGCTTGAAAACTACTTTAATAGAAATGCAGGCACAGAACACACTTCCCCACTGAAGTTTTTCTCCAGCAAGCTCATCTCTTGTACACTACTAAAGAGATGAAACCAAAATATTTGCAAGTTTCCATTGTTAAAACTGCCTGATCTTACTTCATTCACTTCATGCATTTTTACTGGCTACAGATATGTTTAAATCCATCTCTATAACAGTTCTGTCACACAAAATAGAAATGTCACCAGCAGAGATACAACAGTATTGCTGGTTTTCATCATTTTCTTTCAGACTCTGTAAGACAGTGATGCTACTGAACACATTCAGAATAATAATTAGGCAATGAAGATATGTGCCCCTCCTGTGAAAAATATGAAATAACAATGGCATTAGAACTGTCAGCTACAATAAAGAAGCAATTTTGTTTATTTCAGATGATGCAGCTAGCAGTAACATTAGAGCTCTGTGGATGAATGATGCACACTCCTTCAATAATTTTTGCAAAGAATCTCTGGAAAGATGTGCATATATATTGTTTAAATTATTTGGGTAGACTACCCAGAAACAAAATTTGAAATCCTGCACACATAAAGACTCAGGTATAGATTGTACTGTATACCATTAATGAAAATATTCTTCTGGCACTAGTTGTCTGTAAGTACTATATAAAATTCCACTAACCAACATATCATAGAATTCCAAAATGGCTTGGGACAGAAGAGACCTTTAAGCTCACCCAGCTCCAACACCCTGTCATGGGCAAGTTGCCCCCACCATCTCAGGCTGCCCAGGACCCCATCCAGCCTGGCCTTGAGTGCCTCCAGGGACAGGACACCCACAACTGCTCTGGGCAGCTGTGCCACCACCTCACCACTCTCTGAGGAAATAATTTATTCCTAACATCTACCTTAAATCTCCCCTTTTTCCATTTAATACAATTCCCCTTTGTTCTGAAACAAGCAAACCATGTAAAAAATTGGTCTCTCTCCTGTTTATAAGCTCCTTTCAAGCATTGGAATGCTGCAATGAAATCTCCCTGGAACATTCTCTTCTTCACGCTGAACAAGCCCAGTTAACTCAGCATGCCTTCACAACAGAGGTGCTCCAGTCCTCTGAGCATCTTCAGGTCCTCCTCTGGACATGCTGCAAGAGCTCCACACCCTTCTTGAGCTGGGTCCAGCAGGCCTGAATGCAGTACGCCAGATGAGGCCTCACAAAGGCAGAGTAGAGGGGAACAATAACCTCTCTCTCCCTACTGGCCACCTCTCTTTTGATGCAGATCACATTCTAATAGATATCTATTTGGTACATTTTAACTAAATGCCTGAGGTAAGAACTGAGTTTTCATCTTATTCCACGCAGAATAATTTGATGCGAAGACAGCCATAACCTTATTTGGCCAAGTGTATACACCAGACTATGTAAAATTATTTGATAGCACATACATCTGTTTTGCCTTTACTTGTGCTGCACATTGTTGATGTTACGCAGCCACTTGGCCTCTCTGCTCCACAGCTTTCCCTGATGACACAGCATAGATGACCACCCAAGCATTAATTGGTAAACAAAACCTAAATGAACTGGGGTTGCAGCTTGAGAGTACTTGCTGCTTGTTGACCACTACAGAGTAAAATACGAATATGCAGAACTGGGCAAAAGGAAAAGAAAAAAGCTAGAAATTAAGTCTAGCTGAGAACAGCATAGGTGAAGGACATTCACAAATTTAGTGGCTGAGAATATGATGCTTCTAGTATAGTAAGTTCTAAGAGGAACCTTAACTATTAAGCTAAATAACTGTGCTGTTGCAACAGGATTCTGAACACAGATAGATGTTTCTGTAACAATGTGTTTCTGGTTTGTCATCCCAGGACAATCAAATTTTCTCATCTAGGGAACTGAAGCACACTACAATTGCTTGAACACTCAAGACCAAGTCATTGACCCACCCTTCAACATCTCTGATAAATTGGAGGCTCAAAAGCACGTCTTAAGTGATGCTGAAAATAAAGCTGGTCTCTTATTCTGGTTTCAGCTAGTATCAAACATAAAAGGCATGCTCTGTGTAACCGGCCTGATATTTTGGTTAATCCACAGGTAATATGAGCATGGCTAATGCATACAGGATGTCCCCTATGTATTGCTTGAGTTGCAACTGCTGTTCTTCAGCATTTAATGCCTGAGTCCGCATGCATAACATGCATTTTTAAAAATGCAGGACCAGGTAGATGGTAAATAAAAAAAGGAAATATATGAAAAATATGATAATACTGAATATTATGAATATGTAAACACTGAATAATTATAGTCCATAATAAAGAAATTAATGCCTCTTAATTAGTATGTAGAGGAGAAAAGGGAGGAAGGTTATTACAGTTTTTAGGTTAATTTAGAGTAATAAATAAACCTTTGTCGTTGTATATCAGTGCCTCCTGACAGTTTTCCACTTTCCTGAATCCCAACAGATCTACACACAGAATGCCAGAAAAGATGACTGTAGAGTTTTTGTTGAGTAAGAACAGTGTTCCGACATAGATTTGTATGATGCTAGAACCATACTAATATAATACTCATATTATATCCACATTCATGTATAAAGTACATAAATGTATGGACGGGGAGAACTAATATAGTTATTACTAATATAGCTATTATTATGGTATTCTAGGAATACCAGTATTTCTGAATGGCGTTATCTGAAAAGAGCTCTGAGGGATGTGGTCATGAGCAGTCACAAATATGTAATCTATCCCTGTATTTAATAATTGTTCAGCTCTCAATATTTATACCAATTATTGCTGCTGAATGTGTATGGTGAATTTTATTGAATTTGTTTCTTAAAAAAAAAAAAAAAAGATTTCTCTGAAAATGAAAAATGATTTTGAAAGAAAATACAGTACTTTGTTGTGACACATTATAAGATAATGCTTCCAATACTGATAACAAGAAGATTTCCTAATTTGAAGTACGGCACATCTACAGAGGCCTTCATTTTCAACCAATCCACAGTTGCTGACACAGAAGTGTTTTGTGGAATACCCACTTCTTAACAAGAACAGCTGCCCTTTCTCACGTCATCACTGCTCTTTCTGAAAACACTTTCAACTTATCATAATTTCTTCTGCCAGGAGACCTACAGAAACTGAGCAAATACCTACGATGATACTTCAAGTCAGTGTTGCTGATGTGCACTGACTGTTCAGTGGGGAATGATCACCACTGTTCTCCTATTTCCTTCTGCCCATGTACAACAACAAACTTCCAAATGTCAAACATTTTCATGGAGTTAACTTCAGTTGGGTTTTTTCCTCCTTTCTTTCCTCAAAAATAAAATTCAGATCACTTCCTCCTGTAGTCCCATGCCCCGGCTTACAAATGTTATTTTTTTTTTATCTTTTGCTGTTATCATCCAGTAATTTATTCACACAAAAAAAGAACACAGTACTTATGGCACAAGCAGGTGATTAGAGAAGCCTCATTATTCACTGACAGGAAATACAAAAGAGTTATTGCAGGTACATAAGTAGACTGCTACTGCCTGATCCTGACAAACAAATGGACTACGATAAAAAAGACAGATAATGCAGTATAGGAGTGAAGTCTGAGATTCAATGTATTTCTTCTCAAAAGAAGCATTAACAGTAACTTGGAGGCTCGTTAGGGAGTTCATTTATTTCTTCTTGCATTTGTGGTTCTCATTAAAGGAGTCACCCATTTTGTGTGTGTGTGTGTGTATGATAGTTGTGTTTATTCCATAAAGTTAGTTTATTCCATAAAGACAGTTGTGTTTATTCCTCAAAAAATTCCATCGGAATTTTTAATGTCTTTTTTCTCCTCTGAGCACAAACTTAGATTTATTTTGTCAAACATACAAACAAACAAACAAAAAAACCCTGCTTTTGATCTCCCCTGTTCTCAAATGCAAGTTATTGTTAAGAGAATCATAGAGTTTATTTTTATTGCTGTAGAATCATAGCACCATAGGATGGCTTAGATTGGAAAGTACCTCAAAGATCACCCAGTCCCAATCCACCACCATGGGCAGGTTGCCCCCCACCAGCTCAGGCTGCCTAGGGTCCTGTCCAATCTAGCCTAGAGAGCTTTCAGGGATGGGGCACCCACAGCTTCCCTGGGCAGCCTGTGCAAGGTTCTCAGTGCTCTCTGCGTTAAGAATTTCTTCCTGACATCTAACCTAGCTCTTCCCTGTTTTAGTTTAAAAACATGATTAGTTTAAAACTGTACTGCTTTGTCCATGTCTGTATTACCAAAGGGAGGATTTCACAGATCAGCATCACCATGGGCTAACTACTGCCATTGCTTTGCTTTGATCTTGACCTCAAATTAATGTCCTCAAAATGCTTCCTACAAAGCAGGCACAGACAACCACCTACCATGAAGTGATGACATCTGCAGTCAGACTTCACTACATGGGAAGGACACAATAACCCCTGAATCACATTTCTTCCCCATCTGAGCACTGAACAGAGCTGCTTTGGGCAGGGCCCACAGCTGGGAGGCAAGCAGGGCCATTATGCTGCCTCACTGCCAGCACAAATCAGCAGTATGCAACACACAGCCTTGGGGAACATCTGGAAGGATAAAAGCATTATTTGCATAATACTTGGTGCTCCTGCAGGTTTAAGGCCTAATAAATCTCCTGGGGAAGTTAAAAGCAGAACTCTTACCCACTTCCACAAAGCCGGATCAGGATACTGGATCCTTACATCAGGAGCAGTTATACAACATCTTCTAACAAGATCAGCAAAATCGAATTTAAATCCAAACGCAACTTGCATAAATCTTGTGTGAGTTCAAAGTATCACATCTCCACTGATGTAACAGTGTTATTTCTGTTCCATATAAGCACGTCAATATAAGCAGTACTTGAGTCACTTTCCCCATTGCTTAATTATACTGTATCACCAAAATTATTTTAAACACAATTTATTTGTTTTTATTTTCTCATCATATGACTTCTGTCCCTTCCTCCAATTTCCCATCTCATTTATTTTTTAATCTAGCGATGTTTTAACTATGTTTTCTGTTTCTCATAAGTTTCTTATTAGTTCTTTCTTTTTTAGCCCAATTTATTTTTATTTGAAATTCATTCATTTGGCAGTTAGTGTTTGCTTTTCGATTTGTGTACAACCTTTTATGATTTTTCCACTTGTTACTTATCTGCAACAATTTTGTTGCTAAGTAGCTTGAAGCTATTATTTTCAAACTTCTAAGCCCTTTAGCATGTTCTAGTCACGTATCAGTGTTGTCTCAATATTAGTATTGACTGTTGGGTTATTAAGACAGAAATTGCTGAAATGCCTTCTGCTAGGCCTGCTTAAATCAAACATGCAAGATACATGTAAGGCAATTTGAGAAATCAGTTAAGTATACTAATCCCCTATTCACGAAGGCTCACACACTACATTGCACAAAGGTATTTGCTTCTGTTTCCCGCTATGTTATTCGAAAGTGAAGTGATTTAGATTATGACAGATGCATCCAACGCATCAGAATATTGCACGTAGTTCAAGACAAATCATTTCAAACTAAGCTCCTGCATGATTTCAGCGTTTTGCAACCTGTTTTTTCTTTACACGTTCTCCCTGGTAGGAGAGTGACAGGAAGACAATACATGATGAGTGTCCTTGCAACAGCCGAGCTATTATCTTTTGTAGAGATTGCCCAACAACACTGTCTGAAAACCTTATCTATTAAAAGCAATTTACAAAACATCACAATGGAAACCATTGCAAACATCTATAGATCAAAGACAGATCTATTACTGCACTGCAGTAAAATATTTTCTTTTCTTCAAGCATGCCCTAACTAAGTAAAAGTAAGCATGAACTGAATTTGATGAGAATCTTTGTCAGAAGTGCAATAAAGACATCAAGTCTTCCAAACTCAGGCAAAACATACTGTCACATAAATTAGAATAAAAATGATGATCAGAAAGTAGTTAAAAACAGACAAAACACAGAAGCATAGTATTTGAGTGCTGGAGACTTCGTTTTCAAAAACACTGGCCGAAAATCACAGTTATAAGCATTTTCTAAAGATACTCATCTACCCAGCTGCATAAAAATTAAGTTTCATGAATTTATACTTCCTGGGGTATTTTGTTCTCCACATTTAAATAAGGCAGTTATCAGTACCACCATAATCATCTACATCATTATAAATCCATCAGATACAAAGTACTAAAGATACTGCCTGCTAGATCATGTTCAAAGCTTATTGATAAGCTTTTTGTAAGAAATGTTCTCCTTACTAAATAGAAGTTTCACAAAACTCAGCAAAACACAAGCGTGGAACTAACACACATCTTTGTCTATGGTCAGCTTAAGGAAAACAAGTAAACAAACATAAGAAAAAACTCCTACAATGTATGAGGTCTATAAATCTCTTTACCCCACAGGTAACTCATTCAACTTGACTGCTACCAAGTCTTTAAATCCAACTGACTCAACTGAAAGAAATGCCTTGGACAGGGTCAAGAATTATCAGTAAAGACTGTTGTGTGATTGTGTCTGGCTCTGTGCAGCAGAACTGTGCTACAAACACAGAATTTGGAGATGTCAAAAATCACCCTTCCTCTGATGAGAAATACGTAAACAGACAAACACGGAAAATTGAGAACTTTCTTTGCTCCAGTGCTCCAGATACACACAGAACAAATCATCAAAAGGTGATAAGGGAAGAGGCAGTTACAAGGGAGCAGATCCCACCTCTATTTCCAATTCTTACTGCAGCCCTGTGATGAAGGGAGCAGCAACTAACTCCCTACATCCATCTTCTAGAGGTAAATTAAGCACTTTTGCTATGCTATCCAGGCTATAAGTAATGAAAGACATAGATTTTCATAAGATTAAATTGTGATTCTTCTCTTAAAATAAATTTGGAAAGTTCCTGTATGCGTTCACTTAGGCTATGGCTTCTTTCATTGTTTCTTTTTTTTTTTTTTTTTTTTTTTTTTTTGCCTGCCCTACGCTGTTATCCTGCACATCTGGGTTTCAAACAAATGAATTCTCTAAGTACAAGTCAGTCATCTATTCAATGACAGGCTACAGCTGAGTAGTGTCTGCTCTAGGAAGACCTCTGACCAAGCTCAGCCTTCGCAATAGGTTTACAGGCCTTAGCAGCAGCTTACTGGTTTTGACCCCTAAATGGCACAAACATTTGGACCACCTGAAGACTAACCTCCAAACCAGGGCAAGCAGTCAAAACATTCCCTGGTGTGTTGAAAGCTTTGAAAGCTCACTAACCACAGGGAGTAACAGTTCTACACAGACTACAAATCATCCTAAGACTGTACAGCACCTTCATAAAACATTCTTAAATGTTAGCTTCCATTTCTAGGTCTTCTGAATGGAAAGCATTACGATAATCCTAACATTTGAAAGACTTACCTGACTTCAAATGTAATCAGTTCCACAGACATCAAAGGGGCTCTTCAAAGACCCAACAGCCTCCTTGTACAGAGCAGCTTGCAAGATTCATGCTTCAGGGCTTGAGTACTGAACTAAAACCATGATTATAGGTACTCCTAAACTAAACTGCTGTTCAAGACAGGTGACTATTTATATTTTTGAAATTCCAAATTCTTCAGTAATTTAGTATTTGCTGGCATTTTGGTATGTAAGCCACTAAGTGTCTTCCCCAATTGTTTGGGCATAGAAGAGTGCAAATTTTAGAACAAACTACATCCCTGCATCTCCCCATTGTTAGCTTTAAAAACCAAACTGTCAGGATCTGTAAAGATTCACATTCAGCACCTAAGTGTCTAGTCCATTTTGCTCCTTTTAAGCTGGACTGCATTCTGAAGTCCAGTTTACAGAATAAAAGCAGTGCAACAATAACCTACTGGTAAACAGCATTATACAAGATAAATACGTAGATACACAGATTAATTATTCAAAGCATCTCTGGATTTAGAACGTGTCTCTCTGCTTCTGTCTGAAGCTGCTCACAGACAATGCGTCTGTTTCCTTATTCTTCTGTATCTTGCATTTCTCCTATTCTCTTCTTCTACCAGTCTGAATGGAAAGCACACATCACAGCAAGGTATCATGTCAATAGCTCACTCCCTTAAAATCAACATATCTTATACTCCTCCTGTAATATAATGGAATACATTTGCAATCCTACCATTTTTATATCCATTCACAGAAACAGTTACATCTCTTATTGGTTTTGGTACTGAAAACAGAATTGTAGCATCACAGAACAGTTTGGATTGGAAGGGACTTTTAAGATCATGTAGTTCCAACCCCCCTGCTATAGGCAGGGACACCTCCCTCTAGACCTGGTTGCTCACAGCCCCATCCAGCCTGGCCTTGAATGCTTCCAGGGATGGGGCATCCACAACCTCTCTGAGCAACCTGTTCCAGAGGCTCATCACCCTCACAGTAAATAACTTCTTTCTAATATCTAGTCTAAATCTACCCTGTTCCAATTTACAGCCATTTCCTCTTGTACTGTTGAAACATGCCCTTATAAAAAGCCCCTCCCCAGCTTTCCTGTACGCCACTTTCAGGTACTGGAAGGCCGCTATACGGTTCCCTTGGAGCCCTCTCTTCTCCAGGCTGAAGAGCTCAAACTCTCTGAGCCTGTCCCCACAGGGGAAGTGCTCCAGCCCTCTGATCACTTTCACAGCCAGCCTCTGGACCCACTCCAACAGCCTGATTCCTTGTGCTGGGAGTCCCAACACAAAACAATCAGAATACCATACTCCAGAAGAACTAGATTTTATGTATGCAGTAAGAAGAGACTCCCCTTGACTTCAGTGCACGCATAAACAATGTGAGAAACACTGTGATGTCTGGCCTCATATGATGTCCCACCAGACATCTGTGTATCTTCCCCAGTCAGGAAGATCTATTTATTCTATGCATTTCAAAGCCTGTGCCATTTGCTGAGTGGTAAAGTTACTATACAGTCAGACTCCCCCTGAATATTAAGTAGTAGTAACTACAGATTTGTATTTCAACAATAGTAAGGTTGGGTGGCTGTAATCTAATATAAGAATTCATCTGTGTGATGAAGAGTTTACAAAATTATTTTCTGCTGTGTTTGTTTTTAAACTCTACCATAAGCTGAAGAGCCTATGACTGTTTAAAAAAAAAAACTGTTTGACAAACAAAACCAACATGCACATACACATACAAGAATGTGCATTATTTCATGCCTAACCTGATGAGAGATTAAAACTTGCATCAAACCTGCTCAGACTTCACACTCTGCCTGGTCAATGTTTTGGCAGTACCGGTATTTCTATAGAGATTGTTTTTGAATTTCTGTCATTTTCCCAAACCAGCTATAACTTGCAGTGCTCTCTCCCCACCATACAGCAAATACAGAGTGATAAGAGCAAATATCCCGTATAACTGTGTGATAAGCAATATACGAAAAGGTCACTGTGAAAAGTGACATCAAAGCATGATGTATGCAGCGACCATTTCTGTGTCTGCTGCTGCCGGAAGCAGGGAAAAAAATGGGGTCCAGAACACACACTGGGCATATCATACTGCCAAGCCACCAGCAATGAGAAGGACATGTTACAGGAAAGTGATGTTGTCATGTCTCATCGTTAGGGCACAAGGTAGTAGGTGTGAAATAACATCCTTCCCCTCCAGGGCATTCCTGAATTTTTGTGATTAGCATGTTAAAGACTTGGGAGAAGTCATAATAATTTGAGTTCTTAAATATGAAATGAATTTGGAAGACAGTGCCTCTGTTTTCTAGGGTTTTTGAAGCTCAACAAATTCTTTAATGAGATTTTTAACCTAGGATTCTGACAGATTATACCTGGTCACTATGACTGTCAAGAAAATTAGCCAGAGATGTTTCTGCAAGTTATTTAGTGTAAGATGATTTCTGTCTAAATGATAAGAACCGTCCCTGTGGACACACTGGATCATTGACTGGAGTGTTAGCTCCAAAGCATTAACATTCATACAACAAATTAAGCCACTTTGTGTTAACATTCATGCAAGAAATTAAGCCACTTTGCATAACATAACACACTGTTTTCAAACCAGGCACAGCACAGTACCTAATCACACTATTAACTGAATTTGCCAGTTCTACAATAGTTGGAATAGCTAACTTTAATCTTATATCACAGCTATACACATCTTAAGAACAGAACTGTGTGAGATGAAAACTCCAACTACAGAGTTTGTAATAGTCTTTGGAGACTTTTTCTTTTTCTTTTTTTTTAATTCTAAGTGTAAAGAGTAATATTTTTATGTTAAATGACAAAAAAAAGTATTAGCACTACCACAGCACATAGCAACTGTTGCTGGTACTTAGGAGCCAGTTATTACTATCTAGTAGCCAAAGGCATTCAAAGCAGAAATTTAAAAAAGGCCTTTGAGGTACATCACTGATATCTTAGAGATTCCTAGATGGACAGCTGTTCGATGGATTAGGTAACTTATTATGTAAGTTGTGTGTTTACTTCAGTTCAAAAATTGAGGCCTCATTTTCAGTGCACAACAAGAATCCTTACTTATTTACTTTCAAATTCTATACATGCATGTATATTTTTATACATTTTTATATTTACTCTTGATTTCCCTGTCTCCATTTCAGAACAAAGTGGGAAAGATTTCACGAAAGTTGCTGGGTTGATACAGGGGTGTACGGTAAATAATTAAGCTCATTCTCTCAATACTCACAAAAAAAAAAAAAAAAAAAAAAAAAAAAGATTCATACTAGTGTAACTAGGCATGTATTTAGTGTAACTGAAGCCCGGTATCTGTATAACCAAATAAACCTGCAAAGGTGAGGTTATGACAGTCTAAAGTCAGAGTCTACTATGACAGGCTCGCTCTCTCCAGCATGGATATTGTGCATTATCATCTACTGAAATTATATTAAGACAGAAATTTTATTTATCACCCTCTCCACTGCAAAAATCAAGAAACGTTATCAGAGCCACAACTACAGAAAGATTCAAAAGTGTGTTTTTTGTTTTTGTTTTCTTATGAAATTGGTTATGTTGCTCTCTCTCGTTCCCTGTTTGATCTCACTCAGTCATCAGCATGACTTGTTCCACAAAGAATTGGCTGCATTACATGTGGAGGAGACCCTTCCTTTGAACAACCAGCTCAAAACAGGCTGTCAAGGTGCCAAAAGGAGCTGTAATTCAGTACAAACCAATTCTGAAGAAGCTCAGATCACTTCATATGCTGCCAATATCTCCTTATCAGTTAGAGTGTAGTGGGCCTCAGATCCTCTGTACTCCAAAATTCTAGGGGTTGACCTCAAGTCTCCCCTGGAGTTTTCAGCCAGAGGCTCCAGGTGGGACCATTCTCTCCAGCTGGAGTGTAGAGTCTGCTTTTTACATCTTACTCTGATCAAACTGGCCAAAGGGCTACTATATTTGACCAGTGAGAACAAGGAAAATGCTGAGGTTCCCAATGCCTTCTTTACATTTGTCTTTAAAATTCAGGCCAGTTATCCTTGGGGTACTCTACCCCCTGGCCAGGAAGTTAGGGATGGGGAGCAGAATAAACCCACCCCAATTTAGGTGGGTTTATTTAGGTAGGAAACATTTCAAGACCTGCAACTCCACCTGGTCTATCACAAGTCCATGAGGGTGCCGAAGCTTGTGGAGGTGACTGCCAAAGCTGCTTTCCACCATCTATCAACATTCCTTGTCAACCAGAGAGGTCCTAGAGGATTGGAGGTTTGCCAGTGTGACTCCCATCTAAATGAGGGTCATAAGGAAGGTCTAGGAAACTATAGGCTTGTCAGCCTGACCTCAGTACCAGGGAAGATTATGGAACAGATCATCTTGAGTGCACTCATACAACACATGACAACCAGTGGACCAGATCCAGACAGCATGGGTTCACAAAAAGCAGGTGCTGCTTGACCAACCTGATCTCCTTCTATGACCAAGTGACACTTCTGGTGGATGAGGGAAAGGCTGTTGATGTTGTCTGCTTAGACTTCAGCAAAGCCTTTGATGCTGTCTCCCACAGTATTCTGGAGAAGCTGGAAGCCCATGGCTTCAACAGGTATACTCTTTGCTGGGTAAAGAACTGGCTGGAGGACTGGGCCCAGAGACTGTTGGTGAATGGAGTTAAATCCAGCTGGTGACTGGTCATGAGCGATGCTCCCCAGAGGTCAGTACTGGGGCCTGTCCTGTTCAGCATCTTTATTGAGCTGGACACGGAGACAGAGTGCACCCTCAGTGAGTTTGCAAATGACATCAAGCTGGGAGGAAGTACAGATCTGCCTAGATGTAGGAAGGCCCTGCAAGGCTGGATAGCTGCGCTGAGGTCAGTGGGATGAAGTTCAGTAAGACCAAGCACCAGGTCCTGCACCTTAGACACATCAACTCCAGACAATGCTACAAGCTCGGGGCAGAGTGGCTAAAAGGTACTGCAGAGGAAATACATCTGGGGATGTTGGTCGCTGCTCAGCTGAACATGAGCCAGCACTGTGCCCACGTGGCCAAGAATGCCAACGGCATCATGGTTTGTATCAGAAATAGTGTAGCCAGTAGAAGCAGGGAGGTGACTGTCCGTCTTTACTCACCTCGGATATCAAGGTGCTGAGGCATGTCCAGAGAAGGGTAACAAAGCTGCAAAGGGTCTGGGGCACAAATCTTACGGAGAGCAGCTGAAGGAACTGGCACTGTTTGGTCTGAAGAGGAGGCTCAGAACAGATGTTACTGTTCTCCCTGACTGCCTGAAAGAGGTTGTGGCAAGGTAGGGGTTGGCTTCTTCTCCCTCATAACTAGTGACTGAATGAGAGGTGATAGCCTCAAGTTGTATTAAGTTGGACTTTATTTAGATCTTGTTCAGATTGGATATTATGAAGAATTCTTCTCAGAAAAACTGGTTAGGTGCTGGAAAAGGCTGTCCAGGGAAGTGGTGGAGACACCATCCCTGGAGGTGTTCAAGAACAGTGTAGATGTGGTAGTAAGGCATTTGGTTTAGTAGGGCAATATTGGTGATAAATGGACAGTTGGACTAGATGATCTCAGAGGTCTTTTCCAACCTTGGCAATTCTATTATTGTACAGAAATTAACTTACGTTTAATTTGTCCAAAGGCTTCTCACTGCTCAGGGCCCAGTGTGAAATTGTTCTCCGACCGGGTCACTCAGCTTACAATCAGATCATAACTCGGAATATGTGTTCTCCAAAAACCCAGAGTGTCTAAGAAGCTTGTATTTACTTTTTGCTAGTACACAGAGACATACTTTCCAACATGACTAATAGATCTACAGTTACCTTGTTGATCACATCCATTTGGATCTGGCAACATTCATCCTGCCACTGTACTCCTAAATGATGGCTCTTCTGTGCAGGTCCTTTGACCTTACTTTGTTTTAGGGCAAAACCATCATTCAGAAGGAAAGTTACACAGGTGGAAGATGGTGTGTGCCATCCTTATTCCCCCTCTTGGGTAATGGAATGCTTTCTTCTAATAGCTGAGACATAGGTCCTCATAGATGAGGAGGATGACATTTTCTTTCAGAGCCACTGAATCTGTAAGGAAAATTTCTCCATTGCTGAGATGCAGGCCTGTTATGTGGAAGAGATACTTCATAGCGCTGCACAATTCACTCACTGTTGGTGGTTCTCCATATGTTTAGTTCATTATTGCTGGTATACTGGCATAAGATGATAGCACACTTCTATAAAATTCCACCACATAAACGGCCTGTACTGGTCTTCAACTGGATCTTTGGATATCTGATTGTTATCCCAGTCTCTGTACGTCATCTCCAACATGGCTAATTCCATCAGGAACTGGATACCTCTCTCCGTAGCAGTACACATGCCTAGGTGACATATAACATCTTCCTTGAACGGACACCTTTCCTTCAAGCCTGACAAAAAACACCTCCAGAAGCCATGGACTTCTGTTCTTTCTCCAACTGTTCTGTCCCTTTTTCCAGAGATATATCTCATCTACATGGCATCCTTACCCTCCAGTTCCTGACTACTGGCTCCGCTATCCCAAAACTGGAGCACACAGGTGACAACACGCTCACGTGGATGATGGTTGAAATATTTTCACATATCACAGAGCTCACTCAGCGATAGGAATTGAATGGTTTCTAATTTGTTTACCATTTCTGTCTCTTCCCTTTCTTCCTCATTAATGGCCCTACTGTGGTGCAGCCTACAGCTTCCAATTCTTCCTCCTGCTCCCGCCTAGAAGAACCTTCTTCTTCCCTTACTAGAAGAGCTGATGCCCACTTCTATTGTTTTTGGTTGGCTATAGGAGTGGCAGATATTACTGACGGTTTGCTTTCTTGTTCAGCCACTGTGCAAGGTGTAGGAGTTGGATTAGTTGCAGTGTCTACCATGGAGGATGGATTGATTACTCTTGGGTGCAGCTTGGTAGGCACAGGCCGTGCCCCAGCATGCTGCAGTAATTTGCGTCTCTTCGAAACTGCAAGGGTGATGGCATACCTTTTTCAAACATTTAACCAGCTTTTCTGTGCTTGTCCAGGATTTGAATTCCAAGGCACTGTTTTAAGTGCCCACTGTCTTGGGTGCCTGCCCATACCCTTCCACACATGCTTGCCACTCACAACTCTTGCCTCAGGGCAGATCTCTCGGTGATATGCTTAAATGATTGTTTAATCCTAGACAAAACCTGAAACGCTTTCAGAAAGGAGTGCAATAGGAGCATGCTGGTTTCAACATCCCATAGATACTCAAAATTCTTAGGAGCTATTGTAACTAGCCTGAAGTGGAAGGGGAGGGAGAATGGGAAAAGGTGAAAATTATACTTGATAAAAGTTTACACAAAACAGTCCCTGAAGAACAAGGGCAACAATAGCGCTGAGTACAAATGTCAGATTAGGCTCACAGCCAGAGTAATATAAACAAATGTCATGTACATCACATGCAAACTGAGAAAACTAATAACAATGTTAAGCCAACAGTCAGAGGTAATGAACAGCAAGAGGGGGGTTACTAAGAACTAACTTGCAAGCAAATACATAAATTTTAAGATCAAATAAATTCACATTGTGACAAGCAACTACTAAGTGAATAAAACACTTAGAACAAATATAACTTGTTCTGACACACTCAGGTCAGATTTATCATCTCATGCCTCCCTGTGGGTGTCAAAAAAGAATGTTTTGTTTTGGCCTGGAAAGAAACTAAGGACCATTCAGTCATTCACTTACCCCCTTGCCATGAGGAATGGGGGAGAAAACTGTGTGTCATACTGTATGGGATATCATATATCATGTGGTTGGATTCAATCAGACTTGTTCAATTCCAGATTCCGTCCCTCACCACCACCTTGTGCATCCTGTCTCTTTGCTAGCAAGGCAGCATAAAAAAACTGAGAAGTCCTTAACTTAGTATAAACACTGCCCAGAGGTAAGTAAAACATTGGTGCATTACCAGTATTATTCTCATCAGAATACCAGGACAAAACCAAGACAAAAATGCCATTGGCAAGGAAGACCCACTGTGATGTCCCCTGGAGAGGGAGGTGACATCCCCAAGAACTGGATTCTGGCCACAGTGCTCCTGTTGCATACATACAGGTGCAGAGGTTCACCCTGCTGGCTTATGCCCACACTCCAGCTGTTTACACAAGTGAGATGCAAAGACAGCTTTGGTGCTGTAGATGGGATGCAGGAGCTGCTGATGACAGCTCACAGGGCACCAGTATAACTAGGACAGAGCCCCAGCTGCTGGCAAAACCAGGGCCAGGTCAGCAGCTGTGTCATACTCTGGTCCCAAGGGCACCAGAGGACTTATAGTATTCCAATTCTACTCCATTTAAAGGAGCCACACTAACTGAATTTGTCCTTGCTATCTCCTCACCTGCTGCTTTCTTTTCCTCCTTCTGTACTCATTCCTTCCTCACATGCATGAATCTTTTGGTTTTGAAAAAAATGTCTTGTGTTTATGTTGTTATTAATTCAGAACTACTGTAACAGGAAAACAGAGAGAAAATTTTAACACTGGATTGAAGACAATCACTTTGCTAATTAATTCATTAAATAAAAACCACAACTGGTATGTAGAGAATACATATTACCAGAGCAGTCAGAAGTTGTTTCTTTTTAACAGAATTACTAATATAAAAAAATTGCTTGCCTTATTTTGAAGCAAATTAGCTAACTTACCATTAATAAAACCTTTGAATTTTAGCAGAAACAACATCACTGTAAGACACAATTAAATATTTTAGTATTATCTAAATATTTATATGGCTTCCATAAATGTAGAAACATTGACCTTATGTCTAAGCCATCCAAACAGGGTTCAACAGGATGCACACATTTGGCTTTTAATTAGGCTACAGGAACATCCCAATTCATAGCTTTCTCCATATTTCATTTCTGCTAAGCATACAAGGAAATCACTGCAATCATTTGAAAAATTGTCATTAGTACAATGAGGAGAGAAAAACAGCATTCTGTATGTAATTTCATCAGCAGCAATTTTCAAAAGAAGACAGAACCACAGAAAGGCTTGGATTGGAAGGGAACTTTAAGCCTACTCAGTTCCAATGTTCTGTTACAGGCAGGCTGCCTCCCACCAGCTCAGGCTGCCCAGAGCCCCATCCAACCCGGCCTGGAGCGCCTCCAGGGATGGGGCACCACAGCCTCTCTGGGCAGCTGTGTCAGGGCCTCATCACCCTCTGAGCGAAGAATTTCCTCTAAATACTTAATCTAAGTCTTTCTTCTTCCAGTTTAATACCATTTCCCCTTGTTCAGTCATTATCAGATTATGTAAAAAGTCAGTCTCCCTCCTGACTATAAGCTTCTTTCAAGTACTGAAAGGCTGCAATGAGGTATTCCCAGAGCCTTCTCTTATCCAGGCTGAACAATCTCAGCTCCCTCAGCATTTCTTTGTCAGAGAGATTCTCAAGCCCTCTGATCCTCTGGACCCTCCTCTGGACTCATTCCAACAGCTCTGAATCTTTCTTGTGCTGGGACATTTAGACTTGGACACAATACCCCAGATGGACCCTCACAAGGGCAGAGCAGAGGGGAACAATCCCCTCCCTCTCCCTGTCAGCCACCCCTCTGTTGATGCAGCCCAGGATACCATTGGTTTTCCACGCTGTAAGTGCACTCTGTTGGCTCATGCCCAGCATTTCACCCACCAGGGTTCTAAAGTCCTTCTCTGCAGGTCTGCTCTCAATGAGTTCTCCCAGTCTGTACACATCTCTGCTATTGCTCTGATCCAAGTGGAACACACTGCACTTGGCCTTGTTGATCCTCATGGAGTTCACATGGGCCCACTTTTCAAGCTTGTCCAGATCTCTCTGGATGGTATCCCTTCCATTGTGTAAACTATCACTCAGCTTGGTGTCATCCACTAACTTGCTGAGGGTGCTCTCAATCCCACTGCCTATCATAGAATCAGAGTAATTTCAGTTGGAAGGGACCCTTAAAGGCTGTCTAGACCAACTCCCCTGCAAATAACAGAGACACCTACGCTAGATCAGGTTGTTCAGAGCCCCATCCAGCCTTACCTTGAGTGTCTCCAGGGAGACAGTTTCCACCACATCTCTGGGCAGCCTGTGACAGCACTTCACTGCCTTACTGTAAAAAGCTTTTCTTGTATCCAATCTAAATCTTCCCTGTTTTAGTTTTTAACCTGTTTTTAGTTACTTCAATTTTCTCAGCCTGTCCTCACAGTGGAGGTGCTCCATCTCTTGGGTCATTTTTGTGGCCTTTTTCTGCATGCTCTGCAACAGCACCAAGTCTCCCCAGAACAGAGGACTCCAGAGCTGGATGCAGTACTTCAGATGAAGTCTCAACAGCACAGAGTAGCAGGGGAGGATCACCTCCCCTGACTCTTTTTGGCAAAGCTGTACTCAGTCCTTTGTCCCCCAGCTTGTATTTCTCATCAGATCTTTAACTTGATTTTTGCTTAACTGGGAGGAATTTTGCTTTTCCAAAGACCAACAAGAGGTTCAGGGATGCGAGAGGCACAGGAAGCCTCATTCAACATCTTCAACAGTGACCTGGATGATGGGATAGAATCCACCCTCAGCATGTTTACTGATGATACAAAGCTGGGAGGAGTGGCTGACACACTGGAAGGCTGTGGATTCAGATGAGACCTGGACATGCTGGAAAGTTGGGCAGTGAGAACCTGGTGAAATTTAACAATTTAACACCTGGAGAGGAACAACTGCATGCATCAATACAGCTTAGGAGATGACCTGCTAGAGAGAAGCACTGTGGAGAAGAACCTGCATGTTCTGGTGGACAACAGGTTGGCCATGAGCCAGCAGTGTGCCCTTGTGTGGCCAAGAAGGACAGTGGTGTCCTGGGGTGCATCAAAAAGAGTGTGCCCAGCAGATTGATGGAAATGATCCGCCCCCTCTACTCTGTCCTTGTGAGGCCAAACTCTGCTTTTCAAAAATGAAAAGAGCACTTAATGACTTAAGCTTGGGCCATGATGTGAAGGCAAAAGCTCTGAGATACAAAATATTATTCTATTATACTTTTAGTTTTACCCCCAGGAAAAAAAAATGTGATATATAAAGAACTATATATGGAATAGACTTACACATCAATTAAAATTCCAAAGGAGCATCAGTATCACACTATTCATGTACAATAGTGACAGAAAAATAAAAACACAAAACAAAACTCTTTATGATTAAACTTCAGTTTTTCACAGAGACAGAAAACCTTCTAAAATTCACTTGTCATTTTTGCTAAGAACCAAGTAGTCAGAAAAAATAAAACAACAATAAACTTCCCAAACAATGTAATTTATCAGACAGGACCCAGCTCTTCCATCCCCATTAAGTAATAGCTTCAGGGAATAGTATACAGAATAAGTCATAGTAACAAGCAAGTTGTAAACACTCACAACAGGGAGACATTCTTGGGTGCCTGCTTCTTGGTAATTACTTTGCAACAAGCCTGCAATTATTATTATGTTTTTTTACAATAACAATTCTTAAAATTTCTAGGTCATACAAAACATGCAGTGCAAACACATTACTGAAACTGTCGTAAGGAGAAAAGAAGAAAGCAATGTATCTGCAGAAACTGTAGCTTTGTCAGAGCAAAAAATCTAAATAATCAGCACTGCAGTCAATGACCAGGAAAATCAGGGTCAGTAGAAAAAAACACATTAAGAGTGATTGAACTAAAAAAAAATAATTGATAGGAATCCTGTAATGCCCGCCCTACTGGATGCTCTTTCTAATCCTCAAGCTACAGTTTGCAGCCATGCAGTCACCCTGATGGGTCAGGCAAGCATTCCTCATTTTGAACCAGGGATTTTAAATGTTTAAAATTAAAAAAATATATATGTTTATGTTTAAAATTAAATGTTTAAAATTAAAAAAAAAAAGAAGTGGACAAACAGTTACTTGATGAGAGCCTGGGAAAATTATTTATCCAGACCCTTGATGGTTATACTGAAGGTCCATAACAGCCCCATATTCGCTTTCATTCTAGAGTTGCTCCCAAGTGTTGATAATATAGCATTAATTGTCAAGCGAAATGCTGCCCAGTGCCTCTGATGAAATAATTTCAATTCACTTTTTTTTTTCTATGTATATCTATGAATATCTAGAATATCATTTGGAAATGTTCTGACTTCCCGTCTCCTGTTCCTTCATCTGCAGTCACCACCTCTGTCTAATTTTCTTGTGAAAATATGGCTGACAAAATGGCTCTCAAGGATGTATGGCATTAAAACACAGGAAATTGACTGACTTTCTATAAAAAAAAGAACACTGCTTCCTGTAAAATGTAAATATGACTTTCTGTTCTTCATTTACTCACCATTTTCACGTTACATTACACAATTAGCACATAGGCTTTTACCTAATTATAAGTGTTGCTTATTATTTGAAAACATACATCCAGCTTTAGCAAACATGCAGGCACAGTGCAGAGTGGTCTAGCCAACTGAGTCAACATTAGCAGCAAGCCAAGCAGCAGGAGGAAAATCAGCTTGCAAGACCCGTGTTTTCTGTGGCAGAAAATTCTCCTTTCCAAAAGAGAAAAACAAAACACAGTTCCCAACTAGCATGTTATTTACGCAAACACTGTCAGCAGGAAATCAGTAAGTATATAAAGGCAGCAGAAGACACTTCTGTGTGTTCCAGGAAAGAAAACCTCCATGTCCCTACAAACATACACGCATACAAACACAGATAAAACCAACAACTCTACAGGGCCCAGTGAGTTACTCTGATATGCTGTCCCTACACCTCCAGGTGCAAAACAAAAACTCCTCTCACTTGAAAAAGGGAAGTCCTGTCTTCACACAACTAGCCACAACAGGTCAGAGAAAGATTAATGCTATTAGTAAGTTGTCATAGAACAACTAGGTACTAATTTGAGCCAAACCCTATAGTTCAGCCCTTGAATGCGTATTTTAAGACTCGTTAAAGTTAATGAAGTTTTGGTAAGGCTTCCAATTTAGAGGCTGGATTTTTTAGGACTGAACATCATATATGTCAGTCACCTGTTTTTATCCAAAATAATTTTTGCCAGCAGTGTTTTCCCCTTTCACAAAATTGTTACTGTATAGTAAATTTCAAGGACTGGTGTCTTTAATTATGAAGTCAAATCACCAATATAAATACAGGACATTTCATGCTATGATGCAGCATTTATTGTGAACTATTTGCTATAAATACTATGTCTAGGAATACTTCTGCGAACTGAAGGTAACCACTGTCTGAAATGCACACAGAGTACACGCATGCTGGAGAAATTACAGAAACTTACCATGATAACCTGCCATTAAGCTTACATGACTACTAACACTTCTTCTTTTACAGCAAAGCAAAACAACCAGAAAGGATCCACATCAACGTATCAATGTGGTATTATCAGTGAATCAAATCATAGCAAAGAACAAATTGTAAAGAATGCTCGTTCCACAAGGAACCATGATCTCGAGAGCACTGTCCAAACAATTCTTGAACTCTGACAGTCTTGGTTACATCAGCATACTACAACACTGAGGTTTGCTATCAAAAAGCTCAGAGCCTTTCCTAGAAGGAAAACATTTTGACTACAGAAACACAGCAGAATCACTCATATGTGACAGTGTTACTCTCTTAAGAGAATGAAGAAAGTTTATCAAACCAGAACATCAGTAGATCTTTATACGCTACAATGTAGGAGAAGTCATGGATGTCACTCATTGATTTTTGTTGATTTAGGTACAATTACTCACTATTTTATAAAATAAATGGGAGATTTAAGAAGAGTTTCTAATCACAAGTATCTCAGCATGGCTTTCAAGCTGTCACTAAAGCAGAGATTTAAACAGTTCAAAGCAGGTCAAGTCAGTTCAAAAGCCATTAATAAAGGCAGATAAATATACATCCGTATGCTCAGGATCATGACTGACTTTCGGATCTCACTCATCTCCTCAAATGGTTTGTGGGTTAGTTTTAGTAGTTGTTCTAAATTATTATTTAAAGCGATTATTTTCCCAGCAAAAATTAAAAATGAGTAATGCCATTTATAAGCAATTTTACACATCTTTTAATACATGAAAAAGAGCCCCCCAATTCTAGAATGTATCCCTGTTTTGAATCCTCTCAACTCAACAAACACACTGAAATATTAATCCATTATACAGCTGCTTTCCAGAGGAGCTAAGCACCATTACCGAAGACTGGAACTAATAAAAATCAGTGCCAGGTATTAAGAGTCTCGCCTCCAATAAAGATGCAGTAAGTGGTGTGATTTTCCAGTAAAGCAGGGTAGTGTTTAGGCAGCCGTCACATGACAATAAGATGCGACTCATCTCACCTAACCTTAAGAGTTCACTCCAGAATGTTTACAGCTAATCATCTGGTTACTTTCTATCATCAATTAAGCTTTTTAAGAAAACATCTGCAAAATTCGTATTTTTTTTTTACTTCAAATTATTATTATTAATATTTCAGCAGCTTTGCTTAGAACTATTTTGTACTGTATTGAAATAAGATTAACGAAAATTAAAATAATAATAATAATAAATCTAGAAGTTGAATCTATGCCAAACAAGTCAGTGGTCTCAATTACCCCCTTAGACTCAGATTCTATGTGCGTATTCAGTGCAGGCCATTACCAACAAAGCAGCTTCAGAGCAGAATTAATGTAATAAACAACTAATCAGATACTACAGTTTTGACATTCTCATTCTTGGTATCTTGTTGCAGATACTTTGTCCAATAAAACAGGAACCACCTGAGATAACAAAGAGGAATATGGTAGTCCACCAAGTCCTACATGAGATGCGTGTCTGGGATGTCCAGACCTCACAACAAGCCTGACAATTTGTACCAAATCTGCAGGCAGAATGGAATTCCTGCATTTATTCCAGAGGAAACAGTTCCTGTGCATCCAGCCATTAGATGTGACCACTGGTCACTTACAAACATCTGACATTGCCCAAAACCATAATTTACTCTGAGCACACACACGGGCGGCGACATTTCCTGAGGATATGAGTATTATTTTGTTAGAAGACACAAAAATGAATTGCATCAAATCCTGATATTGCTGTGCTGTCACATACACCATGAAAGATTATACTGAATATACTTCTCGTTCAATTTTGACATTTTTTTCTGCAGTCAGAAAACTAATATTTATTTAAAATGGCTGTTCCAAATTTGTTTCTATAATTCTCTTTAGAGAATTGCATATATACACAAAAATACTGCACAGATGTGAAATTAGATCTCAGGTGCTCAACTGTCCAGGTTTCAGCTGGGACGGAGCTGATTTTCTTCATAGAGCCTGGTACGATGTCATGTTTTGATCTTAGGAGAAAAACAGTGTTGATAATACACCGTGGATGTTTAAATTGTTGCTGAGTAGTGTTGCACAGAGCCAAGGACATTTCAGTTCTTCAGCTGCTTGTACTGCCCTTCTAGTGATGAGGTTGGAGGGCAGAAGGTGCTGGGAGGGGACAGAAGGTCAGCTAACTGTACTACGTGACAAATATCATTTAAACAAAATCTGTGGGGAGATGCAACCACTGCTTGTCAGCTGGTGAGTGGTGAGCAACTGCATTGTGCATCACTTGTATACATATGTATGTTGGTTGCTTGAAAAGTAATGCCTCCTATTTATTTCCATGGAAACTACAGCAGCTGCAAAGAGCACAATAACACTTTTTGATAGAACAAATTCTCAGCTACAAAACAGTGTTTTTCAAAATTGTCACCCTATTAGCAATGCATTTTTACCAGCAATGAAGAAGAGCCTGTAAGCCACACCCGCAAAAATCTGAACCAGTAGAGGTGCCCCACTGTCACTGTTGTAACTGCTGAAATGCACTACTCACCACCTCGCTGTGCTCACACTCACTGTTTGGTCTCCATCAACATTCATTAAGCATCAAGAAATGTCAGTGGGTGTCATTTTTTCCACATGGAGGACTTCAGTGACACCCTTTGCTTCATCCGCAATTCCTTGGCAGATGTCAACTTGTCAGACAGCCCCTCTGCTGCCATCTGCCACATGGCAACAAAATGAAATGGAATATCGGTGGGAATGTTCAACCTCTACTGCCATATCATCAATATCTGCCTCTGTCATCGTAGGCCAACATGATAAAGTAAGAGGCATTACTTTCAATGCAGCCCTCATATGTATGTTTACATTTACATATATTCTTATCGTTACTTCTCTCCTCCTCTTCTGTCCTAGTGAATAGTTTTTACCTCAATCTATGAGTTTTCTTCTTTTCTTCCCCTATTCCCTATTCTCTTCCCCATCCCACTTGGGATGGAGGGATGAGAAAGCAGCCATATAATGCTAATCTGCCAGACAGGTTTAACCACAACATCAGCAAATACTGAACATATAATTGGTATGTCCTCTTCTGTACAAGAGATTAATTGCCACATTGCCACTTTTTAGAGCTTAATACGTTTTCTGGTTTCTAAAAAATGATGAAGAAGCAAAAGGTTAAGTAACTGAAGATCTCAACAATAAATCTGAAATTTCTATTGACCATGAGCCAGCAGTGTGCCCTTGTGGCCAAGAAGGCCAATGGTATCCAGGGGTACATTAAAAAGAACATGGCTCGCAGGTCAAGGGAGATGACAGTCCCCATCTACTATGCCCTGGTGAGAAAACATTTCGAGTTCTATGTCCAGTTCTGGGTTCCTCAGTTCAAGAAAGATGAAGAACTTCCAGAGAGGGTTCAGTGGAGGGCTACAAAGATGATGCCTGAAGCACTGACCACTTAATGAGGAAAGGCTAGGACTGTTCAGCCTGGAAAAGAGAAAACTGAGGGGATCTTATCAACACAGAAGTATCTAAAAGGCAAGAGTCACGGGCATGGGGTCAGGCTTTCAACAGTGTCCAGCCAAAGGACAAGGGACAAAGGACAAAAACTGGAACATGAGAAGTTCCACATAAACACAAGGAAGAACTTCTTTACTGTGAGGGTGACAGAGCTCTGGAACATGCTGTCCAGAGAGGCTGCGGAGTCTCCTTCTTTGGATAAATTCAAAACCCACTCAGACACGTTCCTGTGCAACCTACTGTAGCAATGTACTTTTGCAGTAGGGTGCTGCAGACGATCTCCAGTGGCCCCTTCCAACCCCTATGATTCTGGGATAACTCCCCAAGAAGTATTAGCTACCTTAGCATTTGAATTGTTAAATCTGTAATGTCACTGCAACAGAAAAAGTGAAATGCTGTTTTTAGAGAAATAAATTGAACTACCTCATATTAACCACCTTCTATAATGGCAAATGAAGCATTTCAAATTTTTTTTTTTGGTCTTCAGAAGAAACAAAATGTGTTATCTGTGAGTAAACCAAATTTGACAACTTCTCTTCTTTTGGAAGTCACTTCTGACTAGATTCCACTGAGAGCAGTGGGGAGGAACAGCAAGAATGAAGTAAAGAGTACAGACAAAATTACAACTCAATCCATCACTAAATCTTGGGTGACAACTTTGTGAGAGTTCCACAAGACGACTGCAGACAGAGAAAACATTTAATCTTAACTAGATAACAAACACTGTTATTGATGTGAAAAGGTATTTTTAAAAAAGTTCTGCAATGCACTATAATAATGTTTGCATGCAAATTAGTTTTTAAATCTGCCAGTAATTCCTCTATGACATACAAATATTAGTATATAAAATGTAACTTTGTTACATGTTTTGAAATATGAATTCTGTTAGTTTTACAATACCTTAAACATTTGAAATAAATATATACTCCTTATGTACCTTAATTAAAATTCACAAGGCATCTGATTCACAAGAACCAATGACTGCCCATAGCTGCATACATTAGGCATATAAAATAGGATTCGCTTTTCTATTTAGATTTTCCAACAATTTGTAAGCTAATCCCTAGGAGCCTTCCACACTTGCATAGATCAGTTAAATTAGCAGATACTCAGCTGAATCATATTCTCTATCAACTTGATTTTTCAGCCTTAAAGCAGCTAACAGTTCCTTAAATGTATGCACAACTTCATGTCACCTAGGTTGATAAAACTTTAAGTGCTTTCAAACATATATGTAAATGTAATTCCTAACAAGCACTGTATAATTGTTTTTTTTTTTGGGGGGGGGGGTTGTTTGAACTGTACTTTAAAATGCTGGCAACAACTCTGTTTGGAGAAGGACAGGCATGGAAAAGCTTCCCTTCAGTTACACTAGGGAAATAAGTTGCTGTCCCTCGTCTTTCTTGGCTGAAAACCATAGCTGCGTATAGAAAAGCATATGAAGCTCCACAGCACCAATTACTGTCTGCTCTCCTTCCATTTGACCACAGAAGAGATGGGACAGGACTGAAAGAGCCTGGAAAGATCTTCAGATGAAATATGAAGTCTTCTGACTCCTTACAGAAGGTCTGCAGTAACCAACACTTCCCCAACTTGTAAGAAAATACAGTCTAGCTGATGTATAGGTTTTAGTCACTGTTAGCACTGTCCTCTAGAAAAGCTTCTAACACGAGCAACAGCTTTGAGAGTTCCATATGAGCTTGTCTAGCTCTCAGAATGACACGTTTTTTAAATAATTCACTGAGGAGCATGCACAAGCAAATTCAGTCTTCTGTCACTAACAGCAAGTCATAAACATCCACTTAAAAGTTCCTATAATATGAATGAAACTCCTAGATTCAAAATGGATGCTTGGAAATGCACTTCCATCCTCAGACGTTTAATGAAATTCTGACATGTCTGACTTTCCATTCAGAGCTGTGCCACTCCAAATTTGCAACTCTTCTTTGACTTTTCAGGGATATTTTTGCAGGTGAAAATATATGTCTGTAGTGTTGTCTTCAATATTGTCTAGATTTAGGTGGGTGAGGTCATTTTTCACCTGAATATGTTTTCATATGAAGGTGGTGCTATTTAAAAAGCCTTTCCTCCCATCTCACCCACCCAAATCTAGACAATATTGAAGACAACACTACAGACATAACTTCTGCTTTCTTAGTGACAACTGCTGGATGCAAGTTGATGACTGGGTGTATAACAAATCCAAACCATGCTTTCAAGAAGAGCACTGAGATTTCACTACTTGATAGAGGAACTTTCTCTTTCAAAGTTAATCAATTATACTCATCTGAGTTGTTATTTTTATCAGTGATGTCACTAAAATATTTTTGAATGTTTCTACTCTTTTCATAATAGCCTTCAAAACACTACTAGCCAAAGTATAACTAAATTGAAATCACCAAAAGAAGCTTGATGATATACTTGCTGTTTAGGTTCACTCTTTCAACATGCCTTTTTCAAGAAAACACACAAACATGAAGATGTAAATCCACAATAATCTACAACTGCATGTAGCTACAATTATTAATGCATTGATATAAATGTGTCTTCAATTCCAAAGATATGTAACATTCAAGGCAATCAATCATTATACATAGCAGAGAAAGCATCCAGTACAGGGAAAAAAAGAATGTAGTACTATTGTGAACACCAGCATATTTGCACGGATGACTCATTTTTACAAGCAGTGCCATAAACCCAGTTACTCCGCCACTGCTGTTTCATTGGAATTACATTAATATTAGAATCACCACCTTTCCCTCACTGATTTTTTTTCCCAATCATCTAATTTCAGTGCAGTTAAGGACATCTTTCAAAGAGTACTTCTCCCAAAATAAAAGCAAGTCAACAAGATAATGTTATAGTATTTCTGTCTTCAGGAGAAAAGGTGGCCATCCAGGAATTCCCCTTGGGGGAAGAAAAATGGTTAGTCCACATCACACTCACTGAATAAAGAGCAGGAGAGCAATAGTTGATGGTAAAATCGTTCATTTCTCTTTGTTCTTACTGCATATGGCCTGTCACTTAAATCCGCAATACCAACCCATGGAAAAAACAAAAACAAGCAAACAAACAAACAAACAAAAAACAGCAGGATAGGTGGCAGGGAGAATGGGTGATCAGTTAAAAGACTGTAGTAAGAAGTGGGCATAATGAGGCAGAAGAAGGACAGTCCACAATATAAGAGCTGAAAACTGGTAATCTGTTGAGACATTTCAGTATTTTAAACATAGCTACTGGAATGGGCATCCATGTTCAGATCTGCGAAAGAGAACCATCTTGCAGAATACAGTCAGATGATTTCACACTTTTAAGTTCATTTGAAAAATCTTCTTCAGTTGGCAGACCAGTATGCATATCAAACAGTACACACAAAGTAAGCCTGCTACTTGCTTTTCCTTGCAAACTTCAAATCTCATGCCAACAACCATAGCATCAAGATTGAAACTAATACATGGCAGGATGACAGAGGTTGAGCTTTTCAAGAATAAATTTTTACAAATACTAGCTCTGCAAATTAATTTCTATAATTCTGAGGCCTGGACAAAACAATATCAATGTTTACAGCCAGGTTTTTGTTTGTTTGTTTGTTTGTTTTTTAAACTGCAGTCTATTTTAGACTACAAATGTAATTACATGCTTCCCTAGATTTTATTCTGCTGTTCATATTGATCCTGTCCCTGACATCTTCTGGCAGGTCTGCTTTCCATTTTAACAGCTGTCAATGTAAAATTTTTAAACTATCACCACTGCCCAACAGCCATTCACATTAAGCCAACCAGACCTTTCCACCAGACTGAGGAAAGATGGAAATTAACAGTGCTGAATGCTACTAAAACCCTTTATCTTTGGGATATAAATTAGAAAGACAGAGACAACTAGTCAAGGCTCAGAAGCTGATCTATCTGGATTTTAATTACTCGTAGCAATCATTTAATACGGCCATTCTTTAAAATTTCCTGTGTTAGCAATTGCAAACAAGACAGTGAAGACAACTGTGTAAAAAGTTTCTAATCATAGAAAGGCTCCTACTGTTTGTCACGGTCTTCTCAAAATAACTTCAATGCTGAACACACATTTCCATCAGACCGTTTTTCACCATATGCAGTAACTTGACTTTGTCCTCCAAAATAGGTCTTCAAAGACATCTGAGCCTTGATTGTAAGAGCCATACCATTAAGACACCACTTCTACAAACACCCTCTCAGTCTCATGATGATCCAAAATGCATGCGTAGAACTGTACTCACCCCTGGAAAGCTCCCTACTTACCACAACCACGTTACTGTGATAGCTCAGCGACCACTCAGTCCTCAAGAATACAAACTTACATTGAAACTTACACTTGTTAAATGTATTATCTGAATAACTGCACTGTTAGAAATTTCCTCAGAATGAGAATAATATTCTCAGTTCTGTGCAATTAGAACTTCATGAATGGTAAGTGTAAAAAATCTTAAGATTTACCTGAAAGCTTCTCAAATCAATGGCTCTGCAGTTGTTAGTCTCAGCACATGAAAAACAGGAAGTCCGTTATCCCCTACTATGCTGCCTGTTCTGTTCCGCATTCCCCACATGTAAGCCAAATGTCTTTATCCTAGTGAATTCTGAAACTTCAATGCTGTTATGCACATAGTAGATCTCACTAAGCTACTCATATCTCCCATTCTGGGAAGCAAGTATAAGATAATAAGCATTCAAACAATTTCGGCTGTTGCATCTGCGAACACTGCTTCAACCTTTCTTGCCACTTCTCTTCCTGGAATACCAGGTGGGGTAGACAGAATGGCTGCTTACACAAACAAAAGGCACAGGCTGACAACAGAGACAGTGTTTAAATCTTGATCATTAGGATCACGTGTGGGAATCTCCTGCCACCAGAGACAAAATGATGAGAAAGAAAGCAAGATCTCAGCAGCGGAGGGAAAAAAAAAAAACAGTATTGAGTGAAGAGTAAGATCTCTCCATACTCCTGACTGAATCCTTACACATCTAATTTGAGAGAAACAGACATTGGTAAAATCCTTGGAGGAAAAGAAAATGCTTTCACAGCTTTTTCCTCAGATTACTCGCTCTGCCCTTGCCTGCTGGGTTTTCAGAAAGAAGTACGTTTGTAAAGGAACACTTGTCCTTTGCCTTAGAGGTTATCACAAAATCTATATTGGAAACCTCAGCTCAAGTGTTTAGATATTTACCATTTCTCCTATTTTCTATAAGCACATTACATTTTTCACTATATTTTGCATCTTTCCTTTTGCAAAGAAAATCTATACTCAAGCCCTTCCTTCCTTGCAGAAACTCGATAATTGATTTTTTTTGGTGGTGGTAGTTGTGCCTTACTATACACAAAATCCTTAATTCATCCCTTCTACTCATTTCATTCTGAAAGTGACACCTTCTTGACAAACCTTGTTTTTTTTTTTTTTTTAATTGTGTGAAGCTCTGTGGATCCCTTGAAAATTAGTAAGATAAAGGGATCCATCCTGTATCTTAATGGTTAACAGCTATGGCTGCACTCTGAATTGCCACCTCAGAATAAAATGGGTTTTTGATTGCCACTGTCTCATAAAGAAGCCAGACTGCCTGATGATTATCTTATCTATCACTTTTTTCACAGTGCATCACCCTCCTGAAATTTTCACTACATTGACATTCTAAGACTTTATCACATCCCTTGCTTCTCTTATTGCTCTGTTTGTCCACACTTGCAGGACCAACATCATTAAATAGTACACAAGTTTAATAAGTATTCCCAGATAACTCCACGCAGGGGCATTTTCACCCATTTTAGGTTAATCCCTAAAAGTTATTGATGTAGAAGGTCACACACAGAAGTGATCCTTGTCCCTTCTAATTCAAGATGTTCTCATCTAAAAAACCTGCTCCAAGTGTTTACTAACTTCCTCATTATTTAATAATAATATTTGAAGTAAGAGACATCTAGGTAAAGATATACACACATCTTCTCTTATGAGGATATGTGCTAGCAATAAATAAAAAATACTGCTGCACTTCTTAGGTTAACAGTTGAACTTGGTGATCTTGAAGGCCTTTTCCAGTCTAAATGACTAGATATGAATCTACAAACTCTCCAGCAAGACAGAGCACACAGCAGCCCTTCCCTAGTGGCAGTACCCTTCCTTACATTCAAACATCTTGGATCAGGGAAGTTACCCACATCCCTTGATGATAACATACTTATTCACCCTTTTTGAGTCTCGTAGAGCACATTTTTAAATGAATGAAACAGAAGTAGACTATTATGCAAGAACAGAAAATGAGTTTCACTAAGTTCTTTGTTTAGTTGATTAAATTGCTACCTGGGATTCGATAAAATAGATTTAAGATATGCACTAAAAATGACAGAAAAAGTTGGAAACAGAGGTCTTCAAGTATTTTTACAATTTGCTTTTTTGTTGTTGTTACTTCCAGAAGCTCTCCTTGTTGGTACCCACAAAAAAAGTAACTCCTCTTTTGTACAGAATCTGAAGCCATAGATTCAGATCTCACACCTGTACTAGCTTGACTCTCATCTTTTCCATGTGGATTTTCAACATCTGCCTCTAAAGGCTCATAGCAGTCAAATGTGCATAAAGAAAGAGGGAAAAAATGTCATAGCTTTTCATGCGTACTGCTAATTCACCATCAAATAATCAAAATGCACATTACCTGTTTTCTAGCATTGCTCTGGCACTAGTTAAATAATTATGGGCTCATAATTATTCAGCCTATACAATGTCGAACTCTTCAGCAACTCCACTAAGTGGGAAGATAAATTAAAAATCTTTATATACTAAGATAGAGAAAGCGACACAAACCACCTTCCATGCAGAGGATCCAGATGGAGCTCTGCCATTTGCAGCAAGGTTTTGCTTTTGCAGTTGTCCGATTTTTCACATAGACTGGCGAGGTAAGGAATTGGCATATACTCACTTTCTGGAGTTGTTTAGATTTGTGGGATAGAAGCATTGCCATGAGATGGAAAAAACTGCCAAGACGGTACAGCCTGAGAGGACCCACCCAAAACTAATTTCCAACTCCATTTATGAAAAACTGATGAAGGACCCATAAAGAAAAATCTCATTCAGCACCTACTTTTCAACAAACGCCATTGAGAAAACTCCACCCATATTTGTATCCAGCACATTCCAGAATCTTTTCCTCCCTTCCCTGAAAAACTGACATTTAGAAAATAATCCATTTCATTATTTAGGTGTACTTATGTAAACACAGTCACTCTTCTCTCCCATGTACTCACAGCACACGGTGTTCTTTATCTCCTGGAGAGTCTCTCTGTGCCTCTAAGTGTTCTGCATGCACTCTCACTTAATATTTAATATTCAGAAGAAATTAAGTCCAGAATTAAAGTAGAGTAAATAACAAATATGTGAATGGAAGACACATTCAAATGAGGCAGTAAGACAATGTGGCTTTAAAATAATGCTTTCATCCTAACAAGTTATTGTTTGCAAACTCTGAAAGGTAGAAATATTTATTATTAAAGGTGTTCTTCAAGCTAAAGTCATTCATAAGACAAAACGTTTAGAGTAAGCAGCCTCCAGAGTCTGCAATAACAACTCCAAAAAGTTTTAGATAGAAGTTCATATACTTCAAGCAGGCAGTCCTGCCGTCAATGATAAGTTTCATCATTCATCCATGAGTGTTAAAACCTTTCTGTTGGACTGAAATTCCCCACTTTTTGTATTTCAGATGACCTTTAATAAAAGAAAATAACTCAGAGGTGAGTGAAGAAAATGTTGCTTTAGCCACAAGGAAGACTTATATGCTGGAACCAGTGGGAATCATAGCTGAACACTGCTGAGCTACACAGGACTAACAGATAATTTACTCATGAAATAATGCTTTGTGGTTAACTTGGTGAATTAGAATTGAATTTCATGAATAGTTTGGACTGTCCTCAAAAAAAAAAAAAAAAAAAAAAAGGAAAGCTTTCAAGACAGCAGAAGTATTTTCAGTTTGTACCCTGAGACAAAATTTCATTTTGGAATGTAGTTGCTGTGGTTTCCTTAGTAAAGTGAAAAACAATTCCAAACCACATTATATATTATTAAAAAAACTAAACCCTGCCATTTTTGTTTTGGAGGAACAGCTGCTTTTTGTATTTCGATCAGCAAATCAGAATTATTCACATCAGGAATGCACAGAGAAAGATATCAGAGATAACACTACTTTTACATTTATTGGAAGTGTACACGATGGTTGACATAGGTAACCGCAGGAAAAAGAGACCCAGACTGTTTATAACTGGTTGCTATCCCTGCTGCTGCTATCCCCTGCTGCTCATCTTGTGTCATAAGCAGAGGTCATAAGCAAAACCAATGAGAACTTAGATGAACAACAAATATATGGTCTGTGAGCTGAACTTTAAAAATTATCTAAGAAGAGACAATACCGTGACAATGCCAGCTATCCAATGTGTCCTGCTTTGATTTCCTTTTAGGAAAAGACAACAACATTAGGTCATTTCAGATAACTGTTACATAAATATTTTCAGACACATTCAGGAAGAATGCAAAAATATTACAAATATGAGCCTGTAACGAATTGGATCATTCTATTTCAGAAGCAAATTTTGAACGATATATAGTAATGACCCACTCTACTGAGATCAGGAGGCAAACAGGCTTTGAACCATAATTCTTCTCTGGGATAAATAACTGGGGGAAAAAAAAAAAAAAGTCTTTCAAAAAGGTTTGGGCTCTGGAATGCCATCTTTCCACTTTGCCAACTAGGACTGCACAGACAGTGTGGCCCAAAGGGCAAGCTGAGAAATGCTTCTTCATGGAGCTGAAAATTTACTCCTTAGATATCAAGGAACCAAATATAAGAACAGTTACACTGCCTTGTACGAAGCAGTGTACCAAGCAGAGGAAAAAAAACCAAACAATTTACAGCAGAATTTTATAAAACAAGTGAATAACAATAATTTATGGTGGTACATTTAGAATTTCCAGTAATTTACAATGAGAGACCTCTCAAGTAAGTGTAGATAACACTATAGCAGGATAAATCCTGCAAGGTTTTTTCTTCTGTGAATACATCCATATTGGGTTTAGAAGCTAAGAAAAGCTATGGCAATAAAACTTGCCAGAAAGTACCACTGCACAAAACACTGGATTAAGTAATAGGTCTTACTTATTTACTTACTTATTTACTTACTTTACTTATTTACTTACTTATTACCCAAATAATTTTGCCTTAAACAAAACTCTTCCATTTGATGTCAACCCATTTTTTGCAGAATGAACAATCATTTAAATCCGATCTTTATTTTGCAGTCCGTTATCATTCACACCAATCTTTCCTTCACTTCAAAGTCTGCTGCCTTCCAATCTTGTCTCATTGCTCCTATGCCTTCTCTACTCTTCTTGTTTTCAGAGGCATAAGATGCTTTGAAAGACAACCGTAACAGAAGAAAATAAAGAGATGGGATTAATTGAAGCCCACATTCAGGTCTTCACATATCTCTTACTCCACTCACCATTAATGTATTTCTCACCATCATGTGATTCCTTAATGCCTTTGGTATTGCAGTCATCAGTGTGGAGAAGAGGAGCAGGTATCCAAAATACAGACGGCTTATTTAACTCTGATATGTGTTGGAAGGGAACTGAAATATCTCTCAGTTCAACCCCCCTGCCATGGGCAGGCTGCCACCCCCAGACAGGGCTGCCCAGGGCCCCATCCAACCCGGCCCTGAGTAACTGCAGAGATGGGGCACCCACAGCTCTCAGGGCAGCTGTGCCAGGGCCTCACCACCCTCTGAACAAAATTCTTCCTCCTAAAATCTAACCTAAATCTCCCCTCTTCTACTTTAAAAACATTCTCCCCAGTCACCACCAAACAATGGAAAAAGTCTGTTTCTCTCCTGTTTATATTCTCCCTTTAAACACTGAAAGGCTGCAATGAGATCTCCCCAGAGTTTTCTCTTATCCAAGCTAATCCAAGCCCATCTCCCTCAGTCTGTCTTTGCAAGAGAGGTGCTCCAGCTCTCTGAGCATCTTCATGGCCTCCTCTGGGCTTCTATTCAGGAAGAATTTTTAGTAAAGTTGATTTTGTAGCCCCTGTCTTGACCAAAAAAGTTTCCCTTTACTTGAACAACTTGATCATGTACTTACACAATTCAAAAAACCAGGGAAAAATAGCAGCTTCGGTCTGTAAGCTCAACATGTAACTTGCCTATTCTAATATGCCTGCAGACATTGTGTTACTTCTCTCAGCTGACGCTCTTACACTGTCTATTCAAGCAAGATAAATACCATCGCTGAAAGAAGTTTCAACAAACTGACATACAACAACTTACTAGAAAGTCACCACTGTTTTCTAAAGAATCCTGCATTGCCATTGAGATCACTGCATAACAGCTCAAAGGCTGCTGAAACTACCTGCTACTGAATGAGGTGATGCATTACTAAGTGAGCACACTCATCACTGCTTTGCACAATAACGAAAGGACTTACCTTTGTAGAATAGATATTTAATCACGTATTGAAGCATCAGCCAAAGAAAGATTACAAAAAGATCATTCAGACAACAGGAAACTTTCTTCCTCTGTAGTGCTTGCTTCTACTTGCAAACTGTATATTCCTTTACAATTTTTGTGCCCATACTCCTCTTTTCTAGGCAGACAAGTTAGTCAAGCTGAGTATTAAGAGATGTATAAACTAATTTAAAAAATGCTTTAAAAAATGAAGTAATTTGGTTAGGAAACCGAGTAACAGGAACCATGTCTTTGTTCATAGACAGAAGAAAAGTTTCCTGTTTTGAAACTCAGTTACTTTTGTAAGCCATAACTTTAAAAAATATTTAAAAAACATTACGATAATCTCCAAAATTTAGGATTATTATGTAGCTCATTGAGAATGAAGCACTCAGAGGAGAACACATTTCTCCTCTGGAGAAAGGAAAGCAAAGGAAAGCAAACTGGAGAGAAGAAACAGCTCAGTGCTCAGTGAATTTTAACATTCTTCAAGGTAGCATCATCTAACTAATCAAACTGATTACATGTGAGAATTCAACAGACCTAGAGATAAATTCTGAATCTTGAGTAGTCTTAAAATCCCTGACTATTAATCTGCTAACTCTGTGAAGGCGTTTACTATTAACTTTAGTGTTTCAAAAAGAGAAAACAACCTTTTGTTATCCCTCAAAGCTGTTTTAAATAATAAAGTGAATTCTTCGACTCTTGATTCCCACTGCAGCTACTGAAAGTAATTGCATTCTGTATCAGAAGGCAAGTTTAAAGTTAACAGAAGAATAGTTATAACTATTCTCAGACTTCCAAATATTAGCTTTTTATAGTTCCTATTCCAATGGGAAATACTATTCATACAAGACACATGTAGGAAGGAGCCTATAACCAGTGTACTCACGCTCCTCTGTACTGCAGAAGAGAAAACGTTAAACACTTTTACAGTATTTACATCCAGAACTAAGGGAGCACTATTATTACTGAACAAGCCCCATTATCTGAGTAATATGAACATAAGAAAAGAGAACAGAAGGAGTAAGAAAAGCAACAAGGAGTCTGAAATGGAGTAGGACCTTGAACTGCGGTCTTCTTGCACTTTGAAGTTAATCTGTAAATGTCAAAGTTATGAAATCAAATTTCAGACTTCAATGCAGGCAAATGTGGGACATCACATCAATCTCCCAGTCCATGAGGAGTCTCTCATGACCTTTCTGCATCACATACATGATAGGCAGTGATAAGACCATTACTGAAGTCAGGCTTCAATAACATAACATACCTCATGTACCTGAACCTCTAGGTGGGGGCTGAGGGAGCAAAATCCTCCCCACTGTAAGAAAAATGCATGTTCAAGACCACTTGATGACAATGAGTGTTTAAAAGGCTGGATGACATACATCCCAGGGTGTGGGATTGCCAAGTCACTATTCATTATATTTATAAAATCGTGGCTCTCAAGTGAAGTCCTTGGTGACTGAAAAAAAGGACACATAACTCCCATTTTCAAGAAACGGCGAAAGGAAGACCTGAGGAACTGGAGGCTGGTAATCTGAGACAGCTGGCATGGCATCATCAAGGGCAAATCATACCTGACAGATCTGGTGGCCTTCTATGATGGAGTGACCACATCAGTAGAAAGAGACCAGTGTTATCTACCTGGACTTCCACAAGGGCTTTGATATGGTCCTACATTATATTCTTATATATAAACTGGAAAAATCCAAATTGGAACAGTAGACTACATAGTGGGTAAGGATGGACAAGGAATTGCTTGGATAAAGCTGCAGCAAGGGGGCAGTGGTCAGCGGCTCTATGTCCAGGTGAAGGCTGGTCATGAGTAGCGTCCCCCAGGGGCGCATCTTGGGACTGGTACTCTTCAGCATCTTTATTAATAGACACTGGGATAGAGTGCACCCTCAGCAAGTTCGTCGATGCCATTAAGCTGAGTGGTGCAGTTGATACAATAAGAAGAAAGGACGCTACCCAGTTGACAGGAGAGGCTTGAGAAGTGAGCCTTCATGAACAAAATGAGGTACAATGAGGCCAGGAGCAGGGTGCTGGACTTGTGTCAGTGCAATCCCAGATACGTGTGCAGACTCCTTGAGAACTTATTGTGCCATTACTGTACTTAAAAGGAGACCCATCCCTGGAGGTGTTCAAGGCCAGGCTGGATGGAGCTCTGGGCAGTGTGACCTAGCGGATGGCCAATCCTGCCCATGCCAGGGGGTTGAAGGGCTTTAGGATCCCTTCCAATCTAAGTCTTCCTGTGATTCCATGTTTTCATCTTTTTTTCAGAATAGACCACAGAAAGATGTGTCCTTACTTTCTACACACAGATCAGCTCCTCTCCATACTTAGGGCTAATCAGTCCATATCCTTTGTACTTCCAGTGCAGCCCCTTTTCCTGAGGGATTGAGGGGCAGGGGCAAAAGGGACACATTTTAATCATTGTACAAACTTGACCTACCTCTCCTGCAGAGGTGAAATGGAAAGAAAGTAAACCCAACTCATTCACGTTTTGCCCAGCTTCCCTTACGTATACACAAACACCTAGTCCCCTTAACCCAAACCTTTCTTCTGAGTTTTCCTTTCAAAAAATAAATAATGCCTATCCTTTAGTATGGTTGTCCAGATACCCTTACTTCCCTTGGCACACTCCTCTAAGTTACAGGGACTGTTTTTGTCTGCTTTCCCAAATGAAAAGATTTATGCAATTTAACTAAATTATTTTAAAATGTGCATCAACTCACTGAGCAGATAATTTTATTCTTAGCAGTTTTGTGAAAATAACTGGTTCTATATCATTTTTCACACACATACATCCTCCCCCCACACCCACACCCCCATCCTAGGAAACCAACCTGCAACCATCTTGTCCTTCACAAGGCAACAGTCTACTCTATAACTATCATACCAGAAACCCTTCACAGGACATCATTATAAAACTATTTACACAAAATTTTAAGAGCACTTTCTGTCAAGAGAAGTGTGACTTAACAGTAGGGACACAGAACTATGTATATTTTGAGTGCTCAAATAAAAATAAATTTTAAAAGCCAGATAATTCATTCACATTCAGGATTCACAAAAAAGTATTTGAAATGATGTAGATATTTAAATGGGAGGGAACATGCTGTCGGTCTCTCTACGAAGCACCAGAATCCCATGCCAGCTCAAAGCAACATCTGTGATTAGTTACCAGATCTCTAGGAATGGCCTGTGAAGCACCACTCAAGTGGTGCACCAGGTATCTTAATACCCACTCTTTATTCGTGACCAGAAGCTGTTTTTCTCGACCTGCCAGTCTTTTCAGACTGAATTCAAAAGATTTCTTCTGGCAACAAGCCTTAGAACTATGTCTGAAGGAGAACAGTGGCAGCCACATGATTTAAATTTTAAAAATTAGTTACCTCATTAAGTACTAATGCATGATCAGCTGGAAGACAATCCTACTCAGGGAGAGCAATATGGGCTAGATGATTAAGCTGAACAGCTAGCAGAACAAATGTGTTCAGGTTCATCAGGTAAAATTCCAGAGCTGAGGTTTCCAAGATAATTGTTGATTTGCCTTTTATCCTGTTTCCACTGAGGAATTACTATATAACAGGCCAGATAAAGAGCGTGAAAGCCTCCCGCGAATAAATAAGGTAATTAAACAGTGTCACCCTTTCCAAAGCACCCGAATGTGTAGGATACAGAAAGAAAGAGTGGACCTTGGAAGTGGAAGTAAAGGAAAAATACTTTACACTATATACTTGGTAGCTGACTGACATGAGTGGACTACAGATGTAAGCTTATGCACTAATCAGCTGTACAGCAATTGCAGGGCAGGGCCCCGAGGGAACAGCATGGAGCTATGTCAGGGGAGGGTCAGCTGGGGGTCAGGGAAAGGGTCTGCACCAGAGGGCAGTGGGCCATGGCCCTGAGATGCGGATACAAGGAGCATTTGGATACTGCTCTCAGATACAGGGTCTGGATTTGGGGTGATCCTGTGTGGAGCCAGGGGTTGGACTTAATGGTCCTTATGGGTCCCTTCTAACTCAGGATATTTATTGAGTTAATGATGTCTTTTCTGAACCTTCTGTCACACTTCAGCTTCATGCTGTATGATCTACAATGATGGCTGCAGGAAAATAAAAACATACTGACAAATAACAACAAAAGCAAATGACACAGACAGATTCACTCCTGTTGCACCCTTTATAAGGTTAAGAGATTTCCTTCTGCAGCCTGTAAGGAGGCTGTGGGGAGCCAGAGACCATACTCCTACAGCAGAGTTCTGGTATACATACCTTTGCACAGTACTTTGAGAGCTCTGTCCACATAAACTGCAAAGCTCATGCTCAAACAAAATACATGTAAATGAAATACAAAGTTGTGTTCCAAAGATTTATAGGTATTCTGAGATTATGAACTTGTGGGGTTTTTTTTGGCGTGTCTGTTTTTCTGATGTTACAATTACCATACTAACAAAGAATAATGCAATCTCTGTTCCTTAATAAATTTCTAATCAGTATACCCTCTATAGCCTGTAGAGAGTTTAACCATATTTAGCCACACAGTACAATATTCCTTGCTTACACATTTATAAATTCCATGCTCTGAACTGCCGAATGCCAGTTCTTTTCAATTCAAAAACTATGCAAGTGTATCCCTGTGCCACTGCTCCCACGTTCACAGGCATCTACCCAAGTTTTCCCTCTTTTTTTTTTCTTTTTCTTTTTTTTGTAAATGACATGGGTTTCTCTTAGAACAGGCAACATACGTAAATCAAAATACCTTTTGTTCTCTTGTAATTATTTCACAGAGATAGCTGTTAAGTGTGATGCATTGCTTTGTTGTACAAATTGCTATTCTTTTCTTTTAGAAGATTTTCTATTTAGATGCAATTGTAGGTGTTCATTCTGCATTTTCGGCTTGCCATTCCCTCTTCAGCAGTGGACTCCACGTACAAAGAAAACAGCCATGCAAAGCATTTTTTTTTAATAACATGTTTTGACAGAGGATGTGACAGGACAACTTCTCTTTCCAGCAACATGAGTGAGAACATTTGGTGAAATGGAAGAACACCACACAAATGCTAACAAAAATTTGGGATTTAAGAAAAGAATGTGGGATAACTAACACGTTGTGGGCACCTTGCTGTTTTCTGTTTTTCTTCTAACGCTCGAAGATCTACATAGGATATTAAGAACTATATTTGCCTAAAGTACAAATTTGAGTGTTAAGATGCTACATTCTTAATTGTGATTTATTCTGAACTTTTACAATGCATGAAGGAATAAAAGGTGTAAGGGACTATTCCTCATAACATAAGGTTATGTTAAGCACTTGAAAGCAGTTTCCCCGACATTTGAAAATCTTGCTTACAGGTCCCTGAGATCAGCCAAACTGTTTATAGTAAATGAATTATATTCAACATAACACTTGACATCAGTCTTTAAAGTTCAAAAAATACCTGTTTAGACTATGTACATTCTGTAGGTACCTGCATTGTTTAGTTTACTTACTGACATTACCAACGAAAGAATTAACACACGGACTAAAAGAAGAAATACTAGTAAAAAGCGCCAAAAAGCTTAACCTGAAGTTCAATGATATATTGCAAGTACATCTGGTGAAGACATAAGGAGCAGGCAAGGAAATAAGAAAGGATTAACTGAATGAGATACACATTGCTAATAAGTGATGGAAAATGCTACAAACAAGGTAGTTTAGATAACATCTGTGCTAAACAAGTGCAGAGCGGCTAGTGAAATACAACTGAGACGTACTACTCTATTATTGCCCAAAAAGGAGCCTCAAAATGATCTCAGGAAGGAAGGGTAAGCACCTGACACTTTCCCTAAGTTTTTTTCAAACAATTGATGTCTTTTACAGTGCTTGCAGCCGGCTTCTACGTGAATTTCTTTATTCTTCCACCTGGCATAGAAAAGCTATTGTTCTTTCCTTCTCCTCAACCACAACTTTTTCTTCTCTAAACAACAAACTGATAGATAAAGGTAAAAATAAAGTGAACTGAAGATTGAAAAGATACTCTGCTGTGTCACTGCCTTGAACTTCCCTTCAAAACCACTCTTTTATTATGCTAATATCAATTTTATTGATAACATTCCCTGATAAAATGTAGATGGAAATAGCATTTATGGGGCATGTTTGAACTACTATTCTTTTTTCCTACCAATTCTCTAGCTTAGAAAATTGTTGTGGCTATATGTTGTGGCTAATGGCTTTTCCAAAGCAATCAGCAACCCTCAGTTTCTCCTTGCATTACCTTCATCCACCAGAGATATGCCCACATCCACAATAACACACATCCTGCATATGTTTTCTAGATTAATTAGGAATGACACCTTTTTGGACTCAAGACTGTATGCAATGAAACTGTAATGAGTCTAATGCACATCTAAAAGTATCACCTTCACAACAGAGAAATATATCATTATCATAACAGGCTAGCTATATCCTTGTTCTCCATATAATTTAATTGTAATTGCTACTCTTTATGCAACATGCTGGAGGAGTTGTATTCACCACCTCGGTGTTAGCAAGGCCTCCTGTCAGCATCATTAGCACAAGCAATGTGAGTATGGACTTAATGTGGATAATGAGCACAGTGCAAAAAGCAACTCCAGCAAAGAGAGGCACTACTTCTGAAACGTGTCTCAGAATAGGTTTTTTAGTACTTCCATTAGCAATCATGCTGGTGATATGAAGCTGGAGGATGTTATCTATACTGAGGCAGATTGGTGTGGCAGAGGAGTAACTGGATGAACTCATGGAATGAAATAATAGACAGAATGGCCTTTACTGGAACAACATGACAGTTCTCAGTATTTAGGGATTAAAAGGACCACCTGAGCTGTGAGCTCAAATATCTCATCAATCATATGATCCAGTGTCCTCACTCCGTGAAAAAGGCAAGCAGCATACTAAGGATGTATTAGATGATGTATTTCTAGTAGATATGCAGAACAAAATGTTGTTCTGTAAGATCTTGGTGAGCTCTCGTCTGGATCATTATATACAGTCGTGGTGACTAAAAGTAAGTGATTTAAAGCAGGCACAGAGGAGCTGAGAGCTTACCATGTATGTGAAAATTATCTCAACCAACAGTGAAAGCAAATCACATTACTGTTGATTTCAACTGATTTCAACCAGTGTCCGTTCCTGACGTTTTCCCTACATGTTTAAAGTATCAGTACATAAAAATCTGAAAACTGGAAAAGGCGTTTGCACATCACTTTAATGTTTACTAATATCAAACTTAGAAACAGCTGGAATAGCAGTTCAATACATATTTGAACAAAATTAAGACAGGACTCTATTTTTCTTATATCAGACACAGCAAATGATATGTCATGTATGTCAAACATATATTGGAAAAAATAGCAAGTTTATACTAGCTCATCATTTTGCTTCAGATCTGAGAAAGTCTGATCTGGAACCAGAAGCCTTAAACGTGCATCTTCTCTATCTTCTATTTATTCTGTGTTGAAAACCAGAATTACCTGGGTTGGAATCACCCTTAGGATCATGAAGTCCAACCAACATGGATCAGCATTTTGGAGAACAATGTTTCATTCAAACAACCTGGTCTAGAGGGAGGTGTCCCTGCCTATAGCATGGAGGTTGGAACTTGATGATCCTAAAGGTCCCTTCCAACCCAAACGATTCTGTGATTCTATGTGAAGAAAACACCTTCAAATCTCTTATTCTCAGTCAGTGTTATTGATACTGATGATACAAAACAATGACTTGAATAACAGGCAGCCATATAACAATCAAAAAATATCCAATGCAAGTGCTACACTCCTCACAGAGTTACTGTTCTCAAAGTACTCACAATGCTATGGCTTATTCGTTATGGATCTCTAAACAGCATAATTAAATACATATACAGTTTTGGTGGTGTTTTTTTTTTTCCCCTTCCTAATCTTCAAAAGTTCATTTTGACCAGCAGCAGGCATTTGCATTTGTTCACACATGCCTAGTCTCAGTATGAAGAGTGTAGCTAGCCAATAACATACCCGTTACTGAGGAACAGAAGCACTGGCATGTGCGCTGCTACTTAAATGTCACGCAAGACTTACACAAACACTTTAGTTTAAGGGCTGATGACAAAGTAATTGAAATCAAAGCACTAAGCGTTCTTCCTAAAATTCTACTTCTCAGAGTAATTTAATTCTCTTTAATTCTCAAACAAAATGATAAAAAGCCATCAGCATAGAAATGGCTTTTAAAGACTTTTTAACAAAGTTTGACTTGAAGGCTGTTGTTGAATGCAGTGGTCCAAACAGACTGTCACTTCGGTAACATCCCTCCACGCACACATCAAACCCTCTAAAATAATTAAATCTGCCACGCTGAATCAGTCATTACTACCTGAACTATTATACATTACCTATACAGTAACGTTCAGAGGGTCCACATTTCCAAAAATGACCACTTTAACTCCTACAGTGTTCAACTAAAATAATACTACTGCTTCAGACATGATTAACTGGAATAAATAAAATTTGGTCCCAGATTTCTATCACATAAATGGAAGTCCCAAAGGTTTAAAAGTGGAACACCCTATGAGTATTTACTTTATTCTGCATATTCCCACATGACTAAAGAAATGTGTGAGATGCACCCCGAGTACTAAGCTATTCTCATTTTTTGACATCTTAACCTTGGAGTGACTATCTGATTAGTGGAAGGACAGCAACTGCAGAGTTTTAGGTATTCACAAAAACACAAACCATTACCTCACTATGAAGAACCAAATAATTTCAAATGCAGTTATCACAGTATTTTTTTCCCAAATGAAGAAGCTAATCCACAGTAAAAGATGAAATTTTTCATAATTGTAAAAATGGCTGTAAAAAGGAGAAGAAAAGACTTTATTAATTGAACAATTCAAAAGAACATGAAAACTGCAATTTTTCCACACAGAAACGGATGGTGACATTTAGATTTTTTTAATTCTGGTAGGGTTTCTAAGTACAGAATGCATAGCAAAACAGGGTAAGAATTAACAAAAGACACTTGGCTGTTCGATAACATGACAAGCTTCTCTGATTTTACACAGATGAAACATCCTGGTGATCTTTTTTTATGACAGTTCCTCCCTCCTGCTGATTCACAGCTTCTAAGCACTTGGCAAAGGGCAGCTTTCAAATTTCCTCCCAGGATGCTATTCCACATCCTTCTGTCCCAGCAAACATCCTTCACGTTTAACTACTAATCTATGGGTGTTTGTGTTTATGTGGTGAAAAAAGAAAGGAAAACAAACTGGGGAAAAAGAAAGGAAAGGGACAAGACAAAAGAAAATAGAAAGTACACTGTCCTGGTGCTGGTCTGTGCCTTCAGGCAGAGCCCCAAGCAAGGAGTAACACAGGGATGCTTTTTGCAGATGACAGAACCCTGTTTCCGCTGCATCGCTCCTTTGCTCCAGGGATGTGCAATGTGCCTTTGGCACAGCCAGTTCTGAGCACCCTCAGCCACTGCTCCAGCAGTGCTGGACCAATGCAACAGAGGGGCAAAGTGCCTGCAGCATATACTGGGCTGTGGTTAAAGGTTTTCTTACTTGACTCAGGCAGTACATAGTGTGTACACAAAAAATAATATAATAAAGCAATCTAAAGAAAAATGATTGCCTCTAAAGCTTCCCTGTGTGTGCTATGACAGTTCAGCTCTCTCCACTTTGAAGGAATGACCTGCTCCACACAGACTGTTTGCAGATGTGATTGATCCTACAGCAGTACTGCCATCTTCCATATGGTTGGCTAATTAACAGGCAAGCTGAACACAAGTCAAAGAGCACAATAAATACAGTTAAATATTTGCCCAATGGCTGTTAAATCAAGCCAGGAGTTAGACAAAGTTAAGAGATAGGAAATGCTATTTATACTTCCCCACTTTATTTTCCTGTTTCCATCTGGCAAAAAATAAAAAGTAAAATAAAATAAGCACACACTATTTTGAGCAGGTCTGTGCTGTACAGAGGAGCTCAAATTTCCCTGAAGGCAACAGAAGGCACACAGCACCCAGAGCTGTGTGGACACAGGTGTGTGCAGTGTTGGTACGCTGCTATTCTTTGACTGCAGATGTGTCACTATGCAGCATCGTGCTACACTGTGTGCACTTCACTGAAGCAGCCAGCAGTATCAGCTCTGCCAGGAAATTTGTACCATGGTCATTAAGTCATAAGTCTCAACCATTCAGACCTTCTAGAAAGTCTTTCAAGATTCTGTTTATATCCCTAGCACTTTTACACACCAATATGGCTTGTATCAGTCTCATTCAAACCCATCCTTTTGTCATCCAGTGGCTGAACAAGAAGCTGCGAACTGCAAAAGGCAGCTGCCTTACTGGTGGCAAGAGGTGCAACTTGTGTAAATAGATTCAAGAAATACTTTCCTAAAGTTAATCTCTTAGTTTTATGTATGCAACAAAGACCTGCAAAGTGTATGCACCTATATGACCTAAATAGGCCACTGAGTGTCGCTTGATGGTTTCTGAATTCTATTTCTACTATTCTGGGTAATGGTCTAAATCCTCTACTGGTAATGAACATGGTCTTCACCAGGCTAAATACATGACGAATGCAGAACAAGGCGTATTCTCAGATATGAAATGTTCCAATCCTGGGGTATAATTTTCATCTAGGGAAATGGCATTTATATCAGTTATCATGGCCTGAATACTTCAAATCAAATGCAGGATGTTCCAAAACTTTAACTAGCTCTTCATTAGAGTTGATTTTTATTCAGTTAAGAGTCAGTTTTCAGTGAGAGTCTGTAAGCCAAATGAACAAGAAAAATGTCTTCAATCTTCATAAAATCTATAAAAATGCATAAACTTCAGCCACCACTAGCTCGTTCCTAATCTATTAACAGATATAGAGAAGACATCCTTTGTTTCTTATGTACAAACATACCAGATTTACTTAGACTCATTTGGAAGTGGTTTCCCTTCCTTTCCTCAAAATATTTAGCTTTACTTTCAATCATATACATTTGTAACACACAGCTGAGGTAAAAAAAAAAAAAAAAAAAAAAAAAAAAAAAAAACCTATGACTGATCTTTCATGAAGCATTCGACTTACTGATTAAATGTTTAAGATGGTGTTACTATTACCTACATGGTTCTCTTTTCCCTTTGACTACCTTACTTTGATCTACCCTAGTCTATCATTTTGATGATTCTGCCCTGCTCAGGTTTTTCTGTTGGAACAGTCGCTGACTAAAATTGTGCCAGATAATTTAAATCCTCTTGTGGCATTACTGGTGAAAGGAAACACATAATTCCCACTTCAGATAGCCACAGAACTGTACATACAGGATATTATTGAGTTCATAAGTCCCTATTGAACAGCAGCCAAAAATCCAGTTTCCATTCAAAGAAACAGAAGGGGGAAATGAATGGGTGCTCATGTACAAACCTAAGAAGAAATATATGCATTTGTCTATAGGATTCAATACACTGGTTTTCATTATTTTGTTAGGCTTCTATTACTTACCACCGTACTTGAAATACCTTGATAATCATGAACACCCAACTGAGCAACCAGATTTCCGATAACTACCCACAATATCCAGGAAATACCCAATTCTTACAGCTCATCTAATATAAGCATTCTTTCTTCGTTCTCTGCCTTTTATGAAGATCAACAACTTCAACTGTTGCAAAAAAATACGTGTTATACGTATTTGTTTCCTTCTGAAGATAGTTACAGAAGTCTGGAATTTCATTTGCTTCAGGAAGTTCTTCTATTATATTACTCAGTGGTTTTAATTGGAAATTTTAAGCTGATTCACTCTATACATCCAATTATTTTCAAATGAAAAATGCATGCAATTCTAGTGCAGAAAATTACTATTTCTGTTTAACCGGAGCCTGTAATCAGTATGATTTACTTCCTTACTCTTAAAAACTTCAGTACTTCAGAAGCTAATGACAGAAATAGGAAATAGCTTAAATGTAGCTCTAGCATAGCTGTCAACAATGGACTATATTTAAAACCTCTGATTTTGAAGCACCTGCATTTGAAACCTGTTGGTCTTGGTAACCAGGAAACAATCCCTTTATGTACAGAACTCAAAACCATCCTTTTTGAAAATTGGATTTAATAACTTTGGCTACTGGGGAAAACAAACAAACAAACAAACAATAAGCAACAGAAATTCAAAAGAAACAGGAGAAATCATTTGTTCGCATTTGTCAAAGGTTACACTCCTCTCTTCTTCATTCAAGTACACTGTTTCACTAATTTTACTGAAATTCTTATGAACGCTTTCCTTATTTTTCCCCAACCAAGCCATGGGAACACAGTACGATTACTGAAGTTGAGGGAAGCAAACAAAACCAAAAGAGCATGACAGTTCAATAGAACTGTCTATTTTCAGGTTAGCGTGAGAAGGATGCTGCATCTACATATGCTCTCATAACCTGCATAGATTCCTCCTTCCTGGCACCTTCTTTCTAATTATTTCATCTAGAAGGTCATTCCAGAGACCTTGGTGGAGCACAAGCTCCACCAAAAATGGGTGTAACCTACTCATATAGGCACTGGCAGTATCCTTCTAACATTAATAAACTTAGAACTATACAAGACCTCAAAGAGAGTTTGTTCCATCTTGCTCAATCACCACATTAAGCAGCTGTGGAACTCACCTGAACTGATTTAGAAATAAATAAATATTTTCTTAAGTTTGCTTTCACTATTAAAATAAGTTTTTATCATGCAAAAATTAAAATCCAGAAAGTTTATGACATGCCACAGCACTGCTCACATCCAATGCTAAATCAAAATACATCTGTGACCTCCTTTTATTAGAAGAGTGAAAAGCAAGTAAAGAAAAAAATACACACCTCAAGGGAAAACAACTCCAGCAGGAAATTTCCCAGGCAAAATGATACTAGTAAATACCATGTCTAGATACTTGAAATACTACTGATACAGTACAAGTTCATAATATTATCATACTCAAGCGCATCTTGCCATTACTACTTTATAGCTTCCTGTTCTACTTATCCAACCTATTCCAGTCTCTTTACTTCAGACTGCACTTTAACACAATATGTGTTCACTTTTTTAAAAAATTATTATCTATGAGCTAGATGGATGCTAACAAACTCTTAGTTTATATATGAGTATAAATGGCCATGGAAAGCGCTAGGAAAACATTACTTTCTTATGTGGACTAGTCATAATTCATGTAACAACCAAAGCTTTGCACAATTCGTGCTCATAAACGAAAACCAAGCAGCCTTCAATGTTCTGTTTATTGTGAAAAACCTAGCGCCAGCGCTTCAGCTGTTAGAAAAAGGGGTAGTTCAAAGATGCCTAAAAACCGCTTGCTTGCTTTCAAACAGAGGCAAACAGGGCTCCTTCTGAAAACAGCAACTGCTGACAGAAGGCAATGGAGACAAAAGCATAAATAGTCTTCATTACCTGTATTTCCACGGTTAATCTTCTCTTATTATGTGTAATCAACCACTTCTGAAAAGGTGTCTACCATTTTTTTTTCCAATAGGTCTGAATAAAAACATGAAACTATGCAAGATCGGTCTTCCACTTGTTTTATTCTCACAGTAAATAACGTCCACTGAAAATCTTCTAACAATCTGAGATTTTAAAAGCTTCATAGTAAGAAAAGACTGATGAGTTTCAATCAGATCTTCTTAACACTCTTACCCTAAAAAGCCAGGTAACAAAAGTACAAATCTTTCATCTGGTTGATTTCTAGCTACAGCTTACTGCCAGGTTTTTTCATCTTTAAAATAAAAGGAAACTTGATTTCACTGTTTTGTGACTAAGTTAATGTAGAGTTATTTGAATATGCAATCTCCTTTTTAGTTTGTGCAGAGTGGAGGCACAGTGTAAGAAGTTTTTCTCTTCCTCGGTGCTCCATTATTTTTAAGCATTAATTTACATAGCTTTTTTAATAGTATTTAAGCACAAGATATCTAAAGTGCTTTGAAAATGGGGGTTAGAGAAGAATACAACAACCCCACAGCATTGAGACAGAATGGCTAGAAAGCTTCATGGAAGAAAAGGATTCAGATGTGCTGGTTGATGCTTGGCTGAACATAAGCCAATCGTGTGCCCAGGTGGTCAAGAAGGCCAACTGCATCCTGGTTTGTATCAGAAATACTGCAGCCAACAGGACCAGAGAAATTATTGTCCTCCTGTACTCAGCTCCAGTGAGGTTGCAACTTGAGTACTGTGTTCACCCACTACAAGAAAGATACTGACCCCCTGAAGTGAGCCCAGAGAAGCACAACAAAGCGGTGAAGGGTCTCAAACACAAGCCTTATGAGGGATGGCTGAGGAAGCTGTAATTCCTTGGTCTGGAGAAGAGGCTCAGAGCAGACCTTCTTACTCTCTGCAACTACCTGAAAGGAGGCTGCAGTGAGGTAGGTTTCAGCCTCTCCTCCCAAGTAAAAGCAATAAGATGAGAGGCAATGGCCTCAAGTTGTGCCAGGGGAGGTTCAGATCAGATAATGGGAAGAACTACTTATCAGAAGGAGTGGTGAGGTATTAGAACAGGCTGCTCGGGGAGGTGATGGAGTCCCCACCCCTGGAGGTGTTGAAGGAAAGGGTAGATGCAGTACTTAGGGACATGGTTTAGTGATCAATATTGGTGGTAGGTGGATGGTTAGACTAGGTGATCTTAGAGGTCTTTTCCAACCTTAATGATTCTATCTAGTCAATCCAGATCCCATGGAGGCTTCCTATTTTCAGGCTAACACTTCCTACCAGCTTGTTACCTGCAAACTTACTCAGGTTGCACTGAGTTCCCTCATCCACATAATCAGTAGAGATATCAAACAGAACTGCTAAGTTGGACCTGAATAACTCTATGTAACACAATACCACATTTCTCTCTTTCTCTTGAAAGATGTTCCAGTACCTAATGAGTTGACTGAATCATTACACATGGCCATCTAAAAATTTCAGATACTGCCTAAGATAAATAATTTTCTGAAAGTAAGTACAATTAAATCATCGATCAGATCACTTTTTTTTTTTTTTAAAGTTGATGATACAGGCATGATCAGCCTGCGAAAGTTATCCAACTTTTCAGTGTTGTTTAATATAATACCATTTGTACTGACAGTGTGTTTTTTGGCCACAAATACCTAACACCTCGGTCTTCATGACCTAAATCTGAAATGGTCTCCATTGACTGCATGACTCTGTCCAAGGCTACAGTCCCCTAATTATTCAGATTAGTTTGGATAAATTCAGAGTATACCAGACTAAGGCACCTGGATTTCACTTCCTTGGATGGAGAGTATAAGGATCTCATACCTTCAACCCAGTACAGTGTAATTCCTGTATAGGCACATTGGTCTGGGAGCTCACTATTTCCCACATTCCTTAAATAGTGGAATCCTTTTGAATAACTGACTTCCCACCATACACTTTTTTCTTTAAAAAAAAAAGTCACTAGGGATTAAGACTCAAATGAATTTATTTTTTTTCATCAAAATCTCTACTACAAGTTCATCACCTCTTGTTTAAATTTCTATTTCATTCTGTCAGCTTAACTAACATGTAAACAGTAAACTGCTCCCTCAAAGTCTTCAGATACCTCCACTGCTTCGCTTTATGTGAATAATCTTCAATTACAAGTTTATACCGTACAAGCAAGAATACTGCAATACTGATTGTTTTCTTTGTTCACCATCTGATTCTAAAAAGGGAGAAATTGGGGATCATTGCTGGCTGACATTCTGCTGAATTTTTCCTTTAATTGCATCCTTAAGACACAGCCTTTCCAATCCACTGGCACAGCTAATTATCACAAGTTCTCATTTGCTTGAATTTGTATTGATTTGTCATCTTTCACTTGTGCTTTCAAAAATGGAATAGATTATGGCTTTCTGAATACTACTGTGGAGTATTATACAAGCATTTTGCTTTAACTAGATAATTACTCCGTTTTCTCACCTTTTCCTATCACATCTAACATATGTCACTACTCAGTATTTTCAAAGATCTTTGAAAGGATCTTTCCAACATATCATCTCTTACTCAGTAACGAGAAGCCTAGCTGAACCTTCCATGTATTCAAGAAGTCATCTCCAAATCAACTTGTGTTTCATTCTCTTCCACACTGCCCTTAAGCCTTGGAAAAATTTTTTTAATTTTTTTTTTTCCCCAGAAGTTCAACGAAGCTGCCTTTCATTTTCTCTGAACCAGTCCTTAAAACTCTCCTTGTCATACTATTGCACTCTTTAGACACAGCAGACTGGCACTATAGCCACTTTGACCACTGCTGTCTCATACTTCATTAAGCTACCACCTATGTTCTGCCAGCATTTTCTCTTATTTTTAGGCTGCAGTGTTTTGGTGTTCATTTCCTCATCCAGTTGGCTATACACAATGCAGTGCTGCCAGCTGATGCATCCCCAGAGACTGTGAGAGTAGAGATATTTAAAGCCAACAGTACAGATTTACTTAACAATGATCTTCAAAATCCAGCCATGAAAACTTGTACCATGTCACTGGCTCTACTGCAACGCAACACAACTTCTTGAAAAAACAGAAAAGTACTGCCTAGCCCAATTATCAACCATAACATTTGCAAAGCAATTTCATGCACTAGACTTGAAATTATAGTAACAACAGTACGGCAGTAGCACAACTGGAAATCAAGCCAATGGCTTGAAAATAAACCACGGTCATCTTATTACTGCAGCCAAATGCATTAAATAGGAGTAATAGAAATCAGCAACTCTTTTGTCAAAGATATTAAGCATTCTCCACGCATTATGCCACCAGTGCCATATCAGCATCACTGGCACCATTTCAGAATTGCAATGAAAAAGTTAACACTGGAAAGGACACCCTGAAATCGGGCCTCTCACAGTGGTACATTTGGCTGAGAGATATTCCTTGTAGTACTAGAGGAAGCTACAGGAATTTGAATATTGACACTGAATATAATTCTAGGTTGATGACTTTCGTGATAAACAGAAAAATGTTCACATCTCAGAATACATTTTCAGAATCCACAGCATTGCAAGATTGTGTCTTTTTTATTCTAAATGATACCGAGCACTCTCTACTTGCAGTGAAGGCAATCAAAGGCAATGAAAACTTTTTAGAATTGCTCAGCTTATTCAAGCTACATTTACTCATTTTTCAAGTAAGAGAAACATTTGATATGTAACTAAGAGAAACACAACACATGATTAATGGTCAGTAATCAGTACTGTGTAATTTGTGCACATTTTTTTCCTCTTATGCAGATTGCCATACTGATGATCTCTGTTTATACATAGCCTTTATTAATTAATCCGTTCAAGGAATCTTCTTTTACTGGCTAATTTGTTCAAAACTAATTCCGCGAAGCAGAGCCCCATGAACCAAAGAGCCTACAGCTTTTCTGAAAAATATAACTGTACTTCCCATTAGTTTTAAAGATCAGCTGCTTTATTTTACAAAATATCTAGCTTCTTACTTCAGCCAAGAAACAAGGAGGTTTTAAATTAGATAATTAATTATTAGAAAATGTCTGGTCTTTCCCCAGAGCATAACCAAAATGAATCACCAATTCAGTTCATTTTAATTTCTTCCCTTAACAATCATATCAGCAGAATTATTAAACTCTTTGCACGATCACTGAATCTTAAATCTGTAAATCTCATCATCTTAGCAGGAGGTTTCTGTCTAAGATCTTCTGTGCCAAATCCAGACTGCATTTAAAGCACAGACTTATAACTTCATTCCAATATCCTTGAAATAGATGTTCTTCTGTCACAATCCGGAAATTGGACATTTCCATCATAGGGAGGAAAATGTTCAAGGAGAATCTTTACTATGTACAGTCAACCATTTTTTTTCCATTTGTATTTCAAAAACAAACATAAAAGGAAGTTAATAATGAAAGTAAATCTTTGGATTGGGGTTCTTACTTCTAGTCCACCTAGCCACAAGACTACAAAGGGAAAACTGCAAAGCATAAAAAAAAAAAACCCACTGAAAATCACAGCTTGCTTCACATTGCTTAGACTACTGTATTAATGATACACAACAATTATAAAATAAGCGAGCAATCAAAAACAGAAAGAAAAAAAGTAACAGATGCACCCTGCAGCAGATCTTAAGATTTTATTTTTGGTAGTACACACATAAATCAACTCCAACCTCTACACAGAATGAAAAAAAAATAAAAATAAAAATTCAGTATTTTGCAGAAGGGTAGTTGTACAAAACTGTCTGAATCTCACATAACTGGTCAAAAGGGGTCTTGGAAGGGGCATGAGTCTTCACACTTGCCCTACAGCAAGGATCAAATTTAAAGAACAAATTTCTACTCTCCTACCATGTGCTATTATGTAGGGTCCATCTTCATTCTCCTTGATTTCCTTCCACATGCACTGGAGCTGCCATTGGACCCCAAGAATCTCCCAGGACTGAACTAGCCACAGTCCTGCAGTTTTTCCTTGCAGGACAGAGTCTTCAGCCCTGACCACTGCTGTGGTCTTCCCTGACCTTATATCTTAGCTTATCCAGGTCTTCCCTGAACTGGGTATCCCAAACAGACCACCTTATAACAGCTCTCCCTTCTTAGGGCAGCACTTTGCATTTGTCCCTTTTTTGGCTGCTGCTACCCCTTTCACCCAATCTGGCCTCTCTTGGTGGCAGCCCTGCCTTCAGGGGCATCCTGTGGCCATGCAAATTGTGTCACTCACACACTCAGTCAGAAAGCCCCACATGACCTCCTCCAGGCCATGGATAAAGATGTTAAATGAGTTACCAGACAGACCCCATCAACTCCTCAGTTGCTGTAAGCCAGTATCAACCACTGATCCCCAAGTCCTATCATCCAACCAACTTTTATCCAGGCAAATTATTATAGCCCAGATTGGATGTGGGAATAGCAATAGACCTGGCTGTGAAGGACCAAGGCAAAGGCAGCATTTAGTAACTCAGCTTTCTGTGCCCAGTTATCACTTGAACCACACAGCCATGACTCCAGACTTTCTTTGCCAGGCCTCCTGTCACTGGCTCCAGTCTTTGTGTACCAACCCCAACAGCCAAGATAACAGGTTCACATATGGTCGTGTCCATTCCTTGTCAGAGAATCTCCACTAAGCTCCTTCTTTTTCGTGGTACCTATAATTGCAAAGTCAGAGGTGGGGAAGAACGCTGAGATATATTCTATATTAATGCTGGCAAGCAAGCAACCCAGATTAAGAACCCCATATCAGACCATAAGGAAACTTGCACTAATTAGGGAACAAACATATCTAATGCAGTGCTGTCAGTTTTTCCACTCTGTTTTTGTCTAAGAGATGAGCCCAAACCAGAAAACATAATGCAACAAACCAAAATTTCAGAGGTTATAGTCCTCTAGTGAGCTCTACTGCAGCTCCTTCCCAAAGGGAAAACATAAAACCTGAAAATTTACTTATAATAACAGAAAAGCAAGCATACGTGATTTGAAGATTTAATTACTGGATTTGGACATGGAGAGACAGCTTGCAGTACAGACAGTGGTTCCGGCAAAGCTGCAGGCATTAATCTAGAGGAAGCTTTGGTGTAAAGTTATTCCACTGTATTCACAAGAGATACCCCAGGTTTGTCAAAACCAACAGCAGATACAAAAATCCAGATTCCTTAAAGAGTTAAATACGAAAAGCGACCTACTTCCAACATAAAATTTGGATTAATATCTATCAGACCTCTCGGTCTTTGAAGAACTGACTGAAAAATCAGAAATCCAGAAGCTGAGGTCAGTTCAACATTAGGAAAGGAAAAAGAAAAGAGAAGAGAAAATAAAAGAAACAATAAAATTCCAGTCCAGAGAAAAGAAGAAGCAGATTAATGCACAATAAAAATGCTAAATATGAAAAGCATTTTCAAATAACATTGTGTTTGACAAAGTGAAGCCTTTGCCTGAACTTTCTGCCCCAACTGTTCTGCAGTATCAGCTGATTCTAAGTCGTTGGCCATTCCAGCTTGTAACAGTGGTAATTTTTAGATCTAATAGAAAGCTTTCAGTGCATCAGGAGAGTTCCAGGAGAACGGAAAAAACTGCACGGAAAGCCTCAGTTCAAAGGAAGAAAGTAGGACCTCATAAAAGCCAGAGGCTTGAAGAAATAAAAAATCCAAGCAAACAAAAGAGAACTGCACCTCTTCTCACAAAAATAAACAAATAAATAAATAAAAATCTCTTTGCTCTGCCAGACAACAGCACAGTCAGTCTACAAATTCAGAGTAGTTAGTGATAAATAAACTAGGTCACTATACAGATACCAAGGATAAATATAGTCATTTCTAATGCAGGGAAGTGCTCCCAGAAAACGTTTGGAAGCCTGAGCTGGCTACACTGAATGCAGAAGGCAATTTTTTCTTTACAACTGTCACCACCATTATTGACAATTTGGTAAATACTGCAGAACATAAATACTGTATAAAGATCTGTCATGTGTTGGTGCTTACAGATAATTTTAGAATAAGCCAAAAGCTGCCACAAGAACAGCATGGTCATGCAGTAATGCTCCACCCCCCCCCCCCACAAGACATTCCTTTACAATTCACATCACTTAAGACAGACTGATCGCCTATGAGCTCTGACAGCACCATGTCAGCACATCTATGCAGCTCCGAGAACACCACCACTAACTCCATACAGACAATTTCTTCCAAGTCCTCACATTTAACAGGAAAATAAAGGCTGTACTATGCCTTAAAGAGTGTCAAGAGCAAATACTTTCCCTTTCCTCCCAGTCTGCAATAGGATGGCCCATGCATACAAGTATCTCAACCCATTCGTTGGTCAAGTATCAGTGCTCATATCCCTTTCTGGCCTTGGGGCTGCTCCTCAGAACCCAGCACCCAGGCACTGCCTATGAGGCTGAAGTACAGGATGATGCAGCATTATTGCATTGCTCAGGGAAGGTATGATCCAAAAGAAGTTAGTATTTTATTTTTAAACTGCATCGATTTAGAAGCATCTCCTATAAAGTCAATTTCAGCAGATATACACTATAGCTTGTAATCTACTAGAGCAGTAATTTTATGTCTTTTATGCTCTTCTCTTTCAAAGAACAGATGTAATATGTCTAAAATCTTCAGTAATTTTACTGCCATATCTTAACAGGAAAATGGGCAGAACAAAACTACACTTGCTCTGAAGCTGCTTTTTCTACAGAAAAATCTGTTCTGAGCTCCTATATCAAAGGCTTTTAAAAATTATTCCAACTGTTACAAAATACATGTACCACGCTGTAAACAGAATACGCATTTGCAATTTGAATTTTAAAAGCTTCTAACACCTCATTTTGAAAATGAAAAAGAAATGAGAATCTTTTGCATATGCAGTAATAAAGCAGGAACATGGAATAACACCAGCTGAGAGTTCTCCTGAAACAGCAATTTGAGAAGATTACCTGTTTGTGAAATCCCTGCAAGACTTTGGGTAAATATCACCAGCATGCGAACACCTCACATACACCACACTAAAATCCACGTGCAAGCAGCTGCAGTGCTTTTAGTGCAAGAGTTTACTCTATGGAGGACCTAACATCCTGGCTCTCAGCAGATTTAAGCTATCAAATCTCATTATTTCTCTTTGTGATAGACACCTTCCCATGTGATGCCTTGACCTTTGTTTTCAGACTCTGGGGACGCTCTTTGTGTCATACGGAAGGTGCACACTTCAATAGATGGGGAGAAAAAAATAAAAGCTTGGCGTGATATGAGACAAAAGATTGCTATGGAACGTATCATAAGAAGGTATCATATATCATAAGAAGCAGCAATATCTACCAGCCTAGAATTTTTCCAAGGTTTCCAGGGTGAAAGAATACCTCCCCAAATCTCCAAAAGCGAGAAAGAAGGAAGCTTCCCACGCTTCTTGTTACAATTCTTCAGATCAGAAAATGGTGCTGCTTTAGGAGAAAAACCCAGTTCAGAAAAATGTCTGACATTACATCTGAGTGATCTTTATTCCAGTTAACTTGGGGCACAGATTTGGGGTGTTCATCCTCCCCTTCTTTGCCTTAGTGGGAATTTAAAATTTTATCCTGATTTTTTTCCTCAAGGGTAACACCATAAACACAATCACTACTTGAAAAGAAAGCAATGGGTCTATTTTAGTTGTAGATTGCTTTCCATTGGAAACATATTAAAAATAAATCAAAACTTGTCTACTAGAACCCCGGGAAGAGACACGACTCCTCCACAGCTGGTGTGAAGCTGACAGAGGGGACGCTGCCTCATGAAATCGGGGCACCTCATCAAGTCACATACTCACTGAATACTCACAGAATCATAGAATCAGCGATGTGGGTTGAAAGGGATCTCAAAGATCATCGCGCTCCACCCCCCTGGCATTTGCAGGGCTGCCTCCCACCTGATGAAGCTGCCCAGGGCCCCACCCAACCTGGCCCTGAGTGCCTCCAGGGATGGGGGAACCCACAGCCCTCCGGGCAATGAGCTCCACACTCAGCATACACACACGCATATGAACTGCTAGCAAAATGAATAACCAAAATACTTTAGGTCAACATTTTGAAGAGTTTCTTAGAGTAACTGAAGCATGTTGTGGTTTTACTCATTTTGGCTGCTTCTCTCTCCCTGCTCAGCCTTTAGCCGAGCAGAGGAGCCAGAGCCACATCTGCTCACCAGCAGCTTTAAATCAATTTACTTGCTTAGAACAAGGGGAGAATTTGTCAGGAAGGCATCTCGTCCTGCCTGCTGCCTGTGGCCAGGGAGCGATCTTTATCCATAAACTAAATATTTGGTGTAAAATAATTAGGGAAGAAAAACACTGTAATCTGTCCTCATCAAATAACCTACCAGGGACATTTTTGTTAATTGGCACATAATTGGCCCCAGGACAGGGAGGTAGCAGGCAGATGCTTTGGTCCAGGAGGTGCAGGAGAAACACAGAATCTGCTCCTTTGCCTACAGCCACAATAATTCAATGCAAGCACACAGACAGAAACACAATGACTACTCATAAAGAGTACTCATAGGTCTGATTTTTGTATCTAGTTTCAACAGTAGAGGATGTATCAGTTGCTCCAAATGCAATGCCTCCTATTTGCCTCTATGGAAACTACAACAGATACACAGAGCAGAACAGCACCACTTATCAAGTAAATTGTCAGCTACAAAACACTGTTTTTCAACAGTCACCACCATTTTCACCACTATGAATAAGAGTCTGCATGCCATCCCTGATAAAATCTGCACCAGCGGAGGTGACCTGTGATGGTGTCTTCAATAGGAAAATGTTGCCCATGCAGTTCATCTTTTGTCACCCCAAACAGATGGAAGAAGGTGCCAAATCTGAGCTGTACAGTGGATGAGTAGGACGGTCCAGCCAAGACTGGCAATGTGCTCCACAGTCTTCAGACTGGTATTGGGCCTGGTGTTATCACATTGCCAGAGAAAGTTTGTCTTCTTCTCTAGCCAGACTCTGGAATTTTGAGTCTTCAGTTTAATCAGCAACACAATGTAGTGGTCAGAGTTGATCATTTGTCCAGGTTGCAGGAAATTCAGAAGGATCACTCCATCCCTATCCCAGAACACTGTACGCCACCTTACCCACTCAGGGCTGCATCTTTAACTTTGTCTTCTATGGGGAATTCACATGTCACTACTTCACAGAATGTTGTTTTGGCTCTGGCTCACAGTGGTGACTCCATGTCTCATCATCAGAAAGGATGTGATCCAGGAAACTGTCACCTTCAGTCTCGTATTGGTTCAATAAGTCCTGCCAAACTTGCACACAGTGTTCTTTCTGCTCCTGTGTGATCCCTCACGGGACCCACCTGGTACAAACTTTGCAATGTTCCAACGTTGCCACCATCATTTCCAACACAATGAAGCCAATATTCATCCCCATACACAGTTCCCTGGTTGTAATTCACCAATCTGCATGGAAGAGCTGATCAAGATGCTTTTCATTTTGTGCTGTGACAACTGTGCATGGGCACCTGGAATGTGGCTTGTCTTTCCCATTGCTGTCATCACTGCAGAAATGCAGGACCCATTGCCTCAGAGCACTCACATCCACTGGTTTGTCTCCATAAATGTTCAGCAAATGTAGATGAATGTCAATGAGCGCATTTTTTTTCCACATGGAGGAATTCAATGACACATCTTTGTTTCATACACATGTCAGAAGCCATACTGTCAGACTGCCCCTCTGCTGCCATCTGTCACATGGCGACAACATGTAACTGAATATTGGTGGGAAGGTTCAACCTCTACTGCCATACCACCAGCCTCCACCTCTGATGCCATGGGATGACATCATAAAATAGGATGCATTACTTTCAGAGCAGCCCTCCCTATACACATGGGCAGGAAGTAGCGTGGCATTTTATGCCTGGGGCAGAGGAACACGTGATCTTGTTTACGTTCTTGGAATGGTTTAAATTCACCTGCTTGGTACTGAAAAATGGACTTGGAGGGTAAGTTTGGAGAAGCATTTTTTTGTGGAAAAATACCAAAGTTGCCACTGAGAAAAGCATCTGTAGTTTTCCCTTGCAAAAACCTTGTGAGGGCACATCCAGTGTCCAACAGCACCATACCACTCGCTCCTCCCTCCCTCTTCCCACAGCTCTCCTTGCACCAGTAGCTCCTGCACTTTTGGCTGACCCTACCATAAGTAACCCAAGAAGCTGCACTGTCACTCTGCATAAGACCACCGCCAGTGTTGAAATTAGGGAAGCATCAGTGGTAAACAGCAACTAGTAGACTTTTACGCATAAGATTTCAGAGTTCTGGCTCAGAACATTGCTTTGATTTCTTCACCAAGCAGATTTCACCAGCAATGCAACACCTCTGAGACTACTACATTCCTGACTGTGCCCGACGTTACTTCAATCGCCTTCTTTTTTTTTTTTTTCTGATCTCTGGCTCTTCGCTGTGACTTCAGTAGCAGGCTGAGTTTGTGAGCAATATCCACCCTTCTGGGAGGAGTTAAGTGAAAGGAAAAACAAGAACTGTCATTTACAGGAACCATAGAGCATAAGCATACGCATACGTTTCAGGGTATGAAGACACTGCATTTCTGAAAGAAAACATGCAGCTGCACAAGTACTCCAGATTAAAGAGAGGCCTGGTGAAGGAAATCAAGAGGTTAGAATGGTATGGGCTTGATCGCACCTAAGGAAATTAAAGTTATTATTAAAGAGGTTGATCTCTATCCTGAAGGAGTGCCTACAACCAATGCATCATTTTAGATGAGGTCAGGAGGTAAACCATAAAAGAAACATCTAGGAAATTAGACAACAGCATCAATAGCAGAGAACTACTCCATCATTTTAGCTACTTTCCATGAGAATAGCACAAAATTTCCCCATCCACACTGTATGCCATTCACTGTATCAATCTAATTTTTCCTTAAAACCGTTCAAATAAATGGACGTTCAGAGGTTTTTTAAATAGTTATGGAACAGCATCTGAAAGCAATCAGCTACTAGATCTTTTTTTAACCTACAAAAGCCCTTGTAAGGCAGTGCTGTGCAATTCCTCACAGAAGTAAGGAACCTGACAAGTTACACAGCAAATGATATTTTCTCCATCTCTGTTTTGAAAACCTACGCTGCAAAGGGTACGGGTAAGGAAAAAAACAGTCTCAAAGCCCATGCCACTGTCTGAAAACATAATACTTAGCTAGAAAAATGAAAACTGGCAAACAGATTAAAGTGGTACGGCCTATGGGACTGTAATAGAGAATAATCAGAGAGCAAGCCTGGATTAAAGGGAATGCTTGCGTGCAATGATATCCAGCAGGGATAGAGGCTGCCGTGAACGCGCAGGATGCAGACACGAAGATGTAAATGTTAGAAATAAAATAAATCCATCCTCCTTTGTTTTCTGTTTTTCACACACGCCACTTATATAAGACTTATCCAAAAGTATTTCCTAAATTGTCTGTTGTAGCTTCGCTATTGTAGAAACCTACAGACATGAGTAATCACAGGGCAGAAATTACTGTTATTTACGCACTGCTGTCACAGCTCTCCATAATTATACAGGTTGACACAGCATCTTGACAGTGATAGGAAAAAACTAGTTTTTATCAAAATTCTGTCAGCCTCCCTACATAGAAGCATGGCAAATAAAATTACTGCAGCTAAAAATTGGCAAAGCAATTGTCTTTTTCTACTTTTTTCAGCTCTGTCAAAAAGTTACTGCTCAGAAGATAATCAAAGATACTCAAAGACGAAGAAGCCACAAAGGCCTGAACTGTAGTCTTTTCCTTACAGCAGGGCTATGCAAATAAACCTTGTATTGTTTAATACTGTAAAAAAATTATGAAAAGGAGAAAAAAAAAAGAGTTATAATGGGAGCGGGAAAGGAAGAAGGAAAGAAGGCTGAGAAAGTCTGGCTGTGCAAAAACAAAACTGGGACTCAGATTCAAACCTGCAGTCTGAAGCACTTCAAAACTGACACAGACCCATGCTGACCACACCTTTTGCTCACGCCTTTGCCTTCCCACTTGGACGGCAATGCTCCTGCCCCGGCTCCAAGCAAGGAAAGCAATCTCCCTGTGCCCGCTGCTGAGACTACAAAATCATGGTCTATTTCACTTCTCAGTTTTTTAAACTTAAAATAGAACACTCCCACTGAGATGGAAAGTAACACAGCTTGCTGATTAATAAAACAAAAAGGAAACGCAGAGCCATTATCACTGACACAGTGCACTGAACTTACACTCTCATCGGCTTTCTTATTACATCCCCGCTTCACACCCTTTATATGAAAAATGTGTGCAGGTCCTCCATTATATCACAGCAATTTCCAGGGTTCTTAAGTTTGTAAATCTTAAGGTACTTAGAATCCTTATTTAGTTTTGCATCTCCTTAGCGCATCCTTCATTTCCTAATGTGTCATCTGACCAAAAAGAATTAAACATACCTTCTCAGAGTGAAAGCATTTCTTAAAAAGTTAGAAGAAATTAATGTTGTTTTGATGCTCAGCCCATACTCTTTCTAACTTGAGGCAGCACGGCCTCAAGGTACCCAGACATCATTTGTAACGTGATGCAGATCATCCTCTAAGATTTCAGATATACTCCTGGCTCTGGAGCTCATCTAAGTTTGAAGTAAACAAATACATTTCAGAAAATAGAGAGAGCAGTAACACAGTGACTGCGATGAGATTCACAACATTTTAGATTGATACAGACTTACTCTGACTCTTGCAGTCCCCTAAACATCACTTTTCCAGGGCCAGGTTCCGTTGCCTTTACTTACAATTATGAGATATCTGGCTGCAAGTTTGTCAGCACTGCTGTGTTTTAAGTGCTGTACAAATAGCTAGCTCAAGGCACAAAAAAAACAGCCTCCTAATGCAAAGCTTTTGTCTTCTGAAATAACTTTCAAGGTGGATCATTGCCTTGATTTTCAACTGGATGGTAATTAGAAAAATGGGGGAGGGAGGGAAGATAACACAGCGATCCTTTTTGCTATGCTATCATTGAAACACAGCTTTGTATAAAATACATCCTCTGAAAAACGACATAAAGGATATAAGTAGGGCAGAGAAAGACGAAATTGGATACTTAATAAAAAAAACAACAACAAAACACACACACACACACACACACACACACACACACACACACACACAACTAATACCAGGAGGACTACTAATTCTAGTTATGAGATAGAATGGCTCGACATCAAATTCTGTCCTGGGCTGACCAGACACGCACTGGATGTGAAAGTGTATCTGCTATATATGCTTTCTGGAGGCTATATGAGCAGTCATGGAAAATCAATTTGAATACAAATGTAATTTGTTAAAAGAACAGTGAAAATCATTATGCAGGGTCATACTGTCAGCAGTTTGTACAGATGCAGATACTGTCCAAAGAAGCAAAGGTGTTCAGTAAAACAGAGGAATGCTGGCCTTTAATAGTGTTTGTGATCTTTTCAGTCCTTTGGTATAGCTACACGGGAACAAACCTACAGTTTACCTCTTGTGTTTCTCTGCAGCTTTACTCATTGCAGCTCATTCCAGCCACAGAAAGAGGCTATACATACACTTTTAAGACTCAGAAGGAGTGAAGGTACCACTGTAACAGAGAAAAGGCAACGTATCTGAAACAGTTCCTTGAAAGTTCAGAAATATTTTATCTCAGGCTCACAGAAGTCCCAAATTAAAGCAGAATGGGATCTGCTTAGTTTTGGCAACTCCGATATCATTTCTAGGCAAACCATACATAAAAATTCCACGTCAAGCAAAGTGAAAATACACAATACAATTTAAGGGCCAGCTCTGTGACAAAGATAACTTAAATAGCTAACTTTCAGGAGATCTCTTTGCAAAAGCAAACAATACGCAGGCTTGGAATATACTGATTTGCTCACAGCACCATCACCGTAGCTGATCGGCTTACCTCATTCCATGAGGTAAATCTGGGAACTAAGATAGCCATCAGTTCTAAATTATGTTTTCCTTCCATTTGATCCCAATCCTCGCTCACTGTTCTGAAACCTATAGGCAGTGCTGTGCTTATTTGTTCCAAAAAGATACGTGCTGGGACTAAGGAATTTCTGTAGATGAGATGCATTGAATCTCTTCAATCTGAAATCATCTCTTGTAGACTCTGCAGTCACTCTTGTAGTGACTGCCTGTCCACTGCACGGTGAAACATCGGATTTGCTCTTGCTGTGATGTGACTAAGGAGCAGCAACGAAGGCAAATGTAAACCTTCACAGCTGTTTGGAAATGAATACAAAAGAACACCCCTTGTTAAAAATGCACTAACATCTTCCTTGCAAGCTGTGGAGTAGAAGTCACAGCACCCTTGAAATCTCGTTTCATTGCACACATGCATATAAACACAACTCGGAAGAACAAATTCCTGTTACAGCGCATGAGATTCCTAATTTATCAGACCAGCCAAAAAGAGGAAAATTCCCATCTTCACCGAAAGACTCATCACCCGCCCCTCTCCCAGTTCTGCCTCCCCCGTTCATCAGAATGGAACGCTGTGTATACGTTCCTAACACCAAAAGCAAGAAATGCATTTAAGATGTTACGTATCAACAGAAAGTTGATCATCATCATTACTTTTCGGTGCTCCACTAAACAGAGTTTGTATTTTTCATCTGACAGTAGACTTGAAACATTGGTCAGCAATGAACTATGCGACCTAACTTTGATCTGCAGCTTGAATTCATCCCTCAGAGAAAGCAGGGAATAACTGGCCAAAGCACGGACGATTCTACCGTAAGTGTTCGTGATAGATCCATTATACTTCATTATCCAAATACGCTCATACTCAAAGGATGCACAGAAAGTTTTGTGCTGTTCAAAAACTGCTCTCCAAGGAGTTTGTTACTTACTATACTTATCATAACTTGAGAAGATCTATTAAAAGTTGTAACAGTGAGAAAAATTAACCCACTATGTCAGACTTGTCAAGCAGCATTTTATTCTGCTGCCTTTTTTTTTTTTTTTTTTTTTTTTTTAAGACTATAATTTTCTTCTGTTCCATTTTGAAAACCAAGGACAAACCTTTAGCTGAACAATTACAGCTTAAGCAATTGCAGAACAAATGGATTCTTTCTTCCTATTTCTCGTCTCTAGAAAATCTATCAAGTTCTCCCTGCTCTGAAGTTACTTAAAAACACTACTAGATCATAGACTCAAACGAGGAGACATCTCAGTCCTACAGAAGCCCAATGCAAAGTATTTACGGCATGTCTAGACTTCGGGCTTAAAAGACTTTAGGCATAAACCGCAGGTACAAGGACATATTGCATAAGCCATCGCATGCTCACTGCAACTGCGTGAATGTTATTGGATTTTGAGAAGCTACCGTGCTGAATAATTTAGGATCTAATAAAATATTCAATTTTACTGATACATGGGCTTCATTTTAAAATTAAAAAATAAAAAATAAAAATGTGAATAGCGGTGAGAACAGGTCCAAGTCATTGAAAACATCATGCTACTCATTAGGATAACACTTGTTCTATTAAGCTCGGAGAAAGCACAACCGGGACGAGACAAAGGTCTTCAGCCCCCCGAGGTTTGTTTGCCCTCCCCAGTGCTCAGCGCTCGGAAGGACAGAAACAGCCCCACAAGGGGGGTGAGTCCCTGCTTCCCGGCGGGTTCCCTCATCGCTGCTGAGGTACGTGGGGGGGCACGTATGGCATCTCGTCGTGGGGAGAGGGGGTCCAGTGGCGGCCACGGCTCCCGTCCTCCTCCCACCCTGCCCCACGCCGCTGCTAGCTGAGCTCCGGCAACTTTTTTTTTTCTTTTTTTCTATGAAAACGGAAAAGCCACGTAACCACCAGTGGTTATTTCCAATAATAATAAAGAGAACTGGGAAACCTCTAAAGTTGGCTTCTGGGACTTTTTTTCTTTCTTTCTTTCTTTTTTCTTTTTTTCCCAGCGGGGGAGGTACAAGAGACGGAGAAGGCACCGCTGGTGCTCCGTCTGGAGATGCCCTAGTTAAGGAGAGGCGGGTCGCCTGCCGAGCGCTGCTCAGCGCTGCCGCGGTGATGTACCCCCGGACGTGCCCGCGAACTGCTCCGCGCTGCACCGGGTACGCGGCTCCCAGCCCGATGGCTGGGGCGGAGAGGCAAGAAAAAAGAGACGTGGACAGCTCTGCGGGTATTATCAAACCTTCTCAGCAGCTCATCCGGATTAATCTCTCACGGTGGCTCTTCCCCCATGCAATAATTAAGCGTAGTTTCTAAACAGAACGTGCCGGAGGAGGGCTCGCTGGTCGGCTATTTGGAACGCAGGGAAGTATTTTATCTGTAAACGGCAGTAAGAGGGAAGCCGCGGCGGAGGCACCCCGCGACCCGCCCCCGGACCCCGCGCACTTGGGCTCCGACTTCGTGAGAGCCGCGACCCGACCCGTCCCCGTCCCTGCCGCTCACCTCGGGCGAGGCGCGGCGCCGCCAGGCTCCCGCAGAGCACCAGCCAGGCCAGCACCGCACGGCTCATCGTCCTCTTCTCCCGCGGCCGCGCCGCTACTACCGACGGAAAAGCAGCAGCAGAGCCTCCTCCTCCTTCTTCTTCTCCTCCTCCTCCTCCTCCTCCGCCTCCTCCTCCTCGAGATGCGAGAGGCGAGGCTGGTCCCTCCCGGCGCAGCCCCGGGCCGAGCGCTGCTCCCGCTGCCGCCGCCCTACCAGCAACGAGCAGCTGCCCCGCCGCGCCCGCCAGGTGCCGCCGCCGCGCCTCCAGCCTGGCCCACGCACCCGCCTCCGTCCCGCCGCTCTGCCCGCTCCGAGCGGCTCCCGAGGGGCGGTGCCGGCGGCGGGCGGTGCTGCCCGGCCGCGCCCCGACACCTGCTCCGCCCCCGCTGCGGCGGGGTGCGCGGTACCCCGGGACCGCGTCTGGGAACGGGCAAAGTTTGGTGTGGTTGGGGATCTCCGTTTTGCTGCTGCACCGCTTGGTCTTGTGCTGATGGCCCTCTTCCCGCGGAAGTCCCGCTGCCGGAGGTACAGAGGGAAAGGTGAAGGTCCTGCCTTCCCCCCCCTTTCAGTAGTGAAAGGGAGTTTCATCCTAAATCAGCGTCCTTCATTCCTTCCTCCCCCTGCCGTAGGCCGGGTGTCAGCCTGCTCCCGTACAGCAATCCCCGCAGGAAAGCAGAAGGTGGTGAATACACCGGCATGTACAGGATGGAGGGGGCAAAGGTCCTGTGTGGGACCACTGCCGGCAGCACGGGTGCTGCTTTTCCCGCCTGACATGTACAGGTAGAAGACAGAGCTAGGAGAGTAAGCACCGATAGCCCTGTGGAAGACAAAAGGCTCTTCATATATTTTATATTTGTATTTTGCGTCACCTCTAGTGAAAGAGCCCATGTTAGTGCTGAATTAAACGTTAATGTAGTTGCGGAGTGAGAAGAATGCACTTGACAGCATCAACCTGATGCATGTGACAAGGAGACGCCGCGGAACGACCCCGCTAAGTCATTCCGCCTGGTGGCTACCATCGCACCGCAGCCTCCAACTTCTCCTCCTTACAAGCCCTTTGTCTGCGTCTAAGTGCTGGTAAGTGGCAGGGTGACAGCTCTTCCCTAAAGCTCTGGTTTTACTTCTGAGCCTGCAATTAAATGCGTTTTTCTCTGACACTGGAGGTATTTCAGCTCCAACACACCGTAGTGTAAGGACAGAATTACAAGGGTCAGGGTTGTTTTTTTTTTTGCCCACTTCACCCAGCACAGAGGTGCGAAGCTCCACGGCGCGCTGCAAAATTACCCAGCAGGTTAGGGCAGCTAAAGAGGAAAAAATTCCTCCCTCCGCTAACGAAGCCTGCAGTAGCAGAGAGATTAGCACGGGCTTTCTTCCAGCGTATCTCCGGACAAACAGCAGCTGGTAGCATTCACCAAAACTTTTCCTGTGTCTTCTGTGCAGGTGCCTCACACACCTCTTCGTGCCCCGAGGTTGCATCTACTTAAGCGACTGCGATGTTAGTCGGTGTGCCAGAGATCTCCCTGCAGAACTCCCGTCTGGGGGGAGAAAACAAGCAAGCAAACAAACAAACAAACAAACAAAAACCTTATTTTTCTCCTGGAGAGCTGCTTTTCTATCAGTGCGGAGATAGGGGATGTTTAGGAAGCCTTTACAAAGCTTCTGATATTGATGCATCGTTTCTCCACAACGGTGCTAATTTTACAGTTTATCTCTGTTTTACAACCAAGAACCCAGCTGTCATAATTACAAGCCAAGCTGCACTTTAGCTGCTGTGGCAGCCCAGCATGCCTGCACCCCCAAGTGGCTGGCTTGCCTTTTTTATTATTTATTATTTTTCCTGTGGCAGTAATCCCATGACGCAGCCCTTTTGCTTCCCCAATTAGGATAAATCTAAAGGGCCTAACTACATTTGGTACTGGGAAGCCTTCTTCCACAGAGAGCCTGTGACTACCAGCTGACTAAAATGACACAGAAACAGCTTCTTCAAAGCAAGGCATTGTTTATTCAGCCAAAAGCAACGAAACAACAAAAGGCTTTTATGTTTAGTTCTTACCTAAAGTGCAATGCCTGTTTGTTTGCAGATTTTGAATAAGTTTCATTCGGCAGCATCTCTCTGTCCCCTCTCTTCAGACGACCAGACCACTCTCATATCCTTCTCACTGCCCTTTGCAGCCTGGCTCCATCCAAAGGCTGCTCTCTGCCGCTTGCTGCGCTGTGTTGTTTTTCAGGAGGGATCCCGACTCGGGGATGCTGCAGGAGCTCCCCTGCATGGAGCGCCTTCACTCCAGTCCGATTGTATTTCTGAGCACAGGGTAATGCGAGGCTCAGCTCGGTACAACGAGGGGCTCTGAGGTACAGGCTGATCCTTCATCCTGACTCAAGTGCAGTGATTATTTGCAGTAGGTCTCCTTAATTCACATTTTCCAACATATTCAAGCCAAACCTTTTTACTGTGGTAATGAGAGTTTTACCTCAAGATGCTGTGCTGTTATTAAGCAATGCAGCACGCTCGTGTGCTCCATCACCAGCACTGTGCTTGAGGTCTCTGCAACTGCCTTGAGTGACCACCTCCTGACCTGGCCTGGTTGAAGGACAGGTTGGTGTGGTGGGTTTGTGTTGTTTGTTGAACACACCTTTATTGAACTAATGGCCTCACCTAACAGTGAGAGGACATGCCTTCTGCTATGGTAAGGTTAACATAGCTTTCACACAGGGCGCAAGACTTGGAGAGTTTTCTTCCCAGATTTCAGATGACAATTTTGAAAGCTAGCTTTCCCTTATTTGTTTACATATCTGCAAATCCTTAATGACTTCCCAACTTGGCTGAGATATAGACTAGATGAGGCTGAAATGGCATAGACTCTTGCAGACCAATCTGATGTCATCACCTTTTAAATGCATTTTTATATTTATATACCGTATAAAAATACTAATTTTTAAATTTATTTGTATCCCAGTGTTTATAAGTAGTGAAAAATTCCTCATTTTGTCATGGGTGTCCTTCATTTTCTGGAAATTACTACCAAAATGAGCTCATGAGCCGACAGATGTTACACCTGATTCATCCTTGCTTCCTTTTTCTTCTATCCTTTGTATGAATGTAGGACTTCAAAATCCTTTTCTCATTTTCCAAATTTTCACACTTCAGGATAATTCTTTTACTAATCACTCAGGGTCAAGAACTCTCCTGCTCCAATTCATTCAACTTTTCCCATCTAAACGATCATCACTGTTTACCAGGAGTTTGTCACTAACAGGATTAGCAGATAGGAACTGTAGAAGCTGTCTGAATGTGTGACACCCCATGCTTGGGCTCAGACTGGACTCTGTTGTCTTCAGGATTTGAGGTGGTTAGTAGAGATACTTATGAACTATTGCTTTAGGAATGGAAAACACAACTTTGTTGGCTTCCTTGACCCTGGGCCACAGCTAACACACAGCCAGTAACCTTCCCATTGGCTGTCTCATCTTGAAATCATGAAAGCATTATTACCTTATTTTTCATCCTTACAATTTTTTTTTTCTTTTTTCTTTTCCCTACAGTATTTCCCATCCCTCCTCATAAATCCACCCTTTGGAGTCATGCAGCACATCAAACAAACAAACAAAAAATGATAGCCATTACAAATTTAGGCAGCTCTCTCATTTGCCAGGCTCACCTTGGATAAAAAGCCTTCAATAAAGCAACAACAACGTTCAATGCTCAAAAGGAGCATATTTTTAGTATAAGAAATGTAATGGTACTGAAGGTTTAATAACAGTGATATAAAGTCTAGTACGTGTTACATGGAAGGTAAACCAAGTGACTCCTGTATGTGCTGCAGTTGTAAAGAGCTAAGAGACAGAGTTTATCATCTGCTAACCTTTTGTCAATTTCAGAAGTCACCAAGTAAACATGAATATAACCTTCGAATTACCCTGTGATGCCTTTAGGGCATCTTAGGTTCCAGCTTTGTTTAGGAGATTAGCTTTATCACTGACTCCCATCAAAGTAGTGGCCAGATTTGAGCCTTCTTAAAGTGAGAGATCAGACAAGCTCAGAGCCCACGGTGTACAGACTCAGATTGTATTGCCTCCTCGATTATAATTAAGGCTCTGAAAAGCCACTTCTGTAGAGCAGTATATCTTTCCATAACGTTTTCTAGTAATATGTACTGTGTTCATCAGAGATCTGCCATTCACCAAGCACTGTAAATGGCTACTCTGATTTTGTAAGTCATTGGCATATATTTGCCTCAGAGAAAAGAAGAACGAACAATATATCTGTCTATCACCACCACTGCAACACTGCTGGAATTATCCTGCCTCTAAATAAGAAATAGTTCATTCTTTCATCTCTTCTAGAATAGAGATTGAACTCCTACTTCTTGAACATGCAAGGTTTCCAGTTAAGTCAACGTGATTTTTTGTTGTGTGAAGCATGGAGGATCCTTCTGCTCTCAAACCTTTCTGGTTCAAAAGAAGTGTCATGTACTGCTGCATTGCAGGAAAGGGAGAAAGAGGGCTGTGCAACACAGGGAACCTCTCAAAGTTAATGTAAAAAATCTGTATATATATATATATATAATATATATATATTTCTTTCCCTCTTCTGTACGATTGATTTTCCTTTTTTTTTTCCTCATTCTAGAAAATATACAGCAAAACTGGAGCCATAGTTGGGTTTGATTTCATTTCTTTTATCTTATAAATAAGCTTTCTCTGAATGCAGATGACATATTTAAGAATCCTGTGCAATTGCTAAATGTCTGAGAATGTTTTAAAATGAATCCTTTGCCACCCATAACATGAACATGTAATGTGTATGAGAACATAAAAGAGGAAATGGGTGCACAGGCTAAGGTGCAAGAGTAACCCCTGAAATGAGGCATTCCTACATTTTGTCTATTACCCTTCTGCACACCACTAGAGTTCTGGAACTTGGTGCTAATTAATTTCAGCTGAAATTATTCCCTACCCGCTTGTGAAGGGAAGACAGACAGCAATTCAGATTTATGGGAATGGAGAACAGCGGTTATGTTAGATGCAGTGAGACAAGTGTAGAGGCACAGCACTAATGCACATGTGTCTGTTCACTGCTTCAGCAGACACATCATCACCAACACCACCTGGTTCATCTGCTTTCTGCATAGGAAGGTGTGAATTTAACGCTAATGTCACTTAACATCAGCAGTACGGAGGAATAATAAGACAAAGATACACCCGGAAAGGTGTTACTGCCAGCAAGCGGCACAGAGTGGGTGTTTGAATGTGGGAGCAAAAGGGTCTGCTGATGGGACCAGTGCCAGCAGCCAGCAGTGCTGAGTGAGTGCTAAAGCACTGGGGGAACCCACTGCTCCTGAAGGGACATAGAATACTCGTAGTGTCCATAATGCTGCCTTCCTCATGCTCTGTCGCTTACACCATTTATACAGCATATATTGTATAAAATATTGCACTTGGGAGGAGTAGCTGACGCTCCAGAAGGATGTGCTGCCATCCAGCGAGACCTAGACAGGCTGGAGATTTGGGCAGGGAGAAATTTAATGAAATAAAACGACGGCAAGTGTAGCGTCTTGCATCTAGGCAAGAGCAACCCAAGGTACCAGTATAGGATGGGGACTGACCTGTTAGAGAACAGCGTAGGGAAAGTGACCTGAGGGTCCTTGTGGACAGCAGGATAACCGTGAGCCAGCACTGTGCCCTTGCGGCCAAGAAAGCCAATGGCAACCTGGGGTGTATTACAAGGGGAGTGGTTAGCAGCTTGAGGGAGGTTCCCCTCCCCCCTCTGCTCTGCCCTTGTGAGTCTGCATCTGGAGTACTGTGTCGATTTCTGGGCCCCTCAGTTCAAGAAGGACGGGGAACTGCTTGAGAGAGTCCATTGCAAAGCCACAAAGATGATTAAGGGGTTGGAGCATCTCCCTTATGAGGAAAGGCTGAGAGAGCTGGGTTTCTTTGGCTTGGAGGAGACTGAGGGGAGAGCTCATTAATGTTTATAGATATGCAAAGGGTGCATGTCAGGAGGATGGAACCAGGCTCTTCTCAGTGACATCCAGTGATAGGACAAGGGGCAATGGGTGCAAGCTGGAACATAAGAGCTTTCAGATAAATATGAGAAAAAGCTTTTTCACAGTGAGGTTGTCACAACACTGGAACAGGCTGCCCAGAGAAGTTGTGGAGCCTCCTTTGGAGACATACAAAACTCTCCTGGACACATTCCTGTCTGACCTGATCTACGTGTTCCTGCTCCAGCAGGGGGATTGTACTAGGTGATTTTTAGAGGCCCCTTCCAATCCCTGACATTCTGTGATTCTTTGATGGTAATGAGGAGCTAGACTGGTATCTCAGACAGCATTTCTGTGCTCTTGATGGCATGCATCCTGCTTCCAGCTGCAGACTTCTGTGCTGAGAGGAAGTCAGTCAGCAGAATAAAGGCTATCCAATTGATCAGGTCTCACACAAACCTGTGTGAGCATACACCTCCCTCCTTTCAGTGCTTGTCTCCCACCCTTCACTGGTGCATGATTCCTGTTTGTCCACTTGCACACCGGCTACCACGGTAGTTTTAGCTCCTGTTGTAAAGACTGTACAAGCCTGTAAAGATAGTGCTGCCCTGCTTGTCTGTTCTACCTCCTATGACAATGCTAAGTCATAACTTGGTGGTAAGTTGGTTCCAACATGTAGACCTTCTGGAACAGCTGTCTAAAAGAAAAGGAGACAGCTGGATTGGATGATTCTGTAGCTAAGTATCCAAGGGCAGTGGGAGAAGGAAGTTGACAGTGCCCAAATACAGATGGCAATTTAAAGGCAAGTCTGAAGTTCCTACCTTAAAGAACATAACAACCAAGCTTTTTCTTGCTTCAGTGCTACATAAATACCAAAGTTGCAATTCTACAAAACTAATCTGTTGTATTGAGGTCTGCATCTTATTTACATTAGAATTCCAAGGACAATGCAGCCAATGGATGTGGTTAAAAACTTTTTGTCAGACACCCCCAAAAGATATTTTCAACTTAGAAAGAACATGCTTTAACTATTTAGACTGTAAACGGCTCTGTGGGTGTGTGAAGCTGTTTTTTCCCTAAGTGTTCTGTAGCAGCTCATTCTAATAAATGAGTATTTAAAAACAGATATATATTCAGAGAGAGGGATTTGGGACATAATTTCAAAAATTCTTTTGTCTTACTTTCAGCACTTACACTGCACAGTTAATTTTAGTAGCTCGTTCACACTGTATTTCAGAACCCAGGAGAGGAACCATTACATCACAATGAAGCACTTAATAGAGTTGTGCCATCTGCATTTCAGAGACTGTGCTGCAAACTGAGCCAAAGACCTTGTAATTTCAAAATAAGAGAATACTATTTGAGCCAGGAGGCTTTTGACACCTGAGCTATCACAGTGGAGGGCATTTCAAATCAACACGGTCTACACAGATTTCAATTACAGATTTTCCGTGAAACAAGAAGACAACTAGACAAAACTTTTTTTATTTTTTCCTTTGCTTTTTTTGATACACTGGCAGCCCAACATGATGTTTTGTAAACAGGTTAGGTTGGAATTTGGCAGTGTGAGAAATTTGGAAAATATATTTATGCCACTGCAGTGAACTAACGAAGTCATCTTCTCTCAAAATAGAACATCTTTTCCTTATCACATAAAATAAATTTTTAATTCTTATTTTGAAGGAAATCTAGAGATGGGAGGTGTGTGTTAGAAGTTGTTAAAAACCACCATGACAACAAAATGATGAGGGAAGAAGATACTTAAATTTCTGAAAGATATATATGTGTGTATATATATATATATATTTAATCACTGGTAAAACATCTTTATGCAAGTTAGAAAAGGGCATGCTGATCTGAAGAAGACACAAGATACTCTTGCCTGATTCAAGATGCTGAGATTTGTACTTACACTTCAATTCAGGGAATACAGCTGCTTCATTCAGGTTTCCAGTACATCAATTAAATATCTTGACTCTTTACTGCTCCTCAGGGTACTCTTCTTTTTCAGTGTATACTCTGATCCTCATGATAATTTCGAGAAAGCTTCATTTTGTCTCATTTGATCTTGTCTTTATTGACAGTCAAAATATATTTTCCAGCCAAAGAGACTAGAGATTGAAGCTACACCTTATTAGAGGATGTGCCAAAGTAGTGCAACAACAGCAATTCCCTGGAGGATTCCCACTAGAGACTGCAGCAGAAAACACAAGGCAAGAAACAAAGTGGATGGGGTAAAGAATAGGTAAGCAATGAAATGTTCTATTGCAAAATAAGATCTTACCATGCAATTATTTTTCCTATTTGTAGTATTAATTGCTGCCAGATATGGGTCTCAGTAAGAGACATTGGTGCAGGTCCCAGAGCACCAGCAATATTATCTATTCTGAGTTAAGGAGCAGGACATCTCTCCCTGGAGAAGGGGCTGCTGAACTACAGTTTTACCCCATTAGCATTCAATTTACTTAATTAAAAAAAAAAAATCAACTTATGAACATAAAGTTAAACTCAGACAGTAAAAAGATACTTAACTATGGCCAAACAGTGCAAAAGTTTTCAGTATCACTGCGTGGGTGGGAATTGACCATTTTATTCAATACAAAACATAAGGCATGTTAACTGAATGCCTCTAGTACTACATGTAAGGCCTAAATAAAACCACACATACACACACACACACACACACACACACACACACACAAAAACAAATATTATAACATATAGATGTTCACATAAAATATTTTATTTCTTCCAAGGTTTGTATATATATTCCTACATTTGCTTCTTTTAGATGTTCAGAAGTGCTTTCCAAATGGTGTTTGTCACACTGAAAACTCTGTTTAATATTTGTAATTGGGCATTATGTCTTTTAATTGAGAACTCTTTAAAGAGTGATTTCTATCCTCCATTTTTCTCAATCTGGAAAGGTTTTATTGCACATAAAGGATATTTCTATATGTATTTACTCGTAAATGTACTAAAGAATTAGAATTTTTCAGAACGGTAGATTTCTTTCCTTTTTTCTGGTTCTAGCTTATTAAATAGGATTGAACATACAAAATTCAATTTTAAAACATGGACCGTTATAATGTGGAAATATATTTTTTGTCATATTTTTTGATCACCTAGTTTCAACCCCCTTGACACAGGCAGGGTCACCAACCACAAGAGCAGGCTGCCCAGAACCACATCCAGCCTGGTCTTGAATGCCTCCAGGAATGGGGCCTCCACAACCTCCTTGGGCGACCTGTTCCAGTGCGTTACCACCCTCTGTGTGAAAAACTTCCTCCTAATATCTAACCTAAACCTCCCTTCTCTCAGTTTAAAACCATTCCACCTTGTCCTATCACTATCCACCCTTGTAAACAATCGTTGCCCCTCCTATTTATATGTTCCCTTCAAATATTGGAAGGCCACAATGAGGTCTCCCCGGAGCCTTCTCTTTTCCAAGCTAAACTAGCCCAGTTCCCTCAACCTTTCTTCAGAGGAGAGGTGATCCAGCCCTCTGATCATTTTAGTGGCCCTCCTTTGGACTCGTTCCAAGAGCTTCCATGTCTTTCTTGTATTATGATCAAATCTCAAAGTCCGTCTTTTCTCTCTAAGAAGAAGAAGAAGAAAAAAGTGGAAGATTGTAGTGCTACACAAACATACATTTTATAAAAAAACGTTTTGATCATTAATTTTAGACAAACTGATGAAATAAAATCCAGATTTAAAACATTTTGTACATACAGGCAAGAAAGTCCCATTCACACCTGGAAAAACAATTTCTTCAGCCTAAACTAGTTTTAAGTTAAAGTCAGTAATTAATACAAGGATATTTGTAATACTTGTAAGTGAAATGCAAAAAAAAAACCAAAAAACAAAAAAAAACAAGAAAAACAAACAAACAAAAAAACCTTTAAACCTGAAAAAAAAAGCCACATTCTATAAGATGAACAGAAAAGAATTGTACATCAGTGCCCAGTGTTGCTAACTTGCAGACATGTCACTCCCTCTTCTAGCAACTAAAATCCCCAGAGATGAAAGAGGCGGCCCAACGTACCAATCCTTTAGACACTTTTTTTCCCCTTCTGATCATTTGGATCAGCAGATGTTTTTCCTTTGTCACAAATTTGAAAAATAATCCATTTAATCTGAGATGCAGTGAACCAGTCATCAGAGATAATAGAAATTGCTGTCTTAGTTTATCCACTACAAAATACTTCCAAATTGGAACTTCCATACTGTGAACTGCACAAACGAGATTTGTTGCATCTGCCCAGTTCATATTATCTAGGTCCCTTATTGAAAAAAGAAAAAAAAAGAAAAGAAAAGATGCACAAGATCTACCATGCTTAGTTTGAATTGTAAACACAGCATTTCTTTCTTACGGAAAAATTCATTGCAATTTTAGAAAATCTAGAACTCAGTGGCTTCAGCTCTTAGCCAACAGTCATGCCTGTCACCCAAAGATTTGCTCTTTAATTTTTCTTAGTTCCTGCTAAGTTCCTCTGATACTTAGTTTTTATTCTTTCCTCAGTTTCTCCTATCCCCCAGATTTGATTTTTACTTTGAGGAAAAGTATGATCGATTTTCCCCTGACCCATATTTCTTAGCCTACTTTCCTTGTTGGAAATGAAACTTCTGGAAAACAAAGCTCTCAAAGTAAACACAGTATTTCTTAAAGTCCGTTTAAAAAATAATAATAATTTCTGGAGTCTAGCTGTTTGAAAGATGGATGCATATCCCAACATTCTGGGAATGTCCATTGCTGAATAAACTAAGTTCTCTCTCTCCATGGCAAAGGCACACACATAATTTAAGCTGCTCTTGCTCACAGTGTTGGAAAGAGGAAGATTAATCAGTGTCCAGGGGTGAGGAGGATTTTTTTCCATGAAAGGAAAAAGAAGTTTGTGTGTGTGTGTGTGTGTGTGTGTGTGTGTGGAGAATTCCCATTAGAATGGGAAACAGAAGAATGATCAGAGGTTACTTTTAATTGGAGAACCAGAAAAAGTAAGAAGAAATATCATCAAAGACTGAGAAAATGAAAGGGAGGAGATAAACTGATTTAAGAGAGACTGAAATACCGTGGTGTGGAGGAGAAATATTAATAAATTATTAGGTGAGGATGACCTGAGGGTACCACAGTGTGGCATTATGTAGGAGAACAGAGATTACCATGGTTGGAGTGTTAAGCAGCCACTGCAGTAGATTTTGATAAAACAAACATAAAAAGCCCACTGCATGTGTAGGAAATGTAGCCTAATTAGTTTTGTTGCTTACAGAGGAATTTTTGTTTTAAATTACATTTTAATACAGGTGTTTTGAAAATGTGAATTTAATACTTTTTTTAATCTACTTATCATCTGTAAAAGAAGGCAAAACAAATATTTCCCTTTACTGTGATGTTCAAGTAGATATTCTCCATTAACATGCATTAACATAAACGCTTGGATCATTTGCGAGAAATATACACTTAGCTAGCAATTTATAGACTAAAACTATCATGCATAAAGTTGGTGATATCAGCTGTAATAAGAACAACAGATATTTTGTACAGTATAGAGGATCAGTGTTTACTGGAGTCCATAGTCAGTATTCTGTCTGAACTTTAAACACTTCTGTATTCAGTTTGCAGCTTTGTTTTCATCTCACGATTCCTCATTCCTCATTTTAAGAAGGTGCCCATTGTGCTCATTATTTTAAGATGCTATTTTCTTTACGTATGTTTTGGTTTGATTCGGAGTTGCTCTTATAAAAAGGAAAAAGGGCAGCTCCAGGAAGCCAGATGCAAGCCACTTTGTTAGGAACCAAGGAACAGTTTCTGCAGCTTGTTTTAACTGCACTAATCATATTAATTATAATAATTATAATAACTAAAAAACTTCAGACATAAGAACACAGGACCATAATTCATAAAGAATTTCATTTACATCAATCATCATTACACCAAAAATGTCAATACAAGGAACAGTGGGATTTACTGTGCTTTTGTTACGCTTTGTATTATTTAATACAAATGTACTTAATGTACAGTTCAAGTAAATATTTCAAGAAGAGAGTTCACTTAACAACAACACTTTTTAGTGAGTTGGAGTCATGTGGACATTCATCACAAAGGTTATGAACAAATGCTTTTCAAAGGCTATTCTACTATACAGAGTAGCAATTATTGTTTGTTTGCTGTCTGACAAAAAAAGTTTCTTCCCATCTTTGATATAGTTGACATATTATGTGGTCTCTTCAGTATACACTGACAGAGGAAAAAAAGTTTTTTACTGAAAGGATATTTACAATATCTTTAATACTTTTTTCCAGTAGTGAAATTTTAAATTGGTTTCACAGTGGTTTGTAAGAAACAGATGTGGGTTATTGCAAACAATCAGACCTGAAATGAGAGATGGGTATTTGGGTAAGAAAATACCAAATTTTCTTCCCAAGATTTAAACACAAATGGTTATTTTTCATTCAGCACCATGGAAGCTGGCTGGAATACTGGAGAACAAAAGCCTGAATTTATGCAAATAATATAAGCTATTTTAGTTACCCAGGAGGTCCGTTTTCCCTACAGTCTTTCAAAAAGGCAAAAATACCCCGATCAGAGAGTTTATATTTACTAACACCCATGATTTGACAGCCTTTTATCTCAGTGCTGTTCTTTGAAAGATACCCTGATTGACTGACTGACTGATCGACAGCCTCTCTCCTACATATCTTGTCTGTCTCTCAGTCCACGCAGAAATGTTCAAAACACATGGTGTTAAAGCACGTGCACACAGCACTGAATCATACTAGAAAATAATGCAGTAAACCTATTGTATAAAAGCATGGCTTGTTTCCACTAGGCAATGTTGAGAATGTGGTTAATCTCAGCAGGCACCTCAGAACCGCTCAGCTGCTCGCTCACTTCCCACAATGGGATGTAGGAGAAACTTGGAAAGGAAAAATTGTGAAAACTCCTTGTCTGAGATAAAGATGTTTCAAAAGCTCAATTTACAAGCAAACCAAAACAAGTCCATTCGTTCATTTCTTCCCATTAGCAGGCAGATGTTCAACCACTCCCAGGAAAGCAGGGCTCATCGTGCCTAATGGTTTCTTTGGAAAACCATTTTCACCACACCCAACATCATCCCCTTCCTTCTTTTCTTCTTCCGCTTTTATCTCTGAGTACAATGCCATATGACATGGAATATTCCTTTAGCTAGTTGGAGTCAGCTGTCCTGGTTCTGTCCCCTTCCAACTTAATTTGCACCCTAGCTGCACACTGCCAGGGCAGTATAAGAAGCTGAAAGATCCTTAGTTCTGTATAAGCAAAACCTAAAACATCACTGTGTTATCAACATTACTTTCATAGCAAAATCCAAAATATGGTATCGTATGAACAAAATTAGCTCTATCCCAGCAATGACATGTATAATAAACTAAGAAACAGACACAGTTCAACATTCTCCTAATTAGACAGTGATGAGTTTGAAGGGTCCGCTATTTGGTGGATCAGGAACTGGTTGGATGTTTACATCCAGAAGGTCATGGTCAGTGTCTATATATCCAGGTGGAGGCCAGTGACAAGCAGTGTTCCCCTGGGGTCCATCCTGGGACATGTACTTTTCAACATCTTTATCAATGACACAGACAGTGGGACTTAGTGCACCCTCAGCAAGTTTGCAGGCAGCACCAATCTGAACGGTGAACTTGGTGCTACAGAAGGAAGGGATGCCATCCAGAAGGATCTGGGCAGGCTTCAGAAGTCGGTCCACATGAACTAAAACAGGTTCAGCAAGGCCAAGTGCAAGGTGTTGCACTTGTGTCCGTGCAGTCCCAGATATGTGTGCAGACTGGGAGAAGAACTCATTGAGAGTAGGCCTGTTGAGAAGGTCTAGGGGGTTCCAGTGGACAAAAAACTTGACACAAAACAGTAGTGTGTGCTAAGCAGCTTAGAATGCCGTTTTCATCCTGGGCTGCATCAAAAGAGAGGTGACCGGCAGGATGAGGAAGGTGATTGTCCCCCTATACTCTGCCCTCATGAGGAGGGCATCTGGAGTACCTTGTCCAGTCCTGGAGCCTCCATCACACAAAAGACATGGAGTTGTTGGAATAGGTCCAGAGGAGACCATGAAGTTGAACTGAGGGCTGAAGAATCCCTCCTACAAATAAAGGCTGAGGGATCTGGCCTTGTTCAGCCAGGAGAAAAGAAAGTTCCAGGCAGACCTTACTGTGGCCTTCCAGTAGTTCAAGGGAGCCTACAGAAAGGATGGGAAGGGACTCTGTATGAATGTGTAGTGACAGGATAAGTGGTAGAGATTTTACACTAAAAGAGGAGAGATTAAGATTGGAATTAAGGAAGGAATTCTTTGCCCATGGGGTGGTGAGACCCTAGCACTGGCTGCCCAGAGAAGCTGTGGGTGCTCCATCCCTGAAGGTTTTCAAGACCTGGCTGGATGTGGCTTTGGGATCTAATGGAAGGTGTCCCTGCTCATTGCAGGAGATTGAAATCAGATGATCTTTAAGGTCCCTTCCAACCCAAACCATTTTGTGATTCTATGATTTGATGATCTATGATCCAATATATAACCATATATCATTATGAAATCTTGTGCCATCTTTCATTTAATACCTAAATACTTTATCAGCATTTGCAATTCCAGTGGAAACAGAATCACTTTTTCCTTGATTTTGTATAGTCAATATCTTCTTTTTTTCCATGAATCAATCACTGAGAGAATTAAATTTACAGGAAAATAAGATTAAGAAAAAGTTATTCAATAAAAAATAAGTTATTCAGAAGAGGGAGGGGCATCATGTGATAGATTGATCAGCGATTAAAATTTTCAGCATCAAACATAGACTTTCTGAAGTTAGGACTTTATAAAATTAGCTCCCTAGTCTCTGCATGAGAATTATTTGTGTTTGAAAGCACTCAGTCTTCAACAATACTTAGAAATAAAAGATCCTGCCCAAATCATCTACAAAACAGCAGTTTTTCAGCAGGAAGACCACCAACTCAACAAAACCTAATTACTGATTCAACAGTTTTTAAGGATCACCTCAGTTTCACCTCAAAGTATTTTTACTTGACTACAGCTGAAGTGGCAATTCTTGAGTTTCTGATAGTTTATATTAAAAAAAAAAAAAGAAAAAGAAAAAACAGAAAAAGAAATGAAAAAGCACAACTTAACACTATTATTCTCCTCTTGTACTTCCATTTTTATCCATTTCTGTTTCTGCTTACCAACTGGAATGTCTTTTCATTGATGTTTCTGTTTAGAGTAACAATTCAAACAACGAAAAATCATTGCGGCTGGTAAACTGCTGTTGAAAAACACAGGTTATTTTTCCTTTCTTGGTGATGCAGCAGCCATTCTTAAAATACTTTCAAAAGTTTATTTAAAACTGTCTTAACTTTAATTGTATTTTTTTCCTACAAATTTCTATTAAAAAAAAAAAGTACATTGCATTTGTTATCAAAGGACAATAAACACTGATTGTCTTTGGATTTTCTTGTCTTGTGTAGAAAGAGAAAATTCACAATATTGGTTTCTGCAGCAGAAACAAGACCTAACTGTCTGTTGTTTTCTCTGGCTATTCTACCCATGAATGAAAATATGTAAGAAATACCAATCATTCCTACCAGAAGCATGAAGAATCACATACCATGTACTTTGTTTTTTGCTACACAGTTCTTATAAAAATTTTTAGAGGATCTAGTTGTTTAGAAATATATTTGCTTTCATTTAGCTGTTAGGTATGTAAAAAATCAGCCTGAACTGGAAGAAAATTAGTAGCTGTGAATGCCTGGATATGACCTGAGATCTCCATCTGCCCTGCAAAACCTTTGGAATATATCTAGTATTATGTTTTGGGAATTGTTACAAGATAAAGCAGATTCCCATAATACCTGAAATACTCAAAATGCTGAGGCACACAGGTTGCTGTATTGCAAGCTTTTGCAAGATGGATAATAAAGGGATTTCTATCTGCTGGACCCTTTTGCATTCCCTTGAAGATGCTTAAGCATGGTTGTGTAGTAAAACCAATGTGAAGAAAAAATTTTGTTGGCTTTTCTCCCACTCCTATCATTGAAAAAAAAATTACTCTTAAATATAAATCAGTCAAGTTGTGATAATAAGTTAATGATATTTTCTTTCATTAGGTCAGAAAGCTAGACTGTGTTTATTTTTATTTTATTTTAAGGCAGGAATCTCTCTTCCTTGATGTTCTATGGAAGACAGAATCTTAGGATCTTAGCTTCCTTGCTCAGCCTTTGTCTGTTCTTTTCCCAGGATAGGATCATTTAATTTCCTTCACTGTTAACTTACTTGCAGATCCATTTTCAAAGACAACAGAGCAGTTCCAGATAGCAATTTAACTGGTAGTTATATAATTCACATATTTAAATAATATTTTATACATACAGGTAAACACTGTAATGTAAATATCTCCAGTTCTTTTCTCATCTTTTAAAAGCTTGACTTCTGTTGTCATAACTTCCTAAACCAAATTCAGAACTGATTTACAGGCTCCTAACCTGGAAATGTCCTCACCATGTTAACAGCAGACTGTCCATATCTGGCTCCTCTGCCTCTTTCTTCTGCCCGCCATATGCTGCAACACTCTCCCATGGTGCAAATTAAGAAATTGCTTGTTCCTCAAACCTGACAAACAGAGCACACTAATGTTTTATTTATTTATTGTACAACTACATGTGAATTATCCTCGGATTCTTTGGGAGATCTGGAGATGCTACACTTAAAATAGTTTGAACACGGTTTTCTTATTTAGTTGTTATCACGAGCCTAGGTCACTTGTACAGGTACTTCAAAAGGAGGTAACTCTAATGGTAAAAACAAATTGGATCAGCTTTTTTTTTTTTTTTTTAAGGAAAAAAGCTACAGACCTAGACACACTGCTGTGTGTCTATGTGATGTTTTACGACTCATCATACACGCAGGTGATTAGCACTGCTAGAGTGTGCCCTCCAGTGCAGTCATGGACTCACCTGGATTAATCCATGGGTGATGAAAGAAGCAGTGCCCCAAGCCCTGCTCCTCCTGATCACAGAGGCCAGCACATGACCTCCTGATGTGCAGATGGTGCAGTCAGATATGATGTACTCCACTAGGCTCTCCAGGGGCATCACTGAAACACACTGAGCAGGACGGTCACCTCCACACAAGGGCTGTTTGTCATATTGCAGTCACTGAGGGATGCTGTGACAGAAATGTCTGCTACAGAGTGCATAAGTGAAAAGTAAAAGGTCAGAAAACCAGGGTGCTGTAGTATGTGCTCAAATCACACTGCTCCAGACAACATAAATGTCCTGTGTACATCTATTCTTTTTCATAAATGGGAATTATATTGATTCTTCAATAGGCAGAGATCTTTGCAGTGCAATGGATACCTGTGAGACTCTCAGAAGCAGCAGTAAAATGGAGAATTACCTTCACATAGATATTTATTATCAAGTTATTAGAAGGACTGGAGTGATGTGGGAGGAGAAGCATTGTCAGCAGTGTCAAACACTGAAGTGAAAGCATTGTCTAGCAAGTCACATTAAAAGGACATCTATTTCAATTTAATGAGAAATTAAACAACATGAATCCTCAGTGCCTCCTTAGAAATATGCTTGACATACTGGGTTGAATTCAGGATGAAACTCATGAACCTTTTGTTATTATTAGCACAGAAATATTACTGATCAGAACCGTATTTTGAAATATGAAGAAAGCTTATTATTTTTATAAAGTTGTATCTTTGAGTATCTCTTTGAGATACTTTTATTTTTGCAGAAGAAAAACTGACAGATCCAGGTACTAGTATCAATATATTTCTTCTCTGTCCAGCTGTTTTATATGTGTGATTAAAGTATTTTCAGTTAATGGTTTGTAAGATTCTTTGTTATGTCTTGTCAAACTGTAGGCAGATAACATGCTAAACAATTTCAGCTATGTATAAACAAATAATTAACAATTTTGTCTATTATTTACTGAACATATGGCAGAATTGAACAAAATAATTCTCCATTAACTAAATATTGTTCATAATATGGTGTGAATCTTCACATTTTTAAGTTGCTTTAAGAAATAATTTCTAAAACAAGGAGAGGATGAAATTGTTTATGCAGGAAAACTGATTAAAACATGAGTTTCTTTGGTTTTTTTTCTTTCTTTTTGATGGTTCTCTTCCAAGTCTAAGTAATAAATATCAAAAACATTGTTCTGAGCTACAAAATAGATGGTACTTCTGGCACTAAAATTGTTTCTCTGTCAGCTCTGTACCATTTATCTTAAGATGGTATGGCTTTTGGTTAGATCCTCATAGTCCTTGTGAAAGGCAAGATAATACTTCTGGTAAATATGGGTGCTTCTGGGCCATTCATCTTGATACTGTCTATACAGGATATTGGCTGATTGTTCTTCATTTGGTTCAGTCATTCCAAAGGAATTTGCTGCATCTGGGGAAAAAAAAAAAAAAAGGAAAAGTATAAGAACAAACAAGCAAAAGCTAACATTTTATAAAGTTCTTTAGACTGGCAAGCTATCCTGGACAGTGATTATTGAACTTTGTCATCAGTCATGAAATCAAATTACAGAGAAAAAAGGACATTATTAGTTTAGATGAGACAAATTACTAACTGCACTTTTTTCTTTCAGGCATTTCGTAATTATTATATGGTGATCTTCTATTTAAACATAAAATATGTTTCTTCCTTGTTTTAGTTTTGCCCAAACTCCAGCCTTCCTTTTGTGAGTAAATGTCCTTAGATGCCTGCTGATGCAAGATGTGTTTAACATTAGCAACCTGAAGGTAATTGGAGGATTGCATTTGTGTATGAGCAACGAGAGATACTGAAGAAGCCATCAAATTTTGTCCCTCCATCTCTCAGACACTCACTCTTGCAAGGATTAGCTGTGTGGCCATTTCCTGTTTTCTGCATTTCTTCCCCTCCACCCACCACATTGTAGCTGGACTGAGGTGGAACTCTACTTTCTTTAATCATGTCATATATAAAAGAATCTCTCTATATCTGAAGTCATCCCTCCCCCTTCCTTTTCCCTTTTTTCCCCAGCTGCACCTACTAACTTTACATGCCCACATAAACCACTGAAATGTATGGCTGGAAGACTTTGAGTACAGAAATAGGTTTCACACCATTTCTTTTTATTAGTTTTATAACATCATTTCATCTTTTTCTTTTTTTTTCTTTTCTTTTCTTTTTACAGGTTTCCTCAGGATTATAGACAAATGGACTCCTGTAAGGAAAATTAAAATTTCTAGCATAATTTACTTACATATGACCCAATTTTTGCAAAAAAAAAAACAAAAAAAAACAAAAAAAAAACCATTTCTTTTTTTTTTGAGGATAAATCAAATGTCAATATTTGGAAAATACATCATTCATTCTAAAAGAAATGTCTTCTATTTATTTCCATGGAGAATGCAACAGATACAAAGAGCACAATAGCACTATTTGATTGAGCAGATCCTCAGCTACAAAACGCTAGCTTTCAACATAGTCACCACTATTAGATATGCATTTTGACCAGCAGTCAACAAGAGCCTGCATGCTACACTCAAAAAGTCTGCACCAGTGGAGATAGATACTGCCACTGGCACCAATGAAGAAACACACCACCCTCCACTTCACTGTGCTCACATCCACTGGTTGGTATGCAGAAACACTGAGAAACCATCAGCAGATGTCAATGGGTGCCTTTTTTTCTGCATGGAGGAATTCTGTGACCCACCTTTGCTCCACACACACTTCCATGTCAGACGCCATTCTGTCAGACTGCCCCTCTGCTGCCATCTGTTGTATGGCAACAACATATAGTGGGATATTGGTGGGAAGGTTCAACCTATGCTGCTGTATCGCCAATATCTGCCACTGACGTTGTGAGCTCATAAAACAGGAGGTACTACTTTTGGACCAGCCCTCGTGTAATGTAGATAAAATGTAAGGCAGATTAAGCCTCAATAAAATGCCACTCAAAAGTTTCAAAAAAAAAAAAAAAAAACCTGCCCCCCCCAAAAAAGTAAAAAAAAATATAGCTGAATAAAGACAAGAGTACAAGAGTATAAGTCCTTTCAATTGGGAGAGAAATACTGGCATCATAGAAGACATTAAAAGATTATGGAAGCTTTTAGTAGTAATTAATTAATGCAACCTGGTAGCTATTGATAAGAAAAAAAAAAAAGAGAGAGAAATTTTCTTAAACTTATCTTTAGCAAAACTTATCTGCTCTTTCCTATCACTGAATAATTCATTGTGAATCACATATATTTTCTAAAACCTACGGTTCCACTATTCAGATTAGAAAACAATTCCCATGCCACTAAAAATTCAGTGTGCTTAGATAAGGAAATGTCTTGTCTTCACTGACGTCAAAGTCTAATGAGGCGTTGCTTTTGCCGTGTAAGAAAATTTAGACAGAACACAGGCAGGAAAAGAGCCTGATCTTCTAGCTGTAATCCTATGAATATTGCTTAGCTATATATAAAAGGAGTTACTCTTCTGAGTAAAACTGAGGATCAAGATCAGTGAAGGATGCATTTTGTATGTGAAGGACTTGTTACTAAGAAATTTATTTTCAGGTTTGCTATAAATGCCAAATATTGTGAAGTCAGATATCAAATATGTTAAAGACTGCTCTGATTCAAGACCATGAACAAATTGCTCATTAAGTTGAAAGTGCAAAATACAGTTTTTAAATTTTTTTCTTTGGAGAGAGTATCACTATATGCATTAGTATTTCTACTGATGCACAAAGTATTTTCTCCTCCTGTTACTCTGCAGAGGAGGGCTGTGAAACAACAGTTGTTCCTTCCTCTTAAAGGCTCGAGTACTCTCTATGGAGCAGTTATATTTATATGTACTGTTTAGGGTGGCTCCCCCCCAAGGCCCCAAGGAGCTTTAGAATACTTAGCTGAGTCACTTGGATAGACATTACAAAAGATTTATGTCAGTATTTTCAGTGGTATAGGATACAATAAAGAAGAATCTCAGTGGCATAACATTACTATTACATACTTTAAATGTTTTACAGAGGAACCATAAGTTAGTTTTCTATTTCTTATTGAACAGATAGAAGATAAAAGAAGTCTCTTCTGGCATTAATTTGCTATTTATTCCTATTTGGATCATAACATTTTGATAATTACAAGTAAATTACTGGAGTAGGTTTTTAAAAAAATTAAAATCTTGCCTCCTTTCTTCCTGACATAAAATTTAGAAATCAGCTCTGTGATACTCCAGGGTGCTCGGCTCCTTTATATGCTGCCATACAGTTTCTGAGATAGGTGCTTTATAACATCTTGACACCTCAGGTCATGTAGAAAGTACTGATGTAGGGATGCCCTTCCCCAGATACACTAATTGTGGTTTCTGCTTGGAGTAAGTATTTTAATATAATGACAATCATACAGGCAATTTGCATTTTAAGCAGTGCAGACTACTGTGGAGATGCCCAAGCCTGCAAGAGACTGTGCTAGCTTGTGAACTGAAAGAATACAGCAGCACTAACACACTGTGCTGCTGCATGTTGTATAGGGTAGCATTCAAGCTAATAAAATCTTCTAGTTAATTATGGATAATAAATAGTACACTTCTGAAAAATGTATTTACTCAAGCACAGTGGTACGTGGATGTCACTGCACTGATCTTGGGATCTGATCTTCATACTAAGGGATACAACTAAGTAGTAAAAGCTGTATTATGAGAGTTTGTTTGAAGAAAATTAGCTGTGGGCCAAACATCTTTTTTTACCATCACTGTGATTGCAGAAATCAAGAACCTTCCAACACACAGTGAATATCTTTGGAGAACAGTGAGTATATCATATTAGAATTTCTTTTCCTTTCCTTTTCACTCCCTCCTGTGGCTACAGGGACAAAGGGTATCCAATAGACCTTAATTACTTTTCACAGGAAATGTTAATTAGCCAACTGAGTAAGTTCATAGTATCCTAAAAATGCATTAAAAAGAATAAGAGCTGTATTTATAGCAGATTTTTATCAAAATCCTCTCTCTTTCCTTCAACAGTCAGAATGGATCCAAATTCTCTAGCTCATAATTATGGATAATTAGAAAGAAAAAAATAATTTTCACTATCTTGAAGGAAGGACGTGGAACTCTTGGAACAGGTACAGAGGAGGGCCACTAAGATGATTAGAGGGCTGGAGCACCTCTCCCATGAGGAAAGGTTGAGGGAACTGGGCTTGTTTGGAAGATGTTTGTTAGAAGTAAGTTAGTTTGTTAGATGTTAGGAGAAGGCTCCAGGGAGATCTCATTGTGGCCTTCCAGTACTTGAAGGTAGAATATAAACAGGATGGGCAACGGCTGTTTATAAGAGTGGACAGTGATAGGACAAGGGGGAATGGTTTTAAACTGAAAGAGGGGAGGTTTAGGTTAGATACTAGGAGGAAGTTTTTCACACAGAGGGTGGTGACGCACTGGAACAGGTTGCCCAAGGAGGTTGTGGATGCCCCATCCCTGGAGGCATTCAAGACCAGGCTGTATGTGGCTCTGGGCACCCTGGTCTAGTGGTTGGTGACCCTGCACATAGCAGGGGGGTTGAAACTAGATGATCATTGTGGTCTTTTTCAACCCAGGCCATTCTGTGGTTCTATGATTCTACAATTCTATGATCTATGTTATGAAGTTCTTGCAAGGCATGTGACTTGATTCCATATAAATGCCTGAATTACCATTTTTCTTCTTAAGGCAACAAGAGGATGAAGGGTTTCCTATATGTGGTTGATTGACTCCATCATGAGCTAAACCCCATTTACTCACTGCCTCCACAGCAGGACAGATGAGCAAATAAGATCAGCAAAAGTGAGAAAACTCAGGGGCTGAAATAAAGCCAATTGGATTGGAGATGGAAAGAGGAAATAAAAAATGCCCCTACAAGTGGCATGTTGACAGTAGCTGTCTGCTTCCCACAGATAGATCAATCACCAGTCTCTGAGCAATGGACAGCTCCCAGACCAAGGTCTTTGTCCACATTTTTTATTACTGGTTTCAGTATTATACAGGATGGAATCAGCCAGCTCAGTCCAGGTGTCTGAGTTTTGTCTCCTACTACTGTGTCAGCCACTCCAGACTTTCTGTGGTTGTAGTCTAAGAAAACCTTGATGTTGTTTGAATGCTGCGAGATAGCAGACAAAATGCTGGTTATCATCACCACTGTTCTAGTCACAAACCCAATACATGGCAACAAATGGGCTGCTGTGAAGAAAATTAATGCTATCCCAGTCAGACACAGTAAGCAATGCTTTAGTTATAAATGCTTTTTGGCAAGAATGTCTACAGTAATTTTGGAAGAAAACATGAAAAGATGCTGTGAGACACTGAGCTTCTCTTAAGATAATGATCTGCAAGTAAAAGTGTTTATCTTGGGCCTTTTGCTATTGATTACTTGGGTAACTGTACACAAACAAGAAAACAACAAAAACAACAAGATGTTTATTTGTATGGATAGATGAAGAGTGTTTCACGCCTCAGACCAGCTTAATACAGGCCATCTGGACGACAGAAGATGCTGATCTTCCTATACTATATATTTTGTCTTGGCCTGATGTTTTATATCTTGTTCAGTGCACTGTCAGCTTAGTGACCAAAGGTGGGTGTTGTGTGGCTTTCAGAAAATTTTGATTATTTTCTTTCTTTTCTTGAAAACTCCCTTTGCATTGTTGCTCCATAAGATGATATCATCAATATGTTGTAGGTGTTCATGAAATTCCTCCTGTTCCAGTGCAGTCTTCATCAGCCCATGGTAAAGGGTAGGGCTGTGTTTCCACTCCTGGTGTAGTTGATTCCAGGTGTACTGGACACCTTCCAAGTGAAAGCAGAATATGGCCTGCACATTGCTACCAAAGGGACTGAAAAAAGTGCACTGGCAGTATCAGTTGTAGCATACCACTTAGCTATCTTTGACTCTAATTCACAGAATGTCTGGCACAGCAGTACTCAGCAGTGGTGTGACTTTATTCAGGCAATGATAATCCACTGTTAGCCACTGATAACCACTAAGGTCCTTGAAGTACCCTCTCCTGAGATAGTCTATACCAAGGATGTACAGAACCTCTGGTCTAGTCACAATGGTGTGCTTTTGCCACTCATTCCAGTTAGACTCACTTCAGCATCCAATACAATCAGCTCTTGAGACCCACTCATCTCTCCAAAAACATAGGTAGGTTCTGCCCCTTTTTAACTTCATGGCATTAGGGTACACCATGCACCAGTGTACACACCTCCACCTGGCTGGAAACAGGGCCTCTCTAGTCACAGTACTGGTCATAGTATTCACTGATTGCTTCTTGTAGATGTGAATGTGAAGTCACTTTATTAAGGACAGAAGTAAGATCAGTTCATCTAACCTGTCTAGGGAACTGCCAACTGCAAACTGGAGGAACAATTCTCCTAGAAAAATCCTCTTTTGCCATGTTTTTATCTTGTAGTTCATGGACCCATGCCTCTGCGGACAAGGTAGGTTTTCCATCAGAGTTCCTCATATGATCTCCATGGTCATGCCAGTAAAACCACAAGATGGCACATGGTGTGCACCCACTATATCTCCTCTCTCAAGCAGAGGAACACTTACTTGTAATAGCCAAGACGCAGGTCCATACAAATGGGAAGTAGGACATACTGTCTTTGAATTGCTAGAACTTCTGGGATGGTTTTTCAAGAGCTAAGACACTAGACCACAGTGACAAAAATATATTTACTTCATATTGTCAAATGGACAGATATCCCATACACTGCTGCTTTTTCTTCATCTGTCCTGGTCATTGCTGCCAGTGTGTTAGCATACAGTGATGGGGAACTCCATACACATTTTTGCCACATGGGTCACAAGAACCTGACATCATCTGTACCTTGCAAAAACTGCTATTTGTCCAAGTCAATATTATACATCACCTCCAACATGGCTAATTCCTTCAGGTACTGGACACACTTCTCCATGGTTGTACATTTGTATGGGTAACAAACCAGATCTTCCTCGAAGGGCACCTCCATAGCGTAAATGCTTATGTCTGTTTTCTAGTTGCTTGGTCAATGCCCCCTTTCCTAAAATAGGATCTCAGCTGCCTGATTTTACTGACAACTGAATCCAAGCTACTGGCTCATTAACTCAGTATTGGAGCAGCCTGGTGACAATATCCAGGTAAGATGACGGCTGAAGTAGCATCACAGAGTCACAGGAGTATAGATGAAATCACAGAATCATAGAATTGTTTGAGTTAGAAGGGATCTTTAAATGTCATCTAGTCCAACCCCCATGCAATGAACTGGGACATCTACAGCTCTCTCATAGTTAAGGGTCAGACAGATATTGCCTCTGTTCTGAGTTCTTCCTCTTCTTCTTCCCAATCTTGTGATGGCCTTGCTTCATCCTCATCTTCTTCCATTCAGGAGTTTATTTCCTTACTAACTAGCTGGCATTCACAGCCACATTTGTTTTTCTTTTGTGTGGGAGTGGCTGGTACTGGCACAGGTTGGTTCTCTGGTTGAACTGCAAAGTCTGTCACAGTGAAGAAAGTAGCAGAAAGGCCTGTGGCAGGGGTAAGAGAGTCCACAGGCCTGTTTGCAAGGGTTGGAGCAATGACCAGGCCTGTTGTGGGAGCTGGAGTGACCACAGGGCTAGTCGTGGGAGTTGGAGCAACCACAGGGCCTGTCATGAGTGTCAGAGAAATTGCAGGGCCTGTCACTTGGGCTGGAGTAACCACAGAGCCTGTCACATCATCACCTGACCCGGAAACCTCTTCCTCCCAAGGACGCTGAATAGTATTGAACTATTCATAGGCCTGCCCCTAGCATGTTGCAGTGATTTGTGTCTCTCTAGAATTACCGGGGTGACAGCACATTTTTTCCAAATATTTCACTAGCTTTTCAAGATTCTGCAATTGTTCAGGGGTGAGGTTCGAAAAGACTGGAGGTGCCCACTGTCTGAGGAATCTGCCCATGCTCTCTCACACTCCCTGCTACTCATAACTAGCTGGCCTCAGGGCAGTTCTCTGCATGGTAATCTTAGATGATTTAACTTTAAACAAGACCTAGAACATATTCAGGAGATACAGCATTAGGAATATGCTTGTTTGAACATACCAGTGGTATTCAAAATTCTCAAGAGATATTGTTACTAGCCTGGAGGAGAAGGGGAAGTTGTAGGAGCAGAGGAGGTTGCAGAAGCAGAGGAAGGTGTTCCCTCTTATTTAACCCAATTGACTGTCTCCCCATGGAGAAAAGGTGTACATGCTAATAGTTGCTGAGGGTTGCATCCTGAAGTATGGAGATGGCAGTAGTGTCAAATAAAAATACCAGATTAGTGTCCCAACCAGTAATTTTATCATCTCATAAACCAGTGTTACACATTACAACAAAACGATCATTTTAATCCCCAATCCCCAGAGATGGTAAACAGCACGACAGGTAAGTTGGTAAATAATAAGAATCCAAGAAAAAAAAAAATCTCTGGAAAACAAAACAAAACAAAAAACAAAAACCTTAACATTGTGAACAACAACTATTAACCTACTATAATGTCTGTAACAATTCTACTTTAACACACTCTGATCAGATCTGCTATTATCTGAATTCTTTGGACCCCATACAGGGTGCCAAGGAATTGTGGTTTAACTCAGAAGGCAGCCTGGCACCAGACTTGTCCTGTGGCAATGTGGCACCCCAAGAAGAATGGAGTCAGACAAGGGGACTTATTTCTGAAATAACCACACAGACAGCTGGGCCAAAGAGCACAAAAGTGAATGGGTCTGTCACATCCCCTACCATGGACATACCTGGGGGAAAATTGAATGATACACTTTCTCTCCACAGAGTGTAATATGGAAGAGAATCCAAAAAGAAAACAGAAATCCCATGGACTGATATAAAGACAATTTAATAGGACAGAAAAGGAATGAGAAATAGCAATTACGGTAAGACAATATACGCAACAAGTGGTACACAGTGTTGTTCCTCACCACTTGCTGAATGATGCACAGCCAGTTCCCAAGAAGTAGTCCATCCTGTCAACCAGCTTCCCTAGTTTTTATTGGTTTTCATGTCATATGGCGTAGAATATCTCTTTGACCAGTTTGTGTTACCTGTCCTGGTTCTGTTCTCTCCAACCTTACCGTGCTCCTCACTGGCAAAGCAATGTAAGGAACTGAGAAGTCATTGATTTAGTGTAAGTAAAGCTCTGCAACCATTAAAACATCTTTGTGTTATCAACATTGTCCTCGTACTCAATCCAAAATACAGTAGCACACCAGCTGTTAAGAAGAAAGTTAACTCTATCCCAGCAAAAACTAGGACACATACACAGCTAAGATCATTAATTTCAAAATACGATAGATTCAGAACTACTGATTTAAATAGAATTTTTTCCAGTCTGATGCTCTGTATTTTGAAAAAGAAACTAAGTCCTCTGTAGGGAACAGATTCTGTCAGTTTTACTATCATTTTTCTTCAATATCCTCTTGTGTATTCAATTAGCCTTTAAGTGACTACCTTATGTTCTTCATCCTATAGAAATGGCAAGTAGTGAAAAAATGTGAAGTTAAAAATAAACAAAACATATTGCAATGACATTTGTTCTCATTACCTTCACACAGAAAGCTTGTTATATGCTCTTTCTATAGGCCCAAGGATCATAAATTTCCCAGTAGTTATTCACCTACAGAGAAACCCAATGACTTTAAGACAACATAAAGGTCAGCCCTGGCTTTATCTCAGATTCCTGTTCCCAAAATGGTAGTGCATTTCTTTACATAGTGGACACATTCAAATGACAAATGCATGAGATATCCCAGTGCTGTTGTTATAGTAAGGCAGATTAAGGCCTATTAGTGCACTCTTGGCCTTGATGATACCAAACTAAATAAGAGAAAATTTCCTGGTGACTAAAATTCTACCCAGTGGGAAAGTGGGAAAGCAAGGGTCATACAATTCTGTACTCAGTTTAGATGTTTGCATGTCCTGGTTTAACCTGGCAAGTAGATAAGTACCATACCTGCACTGTGCCACCAAAGAAATTCAGGAAAATGCATTGGTAATATCAGTTGTGGCACACCTTTGTTGCCTTTGACTCCAGTTTGTGTTGAAGTTCTAGCATGTCCAGCAAGGCAGCGCTCAGTGGTGGCACAACTTAATTGAGGCCACAGTAGTCCACTGTTAGCCTCTCCAATCTTCACTGGACTTTTCACTGGCCATATGGGTTGCTGAAGGGTAAGGGTATCGTGACGATTACTCCTTGGTCTTCCAGTTGACAAATGAGTTTATGGATGGAAAAAATCAAGGAGTCCCAGCTTGTGTGATACTGTCACCAGTGCACTGTTGTAGTAGCAATCACCACCTGCTGTTCTACTCTTAGTAATGCCACAGCAGAGTGGACCTTTTGGCAAGGTAGACATCTCCATCTCCAAGACAGCGATACCAAAAGCCCACCAGTACCCTTTATGGTCAAGTACCTCCTCCTGAGGTAGTCTACACTGAGGATGCGCAAATCATCTCCTCCAGTCAGAATTGTGTGCTTTTTGGCATTCATTCTCAGTTAGGCTCACTTCAGCCCCCAGTGCAGTTAGATCTTGGAATCCCTGCCACTCCAGAAATATAAATGACTTCTGCCTCTTTTTAACTGTACGTCATTAGGTTACACTTCTCATCAATGTCCACTAGAGCCTTATACTCCTGTGGTTCTTCTATGCCAGGCCATTGAATCCATACAGCCCTATAAACCCAATTGCCCCTTTCCTCCATGTGGCTGAAGCAAGGGCCCCTCTAGTCCTGATTACAATATACATTACTTACTTCTTGTGCATGTGAATCAGAAGGGTCATTATCAAACTCAGAAATACTCAGAAACACCTACTCGTTTAGAGAACTGCCCACTGGAAAGTGGAGCAGCCATTTTCCTGGAAGAGCCCTCTATTTTCATGGTTTTCCTTTGTAACTCACATACATGTACCTCCAAATATGGTGGGTTTTCCATTCCACTTCATCATTTATTCTTCGTGGTGTCACAGGTAAAAGCACAGGATGGCACATGATATGTATCCATTATCCATTCTCCCTACACCAGAAAAACACTTACTTCTGGTAGTTGAGATGCTGGTCCATGCAGGTGGGGAGGAAAATATATACCCTTTGAATTGTTGGACTGATTTGGGAAAGTATCTCCACAGCTGAAACACAGACCAGTGGGAAGAGAGACTTTCTTAGTTTCCTGGAGTTGGTCAGCAGTTCATCCACTGTTTGCTCCTGTTCATTTTTTCAGGCAGTTACTTCTAGCAAGTATGCATATGATGATGGTGAACTCAGTACAAACATCTGTCACGTGGTTCTAATGCTGTCTGGATTTTGGGACTATTGACTGTTGGTCAGGTCAGTATTATACACCACCTCCAGCACATCTATTTCCCTCAGATACTGGATGCCTCTTTCTGTGGTGGTACACTTGATTGGCTGACATGTATTATTGTCCCTGTAGGGACACCTTTTCTTTCCAGATGTCAGGAGTCACATCCAGAGGGAAAGAGAAATTATCATTTTTTTGCAATTACTTTGAGAATGCCCCCTGCTCTCAAGAGGGATCCCAGCTACCTGGTTTCCACACCTACTAAACCCAGGCTATCAGCCCCATTATCCCAGCACTGGAGCAGCCAGCTGACAATGTGTTCACCTGGGCAATGGCTAAAATTTTTCCTCATGTCTCAGCTCACCTAGGGACAAGCAATGAGTAGTTACTGGCTCATTTACAACCTCTGCCTCTTACTTCTGTTCTGGTGATGGCCCCAGTATGGAGTAGCCTTCCTCACCCTCTTTCTCCTTCCTTACTAAACAAACCAACTTCCTCTTCCACTGTTTCTGCTTCTGGATAGGGGTGATGGATACCAGCATATGTTGGTACTCTGGTTGGGGTGGGTCAAATCCAGGGACATTTTCTTCCTTTTCAGGATTCTGAGGCCCCAGCACAGTGCAGCAAACTGTAACTCTTTGAAATTTTCAGGATCAAGCCATAGCATTGCAAAACATTCAGTCAGATTTTTAGGATTTTGTACTAGTTCACGGTTGAGTTCCAGATCTATCAGCAGTGACAACTGTGATAGATACCTACCCATGTCCTCCCCCACATCTTGTCACCACCACAGCCTCTATCCTGCCTCAGGATAGAATTCTGGGTGGTATTTTTTAATAGTTTTTTAACCATAAATAAAATTGGAAACACATGCAGAAGACATAGCAACAAGATCACGCTTGTTTGAATATCCCACGTATATTCAAAATTTTCAACAACTATTTTAGCTTGCCTAAAGAGTGTACTTGTCAAGAGTTTGCACAGTACGTTCCTGCAGCCTGAGAATGATGGTGCCATTGAATACAAGTACCAAATTAAACCCATGACCAAAACAACCTGAGAACATGCTATACACAAACAGGGAAAGACATAAAGAAGCCTAGACATACTCTAAGGGATAAAAATAATGTCACATGTTACACCTCTTGGTTCTGATAACATTGATGGGTTTAACCACCTTGACATCTGAAGCTCCCCATACCCTCTTGCTGGCTGTCTGGGCTCGCTGTTTGGGTCTTGATAATACAGAGGCCCTTTATCATCCTGACCATAGATGACTGCACACCCTGGGCCAGAGTGGGGGACAGGGGTACACACCAACTGCTTAGATATTGTGGATATGTGCCTTCTCACTGGTGATGCTAACCAGACTGCCGGGGGTCAGCAGTAGGTCACTGTCCTTCTTAATAAACTTTTTAAAAATGGGTGCAATGTTACATTTTCTTGTCAGTAAAGACTTCTATCTTGACTGCTATCACTTTTAAAGTCTGATAGAGAATGGCTTATCAACTCCATCTTCTGATTCCTTAAGGACTCTGGAATGAATCTTGTCGAGTCTCAGGGATGTGTCCCAGGCTCCTTAAGTGGCCTTAGGCTTGATCTTCATATGATGGGAGGCACTTCGTTTCCCCAGATGACTGCCAGTAAAAACTGGTCAACTCAGCGTGTTTAACACCCTGAGAGAATCTTAAGCCACAGGAGAGTGCCTGGTGTCACTTCTATTGATTTGATAGGTGTCTCAAACAGTCCTGGAATTGGGGCAAGAGAAAACTCCACAAGTCCAGGTACTGGGACCTATATACAGGGACATGCACAAGTCTAGGGAAAGTCCATTCTCTCCAGACATGACACCCACATTGGTGGGACAGATGCTGTATCCAGGATTGGTGATCTCTTTCCCCAACCCTAACCCAACTGTTTTCCTCTCTTTCCTACTAAAGTTGCTAAGAAAAGGTCACGAAAAAGCTGTTAAGAAACCCAAGGCTTACTTTGATTTCGTACAGCACAGCACAGCTAAGGTAGAAATACTGGTGAGAGGCCCAAAAACTAATGGATCATTAACGGATTTTCCTTTAAAATTGATGTTTAGGTGTAATATGTGTTATTTCATCGAAATCCAGTCTGAGGGGATTCACAAAATTTACTCATTCCCGCCATCCCAGAGGTGGGATGCAGCACTCAGAAAGAAAGACATTCCCAAACTGATCATGGAAGACATCCCTGGAAAGCACCAGCAGAGTGCTGACAGAAGAGCAATGAGGGAACGTTTGAAAAGGCATTCCTGAAGCAAGAAGAGGAGAACACCAAACCCAATTTCGACGTAACACACTAGTGCAAAATGTACAGTTTACTACTGAAGAAGCAGAGGAAATACACGAACGATTGGAGTTGGTTTGATCGGGGAAAAAGAAAGGCCTGTGCATTGATGTCCGATGTAGAGCATAAAAGGTGGACAGGAATGAAGGGGAAGGCACAGCAAATCAGGAGCAGGAGAAGGAGATTATATCTGAAACATGGGTGGGTGCTGTGGGGGCGGACAGCCCGTGGTGATGTGCCCAAGCAACAGGCTGTGACATCACCGGGTGACGGACTGTGACTGCGCAGCCCTCACTGCTCACAGTGGGGTGCCGGCAGGGCCTGGCTCAGTCTGGCTCGTTCCTGGACCCTGCTGAGCAGCTCTGCGAGGCTTGGAGGTCGAGCAAGGTTTTGGCTGTGCTGTGCTGTGCTGGGTTGTGCCTGGGGCTGCTCGCAGCATCTCAGTGCCTGACCCCACAGTATCGCTTCTGTTTCCCGGCCCTGCCTTGTGCAGGCAGCCGGGACCCTACCGAGCGCACCCGCAGCAGCGGAGGTGAGTGGTGCGGGGACACCTGGGTCCCTCAGGGCAGCCGTGGGGAGCCTGGCCCTGTGCCAGCGGGGAGCACGAGACGGCCCAGTCATGGGCCTGGGAGGGCTTCCTGCTGAGGACTTGCACTCAACTGTGACCTCTCTTCCTCTTGCAGAGCGTGACACCACTGCTGCAGCCCTGGTGAAGAACAGCTCATCATTCTCAGTTCTCCCAGCTCACTGCAGCGAGAGGAACATGGCCGCAGAAGAGGCATGGACGTGTCCTGTCTGCCGCGATGTGCGACAGGACACTGCATATGCGATTCCATGCAACCACACGTTTTGCCTTGGCTGCATTCATCGGTGGGCGAGGCTGAGAGCCAGCTGCCCGCTGTGCAGGACGGCCATGAGGACCATCCGGGTCCCTGTGCGGGGAGACAATCAGTACATGGAGTGCGTCGTCTCCCCGCCCGCAGTGCCAGTGCCCGTCGGCTTTGGCACCACCACCGGCCCCAGCGGCGCTGCGGCATCTGCTCCACTGTCAGCTCAGCACAGGCATGTGGAAGCAGCAAGAGTGGGCGGCCTCCTGCCGGAGGAATGGGCAGCGCTCTTCAGGGAGAGACGCGACCTCCTCTACCCGGTGCTGCCCTGGCTGGAGAACATCTTCGCCCAGATCCAGGAGCTGCGTTGGTGGCAGATCACTGGGCTGGAGAGTGTGATCCTGGCCCTGCTGTGCCAGATAGGCCTGGACAGGGATGTCCTGGTGCAGCGCGCGCAGCCCACCCTGGGACCTGTCACCGCATCACTCATTGACGCGCTCATCGAAATCATCGTGAGCCAGTGCGGCCAGGAGGCCCGGAGGCTGCTGGGCCTCGAAGACCCCAGCGCTGCCCAGGCGCAGGACGATGGCCTCGCGGCCCCGTCCGGTCCCACCTCCTCCCCGCAGGATACCGCCACCCCCAGCGCCGCGCCCTCCGGCAGCTCCGCCGATCCCGACACAGAGGAGCTCCCCGGCACGTCCAGAGGGGCCCTTGCCAGAACTCCTGGCCAGCCGGGTCCCGAGGCTGCCGGTCCCTCTGAGCAGGGCCGCAGCCGCGGCTCCTCCGCTCGCGGCCGGGGCAGGAAGCGCTCGGCTGGGGGGCCCCGGCGCCCCGCAAAGAGGAGGGCCGGCAGCGCCCAGCGCGCTCCTCCGCCCTGCAAGAGGCGGCCCCCCCGGCGCCTCTAGCGGGGCTTACACAGCTTTCCAATAAAAGATGAAAACGTAGAAGCACGCGTTGTTCCCAGTGTCCGCATGTGCCCTGTGCGTAGGACTCTGCAGCGCTGGACGGCCTGTCAGCCTGGCCGCAGCACAGAGCAGCGAAGGGTTTGGAGAGTATGCCCTATGGGGAGAGGCTGGGGGAACTGGGGCTGTTTAGTCTGGGGAAGAGGAGGCTGAGGGGACACCATGCTGCTCGCTTCAAATACTTGAAAGGTGATTGCAGCGAGAGCGGGGTTGGTCTCTTGTCACTGGTGACAGGTGACAGGACAAGGGGAAATGGCCTCAAGTTGTGCCAGAGCAGGTCTAGGTTGGATATCAGCAAAAACTTCTTTACAGAAAGAGTTGTTAAGGACTGGAATAGGCTCCCCAGGGGGGCGGTTGAGTCAGCATCCCTGGATGTGTTTAAAAACCATTTGCATGTGGTGCTCAGGGACATGATTTAGCAGAGGGTTGTTAGAGTTAGGGTAGTATGGTTAGGTTGTGGTTGGACTTGATGATCTTTAAGGTCTTTTTCAGCCCGAGCTGATAGAGAGTGGCTTATCAACTCCATCTTCCAATTCCTCGAGGACTCTGGAATGAATCTCGTCGGGTCCCAGGGATGTGTCCCAGGCTCCTTGGGTGGCCTCAGACTTGATCTTCTCTTATGATGAGAGGAACTTTGTTCCCTCAGTGACTGCCAGTGAAAATTGGTCCCCTCAGCGTGAGGGATGAACCCAACTGACTGTGCTGTGAGCCCTGACAATACCCTGAGAGACCCTTAAGCCATGGGAGAGTGCCTGGTGTCACTTCTCCAGACTTGATAGGTGTCTCAACCCATCCTGGAACTGAGACGAGAGAAGGATCCAGAAGTCCAGGCACTGAGGCCTATAGGTAAGGCCATGTACAGGTCTAAGGGAGGCCCTTTCCCCCCACACCTGACACCCCCCCGGCAGGTCAGATGCTGGATCCAGGACTGCTAATCTCTCTCCATGCCTCCCACACCCCATTCCCGCTTTCACTCTTTCCTCCTAAAGTTGCTAAGAAAAGGTTTTCCAAAAGTTAAGTAACTCAGGGCTTACTTTGATTTCCCATAAAACTGCACAGCTTAGGTAGGTATACTGGTGAGAGGGCCACTGCGTACAGGATAGCTGTTCCATGTAGATTTCCCATTGAAGTACATGTTTATGCATGGACCATGAGTGTTATTTCACCTTAAGCCACCGCAAAGGAATTCATGAATCTTACCTGCACCCACTCCCCGCAGGGGGGATGCAGCACTCAGAAAGAAAGACATTCCCAAACTGATCATGGAAGACATCCCTGGAAAGCACCAGCAGAGTGCTGACAGAAGAGCAATGAGGGAACGTTTGAAAAGGCATTCCTGAAGCAAGAAGAGGAGAACACCAAACCCAATTTCGACGTAACACACTAGTGCAAAATGTACAGTTTACTACTGAAGAAGCAGAGGAAATACACGAACGATTGGAGTTGGTTTGATCGGGGAAAAAGAAAGGCCTGTGCATTGATGTCCGATGTAGAGCATAAAAGGTGGACAGGAATGAAGGGGAAGGCACAGCAAATCAGGAGCAGGAGAAGGAGATTATATCTGAAACATGGGTGGGTGCTGTGGGGGCGGACAGCCCGTGGTGATGTGCCCAAGCAACAGGCTGTGACATCACCGGGTGACGGACTGTGACTGCGCAGCCCTCACTGCTCACAGTGGGGTGCCGGCAGGGCCTGGCTCAGTCTGGCTCGTTCCTGGACCCTGCTGAGCAGCTCTGCGAGGCTTGGAGGTCGAGCAAGGTTTTGGCTGTGCTGTGCTGTGCTGGGTTGTGCCTGGGGCTGCTCGCAGCATCTCAGTGCCTGACCCCACAGTATCGCTTCTGTTTCCCGGCCCTGCCTTGTGCAGGCAGCCGGGACCCTACCGAGCGCACCCGCAGCAGCGGAGGTGAGTGGTGCGGGGACACCTGGGTCCCTCAGGGCAGCCGTGGGGAGCCTGGCCCTGTGCCAGCGGGGAGCACGAGACGGCCCAGTCATGGGCCTGGGAGGGCTTCCTGCTGAGGACTTGCACTCAACTGTGACCTCTCTTCCTCTTGCAGAGCGTGACACCACTGCTGCAGCCCTGGTGAAGAACAGCTCATCATTCTCAGTTCTCCCAGCTCACTGCAGCGAGAGGAACATGGCCGCAGAAGAGGCATGGACGTGTCCTGTCTGCCGCGATGTGCGACAGGACACTGCATATGCGATTCCATGCAACCACACGTTTTGCCTTGGCTGCATTCATCGGTGGGCGAGGCTGAGAGCCAGCTGCCCGCTGTGCAGGACGGCCATGAGGACCATCCGGGTCCCTGTGCGGGGAGACAATCAGTACATGGAGTGCGTCGTCTCCCCGCCCGCAGTGCCAGTGCCCGTCGGCTTTGGCACCACCACCGGCCCCAGCGGCGCTGCGGCATCTGCTCCACTGTCAGCTCAGCACAGGCATGTGGAAGCAGCAAGAGTGGGCGGCCTCCTGCCGGAGGAATGGGCAGCGCTCTTCAGGGAGAGACGCGACCTCCTCTACCCGGTGCTGCCCTGGCTGGAGAACATCTTCGCCCAGATCCAGGAGCTGCGTTGGTGGCAGATCACTGGGCTGGAGAGTGTGATCCTGGCCCTGCTGTGCCAGATAGGCCTGGACAGGGATGTCCTGGTGCAGCGCGCGCAGCCCACCCTGGGACCTGTCACCGCATCACTCATTGACGCGCTCATCGAAATCATCGTGAGCCAGTGCGGCCAGGAGGCCCGGAGGCTGCTGGGCCTCGAAGACCCCAGCGCTGCCCAGGCGCAGGACGATGGCCTCGCGGCCCCGTCCGGTCCCACCTCCTCCCCGCAGGATACCGCCACCCCCAGCGCCGCGCCCTCCGGCAGCTCCGCCGATCCCGACACAGAGGAGCTCCCCGGCACGTCCAGAGGGGCCCTTGCCAGAACTCCTGGCCAGCCGGGTCCCGAGGCTGCCGGTCCCTCTGAGCAGGGCCGCAGCCGCGGCTCCTCCGCTCGCGGCCGGGGCAGGAAGCGCTCGGCTGGGGGGCCCCGGCGCCCCGCAAAGAGGAGGGCCGGCAGCGCCCAGCGCGCTCCTCCGCCCTGCAAGAGGCGGCCCCCCCGGCGCCTCTAGCGGGGCTTACACAGCTTTCCAATAAAAGATGAAAACGTAGAAGCACGCGTTGTTCCCAGTGTCCGCATGTGCCCTGTGCGTAGGACTCTGCAGCGCTGGACGGCCTGTCAGCCTGGCCGCAGCACAGAGCAGCGAAGGGTTTGGAGAGTATGCCCTATGGGGAGAGGCTGGGGGAACTGGGGCTGTTTAGTCTGGGGAAGAGGAGGCTGAGGGGACACCATGCTGCTCGCTTCAAATACTTGAAAGGTGATTGCAGCGAGAGCGGGGTTGGTCTCTTGTCACTGGTGACAGGTGACAGGACAAGGGGAAATGGCCTCAAGTTGTGCCAGAGCAGGTCTAGGTTGGATATCAGCAAAAACTTCTTTACAGAAAGAGTTGTTAAGGACTGGAATAGGCTCCCCAGGGGGGCGGTTGAGTCAGCATCCCTGGATGTGTTTAAAAACCATTTGCATGTGGTGCTCAGGGACATGATTTAGCAGAGGGTTGTTAGAGTTAGGGTAGTATGGTTAGGTTGTGGTTGGACTTGATGATCTTTAAGGTCTTTTTCAGCCCGAGCTGATAGAGAGTGGCTTATCAACTCCATCTTCCAATTCCTCGAGGACTCTGGAATGAATCTCGTCGGGTCCCAGGGATGTGTCCCAGGCTCCTTGGGTGGCCTCAGACTTGATCTTCTCTTATGATGAGAGGAACTTTGTTCCCTCAGTGACTGCCAGTGAAAATTGGTCCCCTCAGCGTGAGGGATGAACCCAACTGACTGTGCTGTGAGCCCTGACAATACCCTGAGAGACCCTTAAGCCATGGGAGAGTGCCTGGTGTCACTTCTCCAGACTTGATAGGTGTCTCAACCCATCCTGGAACTGAGACGAGAGAAGGATCCAGAAGTCCAGGCACTGAGGCCTATAGGTAAGGCCATGTACAGGTCTAAGGGAGGCCCTTTCCCCCCACACCTGACACCCCCCCGGCAGGTCAGATGCTGGATCCAGGACTGCTAATCTCTCTCCATGCCTCCCACACCCCATTCCCGCTTTCACTCTTTCCTCCTAAAGTTGCTAAGAAAAGGTTTTCCAAAAGTTAAGTAACTCAGGGCTTACTTTGATTTCCCATAAAACTGCACAGCTTAGGTAGGTATACTGGTGAGAGGGCCACTGCGTACAGGATAGCTGTTCCATGTAGATTTCCCATTGAAGTACATGTTTATGCATGGACCATGAGTGTTATTTCACCTTAAGCCACCGCAAAGGAATTCATGAATCTTACCTGCACCCACTCCCCGCAGGGGGGATGCAGCACTCAGAAAGAAAGACATTCCCAAACTGATCATGGAAGACATCCCTGGAAAGCACCAGCAGAGTGCTGACAGAAGAGCAATGAGGGAACGTTTGAAAAGGCATTCCTGAAGCAAGAAGAGGAGAACACCAAACCCAATTTCGACGTAACACACTAGTGCAAAATGTACAGTTTACTACTGAAGAAGCAGAGGAAATACACGAACGATTGGAGTTGGTTTGATCGGGGAAAAAGAAAGGCCTGTGCATTGATGTCCGATGTAGAGCATAAAAGGTGGACAGGAATGAAGGGGAAGGCACAGCAAATCAGGAGCAGGAGAAGGAGATTATATCTGAAACATGGGTGGGTGCTGTGGGGGCGGACAGCCCGTGGTGATGTGCCCAAGCAACAGGCTGTGACATCACCGGGTGACGGACTGTGACTGCGCAGCCCTCACTGCTCACAGTGGGGTGCCGGCAGGGCCTGGCTCAGTCTGGCTCGTTCCTGGACCCTGCTGAGCAGCTCTGCGAGGCTTGGAGGTCGAGCAAGGTTTTGGCTGTGCTGTGCTGTGCTGGGTTGTGCCTGGGGCTGCTCGCAGCATCTCAGTGCCTGACCCCACAGTATCGCTTCTGTTTCCCGGCCCTGCCTTGTGCAGGCAGCCGGGACCCTACCGAGCGCACCCGCAGCAGCGGAGGTGAGTGGTGCGGGGACACCTGGGTCCCTCAGGGCAGCCGTGGGGAGCCTGGCCCTGTGCCAGCGGGGAGCACGAGACGGCCCAGTCATGGGCCTGGGAGGGCTTCCTGCTGAGGACTTGCACTCAACTGTGACCTCTCTTCCTCTTGCAGAGCGTGACACCACTGCTGCAGCCCTGGTGAAGAACAGCTCATCATTCTCAGTTCTCCCAGCTCACTGCAGCGAGAGGAACATGGCCGCAGAAGAGGCATGGACGTGTCCTGTCTGCCGCGATGTGCGACAGGACACTGCATATGCGATTCCATGCAACCACACGTTTTGCCTTGGCTGCATTCATCGGTGGGCGAGGCTGAGAGCCAGCTGCCCGCTGTGCAGGACGGCCATGAGGACCATCCGGGTCCCTGTGCGGGGAGACAATCAGTACATGGAGTGCGTCGTCTCCCCGCCCGCAGTGCCAGTGCCCGTCGGCTTTGGCACCACCACCGGCCCCAGCGGCGCTGCGGCATCTGCTCCACTGTCAGCTCAGCACAGGCATGTGGAAGCAGCAAGAGTGGGCGGCCTCCTGCCGGAGGAGTGGGCAGCGCTCTTCAGGGAGAGACGCGACCTCCTCTACCCGGTGCTGCCCTGGCTGGAGAACATCTTCGCCCAGATCCAGGAGCTGCGTTGGTGGCAGATCACTGGGCTGGAGAGTGTGATCCTGGCCCTGCTGTGCCAGATAGGCCTGGACAGGGATGTCCTGGTGCAGCGCGCGCAGCCCACCCTGGGACCTGTCACCGCATCACTCATTGACGCGCTCATCGAAATCATCGTGAGCCAGTGCGGCCAGGAGGCCCGGAGGCTGCTGGGCCTCGAAGACCCCAGCGCTGCCCAGGCGCAGGACGATGGCCTCGCGGCCCCGTCCGGTCCCACCTCCTCCCCGCAGGATACCGCCACCCCCAGCGCCGCGCCCTCCGGCAGCTCCGCCGATCCCGACACAGAGGAGCTCCCCGGCACGTCCAGAGGGGCCCTTGCCAGAACTCCTGGCCAGCCGGGTCCCGAGGCTGCCGGTCCCTCTGAGCAGGGCCGCAGCCGCGGCTCCTCCGCTCGCGGCCGGGGCAGGAAGCGCTTGGCTGGGGGGCCCCGGCGCCCCGCAAAGAGGAGGGCCGGCAGCGCCCAGCGCGCTCCTCCGCCCTGCAAGAGGCGGCCCCCCCGGCGCCTCTAGCGGGGCTTACACAGCTTTCCAATAAAAGATGAAAACGTAGAAGCACGCGTTGTTCCCAGTGTCCGCATGTGCCCTGTGCGTAGGACTCTGCAGCGCTGGACGGCCTGTCAGCCTGGCCGCAGCACAGAGCAGCGAAGGGTTTGGAGAGTATGCCCTATGGGGAGAGGCTGGGGGAACTGGGGCTGTTTAGTCTGGGGAAGAGGAGGCTGAGGGGACACCATGCTGCTCGCTTCAAATACTTGAAAGGTGATTGCAGCGAGAGCGGGGCTTACACACTCGTGGGAGCCTGCCCCAGTGTGATTCTAGGGAGAACTGGGGAAAAATAAAAATTAAGTAAAAAGAAATTGAAACAAAAGAGGGAGTTGGAGATAAAACTCTTAGGTTCAAATTAATGCAGCATAATATGGAAGAAAATGGAAAATAGAAAAATGATAAAACAAGGAGAAAAATTTTGCACATTGCAGTCACTCACTGACTGATGCCCATAGGGTGCGGAATATCCTGTTGGCTTTTTTGAGTCAGGTGTTCTGGTTCTGTCCCCTCCCAACACCCCCAGCTCCTTATTTACAACCTGAAAAGCTGAAACATGCTTGACTCTGTAAAGTGGTGCTCTGCAACAGTGAAAACACTGGTGTGTTATTAACACTGTTTTCCTTGTACATCCAGAACACTGTACCATGCCAGCTACAACAAAGTGTTTTAACTCTGTCCCAGTCAAAACCAGGACAATATTCACCCCTTTTTCCCTATCATTTATGTCATACTCATGTCTTACTCTTTCAAATACATTCTCATTAATCACACCACTCTTCATATGCTTTGATATAATTGCACAGATATTTTCCCTTAGTCTATAAGCCATCCCTGTAAAATGACCACTGCCATAATTTAGACCTTGACTTAATTTAATTGAAGCCTCAATCCACTGTACAGTCCTTCATGTCAGGAGTGATGAGATATAATGCTAGACTGTTACACACTGAAGCCAATTCTGGTTCCACAGCCAGAGTGCTTGCCTCGTTCCATCATTGCCACACTTGCCCAATTCCACCAAAAACAAAAGCTGAACACATTCAATAAACACAGAAATAGGGACATGCTGGTTGGAACATCCAAAGGATATTCAAAGTGTTTGAGAGCTACTTTAAATAATCTGGGGGAAAAAAGAAAAAAAAAGAAAAGAAAGTGAGGGAGAAAGGCAGGAAGCCGGGGAAAGTATTCCCTTTTGTCTCCTCTGTAGCTTGGCTCCCTGAGGAGACAGAGTAAAGATTGTAATTATTAGTAGTTTCTAAGATACAGATCCTGAAATATGAAGATGACTGTAATGCAAGGACAAATACCAAATTAGTCTCCCAATCAGTAATTTTATCTTATCCTAAGCCAGAATGACACTGTAAAGGAAAATGATAACCTTAATCCAACCCCCACAGATGGTTAACAGCACAACAAGGAACATATACAGCAAGTAAGGTGCTAAATAATGTTGTTCCAAGAAAAGACTCTGAAAGAATTCCAAAAATAATAAAAAGAAAGTAACATTGTGACTAGCTAATTATTGAAATGCTACAACACTTACAACTATCTTTCTTTAACACCCTCTGGTCAAATTTGCTGTTGTATCAACTCTTCGTGCCCTGTGTGGTGACCCAAAAAAGACTGTCATGGTTTTAACACAGCATATAACTAAATCCAAGCAGCCATTCACCCACTGCCCTCTCCCAGTGGGTTAGTGGAGAGCACTGGGGAAAAAAAGCCAAACAAACAACCAACAAAGTTGGACTCGTGTTGAGATAAAAAAAAAAAATCAAAGCAAAACAAAATAAGAAAAACCACCAACAACTGAAAAACAAATATAACAAGTATATTCTTAGACAGAAAAGAACAAGGAAAATATTAATAGTAGTGATAATAATACATGTTTTCAAAACAAATGATGTACAATGCAATTGTACATCTCCACCTGCCAACCAATGCTCAGCCAGTCTCTGAGAAGCAACAGCCAACTCCCTACAGTTTTTAACAATTATTTCTCATGATGTCATTTGTTATGGAATATCCCTTTGGTCAGCTTAGGTCAGCTGTTCTGGTCTGTCCCCTCCCAGCTCCTTGGGCCCCCTCTGCCCACCTTGCTGGCAGGACCATGCAAGAAGCTGGAAACATCTTTAACTCTGTGCAGCTACTGGCACCAATAACTAAAAAATGTGGATGTTATCAACATTGAATTTGGAAACACTGATGTCAGTTATAGGTGTTTAGATTAGGCAGGGGAGCACCTATCCCAGGAGTGGACCCCTCCCCAGTATTAGTGTCTCTGCATTGCTGTTTCTGGCAGCCTCCTACTTTGGAAGCAAATATGTTGATTGTGTACAAAAATCTGGATACCTGACTCCTTGGGGAAACACAAGATGAACATGAAAGAAGAATGCTGAACTTGAGAAAGGTACAGTGTGAATGATGGGGAGAGAGAAAGATGGGAGAACAGAGAGTTACTTCTAATTATAGCAGTTAGTGAAAAGCCTGATTTTCTGTAGTAAATCAGAGTAGGGAAGAAGAATCACACATTTGACTGAATGATACATTGAGATGTATGAGATTTTGCCCCATAATCTTTCATTTGAGTAAACTAGGTGTTTTCATAGACCCCCTTTTCCTTTTTTTCTTCTTATTTTTTTCTTATGTTTCTTAATTTTGTGTGTGTGTCTATGTGACTGTGTATTGCATTATTGTTTGTTTTCTTGAAAGCTTTTTCTCATTGTGAAATTTCTTATCGTGTAATGTACCACAAAGGTAGCCTGCAGAGTTTGTTCTTGTCTCATTTGGAGGGCAGTTGCTTACCTATAGCTCATGGGAAAGTCTTATCATTTAGGAATTTCCGTATCAATTACTAAGAAGGAATACAAAGAAAAGGGAAAAAAAGGGGCTAATCTAAATGTCATTCCAGTGGAAAGTCAGGAGGGATTAAGTACTTAATGTTTCTTTGTTTTTTTTTTTTTTTTTCTTCAGAAATTCCTTCAGAGGAAAGTTGCACTTTTACATTAGGGTATTATTATTTTATTATTAACATGTTAACTTTGTAATATACCATTATGAAGTAAGCAATTTAGAATTTTAGTAATAAGTACTTTAGAAATCAGAATTTTAGAAATTAGTGATTTAGAATTTAGAAATTTAGAATATTAAGTATCTGAGCCATATTTGTACCATAGTGGCCATGTAAACCTAGTATGAATATTGACCTTGTTCCTATTGATTCGTTGAGTGTATTTTCCCCTTGGTTCATATTTTGAACTGCAACTATAAATTGTTATTAGACTTATGACAGGACCTTCCATGTCCATGAAGATGGTATAAACATCCACAAGCATGTGTGGTAAGCAGCATTGTTTCGGGGAAACTGCTAGGGAATTAATTCATTAACCCTTTGCTGTAGGAGATACATTAGGGTGTTAACAACCTCAGCTCCTATTTTGTTTTAAACCTGTTTTCTTCCTGTTGTTGTTTTGTTGTTGTTGTTGTTTTCTGTTTTCTTTTTCAAATGAAGGTTGATTGGGATGTGGATTTGGAACAACTTTACCTACTTTTATCATACATAGGCTGTCATATTTGTCTTAGTTATATTTCAGATAAGAAGAACAGTCTGCACTGATGCTTTTGGAGAGATAAGTTGTACATATGTACGTAAAGTAACTTCTACAATTTGTTAAAAAAAAAATAATAAAAAATCAGTACTACTGGAATACCAAAGTTTGATTTTGCATAGATCCATTCCTGTTTTTCAGTGAGGTCCTGAAAATCCTACAGATTAGTATAATCCGTGGGAACCATAGGGGAAGACTGAAAAGTTGATGTTGGATAAACTCTAAAGTATTTCACACAACACCTGTTGTTTTTTAGTAACTGTGTTATTTTACATTCAGTGCACCTGAAAGATCATTTTTCAGTAATTTCAAATCACATTTATCACTCAGTTACTGAAACTCTGCATTGTAGTTCTTAGAAGGTGACTTGAAATGAACTTCTGCCATCAGGAAATTCTTTAGCCATTTTTTCCTTTGAAACATGAAGTGGAATTTAAATGTTATTTTACCAAACTAAAAATCCCAGAATGTACTATTTATGTCTACTTGTTAGGGTTCACACCTAGTGGCTTCTCTTCTCTTCTCTTCTCTTCTCTTCTCTTCTCTTCTCTTCTCTTCTCTTCTCTTCTCTTCTCTTCTCTTCTCTTCTCTTCTCTTCTCTTCTCTTCTCTTCTCTTCTCTTCTCTTCTCTTCTCTTCTCTTCTCTTCTCTTCTCTTCTCTTCTCTTCTCTTCTCTTCTCTTCTCTTCTCTTCTCTTCTCTTCTCTTCTCTTCTCTTCTCTTCTCTTCTCTTCTCTTCTCTTCTCTTCTCTTCTCTTCTCTTCTCTTCTCTTCTCTTCTCTTCTCTTCTCTTCTCTTCTCTTCTCTTCTCTTCTCTTCTCTTCTCTTCTCTTCTCTTCTCTTCTCTTCTCTTCTCTTCTCTTCTCTTCTCTTCTCTTCTCTTCTCTTCTCTTCTCTTCTCTTCTCTTCCCTTCTCTTCCCTTCTCTTCCCTTCCCTTCCCTTCCCTTCCCTTCCCTTCCCTTCCCTTCCCTTCCCTTCCCTTCCCTTCCCTTCCCTTCCCTTCCCTTCCCTTCCCTTCCCTTCCCTTCCCTTCCCTTCCCTTCCCTTCCCTTCCCTTCCCTTCCCTTCCCTTCCCTTCCCTTCCCTTCCCTTCCCTTCCCTTCCCTTCCCTTCCCTTCCCTTCCCTTCCCTTCCCTTCCCTTCCCTTCCCTTCCCTTCCCTTCCCTTCCCTTCCCTTCCCTTCCCTTCCCTTCCCTTCCCTTCCCTTCCCTTCCCTTCCCTCCCCTTCCCTCCCCTCCCCTCCCCTCCCCTCCCCTCCCCTCCCCTCCCCTCCCCTCCCCTCCCCTCCCCTCCCCTCCCCTCCCCTCCCCTCCCCTCCCCTTCCCTTCCCTTCCCTTCCCTTCCCTTCCCTTCCCTTCCCTTCCCTTCCCTTCCCTTCCCTTCCCTTCCCTTCCCTTCCCTTCCCTTTTTTTTTTCTATTATTTCATTACACTAATTTATTAGAAAAATAAATGTTCTTATACTTTTGTAATGCTTTTGTGCAGTTTTCATTTTCTTAGAAGCAATAGAAGAAAAATATGGATAAAAAAACTGGTAATCCTGGAAGTTGAATTCTCCTTCCGTGTTGTAAAATGGGCAAAAAAATAAAAAATAAAAAAAATCCACCAAATATAGTTTTAGGATGACTTCGTACTCAAGAAGAAGCCTGTGATTGTATAATAACAGAATCACCTACAGATGATTTCAAAAATTGTGACAAATTGTGACATTGGCTTCTAAAGTGAAATGAAATAAAAGTAGTTTGGTGAAAATTAATCTCTGATTAGTATGGAATGTGAACAAAAGACTTTGATAAAAAATTCTCAAGAGCAACATAACTCCCTGTTCATTCTTTACTTGAAGAAGGTTTTGAAAATAAATTCTTTCTGAGATTAAGGAAAACAATGACAACAGAAAAACTTCCTTTATCATAGTAGTTCTAATTGTAAGTGAGTTCTGAAAACTGTTTATGAGCTAAATGTCCAAGTAACATGCTAGTGGACTTACTTCCTGATAAATGGGAAAAACTTAGCAACAGCTAATGGCGTCATTGACATATATATCAGCCTTTCTTTAAAAAAAAGAAAAAAATCAGTACTGCACATGATCTAGCAATTGTAATTCACTCTCAGTTTAGCTTTCAGGGACACTGATGAAAGTTTTGTGGCTGTCAGGATCTCACCATATGCTGTAGTCCTGATGAGTCCACTGCCACTGTTTGTCCAATTATGGAAAGCTCTGGTAGTAAGAGCTTGTGCCAGTTAAAAATGTCACTAGAAAATTAAAGGCCAGATAAGGGTACTTCCTTGGATGTGCTTGTTGAAGATGTAGGGATGGAGGATTTAAAGCCAAATGAGTTAAATTAAGTAACAGAAGCAGTTCTTGTAAAGCAATCCGGATTTGCCTACAGTGTGCACGGTAAACACATCCTCATCTATGCACAGTCATGAATCTTTATGATGGAAAATCTTTCATGCTTATTTCTTACTGATCTGTCTACATTTTTCCTCTCAACAATTTTATTGACTTAAGAAAACCTTATGTATGACAAACTTCATAACTGTAGAGTCTATTAAAAGGAGCAAACATCTTATTCATTTTTAAATTAAACTTACGTAAGGAAATGACTTCTTTTTTTCTTTCAATTAGTTACATAATTATTGCAAATCAATATTTCCAAGATTTTTTCTTCCATGGTATTTATAAGAGCATTAAGTTACTTCTGCTCTTCCATACGTTATCTCCCTGTTTTTGAGACAAATTTGATCAATGCTGCTTTAATTTAATGGCTTTTGGCTCAGGATTGTAAAAGGTATTTGGCTGAAAAGTTTTGAATTATTCATACATTCAGCCCTTTTAATTTTATGAGTCATCTCAAAAAAGTGAACATATTCCACTCGTGGAAAAAACTTTTAATCGCCTACAACAAGATGTAAATTTTGGGAGTAAAAATGAATCACTCTATTTTGGCTGCTTGACTTGCAGGACAAAGGATGTGTCATAGTGAAGTTATAATTTGGATAAGGTGTCAGTTGAAAAAAGTCACCCATTAAAGGGTGGCACCGAATGCTTCAGTGACTGTCAGACAAACAAATATCAAACATGGCAAACGAGAACTAAGAGAAAAGCATAAGCCAAATGGTGATGGTGCCTGGAACACCCCATGCTGTAGAAGAAAATCTTCCCTGATCTCTGCTTCTATTCACATTGACTTGGGCTTTGACTTGGGAAGTTGGGAATCTCTGATAATTTTATCCTGACTTGCATTATTATCGACTGTGTTCTTGACTTTAATTATCTGACATTCTCAATTGAGATAAAACAAGTGAAAGACAGTCAATTAATTACTATTATTTAAAGAAGATTACTACCCTACAAGCACATGTTCCTCTGCGAAATTTTCTCCAGGGGAGAAAATAAACCTGAAGCAATCCTAAGACAAATCTACTGTCCCTTCCATGCTAAAAAATATAACAAATAATTAGCAACATGCTGTGTTGAAATCACTAAATCAAAATTATTTTTATCCAAGAGGAAACATTATGTCATTCTCCATTCCCAGAATGTACTAATAGTTGTAAAAAATAATAGTAAACAAATATAGTAATAATAAAATAATAATAAACAAAACTGTGAACTGGTGGGTGTTGCCATGAATAATTTTTTATATGTATTTTAGTATGTGTTTATCTATGTATGCATACACCTATGGGAATAAGTTCTTGCCAGAAATACAAAAAGCTCTGAAACAATGGAAGGTCACTGACAGAAAAAGGCAGTAAGTATTTTAATCAGAGGAGGGTTTTTTTTGTTTGCTTGTTTGTTTGTTTTCAATAAAACATTTTAGAAAAAAATATAGATCATTTTTCTGTACTACACTTAACTGGGAACATTCATAACTGAAGTCAGCAATATTAGTTGCTAACACTCCTCGTTTTAGCCAAGAGAAAGAGATAGTCACTTGCAGGACACAGTCATCTAAATCACCTAATCTACTTTAGGTTAGAAGAGCTTTTAGATTAAGGATGGAGTTATTAATTCCCTTTTTCTACAGTATAGGAAATCCTTCAGCTCAGTTCCAGCAAAATTCACAAGACCGTGTGATCTGGAAGGAGTTTTGAGATTAGCAGCTGCTAAATATGTGCTGAGAGCAGAAATTAAAAATCTCTGCATAAAGACAGAGAATAAAAATGTTTTCAAATTCCTGCAACCCAAGTTGGTGCTGTGCAAGACCACTTGGATTAGGTTAACATCATGAGAGTCTCAGTGCACAGTTAAAACATGCTTTAAACTTGCCTTGCTTACTTTTAAATATCATTCTTCCAACTGTGGCACAACCAGACAATCTTAGAATGAAATAAAAGAAGAGAACTTGCTTCAGTACATCTGCAAACAAAAAAAAATTGTGAACAAATACATGGATGAATTTAGAAATATCTGATATCGACTCTCTCTCATTAAAACCTAAACTTTCTCCTTCTGAGATCTGGGCAAGTCTTTTATATTCCCAACTTGATTTTGTTTTCATCTATAGGAACATTTGCAGGCTACTGTTGTCTGAACACAGTACACCTACAAGTAAGATTAAGCAAGTATGATATTTCATCTCCTTTTGGCTACTTTCCTGGCCATCTACATTTGTGAAGGATTACTCAGGGGACTTACACGACCCATGGTGGTCAATGCTCCCCTTACACTTTTTCTACGTATATGGTCACCTAAGAACAAGATGGACAGTTCTGACCTTTCCAGTTTTCCTTGACTAACTAGATAACATCTATGGCAAAGACATTCTGCTTTAGTATAAGCAGTACTTGATCAAAGGATTTTATGTTCATGTTGGTTAAACATAAACAATACTCTTTTACAATACTCTTTTCTTTCCAAGGGAAGATTATTGTTTCCATTTACCTACCCCCTTAGGAAGTTTTGAAATATTTATCTGGTATCATTTTCCCACTTTTTGAGGCTTAACAACTTTAAGTCTCAAGCCACTTTCTTATCCTTTCTTTTGGTTGTTCTACCCATGTCACTTAAGCTGCCATAGGTTATATTTATTCCAAATGCTTTAAGGTTTATGTAATTTTTCAATAATTCCCAAAAGGTAAAACTTCTCATTTAGCATAAATCGCATATTTCTCCTTCTGAATTTCTCAAGCAAATACAAAAGGAAGATCTATTGGTTTCTTCTCAGGCTAATAATTCCCCCAAATTTTGAGTTCAATCCCATTGTGACAACAGAGTCTGTGAACCAATTTTTCTAACTCAGATTATTAAGATATTTGTCATGATCAAAAAATTTCATTATTATTACAAACATTTCTAGATATAGTTCACTACTGGATATGTTTTATTTTGAATTTCAGGGGTCCAGTTGATGTAACAATCTAAAGGGGGAAGCGTATCTTCTTTACCCTAGTATAATGAATCCAGGATTGAATTCATTTGAATTTGACTTCAGTATTTGCAATCAGCACCCAACAGGGTCCTTTCTGCTTCACAAGTCATTCTTCTTTCCCATCTCTTGATAGCCTAAATCTCCAGGCTTAAAGTGGTGCACTGGTGAATCCAAAGGCAAGGGAGCCCAAACCTGGATATGTCTATGGACAGAGATAATGACTTAGCCTGGAGGTATTAAATAATCCCTTGGAATCTCTTCTCATTTTAGCTGTGTCTGACTCTTGTTCCCTATGAAATTTGCAACATTAGGTCTTCCATATAACGTCTCAAATGAACTTTTTTTTTCTTCTCTCCTAGGTGTAATTCTAATTTGAAATAATGCCACTGGCAAGACTCTGCTCCATTTCCTCTGAGTTTCCTGGCATATTTTCCTAATTTCTTGATTAACTTCTGGTTCATTCTTTCTTTTTTTTCTTTTTTTTTTTTTCTCCTAGATTGTGGTCTCTATTGAGTGTGTAAATCCCACTTGATCTGCAAAAACCTAAAAAGTCACTAAATTATACCTTCTGTAATGTGGGGTCCTCTCTCTCACGACAATCCTTCAGAAACTCCAAACTTCTCTACTACTGACTACTTCTCTAGCTTTGTTGATAGGACATAGGAAAGTTTGTGGCTGACCTAAAAAGGTCAGTTGACAAACACCAATAAGTTTTTTAAACTTTACACTTCTAGTCTTGAAAAATCAATCTACTAGTAACTCCCAGAGTTACTCTTTTGTTTTGTTTGATTATGCCTCAAACAAATTTCACATCCTTCTGTAATACCTTTGATGATTTCTAGCATACTGATGCCCACTGCCTATGTTTTTACCATTAAGACCAAGGCTTCAGCTCTCATATCACTGTCATAATGTGTTCTTAAATAATTTCCTTCATTAATTGAGAGGTAAAAATACATTGTCCATTGTCCATTTCCACCATCCTTCAGAAGCCTTAAAACAATTCAAATTCTCAGCTAGTTTATTTTCTTTCTCTGTATATATGGGAACACTGATATTAAAAGCTCTTTCAGGGACTAAGAGCTGTTCTTGTAAATAGAGCAGCTCTTTTTGCAGTCTGGTCAGATTTTCGATTTCCTTTGATTATATCAGTCTGTCCAGACTGGTGCGCTCTACAATGTATCACTGCCATTTCCTTTGGCTTATTCACTGTTTTGAGCAATCACAAAATTTCTTTGCTGTATTTTACAGAATTTCCTTGTGATGTTAATTATCCTCTCTCCTTCCAAATTACACCATATGCATGTATCACACCAAAGGCATATTTTGAGTCAGTATAGATATTGGCTCACTTTCCTTCCAATATCTCTAAAGCTCGGGTTTACGCAATTAGTTCAGCCTTCTGAGCAGAAGTGTTTGCTGGCAGCAGTGTTGCTTTCAGATCTGTATGGTTGGAGTACACCTGCTCAATAGTTTGTAAGCAATCATGTGCTGCCTTGTCTCCTCACTTTAATTGTTATGTCTTCTTGTTCAATTGGTATTGCTTGGTACTGAACCATGCTACTTAGAGAAGCCATTGGTGTCTTTTCTGTTCTAACACTGCTGCAACAGCAGACAGCATTTAAACAGTGATTTTTCATCTCAAAGACAACTTTTGCCTCTGCATTTTTCAGCCCCATTGCCCAAAGCAGTACATCAGCTGCTATTGTAACAAGGTAACATTAGTTTCTTTACCTTTCTGCTGCCCGGGTTCTTTTCCAAGTATGTTACCAAAAATGAAGAAAACTGCATTTTTGTCCCTGTTGTAGGACTTTCCCATTCAAGAGCAGAAAACTTCTGATTCTATTCCTCCATGAGGATTCAGAAGAAAGCATCCTTCAAGTCCATTGTAAATTAATATCGTAAAATAAATGTCGGAGTCAATTATACTAGTTAACGAGGTATAAGGGTTGGGTACCACTAAGTGAACATCTGTTAGTATTTGGTATATAGTTCTCAAATCTTGTACTAATTTATATTACTGTGAATGTGACTTTTTAGCTGGCAGGATTAGAACATTATATTCCAGTGGCATTCTAATAGTAGACCATATCTGAGAAAATGGTTTGTAATATATTCCAGTCCTTCATGAGCTTCCAACTTTGTAGGATACTTTTTCATCCCACTGGTTTAGTTTCTGGTTTCAATTCTGTTTTTACTGATGTGGCTTCTTTAGCTTGTCCAGGCTTTTCTGTTGCCCATACAAAAGATGTTACCTCATCCTTGATTTCTGATAAGGAGTTGTCTGGTACTTCCCTTCTGTTTTCTTTTGATGTCTCAAATAATTCCTGCAATGCATATATTTGCAATTTCCAAGCATTATTCTGTGGCATATGGACTCCTATTTTTATCGAAGGTTATTTATGCCTCTAGTTGATTTGAAAGTTCCTTCCCCCTAGAGTTATTGGGTGTTCTGGCATATGTATTGAATATGTATATGAATTGACGTATAAACATTTTTTATTAACAATTTTACACTCAATTGATTGGGAAAAGGGTCTAACCTCTTGTTTTTTTGATTGCATCAACTATAACATTAGAATATTTGCTTATGTGTCTTTTGCAACTATTCAATACAGAATAAGAGTCTCCTCTGTCAAACAAATTTAATCACATAATTCCCCAGTGTAACATCAACTAGTGGTTCATCTGGGGCCTCAGATTCTCAGTTCCAACAATCTGAGTCTCCATCCACCATCCTGATTAATTCTCTGAATGTCAGGGCCACATGTAGGACAGGAATCAGAACTTCCTGATGCTTTTTTTTTTCCAATGTCCCTTTTCCTTAAAAGGGCACATTGGTCTTTTTCTAATGGGATTCTAACTCCTAGTATCCTACCTATTCCTTGACCTCTTCCTCATCCTCATGCCCATTTAAAACCTCAATGTCTTGGAGGAAGTTGGACATCTGCAAAAGCAGCTGCCAATATTACTGCATTTTGTTTTCCAGTTTTCATTTTTTTATCTTGTTTTCTCTTTTCAGCCTCTTTGTTGTTGTAAACTTTATGTGCAATTTCAGCTAGCTGGAATATTGCCATTCCGGACTTCTTATCCATTTTCTTCAATTTTCTTCTAATGTTGAATGCTGATTGACCCACAGATATGGTAGTAATCATTACACTGTTTGGCTCATCTTCAAGGTCTAAGTCAGTCCATTTTCAGGCTACCTGAAGCAATCACTCATAAAAGGTACTTGATAAAATTTAACACAATATTTTGGTCTAAAACCTCCATTTTTATTTGTGTATGAAATTAATTGCTGTTATTGCTTTATCATTAACCTTCCAGCATTTACATTAAGATCCCACTTTGTTTCCTAGAGTGGTGTAAATCTCTTGGGGCTATCCCTAGCATTCTGTCTACTTTCTCTTCTTTTGCTTTTTCCACAACCATTCTCTTTTCTCTGGGGTGAATAAATTATTCAACATCCTGCCAATCTGGATTATGGTTTTCAACAATTATTATAAAAGTCTGGTGCATCATATTGTTTTTTTTCTGATATGATCTTATTAACTCTTTCCAATTCATTAGATCTGTTGTTCTGATCTGATGATCAGAACAAAGGCAAACACTTTGACCCTACTGCTTTATGCAAGGGAGTCTAAACTGCAGGACATTGCTGTGTTTATGCTCTCTCTGCAACTGGGTTGAAAGCCTCAACATCCCTTTTTCCACCTCTAGTGCATTAGTGATACTTTCAATTTCTGGAGTTACTAACATCTGAGTATCTTCTTTTTCCTCTTCCAACTTGAGATGTTTTTTCCATATACTGCAAAGAGAACAATATCTCGGTATCTTTTCATGTCTTTCATTATAACTGTTACATTACAATCTGAGGTCAATTAATTATCTTTTTTTTTTTTTCCCCTGAATTTCATGATCATTCTGTAAAACAAAGAAAATTCTACATACAGTGCTTCATCCCATTTTTCTAACCTTCTACAAAGCAGCATTAGTTTTAACATAGTGTCAAAGACTCATTTTCTGTCCATTTCTCTTCACTTTCTTGTTTAAAGATTGGCCACCATGATTATAATATTCAACCATTTCTATTTTTGTTAGGGATTCAAATTTCATCCTACTGTTTTAAGATACAACTCAAGGGAGAATAAGGAGGTATTGTGGATCATTGAGAACTCATATTTTTGCCTAAAAAGAGTGTTCTCAGCCAAGGCTTCATTTGCTCCAGTTACAGTTGAACATATACGATTAATCTCTTATGTACCTATGCATGCATGCTCATCCCAGTATTATATGCTCCAGTCATCCCTGTCTAAGCACATACTATTGTTAAACATATACCTGTTAAACTCCTGTACAACTATGCATGCATGTATAACCCAGCATTGTAAACTTCAGTTGTCTCTATCCAAGCGCATATGGTTGTTAAGCATGTTCACATTGATGTCTTATACATATAGAGATATTTAATTTACCAAGTGTTGCACCACTCCAGCTGGGGAGAATGCTCCCCTTACTCTTTTTATCCTTCTATGGTCACCTTATAACCGGCTGAACAGTTCTCCTCTTGTCATTTGTCCAAGGAGAAGAATTGTCCTTGATTAATCAGATAACATCAACAGCAAGGACGTTCTGCTTTAGTATAAGCAGTACTTGATCAAAGGGCTTTATATTCATGCCGATTAAACATAGACAATACTCCTTTGTTTCCAAGGGAAGATTATTGTTTCCATTTATCTACTCCTTTAGAAAGTTTCAAAGTATCTGTATGGTATCACTGTGAAAGACAATACTTGGTGAGTCCTGATTAACTATTTTTATGGTTCATTTTTAGATTTATTTTTATATTCTGTATGATGAATAAGGCCACTTTTACACTCGGGTATCTTTTTCCTTTTGATTCTTATTGATAAGTCTAAGTGGATCTTTGCTACGTCTGCAAAACCATTTCTCTAGCACCAGCATCAGTGTTACAGTGTGAAGTCTTCTCTTAGGCAAAGTCCCTAACTGTTCACCTTTGCAATATTCATCCCAGAAATGCATGCCAAAGGCACTTTGTAGATAAAATTTACAGTTCATTTTTTTTTAAGAATCTGTTTCAATAGTCTCAGGACAAAGGACTGTTCAAAGCTTAGTATTGGAGTGGAGATTTTGTTATTCACTTCATGAGGCTTTGATGGGATCTAGCTCTGTGCTATAACATATAAAATAAACCCTGGCCCAGCTCTGCTGTCACTGGGAATCGAGGGGGTTTATGAGTTCACCACAGATCTCAATATCTCAGAAAACAACAACAGAAATCAGACCCAAAATATTTTCCCTGACTGTAAATTTTTATTACAGTCTCTGAATGAAATATATCAAGCATGCTGGACCTACAGGGCTCAATAGATGCTTAATATATCTTTCTTAGAAATTTTTGGACAGGATCCTAAAACAAAGAAAGCCCCATCTTTTTATCTTCGTATGTTTAACAGAATTCATATCTAAAAAGCAAAAGCAAAGGTAAAGGAAAAACAAAGCAAAACAAAACAAAACATTGCAAAACTAACCATCCTAGAGAGAGAAAGGAAAGCTGATCACTGAAAATATTTAGATAAGCCATTATCTAGTTACTGAATTCTTACTGCTTTTGTGATTAATCACATTATCAAAACTTTGATGATTAAATCTAGAAAATTCTTAGATTCTCTCTCTGTGGGTTCGTCTGTGGGCCTGAGATCCCCCTTATTAGTTTCTAAGATGGAATTAATGACTCTAGCACATTCCACATTTAAATTTGATTGATTTTTTGAAAAATATCAAACTTGAACTTTGGAGATATTTTCCTATTGTCAGCAACATTCAATAATGTTAACATCTATCACATTTCCTTTCAAGAGTTTTGCATTAACATTTCTTTCTCTTGATGTCTCTGTGAATTAAATCTGTTTGTCTTTAGGACTTCTGATGTTATTTCCTTTTCAGGATATTCTTCCATGAGAAAGAGCTTATTTTTAATCAATGTGTGATGACTTGGAATGAAAATAAAAATAAACTTTCTGATGTGCTTCAGGCACCATTATCCCACCCTCAGAAATTCTTTCTTCTGTTCTCAGTTCACATGTAAATATCACAGAATGATAACTTTTTCCTCCAGTAATTAAAAAAAATGAAAGAAGACTTCATAAGTAGGGCATACACTGATGAATCTCAGGTCAACATAATTAGGCTTTGTACATTTGATTTTACCTGTAATCTTAGGGAAATCTTGTTCAGTCAAGCACAATCTGTTTTCCCTCTTCTTTTTTTTTTTTTAAGTCACTTACTTGTACTTTCTTCCTCCATATGTACCCTACTATCTTTTTTGCACAGCTATTCACATTACTTCCTTGCAGATAACTGTCTCAGTCTCACCAGTGATCAGCAATGATCCTCTCTGCAGTAACCATCTTTCTTCTAACCTGTCCTTCCACTATCCTGAGTTTTACAGCTCCAGGATATATACATATTTTTTTGTCCTCTCCATTGGTTGGGATTTGTAAGAGGATGCTGGACGCAGAAAGGCCAGGCTCCCTGCTCTCCATTCTGAGATTAGCAGCAGCTACCAGGAAGATCCTGATGGGTTATTTACTAGGACTGTAGTTTATGTGCGGGGGAGTCCCACCACACTTTTTTTCTGCTATACAACTTTTCTGTACAGATAGCAGAGGTGTTGTCTGCTCCAAACTGAACATCAATTCCAGTTGATGTCTATGCGCATATACTGAACATTGAGTGATTCAGTTGTTTTTCCACCAGTTATAAGTTTATATGTGGTAGCTACAGCCTTTCAGAATGGTCAGATATAATTTCAGTTCCACAAAGAGATATACCTTCTTGCCCAGATTAACCATCTTGCTAAATTTTAGCACTCCGATTAAAAAAAAAAATAAAAAAAATTGCTTCTTGATTTCTGATGACTACGGAAAGTTTGACTTTGGGCAAAGTCATACCTTCTCTCAGAGTTTATCCTGTGGAATTAAGGATACTTTTGGTCAAAGTCCTGCAGTAAGGAAGTAGGCAACTGGAAATATCCTGACATGGAAAAATTCTAAAGGATTATAGTTACATAAAGTGACAAGCAATGCATAACAGTATTATCTAATGAAAAATATTCTAATTTGACCATAGGTCTACATACTATAAGCTAACTTGCAATTTCATTACATGCTAATCTGGTATTATTTGGTAAAATAATAATAATAATAATAACAATAAAAATAAAACATATATATCTATATTAAGATTTCAGCCATGACTAGTTGCATAATCTTGGACATGAATCTTTTAAAATCAATATTTAGATATTGTGAAAATAATAAAAATCTTAATAACTGTATTTAAAAATTGGTTAATTTATAACAAAGTAAAAATCTATGAATTATTTGACTAGCTTTTGCTTTGCAAGAACAAATGACATACTCACAGCACAGCTTAATTGTTTGAGAGAAATAGTGATATGTTTTGGATGAATTTTCTACCACATTTCATAGGTAAAAATAGATTTGCTAGCATTCATATAAGTAATCCAAAATGTCCCTGATTTTCTCTTGTACTATTTTTGTAAAAATATGATTTGGAATACACCCTGCTGATGTACATAAGGATAAGAGAGAGCAGCAAGGCTGAAAGTGTGAGTATAAAATCAGAAATCAGCACTCATGTAATTACATCTTTCTCTGTTAAGTACTTCCAAATCTGAAAATAAAATTGTCTTGATGATGATGTTGGTTTAATATCCTTTCTCTCACATTATTACTGCTTAAAGCACTGTATATTCCTCCACGATAGATAATTTAAGTTTATATCCCCCTTGTCATTCTAAATAGAACTTCTGGAAATGTTATTCTATTTTTCATTTTATATTTTTCCTGAAAATATAAAAATGCCATGATGATGTTTTTAACAGCAGAATTTATTCACATGACAGTTTTAACAAAAGAACCACCTGAGGGATCTAAACATGTGATTCACATGTGTATACTAAAAAATATAAGCTTTCAGTTTACTGTATACCATTATTAGCCGTGGGACTTTCATAGAATTTCAGCATCAGTAGCATTTGCTACTGGAATGAAAGGTAAACTTTCCACTGACTTCAGAAACTAGCCTGCTTGCCGCACCCTTGAAAACTTCTTTTCATACACGCTGGATACTGCAGGGGATCATATCCTGTGATCCATTGCCTAAGCCTATCTCCCACTACTAGCAATAAAAACATGGTTTCTTTAAGGAGTCTCATAAAATACAACATGAAATATGAGGAAGAAGGTCAGGCTTAAGATGAGAAGCAAAATGGAAAAAAAAAAAAAGAAAAAAAAGAGCAACAGCAACGAACCAACATCCAATCACTTTTAAACCTTAGATTTTTCCTTCGTGGTTCAACACAAAAACTTTTTAAACAAACTTTTTGGTCTACAATATAATTCTTTTTTTTTTTCTTCCCTCCCTCAAGCCACGCAGTATGATAAAGACAAGTTTGGCACATCCTCAGAGCTGGAAAATGAAGCCTTATTCACACATTGCTTCAGAAAGTTCTGCTCTAAGAAAAATGTTATTGCCACAACAGGCCACAACAGCAGATCGGGCCCTTATTCTGCAGTCTGTGCGACATTTCTCTTAACTAACTATCTCAGCAAGAGAGGACAGCCATTAATCTTTCTGCGGGGTGTGATGTCCTTCCAGCTGGTTAGGTGATTTGTTTTGCTGGGGTCAGGGCCACCTGAAACCAGACTTCTTTTGAGCATAAATATCTTCTAATGATGGTGCACTAGCCAGCCTCTTGTAACAAAGTAGTCAAATGTGTCTTGCTTTCTATTTCTAATAGGATTATTTAGGAAACTGTGCATTTCTTATATGCACCAGAGTCTCTGGCTTAAAGGCATAACACACCCATCCTCATTTTGTTAATTTTAGTTGTGAGGAGGCACACATGCTTTATTTGGAGTCCATTTTGAATAGTTATGTTGTTGAAGCAATTTATTTTGACCTATGCTTAGGTCAAGTTGAAGTGACATAGAAAAGTATTGTTTTCTTCCAGGAAACTTTTTCTGAAAACAAACTCTGCCCTTGTCAGGTTGCCTAGAAATTGTTTAAATGCTGACTAAAACATGTGCTCTTAATAGTAGTCGTGGAGATAGTATCTGAAATATTATCTGTAAATACATGCATTACTTCAGATCTATATAGCTAAAGCTATAATTTACAGAAGTACAAAAATAATAAAAATATCAAATTATATGAAAATGTTATGTTTAACAAAGATAAATTTTAATGTATTTTTTCATTTAGTAGTTGTACTGTGACAAACTTTCTCCTAATATATCTCAAAATCTATCACTTTATTGGATACTGAACACTGAAGTGAAGCTCTTATGCAAAACATTTCTAAACTTCAAACACCGTCTGGACCCCACCTTGAAGAATCTCCAAAAGATCTAACAAGTTTTGACAACGCTGTTGTAAGGTGTGCTGATGTATTCCCTTCAAGCAGATTTATAGCAACAGTACAGCATAGATTGTATCTTCTATGCAGCAAGGTCCTCAAATATGCAAGACTGCCACAGATGCTTCTGTATGTCACTTCTATCCATAATAATTATACGGGACATGGAGAGGGGAAAAATGAAACATGGATGAGTGTGATTCTTTCCTGCTCTAGCTATTTCTGGCTTTGCAGTAAATCTCTGGGGCCATTAGTAAGCAATGCAAGACAGAGAAGTGCAGGAAGATCACAGAGTTTCTATGGATAACATCCTTATCCTGTGTTGGTAACTTGGGAGGTGTCACTATTTTGTATTACATCTCTTCACAGGAGTGTTTTTCCATGTTCTTTATGCTGAGCTTGAGTCTCTGACATCTTCTCACACTTCCTTCAAAAATCAAAATCCATACTGAGAGACACTTCTTACAGGCCATTTCATACTGGGTAGAAGATTTCTGTGATATATGCTACAGATCCAACAACAAGGCAGACCCAGGTTCCTTCCCTAGCACACAGGCAGAGCTGTGCCTGGTTGTGTAATTAGCACAGGCATTGGGTGGTTTGCACCAGGGGAGGCAGTGGGATGGAACACTGGTATTCAAATATGTCTGCTGAAAGATGCAGGAATCTACTTTCCTGCATCCGGGCTCTCTTGGAGTTTAGTGTGTAGTGTGGCATCTTTAATATAAATTATGTATACTTGCAAACTGAGTTCTTTTAGCACTACACTGCTGTTTGATATCATTCTGAAGAAACTGATGTTAATTCAATAGCCTCTCTGTCTGTCTCCTTGTTAGGTATTTCAGGATGCTCCTTGTCAGGGGATGTACTAGGACTGTGAATGTGCAGAAGAACTAAGAAAAAATCATTTGACCTGACCCAAATGTTCACTTTTTCATTTAGGTCAAGCTTTTTGGAGATCAACATATTGTGGTTAATCTTTCTCATTAATTTTTATTTTCATATATCTCTACACTTTGAGATTCCCTGCAGATCCCTAGACAGAGATGTTATAGTTATACGAGAAGGTTCAACCTTCTAATTCTTCTGACCTAAAATAAAAAAAACTAAGCAGATTTGGGGGCATAGTAGTGCTGTGAGCTCACTTTTTTGATACTAGATGTGCCACTGTGCCTAATACTGAGCCTCCTGTGGTTCTGTAGCAAAATTCTTTTGTTTTTTGCAGCTACTTTTGAGAAAAGCAGGATTGTGTGCCTTTCTTTGAGAGTGGTCTTGGCTCCTTACAAGTCATCTGTGCTTCTTCTGTTGTGGAAAATAAAAGCGTTTTAAACATTAATAAAACATAAGTAGAGCAATAAGCGAGCCAATTATAAGGAATGCTATAAGGAAATTCACTAATGGACAAAGAAATTGCCTACCAAATTTTACCCTGACTTTTTTTTTTTTTTTTTTTTTTTTTAGTAGCAGATGAGTATGTGTATATATATTTTTCAAAAACATGTATTCCATCAGTAGCTCAATAGTTTTCTACAGCAATGATACCATCTCATTAAAAACCATTCTAATAAAGCCAAGGAAGTGTCTACTAATTTTGGAGGTTGGCATAAACCAGTGAAATAATAGCTGGTAAGAGTTCCACTGAATTAAATATTTTTTAGTCTTTCATGGGTGTATAGCTGTTGATAAAATTCTGTGAATATAGTCTGGTAAAATCTGCCTTTTTCCATAAAATGATTAAAATGTATTCACAAAACCATTAAAAGAGACATTCTGGAGGTCTGTTTAGTTATTTCCCTCAATTATTTTCAGAATTGACAGTAATGAAAATGGATGACTGTAATAAAAAATATATTATCACCTCAGAAATATTTTTATCTTGTGGAAAATAATTCAGAAAAAAATAACCAAACAAGAAGGCTTTTGTAAGCCTTGGCCAGTATGTAAACAGAGAAGTGAAGAACCAGGCACGAGGCACAATACTGGAAGAACAAAACATTGCTTATAAATGGGAACTGATCCTACTGTGCTGGGGTGAGTATTTATCTGTGGTGTCATCTTCTCTAGAAGGCCCATTAATGTTGTGCCTGCACAAAAATACATGGTATCCAACATATATTTGCACCTCAGAGTAGGTGAAATGTGGAAGAACCTTTTGTGGAGAAGGGGTTTGCAGTCGCTAATATGAGCAATATTAAAGCAATAACTATCTGAAAGAGCAGTAGGCCTTGAGAGTATAAGAGTCTGAGCTTTTGTAGACCAACATCTGCTTCCTACTGGATAAGTCCATAAGCTTCTTATTCTGGCTGAGGTTTTAGTGCTTAATCTATTTTGCTAAGGAGCTCTAATATAAATGTTGATGTTTTGTCCAAATCATACCATGATGCTTCTTGCAAATAGCCCAGGAGCAACAATGAAATAAAGTTTATGGAATTTTTGTAACAAGAAAGTTGGCAACCTTCGAAGACATTCTCTGTCAGTGTTGAAATTCATAAGTTTCTTCTGGTGCACAGCATAAGTGTTATAATGGATCAGCACATTTCTCTTACCTCAGGAGTCTTAGGTTTTTGTAATTTGAGTTAGTGAACACCTGAAATGGGATCAGTGAGCCTGATATCTATATCTTTCTAGTGCAGAATGACACAAAATTCACAGTCAGGAGATGAACCCACAATAATCCTGACAGGTATAAAAAAAAAGAAAAAAAAAAGGAAAAAGAAAAGATGTATATGTCAAGCTAAGAAAAATATATTTGAGGAATGTGGTACACCAAAGAATCTGGAAAACAACAATGACAGTGACAATAAAAACATAAATAATTCTGACAAACATAAAGATGTTATTTCCTGCTTGCTTATATTCCTTGTCTGGGTTATTTTTGCATTAAACCTTACATTTTGTTTGAAAGTGAAGGTAAGATTTCTTCTGCAGCATTTTTAATTAACTTTGATGCAAAAAATAAGTTATAGGAATCTATTGGAATTATGGTCAGCAATTGCTTTAGTAGAAATGTTCAAGTTGTGCAGTTTTGGATTCAAAAGACAAAGCATGAATATAAATTTCAAAAAGATTAAAATTAGCAGGAAATCATAGACAAGGAATTGATGTAGAAGTAGTTAGAAGGAGAATGAGGATAAGAAATACTTTTTGTATTACATTTGAATCTAAATGTTTCTAAGTCTTTAAGAATCATTTTTATTAGAATTTCTTGGTCTTTTTATTTAGATACAATCCATTCTTGAGCAATGACAATCAGGATCAGTTGTACTGAAATGCTGGTACGAGGACAAGATTTTGGTATTAAAAGTAACAATATTGAAACAGGCAGTTTTGCAATGGAAGTAAGACCTAGAATAAAAGTACTTTTTCAGGTACTCAGAAATTAGAATAACACAATTAATTTAGTATCATTGCCACTCAGAAGAAATAGTGGGTATTGATTATATCAGCACTGCATGTTGAGAACCTACATCTTTTTTGGTTTTATTTTAGTCTTGTGCAGTTCACTAACTAACTGCAAGTAAGTTGTATGTATGACAAATATTAGATGCACTTCTTTTGAATTTTGTGCTCTGGTGATATTCTCTACTAGGGTGTACAGAAACAATGTTAAAACCAAATAAAAGTGAAATGAATGACAGTCATCGTGAAATGAATGACAGTCTTCCCAGCTAATTTCACTGGGTATTTCAAAAGACTTCAAAGTTTTGCAGTCTGATTATCTGCTCTTCCAAATGCATAAATACAGTGTAGGACTGTGGAACTTGGGCTCAGTAGGTATTACAGTGTCCGTGAAACATAGATGTGTATTCATACTGTGCCTGCAATTGTAGAGATCCAGAAAGAAAGGATATAGTACTACAATGCTTTCAATATTGAGAAGCAATGAGAAATCTTGGGCAGCATTATTTTATCTTATAAAACCTTCTAGACCTTTTTTTGTAAGTGCAGAGAGCTTTGAGATTGTGATTGAAAATAAATTATCCCAGGAGAGAATTTGACATTTTCATGATGAAATACACACTGTTTTTCAAACAACTGAACTATCTTGTTGAACATCAGAAATGTTATCTGGCCTCAGATTTCCATTTGGCTAATGACTCTTTCAGCATATTGTATGACTAAAGCTGTCACTGCAGCCACTGGAGTAATACATCAATAAACAATGTTTCCCCATTTTTCTGCTTGCTTTACCAAGTGAAAAGATCAGTAGACTAATAGAACTGCTATTGATGGAATGAAAACTCACAAAATACATACAGCTGGAAAAAGATGGGAGCATTCTTTAAGGGCACTTGCTTTCCTGTATGTGATGAAAGAAGAGCTTACATTTAATAAATAAATTTGTGCAAGCTTTGTGACTCTGAAGAACAAAATAATAGTTGCTTTGGTGAATGTTACATAATTTTCATCTGTGATCATGTAAATGATTTAAGCATTGACATGTGGAACACCTCCTTGTTGTATCACAGGTATTCACAATTGTTGATTCACTAGTTGGACATTGTATTGCTATATCAAATTACCCTTTATCTCTAAATATAGGAAAATTTTGAGTCTTTCTGCATATATCTCGGGGGACATTTTCTCTTAAGATTCAAAGCTAAGCCATGTAATACACACACTGCAATTTTCTTTAAATTACTTCCTACTCAGACTGACATGAGTGATTTGTTAATTAAATAAGGGAAATTTGTTGGATGATCTAATATATGGGAAACCTGGATTACTTAGGAGTGATCACATCTTTCATTGACAAATTCTATTTTCAGTATACATGGTGCTTGCCTTTTAGTTTTATTTGATAATTAAAAAATATTTAATTATTAACTACAGGATGGTGAGCCTCACCTCTGTGCCTGAGAAGATCATGGAGCAGATCCTCCTAGAAGCTATGTTAAGGCACATACAAGATAAAGAGGTGATCCAAGACAGCCAGCATGGCTTCACCAAGGGTAGATCGTGCCTGACCAATCTGGTGGCCTTCTATGATGGAGTGACGGCTTCAGTGGATGGGAGAAGGGCAGTGGATGTCATCTACCTTGACTTCTGCAAGGCCTTTGACATCGTCTCTCACCACATCCTTCTCTCTAAATTGGAGAAGTGTGGATTTGATGGATGGACTGTTCAGTGGATTAGGAATTTGTTGGCTGGACGCAGTCCATGTATCTATGCCTGGGGCCCCCAGTACAGGAAGGACGTGGAGCTCTTGGAGCAACTCCAGAGGAGGACCACTAAGATGATCAGAGGGCTGGAGAACCTCTCCTATGAGGAAAGGTTGAGGGAACTGGGCTTGTTTAGCTTGGAGAAGGCTCCAGGGAGACCCCATTGTGGCCTTCCAGTACTTGAAGGGAGTGTACAAACAGGAAGGGGAATGGCTGTTTATGAGGGTAGATAGTGATAGGACAAGGGGGAATGGTTTTAAAGTGGGACAGGGGAGGTTTAGGTTGGATATTAGGAAGAAGTTTTTCACACAGAGGGTGGTGATGCACTGGAACAGGTTGTCCAAGGAGGTTGTGGATGCCCCATCCCTGGAGGCATTCAAGGCCAGGCTGGATGTGACTCTGGGCATCCTGGTCTTCTGGTTGGTGACCCTGCCTATGTCAGGGGGGTTGAAACTCGATGATAATTGTGGTCCTTTTCAACCCAGGCTATTCTATGATTCTATGATTATTACTTTTTTTTTTTACCATTCTAAGTTACATTTTTCAAAAAGATGGATTATGGCTAGTAAGCCAAAATTAAAAGTATATTTTTAATTCTCAGAATTTATGAAAATGCTTTCTGTGCAGCAGAGACTGATGTAAATGACAATGTAAATGTACAAATCCAATAGCCTTTGAGTTTATTAACACAGTCTATTCTCACTCTCTGAATACAAGACATTTTATAATTTCAGAAACCTACTTATATGCACGCACATATTTTTTCATATCCTAGTCTTTATCAGAACATCAGCAGGGATGTTCTCACTAGCACAGCCCTTTGTAATCTGTTATTTCAGCTAGCTGCCCAGCAGCTCACCCCATATCATTGGCCTATTTCCTGTGTTCCCAGGAATCCATTCACTTTTAAAATGGGATGATACTGGGTTTAGGAGTTTGAATAAAGTAAAGCAGAGATTTCAACTATTTAGGTAGAACATCTGAAATCATGCATATAATAAAAAAAATAAAAAAATCCACAACAAAGCAGATTTACCTGATTTTATAAATAGAAACTGCAAGCAACTAAAAAGTAGGCAAAGAATACTGGTAAAAGACCATGGTACATGTTAATGAAAAATGATGAGTAAGAAGGTAATACGCTGACTTATTTTCCAAAGGAATAAAAAGAAAACAATGAAGGATTTTCTTATATTAGGAAATTTGAGAACAGATTATATCCAAAAGATTGTTTCTCCAATTACCTCTTTGGTTCCCATGCACTTCTTTTCTGCCTCATGCTTATTTTCTGTCAGTCTGTTAACGAATACATGAGTACACACACAAAACTCTCATTAAAAAAAAAAAAAAAAAAAAAAAAAAAGGAACATTTCAGGAATATCAGGACGTATTAGTGGTCTCTTTGTCTCCATGGTGAGTGATATGTTGGTTGCTCTGGCTGAGGAAATATGGAAATACAATGCACTTCTAATTTCCAGAGGGATCATACTCCCCTGAGATCAGAAAACCTACAGTGCATTTTGGAATTTCGTCATTGAATTGTTTGGGTTGGAAAGAAGAGACTTTTAAGGTCATCCAGTTCCAACTCCCTGCTATAGGTAGGGACACCTCCCACCAGACCAGGTTGCTCACAGCCCCATCCAGCCTGGCCTTGAACACCTCCTGGGAAGAGACATCCACAACCTTGCTGGGCAACCTGTTCCAGTGTCTCACCACCCTCACAGTCAAGAATTTCTTCCTAATATCTAGTCTAAATCTACCCGCTTCTAGTTTAAAACCATTTCCCCTCATCCTGTTGCTACCTGCCCTTATGAAAAGTCCCTCCCCAGCTTGTACATATTTGGTTGTTGAATTGTGTTTTAAACACAAAAAATGCTGTCTAAAATTACATTATTAATGTTTAACAAGCTACTATTAATATAATTAATTCCTTTGATATATTTTAAATGGTAAGAAGTACTTACAGCATGGCAACTGAGAAGATCTTGAAACTGTGGGAAGTGATTTTTTAGGAAGTTAATATTATTGAATGGAAGACTTGAGTGATCTCAGCTCCAACATCAGCACAATCTTCTATGAATGAAAGTTTAATTTATTTCTAATTCAATTTCTTCATTTTATTATGAAGGGAAAAATACTTGCCTTTCATCATGAAAGAAATACAAAATTGGTAGCTGAAGGTTCAAATTATGAGTAAGAAGTATGGAACTCATGTCACTTATTTCACATTCTACTTCAAAAAATCATCAGTATTCTTAACAATTTATGGATTTATGTTCTTAACATTTTTTGGAATGAAGATTCTCTTCTGAAAGATTTTAATAACTGCTATTTAATTTGAATTTGAACACATTGTACTTTACAGTCTATGTTCTCCATGAATGTTATGAAGGTTTCATACATGTGTGTTTGATAATAATGATGTTATTTAACGTACTAGTTTGTTTTTCTTCTGTTTATAGAATAAGCCTTCTCTTGCAGGTGTTTCTCTTACAGTTAACTGCATTTGACAGAACGTTTGGAACAAACACCCTGAACCTGTCTTTTAGGGAAGGAAAATTCTGCATTTGAGACCTTGTTTATTTTCATTTGTGATTTGACAAAATAGTGTTGCCTTCTGCATCTTGCCTATTAGCAAATGGTTGTTGGTGACTAGTCACAGTTACATTTAATTACCAACTATTATCAGTTTCAGAGCTATTATTTATTTAAAGGCTTATGTCTGTCAAGAATGCTTACAAAAATTTTTTGGTATTTATTCACATTATCTCTATTGAGAGATCATAGAAGAGAAGGTTGCTCATTAAAAAAGAAAATAACTCCAGTTTTTCTCTTTAAAATATGACATAATTTTGATATTGATTCGGTTCTATGTGTTTTATTTTTTCTATCAATCTTTAAAAAATATCTTTTCAACAAGTATTCTATTTTGAAAAATAAATAAAGAATTAGCACTGCTGCAATGCTTGCTGTAAGTAACAATTTTAAAGCCATATTTTAAGAACCATACTATATATTACTTCCTCTCAGTAGTACCCCATTCCCTCTAAAGTTCTTAATTATTACAGAGGAATTGGCCTACCACTTGGCATGACAAAATCTGCACCTTCATTTTTGATACAAGTACAACCACATCAGGGTTTATGCCCTCTCCCTGAAATTAACTGGAGTCTTAAGCTGTAAAAAGAAGAAAAAAGAAAAAAGAAAAATAAAAAAAAGGAGATAAAAAGAAAGAAAAAAGAGGAAAAAGAAAAAAAAAAAGGAAAAAGAAAAAAGAAGTAGGCCAAAAGAAGAAAAAAAGAACCCAAATCCCAATTTCTTTCAGACTTTTCCTCATCATGAGAGATTTGATAGCAAATACTGTAGTTTAAATGTCTGAGCAAATGCAAGTGAAAAAGAAACTGGGAAATCTGTGTATAAAAGTTTATTATGTAGTTCCACAAGGTCCAGTGGCACTTGTGTTCTGTTTAATCAAGTAGAACAAAGTAGACATTAGATCCTGGCAGACTATTTTGCTTAGCATTCTGCAACTTGTATTTAAATCTCAGTGGTCTGAATGCTAATTAATAAAACAAATTAATCTTTTTGACCCAATGGAAAATTACAAGCATGTTATTCTTATGCTTACAAGTATATTTATGTAGTTTTTCAATGTCTCCATAACAAAGACTGAATAAGTGATACATGGCAGGCCCAAATCAAAATTTGGAGGAATCCGATTTTAATCATTGAGGCTTTATAGAAAGTTAGAGTAAAGAAAGGCTGTCACACAATACACTGTCAAAACAGTCTAACACCTGAGGGGAGGTTATTTTCTTAGATGGAACCCATTCCTTTTTTCACTGAAGTCTGCCCTTTAAAAGTGTTTTCCTTACATGTTTTTGTTAATAGAGGACAAGGAAAAAAAAGATTACAGTGGGTGCCAAGTGGAGAAAATATCTGAAAGTGAAAAAAAGGAAAAAAAAAAAACAGTAATTGAGGGAGATATTTCAGAAACAGAGAGCACTGCAGGTCAGAATGGGAGCTGAGTGATGTATGTCAGAAACACAGGGGAAAAAAATGTAGCCATGATAAAAACTTTCCCAAATAAATATTTACCTCAAATGATTCTATGATTCTATGTTTCTAAATATTGAGGTTTTAGATTTGAAGGGTGTCCCATCACAGACACAGCCCTTCCTGCTCTTACAAATGTTTCGTGATATAACAGGGAATACTGGATTTGACTAGTGCTTTTTTCCTCACTTTTCACAAGTTCAGGTGTACTCATTTCTGCTCAGAAAGAAGCAGTTAGTTTCTTGTTCTTTTTGGAATTTCAGAAATAACAGAAGTCTCCAGTCTGCTTCCAGCAAGCAAGAACCTCAGAGTACAGACCAGCAGAAGAAACGTGGTGAAGCAAACACAGAGAAGTCAAAATGAGATGGAACAAACTTTGCAGAAGTGTCTGTCATTTTACCTCAGCATCTTTGTGTCTCTATTGCAAACTTCCTTTCATGTGAGTTGCAGTTAGGTTAAGTCCTGCCTCTGCACCAAGTTGTGCAGCAGTCCAGTCACAAGGCCTCTGACACATCTTTCCTTTACTGGAGATCCTTAAATATGAAAGCTGTTTTAAGCTTCATGGCTGCAGGACATGGTAATATGTCATCTCACAAAGGCGATCCATGCAGTGGTGAATATCTGTTCACTAACGTCTCTGTTCTGATTCAAATCCAGATGTTTAATCATCCACAGAACATGCAAAATTCACATCTCGGAAAGGCTGTAACATGATAACTGAAAAAGTTATAGCTTAATTCCTGCCATTACTGTTGTCCTACAGCAGAGAACAGTTTTATCTTAGTATCATTTGTCATTCTGCCCTTAGTCTGGCATGTAAAGTCACATGGGCAGACATGCTCCCTTGCTGCCCTTGTTTATTATGTTTTGGGGATCAGCAGGGAAAAAAAAATTGTCACATAAGGAGAGGTGTCAGGAGAGACTGTGGAAATTCTCACATACACAACCAAGACATCTTTTCAACCAAAAAATCAACACTTCTCACTAGAAAATAAAAATGGTCAAGTAAGGACACATTGCTATTAGCAGTGAATCTCTGCATCAAGGAGTGATAAGTGTTTATCTAGCCAGGCAAGGTTTATAGTTGGCCAGGCTCCTTCAAAAATCCCATAGTCTTTTTTAGTCTAAATAGATGTGTGCTGGTGACAGCAAGCATCTATAACTGGTACCCAAGTGTAGTGCCTGTCCCAAGAAGAGACAAAGCACTGAAGCAGCCTGCCTGGGGAGTCTTCAGGTACACTGTGTGCTTCTCTGACCTTTTGAATGTGGGTCTATAACGTCAAGGGTTTTGATTTACAACAGTAAAAATGAAATCAGGAGCTCAGCTGAGTACAAATTGTACAATATGACCAGAAAAAATGTGTAAGAACCATAATTACCTTATTTTCAGTTTTTCCTACTAACTGATGGTCATATATAACTTACTTTTACCTATTGAATATAACTGTAAGTGTGCTCTTTACAGGTGAAAGAAAAATGTTAGGTTTTTTTTTTTTCTTCTTTTTTTTCTTTTTCTTTTTCTAGGACTGGCAGGCAGAACAATTGGTCTGAACACTCACTCTCATGAAAAAGCCGTAACCATAAGACATGATTTCTGTTTACATCATGAAACCAAAATAACAGGTAGGATTTACATTGGTTGTATCTTTCCAACTGCCAAGCTAGTTACTTCTCCCCCAAATCGTACAGGTATATTCTACCAGATTTAGTGTCTTTTTTCCTCCAGATCCTGCCCATCCAAGTAGTGCATTAAATGTTACTAAATGTAAATGAAAGATCATCGCTCAGTGTACCCCCTAGGACTCTTCCATTTTTCCATTTAATTCAAGAGGATACAACCCATGAAATATGGAGGATATATTTTTATTTCTTTCAAGTGAGCCAATCAAGAAAGTTTGCCCACCACACATGCCCAAACTATTTAACACCCAGATCCCATGACAGGTAGGTGTCAGAGAGATCTGACCACAGAGTTTGTGTAGGTAATACATAAAAAAATTCATGCAATGAGGACACAAGAGCGTTCAATCATGATATGCAGCACTTCTGCCAAGCGAGCACTTTCACAAAGTTTTTTTCTTTCTTTCTTTCTTTTCTTTTTCCTTTTTTTTTTTTTTTAATTATTATTATTATCTAGATGCTCTGCTCTAACAGGATGAAGCAAAATAATTAAACTGAGCAGACTACAAAAATACATGCTAATTAGCTCTGGTTAACTTCCTCCAGAATTAGCCAATGAGAGGGTTATTGTTTGAAATAATTAGGCATTTGAGACCTCTAAAAGTTCATCAATTCATTCATTTTCTAGGGCTTCACACTCCCTGAACACTTATGAACCTTAGGGATTTGCTTGAACTCTACTACTAACAGTGGCCTCTCATAAGCAGGTGTTTTGATGCTTCATTTTCGCAATAAGTAGGAATTCCATATGAATGTCAACCACTTGCTCAGATGAAAATGAAGGAGACTGAGCTTTGGAGAGTATAAGCAGGATGAAAATCTGTGTAATACTACTGTAAACCAACAGACAATGGAGGTTTAGTTAAATCCAGGAAGGTAGCCTGCAATTGCGTAAGGAAATAATGAAAAAATATTTTTCATTTTAAGAGAAGTATGGCAGGTGACTCTTCACACATTAAGCAGTATGATTCTTTATGGTGCTGCTAATTCCTCCAGGCATTGTGCTTCACTCCCAGAGAAACCAAGGAGAATTTTCCTAATAAAATTTATATATGGAAGATTTTTACCTTTGCTGGGGGAATTCAGAGATTTAATACAGCTGTGCTGTAGCTGTGGTCATTACTATTCCCAGAAAAAGATGCAGTGATTTAACCCACAGGCAGCTCAGCACCACACAGCCATTTGCTCAATTTCCTCACAGTGGGATGGGGGACAGAAACAGGAAAGAATATAAAACTCATGGGTTGATACAAGGAGTTTAGTAGGAAAGTAAAGAAAAGGGTGGGGGAAGAAAACAAAAATAAAAACAATACATAAAACAAGTGATTCATAATGCAACCATTCACCATATGCCATCCACCAATGCTCAGTTGGTTCCCGAGGAAAGGTAACCCCCACAGCTAATCATTATTACTAATCATGACACCATATGGCATAGGATATCTCTGTGATCATTTTGGATCAGCTGTCCTGGCTGTGCGAAACGAGGACAAGAGAGTAGTAATATTTCTCCCCACTCTGTGTATGGAAAGTATATTTACCTCTTAGATGTATTTTGACAGCACTACCGGAGAAGAATTAAAAAACAAACAAATAAATATAAAGAAAAAAAAAACCAAAAAAAACAACCAACCAAACAAACAAAAAACCATCAAAAAACCAAGCAGAACAGACAGACTACTGCTGGAAAACTAGATACATTTTGGATGCGTGGATAAAAAGATAAATTGTGTTTATCTAAATTGATATTAAACAGGTCAATATCTCTCAACTGGGGTTTAGTATAACCATTCCTTTCAAAGAATTGCAATTTGCTCATTAATTTGTGCCTATGTTGCCTTAAACATCCGAGCAGCATATTGTGTCAGCCACACAATAATCACTTTTTGTACCTAGTCTTAGACAAACAGGCTCCAGATGAGGACACTGCATCAATGAGGCATGGACATTTCAGAAGAATTGATCCTGAAAATATGACTTTAATTTATAATGTAAATAAACCTGAATGGAACCTCCTCTAACAATGACTGCATAACCCTCTGGCTTCTTATCTGTAGCCTTATCCTTCTCTTGTGAACAACTACATACCATTCCCAAAAAGGATATAATTCTTGTGTGCCTCTTTTCTCTGATTCTAGTTTCAAGACTTTGCAGGAAAATTCAACCCCAGTTGAAAACTAAAAAAAAAACAACCCACAAAACCAGACACCTAAGGTGATTTCTTCCTGTTGAGGAAAAGTAAGGTAGATTCCTGCTGAACTTAAGGGCTTTCATATATCCTGTGAATTCTTAGTCAAGTGTTAACATTTCCAAACTCAGAAGTCTTGAAAAGTCTGTATTTTCATTTCTGTTGAGCTAAGATCATTTCCAGAGTTTGAGGAGACTACTAAGCAGTTAAGGGACTGAAACAACAATAGAAAGCCATGTCTTGAATTTCTAGATTACATTCAGAAATCCATTCCAAGCTCTCTTTCTACATCAACCCAATTGGACCAAACAGGAATGCCTACCTGACTTTCCATGCTGAATCTCCAAATCCTCTTCAGCATGGTTGCATGCCCTGATTCCTCTTTGCTGCAATGGATACTACCTGCATGCTGGAAGGACTCTGCCCCAGAACTGCCTCTCACCATGAGGATGATGGCAGAGAAATCACTGATGCTTTTCTCCCATGTCTTATCCACCTCTGTCTCTAGTGATTTACTGGCTGTGAGGGGGAGGGATGTCAGCAGCTACGTCACATACAGCTACTGGCATTGTACCACTAGCAGAATTAGTTAGCTGGGACTTAAGAAGCAAACCTGGGACAAATATTTTTTTCTCATCTTGGACTTTATGCTGAAATATCTCTTTCATTTAGAAGCAGAATGAAGCCTTTTTCAGTCTCATCTGAGTT